>NC_134147.1:1292500-2542500 GCF_033958435.1 Carettochelys insculpta | reverse complement strand
TCCAATCTCCATGAGTTTTTAAAGATAATAGCCAAATACTCTGCAATGACATCTGCCAATTTCCTCAGTATCCTTGGATGCATTAAATCCAGATCCACAGATTTGTGCATGTCTAGCTTTTCTAAATAGCTCTTAACCTGTTCTTTCGCCAACCAAGGGCTGCCTACTCCCTTCCCATCATGCATTGCCTAACACTGTAGTCTGAGAGCTGACCTTGTCCATGAAGACTGAGGCAGAAAAAGCACGAGTACTTCAGCCTTTCCCACATCATCTGTCACCAGGTTACCTCCTTCACCCAATAACAGCCCCACACCCACCCTGATCACCCTCTTACTGTTAACATACCTGCAGAAACCCTTCTTATTGCCCTTCACATTCCTTCCTAGCTGCAGTTTCGATTGGGCTTTCACTTTTCAGATTGCACCCCAGCATTTTCCAGCCATTTATTTATACTTCTCCTTAGTCATCTGTCCAAGTTTCCACTTGTTATTTGCATCCTTTTTGAGTTTAAGCTCACCAAGGATTTCCCTGGTAAGCTAAACTGGTTGCCTAGCATATTTGCTTTTCTGACTGTGCGTCAGGATGGTTTGTTCCTGTGCCTTCAATAAGACTTCCTTAAAATACTGCCAGTTTTCCTGAATTCCCTTCCCCTTCATATTAGCTTCCCGGGGATCCTGCCCATCATTTGGAAAGCTGGTTTAGAACAAGTAGTGGTACAAGACAAGGAGATCCAATATTACTGAGTATCTTGATCATGGACATAGAGAGAGCGATGGACAAGTTCAAGGAAGAGGTAGAAGGGATATTGGTGCATAGGATGAGAATTAACAACTTGAGGTTCATGGATGACATAGTTATCTTCAAGGAAGATGAAGAGAAGCTATCAAGAAAGTTGCAGGAACTAAACGAGGAAGGGCAGTGGTACAGACTGATTATGAACATCGATAAAACAAAAACAATGATATTTGAAGATATGGAAATAGGAAGGCAGATAGGTGTAGAAGGGATCAAACTAGAAAATGTAGAGAAATTTACATATCTGGGGAGCAACGTGATGTATGATCTAGACTGTAAGAAGGAAATAGCAACTACAATAGCGAAAGCAAGAACGAGTTTGAAGGCTATGGATAAGATCTGGAAAAGTAAAGCGATTAGCTTAGGAATAAAGCTGAGCATCTTGAAATGGGTGTATTCAGCAGCATGTTGTATGGATGTGAGACATGGGTGATAATGAAAGATTCAAAGAGAAGAATATTCGCTTTTGAGAGGAGTTGTTATGGAAAGATCCTGAGAATAGGATGGATGCAAAAGGTCAGTAATGAGGAATTATATAGGAAGGTAAAGCCAAAAGAAAACCTACTGCAGAAGGTTATACAATAGAACTTACAGCTACTTGGGCATATCTGCAGAATGAATGACAACAAAAAATCAAGACCCTGATATTCAGCATAAT
The DNA here is from genome assembly GCF_033958435.1 of Carettochelys insculpta. NCBI lineage: Eukaryota > Metazoa > Chordata > Testudines > Carettochelyidae > Carettochelys > Carettochelys insculpta. Next base: position 2,541,047 of record NC_134147.1, on the reverse strand, counting down.
GGACAGTTCGAATAAGAGAGGCAGACTCCACAGAGAATGCGTAGATGATATAGTAGATTGGTGCGGAGCTAGTCTACAGAAACTAAGCCACTCCACACTGGACAGGGAAAGATGGAAGGAAATAGTGAAGGAGGCATCAGACACCAATGGGCACTGAGCTCTTGTTGGTGATGAGGAGGAGGAGGTTTAAAACTAATAAAAGGAAGTTTTTCTTCACACAGCGCATGCATGGCCTGTGGAAGTCCTGGCCAGAGGATGTAGTGAAGACCAGGATTTTAACAGGGTTCAAAAAAGAACTAGATAAATTCATGGAGGTAAGGTCCATCAGTGGCTATTAGCCAGGGCATGGGGGAATAGTGTCCCTAGCCTCTGTTTCTCAGAGGCTGGAAGTGGATGACGGAAGGGATCACTTTGACGATTCATTGTTCTGTTCCCTCCCTCTGAGGCACCAGGCATTGGCCTCTGTCCGAAGACATGATACTGGGCTAGATGGATCTTTGGTCTGACCCAGTGCAGTCGTGCTTGTGTTCTTATGAACATTGTGTCCAGTTCTGGTGTCCACAGTTCAAGAAGGATGTTGATAAATTGGAGAGGGTTCAGACTGCATTAAGATTGTTGTGTCATGCTAACAAGTTCTTCTGCCTGGCAGGTTATCTCCAACCAGGATCTAAAGGGTGGAAACAGCGAGTCTGTGGGCCTAAGACAACTGGGACTGAAGACCCAGAGGGAAGCTGCAATAACAGCCAAGCCAGGGAGATGATGCATAAGAGGAGCTTTTTGTTCTTTTATGGTACTGTGTGACCAATAGCCACTGACGTCCCCTACAAAGGATGTGAACAGGACACTACCTCAGGCTCCGGGCACTCTGTGGAAGAAGGGGCAGATATTCAGCCCCTTCACAGCAATAAGACTCTAAAGCCTTTAGCTTAGAGGTTTGTTCAAAGTTTTGCTAAGACTTTTCTCCTCCACTTCTCCTGTGCCCAGGGACCTTCACTGCACCCCTTCACACAGGGAGTTTGGAATTTCTGGGCACATCTCACATTGCTGCAAAGATAAACAGAATGCTACAACTGCTAGGCCTGACTAGCATCCACAGTGGAGGGTTCGGCTGCTGTGGATTCGAGGCAGCAATCCCTGGGTGAGCTCTCTGGCCTAAGTTAGGCAAGAAGTCAGGCTTAATGCTCTAATGGGCTCTTCAATCCATAAAAGCTACACAGAAGGTTATGTGCACTATCCTCTGCTTCTTTCACAGTTCCATTAGCTCTAGGCCACCTACGGTGGGTTTTCACTAAGGTGGGCGCAAGCTCTACCGACTCTGATGCCTCTGCTCTTTTTGGATGTTTCCTTCCAAAGTTTTTATTGGTTGGCTCCAAGGTTTGGAGTAAGACAGTGAGTCAGTCCCTGAGTACCAACTGAAATGCCGGTGATGGGGAGAGGTCCCTTCTCCCCCAACTCCAGTAGTGCCACTCAGCAAACGCACAAAGACAGCGCCTGAGCTCATGTTAAGACCAACAACCTTGTTCCATTTGCAAGTGAAGCTGGATTCTGGTAAATCAGAGCTCACAGCTTTACTCTCAGGCAGCAGCTTCTTTCCGCCTTCTTTTAAATATATATTGTGATTTAGTTTGCTAATTAATGAGGCTTCCAATTCAACAGCACCTCGGCCACAATCCTGCTATCCACGCCCTCTGTCTCCTCCTCTGAGCTCATTTTCATTCCTTGGGTCTGATCCTCCTCTCACTTACCCCAGTGTCATTCCAGGCACTTCAGAGAGGTTACTCTATCTTTATGCCCGCATAAACAAGAGGTGAATCAGCTCTCTTTGCTTTTAGCCCCTTTTTCACCCTGACAAAGGTTTGTTTTGTTTGGGTAATTTTTTTTAAGGTTTTAATTTAACTAAGCCAGAGATTCCGCTTCCTCAACAATCAATATTTCTCTATCTTTTGACTTTTTTATTTTATTTTTACACGTGGCCTCCAAAAGGGTATAATTTACTGTTAATACCATGCAATCAAAGACAACGGCAGGATTCCTACGAGCAGAGCTGGCTCCTAATTGTGGCTTGCAGGCACTGAGGAAAAATTACAGTCCCTCCCGGGCAATGGTGAATACCTGCTCCCACAAATGCATGTAGGCTTTTTATTGCAAAGTGATATTGACCAGGGGAAAGTGCCCAGCCTCTCGGTGCTCAGAAGGATGTGTTAATGAAGTAAGATCAAGATGTGCCTAAGGTAGGCGTGAGCTTAGGTGGTTTTCTGGTCTGGGACTTAAAGCAGATCTCTCTGGGTTCTCAGTCCTCCTCTTGAAGGTAGGCTCCTGTTGTTGCCTCTGGAGAAAGAACTCCTCCATTAGCTACAGACCAAGACACAGATATCATGGCATCAATGTGCCTTGCGGCTGTTCTCAGATGACAACTTGCAGTGGAGTGAGAGAGTAGGTAATTTTTAGAGCCATTCTGTGTTTAGTGATATGGGAACCTGCCCCTCTAGGAACTAGTCTGAGACCCCAAAATTCATCTCCTATCCACCACCAGGCAGCCTACAGGCAAGAAGGCCCAGACTCTCAAAGTTATTTAGGTGCCTAAATCCCAGTGAAACCAATCAGAAATCCTAGGAGGACCTGAGCCCCAGGAGAAGCCCTTGCTACCTGCCATTCTAACAGTGGCATGAGACATTGCTTCCCACACTTGTGGAATGAGAACCCAGGGATGCTTTGGATTTGAAGAAGCCAAAATTTGTTTAGTGAGAAACTGGTCTACTTGGCACTTTGATAACTCTGGAAGAATCACAGACATGACTAAGCACAGCAACCTTCAGGAGAAGGAATGAGAACCCAGAGAGATCTGCTTTAAGTCCCAGACCAGAAAACCACCTAAACTCACACCTTATTTCAAGCTTATATTTAAGCCATCTCTATTAAGCTTAGCACTTGAGCAAGTGCTTAAAGCTAAAGCAAGTGCTGAAGTGTCTACTCAGTGGTTTTCAGCCTGTGATCTGTGGATCCATGGGGGTCCATGGATTATGACTAAGTTTCCTAAGGGGGGCTGCCTCAGCCAGGACTTTCAAAGAAGCCAGGTACTCCAGAGGCCACCTAGAATCCCTTCAGGTCAGGCTGGAAATGCACTGACTAAGTGGTCTTCAGGAAGCCTGTTCCAGGCTCATCCCAGAGCTTTGCTCACCTGAGACAAGGCAAGGCAAAATTGAATAAAGGGTCATAAATAATTCAAAGAATATCCAGACCTGGTGCAACAAAGTGGCTGGGAAGATTCAGGGCCATTTCCTCTGGGACAACCATCATGGATCAGAGTAGTGTACCTTCAAGGAACCCATGGGGGAGAACACAATAGCTGCGTCTACACGTGCACGCTACTTCGAAGTAGCGGCACCAACTTCGACGTTAGGCGGCGAGACGTCGAAGTCGCTAACCTCATGAGGAGATTGGAATAGCGCCCTACTTCGACGTTCAACGTCGAAGTAGGGACCGTGTAGACGATCCGCGTCCCGCAACGTCGAAATTGCTGGGTCCTCCATGGCGGCCATCAGCTGGGGGGTTGAGAGATGCTCTCTCTCCAGCCCCTGCGGGGCTCTATGGTCACCGTGGGCAGCAGCCTTTAGCCCAGGGCTTCTGGCTGCTTCTGCGGCAGCTGGGGATCTCTGCTGCAGGCACAGGGTCTGCAACCAGTTGTCGGCTCTGTGTATCTTGTGTTGTTTAGTGCAACTGTGTCTGGGAGGGGCCCTTTAAGGGAGCGGCTTGCTGTTGAGTCCGCCCTGTGACCCTGTCTGCAGCTGTGCCTGGCATCCCTATTTCGATGTGTGCTACTTTGACGTGTAGACGTTCCCTCGCTGCGCCTATTTCGATGTTGGGCTGAGCAACGTCGAAGTTGAACATCGACGTTGCCGGCCCTGGAGGACGTGTAGACGTTATTCATCGAAATAGACTATTTCGATGTTGGCTGCACATGTAGACGTAGCCAATATGTCTGAGAGGACCTGGGGAGGTACCAATGGCTTATCCGCGCACTGAAGACAGATAATCACTGCCTACACCACAGACACACAGCCTTGTGTGACAACAAAAGGAGATCTCCCCTAGCTGGTGCCAGTCACAAGTCCTCTCTGGCTACGTCTACACGTGAAGCCTACTTCAAAGTAGCTTATTTCGATGTAGCGACATCAAAATAGCCTATTTCGATGAATAACGTCTACACGTCCTCCAGGGCTGGCAACATCGATGTTCAACTTCGACATTGCGCAGCCCAACATCGAAATAGGCACTGCGAGGGAACGTCTACACGTCAAAGTAGCACACATCAAAATAGGGATGCTAGGCACAGCTGCAGACAGGGTCAACGGGCGGACTAGCGCTTCCGGGGCAACAGCTAGCCTCTCCCTTAAAGGGCCCCTCCCACATACACTCAGCCTGCACAGCACGCGGTCTGAGGAGCCATAGGCACACAGACCCCGGGCGCCGCAGTCATGGACCCCCAGCAGCAGCAGCAGCAGCAGCAGCAGCCAGAGGTCCCCTCAGCCCTCCCGGCAGGAGCAGGGCTCGCCCTGATCCATGCCATGCAGGAGGCAGCTGAGCACCTCCTTGCCACACCAGAGGAGGAGCGGCCCCCAGGGGAGCAGGGCTCAACCCCCAACCCTGCAGCACCCCGACCCGCCCCCCGCCTCACACACCGCCGCCTGTGGAGCTACCCCACCAGCACCGACTGGTGGGAGCGGCTGGTGCTTGAGGAGTGGGACGACGACCACTGGCTCAGGAACTTCAGGATGAGCCGGCAGACATTTATGGAGCTGTGCCAGTGGCTCACCCCCGCACTCAGGCACCAGGACACTGCCATGCGGCGTGCCCTCCCTGTGGAGAAACGGGTCGGCATTGCGGTCTGGAAGCTGGCCACTCCAGACAGCTACCGATCCGTGGGGCAGCAGTTTGGGTCGGCAAGGCCACCGTCGGGGCTGTCCTCATGGAGGTAAGAGGACCCACGGCAGGGGAGGTCAGAGGGGCCCTGGCAGGGCAGGGCAGGGCAGGGCAGGGGAGGGCAGGGCCACGCACACCCTGCTCACCCCTCATTGATGCTCTCCCATCTGCTTTCCCTGCAGGTCGTGCGTGCCATCAACGCCATGCTCCTGCACAGGCTTGTGAGGCTGGGGGACCCAGATGCCACCATCGCGGGCTTTGCCACGCTGGGCTTCCCCAATTGCTTCGTTGCTCTGGATGGGACTCACATCCCCATCTGTGCCCCGCAACACAGTGGAGGACGGTACATCAACCGCAAGGGCTACCACTCAGTGGTCCTCCAGGCCTTGGTGGACAGCCAGGGCCGTTTCCAGGACGTTTATGTGGGCTGGCCTGGCAGCACCCACGACGCCCAGGTTTTCCGGAACTCGGGCCTGTGCCGCCGGCTGGAGGTGGGGACCTACATCCCCCAGCAGGAGATCCCTGTGGGGGACACCACCATGCCCCTCTGCGTCATCGCAGATGTGGCCTACCCCCTCCGGCCCTGGCTCATGCACCCATACACGGGGCATCTCTCTGCCAGCCAGGAGCGCTTCAACCAGCGCCTGAACCATGCGCGCCAGGTGGTGGAGCGCTCATTTGGCCGCCTCAAAGGGCGCTGGAGATGTCTCCTGACCCGCCTGGATGCGGGCCCCAACAACATCCCCCAGATTGTGGGTGCCTGCTGCGCCCTGCACAATTTGGTGGAGAGCAAGGGGGAGGCCTTTTTTCAGGGCTGGGCTGTGGAAGCCAGCAGGGGCGACGTGCAGCCACCTGCTGCCCCCAGTCGACAGGTGGACCCCGAAGGGACCCAGGTCCGGGAGGCCCTGCGGGCCCACTTCGAGGAGGCCGCGGGGTGAACTCTGCCAGGCCCCCCACTGCACCCCCTCCCCCTTCCTCCACAACACTCCCTGCCCCTACGCCCACACCACGGAGCTCCCAACAGCACACCCCCCGCACTTCTCCTGTACAAATGACAGCACGCACTTGTGGCTAAAATTAAACTGGTTTTTCTTTTAGAACTGTTTTTTTGTAACTATAATTAAAACAAGAACAAACTATATACAAGACATCTTTAACAAAAGTAATCTGTACAAATAAAACAATAATAATAAAAAAGTTTGCATATAATAATATGGGTCTGTTGTTCAATAAAAAGAAAACCAGGGATGATAAGGAAGGGGAGAACTATTTACATGGGGGGGACGGGGGAAAGGGGGGCACAAATGTAAATGAAATTGTCCATCATAGTCCTTTTGTGGAAATTAACTATATACAAGGGGGGGGGCACGTCCCAGGCCCCACGCCCCTAAAGTCCGGCACTGGGGGTGGGCGGCCGGGAGCCCCGCCTCGGCCGCAGCCCTGTCTGGGGCTGGCTGGGGGCCGGGCGGACCGGAAGATATGTCCGGCGAGTCTCAGCTGGCCCCAGGTGTCCCTCGGTGGTCCAGCCCTCGGTCGTGGGTGGCGGGGCGACGGCGGACAGGATGGCGACGTGCGGAGCAGCAGGTGGTGTGGCGGGTGGAGCAGGCAGTGCGGGAGCTGCGGTGGCCGGCTCAGCATGGGGGGCCAAGTAGTCCACCAGGCGGTTGAATGTATCCATGTAGGCCCCCCATGCCTCTTGGCGCCAGGCCAGAGCCCGCTCCTGCAAGTCCAGGCGGCGTTGCTCCACCCGCAGGCGCTGCTCCACGACCTCCAGCTGCCGACGATGGATGGCCAGCAGTTGGGGGTCCGTCGCCTTCGGGTGTTGTTGCGGGGTCCGCCATCTAGCCCGCCGTGGGGCCGGTCGGTCCTCCACCGAGGGGCTTGCCTGGAGCAAAGGTCCCGGAGGGGTCTCCGGGACCACTGATGCCTCGCCGGCGCTCTCTTCCGGTCCTTCCGATGGTGCAGCTGCGGAACACAGGAGGATGGGGGGAAGAAGAATGGAGACAGGCGTTAGTGTGGGCCCCGAGCCGTGACCCTTGTCCCCCCACCCCTGTGCTGCAGGTTCCCCATCCCCGTCCCCGGGAGATGCTGCTGTGATGGATGGGGTTCAGGGGTCCTCCTGCACTGCACCCCGTCCCCTGGCGGGAGTGACTCTCACTTCACTCAGCAGGGTCTGACAGGAGAGGTTTCTTAGGCCACAGATGCCCAGTTTCTCCCAGGAGTGACAGCACAGCAGTCAGAGACAGTCCTTCCAACCCGTCCTGGGGAGAAGACCCCAAGGGGTGCCCCTCTGGGGTGTAGCTTTCCCCCTCCTCAGGCTGGCTGCCTTCCAGCTCTCCCTTCCCCTAGCCTCTACCTGTGGCCCCCGCCCCGATTCAAAGCCAGCTCGGCTCCTCCCTCCTCTTTGTTCAGGGCAGAGGTGTCACCTGCCAGCTGTAGCCCCAGGATCATCCTTTGCCCCGGGAGCTATTCAGCTTGTTGCTCATATCTAGCCTGAGTCTCCCTTTTGCACTCCCCCCACTTCATCGCATGCTGCTGCTGCTGCTGCTGCAGGGTGTCCCACCCCCTCCTCCCGGGGAACCCTCGAGGTTCCGCTTCCCCCTGCCCCGGGGATGGGGCATGGCACTGTCGTGCTGGGTGGGGGGCAGGGGCTGATGCACTCCTGTGAGGGACATGGCCCTGCCGTCCTTGGGGCCATGGCCATGTGGGCATGTGGGGGGCCCTGGGCACATATCTATTACCCCCGCCCCTCAACCCCGGGGGTGTACACCAGAGGGGGGTACATACCTGTCGGTCCACTCCCACGGTCCGGAGATCCCCGGGGGGCGGACGCCCGGCTGCTGCTCCGGGAGGGCGGGAGGAGGATCTGCAGCCCGGACTCTGCAGAGGAGGAGCCCCCCTCCTCCTCCTCCTCCTCCTCCTCCTCCTGACGCAATGGCCCAGGGGTGGGCTCCAGGGGGGGCCCCCGGGGTGCGGGGCTTACCTCCGGGGTGGACTCCGGCTGCAGGGCCTGCTGGGGCTCGTCAGCCGAGGCATCAAGGGTGGCCGGAGGGGAGGAGGTGTGCCGGGGGCCCAGGATGTCCCTGAGCTCCCTGTAAAAGGGGCAAGTGATGGGGGCGGCCCCAGATCGGCTAGCCGCATCCCGGGCCCGGGCGTAACCCTGCCGCAGCTCCTTAACCTTACTCCTGACATGGTCAGGAGTGCGGGCAGGGTGACCCTGGGCGGCCAGGCTCTAGGCCAGCCGAGCAAACGCATCCGCTTTCCGCCTCTTGCTCCCCATTACCTGGAGCACCTCCTCCTCGCTCCAGAGCCCCAGCAGGTCCCGCAGCTCGGCCTCCGTCCAGGAGGGGCCCCGCTGCCACTTCCCAGCCTGGCTGCCCGCCTGGCTGGCCTGGCTGCTCTGGCTCCCCTTGGGGGGGTCCTCTGGGGGCGCTGGGGGGGCTGCCGGGCAGCCATGGCAGGTGCTGGCCCTGTTCTGGGTAGCTGAGGGACGTGCAGGCTGGCCGCGTGTCTGGGCTGCCGCCTGCACATTCCCTCAGCTTCCTGCACAGGAAGGGAGGGGGAGGGGACCTTTAAGGGGCCGCTCCACGCGGCCACCATTGAGCTGAGGGGCTGGAGAGACCGTCTCTCAACCCCTCAGCTGATGGCCGCCATGGAGGACCCCGCAATTTCGATGTTGCAGGATGCGCAATGACTACACGGTCCCTACTTCGACGTTGAACGTCGAAGTAGGTCGCTATTCCCATCCCCTCATAGGGTTAGCGGCTTCGACGTCTCGCCACCTAACGTCGATGTTAACTTCGAAATAGCGCCCAACACGTGTAGCCGTGACGGGCGCTATTTCGAAGTTAGTGCCGCTACTTTGAAGTAGTATGCACGTGTAGACACGGCTTCGGTGGGCCAGAGACATGATCATACAAACAGCCAGTGCATCAGGGAGGCACTAAAAGGTGCAGGTCCTGACACAAATGAAGGGGGCACTGGACGCTAGGTCCTGGGGCCATCCTTAGGTCCCATGGGAGTGCAGTAAATCTACTGACGGGAACCAGCTTCAGTGGGTCCATGCTAAAAAGGATGGAGCTTAGACAAGCGGGAGCATCTGCCAAAGAAGGGCCTGGGTGCTGGGAGGGGCTGTTCTCAAGAGATCCCAGCTAAACATTTAGCAGTACTATGGCTTCGCTGCTGGGACCAGCCATGCACTAGTCATGCAGAGAGACATTCCTGCCCTAAAGCTAGCATGGCCATCAAGCGCGAGGAGTGTCTGTCTAAGCGTGGTGCTCTATAGCCTGTCCCTGGTATTGTGATTAAGGGTACGATCACCCATCCTTATTTTGGAACTGAGGAGAGAATGCGATGGGGCAGTTGTTGTGCAAAGGCGTATAAAGGGTTAAAATTGGTCCTGGAAGAGGGCTGTTGCTAGGAGCCAACTGAAAGAGGGTTTGTGGCAGCCAATCAAAGCCCCGGAGTCCTGTACAAAAGAGATGCCTGGCCAGGGTGAGCACTCCCTTCCTCCGGCTCAGGACAGATAGGGACCTAGCTGCCTGCTAGTGCCGGGTACCTTGGAGAGAGCAGTGCTATGGGAAAGCAGGGTGACCCAGGCCAGAATAAACCCCAGGCTGGGGCCCAAGAGCTACTAGGGCTGTGGGGAAGCAGCCAGGACAGGAAAAGGCAGCAGGTCAGATCACAGTCTTCCCCAAGGCAATGGCCAGATGAGCCCTCGGGGTAGTTCACTGCGGTGAGATGGGCACAGGTTATTGGGGATCCCTGGCAAGGGAAGACTGCAGAGTGTGGGACATTGCTGTGGGGCAGTACCCTGAGGGAAGGGCGCCACGGCCTGGGAGGGATGCAGGTCCAGACAAGTGGTGAAGGACAAACAAACAAACAAACAGATAACAGGGCGGGAGACACCGCCTGGAGAAGGGCGTTCCAGGGCTGGACTGAGCTAATTCCCAAAGTGAGCAGTGGGAGGCGCTGTGGCAGTGAGTCTCAATCCACTGCAGGCCCTTAGCTACTAAATCTCTTTCCAGCCCTTGCCCATTTACCTAGGAAGAGGGGCAGGAAACCAAAGGGTTGGGGCTGTTTGTATTTGCCTTACCCAGCCAGTGTATACAGCCCTGCTGTGCCATCTAGCCCCTGAGTCTGCCTTTCCACGTCTTGTACGTCTATAAACGAGGCTGAAAATGCATTATTCTGCCCTGTCTTGGGCAGGGGGGGTGCGGTAATGCTGGGTGGTTTTGAACTATAATATTTGGCATTGTTATTCAGTGTCAGTGATTTAAACGTGCTGATCGAGTCGGTGACAGCTTAAACGGCTCCAGCCCCCAGCCTTCCCCTCCCCCTTCTCCCTGCCTGCAGTTAGTCTCTGTTACAAATGGAATGCTGACAACTTCTCCCCAGGAACAATGGGACGTGGGAGAGTAGGTGGAGAGCCCTGTAATTGTTTAGGTTGGGATTTCTTTTGGGGGTCGATGGTGGCTGTTCGAAAAGATGAGGACAATACAGACATTCTTCTTTGCTGGCACCTCAGAGGAAGGGGCCACCCTTGGCGAATCCACAACTACGCATCCAGTTGCACCTGCCCCCAAGGTGAGAGATACCGAGGGTAAGACAGAGCGAGGCCTTAAAGGCTGTTCTGGAGCTCCCCTTACCTGCTCTGCAGTGACAACCTTCTGATAGCAGACAGCTGTCGCTCTAAATCACTTCCCATCTGCTCTCTCACTCCCTGCATACTCCCACCTCCTGTTAGCACAGAGCAGCACCCACTGCACTGCTTGACAAACCAGAGCTTCCCACGTGGCTTCCCCATCTCCTGCTTTATTAAAGCCAGGTGTGCAGCTTGGCCTGGCTGGCCCGATGCCACTCGGGCAAAGAGGGAGCGGGGAGGTTGTTTTAGGAGGCTGAATGGCTACATGGGGCAATTCCAGGCACAGCCGATACTAACGCAGTCGTCCCCTCTGCTAAGACATGCATAGTGAAGGCTGTCAAACAAACACCAGAGGGGTAAGAATAAGACAAGGCTGGAAAAATACAGGCACATATGATGCACACATTCACACAGTATGTAGCATAGCACCCCACTGGGAAATAAGCGTCGAAGCATCTTATTATTGCTGCTTTCCTACTAATAACTAGGTTTGGCAGAATTCAATTTTTATTTTTTTTTATCGTTTCAGCAGACAAGACCAATGTGTATTTGTTAGCATATTTTTCTTTTTCTCACAATTTAAATGTGCACGGTCGTGTGAAATTATGGGAGGGTGAGACAACAGCAGGGGGTCAGACACTAAGTATTTATTGACAGTAGATGGGGAGATGCAAAAAGTTAAGTTGCGTAACTGTCAAAACCCCAAAGCTATCAAGATCGCAAGTCAATTCACTCTGAGTAAATGACCTTAAATCAAATGTTTATAAGTCCTCAAGCAGCATGTTTCTTACCTTGCCTATCTGTAGATTTCTACACTCTTTTTTTTTCCTTTTTGCCAGTTTGGGTGCATATGGTGAAACTGACATTTGCTGATAAAAATCTTACCCTTTCAGGCTTATTAAGAGCACACACAAATCTAGGTACAGCCACTGCTGCTCTGGACTGGTCCAAATATAGTAAGTGAAGGGTAGCACTGTAATACGCTCCAAATTTACATCTGGTAGAGCTGAACTTACACAACTGAGAGAAAATATGTGATGCTGTCATATGCCTTATTGATGGGAATAAAACTGCTTGGTTAGCTGCCTTGGCTTTTTCTCTCTCTTTCGAGCACACAGAGAGCTACTAGGTAAATGAAATGGGTATGGAAGAGAGAGTTTGAGAATGAGGGAATGGAGTGACACAGGTTAATCATATGCCTCTAGGAGGAATCAGCTCTGGGTACGGTTTGCTTTGGAAACGTGCAGGCCTTCCCTCTGCTGTGACTCACCATTGTGCACCTCTATCACAGCACATGGATTCAATTAACTCAGGTCTGCAGGAAGCTGGAAAGCAAGAGTCTCCCTGCTGGGCTGGTGCTGGGAATTCATGAGTTTGCCCCAGAAGTCATCAGAAAATTTCCAAGTCCCCTGGATACTACCCTGCAGAAAATCACCCACGTGAGCTCCCTGTGAATGCAGTTCAGATCCATGGTGCAAAGCCACCCATGGAAATACTGTATTTGGAGGCAAGATGTCCTGTGGCACCTTATAGACTAACAGATATTTTGGAGCATAAGCTTTCGTGGGCAAAGACCCGCTTCATCAAATGCATGAGTGGGCGGGTTTCAGAGGAGGATTTAAAGAGGGAGTCTACAAGGACCATCAAGAAGTACCTCTCCCTGTTGATGTACTTGGTGGTAAGGTGGGTGGATGTGGATGCTAAACTTGGAATATGCGTGCCATCTGTTGTCCACGCCACAGTTGGAAAATCCCATGTCTGCAAAGCCAACCACTAAGTCATGTACACTTCCCAGAGTCACAGTCCTCTGTAGCAGAGTGCAATGTATTGCCCTGCAACCGCGCAGCAGTACACTGCCAATGATAGACTTTCCACACCAAACTGATTCGCGTCTTCTAGCAATCAGGAGTTATCAGCTTTCACAGGGCAACTGCCGCACACTTCTCAACGGAGAGGACAGCTCTCATTCTGGTGTCGCTCCAGCCCAGTTCAGTGGCCAGTTCAGTACCCAGCTGCTCCAGGAAGGTTGTTTTGCACAGCCTAAAGTTCTATAGCCACTGGTCTTCATCCCACACTCTCCTGATGATCAAAACAAAAAAGCAGTCAAGTAGCACTTTAAAGACTAACCAAATAATTTATTAAGTGATGAGCTTTCGTGGGACAGACCCACTTCTTCAGACCATAGCCATACCAGAACAGACTCAATATTTAAGGCACAGGGAACCAAAAATAGTAATCAAGGTTGACAAATCAGAAAAAAATGATCAAGGTGAGCAAATCAGAGAGTAGAGGGGCAGAAGGGGGAGGGGGAGTCAAGAATTAGATTAAGCCAAGTATGCCAAAGAGCCCCTATAATGACCCAGAAAATTCCCATCCAGGTTCAAACCATGTGTTAATGTGCTGAATTTGAATATAAAAGAAAGTTCAGCAGTCTCTCTTTCCAGACTGTTGTGAAAATTCCTCTTCAGTAAGACGCAGACTTTTAAGTCATTAACAGAATTGCCCACTCCATTAAAATGCTGACGGACCGATTTGTGGATCAGGAGTGTTTTTATGTCTGTTTTGTGCCCATTAGCTCTTTGTCCAAGAGAGTTTGAAGTCTGTCCAATATACAAAGCATCTGGGCATTGTTGGCGCATGATGGCATATACGATGTTAGTTGAGGAACATGAGAATGTGCCTGTGATTCTGTGACTAACCTGGTTAGGTCCAGTGATGGTATCTCCAGAATAGATATGTGGACAAAGCTGGCAGCGGGCTTTGTTGCAAGGAAAAGTCCCGGGACTGGGGCTCCTGTGGTATAGACTGTGGTTGTGGGTGAGAATCCTCATGAGGTTGGGAGGTTTTCTGTAGGAGAGAACAGGCCTGTTACCTAACCCTTCTGGAATGTGGCATCCTGATTAAGGATAGATTGTAGGTCTTTAATAATGTGTTACAGTGGTTTGAGTTGCGGGCTGTAGGTAATGACCAGTGGTGTTCTGTTCTTAGCTTTTTTGGGCCTATCTTGGAGCAGCTGGTCTCTGGGTATTCGTCTGGCCCTGTTGATTTTTTTTTTTTTTTTTTATTTCTCCTGGTGGGTAATTCAGGTGTATGAATATTTGGTAAAGATCTTGTAGTTTTCAGTCTCTGTCAGTAGGATCAGAGTAAATGTGACTGTACCTAAGGGCTTGACTGTAAACAATGGATCTAATTATGTGTGCAGGATGGAAGCTAGAAGGGTGTAGATAAGTATAGCGATCAGTAGGTTTTCAGTACAGTGTAGTACTGATCAGGCCATCCTTGATTAGTAATGTATGTCCAGGAAATGTATCTCTTGCGTGGAGTAATCGAGGCATAAGTTGATGGTGGGGTGTAGATTATTAAAGTCTCTGTGGAATTCTTCTTCAGTCTCTATACCATGGGTCCAAATCATAAAGATGTCATCAATGTATCTTAAGTAGAGGAGGGGTAATAAGGGACGAGAGCTGAGGAATCATTGTTCCAGGTCAGCCACAAATATATTAGCATATTGTGGGGCCATGTGGGTGCCCACAGCAGTTCCACTAATCTGGAGGTATAAATTGTCCCCAAATCAGAAATAATTGTGGGTGAGAACAAAGTTACAGAGGTCAGACACCAGGTTGGCTGTGGTGACATCAGGGATGACATTCCTGATCGCTTATAATCCGTCTTCATGTGGAATATTGGTGTACAGAACCTCTGCATGCATGGTGGCAAGGATGGTGTTGTCAGGAACTTTTCCGATGTTTTGTAATTTCCTCAGGAAGTCAGTGGTATCTCAGAGATAGCTGGGAGTGTTGGTGGCATAGGGTTTGAGGAGGAAGTCCACATAACTGGATAATCCAGTGGTAAAGGTGCCAATACCCGAAATGATAGGGGGTCCGGGGTTCCCAGGTTTGTGGATTTTGGGAAGTAAATAGAATAATCCAGGCTGGGGCTCAGATGGTGTGTCTGAGTGAATAAGGTCCCGAGCAGCAGCAGGGAGTTCCTTAAGTAGTTGTATTTTCTTTTGGAATTCCAAAGTGGGATCAGTGGAGAGAGGTCTGTAAAATGTGGTGTTGGAGAGTTGTCTGGCTGCCTCCTGTTCATAGTCTGACTTATTCATGATGACAACAGCACCCCCTTTGTCAGCTGGTTTGATTATGATGTCTGGGTTATTTTTGAGACTCTGGACAGCACGGCGTTCAGCAGAGTTGAGATTGTGTCTCATTTGGCATTGTTTGCATATAATGTCAGTCTGAGCATGGATGCCATCCCACCAATCAGCGCTGGTTTCCCCAGTTCAAAAGTGCCCCTCTGCCCTGTACAGCTGCTCTGCGACTACCAAATGCAACGACAGGTTGCCTCTGTCCATGCCATGCACACTGTCACGCTCCTCAGAATCCTCTTCCCCGTCAGTAATTTCATGATGATCTCTGCTATCACACACAAGTTCCTCCACACAGTTAACAGGGCACGCAAGAAAAGTGCGGGATCCATTCTTTCTCGTGGCAGATGCCAGAGTGCGCAGCAGAGAACGGCGGTTGGAAGAAAGGTGTGAAAGGATGCCAGAAGCCCCTGAAAAAGCAGTGCTGGATGGGCTGTTTTGCCTGTTCCCAAGATGCCCAACACTCCATTCAGTGTTTCCATGACACCTAGTGACAGATAGTGTCACCAGCCACTGTGGGATACATACCGACAATGTATTGCTCCCATTGTCAACAGGGAAGCTAAAAATGTGGACACAATCTGTTGACAGAGGGAGCAAGAGTTAACGTGCTTTGGCGCCTTTATTTTTGGGGGAGACTTCTGCTTGTCAACATTAGTTTCCTCGACAAAACTTGGCAGCATAGACACACCCAGTGTATGGATCTGGGTGGCAAGTTACCAAGAGAAGTGAAGCTATGACAGCTGGAAGGTGATGCAGGGCTGGACTCCAGCTAACCCAGCCCCAGCCCAGCATTGGGATGAAGAACTCCATGGAACCACTTTACTGGAAAGGCTGAAATTAGCGATGCTCCCAGCTGCTTGTGGGAAATGACAATGTGTTTATTAGCGCTGAAATAGAAAAGGAAGGAGGAGTGTTGTGTAAACTGTGCCTGGCCTTTGTGCCTGCTTTTGGGGGTGTGATCAACACCACCAGCTGGCAGCTCTCTGGTTAAGAAAAAAATAATACAGTCCTGGAGACTGCGACATGAACAAGAGTGAGCGAAGTGCTTGATGCAGGAAAAACAGCTGGCGAGGGACCCGCACTCTCAAGGCACAAATTATAGTCAAAGTCAATAAGAATTTCCTCCTAATTCACAGGAAATTCTTGCCTTGACTTTGAGTCCAAAATCCAGCTCTGTCCCCGCTTCTCATTCTTTCTCCCCTGCCACAAAATCTCCCGTCCTTGGCACCCTGGGTCCAAGATATTTTATAGCACAGACACTCCTCGACAAAGGTGGGCAGTACAGATGTGCAATGTACACACAACTGTGGAGCACAGAACACAAGAGGGAGGCCTGGCAGGCTCTGCAAGGTTGTAGAGGTTGGCAGCACATTTGGGGCATCCTGGCAAAGTGTCCTTATTAACTGCAGAGCGGGTTAGGCACCAAGTGGCTTAGCTAGTGGTCTGTTTCTTCTTGTGCATCTTTTCTGATTAAAATGGAGGAATATTATTGTTGCCGAATAGGAGACAGGCAACATAACTCCTGTTCGTTCTCTGTGTGGCATGATCAGGGGCTAAGATAGCTTCCACAACAGAGGTCTGCCGATGCACCCCAATCCTGATCTGCAACTGCCTTGCTATCACTGTCTTGGGCAGCCCCAGCGCTTTGCCACTGCACCTCTATCCCGGGCAGCCCTGCTATTCCAGTCCTGCCATCCACTGCTTCCTGAATTCCCTCCTTCAGGATCCCAGCTATTCCACACCAGGAGCACAGTCTGCCAATCATGCCAGAACTGACGGTTTTGGAACGTGCATGTATACCGAAGCATTCGTGTCACATTTATCACTGAAGTAGCCATGGCCTAGATCCTCAAAGGTCTTGCAGTCAGGTATGGGACAGGTGGCTGAATACCTCTCAGTAGCTAGGTCTCAGGGCTTCCCACCTGCCCCTCCTCTTGAGGTGGGATTCAAACTTATCTCTCCAGCCGTGAAACACATTAGAGGCCAATGCAAAGACCACCTTTCTTCTCCTAAGCCCGATGCATGAGCTAGCAGTGCAAGCCAGTGAACAGGACATGGGCAGCCTGGGAGTAGTAAATGCAATCCCTACCCTGCCACTGACCTACTGTGTATCCACAGACACCTCACCTAACCACACATGGCCCATGCTACTCAAGTTGTTTAATGTATTACTAGAAGGCCCTCATCTTTACCACAGTAACAAGACACTATATAGGATAGGCCAGAAGACTTGGGGGTTTGGATTCAGAGTGCAATTAAACAGCCAGCAGGATCTCTTTACCTAGGGCAATAGCTAACCTTTAAAAGAAAACTGTGGCTTTTTTGAAGAAAGAAGAAAACCAAGTAATAATTGCGCAGCCTTTAACTCCAGATAACGTCAGTGTGAGCACAGGGCTAATTAAATGATTGATATGATTTCAGAGAGAAAACACAGGCATGCTCTGGACATGCACAAGGTTATCTGTGTCATTTAATTAACCTGTGCACTGGAGAAGGATTCTCTACCGTTATCTGGTGATCCCAGTTCTGTGATATCTGGTGGGCTTTCATTTTCTGTATGGAGAGCGCTTTTCCCCCCAAGAGAACAGCCACAGCTACAGGGACTTGTACAAGTTTAATACAATTTTTAAAAAGCAGATTGTCCTTTAAAATGTCGCCTCACAGAAGGCACTAACTAGGGAGGGGATTGGGGATGGGGGGTCTGGACCCTGTGAGGTCTTAGTGTGATGGCTGTGGCAGCCCCAGTTTCCCTCTGTGACCTCATGTAATTGGGCAAAAAATGGCTGAAAGTTCTGAGAGGCCTGCAAGGCCAGGCCTGCGCTGTTCCCCTCCACTCCCTGGCTTGGTAAGTAGCACTCTAAATCTCTCCCCTCCTTAAGCGATGCAGTGTAAACCTCCCCCATCCTGTTTGACTCCACTTTGACCATTGCTGTCTCCTATGGCTCTGGCCACCCCCCAGTCCCACCCTCACCCTTTTCAATGCTTCCCTTCATGCTTCTGCCCTCCATGGCTTCAGCCTCCTTCCCTTTCCCCGGTTCCTTTTGCCCCTGGGCCTCTCCTCCCACAGGGCTGTGGCCCAGCTCCTCAAAGATATTTAGTCTCTTAACTTCCAGTGATTCCAGCAGAAAAATTAGTCACCTAAAAACCTTGGAGAATCTGAGTCTTTGTCTCTTCCCGCCTTTCCCCACCATGTGCAAGCTGCTCCTCTCCCTTCCATGTGCTGCTGCAGGAGTTCCCAGTTCTGGTTGCCACTCCCATCGTACCCTTCCGTACACCTGTGCCAGCTTTGCAGGGAAGCTGCCTGCAGGAAGCAGAGTATTCACAGGTGTGAAGCCTTGGCCAAAGCAACAGCAAAACTTGTAAAAATTCAGTATTGCCCTTGCCAAACTGGAACTGAGAGAACTCCCAAAGCTGCCTCCAAAGCAGGGGCACACTGAAGTGCAGCTTGCCCTCGTGCTGCCCCTACTGCCCTGACCTCGGCAAAACGGACTTCGGCCCTATCACACCAGTCCCTTTCCTCTGTGCTGCTGCTGCATGGTACAAAAAGGGAGCCGTGGGTGCTCAGGCCCATGTCCCAGGGTACCTTTCTCTTTCAGCAGCCAAGCAGCCTACAACTATCCCAAGCAGTGCAAGTTACACGTCTGCATTTCTGTTGAAGGTGTCAAGCAACAATATAAATCATGAGCATGATGAGTCTGTAGAAAGCAGACAGCTATGTACAGTCATGGAGGAAAAGAAGGGGAGGAGATAGGCAGATAGATGCAGAGCTGGGGAAATGTTTCTTGGAAGCTTTTGACAGGGCTCCTCTATCTTTGTCAGGGGAAGCAGCAACCTGTCTGAACACCCTCATACAAAAGGCTCCTCTACAGCTAAATTTTACATATCCTCCCTCGGGCGCTCTGAACATAGCCTGGGTCCTACAGTTCATTTCTGTCACATCCATCCACCTGGCAAATATGTGGAAGTGATCCCCCACTTCACCATGCCTTGGGAATAAAAGCGAAGAATAGCTCAGAGGAGAGGGAGGACAGGAAAGGCCTGGTACACTGAGGGGTTCATTTAAAGATGATCCTAATGATCCAATCTGAATGGAGGGAATTGGGGGGTTATGAGCTAAAAAGCCACAGGGCAGGGAGCCATTCAAGTCAAAGAACAGAGCAGGAATGTTCTTCTTTTGAGAGACACCCCAAGTATAAACTTGCTTATTCCTGATCCCATCCCAGAAGGCTTCATACAGGAATGTCACAGCAAGCCTGACATCTGACTAGAGCCCATCAATAGGGACTCCGGGACAGGTTATTTGTTCTTTAAATGCAGCGCAACACAATTGCCAGCCACCTCCTTCCTTCCTGAGCACCTGCCAGCTGGCTCCGGACTCCTGCAGGCCAAGAGGAGGTTACAATGGCACAGTGGAGTAGGAGTTGGCAAATTTTTATTTGCCTTCTGCTTGCTTTTTAAGCCATTAAGAATGAAGGTTGAAATCAGATCCCCTTGATTCCAGGTCCTGGGGTTGCAAGGAAACTAATTATTATCTTGAGACTCATGAAAAAATCATGAGAGCTGGCAACACTGAACCGCGCTTTCTTTTTACACGGCCCTGGGGTAAGAGGCAGCCAGTGGTACTTCATGTGGCTTGAAAGAGAGGCAGTGTGTTTTAATCAACAGGCCCCCTGGAGTTGGAGGACGTGGGTTCTAATGGCAGCTCTGTGTGACCTTAGCAAGGTCATGTCACCTCAGTTTCCCTTCCCACTGCTTGTCTATATTGAGCAGAAGCTTTTTCAGGGCAGGCCTGGCACAGTAGAGCACTGATCTCACATGGGACACTGAGGTCATACTGCATTACAATGAAAAATCTCCATATATCTCACCTGTGAACATTAGAGAGACAAAGCAGGTGAGGTAGATCTTTTATTGGACTGACTTGTGCTGGTGGAAGCTTGCACAGAACTCTTTGCCGGTCTAGGGAAAGAAATCAGAGTGTCTGTGCGTGAAAGCTGGAGGGTCTCATTCATATTTGCAGAGTATTGGACTTCACAGACAAATACATGTACAGTGGTGCAATCCTTTGGTACAAATCATCTCTGACAAGGGGAATAGAGAACAGGGTTAGGATTTGCAGTGGCGCCTAAGGGAGCTATAACAGCAACGAATGGTCCTGTGGCACCTTACAGACTAACAGAAAAGTTTTGAGCATGAGCTTTCGTGAGCACAGACTCACTTCCACCCCAGCCTTATTTTCACCAGTGAAATATGCTCCAGACAGAAGTTATGCCTCCCACAGTTCTGTAGCTAGTCTGTGTAGTGCAGTGAGGGTGCCTTAGGAACAGACTAATAGATAAAGTTAACACAGGTTTCCCAAGAGCCTTCTCCTGGTCAGCTTCCATATGAAAAAGGGGTTGGGGTCCAGAAATTTCACAACATAATTTGATGGGCCCAAGATCCCGCAGGCAGAAACGGCAACGCCCTTTGCACCAAACTGGAAAAAAAGAACTTTTCCCCAGGGCCACGCAAGTGTAGCCAATTCTTTCTGCCCTGTAACACAGTGATCAGCGCCACTGGCAGGCTGATATCAAGGAGTCTGGAAAAAAAAAATCACACCTATGCAACAGAGATGAGAAAGTGGCTCTGTAAAGAGCATGTGACGGTGTAATGGAACTCAGTCTGCTGCAACGTGATATTTTACAGGAGACAATGATGGAGCATAGCTCCATCTCTCAGAGTATTTCCCACGATCCTTTGCCCCTGACAGCAGTGACAAAGTGTCAGCTTCCATATGTTACATTTAAGCGACACTTACTGTGCTCAATGCAGATTAGAATGAAAATGAAAATGACATAGATGTGCATTACACTGCCATTAGTCTTGATGTCCTGTGTCTCCTGCTGAGAGTGGGCTTTGGGAGAAGGGGAAAAAGGCAAGAGTCTTGGGTTTTCATTCTTGTTATCAGCAGCACCGACAGCCACCGTGGCCCCTGGGGCAAGGTGAGAGGGGTCTGGTTCCCCACCCTGTAATGGGCGGGGCCAACAGCAGAAGGGGCGTGGCCAAAGGCAGTTAGCTCTTAGCGCTGCCTGGACCATGGTACTGCCCCGCTCCCCTGCACCCCAAAGCCATGCACAGCCAGAGCAGTGCTGCTACAGCATTTCAGCAGGGCCCGGAGCTCTGGACACCACTGCTGCCAAGTAGCAGCGGCAGCAGCCAGAGCTCCCAGCCCCTTTGAATTACCCGCTTTGCATCCACCTCCCATCAGCAGGCCTGCTTGTTATAATAAAGTGAGCCTGGCTGTGAGTGTTCGCACAATGCGAACACTGCACTTCAGTAAAGGCCGCTGTAGGTGTGGTGCAGGAATGCTGCCACCTCACCGAGAGCCTGATTTTCAAAACTGCTCTCTTGATGATGTGTGTGATGGGATGTACGCTCTGCACTGGCCTTGTAAAGGTTAAGACCAGTTTAGGGAGGCTGACTGGGAGGCAGTTACAGGTGGGGCTGCAGCAAACTGGGGCCCTGGCAGAAGAGGAAGGGAGACTCTTGCTCCAGATGTGGAGCAGGAGGGATCTGGCTGGCAGGGAAGCTACAGAGGCTTCCTGAGACAGAGTGGTGTGGAGGTAAAGCAGGCAGAGCTGGGGATCTCTGGCATGACCCCTCTTCCAGGCTTTAGGGTCTGAGACAAGGCCTGAGGGTGCTAGGGCTGCTGAGAGGCAGGCAGGGCAGGAGAAGGCAGCAGGTCTGACCCCTAGCCAATGATGAGCAACCCTTTCAGACAGCAATTTGCATCTGAGGTAGGAGCTAGATGACAGCAGGCGGGGGTCCCCGAGGCAAGGTGGATAAAGGAGGGTTGGGGTTCCCGGGCAGTACCCTGAGCAAAGGGCTCCACAGTCTGGGAGGGACATGGGTCCTGATGTAAATTGGTGGAGAATGGACAGTAGGCAACAGGCAGAAGGCTGTGCTCTGGAGGCCATAACGAGATAATTCCCGAGGAGACCAGCAGGAGGCACCCTGTGGTGAGTCGCACCAGGTTACAATGCGCAAAAGATTTTTACCATTGAAGGCCATTACCCAGGCTTCATGCATAATGGCGTATGGATGCTCCCAGAGGGCCTGTCCGCTACAGATTGGTAGATCAAATTCTACCCTCGGTTACACTCAGCTCACTCCAGTGGGATTGTACAGGACAGCTGTGGGTGAAGGATGCCTGGCCCAGCTAGAAATGAAGAACATCAGGAGATTGGTAGCTCCTGTTCTGTGCAGGTGAAAGGCTGGATGCTTTCCTGAGCCCCTTCAATCTGCAAAGTTAGAGCCAGAATGTGAATGCGAACTGGCTCTGGTGAGATTATCAACAATGCCCTGAGGCCAGACATTCCCATACTTCAGCCAGGAACTGCAGAGATGTGTGGAATTGAACAAGAAAAAGGGACTCATGGTATAAAATTCATTTCTGGGTCTACAGTCTGAAGGCCCAAGAGTCCAAAGTCAAGGTTCTCCAAAATGCTTCCCCTAAGGGTCCGTACAGGGACCAAGCCTAGTCAATCTATTTATAAATGATCTGGAGAAAGGGGTAAATAGTGAGGTGTCAAAATTTGCTGATGGTACTAAAGTGCACTTGATAGTTAAGAACAAAGCAGACTATGAAGAGCTTCAAAAGGATCTCACAAAACCAGGTGATTGGGCAACAAAATGGCAAATGAATTTAAATGCTGATAAACGCAAAGTAATGCACATTGGAAAAAATAATCCCAACTGTATATCAAAAATAACGGGGACTAATTTAGCAATAACCGCTCAAGAGAGAGATCTTGGAGTCATTGTGGATAGCTTTCTGAAAACATCCACCCAATGTAATGAAGCAGTCTGGAAAGCAAACAATGTTACGAATCATTAAAACAGGGATAGAGAATCAGACAAAGAATATTTTATTGCCTCTGTGTAAATCCCTGGTACATCCACATATTGAATACTGCACACAGATGTGGTCTCCTCATCTCAAAAAAGGCACCTTGGCATTGGAGAAGGTTCAGAAAGGGGCAACAAACATGACTAGAGGTTTAGAATGGGTGCTATATGAAGAGCTATTAAAAAGACTGGGACTCTTCATCTTGGAAAAGAGGAGACTAAGGGGGCATATGATAGAGGTCTATAAAAGCATGATGGCTATGCCTACATTAGCCCCTTCCTTTCAGAAGGGGCATGGTAATGAGTGAGCTGGGAAGACGCTAATGAGGTTCTGCCATGAATATGCAGTGCCTCATTAGCAAAATGGTAGGCGCACGTGGTTTGAAAGCGCTGCTTTCGAATTGTGCACCACCCGGGTAGATGGGTGCTTTTTGAAAGAACTCCCCAGACTTTGAAAACATCTTTTTCCTATTTGGTGTTAGCAAGAAGGCGCTTTTGAAGTCCCATGGGGGGTCCTCTCGAAAGGCCCGAACCTACATGGGCGCCGCATGATTCCAAAGTGCCACTTTCAAATCATGCTTGGCAGCCATCATGCTAATGAGGCGCTTCGTATTCATGGCAGTGCCTCATTAGCATCTTTCAAACTTGCTCATTATCGTGCCTCTTCCGAAAGGAAGGGGCAAGTGTAGACATAGCTGACGGGTGCGGAGAAAGTGAATAAGGAAAAGTTATTTACTTGTTCCCATAACATAAAAACTAGAGGTCACCCAATAAAATTAACAGATGGTAGGTTGAAAACAAATGAAAGAAAGGATTTCTTCATGCAGGCCACAGTTAACCAATGGAACTTCTTGTGAAGACCAAGGCTTTATCAGGGTTGAAAAAAGAACTGGATAAATTCATGGAGGTTATGTCCATCAATAGCTATTAGCCAGGATGGGTAGGAAGGGTGTCCCTAGCCTCTGTTTGTCAGAGGCTGGAAATGGGTGGCAGTGGAGAGATCACATGATGATTACCTGTTCTGTTCACTCCTCCTGGGGCATCTGGCATTGGACACCGTCAGAAGACAGGGTACACGGCTAGATGGACCATTGGTCTGACCTAGTGTGGCCATTCTTATGAGCCAAACCACAAGCCAGATGTAAACCTCCTAGTCCAAATACAGCTCATCCATGACAACAAGGGATAATTTACTCCCCTGTCAACATGCCCTTCAACATGGAAGGGGAGAACTGAAATGCTGCCCTCTTCTTCTCTTGCTCTGGTGCACTGCAGGGCAAGTCCTGGGTGCAGGAGGCATATGGGGTGGGGACATAAGAAATGGGCCGAGCAGGAAAGGCAGGGAACTGGCCCTACAAGTTCCTCTTTGCCCCAAGGGGAAATTTCCAAATGGGCTAGAGAAGTGAGTCACTCTCTGCCCCCTTCCCAGCCAATGGAGGCTCAGATTCAGCTAGGTGCTTAGGTACATACCTTAGTTTGCATCTCTCAGCAATCCCATGGACTTCAATGGAACAATTCATGCGCTTATGCACATTTCTGAACCAGGGATAAGCATTGGAATTTAATGTATAAAAGAATCAGGAAATTGTTCATTAACGGCCTTAACTCTGCCCCTTATGGCACTACCCCAGCCTCCCTCATACAGAGACATTCCTACCCAGGTGCCCTGCCTGATGGCTAATTCCCTATTCTCTTACCCTGTCCCCACAGCTCCATGGGGCTTTGAAAGAGGGAGAGAAATGCAGTAGTATCTGGAAAGTTGAAGATAATGCTTAAGCTTTGTTACAACAAGAAGCCTTCGCTAAGCTCCCGCGACCTTAAGTGAGAGCTTGCAGCTCGCTTTCCTCTCCAAAAGACTTGCATAAAGTGAAAAATTGTTTCTATACACAATGCAATATTGGGACATTGTTCGTGAATATATTGGGTTTAAGTCAAATGCTCAGCATCCTCAAATCCGACTGATTAATAATTAGAACCAGAAATTCTGTCTTTGCTCTAATGTGTTTAGGAAAACTGATGGATTTAATTTTTTTTATCAGCCCAAAGTGAGAAAATGTAATCTTTCTTAAAGTATCTAATACAACAATGTGGAATAATTAGTTTCTCTGAAAACAGGCATAATGGGGCAGAATAATAAATCACTTTGTGTTTTGTGTCTATTCATCTGATGGAGGAGATTTACTGTCGTGCAAGTGCATGGTGCTGTAGCAAGTATTGGAGAATAAAAGATGTCTCTAAGGGGATAACATCTTCCCAGCTGTATGTTCTAACAGGGCGTTTCATCTCAACTGACAGGGATGTGTGCCAGGTATTCTTTACACCCATGAGGATTACAACCTGCCAGACACATCAGTCCTTAAATCAGGGGCTGGGGGTTGGGAGAGACTGGGAAAATTGCAGTCGCTTTGGGTAATCCCGGCTGCATTCCAGGCTAAGCTGGTGACCCAACGTAGGTTGCATGAAGGCAGCTGAGCTGTTAGTCTCAAATGGATTTTTTTTTCCTTCGTCCATTTGACTTGATTCATATGGAAAGTTCGTGGGTCCCTGTAATTCTTGATGTGTTCTCGGGAGCACAAGTCAAGGTCCATTTATTTTTTGCATAGCAATGGCAAATGGTCTGCAGTTGTCTGTATGGTAGGGTAGTTTTAATCCATCCCTTCTCACTAGCTGCCCGGCTGCTGATCAGAGCGAGTCGCAGTCCCCGGGGAACACATCATAATGGCTTTGAGAATATCCCAATAATACCACCACCTTGCTTTCAGTTCATGCTGCCACCCTGTGATAGGGTGTCCACTGCACGTAGGAGTGAAAGCGATGAAGGTGGCCAGGCAAGGCTATTCACTCCACAGGTTCAGCTGTGCAGGAATAGGCAGGTCCCAGCTGACAGGGGTTGCTGCTGGGAAAGGGAAGGGTGTTTGGATGTTCTGGGAACCAGAGGGGTGGGAAGCAGTTCAGGAAAGAAGCAGCAAGGGCTAGGAGCAGAAAGCCCAGAAATGCTGATCTCAAGGTCCCTGGGCTGGAACCCAGAATACAAGGTGGGCCGTGTGCCCCTAACAGCCACTGAAGGAGTGGCACCTGAGGCAGTGAATGGAAAGATTGCTTAAGGCTGCAGCCCAGGGAAAATGCTGAGTGAACTGGCAGGAGGACTGAGCCATTGGAAGGGTACTGTGGTTCCTGGAGCGAGAAAGGAGTTGCAGACTTAAAAGAGAGACAGTGTGACGGCGTGTGACCTTGAACTCTAATCCCCAGAGTGACCAAGAGGCACCAGGCAAGAGGTGGCAAGTGGACCATCGTGTGACATGACCAAAGACTTTTGCAGCTTTTAAAAGCAATACTGTATATACCTGTGAAGTATTTTTCCCAATACTGACATGCAGCCTACCATGGGGTGGAGCATGGCAGCTACTTAGCAGCACACAGCAATGCTGCAACATAGGTTGGGATGCAAAATGAAAAGGAATAATGCATCTGACTGAAACTGCAGTGGGAAGTTAAGCAGACAGGATATAAATACCCACACTGCGATATGGTGAGGACATCGTTGCTAAATGAGCAGTGCTTAGAGATGCTATTGTACTTCTTATCTGGAAAGTCAGCCATTATTCCAATGCAGAGCCCAGAGTGAACACTCCTGGCATCTGCTCTGCACAGATCCTCTATGAAGAGCACCTAATACTGTGTAATTAGCATCAAGTATCCAACGTCCTAGGTTTTTCTTGGAGATCTCCAGCTCTGGGTTTGACCCAGTCCAGCCCTGTTTCAACTTGCAAGGTCTGATGGGACTACACTGATAGGCGGCACAACCACTGAAGGAGAAAACGTTTCCTTTGCAAGTAAACAGCAAAAGCTAATACTCAAACTACACCACTCACAAATAGTCAAGACTATATCCTGGCATACAAAAGAAAGCCAGAAAGGGGAAATGCATGAGCAGTCACTAATGTTACAGAGAGATATCAGAATCTACTGGCTAGAGCACCACACTGTCCTCTACTGGACAAAATCAAGATTGCTCACCTCTGTGTCATAGGCTCTATACTGCTAGCAACTAACTGGAATTCCGCTTTACTTCAGTTAGGAGGGGTCTGTGTTTCTGAAACAGCAGACCAGGGTTTGAATTTCGCTGTCATTCTGCAATCCATGGCATGCAGCATGCTCACAGCTGTGCTTGCAGATTTGGTTCATGTATGTTACGTGGTATTAGACATAACTCCCTGCACAAGGCAGCGGTGGGAATAGTTTTCCATAATGCCTATTTGTCATTTTGTAAGCCACGTGGCTTGTCCCCAGCCTGCCAGTCTTGGGTGGTGGGGGAGCAAAGCCAATAGCTCTCCTGACACCCAGAGATTTAAAAGGGCCCAGAGCTCTCAGCCACAGCTGCCACTGCAGCAGATGGAGCCTAGGTTCTTCAAATTGCCATCAGAAACTCATGCAGTGCATGCCAAGTGGCACGGAAGGGCTGGCAGAGGGAGGCCCCCAGTCCCACCCCTTCCAACGAAGGCCCCACTCCTTTCAGGGCCCGCCACTGAAGTCCCGTTGAAGTTATTACCAGCTTTCTGGAATTTTTCTCAATGTCAAGGGAAAACTACCCCCTAATGTATGCAACAAGTCACATCCACACTGCACAAAGGCAAAATTGTGC
Organism: Carettochelys insculpta; assembly: GCF_033958435.1. Taxonomy (NCBI): domain Eukaryota; kingdom Metazoa; phylum Chordata; order Testudines; family Carettochelyidae; genus Carettochelys; species Carettochelys insculpta. Next base: position 2,513,804 of record NC_134147.1, on the reverse strand, counting down.
AGTGACATGTCCGAAGGATCACCGGACACGGACAAGTCATAAACACATCTCTGTGGTGGTCAAGGGGACTTGCCACCTTCCCCATAAAAAAAGTTTCAGACCGGACGCAGTGGTAGTGGAGAAGGTAACGGCAATGCTGGGGAAATATGGCAATTAATTCAGTCCTTGGCCATTGCTTATGAACAAGGCAGCCAACCCTGCAGCTTCTCACCCCTTTTAACCCACAATGGAAGGGGAATTGCGACAGCATGCTGTGTTCTTTGGAGCTACTCCAGGCACTGGAGTGAGCTTGTTAAAAGGGAGCGGGGTCTAGCTCTATGGGGGGATAGCCTAATGGTTAGGAGCCTGCCCTAGTGCTTAAGGCAGAGGTTGATTCAATTCCCTGCTCAGCTACTGGTATGACCTTGGTCCAGTCTCTCAGCCTGCCTGTGCCTCAAATCCCACAGGCACAATGGGGCCAACAGCCCAGCCGGGGGGAGGTGTTTTGAGGATAATTGTGCTAGAAGTTGTGAGCTGCTCACAGTAGCACTGGACTGATTGTTAGAATGGGGGTTCTGAGCTACACCCCATCCTCTAAACACTTCACCTCCCTAGCTGCCTCAGGCTGGCAGATACAAGAACAAGCAAATGGCCCACACGCTTGAGTTTAGTTTGTGATATGAAAAGACACATACACACAGATCAGCAAGGGAGACAAGCACCTCGAGCACCCAGCTAGAGCCCACAGGGCTCTCCTTCAAAGGCAGGCATCCAGAATGCCCAGAGCAAACATCATACCACTTCCTGGCCCATGAATGACAAATGTACTAATAAAGTGAGTGACATCATTATCTTGGTTCTGTAGTGCCACTCCCCTCCCAGCTGCCCAAAAAAAGGCTATAGACTGTAAAAGGCTGCAGTTTGCAGCACTGTAAAGCTCCCCTAGCTGTTATGTATATAATGAGGCGAGGTGCTTTTGATATATATATGATATATATTATTTAAGTGCTTGCATTTAAAAACCCAAAAGAGACAAATACCACTGCAAAGTTCTGTGCCTTTTCTCCCCAGGCTCCAACTGCATTAATTTTTTCCCTGCTGGCCTCTCCAGCCACTGCTGTAGTAGCACATTTCCACAGAAATCAGGGGAATGGTGAGGATGCATGCAGGCTGTTTATCATGTATTTTACCTCAGTAGGCCCAGGGGGTGTCAGAGGTACGAAAGGGTTGACTCACCGCTAGCGCCTCCTTGCGGCCAGGCACAGCATGGTTGTCTCTTGCCAGTGGCTGCTTCCCTTCTGTGGGGGCCTGTGATTTGACCCTACAGACTGGTCAGCCTTTCCCCTTCCGGGGAAATCTGTGAACAAAAAGCAAAGGGAATCAATGAAAATAAACTGAGTCAGGAAGACATGGGGCAGGGAGTGGGGATGACTCCTTTTCATGGTACATCAGGATCTGTTCCTCCTTTCTCTCAGGAGAAGCCTTCAAGCAGAGGTCCTCCCACTGCAGGCCCTTCAGTCTCCAGTGGATCCCCAGAGAGTTGCACAGAAGCCTCCTCCCTTGGCTAATCCTGTTGGCCTTTCCCAAGTGCTGCACTGTCAGTGGCACTCATAGGAAGGCAGGCAGTTTTCCCATTGATTGAAATGGGGCCAGGATGGATCGGGGGGGCAGTGCGTCATCAGACACACAAGGAGTCTTCCCTCTGAAGCTGATCCCAGGGACATACCAGTGTATGTTCAGTGCAAACAGATGCTGCGTTTAGTCCCTGATCTCCTTGATCTCAGTCTCCTCCAAGGGCCTATTCTCTGCAGTTCTGGAGGGGAGGGGAGAGGTAGGATGCAGCCCTGAAGGATTTTTCGCAACCCTTTCGGTCCCTCGGAAACATCCTGACCTTAGCCAATACGTTGCAAGAGCATTATGGATGCAGCCTCAAGTGCTCAAAAGTTAGGAAATGCCAGAATTAAGCTTGCGTGTGCAGCCTCAGTTTTAGGACCCAGTGCAGGAGCAGTATGGCACAGTTTTTAATCACAGGATCAGATGCTCCCTGTTCCACAGTACCCCTGCCTCCTGCAGTGGACAGGGTGCCCCTACAATGGAAAGGTTTGGGCGACCTTAACTATGTACTGCCTATCATACCACTACAACAGGTAGACAGTGTGGTCTAGTCACCAGGGTCCTAAACCAGGACTCTGGAGACCTGAATTCTATTCAAGGCTATATCGGGTGACCTTGGGCAAGTTACTTCCCCTCTCTGTGCCTGTGTTTTCCCTCCCAGCCTTTGTCTGTCCTGAGTATTTAGGTTGCAAGCTATTCAAGGCAAGGGGCCGTCTCACTGCTTGTATGGTGCCTAGCCCTTATCTCGCTGGGGACTGTAGATGCTTCTGGAATGCTAACTAATAAAGGTACGGCGGAAACACCTGGACCCCGGAACTCCATTTCACTGTGCTCCTCAGCCACCTGACAAGGGCTCTGCTTTCTTCCTTTTTAACCTGCGTGGTGTTATTTATATCTATCTTACAGGTGCTTGGAGCCAGCGTGACAGTGTATTGGGTAATGACAGGATAATTGTTTGTTTTATTGATCATTATAAACCCTGAAGCATCTCTGTGTGATTTATGACATTTAAAACTCTCTCTCTTCTTCTCTCCCTTTCCCTGCCATGGGCACAGCGGAGCAGATCAAAAGCCTGCTGGCTACCAATAATCCAATTAACAGTGGTAAGGAGGATATAAAAAGTTTTGGAAATGAATGAGTCCTTGCACCATTTCCTTATGATCCTTCCTTGATTCTTTGGGGCCACAGAGCCAGATGCGCTTCATCAGCAGTGGAGAGTCCAGTGTTGTCTGTAGGCGAGGTGGGATTGTGGGGTAAGCCCCCTTGCAGAAATAAAAGTGCGTTGAGGGAATGTTGTAGGAGGAGACTTGCACCGGAAGGACAAATTTGCTATCGTGATAATATATCAGCACATCAGGATACAAATATGCTATTGTCATCATAAAATATGGTTGAAGCAAACTGACACCCCGCAGAGTCAATTTTCTAAAGACTTGGGAATTTATCTCATGGGCCATTCATGTCCCTCATGCTACCTGAACTGGCTTAGATTTATGCCTTTGTCCAAAGCTGTAGATGCATGGACATCAATTCAGCAGGTCTTCCCGCAGAATTCCAGTACACCCAAGGGGAATTTACCCTAGCAATACTATCTCTGTCTTCTCACTTTCTCAAGTTCACTCCCCCTTTCAGACAAAGAGAGTGGTGTCCAGTAAGAAATCTACACTGGCACCAATCATTTCTGCACAGTGGTACCTGAAATTAGTCAGTTTTCTCTGTACTTCGAACAAGATAGGGATCCTCCACCTGTCAATTGGTTCAGATGTGACCAGGCATCAGCAGGTCACAACCACCCTGCTCTTCCCACACAGCTAAATGAAAAGGAAAGGGACCCAGTTAGACGCTGGCTAGATGGGAAGGTAGTATTCCTGTATTGGAAAAGTTGCAAACCTCTGGAACACGAGCTATCTGACTAGCATCTGAGGCAAAATACCTCATGAGAAAATGCATCGGTTCATTTAAATTATTGAAAACTACTTTTGATTTTAGAGCCATTGGGGAGCTAATAAGAAACACACTGAGAGCCAGTATGGTACCACCATATCTTAGCCTGACCTTTATCTGTCCTGCTGGGTATTTCCAGGACTCACTTACTGCAGTGTTTAGATTATCCTTCAGTAAAGAGGCCCTGAGGGAGTCAGAGAGGGGAAAAGAACTAAGCTGCTGCTGAGGGTAATCTTTGCATGATAGAGGATCGTCACATGAATATCCCATGACCCCAGAAAAATGAGACAGGTGAGGAACCTCGGGAGAAAGAATCCATTCAATGATGCTGCGCGGAAAGTGGGCCTGGGACTCCCCTGAGATGGTCTCCCTCTCTCAGATGCGGCGTTTCTTAGTGAGATCTTAATTTCTCTGCAATATGGAGAATCAGGATCAGTTCAGAACCTGTTGGCTGCCTTCTTTTTTATTATTACACAGAAATCAACCCTATGCTTTGAATGGGTGCCAGTCCTGTCAGAAGATATGGACATCACAGAAACAAGAACACAAACTTCCACAATCCAGGGCCCAACAGAATGCTTGCACTGAAATACAGAACGCCAGAAGTAGGGTGAAATCAAAATATATGAGAATTTCCACATGCCACGCTTGATTTCTCTAGCACCTCCTGTAGGACTACAACATGTACATCAGTGGATAGGCTAACCAAGACTTCCAGCATCTATTTTTAACATCTGTAAAAAAAATCCAGCCTGCTAAATGTTTCCTGCATCCAATCAGTTTCTCTCTCACTGCTCAGGAATTAAAAGAGCAGGAAAGACAAAAAATATTTTTGAAATTTTACAGAACTGACATATTTTTGCAAAATCTGCCCGTTGAGCTGACATAACGCACTTCGCAGCAAATGTGCTGATGCCATCACACTGAGAAGAGGCATCTGAGAAAGAGGGCCTGAGCACGGAGGGTTGCTCTGTTTTACTCAGTCTGGTCACTTAGCACAGCACCAGATGTGTCAGAAAGGAGTCTCCTGAAACGGTGTGAATCAAGCCCTGATGGTATGCACTCAGCGAGCGGAAGGGAAATTTCAGTTTCTTGAACAGTTTCATAATGCATCAGGACACATCAGCAGCAAAGGAAACAGTTTGGCAGAATTACATTAATTTTCATGAACCCAGCAGCCCTGGAAAATCATGAAAACTGCAACATAATGAAAGCCTGGAAGGAAAAAACCTGCCCTTTTCCTCACTGCTCGGAAAATCTGCATGCAGATTCCATCAAAGGAAAGTAGCTGTGAGGACTCAGCAGGGATGGAATTAACCCCTTGGCTCCTGAGCCTGAGTTCAGAAACTGTAGGGACGAGGAGATAACCATCCTCCTACTCACCAGTCTGCTGGGAGAGACAGACTCCTGGATGAGGACAAGGTATCTACATTCCCTTTGACCTTCATGCTCTGCATGACATGCCCAGCTGATGCCAGCAGAAATGAAAGAAGAGGCTTACTTCTACCTTCTTCCACGGAGCATACATTTCATTCAGAGCCATCCTGTGCCTTTGGTTTCCATGGCCTCTTCCCATTGACATCAGTGAAAATGGGGAAGTGGATGAACACTGCAATAGCAAACTAGCTCCTGACTGACCCTACAAAAACAAGCCCATGTGCAAACACCAGCTGTCTTCAGCAACCTAAACTAACAACCAAGCTACCCAAGAAACACAGGAATAATATCTCTGATCAAAAACATTTTAGGCAGAAGTTGTTATTATAAACTTGAAGGGGAACATTTCCCAAATATCACTTACTATTATTAATAATTATTACTGGTTGAACCCATGGGACCTGACCGGTGTTGAATGAGAGAATGTGCTGTAGGAGGTCAATACTGTCTAGCACATTATCAACACTTCTGCTGCTTACTGGGCTCTTAGAAGACATTTAGAGATAAATTACAACTAAATAACAGCACAGAACACTGAGAGCCAGGACTGGTGGCTGTAAACAAACTTCATGGGACCATGGGAAACTTGGCCATGCCCAGAATAAGTGGTCATTTGGCTCACTAAAATCATGCTGGATTACGGATGTTACTGGACAAGAGAGTTCTGGATTAGAGAGGTTCAACCTGTATTAAGAAGAAAAACAAATGTAAATACTGACAGGGTTTATTTAACAGCAATCACCGTAAAGCTCCTATTTTATCTACCTAATTTTGTTGAGCTACCATGAGAAAAATTGCATCAAGAAATGCAGTAGAGGATATTTTTGTAGGACCTACAAAAGCACCTGGCCTCATTACCACCTCTTTGCTGGCAGGGAAGTAGCCAGCAATTAACTAACAGCAGCCAATCTTCCGGGAGCTTTGCTGACATCGCCATTGATGCTGGAGAACAAATAAAGCTGCTTTTGCAGGATAAAAGCACCATGTACATGGAGGTTGTTGTTAAACAAAAATAACCAAGCTAATTTCAGCGTCATTTAAAAGCATGAGAAATAATGATGGCTCAGTGAAAACAAAAAGAGCAAAATCAGTAGGGAGAGACAGCATTTTCAAGCTTGTGAAAGAGCGTTACAAACAATGGGAAGTTAAGCTATTTTTAAAAGAACTTGGTGGTGCCCTTTAAAGATCTTGTGTACCTAGCAGAAGACTTTGGGAAACCTTCTGCGTGGAGACAGTTCTGCCTCGGCCTGCGTCACAGCGTTTCTTGTTTTCTCCCTCTGATTCCCAGGGGCATTTGCCCTGAAACATGACCATAATTTTTAAAACCCCATGGACCAGGTTGCTTATTCCACTAACTAAGGACCGCCTTTTGGGGACCACTGGGAAGCATTAATGCAGCATCCTCCTTCAAGGATGGCAGGTTGTCAGAACAGCATGGTACTCTGGCTGTCAGGATATGGTGAATACAATTCAGGATGCTGGGGGCACACTATTATTATTATTTGTAATATTAGAAGCACACGAAAGCCCCTGCCAAGCTCAGTAACCCACTGTTCTAGGCGCTGTGGACATATATGGGGAAATGTTGATAATTTGAATAGAGAAGACAGACCCAGAAAGACTTCGTATTTCATAGAGGGGGAGTAAGGCACGCTGGGATGAAGTGACTAGCCCAAGATATCTATGGCAGAGCTGGGAATTGAACCGCGATCTCCTCAGTCCTACTCCTGCGTTATAACCAAAAAGAGCTAGTCTCACTCTGAGATCAGGATATGGGTGATGCTATTGAGAATCTAGTGTTACTCTGCTGCTTCCAGTACAGCGAGATACTGGTGTAAAGGAGATCAGAATCTGGCTTTTGATCTATGAAGCCCTGAGCAGACTTAGGGCCAGGCGATCACCGCTGCCTCCCCATGCTCTGCCATGGTACTTTCCATCAGCTGGGATGCACTGCCTGTTGGTTCTCCAGGACTGAACTCCTGGGGGCAGGGCTTCCTCAGAGGAGGTGCCTGAGCTTTGCCCCAGCCTTACACACCGCACCACACCACACACATTACTGTAGTCTGTGTGAGCTCTTCCAGCTGGATCCTTGGCTCTCCACCCTTTTCCCTCTCTCCACTGCCAGCCAGGGGCACGAAGGTGCTATCCCTGCTCACCCCTCCTTCCTCCCCAGAGCTCTGCTCCCAGCCAGGGAGGCCTATGTCAGGAAACATGAGGCCCCTGTAATCCCTCCAGCTTCTGCCAGTGGGAGGCTGCTGCTCGGCCTCTGTCCTGCGTACCTGCCCCTCCGTGAGCTGCCTCACCCCCCGGGGCTGCTGTCATGTTGATCTCCACAGCCTGTATCCCCTCACTCCACAGACTTCATGGCTAACTTCCCCCACCCCACCCACAGAGAGAACACTGGGACCTTCCGGGGCAGCAAGGGGTACTTCTCCTCAGCCCAACAGGCCCAAGCCACGTAGCCCAGGGAGGTGCCCACTGTGCCGGCTGAACCAGGTTTCCCTATCCTGGCGTAGAACTCCCAATGGCTTGACACTCACCTGGCTGGCTGCCGTGCCTGGGCCCTCCTGTGCGCTAAGCCTTGGACCCTGCCTCAGCTGGGGTCTCCAGACCACTCCGGGGGCGCAGAACCTCTGTCTTGGGCCCTCTTCTGAGGCCTGGGGCCCTTAAGTCCAACTGCCTCACCCCGGGGATTAGGGCTGACTCCAGACATTCAGGTCATCTCTTCAGGGCCCCACGGCAGCGATACCTCACAGACGCAGAGAGAGGGCTCGACAAACAGCGACACTTCACTAGTGCGGCGGGTACACAGCTCCAGAGGGAAAATCGCAAATACACCCATCTCAGTTCCCTCACCCCCTCAACGGCCTCTGGGTTTAAGTACATCGTCTGTGCTGCCCGGGAGCCCTGCCCTGCAGCTCATGGCTCCTCCTCAGAAACGTGGTGCGAGTGGGCCAGGCACACAGGTTGTTGGGACACCCGCCGGACGTGTCGCTGGGCAGCGTGGTTTGCAGCTGTGCAGTCGCCCAGAGAGCATTTTGAATCTCCTCAGGAGGATAAAGTAAACAAGGCTGAGCTGGGAGGCCGGGCCTCCTGGCTGTGGTGAAGAGAGAGAGTTTATGGCTCAGACCTGCCGCAAGTAAACAGTCAGAATTGCCAGCCTTCTGGCCTAACAGTTAGTGTGCAGCCCCGTGTACAGAGCTGGGGGGCCCAGCACCTCTCAGCTCCTCCTGGTCCCAGCCCAGGGTCCTAGGAGTGGCGAGCAATGCAATATCAGGGGGCAACCGTGCAGCTGCTGCCTGCCATCCTGGTGGGCTATTTCTTCCGGCTCCTGCTGGTGCTGCTGGGCCCTGACTCTCAGTCTCGCACTCAGGCAGCCCGTCCCTGTCACGGGCAACCCCTTCTCAGCCACAAAGCCTGCCCTTCGGGGAGGCAGCCACTCCAGGAGCCAGCCGAGCGCCTCCTCCTGGGGAACTGGGCCTGGCTGTGGTCTCTGCGGTGATACGAAGTCAGTGGGGGAGCAGAAAGACGCCTGTGGTAATGGTCGGGGGGGCTCTGATTGGGTGCAACCAGACCAGTGGCGCCCTGAGGTAATCAGGGGGGAGGGAGCACGCGGTGTAGGGGCATATCGGGCAGCAGTCACCTTCCTCGGGGAGCAGGGGATTATGGGAGCCTCACCCCGGCCGAGACATGAAGCCGTCCTGATACGGAAATGCCGAGCAGCCGCAAGAGCTGTCTGGCTCCCCTGGCACAAGCCAGTGGGAAACCAGAAGATGCTGGTGATCCGAGGTGAGGTAAGCGTTACCACTTGCTTCACGGTGGTTCCACAAAGGGCCCAGAGTGGAGTTTCTTTGCGTTTCCATCACGGAGATGTGTGTGAAGTTGTTTTTGTCACCGACATATGAAAGAGTGTGCGTACCTGTGGCTGTGTGGACAATGGGAAGAGGGGGCACCATCACCTCATAAACACCGTTAAATGGAAGGTCTGAAGGAATGGGGACTTCAGGTGCCTGAATTCTAGCCCTAATGCTAGTCTTTTGGGTGACCTTGGGCAAGTCATTTCATCTCCCCATGTCTTTGTTTCTCCATCTGTAAATTGTGGTTAATGATATTGCCCTCCTTTTGTGAAGTGCTTTGAGATCTACATCTGGAAAGCACGATAGAATTCATTGTAATAATAATTGTTAAAGCTCGTCAGGGATTTAGTTTAAAATAAAATTCTAAAAATATTTGAAAGTCTGAGAATTTATAGGTAAATCACCATGCATAATCTGAATCCACTGTCACAGTGAGTTAATTTGTTTTAAATATGTTTTCATTTTCCCAAATGACACAAAATGAAAGTCTTCTGACACAATTTCTGCAATATGTAAATCAACGCAACATTTTCCAGTGCCAAGAGTGAGATAGCTACTTTTAAAGGATGTGCAGTTCTTAGCTGGTTTATTTTTGAGCGTGGTGTTGGGGGTATTTTCCTGGAGACACAGTCTTAAGTTCATCTATTTATTGTCTTTTTATGAATTTCTTCTGCATTTCTCTCTGCTGTATGAATGGTTTTCTTTACAATTATCACCTTCTGTAATACTCCAAACAACATGAACAAAATTTTCGAGTTTCACAGCGCTAAACATTCAGTCCCTGAAAATACAACCACAAGAATCCTGGTATCTAGACCAGAGGTCCGTAGTCCTTTCTGTACTGGCACTCTTCTCCCATCGAGCTGAGAACCCTCTCTCCCATTCTGTAGTGTGATACCCATTCCCCACACACCTGACAGCTGTGACCCCCACAATTGAGAGCCCCTCATAATGATATTTAATCAGGGGAGAGGGATGGTATCTCTACCTGGTGTAATGACAGAAACTGGAAATTTGTGCCTAACATCTGTGGTATTCCCTTGGCAACTGAGGCAGGTTTCAGAAAAATGTATTTAACAAAACAAGCAGGGCTGCCAATGTTCATGATTTTTGGTGATTTGGGTGTTTTGGTGATTAAGGGTGTTGCACACCCTTAAGTCAGGTGAACATCTGAGAAACTCTGTATTCATATTTTTAAAAGTAAATTTCTAGCTCTCTCCCTTGCAGAGAAAAGCTTAAAATTGTATTCCAAGTGCTGCCTGAAGGCTCAAAACCCAAAAGCCATAAAAAAAATCCCCAGATCACGTCTCTAGATTTTCTTTTAAATTTCGTGATTTGAAAGCCAATCTCCTGATTTTGGGGAGCCTGACTCATGGGTTTTGAGCTGCTGGGGTTGGAAATATGGAGTAAGAAATGATTTTCATAGTAAAGACACTACTGATACTACTGTGACATGGCCTGGCTATATTCTCTGACTCAATCTTTGCTACTAGCGTTTGGCTGTGTACAAATGCCCACAGGAAGTGTGTTGCTGCATAGAGTTCTGCTCTGCATGGCTATGTCTACACAACAGCCTAAACTCGAGATAAGCTATGCAATTTGCACTACACAAATTGCATAGCTTATTTCGAATGTAGTTCAAAATAGGCTGTTTCGGCCTTTGGCACCATCTAAATAGGGTCCGAAATGAGTTTTGGATGGGTGAAGAGATACTGCATGTATTTAACAAATCTCTGACTTTCACTAGTTGGTGTCTCATATGACATTTTGCTTCCTTTTCCCCAGGTATATTCTTTAAACTTTCTTGGATGTTTTCGGGTTGGAAGGGACTTTTACTGCGATGTCACAGTAGGTGCTTTGATTCATATTGGCGCAGTGAAACCATCCATTTCATAGGTCTGTCCTGTTAGCTGCTTTCTGGGCTTTAACTATATGCACTGGATCCAAGGCTGCCCATCGAGATTACAGATCAGCTAATTGTTATTATGATAATACACAGAGGCAGCTGGGCTCTGATAGATTGGACTTGGACTGAAAGCCAGGAGCTCCTGAGTTCTAATCCTGGCTTTGCCCCGACTTGCTGTGTGACCTGGTCAAATCATGCTGGGCTAAATCCTTAACCCAGTGCACTGAGAACTTCCACTGAGGAGGGACTCAGACCTTGGACCTGCTTCTGCAGCCTCAAGGCAGATCTCTTAGTGGGGTGGGTGCAGAGATGCTCATCATCTTTGTATAGATCCAATGATGTTGTCCTTGCTCCTGATCTGCATCCAGAAGCCCCTACGCACTAGAATAATAACAGCACCCCTCCAAGGGCATGAGGAGAGTTAAAGTTTTCACGGTGCTTTGATGAGTGTAAAAGTGATTAGTTTTATTATTGTACATTGATCAACTTATGTGCAAAAACCCCTGACTACAGCTATAGAACACACAGAGCAATGGAAAGTGATGAGAGGTAGGCGGAAAGAAGCGTCTTGAATCTAGGCTTAACAATATGGAGCCCTCACCGATGAGAACTAGAAGCAGCCGGGCTTCCCATTGCACAGTGGGAGAAGGCCCTATATTTGGAAATAGCACAAGGCCCAAAGGGGGTCACATCTCCATCCCAAATCCCAGGCAGAGACAGTGACACAAATTAAATTAGAATAGATATTAGAATGCTGGGCTTGATTCTGCTCTGGCTCCCAGGAGGGAGAATCGGAGCAACTCTTTCAAATGCATGCCCCTAAAACCAGTCTGAGCAAGAAGAGGATCAATCCCGCTGCCAATATAGGACAGCACCAACGTGCTCCAAAGGTTTGGCCTTGTGCTCTTGTGAGTCATTCAAAGACACATTAAAACACAGAACGGAATCACAAGGTGTTCCCATCCTCCGTGCAATGTGCTACAGCTGATTCAGGAGCGCTCGCACTCCTTGGGCAGAGAGGGCAAAGTGAGCTTAAGTAGTACACTAGAGGCCAGCATCTGCTTAGCCTGATGCTGCCATTTCGTGTTGACTTAAGGTTGCCAGCTTGTGCTGGATGGTCTTTAAAGATAAATCTCTGTTCCTGGAAAGTCCAGGGCAGCCCTGGAGAGTTGGTAACCCTACACTGACTGTTAAACTCGGGGTCCACCTGCAGCTCCCCACAGCCCATGCTGATGGCCATTTAGGATTCCAGGGCTCTGCTTGAATAAAGTGATGTCCCTAGTGTCCTTGCCAGGAGCCCGCTGAGAGCAAAAGGCTGCGATGAGCTGGGCTGTACTGGACGATGGCAGAGTTGCCGCTGTCTTTACCTACAATGTCAACATTGTGAGTGACTCAGGATTTTGGGGGGCTGCTGACTCTGGAGTGGGTAAGGTGCTGTGGCTGGAAATTGAGATGTAGGTTGTGAGGTACCTGGGAATTTTGGATCTGAGAACACTAAGGAAAAATGCCATTGTTAAGCAGATGCCGTTAATAATAGAACATTAAGGTATGTGTTATAACTATCCCAGCGTGCTGCATAAATATACCGAGGGAGGGAGAGTGCACTAGTGGGGACAGCCAGGGACATGGCCTCCGCGCTCCTGTGTCCTGGCCTCGACTCTGCCACTGACTCAGCTCTGTGATTCTGGGGTAGTCACCTGACCACACCATGCCTCAGTTTCCTCATGCTTTGGAGTAGCAATACTTGCTTGCCCTGCAGCATCTGAATGTGAAATTTAATTGACCCCTATTGAGTAAAATCTTCTGGGCCCCCATGGGAAAGGTGTGCGGGGATGGTGAAATATTTACCCATACACAACTCATGGGTATCTCCTCCACCAAACTACTTGGGGGGAGAGGATGAGCAACGTGCCTTCTCTCTCACACACAAATCTCATTAGCTTCTTACTGATCCCAGCCACGCCCTGTGGCCTGACTTTCTTCCTCACCTCCAGCAGCGAGGACAATTATCTGGTGCTTCAGAGGACAATGAGGCAGCTTTGTGTGGCACAGCATGGCCCCTTTCCTGAAGCAGAAGTACTATAGGAGGAAGAGCCAAGGAGAGATTTAGGAACAGAGCCCTTTGAGCAGAGATGGTGCAGCCCTCCCTCAGAGGTGATCGCATGCCAACGCAGACCCATCAGAGTGGCGCTGGCACTGTTTTTTGGGATGGCAGAGCGGCATCCCCCTCCCCCGCTTTAGACCTGTTGAGATTGGGTTGCCAACTCTCCCAGACCAGACAGACCAAACCCCATTGCTGTAAATGGCCTCCGATCTGTCCAGTCCAGGAGAGTGGGCAACCCTCACCATCCCAGGCTACAACCAGAGCTGGGGGCAGCTGCCGAGCCTAGGCCCTGCTGTGAGATCCCCAGGGCTGACGGGATGCAGAACCCATAGCAGAGCCAGTAGGTGGTGGGACCCTGGGTGGGACCAGCAGGATGCCCGGGGGGGGGCTGTGGCTGGAACCTTGGGTGGTGGAGCTGGCAGTGGGGCCAGCCCCCAGGTGTGGAGAAGTTGGGTGCAAACCTGTGGATGCAGCAGCACCACCCCTCCTCCCTCTGCATTGCTACTACCTACCCCATGCCATCACAAGAAAGCTAGATGGGAAGGAGCTATCAAAAGAGCTTGTCAGCACCGTCTGCTAGGGGAATGTTTGCAGGCTGAGGGCTGGAGCCGCTGCCTTCATGTCTTCTCTGCAGCGGGGAGCTAGGTTCCGCAGGTTACAATATGCTGGCGCGTAAGCAAATTGTAAATGGGCCAGGTGCCCCTCATGCACTCCTCATTGGCTTACAGTCACACTGCAGGCAGCCTGCCTCATTTTCCCCCTTGGACCGTGCAAATAAATGTTCCTTCCGATTTGTTTCTTGTGCAAAAAGTACCCCAGTTTGGGGACTAGGTATATTCACATAAAATAAATCATAAACAAAACTCAGAAGGCCATACATAGGCTGAATGACTGAAGCTTTCTCTTACTCTCCATGGGCCGTTGCAGTCTCTCCCAGGCCTTCCAGCGCAGAGAGCTTTCCTTACTCAGCTCCTGTGGCATCAATCCCTGCCCTATGAATGTTGGAGGCAGCATGAGTGGGTGGAGAACAATCACATAGGGACACCACAGAGAGAGGCAGTGGCCACCCCTCCAGCTCACAGGCTGCTGTTGGCACTCCCAGCACCTTTCGCCTCACTGCCACAGCTGGAATTCTGTAAACAGATCCAGTCCTGGCTGGCACATCCACTGTAGATGGCAGTACAATATTCTGACTGATAAATAACAGGCAGCACGGTTGGATATGAGGAGTCAATGAAGTAATTAGTAAGATAAGACCAGCTTGCTTTGTGCCGCGTATTCGTTGGTGACAAAAGCTTTCCTCCTGAAGGGCCTCGCGGAGAAATCTAGGGGTGGGGGGGAGGAATAATAATAATCATCATCAACATCATAAAACCTTGTTAAAATGCCACTTGTTCCATAGTCCTGTTGGGGAGGAAGGAGATGCAGGGGTGTGATAGTGAGGTGCTGTGCTGGTGGCATCTAATGGAAGAGAAAGAAAATGTGCCAAAGCTGGGTAGCAGGCAGGAGAGGAATGGAGGCTGCTTCCCACATCCCTGCTGCCTTCCCCACAGCAGGGTTTGGGATTTAGAGAGAGGCCATGGTCTCAGACAGGGATAGCAAGAGAGGTTAGTGATGTTCCCCTGCAAGCTGAGCACCTGGGCCGCCACCCAGCTGATTAGCAGAGCGCCCACTGCCCCCCACAGTGGGCAGCTTCTGTTTCTATTGGTGGTGCACATCCACACACAATAAAATTTAATCTGTCCAAGTATGGAAAAAGCAGACACCAATTTCTTGCTGCAAGGCAGTGAGGTGTATTGCATATCCAAAGTGGGCCATTGGTTCGCCCTTTATAGAGAGGGCAGAATTGGGCCCAAGAGTCTATGGGTCAAATGGAGCCCTGGTGTAACCCACTGTTTCCAATGGGATTATAAAGACAGAGCAGCCTTTATTCACTTTTTCAACAAGCAACATTCCCATTAGCTTCAGTAGGGAATTGCGACTGAATAATGACTGCAGGGTTTGGCTCAGACAGAACAAGTGACCCAGTATAAAAAGCGATGTTTAGAAAAAAAGAACAAAAGCCTACAAAAGTTGCCCATGTGACAGCTGTTCATTTACTGAAAATATTTTATAATGTTGCTAGTGCTTTTAAAATAATCGAATCTAATTTATATGGAATATTCATCGCTAATTGCAGCTGTTTCCTTTTTTATCAAACAGTTTTAAAAAAAAGTACATTGATGTTTTTGGAGTGATTCCTCGTAGGAGCACTCTGACTGTTATGAATAGGACTTTCTATTCAAGCCCTTCATTGCCTGTAGGGATGTGGGAAACACTGCAAAGGTATGTAATCGTAAATATATTAGGCATTGCTCTGGCCTGTTGTTTCTGCCCTTTGTAGATCTCTGTACGAAGCTCGAAGGGCTACTTAGCCCTAAGTGTTCTCATTTATTTCCCCCGCTTTCTGTAAAAGCAAAAGTTTGAAAAAGGAAAGTCTTTCAAGAACAATCACTCTCTAAACTCTTAATGCTGCTGTGACAGCACTGTCTATCACTCAAGGTTTAACTTTGTAAATCCACGCAACAGACAGGAGAAACTCTTTTCTAATTAGCCAAGACTGGAGGCAGATTAGTTCTAGACTGCAGAAGCAAGAGACGATGGAGTGGGCATTAATGGGCCACTGGAGCATGCCTCTGGCTGTGTGGGCAGGTGCACAAAATGGAAACATCATCCTCTCCATCCTCAAGAGATGCGGAATCAGATAGTTAAGGCTAGGCTGGGATATACCCCCATAGATCACCGAGAATTACAAAGCTGGGAAATTGTCATTCTTCCCATTTTTTGTTATAGACGGGAAAGTGAGTTGTAGAGAAGTGTTAATTGATTTGCCCAAAGTCCTGCAGCAAGTTGGTGGCAGACCTGGGAACAAAACGCAGTTCTTCTCATGCCAGTTCTCCGCTCTTTCTGCTGGCATAGAAAGCCCACATGCAGGCTGTAAATACACAATTTGTTGAGGGTGAACTTCCCACTCTTGGGGCTGGAGTCCTGGATGGCAAATCTCTTCTGATCCAGTGTACTAACCAACGTTCTCTTTAATCTTTTGTAGCCATATGTGAATTATTTCCACCCATGTGTGGAATAAATTTTATGCACACTGAGTCATGTGCAAATGTGCACCACCAATGGAAACAAACAAACAAACAAACAAATTAGCTGTGGACTTTCTGTTAACCAGTTGGGTGCTATTTGAATCTCTCCTTAGCAGACATATAGGCACACAGGTGACAAGGAACACTGGACGCATGATGTTATAAAACATTTATTAGTGTGCATTAGGTTCCAGCTAGAAATCCTGCCTTTGTTAGCAGTTGGCAAATCTCTTTGCTACCTGAATGCTATTAGGTGGCTTCTGTGTACAAACAGGGAGGGAATGGAATCTGGCCCTTAATTTCTTTAATGTTTGAGCAGCTCTCTGTAGATGATAAGTTATTGGAGGAGTGAGGGAAGGGCAGATGGCTAATCTCCCTGGGAATAAGGCCCAAGACTGGAAACCAAACCTGGAGTCTCAAGAGTGACAGTGTCT
The DNA here is from genome assembly GCF_033958435.1 of Carettochelys insculpta. Classification (NCBI taxonomy): domain Eukaryota; kingdom Metazoa; phylum Chordata; order Testudines; family Carettochelyidae; genus Carettochelys; species Carettochelys insculpta. The sequence continues at coordinate 2,497,398 of NC_134147.1, read as the reverse complement.
GTCTCCAGGGCATCGGCAGGCTGATTTTATGAACATTTGCCCCATGAATGTCCTACTGGTGCCAGGTGCCTGGTGAGTGTACTGAGGACTGAACTCCTCAGTTAACCCCCAGGCAGGTACACACACAGACAGTGCCTCGTTCACAGTCACAGGCCTTAACACTGCCTGCCTTAAAGAGGGAGAATCTTAGCTGAGTCCCCACAACCTGGTCAATAGGTGCTGAGGAGTCCCACAAGGCTGCCAGCGAAAATGGGGTTTGAAGGACGAGGACTCCCAGCTACTGCAGGCTAGACAGTGGGTTGGTCTCGGTGCACAGACCACCTGCATACCCATCTCAGGGTAATAATTTCCAAGCACCACTCTTCTACTCCTAGCTCACCCTGGTGACTGGGTGAACCCCTGAACTGCCTATCCCTCCTCCCTTCGCTAAGAAGCTATTTTATGTGCTTAGTAATGTTTATAACAACTTCTGGCTAATACGGCCTCCAGCATCACCCCTTCCAAGCCTATTTTTTTCTTTGAGGACTTATTTGAAGATTAATTGGAACAATTAGTTTGCCAGCAACAGTGCGGGAGGCACTTTCAGTTCTAATTAGAACAAGGAGCAGATTTAGCCCAGTTTTCAGGAAAGCACATGCTGTAATAGAGCAGTCCTGCTGGATTAGCAAAGAGAAGGAAGGGATGTTAGTTGCAAAGAGGAGCCCTTAGGAATAAGGAAGAAGTGCTGCCTGGTGGTTAGGGCAGACAAGTACAGAGCCTGGCTCTGGATTCTACTTCCAGTTCTGTCACAGACTTCCTCCTGTGGCCTTTGGCCATTTCACCTCCGTTTGAATTCTGCCTCATAAAATAGGGATACTCATTTTTACTTACTTCATAGGGTGCCAAGAGCTTGTCTGTAATGCCGCACATCCCAGGGGTTTAGAAATCTTACCCCAAATACCATGTGATTGGCTTAAAACACATGGGATTTTTAGAACAGCCCTAAATGCAGGATTCTCTTTGTCTGCTGAGTTTTGGCCCTTTAGGGTGCACTTGGTTGTGGTGAAAAGCATGAAAAAGGTGTCTCCCAAAGACTGGAAGTGTAGGGTGTTTTTCAGTGAAAGCTGAAATTCTCAAGTAATCATGTGGTTCCAGGGCTCCAAGAAAAACACCAGATCTCATGAGCCTCAACAACACAAAATGCTGGTAAAGTGTTGTGAGATCTTTGCATGAGTGGCGCTAAGGAGATCCCAGTCATTGCAACCAACCCCACATCTGGGTGTTGCTGCGAGGCCTGTGACCCAACCAACTGAGATGGCTAACGATGTGCTAGGCGTGCTGTGAGTGGAGAGGTAAATGCTGCTGGCAGTCCAAGCACGAGGCTCCAGCTGAGTGGGTTCCCATAAGCCCACACTAGCATGAGCAACACCTCTTTCCTAGGGCCACCGAAAACTAAAATCGGCAAATACCCTTGACGTTAAATGATTAACCCCACGGCTCCTAGCCAGGGCTCCTAGACCCACCAAGGCCTATGAAAGGAAACAATCTCATTGGGGTCCTTTCTACACCATCCTGCTGATGTGAACATGTAGTTGCTCCACCTATTATTAAGAATCACAGAATCAAAGAACTATTAAGAATTATTATTACTTAAGAATTATTATTAAGAATCACAGAATCAAAGAATACTAGAATACTAGAACTGGAAGGGGCCTCAAGAGGTCATTAAGTCAAGTTCCCCGCCCTCACGAGAGGACCAAGCACCGTCCAGATCGTGTGATTGTTGTGACTAGGAACCAGCCAAAAGTGGAACTCCTCTGTGCTAGGTGCTGTACCAACACCGTTTAGGAGGTTGTCCCCAGCCCTGAAGCATTTGTAGTGTTCCTGGGGGCAGACAATAGTTCCATCTACTCTTGCAAACACTGCCAACTTTGGATCCAACTTTTAAGTTACTGACTGGCCAGCTCCTTTTTGCCACATGGAATCTCTGATGCTTTCCTAAGCCTGGTCTGCTCCAAGGTCAGGATATTACTGCCTTTTTCTACTCCCTAGAGATTATGGAGCACTTGCCTGGTACCATAGGCTATGTCTACACGTGCACGCTACATCAAAATAGCTTATTTCAATGTAGCGACATCGAAATAGTCTATTTCGATGGATAACGTCTACACGTCCTCCAGGGCTGGCAACGTCGACGTTCAACTTCGACGTTGGGCAGCACCACATCGAAATAGGCGCTGCGAGGGAACGTCTACACGCCAAAGTAGCACACATCGAAATAAGGGTGCCAGGAACAGCTGCAGACAGGGTCACAGGGCGGAATCAACAGCAAGCCGCTCCCAGACACAGTTGCACTAAACAACACAAGATCCACAGAGCCGACAACTGGTTGCAGACCCTGTGCATGCAGCATGGATCCCCAGCTGCCACAGCAGCATCCAGAAGCCCTGGGCTAAGGGCTGCTGCACACGGTGACCATAGAGCCCCGCAGGGGCTGGAGAGAGAGCGTCTCTCAACCCCTCAGCTGATGGCCACCATGGAGAACCCCGCTATTTCGATGTTGCGGGACGCAGACCGTCTACACGTGCCCTACTTCGACGTTCAACTTCGAAGTAGGGTGCTATTCCCATCCCCTCATGGGGTTAGCGACTTCAACGTCTTGCCGCCTGACGTCGATTTCAACTTCGAAATAGCGCCCAACACGTGTAGCCGTGACGGGCGCTATTTCAAAGTTGGCGCCACTACTTCGAAGTAGTGTGCACAGGTAGACGCGGCCATAGTGTCCTCCAGTGGCTAGATTCTTTCCCTCTAGCTCTGGAGCAAATGTGCCCTGTATTGAGAAGGCCAGTTCATTACAACGTGGGTGAAATCTGGCAGAGCAGTGGGACAGAAGAAATGAGGCTCAGTTCAGTGAATTATTTTTCCCAGGGGCCAATTGCATTTCACAACATTCTACGATGTGGCTCATGAATTTGGGGGTGTCTCCTCTTCATCTGAGGTGGGCAGCTCACCGTGAGATAGACAATTACACGCTGGGCCTTGTAGTCTGGGCAGGTCACATGTTTCTGACGGGGGTGAACATAAGACAAATCAGCTGCAGCCTTGATCCCCGGGCAAGATGTCAGTATGGCTATTGGGCAAAACAGAGATTCTCTTGCCCCCAGGCATGGAACAAAAGAATCACCAGACCACAGATGTGAGAGGAAAACATGGTGGCTAAAATTAGCAGGGAGACCAGCACATCAATGTGTAAGTGTCTCTAAGGGAATGCTTGGGGGAAGGTTACTGCAGGACATCTGCAAACTGAAGCCAGGAGGACCATTACAGAAGATGCAAGAGGGGACAGAATAAAAGTTTTTTGAAGAGGATGATGGTGGTTTCTAAAAAAGCAGATTGCAAGCATGCATAAAGAATGAAGGCATGGGTGGCCTTTGTTATTACTATTTATTTATATTCCAGTGGCACCACTCATGATCAGGGTCCCACTGTGCCCAACTCTGTAAAGATATATGCAAAGGTGGACTCGTCCCTGTACTGTTTACAGAAAAAATAGCTTGGTGCCAGCAGCTCGTGAAAAATGTAGACCTAGTAAATCACCACGCATGGATGGTCAGATTTCTAGGAGAGGTTCTGGCTGCTGGCAGATATATTCACCCTTTTCCTGACGTCAGTGGTGGAGTCAGCACAGGATTGGGTGTGGACATGTGCTCTCTTATCTACAGACATCATCTACAGCAAAGCACTGGAATTTCTTGGGAAGTAAGAGATATTCCATTCACTGTCATCAGGCATTTTAATAACACTTCTGCTCCATCTCCCTAAAGGCCACTCCTGTGCTAGTGAAAGTATTGTGTGCAGTGTAGCATATCTAGCTTGGGATAGTGTAGGGATGCTGCAGGCAGGGAGCAACAGACCAGCCTGCATGAGCATAACACCGTATTGCATGTTAACTATCCCTCTGCAAGCTTGAACAGTTTCATCTCAGCTGCAGTCTGTGCTGTCTTCCCCATTTGATACATGGTCCGAAAGTTCCACGTACCAAACTGGGTGGTTGTCCTGGGTGAGAGAAGGGTCATCTGTGGGGCAGCTTCCTTTTGGCTTTCCCTACCACACTTCACACTCAGTCCATGCAAATTGCCAACTCCTAGAGACACTTTGTGGAAACTGCTGCAACACCATGGCATCCCATCCAAAATTATTAACCTGATCTGTTCAACATACAAGCCATCAACACGCCAAGTTGTTCACAATGGTGTCTTGACAGAATCTTCCAGCACACTGTCAGGAGTGTGACCTTTCCTTTTCTTGATCACAACAGACTGCATTATGAGAAGGACAACAGATAGCCATCAACGGGAATTCAGTGGACACTTTTCAAACAGCTAGACATTGATTTCACTGACAGTATCACCCTCCCTTCATACCAATATGAAAGCATGGAAGAAAAGGTCGCAACACTAGACAAAACTGCCTCAGTGACTGGACTGAGCATTAACAAGGGAAAGACCAAGACAATGAGGATCAACCAGTCCAACAACAACCTCATCACACTGGGAGGAGATTAGCTGGAAGATGAGGAGCAGTTCACCTACTTGGGGAATATTATGGACAGAGACAGAGCAGGAGACAAAGATATCAATGCCAGGATAGGGAAAGCAACCGTTGAATTCAAGACTCTTCATCCCATATGGAGTTCACAAATAATATCTGTGAAGATGCAACTGCAGATCTTCAACATAAATGTGAAGAGTGCACTCTTGTATGGATGCAAGACCTGGCATACTAAAAAGTCTTCAAATCATAAGCTACAGACATTCAGAAACAGATGATGAGGTACATTCTTTGCATCAAATGGCAAGACTTTGTCACAAATGAGGAGCTTTGGAACAGAGCAGGACAAGAAGCACTTGACGTTCAAATTAAGCAAAGAAAGTGGGGATGGCTAGGCCACGCTCTCAGAAAACCATCATCCAGCATAGTCCATCAAGCTCTCACATGGAACCCGCAAGGAAAACGCAAAAGAGGAAGACCTCAGACAAGGTGGAGAAGATCTACTGAGATTGAAGGACAGCAACTCATGGGTTCAGCTAGAAGTTTTGTCTTGAGATCAAATGACGTGGAGGAGACTTATAGATGACTTATGCTGCACCTGGAGTACAAGGGCTAAGTCAAGTATCCCTCTGCACTAGGGGAGAGTTCATATTAGTCAGTCTTTAAAAATTGGGATGCAGATGAGCAGTGGCCTTTTAGTCTATCATTAGTCCCCAGCAGTGTTTCTGCTATTTTTTTTCCATCTATGGACAGAATAAATTTGTTGCATGCACCAGGACATCTACAGATGCACACCACCAACACTGTTGGGTGGCTGTGGGCGCTCTGCTAATCAGCTGGGCGGCATGTGAATCTCTCCTGGGCAGCCGCCCAAGCACTCAGCTTACAGGGAATGCTGGTCCCCAATAAGATTATGTAGCCTGATTCTGATCACCCTGACATTGATGAAGTCACTCCTGATTAGCCCCAACATGAGAGTGGAGCTGAGTCCGTGGAATCTTTTATAAAAGGTAGTTTGACGGAATGGGCTGAAGAGAAAAGACGAATACAAGAAAAAACAAACCAACCACCCAACAGGATGGTATATATACCACATAGATCACCCCAGAGCAACCTAACATCTCTTTCTGAATGTGTCAGAGAGGCTATTGACAAGGTGAACGCATGTGAGATTATTGTCTACTTTAACTTCAGACAAGCCGTTCAGAAAATTGCTCACCAAAGGGCCAGAGTCTCATTCCACCCTGAACACAGAGCTCCAGTATGTGAACCTGAAAGCAAATAGGAGCAAGCAGAAGTAATTAAATAACATTAGGTTGCAGTGGAGAAAGGTCAATAGTAAAGTCCCTGAGGGGTTACTACTAGGATCACTGCTTTCCAGCTCATGTATAAGTGACTACAAGGCAGCATCTGCAGAGCAGCAACCGTTTGATGACACATGATACAGTTAATTCCAAAGAAACAGAGAGATGTCCTTCAGAGAGCTGCAAGTATGCTACAAGGACTGAGCTGGCAAAAGGCTGATGGAAGGAAAGGTGATAGAGGAGGAGAAGCATTTGAAAACCAAAGTTCACACAACAAATTACACAGTGCAGGGTGAGGAAGTGGTGTGTCCTAGCAATGCAAGGGTAGGTGGTAACTACAGCAGGAGAGAGAGAGAGAGAGAGAGAGAGAGAGAGAGAGAGAGAGAGAGAGAGACTGGGCGGCTGCAGGGGAGGAACTTCTGCAGACCTCCACCCAAATATAAATGCTAATCTTGACCATATTCACTTCCTGGGAAGATTTGAGGCACTTCAACCCTGTGCAGAGAGGGCTGTATTTTAAGCTCCACCTACACACTACATAAATCCAGGAGCTGGATTTGCTAATGCTCAGCACTGAGCTGAGTCCCAGTGTTCCAAAGCTCTAATCACCCCAACTTCCTGAGGTATTTTTGAAAACGTGGCTCATGCTGCAGGTCCAGCTTCAGCATGAATATCAGCCACAAGGTGATGGCTATGCATGACTCTTCCAATGTGAGACTTGAACCATATATTCAGGTATGATCTGTGACTGGGGCAGGATGGGGCTGTCACTGGTTACCACAGGTAACAGAGAGGTAGCCATGTTAGTCTGTATGCTAACAAAACAAAAGAGCAGAAATATAGCACTTTAAAGACTAACAAAATCATTTATTCGGTGATGAGCTTTCGTGGGACAGATCTACTTTTTCAGATCAAACAAAGATTTAACAAAGGGTTAAAGTCAGTTCAGCACTCCCCTCTCTTTACAGGGAGCTCAAGATAAAAGGCTGAGTTGTGGGCACAGGGAGGGAGATACTTTTAGCAAGGGAGCACTGCATAATCAGTTTGCAGTAATATCTCTGTTTGTTTGTGGTCATTTCTATTCTTATTCCAGACACCAGCTCCTGAGCGGAGAGGACCTTGCTGGCTGAACTTGTTTGCTGCAGAGCCATTTCACCAATTTACAATGAAATTTGCAATTCACTCTGTATTGGTTAGTTATAGAAATCACCGAATCAGGGAACAAATAACAATAACATGACTGCTGTAACTAATCAGAAGTCAATTACTTTTGACTGGGGGGTTAGATTAGAGGACCCTTGCAGTCCCTCCCACCCCTGTGATTCTAGGGGTCCATGTAATTCTGAGCTCAGATTTCAAAGACTGCCGACAAACTGGGCATAATATTTTTTAAAGAAAAAATGCAAAGAAATTCACAAATAATTGGGCATATAATGAACAATTCTGAGAATGTAGCCAGCAGCTGGCAAACGTTTTAAGAACAGAAAGGGGAGGTAACTTTTGACAGATGAGTTATTTGTTATGCATTACTTACTCAGCTCTACTAGGAGTGTAAAGAGGTGTATGTGTTGTAAGGAAGCCTTGGGGTTCAGTGTGTCAAGCCCTAGGAGGCCTGGGTTCATTTCTTGGCTTTGCCACTTACCTGCTGTATGACCTTGATTAAAACTTGTGTCTGGTCTGTACTTTACTTTCCCCACCAGCTGTTCTCTGTTTAGCTTGTAAACGCTTCAGGACAGCAATTGTCTCTCATCATCCATCTGTACAGTTCCTAGCAAGGACCCCTGATCCTTGGTTTGGCTTTCCAGTTGCTACTATAGTAAAGAAATAGCTGTTCACATCTAGCTAAGAAAGCCAAAAGCATTCTGAGGGCTGGCCTATGTTTTTTCCTGAATAACTCCATGTGTAGACAAGCCATGGCTTGGAAGAAGGCCAGTTTCTAGGGTCTATCTGAGCTCTTCTGCAGAGGCTGCCAATTGCAATCTGGATACAATATGCCACCCACTCATTTCAAACTAGCACCCAAATGGGAATGACTTTCCAATCCCAACTAACCTAAGCTGCTCTCAAACCAGAGCACCTAAGTATGAAAAGGTCCATTATTCTTGTCCCTCCCAGCCCCATCCTTTGAGTCATCCAGTACCCCAAAGGTAGTGAGCTTTAATTCTCAGGCAGCAGGTCCTGCAGAATAATTACAGTCAGGGCTCTCTGGACAGATACGGTCACTGAGTGGGCTGAAAAATGGACAGTTACTGCAGTGCTTTTATTTCCAGCTATTTTGAATTTCTGTGCAAGGAGCTTATTTGCCTTGTTGTAAGCGCCTTGTTTTCTTGTACAATGTCTCTTTTTTCCTCATTCTCCTAATGGGCTGTTCGCTAAACTGACGTTTCAGCAACATTCCCCTTATTAGTTATGATGCCAGCAAACAGAGGTCTCCGTAGAGGGTGAAATTTAAATTGGGTTGGAAGAGTGTTCAAATAATTCATTGCTTTACTTTCACTCGGTGCGTTTGTTTGCACAGTGTATGATTTACTTATTCACATTTTAGTTACTGTGCTGCAGGTTTTTAGCAAAGATCTTGTTTTCACTGAGACCTGACTCAGGCTCTCAGTCAGCCTAGCTGGCCCTGAACTAGCATTTTGTGTTCTGGACTCCTGTTAGATGTTGTTAATCTAGCCACACTAGTAAGTGCAGGAATCATTTTGCTTTCCTCCATGCATGTGGAAACGGTTGCACTAGGAAGGGGCCTGGTTTTACATACAAAGCCACTAGGCCGTGTTCTGCTCTACTGGAGTTTACAAATCTCTGCTGCCTTACTTCGGGGTTTACTTTTCATGTCAAGGACCTACAATGACTAATTAAAACTGGGTGAAAAGGAGGAGCCAAATCAGGCCTGTTTTCCAAAAGGGTTCTGCAGATTTTACACCTCTCCCTGGGCCTGATACTGGCTGAGCTCTGATCCTTTGGCAACACCCTGGCAGCACAAATGAACCTTCAAGCTACCTTAAGCAAATGGCCGAGGGTTGTGAGAATATGGAAGAATCAGATGTTTTGGGCTCTGCTGATTCCCAGCCAGCATAAAAACACCCGCGGGTCTGTTAAAAACTGGCATTTATTTTGTACGATGCGTACAAAATGGGAAGTGACTCGCTAGGATCGAGTGCCGTCGAAAGTGATCTAGGGGTCCTAGTGGATCACCAGCTGAGTATGAGTCAACAGTGTGAGACTGTTGCAAAAAAGTAAACATGATTCCAAATACATTAACAGGAGGGTTGCGACCAAGACACCAGAAGTAATTCTGCTGCTCTATCCCACACTGACTAGGCCTCAACTGGAGTACTGTGTCCAATTCTGGGGCCCACATTTTATCAAAGAAATTGGAAAGTAACTAAAATGATTGAAGGTCCAGAAAATGTGACCTAAGAGAGAAGATCTGAAGAACTGGATTTGTTTAGTTCAGAAAAGAGAAGGCTGAGAGGGGTCATGATATCAGCTTTCAAGTACCTAAAAGGGTGTTAACAAAGAGGAGGGAGAAAAATTATTCTCCTTAGTCTCATGATGGGACAAGAAGCAATGGGCTTAAATTGCAGCAAGGAGGGTTTAGAGTGGACATTAGGAAAAATTTCCTGTCAGGGTGGTTAGTTATTGGACTCAATTGCCTAGGGTGGTTGTAGAATCTCCGTCATTGAAGATATTTAAGAGCAGGTTGGATAAATATCTACCAGTGATGATATAGATGGTGCTTCATCCTGTTGTGAGGGCAGGGAACTGGGCTTGATGACTGCTTGAGTTCCTTCCAGTTCTAGTGGTCTGTGATTTCATGATTTTATAATCTTAAATAAGTTACTCTGGGGTCACATCTGCCTCTGGCAGTCCCATGCTTACCTTTTGAAACCGCCAGCTACATGAACAAAACAGAGCTTTGCTTCAGCTGACAGTGTGGGCTGGGTACACCCTATCCCAAGACAAACCTTGTATACCGTGCAGTGGTTGTTCCAATGCTACTATATGCATGTCAAACCTGAACAACATACAAGTGTCATTTGAAGGCACTTGAACTATATCATCAACACTGCCTCAGGAGAATCCTAATGATCTCTTGGGAGGATAGATGCACAAACACCAGCATCCTGGAAGAGTTGAACATGACCAGCACTGAAGCCATTATTGTTCATCAACAACCTTGCCCAAGCCCGTCCTCAGTGGAGAGTGGTAATCCATGAGTGGGTGGCACGATTTGAGAGCTCCCACCTCAGTGCAGACGAGGACAGGCAGAGAAGAAGAAAAGAGCATGCCCCTTCAAAAACTAGCAACACCTGCCCTTTCTGTGATAAGATCTGCGGCTCCAGAAACGGGCTGATCAGCCATCAACAGATTCACAAGTAGGATGCTGACGTGAAGACATCCTACTCATTATCAAGCAACCGCCAAGAGAGAGAAAGAGAGTCACAGCCCATCCTGTAGAGTGACTCATCTGAGGTTTAAAAGAGTCATTATCAAATATTTCCCCCAAAATAATCACCTTAGCAATAAATATCAGTGATGTATCAAGGTTAGAGAAGCACCCCCAGAGACTAGGACAGATGGATTTTGTCTCGAGATCTGCTGGAGACTTGCTTTGTTACATTGGGCAAACCACTTTCCTGTTCGGCAGCTGGGGGGCAGAGACGCAGAGTGAGTGCCTGTGTGAGAAGCTAAATTCATTTACTCGCACTGATAAAAGGGAAGGAAATTCCAAGCAGCATCTAGTTTTCTCTAGCTGATTCTTTTCTAAGTGTTTCAAAAAGAACAGCATGGAGCTACTGACTTCTGGCAGTCATTCTTGGCGGTCACTCAATAATGAGTAGAACATCTTCATGTCACCCTCCTCTTTGTGAGTCCATGGATGGCTGATCAGCCTGATTCTGGAGCCACAGATCTTATCACAGAAGGGGAAGGTGTTGATAGTTGTTGGAGGGGTGCAGGCTAGTTTTTGACACTCTTTTCTTTGTCTCTAGCTCTGCACTGTGGTGGGACCTCTCAAATTGTGCCTCCTCCTCACGGGTTACCATTCTCCGTTGGGGACAGGCTTGGGCAAGGTTCTCCCAAGTGTTGACACGGATGCTGCTCTTTTTCATGTGAGCCTTCAGCACATCCTGATATCACTTCCGCTGGTCCCCAATGATCCTCTGTCCTTCCTCCAACTTGGAAAGTAGAATCTGTTTTGGGAAGTGCTGATCAGACATCCGAACCACATGACCAGTCCAATGAAGTTGTTCATGAATGATAATGGCTTTAATGCTGGTCATGTTCAGCTCTTCCAGGATGCTGGTGTTTGTGCATCTATCCTCCCAAGAGATATTTAGGATTCTCCTGAGGCAAAGTTGATGATGTTGTTCAAGTGCCTTCAAATGACACTTGTATGTTGTCCAGGTTTCACATGTGAACAGTAGCATTGGAACAACCACTGCGTGATATACAAGGAGCTTTGTCATTGAATGTGTGTCCCAGTTCTTGAAGACCCTTTGTCTCAGGTGGGCGAAAGCAGAACTTGCACCTCTCAGATGATGCTGGATTTCCACATTAATGTCGACTTTAGAGGAAAGATGACTTCTAAAGCATGGGAAGTGTTCCACATTTTCCAGCCGTTCTTCATCGACTTAGAAGGTACGTGAGATTGTCCCGTCGGCGAAGGTTGGTGGAGCACGTTGGTCTTTTTGATGTTCAGTGAGGCCGAGATTCTCATGTGCTTCAGCAAAGGCACTTGAGATGTTCTGAAGGGATGTCGGAGAAAAAGCAGCAGCCATGTTGTCAACTGCACACTGGAGCTCCATGATCGAAGTTGTGGAGATCTTGTTTTTAGCCTTCAGTCTCCTGAGAGTGAAAAGCTTCCCGTTCATTCTACAGACAATCTTCATGTTATCTGGAAGCTTGCCATCAATGAAATAAAGAGTCATGGTGATAAAGATGCAGAATAGGGATGGTGCAATGACACAGCCTTGTTTGACTACAGTTTTGACCTCAAAGGGGTCGCTTTAGGGGTTGCTCAATACTATGGCAGTCATGTTGTCACGAAGCAGCCTCAAGATGCTAATGGATTTTTTGGAGCAGCCGATCTTTGAGAGGATTTCCGCAGGGAGTTACGATCGACTGAGTCGAATGCTTTGGTCAGGTCAATGAAACCCATGTATAAGGCTTGGTTTTGTTCATGACATTTTTCTTGCAGTTGCTGGGCAGCGAAGATCATGTCTGCTGTTCCTCGGAATGGTTGGAAGCCACACTGAGATTCTGGGAGAATGTCTTCTGAGAGTGGCAGGATTCGGTTTGCAAGGATCTGAGCTAAGATTTTCCCAGCCATTGGCAGGAAGGAGGTGCCATGATAGTTTCCACAGTTCCACTTGTCACCCTCCTTAAGAGACTGACCATGAATGTGTCTCTGAAATCTCGCAGCATCTGCTCCCTATCCCAGATCTGGAGAATCAGGAGGCAGAGTTGTTTGTGGAGCTCTGGCCCACCTTCTTTGAAGACTTGACGGGGATTTCATCTCGCCCATTTGCCTTGTTGCACTTTGTCACTTTAATGACAGCTTGGACTTCACTCACGGTAGGAAGTGTTGCAAGATCATCCCTAGGTGGTTGCTGAGGGATTTGGTCAAAATATTCCAGGACCACAGTGGAGCTGTTTCTGTCATGTCTTTGTTTGCACTGAGTCAAGACACCGTCTCAGCATAGTGAAGGTTTGAACCCTAATAATTGTAAGCCACTCTGCTTGGGCTGAGAGTGGAGTTCAAACCCAGCATATGCATCTCTAAAACAAAGAGCTCCTGGCCCTGGAGTTAAGGTAGTAACTCTGGTCACTGGTAGCTGCAGTGGGCTCTGATCCATCAGTCATTTGAGAGACTGCACTGGGATGTGTTACACAAGAAAATGTCACTGCATTGGGATGTTGTACGATTATAGCATATCACACTGTTCCCATGTGGTTCATTTATCACACCCTGGAGCATCATTGGCAGTCGCTCATGCAGCAGTATCACAGAAGAATGTTATGCCGGCCCCGCTGGGCTCTTGGGTGCTTAGGTCGTCCTGCACCTCGAGGCCGTGTCTATACGTGCATGCTACTTCGAAGTAGCGGCACCGACTTCGAAATAGCGCCCGTCACGGCTACACGTGTTGGGCGCTATTTCGAAGTTGAAATCAACGTTAGGTGGCGAGATGTCGAAGTCGCTAACCCCATGAAGGGATGGGAATAGCGCCCTACTTCGAAGTTGAACGTCAAAGTAGGGCACGTGTAGACGATCTGCGTCCCGCACCATCGAAATAGCAGGGTCCACCATGGCGGCCATCAGCTGAGGGGTTGAGGGACGCTCTCTCTCCAGCCCCTGCGGGGCTCTATGGTCACTGTGGGCAGCAGCCCTTAGCCCAGGGCTTCTGGCTGCTGCTGCCGCAGCTGGGGATCCATGCTGCGTGCACAGGGTCTGCAACCAGTTGTCGGCTCTGTGGATCTTGTGTTGTTTAGTGCAACTGTGTCTGGGAGGGGCCCTTTAAGGGAGTGGCTTGCTGTTGAGTCTGCCCTGTGACCCGGTCTGCAGCTGTTCCTGGCACCCTTATTTCGATGTGTGCTACTTTGGCGTGTAGACGTTCCCTCGCAGACCCTATTTTGATGTGGTGCTGCCCAACGTCGAAGTTGAACGTCGACGTTGCCAGCCCTGGAGGACATGTAGATGTTATCCATCGATGTCGAAATAAGCTATTTCGATGTAGTGTGCACGTGTAGACGAAGCCCTACTGAGCTGGAGACTATTCTAAGGATGGGTGGCAGCTCAGACTCAGCAGGAGCTGTGAAAGAAAAAACTGACCAGCTCATTGGAATTCTCAGCGTGGCACCCTTCCCCCATCTGCCACGTATCTATTGTGGTAGAAACGAATGCTGGAAATGGAAAACTTAAATTCTCCACACCTCGTATTTCCTTCATTTTGCACTGGTGTAAATCAGGAGGAAATATGTTGGCGTTAATGGTGGGGAATGAAAGCTTTGTACAACCAAAGCCTGACCCTGATATGCTCTAAAGACTCATGTTTTAACCTTTGCATTAATGCATAAACTATTGCAAGCTATTAATAATATGCATTTCATTTTAACTGGAAATTTCACCCAATAGCCTAATTAAGAGCTAATTCACACTTGAGGAGAAAAGGAAGTGATTTGATTTACAATATCATACATGATTAAATCACCAGGAGAGAAAGAGGAGGAGTGGGAGGGGAATGGGGAGCTTTAAACCCTCCCTGTTTGGGGCAGAATGAAATCTTTCTGATTACAAACCCAGCCCCCTATGCTTTGCATATTTAAAGGGGACCCTCTGATGCTTATTTATTTGCCTAAAATACTCATATTTTTTCATCTTGCAACGTGTCTTTGAAATCCAATGTGAACTTTGTAAGGCACCTAATGATCCATTCTATTATCCCCCAGGACAAAAGCTAGTTTCAGCGATTTCACGGAGAACTGATTTAGAAAATACTGTTTTTCTCTCTTGTGGTCTCCAAGGCCCTTGAATCATTTTGATATCTGGAGACCTCTTTTCTTTGCAACACTATGGTGGAGTTAATAGTCAGAGCAAACAAAAAAGACCTGGGGTGAGGGGTGAAAGGGGAAGATAGAGTCATACTGTATGTAGTTTCTGCAGCTTGTGTATTTAAAGCATCTATATAGAATAGATCCATTGAGAGACACAGATGAGACTTGATTGTCAGATGCTTTTTGAAAGCAGTTACAAATGCACAAGGTTCCTTCTACCCCACATCCATCTATGTATGGATGTGGGGGTAGAGCCCTAACCCTAATTCTCTCTCTCTCTCTCTCTCTCTCTTTCTCTCTATCTATATATACATGCAAAGAGAGAGAGATGGATGGATGGGTAGACGGAAGCTAGGCATGTTTGTGTGTGTATACGTATCCACACAGAGAGAGTACCATTTTCTTCTTAAAAATCTTCTTATTGATTTTCATTTTGCAATAATCATAGTTACAAACTTAGATGGACTTTAGACAGTATTAACCAATAGAAACCACAAATAGCAAGGGATTTATAAAGCAGGTTGTTCACTGAATCTATGGGTGAGCTCAAAAAGATAGAGCTGAGAATTTAATAAACCTTTGCAATTTATATTCCTTTGCACTAACATTTGGTAATGCCTTTCAATGCTCTTCAGAGGTGGATAAGCATTTTACAGACAGGAAAACTGAGGCTCAAATCCTCAAAAGTATCTAAGGTTTGATTTAAATGGCCATTCAGTGCCTAAATACTGTAGGGCACCTGGGCCTAAGGGATTTGTCCTTGGTTGCGCAGCATCACAATCAGTACTAGAACTCAGCATGACATGTACAGAGAGCTCTACGTGGTGGTTTAGTATTCTTTGTCAAGGTGCTGGCTGTTCCACGCACACACACCTGCCATGCAGCTTTGTAAACTCTATATCGGCATGAATTGCTTAATTTGTAATGAAAGAGGTGCTGGGGCTTAAGTAATTTTTTCTATATTAGCAGTAGTAGTAGTATTAGTAGGCATCCTTCAGTCTGCATAGACTATGGATCGCACCCTTTAAAGTTTCAGTTGAGGACTTCATTTACATTTACATTTCATTTCTATATTTGTAACTGATGCAGAAAATCCAGAGGGGCCAGGACTCTGAACTGCCAGGCCCGGAGGTGCAGGGGCTGTGAACTGCCAGGCCCAGAGGTGCAGGGGCTCAGCCGTGGCAAGCTCTAGCACAAATCAAGCACAGGCCACATGCTTTTTAATACCAACTGAGATGACCAAACTACAGGTATTTTTCTGTCATTTGAGTCAGACCTGAGCTGTTGTACGGAGGTGAAGATGAAATGGGGACAGGAAAGGAGCACTAATAGAGTTTGGGGAGAGAAAGGGAGACCTCGGATTTGGGAGAAGAGGGATTTTCAGGTGGTGGAAAGGATTGGAGGCTGGACTGAGGAGATTTGGGAGCAGCAATAGGGTTGAGAGGTTTGTGTAGCAGGGAGAGAATTTGGGTGAGAAAAACAACTATTAGATTTCCCCATTGTTTTTGAAGTAGCCGACTCACTGGGGCTGGTGAAATTTGGGGAAACAGGGTGGGGGGAATGACAGACAGGGTGAGAAGGAACAGAACACATTTTCAGCAAAGGCAACCTGGTTTTAACTGGAGTATCTCAAAGTGACAGAGTATTAAGTGTGCTCAGTCTAGATCTTAAATTCCAGAGAATGATGCCCCTTTTCCCTTCTAACTGACCAGGTGACCTCAGCACTCGCAACAGCTCAGATCCCCCAAACTGGACAAAAAGCTAAGGGCGCAGCAGCTGCCTGAACAGAATGAGGGAAAGCCCTGCTGGCAGGCTAGAAGCATGCCAGATGCACTGAATGACTTCATGGTGGGGCGGGAAGGAAGTTGGCTTTTATATGGGAAGCATCGGTGTCCAAATTGGCTTTTTAATGTGGTGCAGAAACCGCAGAAACCTCTGGCTGGGGGATGTTGGGAGTCTGATTTTTAAACCCACAACCAGAGGAGGGCTCTGATTTAAGGCTGCTGCAGCTTGGCTTGACACTTACCACTTGACGCTGGAGGTGGAAAAACATGTGCTGGAATGAGTTAATGGCGGACTGTCAGTCCATTTTGCTGCAGGCCAGCTTTCTGAATTGTCTTGCTCTCCTCCATTTAGTGCTTGTTGCAAGGTGTGTGTGTGTGTGTGTGTGCGCGTGCGCGTCGCATGCGTGTGTGTTCCCTTCCAAGATTAAAGCCACATGACTTCTGTGATTCAATCCCTGGAGCATATCACATCATGAATTTTAGCATTTTGCTTTCACAGATGAAACCCCTCACAGCCCCCCTAAAAAGTGCACCAAATGGTTTAACTATATTAGGTAGAACTTGCTTGTGTCATTTAATTTGTCATGTCAATTGATTTTGTTCCCATTTCATTCGGTAAGGAAGGGTGTGGTAGAAGGATGGTCTAGTCTAGTGCTTAGGGCTCAGGGTTGCCACTCACAAGACCTGCAGGCTGTTTCCTGCTCTGCTACAAACTTCCTGGGTGACCCTGGGCAAGTCACTCCATCCACTGCGTGCATCAGGCCCCTTCCCGTACAGTGGAGATTACTGAATTTCCCTTCCTCACAAGGAGGCTGAGCACACCCATAACTGTGAGGTGTCTGTTCAGGTACTGTGCTGAGGTTCAGCATATAGATAGGAAGAAGGACCAAACCATTCTCTCTCATGAGAAGAACTATGTGCTGACATCCATGCAACATCCGTGGAGCAAGCAGGTGTCCCAGGTTACACCTTCCAAGAGAGTATGTATAGACTCAGATCCTCCAGGCCTGCAACCCCACCAGGTGCCACTGGGAGCCTGGGTGCAAGTGGCCGATGGGGCTTCATGAAACTGAGAAGCATCTGGGGGCTGGACAGAATCATTCCATGGATCACCAGTTGGTCGACTACCTGGAGTTTAAATGATCACCTACAAATTGGAGAGAACTTTGTTAGAAATGACACAAATTTTGCTGAAAGACCAAGGAACCACTAGAATGCGTTACCTAGAGAGATGGTGGAATCTCCATCCCTAGAGGTTTTTAAGTCTCAGCTTGACAAAGTCCTGGCTGGGAAAATTTAGTTAGGGTTGATCCTGCATTAGGCAGGGGGCTGGACTACATGACCTCCTAAAGTCCCTTCCAGCCTTAGGATTCTATGATTCTATGAACCTGGCTCTTTCCAAGCGTCATACTAGAAATTATATGGTACCTATGAAGAAATCAGGCAATGAGATATATCTCCTGTGCCAGACTGTAGGCCAGGGGTCAGCAACCAAAATAGCAAGAAGAGCCAATTTTTTTTCAAATTCAGTGAAACGCTCAATAATCCAAGAGCCGCAGTGCATGTGAATAAGACTTCATTAGCAACACGATCAAAACACAGATACAATATCATATTTCACAGCATGTTGTGCATCTTAAAAGAGAACTTATCCAGTGTTTGGAGATCACTTATTGTTTGCTATTTAGATATGAGTTGTTCATTGTTGGGCTTTTAGATGTATAATCGTGAAGTTTTGTTTTGTTTTGTTTTTTTAAAAACGCTGCAATTAGAGTGTCAGGAGCCACAAAGAAATCCTTAAAGAGCCACATGTGGCTCCCAACCTACAGGTTGCAGACCCCTGCTCAAGGTCAAGTCTTGGTTACTCAAGAAGTTGATTGGGTTCTGAATAAAAGCAAGGAGAGTGACAACATTTTGTGTCCCGAGCAATCACACATATGTTGGTAAAAACAATCTAAAATGAACAAGTTCTATTCTCTTCATGCCTGGGTCCACTTCTTCACAGGTGCTGTTCCTTTTGAAGTCAGTGGAGCTACGCCATGGACAAAGCTGTCTCCTTGGTTTCTAAAGCAGCTGTGCTTACTGGTTTCTTAACTAGCCGTGTTTTGCCCTATGGGTAATGGATTTAATCTCTTCCAGTGAGACTTCCCAATCCATGTCCCACCTCAGAGCGCTAGATTTCACATCTAAATAATTGCCGTAGTGGGCAGTTGTTGACAGATATCAGCTTTCCCTTGCCTACTACTCTGCCTCTTCCTAGGGCTAGAATATTTTTCACTCGGTAATTCCTCCCATGCAGAAGGGCCACCAAAGGCTTAGGTACCATTCAGATCCCAAATGACTTCCCATAATAAAGCGTGATGGCCAGCCTCTGGGCCTCTGCACTGATCCAGAGCAATCCTGCAGTCTGCTGCTTTGAAATGCAGCATGAAGATCTTTCATATTGTATCCCAGCTATGGATAGCACACCTCCCATCTCCTGAAGATCTTGGGAGGTAGGTACTGACCCCCTTCAGGTCAAAGCAAGCCTTTGATTTGGATTGCTGCAAGTTTGGACAGAGAGGCCACATGGCTCCCCTGATATGCACTCTTTGCAGTGGAATTCCAGCAGAGGCCCTGAAGCATGCACGTCGCTTCAATTCAACATGACTACTTGGATGGAGATCAGGGCAGCCTTTGTGTGAGCACCTGGTCTCTGTTCCTCTTGTGCCCTGAGGGTGCCTCTTTGCCGTCACCTCTGTTCTGACGCTGCCCAGTGGAGAAACTCTGCAAACCACTCTGGTGTTAATGTCATTTCCCTTTTAAACTCTGTTCAGACATATTGGTTCTCCCTGACTTCTGGTAAGTGCAGCACTTACTTACTATGTTTCTATTAGCATTGAGTGCACTCTTTTTTCCCTTATGTGGAATGCTAATATCTGGCATGAAACAGCCCCATACATCATTGGCCTAGAAACTCAAGTTGAAGAGCACTGGGCAAGAAGAGTAAGCCTTTAAAGTCAGAATGCGTATTAGCTATTATCATCTGTTTACTCTTAATTACCTCCTACCCTTATTTGTCTCACTTGAATGGTGTGTCAGCCAGCATTTTCCATCCTCTCACTCAAAGGCTGAATCTGCACAGAAGGTGGGCATCTGTGTCAGCTACAGGAATGCTTTAGCCTTGCAAAGCCAGATTCCACTTGGATTCACACCTGTATAAATCCAGCAGACTCCACTGGATGGTTTACCTGAGTGCCAAATTAGCAGTTCTGTGTGAGAGCCAGGTGCCTCTCCCAACCTGCTCCAAAACAAAGTCCTTGCCCTGAGCCATCTGTGGAGACCCGGGCTTGCTTCTGCTTGCATAACGCAAGAGTAGCTCATCAGGTACAGCAGCATCAACCCAGTGTAACTGAGAAGGGAAAAGGCCAGCCCTCAGCTGCCCAGTGTTGTCCAGTGTGCCCAGAAAACACACAACCCACCGGAATGGTGCAGCTCGCTGTTCACTTCCCCGCCCTAGCAGTGGTCCAGTTCTGCCTTCTGGGTCAGAGAGAGGACAAGGGCCATGGCCCTACTGCCTCCCAGTCCCACTTTGGATGATTTGCTGAGCAGAAGTGGTGCCCACCTCAAAACTTCTAGCTACCCACTACAGTCTCTTGCCCCCTTCCAGGGATATCTGCAGTCCTACATGTACCCATCACTATTTTGGCCAGCTGTAGCCTCCATACAGCCCCTCACCTCTTTAGCGTGGCTAGGTGCAGTGCTACAGGGGAGGGACACATGTCAGCCCACAAGTCTGAGTCTCAGCTCAGAGACCTTCTGGAAACAGCCTTGTCCTGCACTCCTCTTCTCTCCCTTACCTACCTCTCATTTCCTGGCCCACTTCCCCGTGACCCCTTGCACCTTATTCCACCTTTCTGGCCCTAATGTCGGGACCAGCAGCCTGGCAGGTGTCAGGCTGGAGCCTCTCTCCCACTCCCCTAAGCCTACTGCTAGGGCCTGGTTCTAAACCTCCCTAGTCAGGCCCCAAGTGACTCAGCTCCTTATATACCGAGCTGCTGCAGCAAGCTGCCCTCTGATTGGCTCCTCTAAGAGCCCTTTCCTCACTGGCCAGGGTGCTGCACAGGCTCCCTCCAGCCTACATTGTCCCTTTGCTAGAGCAGGGCACTTGCCCCACTACATAGCCACAGTGACTGGAAGGGATTTTCTAGTACAAGTTATGGCAGGGAATGGGGCAGGAGTATAGCTACACCCAGTAATTTGCTCACGTTGGTGGTGGCAAATATATCTTGAGGGTAAGCAGTTGGCTTTAGGTCCCTGCTGTGCCTAATTCAGGTCATGGATGGCAAACTCATTAATGCTGTAATAAGAGAACAGAATATGATTCCTGCTGAGGACAGGGGCCAAATGTCATGTGCAAATTACTTGCCTGTACTCTATGCTACAGACTGGGGCTTCAATCCCTCTGTGCCTCAGTTTCCCCATTTATCAAGAGGTGGTAGCCATCTGTATCTTCTCATCCATGGTCAATTCCAGGAGTCCCCAGGCAAGTCTCATGTTTCCAAAATCTCCTGTCTCTGTTTCAATACCCTTACCACAACTACCTTCTGACTGGGAATTTTTAAGGCTGCATTGCTCCTGCCTTAACAGGTGATATTTCCTGGAAGCCAGTCTGACTAATGATCAGCGCATCTGCATTACTTTCTCTTCTGAGGGCTAAGTACCATTAGAACAAGTTATTGCACGAGCTGTTTTGCAGCAAGCACCTTTATTCTTAAGGTAAAAGCATTACTGGGAAAACAGACACAAACAATAGATTTTGAACACACGCTATGCACACGTGGCATCACCCATCAGGCTAATGAGACTCTAGTAGGCCTAAAAGGTTCAGAGAGCCTGTGGACAGGAGGTCCTGTCTGTTTGCTGGATCAGAATGAAAGCCCCAAATAAGTTCAAGATCATCCTTTTATGCCAAAAACCCTTTCTTTGCCGCCTTGTCTCCGAAAAACCCAGCTTGAATCCATAGATGCAGTCACGTACAGGGGCTGGAACCCCTCTAGAGTCGCTTAGTCTGTGATTTACTTTAACCACCTCACACGGTTTTGAGTTTCCGTTGGAGCTGTGTTAGCCTTCCCCCAAGGAACGGAACACAGTGATTCATAAACCATTCACAGATTAAATATACTGTGGTCCTCACAGATATTACATGTGATTGCAGTATCTGTCACAGTATGCTTACCCGACTTTGTAAAGCATTGGGAGGTTCTCTGAGGAAAAGTACTGTGTAATATCTATGCTATTACTAGTAGTATTTGTATTACAGGAGCACTTGGGACCCAATCATAGATCAAGGACTGGCTGTGCTTGACACTGTATAAACACAGACAGTGCATGCCCTGAGAAGTTTGCAGTCTAAGACCTAGACAGGTTTCAACACATGGGTACAAGAAATGGGGGCACAAGGAAACCATAACACAAAAATATTACCTGCATTATATTCATTATTTTATTAGTGCACAGGATTGTGATTTGGGACTCTCTTCTCTGCAAACCCTCTACACCATGAGTTAGACCTTGGATTCTAGTGCAGGCTTTGTGACTGACTTTCTGTGTGGCCTTGGGTACATAACAATAGTTCTGTGCCTCAGTGTCCTGGCCTGCCCCAGGACGCCCTGCTCAGTGGGCTTGTTCCAGTCAGCGGACAATCTAGTAAACCTTCATTGTTCCAATATATAGGGCAGTGTTTTTCAACTACAAGGCACCCTCATGTGGGCAAGATCACAGGGAGTCAGGAAGAACTTCCCATTTCCCAGAGGGTTCTGGAACTTGGGCCCATTTCACTTGCTGAGATGTTGGTGGGGCTTTGGGTCACCACCTAAAAGAGGGACCAACGTCTCTTAGGGGTACATGTGCTCAGATCTAGCTTAAAAGCCTCTCTGGAAATGGATAATCTTACCATTCTATTTCTAAGGTTATAGAAGAGGCAAAGATTTCTCTGACCAAGGACAACCTAGATTTAGGCCAGTAGTTCTCAATCAGAGGCCCATGGGTTGTTTGCGTGCACTATGTCCCTGGTGCCACCCTTAGAGCCATATACTAACAGAGAGGTCACTGTGCTAGTCTGTACTCCAACAAAACAAAGCAGCAGAAAAGTCGCATTTTAAAGACTAACAAAATGGTAAAGTAAGTAGGTTGAAAACTACTGACTTGGGCTATTGAGGGGGATAGTGAGGCAGTATTGGGATGACACAGCTCTGCGTCTGCTTCTCGTCCAACCTGGCTGGGGCAGTTGACCCATTACCCCAGACTCTCGTAGGCAGAAGGGGTTTGGTTGAACGTGAGCTGGCTGTGACTACCGACAGCTAAGTGTACATCTTTACTACAGGGAAGATCGGCCCTGCCATGGTTGATCTTCCAGAGTTTGATTTTGTGTGCTTGGTAGGGACATGCTAATTCATATTTACAGGGCACATGGGGGTGCACGCAGAGTGGAAATTCCTGCACACGTGACTAGATCCATTGTTTACAGTCAAGCTCTTAGGTACAATCACATTTGCTCTGATCCAACTGACAGAGACCAAAAACTACAAGAACTTTACCAAATATTCATAAACCTGAATTACCCACCAGGAGAAGTAAAAAAACAAATTGACAGGGCCAGACGAATACCCAGAGACCAGCTACTCCAAGATCGGCCCAAAAAAGCCAAGAACAGAGCACCACTGGTCATCACTTACAGCCCCCAACTCAGACCACTGCAACGAATTATTAAAGACCTACAACCTATCCTTAATCAGGATGCCACACTCCAGAAGGCCCTGGGTGACATGCCTGTTCTCTCCTACAGACAACCTCCCAACCTCATGAGGATCCTCACTAACAGTCGCAGTCTATATCCCAGGAATACCAGTCCTGGAACCTTTCCCTGCAACAAAGCCCGCTGCCAGCTTTGTCCACACATCTTCTCTGGAAATACCATCACTGGACCTAATCAGGTTACTCACAGAATCACGGGCACTTTCTCATGCTCCTCTACTAACATCATATGTGCCATCATGTGCCAACAATGCCCAGATGCTTTGTATATTGGACAGACTTCTAACTCCCTTAGGCTACGTCTACACGTGCAGCCAACATCGAAATAGCTTATTTCGATGTTGCGACATCGAAATAGGCTATTTCGATGAATAACATCTACACATCCTCCAGGGCCGGCAACGTCGATGTTCAACTTCAACGTTGCTCAGCCCAACATCGAAATAGGCACAGCGAGGGAACGTCTACATGTCAAAGTAGCACACATCGAAATAGGGATGCCAGGCACAGCTGCAGACAGGGTCACAGGGCGGACTCAACAGCCAGCCGCTCCCTTAAAGGGCCCCTCCCAGACACAGTTGCACTAAACAACACAAGATCCACAGAGCTGACAACTGGTTGCAGACCCTGTGCCTGCAGCATAGATCCCCAGCTGCCGCAGAAGCAGCCAGAAGCCCTGGGCTAAGGGCTGCTGCCCACGGTGACCATAGAGCCCCGCAGGGGCTGGAGAGAGAGCATCTCTCAACCCCCCAGCTGATGGCCACCATGGAGGACCCAGCAATTTCGACGTTGCGGGACGCGGATCGTCTACACAGTCCCTACTTCGACGTTGAATGTCGAAGTAGGGCGCTATTCCTATCTCCTCATGAGGTTAGCGACTTCGACATCTCGCCGCCTAACGTCGAAGTTAACTTCGAAATAGCACCCGACGCGTGTAGACGCGATGGGCGCTATTTCGAAGTTGGTGCCGCTACTTCGAAGTAGCGTGCACGTGTAGACGCAGCCTTAGACAAAGGGTCAGTGGGCACAAAACAGACGTCAAAACACTCCAGATCCACAAACCAGTTAGTCAACATTTTAATGGAATGGGGCATTCTGTCAATGACCTAAAGGTATGTGTGTTACTGAACAGGAGTTATCGCACCGTTTTGGAAAGAGAAACATCTGAGCTGGCTTTTATATTCAAATTTGGCACATTAACACATGGTTTAAATCGTGATGGGAACTTTCTGAGTCACTATAGGGGTTTGTCTGCATACTTGGCTCAGTCTAATTCTTGACCTTCCCCCCCACCCCTCCACTCTCTGATTTGCTCCCCTTGATTATCTTTTTCTGATTTGTCCTCCTTGCTTACTGTTTTTGGTTCTCTGTGTCTTAAATATTGAGTCTGTTCTGGTCTGGCTATGGTCTGAAGAAGTGGGTCTGTCCCACGAAAGCTCACCTAATAAACCATTTTTGCTAGTCTTTAAAGTGCTACTTGACTGCTTTTTGTTTTGATAGTGTATAGACTAGCACGGCTTCCTCTTTGTTACTGTTAAAGGACACTTATTCTCCTTGGATTTTATTGGGGGCTGTGAGTGGGAAAGGCACTTGAGGGTGAGTTGTGGTTTTAGAAAGCCCTCTTGGGGGGATTGTGGGAGCCGTTTTGCTGGAAACTGACCCTAAGTGGTCCTTTTTGAAAAAATGTAAGCACAGATGTGCGCGGTGCATGGGACAGATCTAGTGAACAAGTAAATGTATGAACTAAATATTCCCTGTCTCCCCGAGGGGGCTGCTAATGTTACTGTTTCTGCATCCCAAATGGAAGGGGCTAGAATGAGAGGTTATTAGTGAGGGCCCTGGGAATTGTGCACACACTTCCTGAGACCTTAGGAATGTAGGACTTTGAGAAGTAAGGCGACATCACTAGCCTCCAAAGAAATGCCTTGGAGCAGATGGGTTTCTTTAGTGGGGCAGAACTAAACCATCTCCTCTTCCTCTCTTGGACATATAGGGAAAATTCCTCCTCCCTGATTCCCCCCAGTTGGTATAACTGGCAGTGGAGAGGTGGGTCTAATTTGCATGGGAATTGGGACTGGCACAGAAGTGGGTGCACCAGCTGGAGTGGGCAGCTGGTTTTCGTGGGGCATAGTGATGGCACAAGCAGAGTATATGCACCAGCTGGACAGGAAATCTGGTATACATGGGGCATAGGCAGGTGGATGGAGTGGGAAGATGGTGGCTGGTTTGCAGGGGAGAAAGGAGTTGGCACTGGCAGGGTGAATGCACAGGGGGATGTTTTATAAGGAACAGAGGGGATCAGGGCACAGGGCGATGGGGGTAGGTTTTCAGGGGGCACAGTGGAGATGTGGGCAATGCAGGGTGAGGAATCGTGGGCTGATTTATGGGCATGGGCACAGGCAGGGGGATGAACAGAGAAGTTGGTTGGCAGGGGATGGCAGAGGCAGAGTGGGTACACCAGGAGATGGGGTTAGGACTGGTTTGCAGGGGGTGCTAGACAGGCTGTGGAGCATAGGCAAGAGTGCAATGAGAAGCTGGTTTATAGGGGTTTGTGGCGGTGGGTGGATGCAAAGGGGATTGGGCCATGGGGGGATGGTTTGCAGTGGGAGCATGCTGGTGAGCAAGTACAGACAGAGGATGGGGGCTGGTTTGCTGAAGGCACCATGGGGGACGAGATGCATAGGCAGGGTGGATGCACATTGGTGATGGGAGATGGTTCACAGTAGGGCTGGTTTGCAGGGGGTGGCAGAGAGAATGCCGCAGAAGGTGCAGCAGGTTGACAGGGGCATAGGCAGGGTGGTTGCTCTGAAGATGAGAGCTGGTTTGCAGCTGAGACACAGATGGGGTGGATGCAGAGGGAGGATGGAGGCTGGTATGCAGGGGCCTGGGGCACAGGCGGGGGGATGCAATCTTGGATGTGGGCTGATTTGCAAAAGGAGCATAAGCAGGGGCATATGGATGCACAGGGAGCACAGACAAGATGCATGGAGGGCTGGTTTGCAGGGGCACAGGTAAGGTTCACTGGGGGGCTGGTTTACAGGGGTCACAAATATGATGCACTGGGGGTCTGGTTCGCAGGGGGTACATGAAGGTGGCACAGGTGGGGTACACCAGAAGGCTTGTTGGCAGGGTGCACAGGTGGGGGGTTGCACAGAAGGCACAGGTGGGTGCACTAGTGGGCTTGTTGCAGGGGGACACAGGTGGGGTGCACCTACAGGCTGTTTTGTATGGGGCACAGGTGGGGTGATGTACAGGGGACACATGTAAGGTGCACAGGTGAGATGGACTGGGGTTGGCTGGTGGGGCACAGGCGGGGGGATGCACAGGAGGAGTGGTTCGCACTGGGGGCCACAGGCAAGGTGGATGTGCAGGAGGACAGGTGAGGCGGGGCACAGGCAAGCTGGGGTGCACGGGGTGGCTGGTAAATAGGGGATGCACGCGGGTCTGGTGGAGAGCGCGGCAGGGCTGCCCCACTGGGGCCGGCAGGGCTGGGCCATGTCACGCGCCGGGCCGGGGTGCCGCGGGCGGGGGTGCGGGCTGGGGAGGCAGCGGCAGGCCGGGGGGAGCATGCGCGGCGGCGGGGCTGGGCTGGCGCGTGCCGCCCGGCGCTGGGTTGGGGGGGGAGGGCAGCCGGGGGGGGGGCGGGGGGAGGAGGCTGGCGCCTATTTGAGGCAAAGGCTGCGCGCGGCCGGGCTCAGTGCCGGCTGCCGGCCGCCCCGCTGCGAACGGCCCGGCTCAGCGCACCCGCGGGGGGCGGAGCGGGGCGGGGCGGGACCCAGCTCCGCGCAGCGCAGCGCAGGGGGGCGGGGGCGCCCCGGGAGGGGGCCGAGGCTGTTCGTCGCCGCGCGCCCTTCGCCGCCACCGCCGCATCTTTCATGGCAACATGGCGATGCCGGCGCAGCCCCGCCGCGCGGCTCCCCTCGGGCCGCTGCTGCTGCTCCTGCTGCTGGCCGCCCCCGCCGCCCGCGGCTACACCTTCCCGCAGCCCCACACGTGAGTAGCGCCCGGGCCGGGAGACACCCCGCGGGCATCCCGGCTCTGAGGTGAAGTTGTGCGGGCTCAGGGGAGCGGACTCAGCGGGGCCGGACACCTCCCCCCTTCCCTTCCGCCCCCCCCCCCCGCCGGCTGTGGGGCGGGAGCCGTTCCAGAAACGGCCGTTATTTAAATGAGCCTCGCGCGAGGGGGCAGCGAGCCGGCTCCGCGCGCACAGGTGCCTCTGCCCCCCTCCCCCCCCGCAGCCCCCCGCAGCTGCCGGCGGCGGAGTTCAGCGCCAACTCCTCCGAGCTGGGCTCCCGGCGCCGCGGCTGTCCCGGGCTGGGGGCCGCACTCCCCCGGGGGACGGGATGGGGGGGCAAGACAGGCGGCGTGTGGTGGTGGGGCTGAGATGGGGGGGGGATAAAAGGAGGGTGGGGAATTGGTGGGGTGGCTGGAGTTGGGGATCTGGGGGGCGAGGCGGGGGGGGATAAAAGGAGGGTGGGGAATTGGTGGGGTGGCTGGAGTTGGGGATCTGGGGGGCGAGGCGGGGGGGGGGGATAAAAGGAGGGTGGGGAATTGGTGGGGTGGCTGGAGTTGGGGATCTGGGGGGCGAGGCGGGGGGGGGGTAAAAGGAGGGTGGGGAATTGGTGGGGTGGCTGGAGTTGGGGATCTGGGGGGCGAGGCGGGGGGGGATAAAAGGAGGGTGGGGAATTGGTGGGGTGGCTGGAGTTGGGGATCTGGGGGGCGAGGCGGGGGGGATAAAAGGAAGGTGGGGAATTGGTGGGGTGGCTGGAGTTGGGGATCTGGGGGGCGAGGCGGGGGGGGGATAAAAGGAGGGTGGGGAATTGGTGGGGTGGCTGGAGTTGGGGATCTGGGGGGCGAGGCGGGGGGGGGGTAAAAGGAGGGTGGGGAATTGGTGGGGTGGCTGGAGTTGGGGATTTTTGCCCTTTAGCCTTGTTCCTAGCCATAGCTGCAAGTGTTTTCCCTTTCTGCAAATCCACCCCAAAACCTTCCTGGAACAGCTTTCCAAACACCACAGTCGGTGTCCGGGTTTATGCCTCAAAACAGGGAAAGCTGGAGCAAAGGCTGATGTTGCGTCCTTATCTCTTGCTTTTCTGAAGGTGGAGAAAGGTCTCAATGACATGGGTTAAGAATGGCACTGCCACTCTTCGTTTTGGTCTTCTCTCCTGGATATTTGTTGCTTGGAGTCACAATTTATGGGCTATTTACGCATTGGATTGTTTTATATATGTATGTATTGATTTTGTGTGCTTGTAAGGAAACATTTGATGAAAGAGTTTGGAAAAAGAATGCAACTTTCAGAAGGGCCAAAATATTTTTAAATGGGTGTTTAGACTTCTGTTTAGGGCTGTAAAAAGGAAGATTATTAACAGAATTATTTATCTGGAATCATTACAGTCTATTGTGTGTGACCATACTAGCACTCTGTTCTGAAAGACATAGTTAGCTCTCTGTTAGTTTTTGGCATCACACCACATCATAGAGATAACTTAGGGCTCTTGTGCAGCCCATTGTAATCATCCTTCTGACCCCAAAAGTTCTTGACCTCTGATACTGAGCTGCTGGGATATTTTCCCATCAATCTGACTGTTAAACATGCACATGCATTCCTCCGAATAAAACCTTGAGAGGCGTCTGTTACCGGCAGGATGGGGAATATACCTGCACTGCACAAATAGCACATTTTTAGGGTCAGATCTTGCAACTACAACTCACATGAGTAATTCTTACGTGAGGAGTCCCATTGAAGTTAGTGGACCTGAGTCTATTATTCATCCATCATGCAAGTTGAGGTTTGTAGGACTGAATCCTTAAACCTCAAGATCTCAACAGTGATTTTTGGGCTCCCTTCTCCCAAATTCTGAACATATGTGAACATACTACTTTCCAGATACAAGTTCTTAATTTAGAGTTAGGTTTCTTTTTTTGTTACAAAAATTTAAATAAAGATCTTAAAGCAGGAGACGTTGCTAGAATAATATAACTTACTAAAATAAAAACTTTGCTTTCCTCTTCCATTCAAATTGATTAAGCAAATATTACAAATTTGCTATTGTCTGCTCTGCTATGTTCTATCTCACTGAAGTTTTTTTTACAACCGTGTTAATCTCCTGACAAAACTATGCTTTTATGTAAGTCGTTCAGTATTTCATTAGTATCTCTGATAGAGTGACCATGTTGGACCAGAATGGGCCCAATCCAGCACTGACATCGGTGGGAGTTTGACGTGCTAGGAATGCGAAATTGTACCTAGTGATGATATATGATTCATAAGCTTTTATAAAGAGGAAAGCTTGACCCCAAAAGGAGATAGTGTGAGTGCCTTTGCTGACAGAGGGCAGGAGGCAATTCTGGTTTATGCTGCATCTGAAGAAGAAAAGTATCGGAACGGAGACCTCAGCCTGGCCTGTTACTGCTGTGTTATTTTATTCTCGTTATGCCCTGTTTTCTGAACCTGGGGGGAAAAGAGAAGTTGTATGGGTATTGGATGATGATGAAGCATGATTGCTGGGCAGTAGGTTAATAACCTATAACATGTGGACAGTAATACCTTATGTACGGTACTCTGGACTCCCAGGATTGTAATGTCTGTCACGCAGGGAAAGAAATATTTAACACAAGAAAACTGTTTGTGACACTGTTACGCTCAGAATAACCCCCCACCCCTGGCAGTTCCCCTTCTTATAGGCCCTCCCACCTTCTGGTCCAGTGATTGCAAAGACTTAAAGCTGTAACGCAGGTATAACTTTGGAGGATGCCTTTGTTCTGAAACTGAATTGGATGCTAAATTCTTCCAATTATAAAACAAATTTTTCTTCTTACTTTGGACAGCGCTTCCATATATGAACAAAGAGTAATATTGAGTGTTGATTAGAAACACTGCTTATCTTTAGAGTTTTCCTGCATTAATTGCTTTAAGTTGCCTCCCTTATCAGGTCCTCAAGAACAAGGCACTTTTTTGCCAAACTCCCTATAACTACTTGATTATGACCTAGGGCAGCATGTGCAACGATTAGCATATTTTCCTTTTTTCTGTCATTAGTTCATTTCTTCAGAGTTGGAATTGCGTTCATTGTCTGCAGAGTTTCTGGCTATTGATTTCTGGTTCTGTTCCTGGTAAATAGCCCATGTTCCATATTTTCTCTCTCCTCCTGGGTAACATGGTTTTAATCATCTTATACTCAGCTAAGGAAGGCTCAGCTCACGAGTTGTCCAAAGGGGAATCGCTCATTGAGATTTAGAAAGCAAAATCCCAGATTGAAACAGAACCGTTCAGGCAGGCATGTCGGGTGGTGTCCACTTGACTGACAGATTTCTTGTTATGGGTGGGGCCGTGTGTGAGCATGTGTGTTGCGAATGAGATTAATGGCTCTCAAGGGTGGGGGTGGAGGGCTGCTGATTGGTGCTGATGTTTCAACGTATTTAAAAGAAGAATCAGTTGGTACTGTGTTGCAGTGAGATCCCTATGAAGGCACGACAACAACTGCTGCATGCCTCCGTGATGGATTTGTCATGATCATTGTTAGAATATAAAATGCATATTCTCTCTAAATGTTGGCCACTTAGGGGACTGTTCTCCTGTTGATGCCCACGCCAAACTCCTATTAATGTTAATGGGAATTACACGTGCATAACTGCTGGAGAACAACTCATGTTTGAACTGTTATTAGTACCTTACCTTGCAAACAGAGCAAACCCACACCTCGTTCTGTGAACCTGCGATTTATCACTCGGACTTGAAAGAAAGTCGCTATTGGCTGGAGAGCGGTGAGCCATTTTTACCTTGGAGGATAGCATGTGTGTTCGGAACCATTTTACCCTCTTCCTTCTGCCCTGATGAAGCAGGTCTTTGTCCACGAAAGCTTATGCTCCAAAAATATCTGTTAGTCTAGAAGGTGCCGTAGGACTTCCCATTATTTCTGAAGATACAAACTAACTCAGCTACCCCGCTGATAGTTCTCAAACAAGTTGCCCTTGAATGAATACTCTGCGAGGAAGCACACTGTCAGAACATTTAAAGATGTGCTTTCCTAAGAAACCTGGGAAAGCGAAACCCATTCCCTTAGCAAATTTATTTCCTGTATTGGTGTCAGCAGTGGTGTGTTGTAGCGTTGCTCCAGAGGCTTGAGCTATGTGCTCTGGTTTTGTTATTGTAAAGCTATGCAGCACTGATCATCGCAATGGCATAGATTTCTTTTGGGGATGGGATCATTGAGGGGGAAAGCATATGGGTAGAATTACTCACGAGCTTTAATAACCTGTTTCTGGGTCCTCTGTTGAGTCCTTATGTCAACAGTCTTGTAATATAGGTTGATATCACTCAAGTCCAGAAAATATTAGTCAGGTGATGATAAATATACTCTGCGTTTTCCCAGAATGAAGAATTGGTTCTTTCATCTATAGTTCAGAAGTTTATGTCCACTTCTGCATGCATATATCAGTATGTTTCACTCTAGCTGCTGAGGTGCTGGGGATTGGGCTGCAGACTGGAGACCCAGACATTGAACTCTAAATCAGGCCATGTAAACAGCGTGTGGTGTGTGTTTTCGGAATCTAGTCATGCTCTCTATTCAAAGCCTCGATCCTTTCTGCAATTAGGAGAATAAACAGCCTCTTTAAAGCTGCTACTCAGTGAGCTAGTGGGGGCACAGGAGGCAGATGCGTGTTCCACTATCTCCTCTGGGAGACTCTGAACGTCTTCTCTGAAGTTCCCATCATTAACTGGGATGGGGTTGTAGGGAGAGAAGAAAGAGGCCAGATTCTGGCTCTTCTGCCTGGTAATGCCCTAGGTCACAATCAAATTGTTGGCCTTGGCTCTTAATGGAGATATAAAACTTTCAGTGCAATATATCTGACTATGATGAAGCCTTGGGCATTGCAGCCAAAACAGAGTACAGTTTGTGAATATGAAATGAGCCAAATGCGTTTGTAACTCTGGCAAAATGAATTTAATTAAACCCAGGATGGAGGAGACCCAATGTATTTCTAGTGCTAATGTTTCTTAAGGTCCACCAGCTTTCTCTTAGAGGAGTGAAGGGAGAGAATATTCCATTGATTTTTATTAACTGGCTGTGGTGGGGTCTCACCATATCCATATCTATTTCAGTAAGGAGCCAAACTCTACTTGCTATGGTCTAGATTTCTTTCTCACTAGCAGCAGTGCAATTGGGTGTGACTCCAGTGAAATCAGTGACTTCAGATTTACATTGGTGCTGCTGAAATCAGGGTCTGTCTTGCTATCCTTTGCTGCTTGGATTTTTTTTTTTTTTTTTTTTCGTTTCGTGGGGGCAAGGAGGTTCCATTGTGAACTACCTGATGTTGCCAATTAGCAAGTAAATGAACAAGCATTAGCCAAGGATAATGCATTTCAAAATACATGTTAATTTACCTGTCGAGGACTGTCTATCTCAATTTATCAGACTTCATAGCATGCTAGCGAACGTTCTGAGTAAATTTTGTAAAAGTGACTAAATCTTGATAATACAGGTCTTCTCTCATGGGTAAGAAGTGCCAGGAGTAAGTGTGTGTCTGGGGATGAGAATAGGAGGTTGCTCTTTCCTTGTCCGTATGATGATGTATGGTACAAAATGAACAGATTAGTGAGAAAGTACTGTAAATCACAGCAAAAATCACTGTGGGGTTAGAAATATACTTACAACTCATGCTGGGGGAAAAGAACACAAATAAGATGACTTCAGGACTCTGAGTCCCTTATCCATGTGACTAATAGTTACTCAAATGAGTAGTCTTTTTAAAGTCAGTGGGATTACTCACTCCAATCTTTAAGTGTACTCTGTTTATCATGGGGCCCCTTGTTTTCTTCTTTCAACCCTAGAAAGGACTGCTATTGTTTTTAATGGTTAAGGACAGTTCTGTTCTTGAGTGTAAGGGAGTTATTGAAATCAACAGGGACCCTCCTGTGCACTGGAGGGTAGAATTCATCTCTCTAAATCCACAACCAGGCCTAGTTCAGCAACTCCATTCGGAGAAAACTGGTATTTTGGTGCAAAACTCGTTCGAACTTTCATGAAAAAGGGAGACTGCAGACTCAGGCATTGGGGTTCCCTAAAAATTGGCTAAACAAAGATATCTGTCTGCTTTGATATGTTGTATTGAATTTTGGAGGACAGCCAAGTGAGATAACATTAACATATTGCTGAAGAAGTTGTTCAGGTTAGTGGGAAAGGGGTTCTTTTCCATCCGATGTTTAATGTTTCAGCTGTGTTGCAAGCTTACGTTCTAGAGAACTGGATGTGGTTTCAGGCATTATTGTGCTTGGTTGCTTTGAGCTGTTACGTAGAAGGAAGGGCTGCATGTAGCACTAAGCAAGGAAACCTGTTTCTGTACAATGGTGCCTGCTCAGGAATCCACGCCCTATGAAAAGAGTACAGTGTCAGTATCAGCCAGCAATAACCCTGAAGACCCTCCTCCCCTTTCCAATCTGAGCTCTGCCACCAACTAATTGGCCTTCTTGGTCCACAGCACCCCCAGTTCAGAGCTGACATTCTCCAATGCAGCAGGCGTGATGCATGGTTTGCTCTACAGCTGCCTCCGTGTACCTGACTTGTTGATAAATAGAAGCACCCTTAGCCCAGCGTCCTTAGTTCCTTGGTCTTCTCACATACAAACACATTATGGCCATGTCTACACGTGCCCCAAACTTCGAAATGGCCATGCAAATGGCCATTTCGAAGTTTACTAATGAAGCGCTGAAATGCATATTCAGCGCTTCATTAGCATGCGGGCGGCAGCTGCGCTTCGAAATTGACGCGCCTTGCCGCCGCGTGGCGCGTCCAGACGGGGCTCCTTTTTGAAAGGGCCCCGCCTACTTCAAAGTCCCCTTATTCCCATGAGCTCATTCCCATGAGCTCATAAATCCCCTTATTCCCATGAGTTTATTCCCATGAGCTCATTTGCATGGCCATTTCGAAGTTTGGGGCACGTGTAGACGTAGCCTATATCTCTTAAACTGTTGAATTGGTGGGAAGATTAGGGAAAGGGTGAATTCATTTCCAGTAAATGGCAAACAAGGAAATCATACTTGTGTTGAAACAAGCTCATATTTATAAAAACATTGCATAACTGCCCCCAGAATTCCCCTTCCTCACAAGACACTGATCAGCTTTGAAATCAGATTCTGTTCCTTTCCCAGGGGACATTTTATATACTCAGCAGCATGGTCTAAGGGTCTAGTCTCCATTCCTACTCCTCTGAGTGGCTTGTGTGAGTTGTTACGATCCAGATGATCTGTAAAGCTGTCTCAATTCTAACAGCCCCTCTGAATCGGTGAGAGACCATGTAGGTCCTCAGACTCATTAAGCTTTGCTTAAATCTCTTCAGAATGGTCAACTAGTCAGCAGATTAGGATTTTGGTACAGTGACAGGAAGGGTTAAGACCCCTGTTCCTAGTTAGGGTTTTTTCTGCAACTGTAAAATAGAAGTTAAGGGGTGGGGGAAGAGGAAGAAGCTAAGCAGAGCACATAATATATAATTTTATTGGGTCTTGAATGTTCAGTCAAGTTGTGGGCTGTGAGTGGCTGAGCCTCCTTTACTGCCCTATAATGAACTCAACAGAGCCAGGAGGAGCCAAAGTACCACTTCTTCATGTCTGATGTAGCCTTATAAATTAGAGTCATTTACTTGAGCATTCACTGCTGGTATCATATTTCTTGTGCTTGGTAGGGAAAAATGCACCTGCACTTCCACTGGGGGGGAAAAAGGCCTGTGCGTTGTTAGGGGCTCTTTAGTGGGACAAGAAGCCCTTTACCAAGCTAGTGGTAAACCTTTCTGCAGTCTGTCATACAAAGCAAGGAAAAAAGATTGGAGGAAATGGCACTTAATTATTCAAAACCTTCAATCCCAAAAGAATTACAGGTCTGTGAGCTTCCAAATGGTTAGGGATGTATCACAGCTTCATAGAGGGCTCTATGCTTTGCTCTCCTTCTCAGCCCTTGCTGTGAAATGGGGTATGAAAAGCAATGCCTTCCATTCATGTATGTACCTCTCAGTTTTTATTTATTCAGTCTCCTCGTTTTGCTTGTGAATCTTAATAATTGCAGATCAGTGACCAAGCAGATGGTGTTGCTCTGCCTGCCATGGAATGAGAGCAATTTCAAGAGCATAGGGAGGGAGTGCCTCCACCCTCAAACACACCATACATTAGTGGGATATTTTATCTTGTCAGCCGAACCATCCTGTCTGTGTCACTGTGTAGCAGAATTCACCATCTTCAGTCTCCCAGGCTATTTTTGCTGCAGAAGCATGTTATTTACAGGCTGAGGGCCATGCAAGTGTTTTCAAGGTCTTGGGCCAAATTTATCCTTAGCGCGACTCTGCTACAGGCAGTGGAGTTAGACCAGGGATGAACTTGGTGCTTTTAACTCCATTTTTGAATATATTGGAGGCTGTAGTTTCTTCTGTCTTCATTTTTTTCTTTTAAAATCTTGGTGGGAAGACAAGAAACATCCAATTTGCATAATTTCATGGAGCTTCATATTTTCCTAGGCAGTCCTATCTATCACTTCCCCACACATGTGACTTGATGTCAGAAATATCCTGTAAATATTTTTGATGGCAACACCAACTTTTCTCTCTCTGCCTCAAGACTGAAGAGATCCCCTCTGCCATTCTTTTTTTACTCCCTGTTGGCCTTGGAAATGAGCTCTCTTGAGTTTCCCATTGGAGTGAAATCTAATCAGCATTGCTTCTTAGTCACTATCTTGAGGGGCCTGATGAAGTTTTAATGGCAGCATTCTCACTCCCATGAGGCAGTAGCTAAGGCTAGGGTGGTCCATGCTGAGGCAGTATTTCTTTCTCTTACCTTTCTTTGTCCTGTTAATTAGGCATCCTGCAGGACAAAATGGATCTGTAATGCTGGTCTGTGGCTAGTTGTGAAAGATGTCTGAGAGCCAGGATCTGACACGGGGTCTGATTTCACCATCATGCCTGCTTAGATAAATGGTTTCTTTTCCTTCTCCCCTTGCACTGCTCTGTCTTGTATGCACCATGCCATTCCGACAACCCTGTTCGTGCCTCATTTGCTTCAGAAGGTATAATTTTATCTTGTCTGGGCTCAGACTGAATACTCAGGCCAATATGCTGCATGGAGAATTGCCCACAGTGATGCTGGTATGTGCGAATCTTTTTTTTTCCTTTTCTCTCCCCTCCTTCCTGACCTCTCTCCAGGTAGAGTCTTGCACTGATGGTTTGAGCTGTTTATGAATGTGATTACATGCACTGAAAAGTGGCTTGTCTTGCAAGAGACACTTAAAAAGTCACCAGTTTGTTGACTTTCAGGCAACTGTGTGGCCTTCCATCAGAGACATTGAAGCTGCAGCCACACTACAGCTCAGTTTCGAAAGGCGAACTTTCAAAAGCCACCATCCGAAAGCTCACCTTTTGAAAAACGGCTATGCAGAAAAGCGGATTGATTGAAAGAGCCCTCTATTCTTTCAAAAGTGAGCAGGCTGTGCAACCCTAGGCTTTGTTTGGAAAGAATGAAGCAGGAAATGCCACAGATTGGGTCGCATGGTTGATGAGCCCTTCTGGGAGCTACAGCCAGCTGCTCCCTTAAAGGCCCCCTCCTCAACACCCTTGCCATGCACATGCGGAGGGCTGCCAGGCTGTCTGCAGCACAGCTCACCACATGCATGGCAGCTTCCTGATGGGGGTACTCCTGGATGCCATTGCCAGCCCGCTGGGTGTGCTGCTTTTGGCCGTCCTTCACAGAATCACAGGGCTGGAAGGGACCTCAGGAGGTCATCTAGTCCAGCCCCCTTCTTCAAGCAGGATCAACCCCTACTAATTCCTTCAGCTGCTCTGGATGGCCAGTTGCCTAGCCACCCTCCTGCAGGCCTTCCCCATGTTGCAAGGTGTGTGTTCCCCTCCCCCAAGTCAGATGGTGCCTATGGAGGTAACCCACCAGCGCTGAGTGGTGGGACCGGCTTGTAATGGAGGGTAGGGACAACGACTGCTGGCTCCAGAATTTCTGAATGATGAAGGGCACACTTCTGGAGCTATGTCGCTGGCTGGTCCCCACCCTCCAGCACCAGGACACCTGGGTGGAGTCTGCACCCCGCCATTGAGAAAAGGATTACAATCACACTGTGGAAGCTGGCCGCCTCAGACAGCAACCGCTTGGTCGGGCACCAGTTTGGGGTGGGCAAGGCCACTGTTGGGGTTGTCCTCATGGAAGTAAGCCAGCCTGGGTCACACACCTGCCACAAAGATGGGATAGGGGAGAGCCCCCCCCAGGAGGGGGCAGGGGCTCCCAGAGCACCCTGCCACATGCTCAGGGGTGTGTTTGCCCTCCATGCCACGCAGGTCTTCAGGGTGATAAACCACCTCCTCTGGCACTGGGTTGTCTGCGTCGGGGATCTTGATGCCCCCATGTAGGATTTGCTGAGCTGGGGTTCCCTAACTGCTTTGGCAGGCTGGATGGGACCCATATAGCGATCGGGTCCCTGCAACGCTGCGCGGGTGGTAACAAGCAGTTCATAGACATCTTCTCAGGCCGGGCCATGATGTCCTTATTTTCAGAAACTCGTGGCTGGGCCGCAGGATGTAGGCGGGGCCTATACCCCACTACCAGAGCTCCCTGTCAGGGACACAACTATGCCCCCATGAATAGTGGCTAATGCCACCTGCACCTGTGGCTTATGCTGCCATATACGGGCCACATGGACCCCAGTCAAGTCCAGTTCAACGCCCGCCTCATCCAGTCCTGCATCACTGTTGAGCAGGCATTTGGCTGTCTGAAGGGGTCCTTCTGGTGTCTCTTGAGACAGCTGGAGGTCAGTCTCCAGAATGTGTCCACCATCGTGGGGAACCTGTTGCTCTCTCCACAATATTGTGGAGAGCAAGCAGGAAGTATTCATCTTGTGGTGGACCTGAGGCCATATCTTGCTTTGAGCAGCCGGCCGCTTCCCTGTGCCATCAGGTGGACCAGGACAGGTGTGCGTGAGGGAGGCCCTCTGGGAAGCCTTCTTCCAGGGGCCCCAGTGACTTCCCCCCCAGGCACCCTCCACTGTCACCCCCTCCCACATGCCCACTCCTGACCATTGTTGCCCCCCTGCTGCCACTTCCTCCCGCGCACCTGCCCTTTGCTGTTCCCCCACCATTCTCAAAGGAAACTGGACTGGTGGAAAATAACTTTTACTGATACAACTGACAACATAATTCTTCCAAAGTAACTAACTAGACTGGGGACTGGGGATGGGGTTCAAACTATATACAATGGGGACTGGGGATGGGGTGAGGGGCTCCCCACTCCTCTGCTAGGGTGGGGAGCCATGAGCCATGGATGCCCCTACTGCTCTGGTTCTGGGGTCCTCTGCCGGCTGGGGCTGGGATGGGGAGGTAGCAGCATGGCAGGAGTGCGGCGACGTTGGCCTTGACAGGGTGCATGGGAGGGAGGGGGAGCTGGAGGGGCTGTATCAGGTGTAGCTGCACTGGTCATCAGCTGTCACCCAAGTTCCAGACGGATGGCTGGGGAGCGGAGGGGCAGGAGCTGAGCATCAAGGGCAGGGGCTGCGGGAGGGGCGGGCACTGGAGCAGGTGCCTGGGATAGATGGGTGGTGACAGCCTGGGTGAGGGTGTCCAGGGTGCCCACAACCTGATTCCAGGCCGTCCACTCCATTGTCAGCCACTCCTGCAGGATCTGGTTTTGCTTCTGCCCTGCAGCTATTTGGAGAGCGGTGGTCTCCCTCCAAGGGTGGCAATGTGTCCTCCCAGAGCAGCGCACATGCGTCAGCATAGGGGGTGCCCCAGCCCCCTTGCCAGCTGCTGTGGGGCTCCCTGGAACATCAACAGGGCTGACCCGGCCACCGGGTGCCAGAGCTGGGGAGACAGAAAGGAAGAGAGAGGGGACCTGTCAGTCCTGAGACCTGGCCACGGGGTCACATGCTCCCATACCCGGTACCCAGCCCTCCCTGCCCTCCGTCCATTGGCTCAGGAGCCCTGGAGCATCCTGTGTGCAGAGGGGTCCCAGCATGGGTGGGACATATGTGGACCATGGTAAGCCCCTGCTTCCGCCCAGGCCACGTGCCCCATAGTGCTGCCCACGGGTTCAGGTGCTGATGACCATGAGAGCCCCTCCTGGGCTGGGCAACCCCCTCCCAACACCTTAGGGTGTCTGAAATGTCCAGGTCTCACCTGAGGGTGCCTCAAGGAGCTCGGTGGACGCCCGGGTGTATGTGGCCTGGCTGAAGGACTGAATGGAAAGGTGAACACCAGGGTCCTGTTGTTCAATTGCTCCCTGTCGCTTTCAAGCTCCAGCTCATATTCTAGGTTATGGTGGGAGGGCATGCTCCAGGGTCCTGGCTCTTCCTCCTCTGGCATCATGGTGTTGAGGGGCTTTTCCATGGGGGCTGCCTTGTTCGCCCCAAGGAGGTGGTTGAGCTTGTTGTAATAGGGGCAGTTTGCAGGTGCTGCCCTGAGTGGCCTGCTGCATCCATGGCCTTACAATACGCCTGCTGCAGCTCCTTGACCTTCAAATGCACTTGCTCTAGGGTATGGGGGGCTGGGGGGGGTTCCCCCAGGCAGTGAGTGCACTGGACAGGTTGCCCAAGGCTGCGGCGTTCCATCGGCTATCCGTGGTCTGCAGCAGGACCTCTTCGTCCCTTCGCAGGCAAAGGAAGTCCTGCAGCTCTGGCTCTGACCAGGAGTGAGCCTTTTTCTTCCTCAGGTGATGTTGGCTCCCTGGAGGGTGCAGGCTTCTGGCCATGGCTGGCTCCTCATTCCTATGCTGGAGGGCGTACAGCTGCAGGGTCGTGCTGTCCCTGCTGCTAGTATGCTCTCAGCTTCCTAACACTGGGTTTCTGGGTCCCTGGGACTTTAAAGGTGGCTGGATGCAGCAACATAGAGCTCCTCTGGGGCTGGCCAGGTTGTCTCCAGATTCTGGCAGGCCAGCGCCATGGAGGACCCTCTCTTTCGAAAAAGGGCCCCATAGAGCAGCAACACACATTTTCATTCTCAGTTATTTTCAAAAGAAGGTGCTCTTCCTATCATGGGAAAGAAAGAGCAATTTCAAAAGGCGGGACACATGCTTTTCCCATGAGCTGATGGGAATAAGGGGACTTCGAAGCAGGCGGGGTCCTTTCGAAAAGGAGCCCTGTTGGGACAAGCCACGCGGCGGCGAGGCGCGTCAATTTCGAAGTTCCGTGGCCGCCCGCATGCTAATGAAGTGCTGAATATGCATTTCAGCGCTTCATTAGTAAACTTCGAAATGGCCATTTACATGGCCATTTCGAAGTTTGGGGCTAGTGTAGACGTAGCCCAGGTGTTTGAAAATTAAAGGGGTGCATTCTTCAACATAATCCATAGTATGTTTGGCTGCTAGTGCCATGGAAATTATGGCCAGGCAACTGTCCCAAGACAAGGCTCTCTTAAAATTACCGTTTTGTGCTGATAGTGCACCAACTTCTAACTGGATTTTCTCTCTGTCTCTCTGTGTATAAGTCTTGTGTGTCTCTGCTCCTAGAGGCAGAGCTAGCTCTTGGGAGAGCCTCAGAATAACTGTTTCATCCCACAAATATTTACCCCTTGGCATGTCTCCCATGGTATCATCTGAACACTTCCAGCTGGGGCTGGAAGTGTGTGAGTTGGAGAGAGAATTCTAGAGGCCATTAGCCTGGGTACTTTACATGCTTCTTGAGCCTGTGCCTAGGGAAATATATTTCACAGGTAATTTCAAATCTCTTCGCGTGTGGAAGAAGTCATTATTCTAAATAGAAAGCAGTTGCTGATGTCATAAGACCTATCAAGAGTGCCACATTAAAAACTGATTTTTGTCTTTTAGGAAAAAATAAAAAAAAAAACAGCAACCATGGATATTCTTTGTTAAATCTTTTTGGTTGCCTGAAAACAAAAGTTTTGATTTCATAAATGAGTATTGGTATTGAAAAGAGAAAAATGAATTGTCTTTGGGTTCCTGGTTTCTATTGTGCATATGCTGGGGTTGGTGAGCACATCAAGTGCCTTGGGGTATCCCTGTCTGTGGGAACATCATCTCTGCTGAATCAATTGCTTCCTCCTGGTGTGGAGTGTCTACACTGCCAGTAAAGGTATGCAGACATATGGTAGCTTTGAGTTAGCTAATAAGGACAACATAAGTAGTTTTAGATTTAGTGGCATGGGCTTCAGAGCTGCCCAGGTATGAGCACACTGGGTATGTTCTCTGGTTGCTAGCATGTGCTGTCACAGCTGCGTTATTGTTAACTTCTGCTAGCTAGATTGAAGCTAGCAGGGTTATGCCTGTCCAGGCTATAGTTACACCTTCATGTGCAATATAAACCTATTCTTTTGAGGACTGAGCACAGAATAGAGAGTCTGGAATTCCTGGATTCTAGTCTTGGCTTTGCTGTTGACTAGCTAGGTGGACTTGGGCAGGTTTCTTAATCACTGTGCTTCTGTTTTCCCTCTCTGTAAAGCCTGCGTCTTATGAGGGCGACCTACTTAATGCTGAACAGTGCTGTTGCAAGGTTGTCCAGAAGCCTTTCCTCTATAAATGTTGCTCAGGCAGAACCCTAAGCAGCTGCAGAGGGGTTTGGCAGATCAAAATCGTGGCAGGACTATGGTTACCTTGTCTGTAATGCTGCTGAGATGTTTGGGGGGGAAGAGGACACAACTTCAGTTTTTCCCCCCGTCTCCTCCACCCCAATGATTGCTTCACTGCACTGAAGCTCTAAAATGCACAGGAAAATGGATCCTTTGAAAGAAAAGACCAGCTGTAGTACTGATACAATTCTTTCCCAGGCCTCGCAGGGCAAGCTGGGTTCAGTTGTACTTGTGATTGCAGGGCAATGACACAAATGGATACAAAGTGAGCCATGTGTTTAAAGTTGGGCGTTTATGATCAGCTAACACTGCCACTTTGGCCCCCGTAGGATATTGTGACAAAGCCTGACAGAGCTTTATGCTGCCGGAGTCCAGATGTATACGCCTTATACTGGTGTTGATTGGATTCAGAGGTACTGCAGGCAGCTCTTAGGCATGAATTGTAAAGCACTGAGATAATGGCATAAAGTGCAATCAATTAATTTTTAAAAGTGCTTTTTCTCCTTCTTTCCCCCTAGTGCATTGCTGAAAAGGAACATCCAACACACAGCTTCTAGGAATGAGATAGCTTGAATGTAAAAATGACAAGGTCCTGAATGTTTGGCTGTCGAGCGAGCCATTGAGTGAACATCACAAAGTGCTTTATAATAACAGT
Organism: Carettochelys insculpta; assembly: GCF_033958435.1. Taxonomy (NCBI): domain Eukaryota; kingdom Metazoa; phylum Chordata; order Testudines; family Carettochelyidae; genus Carettochelys; species Carettochelys insculpta. The sequence goes on along the minus strand of NC_134147.1, from coordinate 2,455,222 downwards.
GATTATAGCACCCTCTCTTTATCACACTCCTATTGAGGGGACAGAACTCCTCCAGTGGGGGAATGGTGGGGAGAGGGCTTGTTTAAGAGGGGTTTTAACTAAATGGACTGAGTGAAAATGGTGCCCAGAAAGCCATACAGACATGTAGCCCAGCCTAGTGCTGCATGCTTCAGCCAGCCCAGGAGAATTTGGGCTGATGCTGTTAACAAGCTGAGGAGCAATGGAAATGGTGTGGCTGAACATTTCTCGTATCTGCAGGCTCTCACAGTGGAGTTGAATGATACCTTTGCCTGGCCAGGGGTGAAGTTGTCGATACTAACCTATTTCAGGCCCAGCTCAGTCCCAGCTTCCCATCAGACTTACAGTAATGGAATGTTATTGAACCTTTGAAGGTGGTCTCTGATTTAAAGACCTAATTAATCACTGCAGAGAGCACAGTGTAGGTTAGCTGAGATACTAGAATGAGACATCATCAGGGAATGATTCAGGGAGCAGCCCTGTAGCATGCCAGGGTCAGGAAAGGGTAGCCAGTTGGCCTCTTCCAGTCCTCCTGGCTATGCTGCCTATCTATCTATCTATCTATCTATTTATTTATTTATTTATTTTTATTTGGAATATATTGCCCTTGCAATGAAAAATAACTTGAGGTAAGATACTCCAGCACTGAGCAATAATCCCTTTGGTGGGCTCTTTTTAGCTTGCAGTTGTGACTGTCCTTACAAATTCTGGTTGGCATGAGTCCCATTATCTATTGGGCAAGGTCTGTCCCAAACCCTGCATACTGGACACCACAGAAATGGAAGGTGGGGTGTGAACCCTTTTTAGAATTGTGTTCTAGCAGGCAGTGGAGAATTGTTTCATATAACCCATTCCCCAGTATTTGCATCAGTCATAGGGACCCATGAGAAAGTAGACCCTTGAAGAATGCCGCCCAGTTTTCAACATTTTCCACCCCACCATCAGTCTCAGCTTGGAGCAGTCCACACAGGAGATATACTTCCTGAACACAACAGTACAATCAATGATGGTTGCATAAGCACCATCCTATGCCAGAAACCTACTGACTGCTGTTCGTACCTACGTGCTTCTAGCTTCCATCCAGGAGATGTCAATGATCCATTGTCTGTAGCCGAGTCCTAAGATGAAGCCATATCTGCTCTAATCTCTCTCAGAGAGACATCTACAAGATATTTAGCAAGCATTCTTAAAGCTAAAATAGCCACCTTGGGAAGTGAAGAAACAGACTGACAGAGCCAGATGACTACCCAGAAGTTACTACTATAGTACAGGAAAATGGCAGAACACCGCTGGCTAGTTAGTACCTGTAGTTTTCAGCTAAAACCCCTCTGGTGAATCATTTACAATCTATTCTGGAAAATAATCCCTTACTGTCACAGATCCTGGGAGATGGGGGCTGTCTGTAGGAAAGGACTGACCTGAGTCTGTAGCAAATACTCACCAACTGCCACACGCTGCACCATAGAAACACTAATCCATAAACCAGTCCCTGCAACAAACCCTGTTGCCCATTCTGATCACATATTTAGCCCACTCTGTTCACATATTTATACAGACAGTGCCATCGCTGGACCTCACTACATCAGCCACACCATTGGGGGGCTCACATACCTGCTTATCTACTAATGTGATTATATGCCATCAGGTGCCAGCAGTACCCCGCTGCCATGTACATTGGCCAAACCAGGCAGTTTCTGCACAAAAGAATAAATGGATACAGACCAGACATCAAGAAAGATAACCTACGTAATGCAGTAGGGGAACAATTTAACCTCCCTGGACACTCAATAATGTATTTAAAAGCAGCCATGCTTCTACCAACCTTCCTGCCCCTAAATCTTCAAAACCAGACTATAAAGAGAAACAGCAGAGCTTCAGTTCATTTGCAGATTTAAAACAAGTTATATATGTCCTGGCCTCTGTAATTTCCACTCCAGTACATCTGATGAAGTAGGTTGTACCCACAAAAGCTTGTGTCCAAATAAATCCCTTAGGTTTTAAGGGGCTGTTGGTTTTTGCAGAGACAAACTAATACAGCAACCTCTTTGAGATTTGGATCAGTCCAGTTTCTTAAATGAGGGGACTTTCACCATTTCTCTTAGGGGATCTGATTTGCATACTTCATGATATTGTCTTCTCAAGAAGTTGTTTGTATGAGGTTTGGAGGATGTTGACTCCTCCACTCTCCTACGAGCTAATGACTTTTGTTGTGCTGGGAACCTTCATAGAAATGGTGGGAACACTGGGATGCAACCATACAGTGGCTTTGTTTTTGTTTTTTTTTTTTTTTTAAATCACATCACCAAGCAGTGCGCAAGTGTCAGAGTGACAACATTCTGATGGTGAGATGCTGTGGAAACTTGACGCTCAGAACGTAATTAGGAGAAAGTCTGGTCTCCTTTGTCACCAGATCCCAGACACAGCATCTGAGTTGTTGCCAGTGCTGATTGTGTCAATCTGATTGTTTTTGCTAGTTCTCCATGATGTGCAGCATGTGCTTCACTCCCCAGCGAGAAGCTGGAATCCCATGGGCAGCTTGGTGAAAGCTGGACTGCTCTCCTTTCCATCTGGTGTTCGATTCCTGGAACAATTAGAAGTGCGAAGCTATCCTCCACCCCTCCCTTTCTGCCTCCCAGGAGAGCCATAAATTATACACAATAAACAAATAACCTAGCGTGCCTGTCATTACATCATAAAGTCAGTTAATAATTCATGCTGCTATCAGAAGCTTTGCTAAGCCTGCTCTTGCTTACTCCCGGTGATGGGATCTCTTCAACCTCTTCATCCTCATTATGGTTGAAAGACTTGATAGTCACTGATACAGTGGTGAAGCAGCTGAGATCTTGGTGGCACAGACGTGTTAATGTAAACCATTGTGCACCTATCTGGCTGCATGGACATTGTCAGTCATGCAGACTTAATGGGTAGTGAAAATTACAAGAGGATTTGTTGGATGAACCTCCTTCAGGCAATAAAAAGGCTTAATAAAACTGACACCTATTCACTCATTTATTAAAGCAGTATCTTGCAGCTCATCATTTCTTTTAGAGGCTTTAAGAATTCAAAGATGTGGTTCCAATCTCACTATAAAATAGTAGAAATCTGGTGTAACTGCACTCATTTCTGGACAGTTTCTCCCGACTGCATCAGAACTAAGGGTGATCAAGGATTTTGGAGGAGGGAGGATGTCTAGCGATTAGGCATCTTGACTTGCTGTTGAACATTGAGTGAACTTATCTGTGCCTTGTTCGAGGATGATAGCTGCCTGCCTTGCATATCAGCTGACTGAGTCTGCTCTCACTTATACAGTTGTAACCTATTGTTGTTAAAGTATTGTTCTCAGGCTCTGAGAGTTTGTGAGGCTTAGTTCATTCATGGTTGAAAAGGACTTTGGGATCCTCAGGCAGAAGAACTGCAAAATGTTGCTGAAAGCCCAGGGCCTTTACTGTGGTCACTGCATTTCCAAATGGTCATGTGATGTAATAAAGAAACCCACTCTGAGGTGGGTAGTGACTGGGTTGAGGAGCTTTATGGTAGAATTGCCTTTTGCCTCACGGAGTGCAGAAGAGGTTTCCTGTGGTTTTGATTTTTTTATTGCCATGGAAGTGGGAGTGTGTGTGAGTTCATGTGATAAAGGGATATAGCCATCTTGTGGGGACCCTTTGCATACCTGTTAAGTATGGTATTTGCTACATTTGACCAATTGACATCTTTCTATTAGCTGATCATCCATTTGTAAACAGCTTAATTTTTCTCTAACTTGATTTTTCATTTATTCACTGAATTATTCTTTGGCTTCCAGCTCCTCTCAGGTGGGGCTAGGCAGGAAGCTGATTGTGAGTATTTGGCTACGTCTACACGTGAAGCCAACATCAAAATAGCTTATTTCGATGTAGCAACATCGAAATAGGCTATTTCGATGAATAACGTCTACACGTCCTCCAGGGCTGGCAACGTCGATGTTCAACTTCGACGTTGCGCGGCACCACATCGAAATAGGCGCTGCGAGGGAACGTCTACACGCCAAAGTAGCACACATCGAAATGAGGGTGCCAGGCACAGCTGCAGACAGGGTCACAGGGCGAACTCAACAGCAAGCCGCTCCCTTAAAGGGCCCCTCCCAGACACAGTTGCACTAAACGACACAAGATACACAGAGCCGACAACTGGTTGCAGACCCTGTGCCTGCAGCATGGATCCCCAGCGGCGGCAGCAGCAGCGAGAAGCCCTGGGCTAAGGGCTGCTGCCCACGGTGACCATAGAGCCCCGCAGGGGCTGGAGAGAGAGCATCTCTTAACCCCCCAGCTGATGGCCGCCATGGAGGACCCGGCAATTTCGACGTTGTGGGACGCGGATCGTCTACACGGTCCCTACTTTGACGTTGAACGTCGAAGTAGGGCGCTATGCCGATCCCCTCATGAGGTTAGCGACTTCGACGTCTCACCGCCTAACGTCGAAGTTAACTTCGAAATAGCGCCCGACGCGTGTAGCCGTGACGGGCGCTATTTCGAAGTTAGTGCCGCTACTTCGAAGTAGCGTGCACGTGTAGACACAGCTTTTGATACGCAAAGTTTGAAATCTAAAATATTTTGACAGGACACAATGATCACATGGTTGCATGTATCTCTAAGATGGCAGACACTTGGGTTTCAGGTTCAAAACTCATTTTTCATGAATGTTCTCTTGTATTCCCTGTAAAATTATCTATTCTGTGAACATTCATGCCAGTTAGACTTATTCACTAAACTTGTGTTAAACAAATGGAGCACAAATTCAAGTGCATTTGTTGCCAAGCTTGATCTTGTATTTGTGGCGTACATCATTTGCCTAGGTGTGGGTTACAGGCTCATAAAGCTGCCTCCCCACATTAGCACTTTGATTTTATTTTTTTTACACCAAGGTCTGAACAGCACAGCTGAGGTCTGTGTTAGGAGCTGTACGCACATGCATCAAGATGCTCTTCTGCAGTGAGCTGACGAGACTGGGTTGGAGGGGGAAACAGACACAGAAAGGGCATGTGACATGGCCTAGGTGACACAGCAGGTCCGTGGAAGAGCTGCCGTAGAGTCCAGAGTCCCAGCCTAGGATTCTATCAATCAGACAATAGATCTTTCTTACACTGGATTTTCTGGAATTTCTCTCCCCCTTCTTCCCCTGGCCCCTCTGAGGTGCTAGTGGGTGAGGAACATCTTGGGGTTTATGTATATATGAATTGTCGAGATATATTCTCCAAATTATTCCTGATAAAAACCTGTGCACGTACATGAAATTAACAGTCATGAAAATGACAGTGTAGGCAGTTTGAAAATGAGTGGCAGAGTGGTCATTTAATTCCTGTGGCTGCTCTGTTACAAACCTAGTGCACTCCAGAAGTTCTGTTCAACAACAACAAAGGTTAGGCCAGATTTTATTTTCTGGCCAGTAGTACTGGCTTATATAGAGCTTCCCCTCTATAGAAGATATGAACAATGCACATGTGATGGTAGTTAGAGGATTAAGCATTTTGAAGAAAAGACAATTAAAAGGGAAAGATCCAGCACAACAATATTTTAGACAACTCTATAATTAACTTTATTAAACAGCAATATTTGGGCATTGAACCAAAACCTAGGGATTGGAGTGAAGCATTCTTGGCTGAACATATGCTCCATGAAGTGTATATGCTTTCTATATAATCCACTGAGTTCTGAAGCTGCATATCCACTCAAGTTGTTTTCCCCATTGTTCTTTCACATTCCTCCTGAGTCTTAGTTCTCTTTTGGGTCAGGAGAAGGATTGTCCTTTGAGTTACCATTCTTCACTCAAAAGTGCCCTCCTGGCATCGGTCTGCTAATATGTGGTCCCCTCCCCACCTATAGTCCCTGAAGTGCATAGCTGTCACACTCTCTCTTTCCTTGTATTCCTCTTTCTTCCCTCATAGGGGACTGACTTTGGGATGCATATTATTGAACCTCCAAGAGCAGCTTGTGAGTTACTCTGTGTAAAGCTCCCATTGGGAAGCAGCTGTTGTCTATGTGAAGCGTGGGCCAGCTACTCAGCTGGTGTAAGCTGACAAAACTTCACTGATGCTGATGGCACTGCTTCTTTTTAACACCATCTGAGGATCTGATCCTGTGGCTTGACAGCACATCCAGCTAATTGATGGCATTAGAGGATTGGAACTGTCCAGCTCTGATACGCAGTTGGAAAGTTTTGGAGTTCTTACCTGTGACCACAAGCCAATGGAATTTATCTGCTTTGGTGGCTTCCCATTGGGTGTGAAGGCTGCTGTGCAGAGTATCCCTGCTAAAGGATGCAGTCTGCTATTTTCAGAAATTTGAGGGAAGGAGGAGCTTGGGGCAAGGAAGGGGTGTCACCTAAGGGAATGAGAATTTCCATGAATTTAGCAGTGAATGCCCCCAGGAACGGTGGTGGTGGCGGCAGCTCAGATGCATTAACCAGGCTTCCATGGAGGTATGGGACCTTGAGAAGGGGTACTGGCTCTGGTAAAAAAGGGTCTGATCCAGGTATGTCTAGAATAGGACAGCAGTCAGAAAGGAGAGCCACCGTTTTTCTGAAGGAAAGTATGTGCTAGAGTGCAAACTTCTTGGATCCCATATGGCGCAGGTTGGATTGCAGCATTGATTTGTCTCTTGTTGGGCTCTGAGTGCTAGTAAATATTTTTGAAGTCCTGCTTTTTAAAAAAAAATCCATTTTTATCTCCTCTCTAAACAAAAAATCAAATATGCAGATTATGAAATCAATTAACGTTTTAAAAGGTTTCTTTGAAGAGACGATGACAAAGGATTTCTTTTTTTTTTAAAAGATTTTTTTTTTTAATTTGTTACAAATTGTACAGAAGGTGATAAATTGTGCAGGGGTGTGTGTTGGGGATGGGGGGTAATGAAATATGCAGAGGTTGTTGGTTTTGAGTGCCAAAGGAACTTGAATTTACATGTTGCATCCACACATGGGGTCAGAGTTTGCTTTTAGCTGGAACTGAGGTGAGCTGTGTAGGATAGTCTTTGAATGGGTCAGAGGGTGGGACCACAAGACTGCTTCTCTGTAGAATGACAGCACCTATCTGTCTACTTGTTGAGTAGAGTCCTAGAGGTAGGAGTTTAATTAGCTAGATAAGGCTCCTTCAGGCTGCTGCAGCTGGAATTAAATTTAGGAAAAGGTTTTAGAACATAGCTCACAAATGGAGCCTTGTGACTGGTAGTGCATCTGTGTTGCTAGTATCCTAGTAAGTGCTGCGTCCTCGCTGTTTGCTTTATATTTTATTTATAAACACCATTTCACAAGAGTGGTAAGACACTCTGGACCGAGCATTTTGAGGAATTATTGCTCCATGAGCCCCGTAACACCACCTGAGGCGTGCAATAATGGCCTAGAGATGCAATGACTGTCACGTCTTATTGCTCACGGCTTCTACACCAGAGTTGCGTTAGAGTAAAATCTCCATGTGCATAATGGCATATCGGGTTTTTTTTTTTTTGCCCTTTTCATTCTTGTTCTAATCCCTTTCTTTTAAAATTTCCAAGTGAAACAATCACAGAAGCAGGAGGTCAACCAAGGTAGAAGAATAGTAATATGTTTTTAAATAGTATTTTTCTACTCAGAACATGGCAAGTGGTGGGTGAAGAGGTATGCCAGATTCTAAGGTGGGCCTGGCTTTGAGCATTCCTATTCACCCAAATCACTGTCTCAATTGTATGGTGATGAGTGCATTTAGATATAAACCAATACAAGCTCTTGCTGGTATAGTAATGTCATGTAATGGTGTGAAGCATTTTTCTGTGATGGGTGAATGCTGACAAAAGCCTAGTATAGTCCCAACTATACTGGCAATCATCCCCAGCCCCCCGTCCCTCCCCTTTTGCTGGTATAGCTTGTTTATATTCATAGATCTGGCATAAGCCTTCTTCCCGTCCCCCAATCTTCACATAAAGGTTCATCTACAGTAGGGGAGTTTGTTGGTATAGCTATACTATAGCATACCTTCTGTATTGTAAGCCAGTGGTTCTCACCTTTTCCAGACTACTGGATGCCTTTCAGAAGTCTTTGTTTTGTGAATCCCCAAGTTTCACTTTGCTTTAAAACTACTTGCTTCAGAACATGAGAATGGGCATTACTGGGTCAGACCAAAGGTCCATCTCGCCCAGTATCCTGTCTACTGAGGGTGGCCAGTGCCAGGTGCCCCAGACACCTGGGTTGGACTGAAGACAGTGATCAAGTGACTTGTCTCCTGCCAACCATTTCCAGCCTTTGACAAACAGAGGCTAGGGACACCATTCCTACTCCCTGGCTAATAGTCTTTTATGGATGTACAAAATTAGACCTAAATGTACAAAAATGTTACAGCACACAATGAAAAAAATTCACATTGTTTTTACTGTAAAATTACAAATTATATGGTGACCACCAGGTTGAGAAAGGTTGATCTACTATTTAGAGCAGTATAAACAAGTGATTGTCAGTGTTTCCTGTAAGTTGGAGGACTTGTGGAGCTGCTCAGGAGAGATTCAGATGCTGCCTAGCTGATTAGCAGAGTGCCCACAGCTAGGTTTTTCTTTGTTCTGGTGGTGCACATTTGCTCATGTCTTGATGCACATAGAAAATTTGTTCTGTATGTGCTGGAAAAGATTAGAGGGAATGGTGGTTATTGTCTGTATGAAATTTTAATAGCCTGTTGTAAAACCAGCAAATGTCTAGATGTGTTGACATATCCCCAGGAAGACATCCATGTACCCCAGGATACACGTACCCCTTGAGAACTACTGGTGTAGGCTAGGCCAGAGATGCTTGGATATGCAGATGCCAGTCATGGCTCCATAGTTTAAGGCTCTGTTGAGTTTTGCACTTGAATCAAAATTCCAGTCTTTTTTCTTATGCATGGGAGCTTAACTTATCTCCTCCCCAAAATGACACCACTTATTATGGGGACGGAATGAATTTTCTGTGGATTTAAGTAATTTGTTTAATCAATTTGAGTTAAAATTAATTGAAAAATTTGAGCACCCTTCTTGTCAGTTTTGTGTGTATGTCCTGAATAATCTGAACATAATAACATAGATACTCCAAACTTCCCACATAATTTGAACTGTCTGAAGTCTTGTATGTTGGCTCCACTTGAGATTTTTTTCCCAAAGGATTAATGGATACTGAACTGAATGAGTTGTAGTTTCATCTGATATGACAGGTCCACAGTTCCTAGAAATAGATGGGATGGAGAGATGCTGTAGGTAGCTAGAATTCAGTGAAAAATGCCAGCTGTGTACTAAGATCTTTTAGAGAGCTTCTGGAACCTGTGACCCTGTACCTTTAAAACAGCTGTCCATGTATCTTTGCTCTCTGCCTCTCAGAGATAATATCTTGCCCATCTGCTCCTGTCTGCCTTCTCTTCCTCTACCAAACTCCTGAGGGCAAAAATCATAATGTCACCTGCTTTAGAACATTAGACTGGTTGACTCAAAGAGATGGGGTTTTCAGCATAATTAATTCTGTAAGCCTGGGTTGAATAGTTATAGCAGCCTTCTGTTGACAGCCTCTCGTGTAACATTAACAATTGGCAAGAGGTCCACCTGTGAATAATATCGGTGTCTGCTGGACCAGATTCCTTGCCTCCTAAGGGCCTCCACTCCAGGTGTTCACAAGTGATGCTTCTGCTCTAAAATAGTAGCTGAGCTGATATGGGGTGAGTTTTCCTCAGTGGAATTTGTGCCTAATGGAAGGACATCCTGAGTCCATGCTTGACAATCATTAGGCTATAAAATAAGCTCTTAGCTTGGGGTTCCCCATCTCTTGGCCTTGCAGAGAAGCTAGTTTGTTTCAATGGCATCAGGACTACAGTGGACATGTGTAGCCATGATCTGGGGGAAATTTTCCTGCATTTTAAAATGGACCAAGGCTGATCTGTCTGTTGCATTCTGCCCTTGCCACTGCATGATCATATTGCTGTGTGGTTGGCTTTCTACTTCCCATTACTGGCCTCTGTTTTGTCCACTCCTCTTTGGCTCCATTTTGTGATGCAGCACTTAGAAACAAATTTTGCCATGGGAATAGCACTGAAAATAATTAGTATGTACACAAGCCAGCAGCATTCTTCCCAAGCCAGGTGGGAGATTTGACATTTTCATGGCCAGGAATTAAAAATAAAAAAAAGTCAAGGAAGCTCATTAAAAGCAGAAGGGGATTAAAAACTGGGGATTTCAGTAGAGTTGTCTGTCTGTTATTGGTGCAGATATTTTGAGTGGAGGGGGAAGTGTGGAGTGTGCTGTGGACAGGTGCAGGACTGCCGGCAATGGGAACTCTGGCTTTAAAGGAATGACAGTGAAGAGGCCATGCTTTAGCTCCCATCCCATTCTGGTCAAATAACCCAAGAGACAGCTTTGCCAATAACCTTTCTTGAGACCTGACAGCACTGCCTTGTATGAGAGTGAGAAACATAGGGGCTGCTCATTAGTTGAGAGTTGTGATTCTCCTAGCCCTATATTAGGCTCCCAAGTGTGTCAAATGCTGTCTTGTGGCATTGCAGTCAAACAGGATAACTCTGGAAATGCCTTATGGTAGTCGAAAGTCCATTTGCTAGCGGGGGTAAGGCATGGTCCCCCGCTGGAGGACCTACCTGATGCTGAACTAGTTCTGTAGATGTTCTTTTGCTATGGAGAATTGCCTGTCGCTCCTGTTTGGACGAGTACTGAACCACCCCAGTCTTGGATAATCCCTTTGGGATACACTCTTTTTGGGCTCTCCTGCTTAGTAAAAGGGAGAGGGAGGTATTTTGCAATTACTGTTTTATTTACTGTCACAAAACCCTTTTTCTTTGTGTGTAAACTTAAAAGTCTTGAAGCTCTGAGGACAGATGTCCTTGGTATTCAGCCCACATGTAGTACTGCAGATACAGAGCGCAGTAAACTTAACTGTGGGCACTGTTTTCCTTCCTTCTCCCCTTCAGTTATCCTGCTGATCTGCTAAGTATCAGGGCTCTGACTCTGCATCTCTCTCCCTCTTGCAGGATGCAGTACTGGGCCAGAAGGCTGGAGCAGGAGATTGATGGAGTGATGAGACTGTTCGGTGGTGTCCAGCAGCTCAGAGAAGTAAGCTGTCTCTCTTGCCCTCTGTTTCCTTTCTTGTGGCTCTGAGCGCTCCCATCTTTTTAGAGAAGCTGCCTGCATGAACGCTGGTAATAAGTCACTGTTTCTCTGTGGGCAGGTTCTCAATGCCCTGTGCCTCTGGTTGCTAGTCAATTTGATGCATTTATCAAGTGGGTGTCTTCCTGGATTCCTGTATGGGTGTACAGGGCTGTTATCTCAGCACCTCATGTTCTTTCCCTGCATTGTAGGATGTGCACACACTAAATCCAGATGTGCATGCTGCCAAGGACACACAGTGCTCATATGCACCTTGTAAATTGAAATTGCCATCCCTAAAACAAGTTCTTTTCAGGGAATAATTTGAGTGGTTGGTTTTGCACCTAAACCCCCTAATGAAGCCTGGTGACCGGTAGTCGCCAAGCAATAATTTGCTTTCCCATGTACAAGTGTTCACAAATAAAACCCTCAGAGGCCCCTGTTTTCCTACCCCTTGGTTCCTCATTGTCCAGTTAAGCTGAGAAGCCAGGGACTGAATGGTCTGTGGCAGCAGAATTCTGTCCTCATTCTCTACCATTGGAGTTGGAGTAGCAAAAGGAAACCCTGTCCTATTTCTGCCCATGCTGAACTGTCACTGTGGAGAAGGAGCAGGGACAGCTAGTGAGGAAGGACACAAGATGTGGGGGCGGTGTGTGTGTGCATGCACGCACCAGCCACCTGACTGCACCCCCCACCCGTGACTCCTCCCTTTGTCCACAGAAGAAGTGGGACAACCTGCACTCTGCCCCTCCCCAGCTCCATGCTGTTGCTTCCCCCCAGTGATCCCACTTGAGGGCTAGTGAGGCTTCAGATCTGGTGCCGGCAGTAGGGATCAGCCCTTCTGCACTCACCGGTAGTGGTGGAGACTGGGGAAGCAGAGTGACATGGCCCCAGCTTGCTCTCCTCTCCCAGCAGCCAGCCACATTGCTCTGCTTCCCACCAGTGGGAGTGGTCCCTCCCCTCTCACACATGAGGTGTCCTGTAGCCCACCACCCAAGGAAACAGCAACATAGCTCTGCTTCCCTGCCACTGCCAGTGAGTGAAGGGGCCCAATCCCTGCTGTGGGTGCAGGCCTTCCCCACACTCCTGGTAGTTCCCTCCTCCCAGGGTATTGTGTGTGGGGTTGTGGGGGCGGGGGGACACGTGGCTCCTTGGATCCCTTCATGCATCCCCCTGAGAAAGAAGGCTTCAGCCTCCAGGGGCCTCTGCTTCCTCTTTTGTGGTACTTCCACTCTCACCTTTTAGTTAACAAAAATGGAATAATCTGAAGTAAATATTAAAATACTGGCTGTGTGAGAGCCCCAGAGGCACCAGACTCTTGCAGAGTGCTAGCTACATTGTTCCACCATTATAAAGTAACGTGTATATTTCTGTGTCCGATTCCATTCGTTTACCCTGGCTTGAAGGAGGTGACACTCCTTTGTTTTCACAACAATTAATCTAGTTTCCCACCATCACCACTGCCTTGTCTAAATGCAGACATGGCACTGATTTTAACTTTAAATTGTGTTTTAGATGCTGAAGAGGTGAACCCTATTTAGAAATTCTTTGTTTGGTTTATTTCAGGCTAGGTTAAGTTGTTACTATTTGACTTAAGCTAAATTGATAAAGGCTAGGTTTATATTTATTGGAGAGCATCCAGACCACCTTTTGCATCAGCTTAATGAAATAAGTTACAATGGTGCTGTTACCTGAGTTGCAGAAACTTTGCTGAAAGACTAGCTCTCTGATCAGAACTAGGCTCTTGGTGTTGGGCTCCTAGCACCTGTTGTACAGGTTTAGATATCTGCATGGCTGGCTATGTGTGGAGACATAATGGATGACATGATCTTCAGAGGAGGACCACCTGAAAAGGACCACTACTTAGTTCCACATCTGGGACTGCACATTATTCTCCTTTTGCTTTTCACTCCCATGCATGTTAAGTAGGCACATAGAAATCCACAATGAAATAATCTTAATGTTGTGTGACAAAGTCCCAAGGAATGTCTGGTGGGTCCTGTCCCTCATGGCAGTTTAAAGAAAGCCTCAGAGGCTCAACGCATCCCTTTACTCCACCTCCTGTTTTCCCAGAGGCAGGATACAGACTACTGAGCCAGTCCCATCATTGGCACAGTCACAGTGTGGGAAGACCCCACTTAAGTGTTGGGTCTCCTCCTGGTCCTTCCAAGCTGTCCTGGGGGTGTGGGCAGTCCAGGGGGAACCCAGTCCCCTCCCACTCATTCTAGGTTCTGGCCCAGGGACGCTATGTAGCTGCTGCTAGAGGAGCTAGCTCCCTCCCTGGGCTCTTTCCCCCCTAGTACCTTCTCTGAGTAGCTGCAGCAAGCCTTTTCTCTTGCAGGCTCTTGCTCGCAGACCTTTCCCCCTTCCTGGTCCATCCCCTCTTCCTTACCTGAGGGAAGCCTTTTAAAGGGTTCTGCAGGCTTTAATTGGTTGCAGATGCTGAATTAGCAGCAGGTGCTGGAGTAGCCTGCTTCTTCAGGCTGACCCTTGATGAGCCACAGTCCCTAGGAAACATGAAAGCACACATCCAACTGCCCATATATTTGCCCTCTATGCAGCTACTGTAACCTGTGTGGTGGGCTGGTTGTATGGGGAATGGTTCTATTTGCTCCCCTGGGCCAGTTCCCCCCTCTTTCCTGCTCTTTTGCAGGCTGCTTCCCCGCCTTTCCCAGCTAGCTCTTGGAGCTGCTTGTGAACTTCTTTTGCCAGGTGTTGGGGCATGTCCGAAGGACCCTTGACACCCAGGAGGGCATTGTCCGTGTCACCACTGGTGACCCTATTGCCTTGGACCCTAGGGTTACCATTCATCCTCCCACAATGGTTGTCAGTGCTGATTGGATGCTGGAGGATGCCTGTGTGCTAGACCTAGAGGAGTGTGCAGATGCCAACACCGTAACGGGCAATAGTGCTGGGAGGAGAGGATGGTGGGGCCTGTGACAGGACGCGGACAGGGCCAACCCCTTGGGGGGTTCCTCCCTTCCTCTACTGTCCCATTTTCCTTTCCCCTCTTGCCACTGCACTGGTCCCCTGGCCCTTCCTCTGCCACCCAGCCCACCTCATCAGGGGTTGGGAGCTTGTGTTGGGGAGGCGCAAAAAGCAAGGTGCGCGCACTTGGCACTCCACCCTGTCTGATAATGGGGAGGATGTGCTGCGCAAGCCCCCGAGGGGCGCAGCAGTCCCAACCCCCTGCTGCCGACCAACAGCAAGGGATGGCCAAGATTGCCACGGCAGCTGCGGAGGGTACCCCTCCTTCCACCTTGAGATCTCCGCCCACGAGGCCATGGTGAGCGACCACTCTGAGCTCACATCTGCCATGCGCTTAGAAGTGGTCACTGCTCCGACCTCAGAAGGTGGGTGTTGGCCTCACCTTCCTCTCCTAGGAAGCTGAGGCCCTGGGCCTGACCTTGGCTGCCTCAGTTGTGGATCCCCTGCTCCTGGAGGGCTGCGGGCACGACGCTTGCACCCAGCTGCCCCTTCCATCCCTTTTTCCTCTGGCTTCCTCTGACCCCCTTCACTGCCCCTCCCTCCACCCCCAAGTCATCCCAGGGTGCGCCCTGCCTACCCAGCAGGGAGTGGCGTCCCGGTTGTGGTTGTCGAGTCCCTGGGTGTCTCTAGTGGGCCAGAGCTCCCGATGTTCCCAGACACCCCCAGCACCGGGGCCTCCAACCCTGCACTCCCTTCAGTAGCGGAGCCTGACACTGGGGACAATTGTATTCCAGCCCTTATCCCTACTACCTTCTGCCCTGTGAGGAGGTGTCTTTTCCTGGCACCCTTGTCGCTCGGGCTTCTGATCCTCATCCTCTGCCCCATCCCTACTCCTGGCCCCACCCTTGTCCCCGGTGCATGTCCTGCTCCTGACCCTGATTTTCCTCCTCCTCCTCCCCCTCCTAATACCCTCCCTGTTCCTATCTCTGGTGTTGTTCCTGCTTCTGTCTCCTTTCTACCCCCTCCCTTATCCTGTTTTGACTACCCCCATGGCCACAGACTGTCATTAAGTGTGTTTTGTTTTGCTCTCTCCCAGCAAGTCTGGGGCTGTTTTCCCTCTGTGAGCCCTGCTCCCCCGCCCCATCCCACGGCAGGGACTCAATCCCCGCCTGCCTACCTTTGTTGGCCATTGAGCTCACAGAGAGTTCGCTGGGGAGAGTACCACCTTATCCTTGAGACTGTGAGGGCCATTTTGCAAGGGAGTAAAGGGACCAGGAAGAAGGATGCTACTACCTACCAGTGGGCCCAAGGCTTCTGTGACACCCTGCTCACATTTGGGGTGGGTCATGGATTGCTGCAAGGCCCTGTCGGACTGCTGACACTCCCTTAGGCAAGGATCTTCCCCAGCCCTCACAATGCCGCCATTCATCTTTGCCACTCTAAACGCTAGGGGCTGCAGGTCGGGTCTCTCTAGGTTTCAGGTGTGCTCCTTCCTTCAGGAGAAGGGTACTTGGTCATTTTTCTGCAGGATACCCACACTGTTCCAGTTGCTGAAGTCAGCTGGCGTGAGGGGGCAGGGTCTACTTCAGCCACCTCTTGGCCCATCAAGCCAGGGTGGCAGCCCTGTTCTCCCCGAGCCTGCAGCCCGAAGTGCTGGGGAGTGTTGAGGTCATGCCAGGTTGCTTGCTGTGGAGGGACTTGCATTGTATTCATCAATGTCTATGCTCTGTCCCAGAGAGGACACATTTCTTTCAGCAGGCCTCTGCCTTCCTCAACTCTGTGGATCCTCACACATGCCTGGTCCTGGGTGGGGACTTTAATTGTACCCTCAAGGAATGGGATTGCATGGGGACCAAGCAGTGCCTGGCCACCACAGGCATCCTCCAGGAGCTGATAGACTGTCACTGCCTCGTGGGTGTCTGGTGCAGCTACCACCCGGATGAGGACACTGTGTTCCTCTTTTCTGGATGGTCGGTCAGCAGCCATCCCACTCCTGGTTGAATCATATCTATATCTATATGTATTTGATAAAGCGGTTCTTTGCCCATGAAAGCTTATGCTCCAAAATATCTGTTAGTCTATAAGGTGCCACAAGACTTGTTTTTTTTAGTCTATGTCTCCTGTCATCATCTTTCACAAGCCCACTCCTCTACTGTTCAGCCGGCCCGGTTCTCAGACTACCACTTGGTGACTGTGACAGCTTTCCTGTGTTCAGGGAAGCCAGGGCCATCCTATTGTCAATTCAACAACAGCTTCCTGGGGGTAATGGGCTTGGTGGCATCCTTCTGGGAGTTATGTCTGGCCTGGTGTGAGTAACAGCACGCTTTTCCCTCAGCACGGCGGTGGTGGGATGTGGGGAAGATGCTCACACAGCTCTTGTGCCGTGACTACTGGGGGGGGGGGGGTGGGGCAGCTGCGGCAGGATGCAGTGATACAGCAGCTGGAATGGGAGATCTTGGAGCTGGAGAGGCGTCTGGACACCAACTCCGGAGATCCATCTCTCTGAAGCATATACCAGGAGAAGTGGGAGGTGCTCCAGGTCCTTGACAACCTTCGGGCCTAGGCGCCTGTGTGAGATCTCACATTCACCTCCTCCAGGAGATGGATTGCAGCTCCTGCTTTTTCTGTGCCCTGGAAAAAAAAGAGAGGGGCTTAGAAGCACATTCTCTGCCTGCTCACAGAGGATGGCACCTCCCTCACAAATCCAGTGGAGATGCGCAAGAGGATTTGCGCCATCTATGCTGCCCTCTTCTCCCTGGATCTGACCAATGCCAGTGCCTGCAGAATGGTTTGGGACAAACTCCCAATGGTCAGTAAGGGCAACTGGGAACGGTTGGAGCTACCTCTCACTCTGGCCAAGTTCTCAGAAGCCCATTGTCTCATGCCCACCAATAAATCCCTGGGCATGGGTGGGCTGATGGTGGAGTTTTAGCTTGTGTTTTGGGACATCCTCACCCCAGACTTTGTCAGTGTCTGGGCCAAGTGCTTACTAAGTGAGGTCCTTCCCTTGTCGTGCAGGAGTGCATTGTTCATTTTGCTGCCTAAAAAGGGGGACCTTAGGGTCTGGCATCTCAGGGGCTGGCATCCCATCTTGCTCTTCTGCATGGACAGCAAGATCATTGCAAAAGCCATCTCCCTTCGCCTGTGGTCTATGCTGGCAGAGGTGGTCCACCCAGATCAGACCTACACCATTATGGGCGGCACCATCTTCAACAACCTTTATTTGGTCCGGAATCTCTTAGAGCTGGGGTGTAGGGATGGTCTATTGTTTGCTCGCCTGTCCTTGAGTCAGGAGAAGGTGTTTAACAGGGTGGACCATGGGTACCTCCTGGGTACTCTGCAGGCCTTCAGCTTCAGACCCCAGTTTGTGGGCTTTCTCCAAGTGCTATACGCTGCCTCAGAGTGTCTGGTCAAGTTCAACTGGGCCCTAACCTCACTGGTCAGTTTTGGGTGAGGAGTGTGTCAGGGCTGTCCACTGTCAGGCCAGCTGTATACTCTGGGCATCGAACGCTTCCTCCATCTCCTTTGCAGAAGGTTGGCAGGGTTGGTGCTCCACAAGCCGGAGATGTGGCTGGTCCTGTCAACTTGCACGGATGACATGCTCCTTGTGGCCCAGGACCCTGGCGACCTTGCACAGGTGGAGGCCTGCCAAGCCATCTATTCAGTGGCCTCCTCTGCCTGGGTCAGCTGGATCAAGAACTCTGGCCTGGTGGTCAGGCTGGGTGGCAGACGAGTTGCCTCCCGCTCACGGTTCAGGCCATCCAGTGGAGCACAGATCCACTGCTCTATCTTGGTCTCTTTCTTTCTGTCACACATCCCTCTCCACTGGAGAACTTGTGGGGCTTAAGAGAGGCAGGTGGCTGAGCGGTTTCAAAGTTGGATGGGGCTACTACAGAGTTTCTTCCTGCGAGGGAGGGCACTACTGCTCACCCAGCTAACCCTACCCATGCTCTGACACTGTCTCAAAATCCTGGTCCCACCCCCAGAGTTCCTGGCCCACCTCCAGAAATTGGTTCTGTCATTCTTTTGGCCAAGACTGGACTGGATCCCTGCAGGGGTTCTTCATCTTCCTCTGGAGGAGGGAGGGCAGG
This sequence comes from Carettochelys insculpta, assembly GCF_033958435.1. Lineage (NCBI taxonomy): Eukaryota > Metazoa > Chordata > Testudines > Carettochelyidae > Carettochelys > Carettochelys insculpta. The sequence goes on along the minus strand of NC_134147.1, from coordinate 2,437,074 downwards.
GCCTGACATGCTTGCGCATTCAGGTCCACGTCTTCTGCCTCTGGGCCCTGCAGGGACTTCTCAGCAGTGCTGATAGTCTAGTGTAGAGCACATTGGCGCTTGCTTTCCTCTGCCACTTCCGAGGGCTCTGATATGACTGGCAACTCCTTTCTCACCTTGAGAAGTCATCCGTGAAACCTCTCACAGCTGGTGGTCTTCTGCCAGGACCTCCTCTGGACCTGGCAGCTGCTTTCAGTGACCAGGTCCTTGGGAACCACTGTGGGGGAAGATGCCCTTGCGGAGCCCCTGCTACACAATCTGTATCTTCGTGTGCTGGTGGCAGAGTCCACCTCAGTGCATCAGAGATTGGTAACTTCTCCCAGAACCAGAATCGGAGACCTCCTGGACTACGACTGGGGAGACTGGGTGGAGCCCCCAGTGCTCGCTCGGTGCATGGGGGTCTCTACGCTCCTCACTTCCCGGTGTGTACTCCAGGAGGTGAGAGCTGCCTTAATGCCCACTGCTCATGTCTATCTCAGCCAGGTTCTGTGAGAGGGTGCACCCTGTCCCCCTCTCACCCTTGATCCTCCAGATCTCTCTGGTTGGCCCCCAGTGTCAGGTGCCTTCCCAACCACCTCCCCCTTGTCATCTGAGCCGGCCGCATGCCCTGCAGCCAGTCCTCTTCCAAACCGTGCCAAGACATCACCTGTATACCCTCATGCTTCACATACTTCACTTTCCCACCCTCCTGTCCTGCCCAGACACCAAGTGGTGGGATCTTTTGCCACCAGCAGTGGGTGGGGAGCCCTGGTAGGTCAGTCTATACTCCACCCTATTTCCGTGGTCTGCTGGGGACATCAGCTGGAGGATCCTCCATGGGGTGGTGAGCATGGGCCTGTACCTGGCGTGGTTCACCCCCATCCCTGGCACTTGTTCCTTCTGTGGTGTGAGGGAGACCCTGGCACACATTGCCCTTGAGTGTGCCAGGTCATAGCCCCTCTTTCAGCTCCTCCAGAATCTCCTGTTTAGGTTCTGGCTGCACTTTTCCACACATCTCCTGATCCTCTCACACCCCATCCGTGGCCCCATGAAGTCGCAGTAGCTCCTCAACAGCCTCCTTCTGGCCATGGCCATTTACAAGACCAGGGAGAGGAGGCTGCCTGTCGGGGGGACTGAGACAGTGGGGCCTACTTTCATTCCTCAATCTGTTCATGCATCTGGGCAGAGTTCCTCTGGGCAGCATCCACTGGCTCCCTCAACACCTTCAGGGAGCAGTGGGCACTATCTGAGGCTCTCTGCTCAGTATCCCCTTCCAGTTCCCTTGTTTTGGCTGTAAGACCTTCCCACCCGTCTCTGTTTTTCTTTTTAGTTGTCCTCCGAAATTATTTGGGGTCTGTGCTTTCAGTGGATCCTCCCCTTGTAGGGAGGATCTTGTAGAGGTGGCCAGGCTGGCGCCCACCCACATACTCAGTCCCCAGTAAGATGAGGCTGCTGTAGTTTGCTGCAGGCTGTGGTCTGTCACAGTTGATATTGAAAATAAGTTGCTCTCTCCTTTATCAGCCATTAGCTGTGTCTACACGTGCACGCTACTTCGAAGTAGCGGCACTAACTTCGAAATAGCGCCCGTCACGGCTACACGCGTCGGGTGCTATTTCGAAGTTAACTTCGACGTTAGGCGGCGAGACGTCGAAGTCGCTAACCTCATGAGGGGATCGGAATAGCGCCCTACTTCGACGTTCAACGTCGAAGTAGGGACCGTGTAGACGATCCGCGTCCCGCAACATCGAAATTGCCGGGTCCTCCATGGCGGCCATCAGCTGGGGGGTTGAGAGATGCTCTCTCTCCAGCCCCTGCGGGGCTCTATGGTCACCGTGGGCAGCAGCCCTTAGCCCAGGGCTTCTGGCTGCTGCTGCGGCAGCTGGGGATCCATGCTGCAGGCACAGGGTCTGCAACCAGTTGTCGGCTCTGTGTATCTTGTGTCGTTTAGTGCAACTGTGTCTGGGAGGGGCCCTTTAAGGGAGCGGCTGGCTGTTGAGTCCGCCCTGTGACCCTGTCTGCAGCTGTGCCTGGCACCCTTATTTCGATGTGTGCTACTTTGGCGTGTAGACGTACCCTCGCAGCGCCTATTTCGATGTGGTGCTGCGCAACGTCGAAGTTGAACATCGACGTTGCCAGCCCTGGAGGACGTGTAGACGTTATTCATCGAAATAGCCTATTTCGATGTTGCTACATCGAAATAAGCTATTTCGATGTAGTGTGCACGTGTAGACGTAGCCATTGTGATCTATTGGTCAATTAGTAAAATGCAGGTAAGAGTGATCACTTTCTTCTATTTAATTATTCTCAAGTCATAGTGTTCCCCAAGCTGTTAATTGAATAGCACAGGATCTGTTGAAATCAGAGAGATTTAAAGTCTGCAGGACTAGTAGGGAAATGTGTACACTGTTTTTATATCTGGTGTCTGTACAATCAAGCAATGGATTGCTGACATCTTTCATGTCGCCTTACTGAATGTCTGGTAATTGTAAAAGAATAGATCAGGTTATCTATGGATCAACAAATGGGGGCCCGGGTATGGTGCTTGGGGGTTGAATTCATAAGCAGAATTTAAAATGGGGTGGATCCTCAGCTGGTGCAAATGAGCAGCGCTTCATTGTCTTCAAACCTAGCTGCCTTTCCTCCCAGGGAACTTTATGGACTGTATATACCTTGTGAAGATAGGGAAACTGCTTTTCTCCAGTGTATCAGGACTGTTCTGGTGAACTGGGCAAAGGAAATTCAATTTGTGATTTCATGAGCATGAAGGTGGTTCATGAACATACTGTGAGCCACGGAGTGCATGAGCAACTAAAGGAAGTCCCCAGCCATAACAATTCTTCATCCTAGTGGGAAGGGGGTAGGTTTAGAGGATAAAATGAAAAAAGAACAAGTTCAAAATTACTTAGAAAAATTAGATGTTTTCAAGTCACCAGGGCCTGATGAAATGCATTCTAGAATACCCAAGAAGCTGATAGTGGAGGTATCAGAACCTTTAGCTATCATCTTTGAAAGGTCCTGGAAGTCAGGAGAGATTCTAAAAGACTGGAATAGGGCAAATATAGGTCCCATCTATAAAAAGGGGGAAAAAAAGAACAGCCCAGGAAACTACAGACCAGTCAGTTTAACTTCTGTGCCAGGAAAGATAATGGAGCAAGTAATTAAGGAATTCATCTGCAAACATCTAGAAGAAAATAAGGTGATAGGTAACAGCCAGCGTGGATTTGTAAAGAACAAATCATGCCACACCAATCTGATAGCTTTCTCTGACAGGATAACAAGTCTTGTGGATAAGGGAGAAGCGGTGGATCCAGTATATCTAGACTTTAGTAAGGCATTTGATACAGTCTTATATAATGTTCTTATCAATAAACTAGGCAAATACAACTTAGATGGCACTACTATAAAGTGTGTGCATAACTGGCTGGATAACCATTCTCCGAATATAATGCTGAAAAGGCATAACAAGTGGGGTTCCATAGGGGTATGTTTTGGGATGGGTTCTATTCCATATCTTCAACAATTTAGATGTTGGCATAGAGAGTACACTTATTAAGTTTGCAGATGATATCAAGCTGGGAGGGGTTGCAACTCTGTTGGAGGACAGGGCCAGAATTCAAAATGATCTGGACGAACTGGAGAAATGGTCTGAGGTAAAGAGGAAGAAGTTTAATGAGGATGAATGCGAAGTACTCTACTAAAGAAGGAACAATCAACTTCATACATACAGAATGGGAAGCGACTGTCTAGGAAGGAGTACTGCGGAAAGGGATTTAGGTGGGTGTCATAGTGGACCACAAGCTAAGCGTGAGTCAGAAGCGTGATGCTGTTGTGAAAAAAGCAAATGTGATTCTGGGACGCGTTAGCAGGGGTGTTGAGAGCAAGACCCTGGAAGTCATCTGTCCTCTCTACTCAGTGCTCATTAGGCCTCAGTTGGAGTACTCTGTCCAGTTCTGGGCATCACATTTCAAGAAAGATGTGGAGAAACTGGAGAAGGTCCAGAGAAGAGCAACAAGAATGATTAATGGTCTAACGAGCCTGGGCTGTGAGGGAAGACTGAAATAACTGGGCTTGTTTAGTTTAGAAAAGAGAAGACTTAGAGGGGACATGCTGGTGGTTTTCAAGTACCTGAAAGAGGGTTGCAAGGAGGAGGGAGAAAAATTGTTCTCCTTGGCCTCTGAGGATAGGACAAGCAGCAATGGGTTTAACGTACATTGAGGGAGTTTTAAGGTGGAGACTAGGAAAAACTTCCTAATTGTCATGTTGGTTAAACACTGGAATAAATTGCATAGAGAGGTCGTGGAATCTCCATGACTGGGGATATTTAAGAGCAGGTTAGGTAGACATCTATGAGGGATGGTCTACACACTGCTTGATCCTGCTGTGAGGGCAGGGGACTGGATGCGATGACCTCTTGAGGTCCCTTCCCATTCTAGTGTTCTGATTCTATTCCATTTCAAGGGCTGAGAAAGTGGAACTGCTAATGAACAATGGCTTTCTCACTTAAAAATTTCTGGACGGGTTTTCTCACAACTCTTATCCCATTAACCTTACTATCATTATATCATTAAACTAAGTCTTGCAGCAGTGGGGGCATGGTGAAGTGACAGGTGGAGATGGCCACTGGAAGTCATAGCCACAGTCCTGCAAGTAGGCAGCCTTGGGACTAATGGCTGGGGCAGCGGAGAATGTGGCAGCATCCTGGACAACTAAGCAGCCTTTTTTTTTTTTAGGAGCATGGCTCACCCTTTTTAAGGGAAGAGGCTAGTAAAGGAGCCCTAAATGTTGTCTGTCTCACAAAATTTGGCCAGACTACTGTGGCTATCAGATTGTCCTACAGTGGTTGAAAATCAATAAAAAAGAAAGACTTATTGTGGGAGCATGGAATGTTTGAGCCCCGATGGGTAGAGGCAATGTACAAAGTCCTCAGAGAGAACAGGTCTTGTTTCCAGAGAACTTGTCCACTACAATATTCATATTGCAGCTCTGAGTGAGACTAGACTAGCTGGAAAAGGTTCCACCAATGAGCCAGAAGGTGATTTACACTTCCTTTTGTAAAGGAAGAACAGAGGTTGGAGTTGGATTTCAATAAGAATATCTCTCCTGAAACAACTGCTCAACCTCTGTGTTGCCTTTGAATGAATGGTCCATGAAGCTTCCATTTCTCCTGAATCCTTTATGGTGCATCAATCTCATCAGTGCCAATGCACGTACATTGACCAGCCCAGGGGAAAGTTCTACTCTGACCTGGACTACATCATCAGATCAATCCCTGCTTATGGTCTTGATGTTGCTTGGTCCTTCCATGAATGTTGGGCACTAGTCTTGATGAACTCTAGAAGTCCCTTCCATTCCTATGATTCTATTATATAACAAGCTTATTCTGCTGGGAGACTTTAGTGCTAGAGTTGGTAGAGACAGCAGTGACTGGAGATGTGTGATAGGATGACATGGTGTCAGAAAGATGAACAGCAACATATTCCTCCTCTTGGGCAAATGTGCAGAACACAGTTTGATCATAACTAATACCATACCATCCTTATGCAAAATCATAAATATAAAAACACATGGATGTCCCCATAGTCCAATCAGTGGCACCTGATTGCAGATGTCTCACTGACAAATGATTACAGTCAATGTCAGAATTTCCAGAACTGTACTGGACAAACCATGGACCAGTAAGAGCAGTGCTTAGCCTGCACAGTCCCTTGACAGTGCACACTCCCCAAACTTAATATAACAGCCTTCACCATAGCAAAGCTCAAGCACACTATCGGGTCTAGTTTCAGCAGTCACTTGATGACAAGTTTTTTTTGTTTTTGTTTTTCATGCTCGCCGGTCATTGGCACCCTAATAGAAAAATGGACAAACAGGTCAAACATACGATTATTGACAAAGCCAAGTCAGTGCTGGGGCCAAAGAAAAAGGTACACCAGGACCAGTTTAATGAAAAAAGGATGTTTCCAAACTCCTAAGTAACCATCAGGAAGCATTTGTTGAACAGCAGAATGCATTAATTCTCATTTCAAAGAAAGATAGCTTTAAGTATGTACAGAGCAAGGCTCAGTGTGAGGAGAATGCAGAATGTGTGGTTGGAGAGGAAAGCTGCAGAAGTTCAGCATTAGGCAGTTACAAACAATGCAAAGATAATCTTTGGCTGGCTCAAAGCAGTTTGTGGATCATCTAAATCTGGCACAACTCTCTTGAAGTTGACAGGTGGCACAAATCTCATCAGACGATGAGGGAATCATACAGAGATGGGGCTGAATACTTCAGTAGTCTGCACAAATGACCATCCACCGTCAATTGATATGCCCTTGATCATTTACTTAAGAAACTCATCAAAGAGGATCTTGACCTCACTGCATCACTTCAAGTTATAAAAACAATCAAACAACTAAATTCTGCTAAAGCTTCTGGAAAGGATAGTATTGCAGCAGAACTGCATAATGTAGCAGGCCCCAAGGCCATTGAGACAAGTTATAACATCTAGAGTAACATTTGGGAGGAAGGAGACCTGCCATGAAACTTCAAAGATGCTATTATTGTATCAGTGGTCAAAAACAAAGGCAGCAAAGCCGACTGGGGAAACTACAGAGGCATTGCTCTCTTCTGTGCAGCTGGGAAAATACTAGCCCATGTTCTGTTGAACAGACTCGTTGAGAATGTATCTGAGGAGAATTTTCCAGAATCAGCGTAATTTCAGATCAGGTCTTAGTAATAGGAACATGATCTTTTATCATATGAGAGGTCTAGGAAAAAGAAATTTTGAGCAGAACCTGGACCTTCATGCAAGTCTCATTGATTTGACAAAAGCTTTTGATGCAGTCAGAAGATCTGTGGGCTATTCTGCGTAAACTGGGTTTACCAAGGGGTTCATACAAATCCATCATCTGTTCCATGACCACACAACAATGCAAGTGCTCACCGGGGTGACCATTTCAGACTTGTTGGAAATCTGAAATGGAGTGAAGCAAGGCTCCAGACTTGTTCTATGTCTCTGTCCTCAGCCGTGCAACAAGGGACTTGGATTAGGGATAGACATCCTCTCCTGAATCAATGGTTTCTTGTTTGATCTTTGAAGACTCAGTGCCAAGACCGAGACCAGAGGAAATACTTCTCAGTGTGGTACTCTTTGCAGATCACTGTGCCTTAATGGCTCATAGACATGGCAACCTTAAGACTGTTCTTGTGTTTATTTTTTTGTGTGGGGAAGCATCCCAGCTCTCTGCCCTCAGTGTCAGTCTTGAAAAGACTGAGGTCATGTTCCAATCAGCATCTCATTCCAATTTCCCAGTGACAGCCACTTTAATCCCAGGCACACAGCTGAAAAACTGAAAAATGTGGATCAATTCAAGTTTTTGGGCCATACTGCATCAAGTGATGGATGGTTTTCTGAAGGAAAGTTTACAGCAAAGTTTGTAATGCCAGCCAGACCATTGGCTGACTCTAAACTCAAGCACTTAACTGACACATTTGTCTCATTTTAGCTCCAAATTGAAGATATATAGTGCAGTGGTTCAGCCATCTCTCCTCTGTGGATCTGAGATGTGGGCTGTTTATAGATGCCAAATTAAACAGCTTGAGCTATTTTACATGCACTCCCTTTGCTCAGTAAGGAGCATTTACTGACTGGACAGAGTGACCAATAGTAAGGTCCTTGAGAGAGCAAACACAACCAGTATTGAGGAAACGTTACCGAGAGCATGTCTTCAGTGGACCAGACATATCGTCATCAGGATAGCAGACCACCGTCTCCCAAAACGGATCCTGTAAGCGGGGCTGACTCATGGCAAAAGAGAGAAGGGTTGTCCATGTAAGTGCTTTAAAAGTAATCTGAAGGGCAGTCTTCAGTGGGCTGACATCGGTCCTGAAGACTTTGAGTGAATGTCTAAGACCAGGATTCACTGGTGGTCTCTGACAAAAACAGCAGGTAGCAGGTTTGAGCTGGATGATCAAATTCATCCTCAGGCTGCATGTGACGGGTGCTAGCTGTGTCATGCAGACTTTCTGTGCCATCAGTGCAGCCGACTCTGCATCAAGGTTCAGATTTCAGTGTTATATGCATACTCATAAGAGAGAACTGTGACAAAATAGTAGTCATCGGTGGATTATCAACGCATATGCAGCACTGTTTCCCACCAGTCAGTCTGGGATGGAGCGTAGCATCTGTTTAATAGCCCAGAGCAATAGTAACACATTTTAGAACAGGAAGTGTAAAGGGAGAACTGTACCCTATTGGGGATATTTAAGGAGCTGCAGCATATAATTGTCTGAAGTTAGGGACTGACTAATGCTCCCTGTCTTGTAAAAAGTGCCATCTGGACAGGGCCTTGGATTTGTGTCTCATCTGTAGCAAACACCACCCCATCTAAATATTTCAAAGGCACTTGTGATCTGAGTCAGTCCCCAAGCAAATAGGATCAGCTGACTCATGGTGAGCAGAGGGGAGAACAGAATACAGGTTTTTGAGAAGCTGGGAGAACTGAAGCTTACGTCTGAATATCTTTTTGCAGCTTCTACAACAAGATGATTATTAGGCAGATGTAATTCCTTGTGAGACAGACAGTGGGAAGAGCGGAGGGGAGTGAGTGCTGCTTTCCATATTAGGGGTAGTTATCCTGAGAGGGGGAGATCCAGAAGCCAAAGGAAGAAAGATATAACATGGGATTGAATTTATTGGAGCCATTGCCAACTCAGGACCCAGCTCTATATTGGATTGCTTTAGCTGCTGCCTGTACATCGGGCTGAATCAAACAAGCATTTCTCTAACTTGCAGTTAGAAATCTCCAATAATGAGAGAGATTCTTCAGCCTCAATGGGCAGTTTATTCTGGTGCTTAATGACCCTGACAAAGCTTTTCCGAATGTCCAACCTAAACCTCCCTTGCTGCAATTTAAGGCCATTGCTTCTTGTCCTGTTCTGAATGTTTTTTCTTCATCTTGTAACTACCTTTTATGTACTTGAAAATGATTATCAATTGTTCACTCACAGTTTACTCTGCAAGCAAAACAAACCCAGTTCTTTCAGTCTTACTTCCTAAGTCATTTTCTGGCTTTTTTGGTGTTTCTCCTGTTTTGGACTTTCTCTGGTTTGCCAACATCTTTCTTCAAATGCGGCACCCAGAACTGGACACAGTGCTCCAGTTGAGGCCTGAGTATCCCAGAGTAAAGTGGAAGAATTACTCTTGGTCTTTCTTACACTTCTGCTAATACATCTCAGAAAGATGTCTACAATTTTTTTTTCCAAGAGTGTTACATTCTTGACTCATACTTAGCTTGTGGTCCACTAAGATCACTCGGTCCCTTTCCACAGTATTATTTCTTAGGCAGTCATTTCTCATTTTTTTTTATGTGTGCAGCTGATTGTTTCTTCTTAAGTGTAGTACTTTGCCTTTCTCCTAATTTAATTTACTTCAGACTGTTTCTCCAGTTTGTCCACATCATTTTGCATTTTAGTCCTGTCCTCTAAAGCACTTGCAACCCCTCCTAATTTGGTACTGTCCACAAAATTTGTAATCATACTCTATAATTATCTAAATCACTGATGTAGATATTGAACAGAATCAGACCCAGAACTGATGTCTATGGGTCCCCACTCGTTATACCCTTCCAGCATAACGGTGAACCACAAATAACTACTCTCTGGGAGCAGTTTAACAACCAGTTATGCACCAACCTTATGCTCCATCTAGGTTGTATTTTCCTGGTTTGAGTCAGCCATGCAAGAAAGAATAAAATGAGAAAATAATAATGAGAATGGATTAATTCATGGACACTCAGGTTAAGGGTTCCTTATCCAGGCCTGTGTGCAGGGGTGGGGGAATTTGCACCCCCTCCCATGTCTGGTTTCTCTGCCTTCTTCCCTACTGCACTGTGTGTGTGGGGGGGGGTGGAGCCTGAAGGGCATCCTGGGGGAATCCAAGGCACCCTGGGACCTGTAGTTCCTTGGCCAGCTCCCTGCCTAGAAAGCTGGCCCTGGAACAAGGAAGGGACTAGATAAAGGGATAAAGCTGTATCACATCTACCACTTCTCCTAAATCTACAAGTCTTGTTACCCTTTCACAGAAAGCTATTGGGTTGTTTTGACACAATTTCTTCTTGACGAGTCCATGCTGACTGTTACTAATCACCTTTTTCTCTGTGTTAGTAAACTGATTGCTTGGGTATTTACTCCTGTATCTTTCCTGGCTCTTTCCTGAATACCTGCTTCTTACCATGGCACTTGCAGAACTTGGAATTGCTAAGTTTACAAACAGTGGCATATACATAATGTCTATGTACTTCACATAAATTTATACGTTTATACAAGTAGTGCATATGCTGATTGTTGCCCTCTACCTAAGACTTTGTGTGTTGCCTTTTGTGGCAGGGGATCAGGAATTAACAGTGAGTTTGTTCACAGGTTCAAGCTGTGTGTGCGTTTCCAAAGTTAGATTGCAGATTCATGGAACTAGGGACTCTTTACAAAGAAAAGAGCACAAAAGGAGTCCTGACTGGGACCTCCTCTGTCATGTGCTTGTAAATATGGTAGTTCCAGCCCCAGCTCCTCATGGGGTATTGAAGGAAACCAAAGAGGCTCTTGTCTTCTTTCAGGCACAAGCTGCCATTCAGATTTCTGAACCCCTGCCAGCACAGGTTTATGGAGAGAGCAACTGTTGGGCAAGGCACTGCTCCAGAAATGGATCTTTTCTCTTCAGTTCAGGCCTGACTATATACAGTAAATAACAATAATAGAAATTCCCTCCTTAGCTTTGTCAGGGTTACTTATTCATTTTATTTACTTATATTTTTGGTTGTTGTGAAAGGATATGGGATTGAAACCTCATAACTGTTGTGGCATATGAGGCACAAAATTTATTGTCAGAAATCTGATGCCTGGGAACATAATAGTGCTGAATATTTTATTCTGCCCACCTATGAATGACTTTTTATTTTAACTCTTAAGTCACTTCTTGGAGATGGCATACTAAATGTCAGATGCTCTGCTTCCTTCTGTAGCCTGAAAGTGTGGTCATCTTGTGCATCTCTCTAATGGACTTTTTTGAGCTTGCATCACTTTCAGTGCATCTCTGTTGTGGTAACTGATTTTTTTTCTTTGCTGTCATAAAAGAGTTAGAGAGCTCCAGGGCACAGTGCCGTGGCATGCCCAAGAACTTGCTTTTCAGCTCAGAGAAACAAGTTTAGTATTCCGTTAAGGCACAGTCATGGGACTATGTGCACTCAAGTGTTTGTGGGGTTGGGTATTCGGATGTGGGCTGATCTACTTAATCCAGTGTGTGCTCATACTAATGAAGAAACCCTTGTTGACTTCACTGATGCAGGATTGGTCTGTGTTGGTTTGTCCCAGATGTGACTTCAGAGACAACAACCTGTGACACTTAGAAGTTTGGTTGTTCAGACCCATCCAAAGCCATGGTCTTAGTCCCCAGAGCCTGCCCCCCTCAATGAAGCATTAAGAATTTGACTCTGTCTAGTGTTGTGGACCCTGGGGTTTTAACATATTTGTTCATTGTAAGTAACTGTTTAAACTATATCTTATTCACAAACATAACTCCCACCTTCTTTTGTGTTTGCTCCATTAATGACTTTTGAATGTTTCCCCATAGTCATAGGAGCACGCTCTGTATTTGGGAGGTCAGGTAAGGGAATACTGACCTTGTGTGTGTGGCCACTTTCCTAAAATTCAAACTCCTGTGATTTAGTGTGATCATAAGCTTCCAGCCTTAATCAGAAAGTGACAGTGAATTTATGGTTTCCTGTTCTAGTTTGTCTTCACATCAGAAAAAGCAGTGTGGAATCTGGTGCTATGCTCAAGAGATGCAGGATTGAGATGCATGTACGTGTGTGAGAGAGAGGCTGTCAGTTGAGATGTGGAGGCAGAGTTGGTGGAGCAGTATGTGTGGCATGGTGGAGGACTTGAATAACATAGGGGATTTGGCCTCTGTATGGGATGGGTGGGTGTGGGCAGGTCTGGAGTATTGTGCAAGTTGAAGTTGCGATACCTCAGCAGATCTGTCGCTGTGGTACATTGTGTAGAGCTTATTTCCATCATGCTTGGCTCAAGTAGTGCTATTAGTAACCTGGGTTTAAGATATTTAATTTGTAAATGAAATATGGAAGATGGAGGAACTCTTATCACAGCTGTGAGTCAGGTATAGTGCCCGTGGGTGATGTTCCAATTTTCTCTCCTTGGTCTTGTCAATGCAGCTCTGTCCTGACCTGTAACACTGTCCTGCACTTTCTGTCATGGGATGTCTCTCACTTCTGGCAATGCACCCTAGTATTGGCCTGCATCACAGTCCTACATTTGCACTCAGTGAACAGCTGCAAACTGTGCCATGTTGATTTCTTGTGATGGAGCCTGGACATGAGAAGAGCCTTGTAGTCTGTGTTTAATTAAATTGCCTGCGAACTCAGGTCTGGAAATAAGAAAGGCTGATGCCTCAAACCACAGTGTCCCATGCCGCTCTTCACTCCTCCCATCTGCAGCCTCATGCTCATGGCCTTGGTCCTCTGCTGAAAATTATTATTGAAATTGCAGCCCTTGCAGGTGGGTGAGGAAACACCCAGCAGTAGACTTCTCAATGATCTCATTGCGACTGACGGAATTTCTTGGCTTTTCTGCCACCACCAACCATGGACATGGGACAGGCACAGAGGCTGAACACAGGTATGATCTTTGTTGGTATTACTCTGGCAGGCGGGGATTAGCAGAGAAACACTGTGGTACATGCAGAGCTGAGAGGAGCAGGCTTTGTCTCTTCCTCCAAGCTCTGCAGTCTGGCTGAACCAAGCTGGCAATTCACTCTCCAATCTGTCCGGCTGCCCATGCCCCCCTCTCTGGGGAAGTAGATGGTGCCTATTGGCTTGGCCCTCTGTTCTCTTTTTCCAGCACCAGTTTGTTGCCGGCAGATCGTGCTGCCCTTTTCATCCTCTGATCGTGATGAGGAAACGCCCAGACCGTAAAGGTCCAGATGGCCTGAAAGCTGAGCTATCAGCTGGGCGGGAGGAGCAGCTTGTTGGCAGAACTTGGCAGCCAGCTACCCTCCAGCTTGTTGACACTTGGTCCTCCTCAGCAGGTGTCGGGGAAAGCACAGAGACTGAATGGGCTGCATAGGGGAGAGGAAGAGTCTAAAGCCAGGGCTGCCGGTGCCGATCCCACAGAGGCTCCCTCTGTTGCAGGGAATCCCATGGTGGCCGTGTGCCCTTCTGGAGGGAGCATTCCTCCCTTGCAGGCTCTGCTGACCACTGAGGAGTAGAGATGGCTGAAGACTCTCCTTTTTAACTGGCATCTTATTTTCCTTCTGTGCTTTTTTATTTGACTGCCTCCAGGCTTTCATGATTTGTGCTCTGCTTTCCTGGCTCTTTACCTTCACATGAAAGCTGGGGAGTTCTCTTACTCGTTAATGTGGGGCTTGTAGAAGAGAGGGACTGGAGAATTGGCTGGGCAAGGGGATAGTGTGACCACATGTTGCATACACTTCTCCAGCCCCACCTGCTGTTTTAATTCCAGGTGTCAACACATCTTCATTGAGGCATGTGGGTCCTGGTCATTTTGTGAGCCAGTAAATACCTCTCTACACATGGAACTGTGGGCACTGGAGGTGTGCCAGTGAAGATTCAGGGTTTTTTATTTCCCCCCAAGTTTTTGTTCTGAGGAAAGATTTGGATTTAGGCCTATAGATCTGAACGGTTAGTTCATGAATCTACTTAGTATCTCCCTGCCCTTCTCATGGCCCTCTGCAACCGGCTATATCTTACTCCACAGCGTTATTGCAACCAGTCTGAGTGTTAATAGAGCAAGAGGTTTTTTAAAAAAATTACATCTGTAGCAAGAAGTAGCTCTGTGAAGGCAACTGCCAGTGTGTTTCTGTTGACCCTGTTCATGATAACAATACAGGTAAATGATGTTCTCGGTAGCCAGGTATTGTTAAGTGCTTGTGTGACTTGAATGCTGATCTTTCTGAAGTGAGGGGTTGTGGAACGCATTGTTCTCGTGTCCTGGGGAAGATGGAACATGGCTTTGCTGACCTTAATTTCCTTTGGGTGACGAGTACTTCCAGAGTAGGTTCTGGGAAGTGGTATTAAGGATTCAGATGGCGTCCAGATTGTTTATAAGAACAAGTTGGTGCTCCAGTAAGAGAGGTCCAGGGTCCATTGTGCTCGGAGCAGTGCAGATGCTTACTGAGAGATGGTCCCAGCCCCAGAGACCTGGGAGTGTAAATAGAAAGATGACAATTGGTGGAAGGGAAAATGGAAGGGGAGCTGTGGGACATAACTTGGCCAAGGTCTCATATCAAAAGCGTGGCAGCTCTGGGAAGAAAACCCAAGCTTCCCTATTCCCAGTCCAGTTGCCTGTCCATGTGACATGCTTGGTGCTGGGGACTGGTAGTACCTGACCTTCTTAAAAGCCAGAATCTATCCTACATGTGCTGAGGTGTTTTGTATGATGGGTCCCTAGGGAGTGGATTGTGGCTAGAGCATATAGGAGGAATTTCTGTTGGAGTTGAAATTCTGAACAGTAGCTCAGTAGCCCGTAGAATGGGTGGATTGTGCACTGTTCCCAGCCAACACAGAAGGGAGGCAGGGTGTTCTGCCTTATTCCCACCCTCACCCTACCCACTTTCAGACAGCTGGATATAGGGACTGTGCACCTTGGTGAGATGCTGACCTGCCTATGCTGATGCCCAGTCTCCTATGCATGTTCCCTGCCCTATAGGAAGCGTAGGTCCATGTGCTGTCTGTTCTGAACCTGAACTTACCAGCCTTCCGCCCCCCGTGCATGCACCTGCTGCTTCCAGTTGCCATTGCTGTGCCCTTTCCTGCTCTCTTGTTTGGAAAGAGGAAGTGTGTGATGCCAGATAAACACATTCCAGCTCCAAATGGCTCAGGTTTATTTTAATCTGCCCTGGCTGTTCAGCAGCCTCAGCACTCTGCTCAACACCATGTGCAAAGCTGACTGTATTAGCGGGTGGAGCATTTTAATGTTCTTCTCTCAGCAGCTGGGGGGGAGCTCTTCCTGTGCCACCCTCCAGGAGGGTCTTTGCTAGTGCTCCTTCTGGTAGCCCCCTCCTCTTCACTCTTCCTCGCCACTTAGAGCTGTATTGCATCCATCCTGAGAGCTGTCAGGGAAACATATGCTCCAGCTTTTAATTCATTTGCATAATGAGGCTAATATATATGAATAATTCATAAGGGATAGCTGCATGTGGATGCTCACTGCACAGCATTAGCACCCTTTGCTAAATTCCTTCCAGTGGGAAGTGCAAATGCAGTGCCGAGGTGGGAAGGGGTGGGCCTATACTGCAGAGTGCTTCCCAACTGGCCGGAAATCTTCTCAGAGGGTGAAAAACAGCCCTTCTAACACAGGGCCCGGAGGAGCCCAGTTCATTACATGTTCATTCATTCTATGGGGAGAAGCAGCCTAAAAGTCTCAGATGTTAGGATAGAAACTTGCTTGTTTTAGTGGGAACCTGCGAATTTAAAAGGCTCTGCAGTGTTTCGAAGTGAAGGCGGAAAAGGGAAGATGTGTCTTCTAGCTCTTCAGGTTTATTTATTTATTTTTGGTAATGACTTTGGTAAAACTTGAGAAAACTTTATCAGCCCAAGAACAAAATCTAGACACCTGCCCTCTGCCACAAGGCTTGATCGTGGAAAGGTGAATATCTTATTCTCCTTGCATTTGAAGCCATAACAAATTGGGAAAGATTCCCCATTTTGCAGGCTGTGAGCAAGGCAAAGAACATTCTGCTCTTTTCCACTCTGTGAGGTGAGCGAGTGAAAAGCTGAGTGTCCCTGGAAATTCTTAGTAATGGGAATAGTAACAGAGAGGAAGCGGTGCTAGTCTATACACTAAAGTTGCGTCTACACGTGCACGCTACTTCGAAGTAGCGGCACCAACTTCGACGTTAGGCGGTGAGACGTCGAAGTCGCTAACCTCATGAGGAGATAGGAATAGCGCCCTACTTCGACGTTCAACGTCGAAGTAGGAACCGTGTAGACGATCCGTGTCCCGCAACGTCGAAATTGCTGGGTCCTCCATGGCGGTCATCAGCTGGGGGGTTGAGAGATGCTCTCTCTCCAGCCCCTGCGGGGCTCTATGGTCACCGTGAGCAGCAGCCCTTAGCCCAGGGCTTCTGGCTGCTTCTGCGGCAGCTGGGGATCTATGCTGCAGGCACAGGGTCTGCAACCAGTTGTCAGCTCTGTGTATCTTGTGTTGTTTAGTGCAACTGTGTCTGGGAGGGGCCCTTTAAGGGAGCGGCTGGCTGTTGAGTCCGCCCTGTGACCCTGTCTGCAGCTGTGCCTGGCATCCCTATTTCGATGTGTGCTACTTTGGCGTGTAGACGTTCCCTCGCTGCGCCTATTTCGATGTTGGGCTGAGCAACGTCGAAGTTGAACATCGACGTTGCCGGCCCTGGAGGACGTGTAGACGTTATTCATCGAAATAGACTATTTCGATGTCGCAACATCGAAATAAGCTATTTCGATGTTGGCTGCACGTGTAGACATAGCCTAACAAAACAAAAAGCAGTCAAGTACCACTTTAAAGACTAGCAAAATAGTTTATTAGGTGAGCTTTCGTGGTGTCCCACGAAAGCTCACCTAATAAACTATTTTGCTAGTCTTTAAAGTGCTACTTGACTGCTTTTTGTTTTGTTAGTAATGGGAGGCTCTGATTGGTTGAACTGTGATTTATCTGACACTAGCAGCAAATGAGATCACAAGCTGATTTCTTCAATTAAACCCCCATCTCCATGCTTGACTCTCTTCTGTGGTTTTCCTGCTTAGGAAATGTGTTTTGCGAATATTATGAATGAACTTTATCTTAACTGTCTCCCCCTGTGGATCAGCATTATTACACATGGGGAACCTGAGGCAATGTGTGAAACTGGTGAAGGCTGTTACATATGGGGAAACTGAGGCAACTGGTTAAGGCTATGAGGTGGAGTTGTGACACATCCTGGTATCTTTCATGCCAGTTTGTGCTTTTGTCGCTTGGCTTGCTCCTGCTCTTTGTGTTATAAAGCATCTTAAGAGTCTGGGCCATACATTTCAAAGCAGTCACTATCCGTAAAAAGACATATAACCAGAGCTTTGAAATTTTCTTTGGTAAGTCAGAACAAGACTTAAACACTTGGAAATTCTCTGAAGGGAAAAATCCATGTGGGGGGTGGTGTGGAAGCAGTTTTGAGTCTGTCAAAATGTGTTGTGTTTTTGTTATGTTGTACTTTTATGTACATTATTATTTAAAATAGAAACTTCTTGGAAATAAATGTCATTTCAAAATGAAAGATGGAAACATTTTGCTCCAGAAATGTCAAAAGAGAGATGTTTTGGCACCGGAAGAAGTTTTCTTCCCAGTTTCTCAACCCAGTTTCATGAAGCACTTTGTGTAATTCCATCAGGAGCATTCTGCCAAAATATTGCCTTGTCAAAATTTCTCCAGTCAGCTGCAGCTGTAATGCAGAGGGCAAGTGGGAAAATCCTGAATTAAAATGTGACATGTTGCCCAGGTGCTAGAAAAATATGGCGCTCTCTTTTTAGTTATGTCTGTTTTTGACTTACTCCAGGCTTCAGCAGTAAAACCATCTGGCAAAACTCCAACACAACTGATCAGTGAACCAGTCTTAGACTTACCTGCCTCCCAGGGCTTGGCCAGGTTGTGCCTGTTAGACAGTGGTTGCATTTGCTCCAGGACACATACATTCCATAGCCCTAGCAAATAGCTAGCGCTCTTCTAAGGGTGTTCCTGTCTGTGGGAGGCTGTAGGGGTCATGATGAATGAAGAGGTGTGCCACATCAGTGAAGTGACCTTAAAGCTCAACTCTGAAACCTTCTTGTAGGAGGCTGCAGTGCCTCTGTCTCTCCTCTAGGTGTCTGGCTACACAACTGCATTAGAGCCACATCCCCAAGGCTCATCCTTGGTTGTGTCTTCCCCCAGATTATGCTGTCATCTTTGAGTAACTTCTGAAGGGTCAGAAGGAGGGCAGCTTCCATCCACTCCTTTCTAAGTAGTTGCTGCATGACTTGGAAAAGGGGAGGAGGTGCCACAGAGACTGCTGGGCCCTCCTTCATCATGAAAGCAGTGAAGTTATGAGGTCCTGGCTGTGCATGGCTCTTTGGAGCATGATCCCGTCTGGAAACCTCCCCTATGGGCTGCGTTTGTATATCTTAGAACTGGAGTGCAGCAGCAGGCTCTCTCACTGTCCCTGACCTGGCAAAGTAATGGTCCCCAAAGCCCTTGGTTGCAGCCCCCGCTCTTGTTGACAGAACTAGGTTTAAAAATGGATGTATTTCTGCAAACAGACAAGCTGGCAATATTGTGGTCTGACACACATTCCATGGTGGTGTAAGTCCATTGACTCAACTG
The DNA here is from genome assembly GCF_033958435.1 of Carettochelys insculpta. Classification (NCBI taxonomy): domain Eukaryota; kingdom Metazoa; phylum Chordata; order Testudines; family Carettochelyidae; genus Carettochelys; species Carettochelys insculpta. The sequence continues at coordinate 2,418,687 of NC_134147.1, read as the reverse complement.
ATTTACCTGTTGTTAGTGAGTAGCCAGGCCCAGCTGATGCTGATGTTCGCATACATGCATCTCTGGGATGCACTGCGCTGTTGTCTGGAGTGTCCAGCAACTGATGATTCTGCAGCAGGACACCCAATATCAGTGCATGTGAGATCCTAATGACTCTTAAACAAAATTGTGGTGATCTGTGGTGACGGCATTGCACATCCTTGGGAGCATGGATTGCATTCTGGTATCAGCATTAATTAGGTAGGTTCCATCCTTGTACTAGGAACACCAAGAAACCACATGGCCACTCCACTTTAATATTAGGTTAAAGCCTTAATTTAAGCAGAAGTTAAACCAAATCAAAACAAAGCCCTGAATCCAAAATGAATCAATGGGCTGAGATCATTAAAGTTTGCGTCTTTAAAAACACACATGTATTATTACTCAATGGAAAGTTAATTGTCTTACTGTTCTCTCCAGATGGTTCTTTTTCTTTACACTCAGCAGGAGAATTGATTTACCTTGGGACACAATCTCCTGAGAGTGGAGCCAGTAACTGAAGATGCAGCTTTGTTGCTGATCAGGGATCAAAACAAGAAGAATTCCTTTAGAATGTTCAACATGGCTTCAGGCTTCCCAGTTAAATTGGAAGTGGGAGAACTGCCTTGTTTTTTCCCCCCTGAAATGCATGGGTGAAGAGGTTGCCTTTCCTGTCCCCACCTTGGATGTCAAACCAAAACTTGAAATAACAAGATGGCAATGTTAGAATCATAGCACTAGCAGGAAGGAAAATCATAGAACTGGAGACCATCAATCCCAGTCCCTTGCACTCATAGCTGGACTAAGCACCGCTTAGATCAGTGTTTCTTAGTGTGTTCAATGGAACACTTGTGTTCTGTGAACAACTTGCAGATGTGCCGCAAGTGTTTGGAAAAATACACCAGCTACAGTGTTACTGCTTCATTGCTATGATGCCTGATTAAATTACTTCATTTTGTGTGTTGTGGTATATGTTTCTGGTTTTTTGTTTTGGTGTGATAACTTTTTTTTTTAAGAAAATTTTCTTAGGTGTTCCACATAAAAATGTTATTGTTTGGTGTTCTGCGGTCTCAAAAAGCTTAAGAAATGCTGATCTAGATCATCCCTGACAGGTGTTCATCTAATCTGCTCTTAAAAGTCTCCAATGATGAAGATTCCATAACCTCCCTAAGCAATTTATTCAGTGCTTAGCCACCCTGACAGGAAGTTATTTCCTAATGTCCAAACTAAACCTCCCTGACTGCAATTTAAGCTCATGCTCCTTGTCTTATCTGAGGTCTAGGAGAATAATTTTTCTCCCTCCTCCTTGCTAACAACCTTTTAAGGTACTTGAAAGTGATTCACTTTTCCAGACTAATCAAACCTTGTTCTTTCAATCTTCTCTCACAGGTCATGTTTTCTAGATCTGTGATCATTTTTGTTGCTCTTCTCTAGACTTTTTCCAACTTGTCCACACGTTTCCTGAAGTGAGAGACCCAGAACTGGACACAGTACTCCAGCTGTGGCCTAATCAGCAAGGAATAAAGTGGAAGAATTCTCATTTCTTGCTTATAACACTCCTGTTAATGCACTCCAGAATGATGTTTGCTTGTATTGCAACTGTTACACTGTTAATTTATATTTAGCTTGTCATCCACTTTGACCCCCAAATCTCTTTTCCCAGTTCTGCTTCTTAGACAGATATTTCCTATTTTGTGTGTGTACAACTGTTTGTTGCTTCCTAAGTGGTCCACTTTGTATTTGCCCTTATTGAATTTCTCAGACCATTTCTCCAGTTTGTCCAGATCATTTTATATTATAATCCTGTCCTCCAAAGCACTTGTTACTCCTCCCAGCTTGGCGTCATCTGCAAACATTTCATGAGTATCAGAAGGGGGTCACCTTGTTGGTCTGTGTCTGAAAAAACAACTAGGAATCCTGGAGTACCTTCAAGACTTAACAAATTTATTTGGGTATTAAGCATTCTTGGGCAAAACCACACTTTATAAGTGTACTCTGTATGCCATTATTTAAATCATTTATTGTCGTTATGCCATTCCAACATGATGGTGAATCATTGATAACTACTCTCTGTGAAGGGTTATCCCATTAGTTATGTGCTCACTTTATAGTACTACTTTCTAGGTTGTATCTCCCTAGTATGGTTAATAAATGTGCCTTATTATAAAAATTTCAGTCTGACTTCAGCCCTGTAAATTGCAGCAGGAACCTCACCTGTTAAGTGAGTGTATATATGGGTTCTCATTAATGTGGAGCATCTCTAACTTCTGATCTGCATAGTTTGCATGAGTTCCCTTGTTTAATAGCACCTGTCATGCTGACTTTTTGGTTTGCAATATTTCTGCCAGTTTTTCTTTTCTTTTTAATCATTCAGAGTTTAAAAATTACTGAGGGACAGCAGGATCTGACATTAATTCGGATTTTCTGTCCCTTTTTAAACTGGACTTTGATCTGATTATAACAAAGTGCATTGTTCAAAGCCAAAAGGGATGGCTGAAAAAGTTAAGTAGAGTAGCTGGGAAACATTTAATCAAAATGGTTTATCAACAAAAATATTGTTTTGTTAAAAATTGAAAATGTTTAGAAATACATGTCAGTTTTGACTAGGTATTTGCATGGGGCAGGGAAATAATAATGTTTTGTTTTTGTTTTGACATATATCCTCTTTTGGTATTCTTGGAGTGGAATATTTTGTGTGTGTGTGTGTATGTCCTTTTCTCAAACTGATTCTTCAAAACTCTTTTTGTTTTAAAGGGTCAAAAGTAGAACAAAAATGCTTCAATTACCCTTTTTTTCTGGTTGTGTGAAATTTTGAAATTTTAGGGGGGTTTTCTTTCTGTTTTGGAGCCTCTGTGGGGGTTGATTTATTGCATCACTACTAGTATAAATTAATCACTGAGTGGGCTTCCCATCAATTCCAGTTCTCCACTAGAACAAGAAGTGTAGGTAGAGTCAGCAGGGGAGTGTCAGCTGTTGACTTACTGTGATGAAGATACCAAGGTATGTAGATCTAAGCACATTGAGTTCAGCTACATTATTCACATAGCTGAAGTTGTGTAACTTAGATTGATGACCTGCAGTAGTGTAGACAAGGCCTTGGATGAGAACGTGTCTTGGAACAGTGCACTTGCTGAAAATGCTGTGCTCCACTCTGCTTGTCTTGTGTTACAAAGGCAGGCAAACCAGGAAGCCATCAAAACAAAAATCAGTCAAGTAGCACTTTAAAGACTCGCAAAATAGTTTATTAGGTGAGCTTTCGTGGGACAGACCCACTTCTTCAGACCATATCCACACCAGAACAGACTCAATATTTAAGGCACAGAGAACCAAAAACAGTAAGCAAGGAGGACAAATCAGAAAAAGATAATCAAGGTGAGCAAATCAGAGAGTGGAGGGGTAGGGGGGAAGATCAAGAATTAGATTGAGTTAAGTATGCAGATGAGCCCCTATAGTGACTCAGAAAGTTCACATCACAATAACTTTCTGAGTCACTATAGGGGCTCGTCTGCATACTTAACTCAATCTAATTCTTGATCTTCCCCCCGACCCCTCCACTCTCTGATTTGCTCACCTTGATTATCTTTTTCTGATTTGTCCTCCTTGCTTACTGTTTTTGGTTCTCTGTGTCTTAAATATTGAGTCTGTTCTGGTGTGGATATGGTCTGAAGAAGTGGGTCTGTCCCACGAAAGCTCACCTAATAAACTATTTTGCTAGTCTTTAAAGTGCTACTTGACTGCTTTTTGTTTTCATAGTGTATAGACTAGCACGGCTTACTCTCTGTTACTATTCAGGAAGCCATCGTTTGTTTCCCTTTGAATTCATGTTAATGGAACCAAATCTTCCTGCAAAACAAAAGCTATTAGTGTTTCACTGGGCAAGATGGGCAACTGGCATGGGCAGGGACCCATGAAGGAAGCAGAGTAGCTTTAGTGGGTGAAGCACTGGACTGGGAGTTGGGAGACCTGGGCTCTATTGTTGGGTCTTCTGGTGGTCTTGGGTAAGTCTCAGTCATGCTGTGTGCCTCAGTTTCCCCATCTGTTAAAGGGGAATAATGATATTAAACTTCTGTGTACAGCATTATGAGACCTATGGAGTAAAAGAGCAGGGAATTAGTGGTGATAGTGTTAGATGATTCCACTAGTAGGAGAAACTGCCTTCTGGGGAGATGTATCACATTATGGAGTGATTTCCCACAGGGAGCAATGGAAGTTTCATTGCTTGTGGTGTTTACAGCTAGCCTGAGCAAAACCCAGTAGAATATACATAAATGAACCACACTATAGGTTGAACCTCTCCCGTCTGACAACATCTGTGGTCTGGCATGATTTTAATTGGCCGGATAGCCACTTATCACGGGTGTGGCCAAGTTTTCTGCAATCCCTGGGTCTCAGTGTTCTATGCTGTCATTTAACCTTAAATCATCCCAAATGTCTTCTAAAAGCCTTGTAAGCAGTGGAAGTACTGGCAAAGCTTCTAGACAGTATTGACCTCCCATGGCTCAGCAAATTCTCTGGTTTGGCACTGGTCAGGTCCCGAGGATGCTGGACTAGAGGTTCAACCTGTAGTTGTCCTTTGTGAGAGACTTGACCACCTGCAGGCCCTTTCCACCTCTGATTTCAGAGAGGGTATTGAGGGAGAAATGAGGAGAGAGAAAATATAGGAGGGGACTAAAGGAGAGCAAGGCGGTGGGAAGACAACACATAACATCTGTTCCTCTGTTGTCTTTCTTTGGCACCTTTTTCCTTCTGAGCTCAGGGCCTGACCCCAAGTCAGGAATCAACAGGAGTTGAGCACCTAAATCCCATTCAAGGATCTAGGCTGAAGGGGTCTCTTAGTCCTGTCTTTTCTACCCTCTTTCTTCATCTTTTATCCTGAACTCTGGGCCTCCTGATTTTTCTTAGTTTGGGGTGGGGGTGTTTTGCCATTTATGATTTAGATTATAAGCATTTTGGGGGAGGGTGGTCATTTATTAAAAGTTTGTATGATACTCAGTACAAGGGGAACCAGCCTACCTATGGCCCGTGGGCACTTACAGTAATGTTACATGTAACATAAGAGGACCAAGAAAGTCTCCTTAGCAGAACATGGATGTTACAAATGTTTACTGGGGATGACGGGAACAATGGCTAGGGCAAGAGAGGTGACTGCATTTGCTACGGAGACAGGCTCAGGTTAGCTGTGATGCTGTGGTTCAAACAGATGCTGGTAGTGGTGTGAAAGAGAGCTTTAGAAGCTTGTTCTTGGAGTTGCACTAATTCTTGTTTCATGGCCCAGTAGGCAGACTTGCCTTCCTCCAGCAACAAAAGAGGAGGGAGCAGATTTGTACAGCTCCCCATTGCAGCTAGAAAGCCAGGTACCTATAGAGGGAGGAAACAGCATGTCCAATGGGTTTATATGGCTGGGGGAGCTGTGTTTCTGTCGTAAAGAGGCTTGTATTGGTAAATGCTGGATTACTCTGAAAGGCAAGTAAGTCCATAGAAGAAACTACGGTTGGTGAGCAGAGAGAAAGAAAAGGGAGATTTATTCCTGGGCTGTTTGTGAAAGATTAGTTACACAATAGAAACTCACTTTGCAGCTCAGTCTGTTGCTGCTCCCTAATTGGGAGAGCTTGGGGACTGTATTTTAGTACAGGCTTGTGCAAGTAGGGTATGGAACTGATGGGGATCATCAGAAGAAATTGCTTTTCAGATCCCACTGATGTTTAGTGAGTTGTCTCCTCAGCTATTCAGCCACCTTTGCAGTCTCAGTCCTGGTGTCTGTTCCCAGCTGTGCCAGAAGACTGACTAAGATCTTGGGCAAATCACTTCAGATGAAACAGGCAAATTTGACTGTTAGGAACCTAAATAAAAGGGGGCTGATGGTCAGAAGAACTGAGCCCCATAATTTTCACAGATGCCAACATGAGCAGTTTGTCCTGGGCATAACTGGAAAACTCTTATTCGAGCCCCCAGGTTTGAACATTTTTGGGTAACTTTTCTCCATGCACCATTTTCCCCATCTCTCTGGTAAGGATAATGAAGCCGATGGAAGCAATGGTAGCAGTGCTAGGTATCAGAATTCAGTTGCGGGCTGCTTCAGCTCCAGGGAGGGGTTCTGTTGCAGGTGGTATTTCTTATTGCCCTCCTTTTGCAGAAGCTCTGAGTAGCACAGAGGGATACTTCCCTCCCCTTTACAAATGGAAAGGAATGACCGATGACTTCAACCAGGTAGTGTTTACCCTTGCTATTCTCTCCAGTATAAATGCTGGTATGTTTAAATATTTGAGGTAAATATAAGGCAATGTACATCCTATCTACTGTGAGCAGTAATATCCAATACACGATGAATCTTTGTTGCTTTGGTATCCACTGAAAAAAGAGATCCTAACCTAATGATGCTCTCCATCTCTCTAGTCTATTTCATCTTTGATCCCAAAGTGCTTTCTTCCTGCCACTGCTAAGCAGGATGGTGTTACCCCCACATTTTACAGATACATAAACTGAGGCACAGAGAGAAATGATTTGCTCTTGGTTATACTGCAAATTGGTGCCAGAGTTGGGAACAGAACCTTAGGAATCCTGAACCCAAGACCCTTTTTCTAAATACCAGGCAAAACTTCCATGTACTATTAATATTAATCAGGGGCTGCAGTTGTAGCTGTTGGCTGACTGTAGCAAGTGCTAGCAACTAAGTCTGGTGCCTGGAAATGCACGAGTGAGACAACTCTGAACTTTGAATTCTCTTATTGGAAGCTTGCTGATAGGATGCATTGTATGCACTGATTCCTTATTTTTTTGTTCACCATGCTTTTTTTGGCTATAGTGACTTTGCTTTGAGCCTGTTCTCTCCATCCTCTACATGTGTGCTGAGCCTCCATTGTGGCCTCTCTGCCTCTCTGTCAGTGACTTGGAGTTTGGGGACTCCTGGCCTCAATCACTTAGCTCCACAGCTAGAACTGCATTTTTTCACTGACTTCCCATCTTCTTGGATCTGTGCTAGCTCTCAAGCGATGTTTTGAGCAGCCTGCAGCATTGTGAGGAAGAAAATTAATTGTTTTTGACAAAATACAGTAGTTTCCTGGGTGCCTATGAGCACAACCATTTAGTGAACCCCGGCAGGAAATCAAAAAGCTCTGGTGTCCATTCACCTTTAGTGCCTCTGTAAAAATGCTTAACCCTTGCTCCAGAATCTCACCCACACATTTAGATTGTCCTCTCACTTTTCCATCTAGCCTCCTTTCTCTTTTAAAAAAGGCAATTCAGTGGTTATAAAAGCTGCCAGAATGGCAGCTTTGGGAACTGATGGCGTCTAATTATCCATACTGTAGCTACACCAGCAGGTCAGCCTTCCCTTGTTCCGTGCCACTGGTGTGTTCCAGGGGCTAAAGGGGAATCGCACTCTCCAGGAACATTGAGTCCTTATGCTGTCTGTTGAGACTGCTGCATAAGGGTGCAGACATGCTAGCCAAAAAACAGCTCCAGCACAAGCATGCCAGAGAACTGTTTCTGATCACAGCTAGTGTGGTTTTAACACCAGCCACTGAGAGAAGAGACTACTAGCAGAAATGATCACCTGACCCTATCCTTGCAGGATTCTAGCACAACTGTTAACACGATTTGTAAACATATTAAACAGGGGTACAAAGCTTGTTACAACCATAGGTGTGTTTCAAACGAGGCTGCTAGCCCAGGTATGGCCGGAGTAGCACAGCACGGGTTGAAACAGGGGCCCCGTCTGCTGGAGTCTGACCTGAGGCCGCCTGACATTCTGCATTGGTTGACTGCTGGTGGTGATTCCCAGTCAGTGTGAGGTTTGAATTGGTGTTCCCTTGCTTTAAAATTTTCAGTGACAAATTTCACGTTGCTTTAAATTCATGGGTCACCTGGCTTGCGGGTTAACAATAGGCACACCTCTGTCCAGCATAGTGCCCAATACCCCTTTTCCACCAAACACTCACAATAATACCTGGTCTGCTGTCCCCCTGGGAACAGGGTACATATCAGCTTCTCTGTTTTCAGCTTGGCATCGGCTGCTTGTACAATATTAGTTATGAGGTACATTTTATGGTGAAAATAACATTTGTTATCAAAGATTCACTATCAAGAGATAGTGGGAGAGGATAACGGAAACAAAAAGGGTTACTATAAAAGAAAATCTTAACACAGTCTTCAGAAACTTAGAATACTAGAACGGGAAGGAACCTCGAGAGGTCATCAGGTCCAGTCCCCTGCACTCAGGGTAGGACCAAGCACCATCTAGACCAGGGTTAGGAAATCTGTGGCCCAAGAGGCCTGGTCCTCTGTGGCTAGAGCACTCGCACTTGCTGTCACATGCCGCTATAAGCAGAGGGAGTCTTGGCCTCTTGGGCCTGATCCAGGCAGGTGGTGGTGGATCCAGCCTGTGGGCTTGGCTTGGAAAGGGGAAGCAGCTGTGTGTGCTCCAGGCGAGTGCTCTTTGCAGGCATCTGCCTCTGTCACTACTGTTAGCTGAATTGCTGTCAATGGGTGAGGGAAGGTGCCATTGGGGAGCACTTCCCTGCATCATTCAGAGCTCTGCTCCCTCCTTCCTGGGAGCTGTGCCAGGTAGGTGCTTGTGCCTCCATCCCTTGTCCCCTCCCTTTGAGACCCCACAGCCCCACCCCATCCTGCTTCTGCACCCTCCCTCCCTTATAGAGCTCCCAGCCTGTCCAGTACTAGACCCTATCTCCTGCCCATGACCCATACCCAGGCTCACTCTTGGACCCTATCTCCTGCTTAGATCCCACCTCAGCCCTTTCCTTTCTACTGAAACCCTTATTTTTGACCCCAACCTAGAGCCCAGGGGCACTCCACAAAATCTGCTAGCCCCACTCCTCCTTTTAGAGCAAGCATGTTAAACATGTGGCCCAATCAAATTGTTTTTGAAGCCTGCAACGACATGTACTCCCTACCAGCAGTTCTATTCCTGGGGACCCCTGGAAACCCCTGGGCTGGGAGCTGGCTGGGGCACAGAGCGAAATCTCAACATCTTAAACTTTCACAGAAGCTTGTTCAATTTAACCACAGTAGGCTTTGAGTTTGACATGTCTGCCAGATCTGAAGTTTTTTTTTTCCCCCTGTGGGTGAGGGGTCCCAACCCAAAAAAGTTTCCCCACTCATGAGCTAAATAATCCTTGACAGATGTTTGTATAACCTGCTCTTAAAAATCTCTGATTAGGCAATTTATTTTAGTGATTAACCACCCTGACAGTTAGGAAGATTTTCCTAATACCCAGCCTAAGCCTCCCTTGCTGCAGTTTAACCCCATTGCTTCTTGTCCTCGCAGAGGAGAAGGCGAATATTTTATCTCCCTATTCCTTGTAGCAACAATTTATATACTTGAAAGCTGTGCTCTTATCCAGATTAAACAAACCCTGTTCTTTCAGTTTCTTCTCACAGGTTATGCTAACTAGATCTTTAATCATTTTTGTTGCTCTTCTGTGGACCACCTTCTTCAGTTTGGTTCACGTCTTTCCTGAAATGTGGTATACGGTACTGGACACAGTACTCCAGTTGAGGCCTAATCACTGCAGAATAGAGCAGAAGAATTGCTTCTCATGTCTTGCTTTACAACACCGCTGTTAGTACATCCCAGAATGAGATGTTTGCTCTTTTTTTTTTCCAACAGTGTCACACTAGTGACTAATGTTTAGCTTCTGGTCCACTGTTATCCCTAGGTCCCTTTCCATAATACTGCTTCCTAGACACTCACTTTCCATTTTGTATGTGTGCAACTGTGTGTTTCTTCCTAAGTGGAGTACTTTGCATTTGTCCTTATTGAATTTCATCTTGTTTACTTCACACCATTTCTTCAGGTTGTCCAGATCATTTACCATTATAACCCTGTCCTCCAAAGTGCTTGCAACCTCTCCCTGCTTGGTATGATCTGTGAACTTTATAAGCATAGTCTCTATATCCTTATCTAAATTGTTGATGAAGACCTTGAAGAGAACTGGTCCCAAAACTGTCCTCTTTGGAACACCACTCATTATGCCCTTCCAACTATTGATAAACTCTTTGGGACTATTTATCCAAACAATTATGCACCCACCTCATAATAGCTCTAAGTTGAATTTCCCTACTTTATTAATAAGGTCATGGAAGACTGTATCAAATGCCTTACTAAAACCTAGATATACCATATCTTCCTCTTCCCTGTTATCTCCAAGGCTTGTAATCATATAAAAGAAAGCTTCAGGTTGTTTGACCTGATTTGTTCTATACAAACCCTTGTTGACTGTTACTTATCACCTTGTTATCTTTCAGATGTTTACAGATTGATTTCTTTCTTATTTGTTGCATTATCTTTCCTGGCACAGAGGTTAAGCTGCCATTATGACTAAGTGATTTAAGATGCCAGCTCCACGGGACCTGGATAAACAAGGTCTGTGGTCTCAATCAGGTGATCAGTTGATAAGTTGGCTACTAAAAGAAATTTAAAATTAACACATACTATCAATGGGAACATCCGAACACTGTGTGAGACTGGAAAGTTCGAGCTGCTTGGAAAGGAGATGGAAAGATATTGATGACATATATTTGGACTGGCAGAGATGTGTAGGATGGCATTTTGAGAATGTGTGGTTGCAAAGTCATTTAGTCAGGGAACGAAACAAAGCATGAGGCAGGAGTCAGATTCCTTCTTAGCAAAAGAGCTAGAGCAGCTTTGTTAGGATACAAACCAGTGAGTGCAAGAATGAAGGAAGTGAGATTGGAAACAAAACTATTCAAAATCTTGGCTGTTCCGGTGTATGGACCTATGTCAGACGGTACAGAGGAAGAGATCAAGCTATTCTGTAAAGACTTGACAAAGATGTTGGAGGAGATACCTAAAAGAGATGTGCTGATCATCATAGGAGATTGGAACTTGAAGGTCAGAACAGATAATGAAGATTGGGAGAGAGTCATGGGAAGGTTTGGATAGGGAGAAAAATGAACAAGGTGAGAAACTACTTGAGTTTGCTATGGAGCACAAGATGGTGATCTACAATGTGAGATTCCAACAAAAGGACTGTAGGAAGTGGACATGGTGATTGAATGAAGGGAGGTCCAAGAACATGATAGATATGATCTTGATAAGAAGATGGGTAACATCAGTACAGCAGTGCTGAACTTTCCGTGGAGTCTAATGATTGCAAACATCAAGACGAAACTCAAAAGGAAGTGTAAGACACAGCTTAAGAAAAGAAGAGACATGGCAAGGCTAGATGAGGAAGAAATAGGGACAATGTAGAGAGCAGTTCTCGAAGATATCAGGAGAGTGGGCACAGAGAAAAACCTGGATAAGAGTCAAAGGAATAGCCACGGTGATAGAAGAGGCAATTGAGCAGACTGTTCCACAAGAAGAGAAGATCAATAAGAAGTGGATTACACAGGAAACACCTGAAGTTCGTCCGAGAGAAGAGGGTGTTGTAGATCAGAAGGATGTTTCCAAGAGGGTGGAACAACACTATAGAGTGAAGTGCAGTGAGGTAACAAAAGCGGCCAGAAAAGATCAGGTGAAATGGATAGAGGAGCAGTGTCAAGATATAGACAGGTATTACAGTGAATGCAAGACAAGGGAGGTTTATAAAACAATTAGGAACATTGATAGGAGGTGGCAGCCAAAGCAGATGGCGATCAAACACAAGAACAATGAGGTGCTCATGAACAAGGAGAAGGTTGTGTAGCTATGGATAAGATATTGCACTGATCTGTGCAAAACACAGTTGGAATGGAGTGTCTCAGAGGGACTGATCGAAGAACTGAATGACATACCTCGGCTGAGCATCAATAGCAAGACATATTTTGAAGGAGGAAGCAGAAAGACCAGTGAAACGACTAAAAAAGAACAGCAGCCCTGGAAATAAGATCATGGGAGAGATGATCAAATACGGCGGAGAAAGTATGATTCAGGAAATACAGAGACTATGGCTACGTCTACACGTGAAGCCTACATCGAAATAGGCTATTTCGAAGAATAACGTCTACACATCCTCCAGGGCTGGCAACGTCGATGTTCAACTTCGACGTTGCGCGGCACCACATCAAAATAGGTGCTGCGAGGGAACGTCTACACGCCAAAGTAGCACACATCGAAATAAGGGTGCCAGGCACAGCTGCAGACAGGGTCACAGGGCGGACTGAACAGCAAGCCGCTCCCTTAAAGGGCCCCTCCCAGACACAGTTGTACTAAACAACACAAGATACACAGAGCCGACAACTGGTTGCAGACCCTGTGCCTGCAGCATGGATCCCCAGCTGCCGCAGCAGCAGCCAGAAGCCCTGGGCTAAGGGCTGCTGCACACAGTGACCATAGAGCCCCGCAGGGGCTGGAGAGAGAGCATCTCTCAACCCCCCAGCTGATGGCTGCCACGGAGGACCCGGCAATTTCGACGTTGCGGGACGCAGATCGTCTACACGGTCCCTACTTCGACGTTGAACGTCGAAGTAGGGCGCTATTCCGATCCCCTCATGAGGTTAGGGACTTCGACGTCTCGCCACCTAACGTCGAAGTTAACTTCGAAATAGCGCCCGACGCGTGTAGCCGCGACGGGCACTATTTCGAAGTTAGTGCCACTACTTCGAAGTAGCGTGCACGTGTAGACACAGCTTATGTAATATAGCATGGAAAGAAGGGAAGGCATGTAAAGAAAGGACAAGGTCCATACTAGTGACAATATACAAGGAAGGAAGTGCAAGAACTACAGACAATTGCCCCTTACGAGTCATCTAGGCAAGGTGCTGATGATGATACTGACGGAGAGATCGAGATTGCAGATAGACGAACATCTAGCGGATGAACAAGCGGGGTTCAAGAAAGATAGAAGTAATGTACAGCAGATACTGGCTCTAACATTGATAGCAGAGAAATCTTGACAAAAGAACATCTACACTTGCTTTGTTGATTTTCAGAAGGCATTTGACAGTACAGATCAGAAAGTGATTTGGGGGGTGCTGGAGTTGTATGGAGTGGATGAGAAAGGTGGTCAAAGCCCCCCAGTGGCTATACTTTATCATCTAACCTTCTAAAGATGTTTCTCATGCCAGATGTCTTTTTGTAGTGTTCCAGCCAAGGCTGTTTGATCCAGTTTTCATGAAGGTAATCATAGCCCAAGTACTTCCTAGGTGTAAGATAAAAGGGTGTCTGCCTTGCCTTTTCCTTATATTCCCCAAAGTTCATTGTCTGTCACCTAGAGTTATTCTAGCCCCTCTTCCCCCAGCTTATTCTCCATTGTATTGCCTTCTTGTTGATTTCACGTGCTCCCCACCCATTAACTTTGTATAGAAATGGGACTTCCATTGTGATGACTTACAATGTTTTAACTTAAACATGACCGGTGAATAAACATGTTTTGTCTGGCAGTAAACCTTGTTTGTCCATTGTGCCTTGTCACCTACTTTATTTTCTGCATTCATACGCACATTTCCTTGCATAATATCTGTACGTACAGTTCACAAGTGTGTATTAATGACCATGCCTTTGGCTTTCGTTTAAGACATCACTTGGTATTCTTTGGTGAAGCTGGATCTTGGTATTCTTGTAATCCCCCTGCCAGCTGGCATTGAGGGGTTCTTAGTGTCAAATACTGGGATTATAACAGGGTTTCAGTAAGTGTGGCCTGAACATTGGGATCATAATAAGGTAACTGCTGAGAGCTTTGGATTGGCCAAGGTTCATTGCCTGTTTGCTACCCTTGGACTTTTATTGTAGAATGACTGCACATTGAGCAGTGCAAGCTCTTGAGATTTCAGTTCCATATTTTATACTCTTCTTGTGTTTCCTTTTGTACTTCTCCCTCCAGGGGGATAGAAACAGGACATCCTTTAAGTTGATGAAATGTGTATCAGGGGGACTGAATTCAAATAAACAGTATCCTAGTTATGTTCCCAGCAGCTGTGAATGAGCAAGGAAGTGAAGTGGTGGAATGGGAATCTAGGAAACAAAACCCACCATGCTCACTCCTGGTATTAGTGTGGATTGAAATTCGGTGGATAGATGGATGCTGCTATCAGTTGGTGAGGCATGGCGGGGAATGGGGAGAAGACAGAGGGAATGCTAAATGTGAGTGCTTAATGTCTTTCTGTAAATGTGGAATGTGTGTATGTGTGCTCTGCTCTTGTAAGATCTTCAGATAGAGCAAGTGATGCTACTGAGGCACTGAGTGGAGGGGAGAAGAGATGCTGATAGCTCTGTGTCACAGAGAGCTGGGCGAGAACTACTTAAGCAATTAATTAGTGGAGCTGAGAAGTCTCCGGCTCGGTGGTGGAGATCATTTACAAATGCACACGCGTACGCACAGGATAAATACTACCCTGTAGACTGTCTGGCTGCAGTTTGTGCTGTTCGGACAAGCTTTTGAATTAGATACAAAGAGAGTTGCTGGGTTTATTTTTCTCCCTCCCCACGGAGTTCTTCATCCTTTACTTTGGCACCCCACCTGCTGAGGGACAGCACATGTGGCTTTCCCTGGCATGGAGGCAAAGACTGACCTATGGAGTGCACAGTGGGACATGCTGACTAGCCAGGTTGCTGGTTTCCCCGTTTGGTCCTTTATCCTGCACACCTTGTGCTATCTTATGTACCTCTAGACTCACTCCTGCCTGTGGTGAATGGCTATCTTGGTGCCATTGCAGTGTGTGAGCTGCTAGTAAAAACCAGCTTGGGCTATGGTTACCTCTCCTCCTATAACCAATCCATTCCTCTTTAACTGGTTGCATTGTGTTGCTAGCCTGTGCTGGGAGCCCTTTGGGGCAAGGACTGTTTTTTGCTGTTTATTTAGCAAGTCCCATCCCCTATATGTCCTTGCTAGAGACCTCTGGACTCTACTGTAAGACAAATAATGATTATCAGCACCTTACAGGATCAATCCCTGAAATGGTTGCTGCATAGAGAGAGCCACGGCTTAAAGCTTCCTTGGGCCCACATATCTCATTGAGCCCAAGAATAAAAGTTCTGGGGTTTAGCTTTATGTGCTTTTGGGTTATGCCTAGGCACAGGGTCGAAATCTTTTGCCCCTTTGAATTGTTTATCTGTGTTCCCCCCCCACCACACTTTTGGATCTGGAGCTGTCTTCCTTGTTTTTAACAGCAGGTCTGTCTTTGTTTTTTCATGCTAAAGCCTTACTTTCTGGGTGAAAACTGGCTTTGCTTGTTTATTAATGGATAGGAAGAGCACCTTGGGAAACATTGCTTTAAAGTCTCGTAAAATGGAAGGCCAAAGTGTTGGCAGTAAGTGATTTCAGTGTGATTCTGGCATTTCAGGGTACACTGCAGAAGAAATGTTTTGCATACATGGCCCATAGCAGAGTAGCTTCTTCTGCAGGACAGTAGCTGGTAGACTGGTTCGGATCTTTGCCTGTTGACTTCTGTTAAAAGGAATTGAGAACATAGAGGACCCCAGCATTAAAGGAGAGATATTGGTGTGTACAGTGCCCAAAACAAAGTTCAGGAATTGGCAAAAAGCTTGCAAGAAGAGCAGCTAAGCAAAGAGACGTCATCTCAGAGCACTGAGTTAGCAAAGACAAGAAATTGTCCAATGGTGGGCAGTCCCTGGAATTATTCTCTGGCCACCTGAATGTTTTCTTGACTAATGGATGGTATTGTCTCCTGAAACAGCTGTGCCTTACCTTTGGATATTTGTAGATCAGTGCCAGCAGTTCTCATATAGCTACAGTTGTAGCGCAACTTAGCTTTAGTTCAGGTCTCAGCAGCAGAAGATGCTGTTCTGTGTCCTTGCCTTCAGAACATTAGTAAGTATGTTGCTTTTCAAGGGATGAAGCTCATGCATGATCTCTAACAAGTGCCAATGTACTGTTCAGGGCCAGGTGCTGCAGGTAGGGCCAGGGTGAATTGAAAGAGGGTGTCTTTCTCACATTCATGCCCCCAAATACTGGCTTTCTCTAGGTCATTGGTGATACTTTTAATTGAAGGTGCCCAGTAGCTCTCCCAAGAGTCCCACTGAAGCCAGTAACCAAGCTCCCTGTCACTTGTGTGGGAGCAGGACTGATTCCTCTTCAGGTTCTCTGGGGCTAGAAGAACCCTCCTGTAGGGTCAGCATTCCCAGCTGTTGGTGACATGCTGATATAAAGCCTTGACAGAAGAATTTGATCTAGGGAGTGGGGGAGCTCATGGATAGACTACAGTGCTTGATTCT
Organism: Carettochelys insculpta; assembly: GCF_033958435.1. Taxonomy (NCBI): domain Eukaryota; kingdom Metazoa; phylum Chordata; order Testudines; family Carettochelyidae; genus Carettochelys; species Carettochelys insculpta. The sequence goes on along the minus strand of NC_134147.1, from coordinate 2,402,537 downwards.
GCAAGGTGCTGGGATCAGTGTGCCCTCTAATTTTTTGCATGCATAGGTGGAATACATTTTACATGGACCAAAGCATGTGTGATGTGCACTACCAATAGAAACACATGCTGCCTGCTGTGGGCAGCTGTGGGCACTCAGTTAATCACCTGGTCAGCACCTGAATCTCTCCTGAGTGGTCGCCCAAGTGCTTGGTTTCCAGGGAGCACTGGATGGGACCCTCTCAGCACCTCCTCTGGGCTCAGTTTGGAGTTCACAGGCAGTGCCCTGTGAAAGACTGAGATGCTAGTGTGCACTGCTCTTAATATGAGGGAAGGGATCCTTCCCCCATCTCCACCTAAATGCTCCAGTGTCCACTCCTTCTGGGTGCACCTGGCTGGGTTATAACCTCAAGAGCCTTCTGGGGGGCATCGTCTGGGATGGCATGAGAGAGAAAAGGAATCCAGCAGTGGTGTAGTCCAGGGATCACCATCACAAATCCAGTATATGCTGTGGCAGTCACTATGGTCTTCTCCTGCACTGGGCAGAGGTGACAGTGGTATAGTGGTCATTGCAAAGAGACTAGTTTTGGAGTTTTCATGCAGCTGACAATAATGTGCCCTGCCAGTTGACAGCACAGCATGTTCTTGCTAGCGCATCCTGTTTTGGTTGTCTTGGTAGGTGAAAACTGAAGTCTAATATTTGAACCCAACCCAACTCAGTTGACAGCCACGCTGTATGTAGCCTGTGTGGCTGAGGAGCCAGGCTCTTTGTTCAGGTTTTAGTCACTTGACTCCTCTGTGTCAACAGTTCTGAGGTTCCTGCTGTTTTGCATTAGAGCTGCAAGTCAAGAAATTCCAGCTCCTGGGGTCAAGTGCTAACCACTTGCTCCTTTATCAGATATTTACTTAGGAGGAGTTCATTATACTGAGTCTACAGGCTCTGAATAAATTGGCATATAGTAAATTTATTCTTTTAAAAGAGAACTTCCACGCTGGGGAAAACTTTAAAAAAGAACATTTGTATAAAAAGCAATTACTTAGACAGTAATTTTTTATGTATTTTTCCTAACTGCTATTTGAATATAAGCTCTCTTCCAGCTGCCACTATTGGGCTGGAAATAATGGAAGTTAGAAGGCTGACTCTTGATATCAACAGTCTCAGCTGGGTGACTGTGGAGGGAAAAAAGTATATACACATGTATATTTCCATACATTAAGCAGAAGTTCTCAAACTTCATTGCACTGTGATTCCCTTCTGATAAGTTACTGCATAACCCTGGGCGAGTGGTGATGGTGGTAATCAAAGGACCTGGGGATTGCAGAAGATGAGAAGTTGGATATTCATCAGTAGTGTGCTCTTGTTGCCCAGAAGGCTAATGGCATATCAGGCTGCATGAGTAGGAGCATTGCCAGCAGATGGAGGGAAGTGATTATTTCCTTCTCTTCAGCACTGGTGAGGTCACATCTGGAGTATTGCATTCAGTTTTGAGCCCTGTGCTACAGAAAGGATGTGGACAAATTGGAGAGAGGAAGCAGAGGGCAACAAAAATGGTTGAGGTGGCTGAGACACATGACTTATGAGAAGAGGCTGAGGCAACTGGAGTTACTTAGTTTGCAGAAGGGGAGAGCAAGGGGGCATTTGACAGCAGCCTTCAACTACCTGGGTGGGGAGGGGGTTTCCAAAGAGGATGAAGCCAGGCTATTCTCGGCAGCTTTAGATGACAATGAGGAGCAGTTGTCTCAAGTTTGAGTGAGGAAAGTTTAGGCTGGATATTAGAAAAAACTGTTTCCCTAGAAGAGTGTTGAAGCACTGAAATGAGCTATGAAGTGTGGCGGTGGTATCTCCATCCTTGTAGGTTTGAAAAGCCTTGGCAGGGATGATTTAATTGGGTTTGGCACTGCTTTGAGCGGGGCAGGGTTGTGGGATTTGGACTAGATGACCTATTGACATCTCTTCAAACCCTAATCTGTTGTAACACACACCTTCATACAAATTAGCCTATGTATAATTAGCCCCTCTTCCATATTTGCAAAATTCATTACATTGCTTGCTGCTGATAGCTGGGCCAGCTGTACCTATGGAATTAGGATGTGGTTGCTGAAATGTAGATGAAAGCCTGCACTTTATGGTACCTTTTGCACCCCTGCTTTGACAGCAGTTGGAACTGTGGATACTTGACATTGATCTGGCCCTAAATGAGAACTGTGAGAGGAAGAGCATAGGATTTAGACCGTTTGGTTCAATGGTCCATCAAATCCTATATCCTGCCTCCAGAAGTTACTTATGCTCATGATGCTTCACAGGAAGGAAAATATCCCCATAGTGCATCTGGTCAGTCATGCAGTGCTGTACATTGGAAGGGATAAATTACTTCCTTGCGCTTATCCCAATCTGCTTATGCCCGGAGGCAGCCACAGTTTTTTTTTTTCTTTTTTGATTACTCTAACTGTAGCATAGTAACAGAGAGTAAGCCGTGCTAGTCTATACACTATCATGTGTTGGTAAAACAATCCATCCTTTTTTGAACTGTGACCCTAGAACTTCTAGAGCTGGAGCAGGAGAAACTGGGACTACCTTGCTTAGGGGTGCGGGGCTGAGGCCAATCTTGTACACTATCCTATTTTTCTCTTTTGGGGAAATATGGTCACCTTAGCTATAAGGCACAAGATGACTTTTCCTGGGAGAAAGGGATCTCATGTTCTCTTTCAGGAAGAAAATACATTCAATCCTTGATTTTAAGAGTTTGTGTATTTTTTTTTCAGGAGCAAATATGTTATTAAATAGAAACTAATGTGTCTGAGCATGTATAATATTTTTTTCATGCCCAACTCTGACCTGCAAGCTAAAGCTCCTGAAGTGAACATGCCTGGAAGTTTGCATTTCTAAATGAATTTTCTGACTAGCCTTTAATTATATAACAATGGGCTGAATGGAAAATCCCTTTGTGACTCTGCCATATCGTTATGATGGGCTGGGCCAAAGCCATGAATCTGAACACTTATGTGCTTTAGGAATGTACAGACCTCAATTTGGAGCCAAGCTTCATGGCTAAGGTACATGCCTAGTGAAATGAATCAAAATATATTTCTTAGCTTCTAACTTACAATGTTGTAGACTTTGGTAGGGAGGAATCTTCTTCTAATCCATGAATGGCCAGAAATCTGCGATAGGGTAAAGATCAGAAGGCTTGGCTCATATTGGGAGTAGAGATGCATCTCCATCCATCTTCTATTAAAATCAGTTGGATTGAACTTGTAGGACTTACCTACACTTTGCTGAATCTCTTTACACTGGAAGTTGAACTCATTATGTCCTTTTCATAATGAAACTGCAAACCAGAGGTGCTTGGAAGTTACTTAAAACAATAATGGTGGTATAGGGCTATTGACCTCACTTTCTAGTTATCTTTTCACAAAACATTTGTCCATGATGCAACTGCATGTGTCTCTGCCCTCCTAGTAGCAAAGTATAGGCTTTAAGTCCAGAAGGGACCTTGGTGGTCATCTTGTTTGACCTGCATGTTGCAGCCACAGAGCCTCATCTGCTCACGACCTCTGGCTGAGATACTGAAGTCCTCAAATGATTTAAAGGTATCAAGTTACAGAGAATTTACCATTTACTCTAGTTTACACTTGCACATAACCTGTGCCCCATGTTGCAGAGGAGGATGACTTCTCTCTCCTTTCTCCACCAAGCTGATCTTCAGGAAACTCCTACCTGACCTCAGATATGATGATCAGTACGACCCTGAGCATGTTGACAAGAATCAGCAGCCAGACCCTGGGGAAAGAAATCTCTGTATCCTCTCTAGTATCCAATCACTAGCCATTGGAATACATGTTGCCAGCAGTTGCAGATTGCCTGCAGTGGCATGTGACCAGTCTTACCCTACCACCCTCTCCATCTTGAGGCCAGTTAGATTTTTTTGTCTCCTTTCCCTGCTCCCCTTGAAGAACTTCAGTCTCTGATTTCAAGCCTAAACTTGTTGATGGCCAGTTTATATACATCTGTTCTTGTGCCATCATTGGCACTTAATTTAAATAACTCCTTTGTCTCCCTGATATTTATCCCCTAATGTATACATAGAGAGTAGTCTTCTGTCCCATCATCCTCCATTTGGTCAGGCTAAACCAGCCAAGCTCATTGAGTCTCCTCTCTTAAGGCAGGTTTCCCATTCCTTAGATCATCCTAATAGCCCTATTCTGCACCTTTTCCAGCTTGAATTCTACTTTCTTAAACATGGGAGACCAGAATTACACACTGTACTCCAGATGAGATCTTATCAGTGCCTTCCATAATGGCAATAACATTTCCCTATCTGGAAATACCTTGCTTGATGCAGCCTAAGATTTCATTAGCTTTTTTTTTTTTTTTCATGGCTGCATCATGTGCATCATGCTGGCAGCTCGTAGTCATTCCATGATCGCTCAATACAGCAGGTCTTTCTTCTCCTCTGGCACTTCTAACTGATAAGTCTCTGGCTTTTAGCAAAATGTTTGCCAGTCCCAAAGTGTATGACTTTGCACTGTTACATATCATCCCATTTCTACTACTCCGGGACTCAAGGTTGTCCAGATCTTGTATGATATCCCAGTCCTCTTATGGCAATACCTCCTCAGCTTTGTCATTTTGTAAACTTTATTAGCACATTCCCACTTTTTGAGATTGGTCCCAAGACTGATCCTTGAGGAACTCTGGTAGTAACCTCTTTCCAGCCTGACAGTTCATCTTTTTAGTATGATTTGCCAGTCTCCCTTTTAATCAGTTCCTTATTGCCTTTCAGTTCTCATAATAATCCTCATAGTCTCCAGTTTAACTAATATATTTCCACATGGGAAATTACCAAGTGCTTTGCTTCAATCCAGGTAGATGAGCTTTAGTGCATTTTCCTTTGTCTGGAAAGTCAGTTATCACAGTGAAAGAGATCAGATGGTTCTGATATGTTGTATGTTTTTTAAGACCATGTTGTATTTTGTGCAGTTCCTGTTTACCTCTGTGTTCTTAAGTACTCTTTTTTCAGAATTTGTTTCAAAACTTTGCATGTAACTGAGGTCAAACTAAGTCCTTTCATTTCTCAGATAGCTTTTTTTCTGAAAAAAAGCTAGGTATGGTATTAGTAGTGCTCCAGTCATATGGTGTGACCCCCAAGTTTACAGGATAAATTAAAAATCCTCACTATTGGGATTGCAGTTTCATGTGCCTGTTCCTTTTTAATATGCCTGTGTGGAGATCATCCACCCCCGGCTTCTACTCCCCAGTTTGGTTCCTTTAAGATGCTTGACTTCCACCTCCAGTCTTAATTTCTGCTTCCATATTCATGTTTCCTTTATCCACCAGGTGCTACATCTACGTTCCTCATTACACATATGAAAATCTGAAGCAAAATATTTGTTTAAATCTTGGACCAAGTTTAGATTAGATATAATCTCCATCCCATCCTCAGTGTTTAGTAGTCCCATTGCTTCTTCCCTTTTCTTGTTAAGTACATGTCTAAAGAACCTTTAATTTTTCATGTTTACTTCCTTTGCAATGTCCTGGTTTGCCTGACTTTTCGCAGTTCTCACTTTTCTCCTGCATAGGCTGATTCCAAGAGGCAGTTCTCCTTGCTGGTCCATCATATTTTTCCTTCCTTGTAGGCCAGGGATTGACAACCTGTGGCTCTGGAGCCATATATGGCTCTTTAAGGAGCCACTTGCGGCTCCGAATGCTGCCGCTGCTGACTCCTCTTGTGGTTCCGAAGGCTGACACTGCTTAAACAAAAAAACTAAGGTCAGTTGCCTGCTGTTAGACAGACTGAATTTACTTATTTATTTATTTGGTTCAAGTGGCAGCAGCTTCTGGAGCTGCTGAACAGTCAGCTGTGACAGGGAGTCCTGGAAGAGAAAGCTGGCCAGGCAGAGAGCCGCCCTATGTGGCGGAAGTCTAAGCTGGCAGATGAGCTGTGGTGAGGACAGCTGAGCCTGCCCCTGCTGGAGCCATGCAGCCACGCTGAAAAGGAGGAGGAGGTGACCACAGTGGAACTACGCGTGCTGAGGTGAGTTAATCCTGGGGATGGGGGTAGGCTGGGGCTCAGAGGAGTTAAGCATGGGGGAGGAGGGTGAGGGATTGGGGCTGAGAGGGGTTGAGCTTGCGGGCAGGGAGGATGGGTTTGTGTGATGGGGGGGTAAAGCCTGGGGATGGGGGCAGATTTGGGGGCTGAGGCGGGTAAAGCCTGGAGATGGGAGTAACAAATTTCTAACTGGTACAAATCCTTGTGTGTATGCTGTTCTTAAAATAGGGGTCATAAAAAGCACGCTTTGACTTTATTTATTGAGGACTGTCTCTTATTCACATGCCCTGCAGCTCTTGAAGTACTGATTTTGTAACTGAATTTGGAAAAATGACTCTTCTCGTTATTTCAGTTGCAGATCCCTGTTGTAGGCTTTCTGCTTTCTCTTCATAATGTGGTGGAGATCCTTTCAGATCACACCGGATGAGCAGCCCTTCCCTGTCACTTTTTCCTGTGCTTCAGATACCTTTTGTAGCTTAGAGTTAAGTAATTCTAAGCCTCCTCCACTTTAATTTTTAAAGCTTGACCTTTTATAACCAAGAATCCTAAGATCAGACCTGTATTTATTTATGATTCCATTTAGTTTAAACTGAATTAGCTGAAGACTTCATGGACCAAGGTTGTCCCCTACAACCAGCTCTCCTGTGAAGTCCTCGCTACTCACCAATACTAAATCTAAAATGGGAACCCCCTTACTGGTTTGATGACTACTTGGTAAAGAAACCTGTCATCTTTCACATCTCTGCATGCAAACTGATCACAGGTTCTGTTGAATGGTCTGCTGAGTGTTTTGAATAAACTTGGGCCAGATTGGGAATACATTTTAGGCCCCAATGTACCATCTGGGTTTATCTTTCATTCTGCCTCTGTCATGGATGCCATAATATGCCTGTTATAGATCTCGCCTCTCTTTCTTTCTTCCTGTGTTTCTCTGTTCTCTTATAACTTGTGTGCCTATACATCAAGAATTCCCCTTTGTACAGTATCACTGTGTGCCTTACTCTGTATGCAGCAGCTCTTGTCTCTCCCATTTCCTATGTCTGGTGGTAGGCTATAGACAGTCTTTCTGTTTCGGGGCATCTGAGTAACTGCACCACGAGGAGGGGTCAGCACAGCAGAAGGGAGAGCAGCCATATGAGCTTGTTGTCTCTGTACCTTCTGACTCTCACTGATGATCCTTGGTTAGCTGTATTGTTACCCAACAGATGTTTGGATAATTAAACTCCTCCTCTGACTGCAGTGTCATATGGCTAAAAGCTCCTCACATTTGGTTCTGGAATGTTTAATTTTCTCTGGGGATTGCAGCTGTCCGGGGAAGGTTCTTGTTCCCTGTTTTTGTCTTCTGTCCTAGGCTGCAGGGTTGGCTTGCTATGCTATGATATCATATAGTGCCTGGCTGGTACTGGAATCTCTTTTGGTTCTGATTTCTACCTCTTCCAATGCTTTGAATCTCTTGTAAAAAGGGTACTCTTCTGCACTGAGAGACTATTTGAAGAGACCATTTAATTAGGTTTTACTATGCCTACTTTGGCTAGCCATAGGCCAGGTCTACACTAGGAAAATAAGTCGATTTTCAGATATGCAATTCCAGCTACAGCAATTGCGTAGCTACAATTGACTTACCTGGCCATCCTCACTGAGGAAGGTCGACAGCAGAGTTTCTCCCGTCAACTTCCCTTACTCCTTGCAATGATGAGGAGTACAGTGGTTGGCTACTGACCACTGATAGGTCGGTTTCGCACGTCCCTACGAGATGAGTCAGTCTTCCAGGTAATGTAGATGTGGCCATAGTCTTCATTGGTTTATCCTGCTTGATTTCTCCTGAGTCTTGGCTCGGTGAACAGATCCCTTGTGGCCAAATTCTGTTGAGCCAGAAATCAAGACAGAGTTTCTGTCTTTGAGTGCATTAATACTGTTCTCTCTATCTTTCTCTCTTTTTTTTTTAATATCTTCTGATCCCCCTGGATCACAGGCCCTCAACAACTTTTCGTGCAAAATGTTACATGTTGGATTATTTGAGAGAATTAGGTGAAAGCTTGCCTGTTTTGCTCAGGTTCTTGTATTCTGCCTGGTGTCGTGGTAACTGATACGTCTTTCCTACTTTGATGTCTTTCTTAAAATTGGCAGAGCTTATTAAAGTCTAGGAGGTTGATGCTTCACTTGCTCTTTCATCCAGTTGGCTTGCATCACAGTGCTCTGCTAATCCTATCCCCTCATCTCTAAACTTCCATCCCCCACCCCCATTGTCTCTGTAGTCTGGTTACCTAGATGGAGCTGACTGCCGTAGTATCTGGGCACCTCACAATCTTGAACATATTTCACCTCCTAGTATCCCTATGGCATGGGTCAGTGCTATTATTCCCCATTGGGCAGATAGGGAACTAACGCACAGAGTCCCAATGGCCAGAGTCACTTAGGAAGTCTGTAGCAGAGCAGGGATTGAACCCTGTTCTCCTGAGATCCAGCCCAACACCTTAATTATCGGCATGTCCTGTCTAACCTGCCTTGTGGGTTATCCTGGGAAGGAGAAAGGCTAAGGGAGTAAACCCTGACAGAAAATCCGGAGTGGAGTCCGAAGGCGGTTCGGTGTCAACTTCTGGCACTTTCCCGGCAACTCCTGCAGCTGAGCTGGTACCAGACGTGGAGGTTATCCTCTCCTTTGGACTATATCAGTAAAGCTGAGAAGGGGACACTGGTGTCTGGGCAGCCCAGAGTCTCCATAATAAGTGGCCAGGCTCGCGCCCGGAGAGGTACTCCGGCGTCTCTGAACAGCGTTGCATCAACACGGGAGGCAACAGATACCGGTTATAAGCTCTTGCTCGATTGGCGTAGAGAACGAGTGCCAGGGGTTGCCTTCGACGGTGGGAGAGATCCTCGCATCTCACTGGACAGTCACCGCCCGCCTCAAGCTGGGCAGCCCCCAGCCAACAGGGTACTGTCCCGCCACAGTTCACCTGCCTCGCTGGGTGCGTGAGGCTTAAGGTTCCTGAACCTGACAAGTGACTGAAATTTGGGCACCAGGCAAACCAATAAGAAAATCAACAAGAAATGAGAAACATCAACAATTTAAGCTTGCTTGCTGGAATGTGCGGACCATGCTGACCGGCTTGACTGAAGATCTTCAGGCCATCAGTGACACCCGCAAGACTGTTGTCATCAACGAGGAACTGAAGAGGCTCAGAGTTGATATCGCTGCACTGCAAGAGACGCGACTCGCAGATTCGGGATCCCTAAAGGAAAAGGACTACACCTTTTTCTGGCAGGGTAAAGCCCAAGAGGAACCCAGAGAGCATCTTGTTGGCTTTGCTGTCAGAAACACCCTTCTACAAATGGTTGATTTAGTCATGGGTGGATCAGAAAGACTTCTTCGGATCACGCTTCAAACTTGCGCTGGTCCTGTCCACCTGATCAGCGCTTATGCTCCAACCCTGTACGCCACACCAGAAGTAGAAGACAAGTTCTATGACATGCTTAGTGCTGCTGTAGCGCAAATACCTGCTCGTGAACAACTGTACATCTTGGGTGTCTTCAATGCAAGAGTTGGAGCTGACTGGGCCTCATGGCCTTCCTGCTTAGGACACTTTGGTGTGGGAAAAATGAATGACAATGGACAGCGTCTCCTTGAACTGTGCTCGTACCACAATCTGTGCATCACAAACACATTCTTCCAAACGAAGCCACAGCACAGAGTGTCGTGGAGACACCCACGCTCGAAGCACTGGCATCAACTAGATGTGGTCATCACTAGGCGTAATAACCTCAAAAACGTCCTTCTGACGCACAGCTATCATAGTGCTGACTGTGATACAGATCACTCGCTAGTTTGCTCCAAGCTCAAGCTGAGACCCAAGAAGCTGTACCGCTCTAAACCTGCTGGAAGGCCCCACATTGACGCCAGAAAGACGGCAAACTCGGAGAAAGCTGAAAAGTTCAGAGAGACCCTCCAGGAAAATCTGCGCAGTGGCCCTGGGGGTGCCGATGCGACATCCAAATGGCAACATCTGAGGGATACAGTTTACAACACGGCCTTGTAGGTGTTTGGAAGAAGAGCTAGAAACACGAACGACTGGTTCGAAACTAACTCCGATGAGATGATTCCAGTCATTGAAAAGAAGCGCGCTGCCCTCCTGGAGTACAAACGCTCACTGAGCCAGAATACCCAGGAAGCACTTAGAGAGGCCAGAAGAACAGTACAGCAGACAGCCAGGTGCTGTGCCAACAACCACTGGCTCCAGTTATGCAGCAGCATCCAGACCTGTGCCGACTTTGGTAATCTCAGAGGAATGTATGAGGGTATGAGGAAGGCGTTAGGACCCACCCAGAACAAGATGGCACCTCTGAAATCCAAATCTGGTGAAGTCATCGCTGACAAAGCCAAACAGATGGAGCGCTGGGTTGAGCACTACTCTGAGCTGTACTCACGCGAGAACGTTGTGGTTGACACAGCCCTCGATGCCGTCGAGCTCCTACCAGTAATGGACGAACTGGATCAAGAACCGACTGTGGATGAACTGAAGAGAGCCATCAACAGCATTGCAGCAGGAAAGGCCCCTGGTCAGGATGGTATACCACCAGAGGTAATCAAATGTGCCACGGACACGCTCCTGGAACCCCTACATGAGCTACTGTGCCTGTGCTGGAAAGAGGGTGAGGTTCCACAGGATATGCGCGACGCTAACATTGTAACGTTGTATAAGAACAAAGGAGACAGAAGCGACTGCAACAACTACCGTGGAATCTCCCTCCTAAGCGTCACTGGTAAACTGTTCGCTCGCGTCATCCTTGGCAGACTCCAGAAGATTGCTGAGAGGGTGTACCCCGAATCGCAGTGCGGATTCCGCGCAGAGAGGTCTACCGTTGACATGGTCTTCTCTCTGAGGCAGCTGCAGGAGAAGTGCAGGGAGCAGAGGAAGCCACTCTACATAGCCTTCATCGACCTGACCAAGGCCTTTGACTTGGTCAGCAGGGATGGTCTGTTCAAACTGCTCCACAAGATAGGCTGTCCTCCACGGTTACTCAAGATGATCCAGTCTTTCCACAAAGACATGAGAGGAACCATCCAATATGATGGCGCATTATCGGATGCTTTCAGAATCAGGAGCGGTGTCAAACAAGGATGCGTGCTTGCTCTGACATTGTTCGGGATCTTCAACAGAGGGCATCTTGCTGCACACAAGATCTGCTGGGAAACTGTTTAACCTTGCAAGGCTGAAAGCTAAGTCTAAGGTGCGAGAGTCCTCCTCAGAGACATGCTGTTCGCAGACGATGCTGCTGTAGTGTCTGACACAGAAGACCAGCTTCAAAAACTACTGGATCAGTTCTCCAAAGCATGCAAGGACTTTGGGCTTACCATCAGCCTAAAGAAGACAAACGTACTCGGTCAGGATGTTGCTGAATCCCCATCAATCAGCATTGACAACTATACATTAGAGGTCGTCCACGAGTTCGTTTACCTCAGATCCACCATCACTGACACCCTGTTGTTGGACACTGAGCTAAATAGGAAGATCGGAAAAGCAGCCACAACTCTGTCCAGACTCAGCAAGAGAGTGTGGAATAACAACAAGCTGTACACTGACACCAAAATGCAAGTCTACAGAGCCTGCATCCTCAGCACCCTCCTTTACGGCAGCGAGACTTGGACCCTGTATGCCCGCCAGGAAAAGAGGCTGAAAGTCTTCCACTTGCGCTGCCTCAGGCGCATCCTTGGAATATCATGGAAGGACAGAGTGACCAACACCGCTGTCCTCGAGCAAGCTGGAATCCCAACCATGCACACCCTCCTCAGGCAGCGTCGGCTCTGCTGGCTTGGCCACGTCCACAGGATGAATGATGGAAGGATTCCAAAAGACATCCTGTATGGTGGGCTAGCCTCTGGCAAAAGACCTCCCGGACGCCCCCAGTTGCGCTACAAAGATGTCTGCAAGAGAGACCTCAGAGAGGTAGACATCGAGCTGGACAACTGGGAAGAACTAGCAGATGACCGCAGCAGATGGAGGCAGGGGTTACACAAGGGCCTTCAGAAGGGCGAGATGAGGATCAGACAGCTAGCAGAGGAGAAGCAAGCACACAGAAAGCACAATAAGGACTTGCCAGACACCCGCTACATCTGCAAGAGATGCAGCAAGGACTGTCACTCTCGTGTGGGTCTTCATAGTCACAGTAGACGCGGTAAATGAAGTCCTCAATTGGAACTTTAAAGGGCGCGATCCATAGTCTGTGCAGACTGAAGGATGCCTACTACTACTGTCTAATTTGACCTTCAGTGTCCGTCTTATTAGTGTTTTGGTTTTGGGCTCCCACCAGTTGCTTGGCACCTTACAAGGATAAGGAAAGATGTGATCCCTGTCCAGAGGAACTTGCAGGCTCCACCAGACATCTCTGCTTTCTCCACTATGAAATGACACTGGGAATCCACAAGACCAGTCCCTCCATCAGGTGTCTTGCCTGGAGCCCAGAATTCATTCCTGGTTCTACTGCTTCTTCCTTTCCCTGTGTCAGCTGCTTTCTCTGGCTGCGGGGCATGCACCCTTCACTTTACAGTCATGGTCTAGTGCACAGAGGAGGGTACTGTGATGTTCCCCCATTCACTGTTGGTTGTCTCCTCTCCAGCTCCGCTGTCACTGAAGAAATATCAGGAAATGTATCCATTTTCAGAAGTGCACAGTTGCAGCATTTTGGACAGGCCCACGCTGAGGCCTTTTAGATGGAGGGTCAACATCTGCTCTTGTGCTCCTATCAGAAAATGATATCTTGTCTGTTTTCCTTTCAATTTCTGCATTTGCATCTGGCAAAGTCCAGGATCTTCAGTGTCTGCAGTCTGCACCCTGCCAAGCTAGTTTGAGCGGCAGGTTTCAGACTGGAAAAACTGACAGATTGAGATGGATTGAGCAGTAGTGAGGTGTAGACAGGGAATAACATGAAGGGGAAAGAGTGTTTGTTTAGCAAAGTCATGTTTGCGCAAAGGAGACACATCTATTATAGAAATCAGGAGCTCCGGGGAGTCTGAAATGGAAAGGTAGGAGATATGAAGGACAGAATCTCTGATTCTGGTTCCCTTCTCTGGGGGAACTCAGTCACCAGAATTACATGGCATTTATCCCAGGGTAACAGAGAACAGGATCTGGTTCCCGGTATCTGAGGCTATGTCTACACTAGACATAGAAGCCAACTGCTGATAAGCAGTTTTAGCTATGCCAATTGTGTAGCTAAAATCACCTTATCAGCAGTCGACTTCAGTGCCTGTCTACATAAAGGAAGATCGACGGGAACGTTACTCCCATTGACCTTCCTTAATCCTCGCTACTCACGAAGAGTTCTGGGGTCAACTTTAACTCCAGAAAGCGCCATTTTGCACATGTGTGAAACGAAACCCCAGAAAATCGATCCTGAGCAAGTCAGTCTTCCACAGTAATGTGACTCTAGCCTTAAATAGCTGCACAGGTGCCATTCACAGTGACATTCTGTACAGAGCCATTTGTGCAACCAGCATCTTCTGTGAGCTCAGCAATACCAAGGATCTATCACCACACACAAAAACCTCCTATAATTTAGAGTTAAGGTTGTTTTGGTGAATTTCGTCCGTTTATAACCTATGCTGACTCAGCATATAATGGGTAAGGCATTTGCTTCTCAACCTGTAGCTCAAGTAATTGATGCGCAGGTCCTAGGTTTGGTCCCCACAGACACTGACCCGTTCAAGGACGTAAATGCAGATGCTGGAAAACAAGGAAATACAGTCTGAACCTTTCTCATCTGGCATCCTTGGGACCTGATGGGTGTTGGGCAAGAGAATTAGCCAAACCACAGGAAGTAAATGTTGTCTAGCAGCACTACCAACACTTCCGCTGCTTACTGTGCTCTTAGGAGATATTTTAGGTAACTGACAGCTAAATAACAGCACAGGAAACTTGGCAACACCTAAGGTAAGTGGTCGTCTGGCTAACTAAAATAATTGTGGATTATGGATGTTGCTGGATGAGAGAGTTCTGGATTAGAGAGGCTCAGCCTGTAATGAGTTAGGATACAATCTGCTCTCAGCACAATACGGCTGCGTCTACACGTGCACGCTACTTCGAAGTAGCGGCAGTAACTTCGAAATAGCGCCCGTCACGTCTACATGTGTTGGGCGCTATTTCGAAGTTGAAATCGACGTTAGGCGGCGAGACGTCGAAGTCGCTAACCCCATGAGCGGATGGGAATAGCGCCCTACTTCGACGTTCAACATCGAAGTAGGGACGTGTAGACGATCCGCGTCCCGCAACATCGAAATAGCGGGGTCCTCCATGGCGGCCATCAGCTGGGGGGTTTCGAGATACTCTCTCTCCAGCCCTTGCGGGGCTCTGTGGTCACCGTGGGCAGCAGCCCTTAGCCCAGGGCTTCTGGCTGCTGCTGCTGCAGCTGGGGGTCCGTGCTGCATATACAGGGTCTGCAACTAGTTGTTGGCTCTGTGTATCTTGCACTGTTTAATGAAAGTGTGTCTGGGAGGGGCCCTTTAAGGGAGCGGCTTGCTGTTGAGTCCGCCCCGTGACCCTGTCTGCAGCTGTGCCTGGCTCCCTTATTTCGATGTGTGCTACTTTGCCGTGTAGACGTTCCCTCGTTGTGCCTATTTCGATGTTGGGCTGAGCAACGTCGAAGTTGAACATCGACGTTGCCAGCCCTGGAGGACGTGGAGACGTTATTCATCGAAATAGCCTATTTCGATGTCGCAACATCGAAATAAGCTATTTCGAAGTTGGGTGCACGTGTAGACGTAGCCTACCAGAGCAGTGCAGGAGGGGCAGTCTGTCATGTACTTAGAGCAGAGGAGTCAGAGTAGGGATTCCTGGGGTCTTACCTATTCCTGGGAGAAAGCGTATGTAATGTTTTGGGACGAGGTCTGTATCCATCTGGCGAACGGTCAATATGTGGGCTCCTATGACAGGGAGTGATAGCTTAGTGTTTTGAGCATTGGCCTCCTAAGCCTCAGGTTGTGAGTTCAATCCTTGAGGAGGCCATTTAGGGATCTGGAGCCATTAGATTAAAAGAGAAAAAAAGGGGGATGGTGCTTGGTCCTGCTAAGAGGGCAAGGGACTGGACTCGATGACCTCCCAAGGTCTCTTCCAGCTCTATGAGATGTGTATCTCCATATACACACACACACACACACACACACACATTAATAAATGTAGAATGATTCCGCTCTGTAGGAACAATAGGTTCTCTTCTGGCAGAGCTGCCAACTTTGTCCAACCTTCTACACAGAAGCTGATGTGGAGCATTAGAGCCTAGACCTCTGTCTAGCTATCAGAACATGGGGAAGTGAGACAAAAAGGGTACTTCTGTAAATGAGAGAGCTCAACCAGTGCCAGAAGCACAGAAGGAAGAGCTGACTGGCATAAGGACTTGGGCCAAATCCAGGATTTGTGGGAATGATGAGATCAGATCAGGGGAATGGAGTTCAGGAGCTGGTTTCAGAGATCTGCTCCTCTTGCGTTCTTTAAGAATAAAGTGCTTATGGATAGGAAATTCTTCTGCTAGACCTTTGCTTCCTTTCCTTCCATTTTGCTTATTAAGAGTAGCTAGAGGAAGGGGAAAGAGTTCAGGAGAAGTGGCAGTATTTTAAAAAGTCTTATTGAAGGAACAGGAACAAACCATCCCAATGTGCAGCAACCAAAGCAAATATGGTAGGAAACTAGCTTGGCTTACAAGGGAAATCCTTGGTGAGCTTAAACTCAAAAAGGATGCATATTAGAAGTAGAAACTTGGACAGATGACTCAGGAGGAGTATAAATATATGGCCAGAGAGTGCTGGGACGTAATCAGGAAAGCAAAAGCATAATTGGAACTGCACCTGGAAGAAATGGGAAGGGCAACAAGAAGGGTTTCTACAGGCATGTTAACAACGAGGGGGATCAGGGAGGTTGTGAGGCCACTACTGGATGAGGGAGGTAACCTGGTGACAGATACTGGAAAGGTTGAAGTACTCAGTGCTTTTTTTGCTCAGTCTTCATGTACAAGGTCACCTCCCAGAATACAGCACTAGGCAATACAGTATGGGAAGGAGGTGGACAGCCCTCAGTGAGGAAAGAACAGGTTAAGAGCTATTGAGAAAAGCTAGATGCACACACATCTATGAAGCTGGATTTAATGCACCAAGGGCACTGAGGGAATTGGCAGATGTCATTGCAGAGCCTTTGGCTATTATCTCTGAAAACTCATGGAGATCAGGAGAGGTCCCTCATTACTGGAAAAAGGCAAATGTAGTGCCCATGTTTAAAAAAGGAAAGAAGGACAATCCAGGGAACTATAGACCGGTCAAGCCTTACCTCAGTCCCCAGCAAAATCATGGAGAGGATCCTCAAGGAATCCATTTTGAAGCACTTGGAAGAGTGGAAAGTGATCAAGAGTAGTCACCATGGATTCACCAAGGGCAAGTCATGCCTGACCAATCTGATTAGCTTCTATGAAGAGGTAGCTGGCTCTGTGGACATGGGGAAGTCAATGGATGTGATATACTTTGATTTTAGCAAAGCTTTTGATACAGTCTCCCACAACATTTTTGCCCATAAGCTAAGGAAATATGGATTGGATATATGGACTGTAAGATGGATGGAAAGCTGGCTAG
Source organism: Carettochelys insculpta (assembly GCF_033958435.1). Taxonomy (NCBI): domain Eukaryota; kingdom Metazoa; phylum Chordata; order Testudines; family Carettochelyidae; genus Carettochelys; species Carettochelys insculpta. The sequence continues at coordinate 2,385,903 of NC_134147.1, read as the reverse complement.
ATTGCTGGGCCCCACAGGTGGCATTCAGTGGCTCAATGTCCGGTTGGTGATCTGTTTCAAGTGGGGTGCCCCAGGATTGATTCTAGGGTCAGTATTGTTCAGCATCTTTATTAATGACCTGGAAGAGGGGATGGATTGCACCCTCATCAAATTTGCAGAAGATACTAAGCAAGTCAGGTAGGTACATTGGAGGGTAGGGATAGGGTCCAGGGTGACCTAGATAAATTGGAGGATTGGGCCAAAAGAAATCTGATGAGGTTCAACAAGGACATGTGCAGAGTCCTGCACTTGGGATGAAAGAATCTCAACTGCGGTTTGCCAACTGGCTAAGTAGCAATGCAGCAGAAAAGGACCTGGGGATTACAGTGGATGAGAGGCTGGATATGAGTCAACAGTGTGCCCTTGGAGCCAAGAAGGCTAACTGCATATGGAAGAGCTTTAGGAGAAGCATTTCCAGCAGATCTAGAGAAGTTATTATTCCCCTCTCTGTGGCACTGATGAGGCCTCATCTGAAGTACTGAGTCCAATTCTGCCCCCCACCTCCCCAGTATAGAAAGGCTGTGGCTGCATTGGAGCAGGTCCAGCAGAGGGCAATGAAAATGATTAGAGGGCTGGAGCACATGACCTATGAGGAGAGGCTGAGGTACCTGAGCTTATTTAGTTTTGCAGAAGAGAAGAGTGAGGGGTGGTTTGATAGCAGCCTTCAGCTTCCTGAAGGGGGGGGTGGGGCTTTAAAGGGGATGGAGAGAGACTGTTGTTAGTAGTGACAGGTGGCAGAACAAGAAACAATTGTCTGAAGTTACAGAGGGAGAGGTGTACATAGGATATTAGGAAAAACTATTTCACCAGGAGGGTGGCGAAGCATTGGAATGCTTTACCTAGGGAGATGGTGGAATCTCCACCCCTAAGGGTTTTTAAGTCCTGGCTTGACAAAATCCTGGCTATAATGGTTTAGTTAGGGTTGATCCTGCTTCTGGCAGGGGGCTGGACTAGATGACTTCCTAAGGTCCCTTCCAGCCACAGGATTCCATGATTCTTCTGCGAGTGGTCCCCGTTGGCGCTCCACCATCAGGGACAAGCCCAGCACCTGATGCGGACCTGGGTGTTCCACATCAGTTGTAGGGCTCATCCCAGTGCTGCAGTATGGAGATCTTTCTTGAGACAAACTCAGCCAGACAGTGGATGCCCAGCTGCCACCTCTTGCTGTTTGCACCATTTTGGTCGCATGCGCCGTCCAGCTCCTGCCAGTTTCTCTTTAATTGCCACAGGCTGCCAACAGAATGTTCTCCTTCTCTCTCCTCATGGAGATCCTTCAGAGAGAAACTGTTCCTTAGATCTTTGAATATGGTTATCTTCCTCACTATCTGTTCAGAGTCTTTCCTTTTATATTTTTTAAGAAAAACAAAAATTGAAAAGTTAACAGTTAAAGTTTTAAATTTCATAGTAACAACGTAGTCAACATTCTTTCTTAGCTACTACTAACTTTTCGTTCATTTGTAAAAATACACACACACACACACAAAATTTAGTTCTTCGGTGAAATTGTCAATATGCCCGGATCTCCTGGCTTCAAAAAATGTGAGACATGCCACGAGGGGATGCTGGCATCTGATGGGCACACCTCTTGTATTTGATGTCTGAGTGAAGCATATGTGCCCCACAAATGTGTGCACTGCTCTATGCTCACAGTGAAAGCCCGCTGTGATCAGGAGATGAGGCTCCGCATGTTATTTGACAAAGCCCTCCAGCCTTCATCCTCAGAGGCTATTGCTTCTCCTGAGACTCCTTCACATAAAAGACAGGCATCTTTTGACTATGGAGTCCTTATCCAAGAAAATCCAGGTGTCGCAGATGAGATCCCTGCCTGTGACTATGTGGAGCAGATCCCAAAGCTCAGATAGGTCCCACAAGAATGGCTCTGAGTCAGCCGCAGCGAGATCGGTTTTGACCACGAAACCAGGAAAGAAATCTACCACAGCGCAGTCCCCGGAGACATGGGCATCTAGATTGGAGTCAGCACTGGCAGCTTCTAAGTACAAGGTGCCAAGAGAGTTATCTGCACCATGAGACCCGCTGGCACCGAAGACTATGGCACTACCAACCAACCAGTCAGCACTGCGAGATCCTGCTCCGTGACCAGCGCCAAGGGAGCTGACGCCATGAGCTGCTGCATCTCCTCATATGGAGCTGTGCAAAACATCCTGCTAAGACTCGACATCGTAGCCCTCAATCCCATTCACCATTTTTAACCTTCTCTCCACAAAGGCACTTGTTCACACCACCTCCATATATTCCACGTTGCTCTCCACCTAGCATGCTGCCCTCGCCATTTTTAAGCCCAGATAGGTCACAGGTGCAATATTACCAATGCCATTTTTCGCCTTCTCCTTTGCCTAGACTCCCTTATGTGTGTTCAGAGTCTCCTCATTCGCCCTATTTATCTTCTTGAGATTGTTCTTGAAGCTCACAATACCAAACATGTTCTTACCCTCGCAGATGATGATGATGTTATTATTATCGGGACTGTCACCGCTCCTACTCTCCATATTATTCGTCTTGTCATTATAGGTCATCTTCCGAAGGGAACACCTCCTGTACCTCTATTTCTTCCAGACACTGGTTATTCCTGCTCTGTCATCTTCTATTCACCGTCCTACCTTCCCTCAGTGACTCTCTGAAACGGAGGAAGGGCAGGCTTCGGACAACAACATTCACCCAGTGGCTGTTTCCACAACTGATCCATCCTCTTCCTCACCAGATGAGGGCATCATATAGGGAGAAGTTTCCTCTCCCAATGATATGGAACAATTTAATGAATTGTTTTAATGTGTTGCCCTCAGTCAAGAGGTTAAAATTGATGAGGTGGAGCAGAAGAGGCATCGTCTCCTCAAAAATCTTCAACCGGTGCAGAGTTCCAGGATCTTTACCCCTCTAGACGAAGCCATATTGTAGGCTGCCCAGGACATTTGGCAAACCCCAATATTTGTGTCACCCACAAAAAAATACATAGATAAAAAGTATTTTTTCCTCCTAGAGGGATGGAGTTTTTGTTTACTCATCCCCAACCTAACTCTCTCATGGCTGACACTGCTTACCACAGATCAAAGGCTCTGCACTTTAAGACACTTTTACCAGACAAGGTCAGACAGCTAGCAGAGGAGAAGCGAGCACACAGAAAGCACAATAAGGACTTGCCAGACACCCACTACATCTGCAAGAGATGCAGCAAGGACTGTCACTCTCGTGTGGGTCTTTATAGTCACAATAGACGCTGTAAATGAAGTCTTAAATTGAAACTCTAAAGGGCGCGATCCATAGTCTGTGCAGACAGAAGGATGCCTACTACTACTACTACTACTACCAGACAAGGACACAGAGGCCACACCTTTTTGGCAGGAAATTCTACTCCTGGGCCACACTTCTACTGCATGTAGCTAACTATTCCGCCCATTTATCTAATTACGACTTCGATAATTATTCCAATGTGGCACCCTTAAAGAATTACTTGTCAGAATCAAAAAGGTGAATTTTAAAGTCCATAGTTTGGGAGGGATGCGCATCCATGAGAGCAGCTGTACAAATCGCTCTGTATGTAGTTGATACAGATGCACATGCCACTGCTATTGCTGTAGTGATGAGATGGGCATCCTATTTGCAGTCAGCAGGAGTGCCAGAGGAATTACAAATAAAAGTCGAGGACCTCCCCTTTGACTGGTCCAAGCTATTTGCCAAAAAGACCAATTCTGTCCTGCATTCTACCAAAGATTTGCACACAACACTTTGCACTTGAGGAATGTGTACTCCTCCTTACTGACAATGTTGTTTCACCCTGTACCACAGACATTTTGACTATTCATACCAAAAGCACTCTTTATAACAACAGCAACGAACATTTGATCAATCCCATTTGCGACAACATCTGCCCAAATGCCGAAACAATACCAATCATGCACAACCTCACCAGTCTGCTAGGCAGCAGGTTTGATGGTTCTCTCAAGGACACGAAACCAGCCCATGTCATCCTTTTGGACTGTCCTGCTACCCACAAGTTTTACCACTGTCTGAGGCCCTTTTTCCACCAGTGGGTCTCCATCACCACCACCAAGTGGGTTCTAGAAATCATCTGATCAGGGTACCCTATTCCCTTTCTCTCCATACCACTGACCACCTCTCCTATCCTGCTCCTCTTCAGGGACCCTCTCACAAAACTCTTCTTCGTGAAGAAGCCAGCCACCTTCTCATCAGAACCATAGAGAAGGTACCAGAAGAATTCAAGGGAAAGAGTTTTTACTACCACTGTTTTCTCACGCAGAAGAGAACAGGCAGATGGAGACAGATACTAGACCTTTGGGGCCTGAATTGACACCTACACAAGTGATGGTTCAAGATGGTGACATTCGCTGCCATTATACCAGCACTGGAACACAATGACTGGTTCGCTGCCCTTGACCTTCAGGATGCATATTTTCATGTGACAATTCATCCAGTGCACAGACAGTTCCTCTGCTTCACAGTGAGCAGAGAACATTTTCAATATCGGGTGCTACCCTTTGGCCTATCCACCGCGTCCAGAGTGTTTTTCCAAAACCCTAGTGGTAATCACTGCACATTTACGTCACGAAGGAGTCATGGTATTTGCCTACTTCGACATCTGCCTTATCAAGGGACAATTGCTGACAGAGACTGCCAACATGTCTGCTATCTCCAAGTGGACATTCGATCATTTTGGGCTTTTAGTGAACCACAAAAAATCTACATTCAATCCTATGCCGGAGTTGGAATTCGTAGGAGCCAGGTTTGATGCTATTTCTGCCAGAGCCTACCTACCCCTGCAAAGGTTTCAGGAAGTTCAAGACTTAATACAAGTCATTACTACCAGCCCCACTGTTCAGATAGCCATGTGCTTAAAGCTAATGGGTTACATGGTGGCTACCACATATGTAGTCCAACGTGCCAGCCCTGGATAAGCGCCATCTATGATCCCACTAAGAACAGTTTGCACAAGTCAGTTTCCCTTCCTCTACACATCCGCCAATCCCTCACATGGTGGACGAGGTGGCATAACCTGCTGGCTGGGGTACCTTTTTCAGCAACCTTCAGTACATATCACTATGGACCCTTCCATTCTGGGTTGGGGCGCTCACATGGGTACCAGGTTGGTCCAAGGTTGTCAGTCACCAACCAAGTTTTTCTTGTGCATTAACTTGCTAGAGCTCAGGGCAGTCTTCAATAGCTGATGACATTTCTGCGAGAACATTTCCAACACCACAGTCAAGGTACTTATTGACAACATCACAACGATGTGTTATATCAGTCATCTGGGTGGAGCTCGATCTCCATCCTTACGTGGGGAAGCCATCCGAGTGTGGAACTAGTAGTAGTAGTAGCATCCTTCAGTCTACGTAGGCTATGGATCGTGCCCTTCGTAGTTCCGTTTGGCATCCTCATTTGCAGCTTCGGCTGTGACTGTGAAGACCCACACGAGAGTGACAGTCCTTGCTGCATCTGTTGCATATGTAATGGGTGTCTGGCAGGTCCTTGCTGTGCTTTCTGTGGGCTCGCTTCTCCTTTGCTAGCTGTGTGATCCTCAACTCACCCTTCTGAAGGCCCTTGTATAGTTCCTGCCTCCATCTACTGCGATCGTCTGCCAGCTCCTCCCGGCTGTCTGGCTTGATGTCTAATTCCCTGAGGTCTCTCTTGCAAACATCTTTGTAGCACAGCTGGGGGTGTCCGGGAGGTCTTTTGCCAGAGGCTAGCTCGCCATACAGGATGTCTTTTGGGATCCTTCCATCATTCCGTCATTCATCCTGTGGACGTGGCCAAGCCAGCGGAGGACCCGAGGTGAACGAACTCGTGGATGACCTCTAACGTATAGTTGTCAGTGCTGATTGATGGAGAAACAGCAACGTCCTGACCAAGTACATTTGTCTTCTTTAGGCTGATGGAGAGCCCAAAGTCCTTGCATGCTTTGGAGAGCTGATCCAGCAGCTTCTGAAGCTGGTATTCTGTGTGTGACATGACAGCAGCGTCATCTGCGAACAGCATATTTCTGATGAGGACTTCCCGCACCTTAGATTTAGCTTTCAGCCTTGCAAGATTAAACAGTTTCCCAGCAGATCTTGTGTGCAAAAAGATGCCCTCTGTTGAAGATCCAAAGACGTGTTTGAGGAGTGCGAAGAAGATCCCGAACAATGTCGGAGCAAGCACGCATCCTTGTTTGATGCCGCTCCTGATGCTGAAAGCATCCAATAATGTGCCATTGTGTTGGATGGTTTCTCTCATGTCTTCGTGGAAAGACTGGATCATCTTGAGTAACCGTGGCGGACATCCTATCTTGTGGAGCAGTTTGAACAGTCCGTTCCTGCTGACCAAGTCGAAGGCCTTGGTTAGGTCGATGAAGGCAGTATAAGCTGCGTCTACACGTACACGCTACTTCGAAGTAGCGGCACCAACTTCGAAATAGCGCCCGTCGCGTCTACACGTGTCGGGCGCTATTTCGAAGTTAACTTCGACGTTAGGCGGCGAGACATCGAAGTCGCTAACCTCATGAGGAGATAGGAATAGCGCCCTACTTCGACGTTCAACGTCGAAGTAGGGACCGTGTAGACGATCCGCGTCCTGCAACGTCGAAATTGCTGGGTCCTCCATGGCGGCCATCAGCTGGGGGGTTGAGAGAAGCTCTCTCTCCAGCCCCTGCGGGGCTCTATGGTCACCGTGGGCAGCAGCCCTTAGCCCAGGGCTTCTGGCTGCTTCTGCGGCAGCTGGGGATCTCTGCTGCAGGCACAGGGTCTGCAACCAGTTGTCGGCTCTGTGTATCTTGTGTTGTTTAGTGCAACTGTGTCTGGGAGGGGCCCTTTAAGGGAGTGGCTTGCTGTTGAGTCCGCCCTGTGACCCTGTCTGCAGCTGTGCCTGGCATCCCTATTTTGATGTGTGCTACTTTGACGTGTAGACGTTCCCTCGCTGCGCCTGTTTCGATGTTGGGCTGAGCAACGTCGAAGTTGAACATCGACGTTGCTGGCCCTGGAGGACGTGTAGACGTTATTCATCGAAATAGACTATTTCGATGTCGCAACATCGAAATAAGCTATTTCGATGTTGGCTGCACGTGTAGACGTAGCCATAGAGTGGCTTCCTCTGCTCCCTGCATTTCTCCTGCAGCTGCCTCAGAGAGAAGACCATGTCGATGGTAGATCTCTCTCCGCAGAATCCGCACTGTGATTCAGGATACACCCTCTCAGCAATCTTCTGGAGTCTGCTGAGGATGACGCGAGCGAACAGTTTACCAGCAATGCTTAGGATGGAGATTCCACGGTAATTGTTGCAGTCGCTTCTGTCTCCTTTGTTCTTATACAAGGTTATGATGTTAGTGTCGCGCATGTCCTGTGGAACCTCTCCCTCTCTCCAGCACAGGCACAGTAGCTTATGTAGGGGTTCCAGGAGAGTGTCTATGGCACACTTGATTACCTCTGGTGGTATACCATCCTGGCCCAGAGCCTTTCCTACTGCAATGTATTGCATTGCATTGCAGTGGAACTGACGCGCTCAGAACAACACCATGCTTGTGGCATCATACTTACCTGGAATGCACAACACCACAACAGACTCCCTGAGCAGGCACTTTGCCCCAGACCATGAATGGGAGCTTCACGACAGGGTTTTCAGTCTCCTCTTTCACCGATGGGGCATTCCCCTGGTAGACTTTTTTGCCACTTGTTGCAACAAGAAATGCCATTATTATTGCTCAAGTGCCATTTTTGCAACCCCCTTGTCACCCACCCCCTCCCTCGTGGGACTTGGACCTAGTTTTTAGTGCTCTTATGGTGTCGCTGTTCGAACCGTTAGGAACTGTACCTGTACAAATCATGACTACGAAGGTGGAGTTTCTTGCCTTTACTTCAGTGTGCAGAGTCAGTGAGATCTCGGCTCTTGTGGTGGTAGCCCTTACATGATTTTCAACAAGAAGTGGTGGTGATTCTGAGGCACCATCCCGCTTTCATTCTTAAAGTGTGCTTGGATTGTCACCTCAATGAGCCTGTTGTCTTGTCCTCTTATTACCCTAAGCCACACGCCTCACCCCAGGAAGCATCACTTCACACCCTGGGTGTGTGAAGGGTGCTAGTCTTTTATATAGACAGAACTAAATAATTTAAAAAAAACTGATAGACTTCTCATGTCTCTTGCTCATCGGTCCCAGGGCGAGCCATTATTGTCCCAGCTAGTAGCGAAATTAATAACTTTATGTAGAGTGCAGTGCTACGCCTTCAGAGGAATACCACTCCCAGGCTACGTCTACACGTGAAGCCAACATCGAAATAGGCTATTTCGATGAGTAACGTCTACACGTCCTCCAGGGCTGGCAACGTCGATGTTCAACTTCGACGTTGCGCGGCACCACATCGAAATAGGCGCTGCGAGGGTACGTCTACACGCCACAGTAGCACACATCGAAATAAGGGTGCCAGGCACAGCTGCAGACAGGGTCACAGGGCGGACTCAACAGCAAGCCGCTCCCTTAAAGGGCCCCTCCCAGACACAGTTGCACTAAACAACACAAGATACACAGAGCTGACAACTGGTTGCAGACCCTGTGCCTGCAGCATAGATCCCCAGCTGCCGCAGAAGCAGCCAGAAGCCCTGGGCTAAGGGCTGCTGCCCACGGTGACCATAGAGCCCCGCAGGGGCTGGAGAGAGAGCATCTCTCAACCCCCCAGCTGATGGCCGCCATGGAGGACCCAGCACTTTCGACGTTGCGGGACGCGGATCGTCTACACAGTCCCTACTTCGACGTTGAACGTCGAAGTAGGGCGCTATTCCGATCCCCTCATGAGGTTAGCGACTTCGACGTCTCGCCGCCTAAATTCGAAGTTAACTTCGAAATAGCGCCCGACGCGTGTAGCCGCGACGGGCGCTATTTCGACGTTGGTGCCGCTACTTCGAAGTAGCGTGCACGTGTAGACGCAGCCCCAGTGTCCCTGAGAGCACATTTCACAAGGGCTATGGCAACATCTGCAGCCTTCCTTCAGAGGGTTCCCATCCACAACATTTGCAGAGCAGCTTCCTGGTCTTCTTGTGACACATTCGTGAAACATTATGCGATCCAGCACCAATGGAGCAAGGACTCTCCTCTTGCATCAACGGTACTATCATCATGTGACAGACGATGACTCCTGTCCTCCTTCTGCTAGTCAAGGGTACTGCTACGCAGTCTCCTGATATGGAGCACCTATGGGGACCACTCAAAGAGGAAAGCAGTTATTCACCGTGGTGCATTAACTGCCATTCTTCAAGATGTGTGTCCTCCTGGGTGCTCGACAACCTGCCCTCCTGTCCAGTCCAGAGCCTCTCTTTCATATCTTTCAGATTCTGGGGTGGTCTCAAGAAACTGGCGGAAGCCAGACCGCACATGTGACCAAAACTGCACCAGGTGGCAGCTGCACATGTATAGGTTGGTTGATTACAGCTCTAGAAAGTTCTCCATACTGCTGTGGTGGGATGAGCCCACCATCTGATGTGGAGTACCCAGGTGCACATCAGGTGCTGGGCTCGTCTCTGATGTGAAATACCTTCAAGGACACATGTCTTGAAGAACGAGAGTTACTGCACCAAGCTCAGTAACTTTGCTTTCCTGTTATTCTAGAGCCCAAAACTCCTGCTGCCAGCTATATAGAATCATAGAATCATAGAACACTAGGACCGGAAAGGGCCTTGAGAGGCCATCGAGTCCAGTCCCCTGCCCCGACGGCAGGACCGACCACTATCTACACAATCCCTGATAGACATCTATCTAATCTGTTCTTAAATATCTCCAGCGAGGGAGATTCCACAACCTCCCTTGGCAACTTATTCCAGTACTTGACCACCCTGACAGTTAGGAACTTTTTCCTAATCTCCAACCTCAACTTCCCTTGCTGCAGCTTAAGTCCATTGCCTCTTGCTCTCTCCTCAGAGGCCAAGAAGAACAAGTTTTCTCCCTCCTCCTTATGACACCCTTTAAGATATCTGAAAACCGCCATCATGTCCCCCCTCAATCTTCTCTTTTCCAAGCTAAACAAGCCCAATTCTTTCAGCCTTTCTTCATAAGTCATATTCTCCAGACCTTTTATCATTCTAGTTGCTCTTCTCTGGACCTTCTCTAATTTCTCTACATCTTTCTTGAATTGGGACATCTTTCTTGAATTTGGAGCATAAGCTTTCAGGTAGACTCTGAGTGGGAAGATGTCTAAACTGCTGGTTACAGTGAAGGCCTGAGGCACTGGTTCTGGGTTCTAGACGGCCACATTGTATGGTTCCACGGTCCAATAAAGGTGTCAGAGACAGGTCTCTGCATGGGTGATTGAACTGATCTGACCTGTTATTCCCCAGACTTAGAGGGATTAGAAGCACATGGTTTTCTGTCCAGAAAATGGGACTGGACCAGGTTATAACCGTGTTATCTATGGTATGTAAAGTAACAGGGCTGGCTTCTAATCACAGGTATGGGAGGGATTGTATGTGGCCGATAGGGCGGGGGACTATGAGCCAGGACTAAGATCCGGACTCTGGAGTTCTTTTCTGAGCTGTCAGGTTGACTTGGAGTGAGATCTTTGGAAATCATTTCCAAGAGGAGGTCTTTAAAATGACGAAGATGCCAGTTGCAGCTTCATAGTTCAGGATGAGATCAATTTTGCATTTAAAACACAGTTTGTTTTGTATGAAAAATGCATTGTATCCTCTCCAAATTTGTTGCACAGATGCTTTTGAATAAATACGAATTGTCTGAGAGTGTACACGTAAATCTGTTAATGAGTTGGTCAGTTACTGGCTTCTTTCAGAAAAATACTATCTTTCAGTCTTTTCTAGGTCTTCAGTGGTCTAACAAAGTAACACAGACACTTTTCAACTAGTTAAAATGAAGTGAAGTATTGTGCAGAGGCTGTTTGAAGAAATTGGGTGGTAATTTAGTTCACTTATTCGAAGATTGTTATATCTAATTGCTAACGTTAAGATGGAGTCAGATAACTTTTAAGCAGGGTCATCATACCTCGTGGATAACTAAACGAATCACTGTTCTTGTGTAGCTATTTGTATGCAACAGTTCTGCTGACTGTGTGTAGTGACTCAGTGGTACAGACAAATGTCAAGTGTTTTCATTGGTAGGTGACTTGGCCAGCATAGCACTGCTCCTTTAAAGGTTTTGAGGCTGCTTCTAGCTTGGAAGTCAGTGTTTGAAAGGCACCCTGTGGCATTATCCTGCTAGGGGAACTGAGGCCAGGATGCAGAGGGGACTGTTAAAGCCCAGACATGTTGGGACTAGGGAACTCTGTCCCCTTTCCTAAGCCGATACATCAATTGCAACTCAACATTGTGCTCCAGCTGCTTTGCTCCTTTTTTAACATCTCAAGCCAGACAGCTTCTCTATCATGTCCTTATTCAAATAATTTGTACTAACCAGAGCTTACTTGTTTGCATATCTATAGCATATCTATAGTTTCTACATTATATAAATAGCATGATGACATCAAAAGGATTGCAAACACATTTAAGCGGTGCCTTTCTGTATTGTACAGCCTTCTTTGTAAGCATCTCCTGGTTTCAAGAATCTGTGAAACCTCTACAGACGTGCATGTTGTTTTGTTTTGACTTAGTGGAATGATTGGTACCTTGGCTGGTGTGCGATACCATCCCTGCAACTGGTGAAATTTGAAACCTTGATATTCTCCCCTAATGAAGTGAGGCATTAGTGTGTGTGTTCATCATACCACATGTAATTGATCAAGATTTAGAGAATCATGTTTGCATGTTCACAAATTGGCTTCCAAACCTGTAGGAGGCTGGTTAGTTCTGAAAAGTCATCCCAGTGCCCCCTGCTCAGTCCAGGAGTTTAGTATTGCATGGATATTTGGTATTGGCATTGCGAAATTGTACAGAACAGAATTACGAAATGAGTATGAAAATTAACTAGAGGACAAGTTGTGTGTCTGAGCTGATGGCTGCTGTTGTGTGGGTGGGTGGGTGCGCGCGCGCGCATGGGGAGAGTGGTATGCTTTTGATTGCTCCTTGCTCTCAAGGAGATTAAGCTATTTTTAGACCAAACTGTTGGTGTGAAGCTAGAAGAAACTGTGCATCTTCTAGATTTATGAAAGTTGCCAAGCAGATCTTGAGTGTTTTCTCCAAACTACATTTATTTGTGGCGTTTTCCCTAGCCTGTCATTTATTTGAATGCTCCTGCCCCACTACCCCAATTGCAGAGGACCCCATAGCATTGACAAACTGAGCATGACCCCAGAGTTTGTCAAACAATCTAATTCATTGAATGTTTGCAAGCACTAGGATAAAAAGAAGTAATTTATTTTCTAATTATTCCTTGTCTAGCACAACCATGCATTGCCAATGTGTTGCTATTTAAAATATTTATCTTTCTCTATTGCGTGATCTGCTTGAAGGCCATAGAGGGGATGAAGTAAAAGCACTCATTTCCATCTCAGGCACGTTACTATGACTTGTCTTGGGTTGTTTTGACGTTTTCCTGTAAATAAATTTATTTTTCATTAGAGTGTTTCTGGGCTCATGGCATCCAGGAAAGCCAGAGCCATTGTGCTATTCAGCTGTTGCCGACTAAATGAAGATAAACAAGTGTAATGAATGCCTGCTGACTCCATCGCTGTGTCTTCTCCTTGCTCAAGGACTGTGTCCTTGAGCAAGCTTGATTAATCTGAACCACCATCCACACCGGGGGGTGTTTTTTGGGGAAGGGGGTTTCCAAGTCAAAACCCACTGTTGTCATCCTCTGTTGCCCTTGCATCTCTAAGCACTTCATGAGCATTAAAAGCCCCTCTTGGGACCAAGAAGTTGCCCAGGCATACAGTGAAGAAAAGTGATATGTTTAAGGCCAGTTAGTGAACAAGGACTGGATCCTGCATTGTTCTACACACAGTCTGTGCGCCTCAACAATGGGAACCTCCTGCTTTCCTGGTAGTCAGGGCTCTCTCTGGGTGAGGGACGAGTGTAGTAAATATTGTGCTGGCTGTGGGCTCACAAGACTTGGCTCAAATCCCAGCTCTGCACGGCCTTCCTATGTGACCTTACATGAGTAATTTAGGCTTCCCGTGCCTCAGTTTCCCATCTGTGCAGAGGTGCTAGTAGCACTGCCCCAGGGCTCTAGAGTATATGGAGAATATGTTAGGTGAGGTGCCCAGCCACAATGGCTATCGAGACAGTGTATGTAGCTAGATAGATAGGGTGGAAGACTCAGAGCCTAGAGTGTGCTGGGCCTAGGGGATGCTCGTGCAGTTCCAACAATTAACTCAAGTAAGCTGCATTAAGTTTTCCAGCCCTCAGTTATGTTAATTTTAGGGAATAATCCTTACAGCTGGAAATGAGGTAACAAATTCTGATGCGGCTCGGAGAAGTAAAACAAAGCATTGGCAGAGAGGAGGGTTGAAGACTGCTGGAGTTGGGAATTGTATCAGAGAGGTAGCTGTGTTAGTCTGTAGCTTCAAGAACAAGAAGTCGTGTGGCACCTTATAGACTAACAGACATTTTGGAGCATAAGCTTTCGTGAGCAAAGACCCACTTCATCAGATGCATGGGGGGGTGGTTTCCAGAGGAGTATTTAAGGAATGGGGTCTCAGAAGAAGGGAGGGCCAGAGCTGAATTGTTGGAGTTGGGAATGTTTTCTGTTGGAGACCAGATGGGCTTTGGGAGGACAGTGAGTGAGCACCAATGGGGCGCAAAGAGGAGATTGAAAATGAAAGCAAGTGTTGAGATTTCTAGAGTGGCAGAATTATGCTTTCTTCTCACTCTTTCAATTATATTTTTGTTTATTTCAGTCTTTCCTCCTCCCTCACAAAGTGATACATTCCAATCATTTTTAGCTCATTGAGTCTGAGAGCTTGCTGCTGAATTTTATAATAATTTCTCTTTCTCCATCTCTGTACTGCTAATCTTCCAAGCTGAGGAATTCTGGGACAAAGAGGAGTCTGCAGAGTGGAACTCTGTAAAATTAGCTTTTGCAGCATTAGTGTTTGCACAGTTATAGAGCGAAGACCCGCATTCCCCCTGCCTGACTGGCAGCCTGCTTCTCTTCCCAAGGAGAGAGGTTGTAATTCAGCCCAAAGCTCACTGCCCTTCCTCCTTTGCTGCAGCCATCTGATTGTGTGTGAGCGAGCAGCAGGGGAGAGTGTTCTCGTACATTTGGAGAGGGATTTAATTTGGGTTTGCTATCTAATTCTGCCATTTCATTGGCTCAGCTGCTCTTGCTGGGTCAAGATCTCTTTTTAAAATGGCATCAAAGCAGAGACTGGGCCAAGTGACTGGGACGGGAAAGGGGGGCACTATAGATGAGGGCAAGGATGATTTTGTGATTAAGACCCTGGACCTGGAATTGAGGAGGTGTTGGTTCAGTTCCTTGCTCTGTCCAAGACTCCCTACCTGAGCTTGGCATATCGCTTGATCTTTCTTAACTCCAGAGTCCATCTGCAAAATCGGGATAATATTTCACCACATACTGCAGTAGGCTGAGAATAAGCAACATGTTAGGGGCTGGGAGGTGCTGGAATACTACAGTGACAAGTACCATTGATAGCTATGCAAGCTAGAGCTGCTTGGTCAGAGTGACATTGACCCAGGGCTGAAGGTAGCCTATCCATAGGGCTAAATACAGGATAGAGAGATATGTGGGAGAGGGAAAGCTCCTCCCTTCTCCACCAAGCCTGAGGGGAGCTGGGAAGGAGGTGGGAGCTACAGGGCCTCATCCCCTGCCCTCCCTGGCAGCTCCAGACACTCCCTGGGAGCCCCAGGGAAGTGTCAGCCTCCAGCGCTCCCCAAGCCCCAGGGAAGCAGCAATTGTTGGCTCACCCTAGGTAAGTGGCAGGGGTCTGACAGCCGCCCACACTCTCCGTGCTTCCCTAAGGCTTGGGGAAGTGACCTAGGTGCTCTCCAGCCCTGCCTGCGCAGCTGCTGCCAGAAAAGGTCAGCGGGACAAAGTCCCTTTTAACAAATAAGTAGGCATGCCTTTTTGGCACCCCAAATACAGGACTGTCCCGCCAAATATGGGACACATGGACACCTTGCTTCTGTGAACCCACACAGGGAGGAGAAGAGAAGACAACAAACATGTGCCTTAATGGTGGAAGTGGGGTTCTTGCACCCAGGCAGTCCTCCAAGTGCTGCTGTCTGCTGCACTCCCCAGAAAAGGCACCTGGATTACTCTGAAGTTCACCGGTGAGCTACAGGATCTCTGGAAACCCAGTCTCAGTGTGCAGAATGTCCTCCACTCACTGAGGAGCATCTTCCCCATTGTGATGATCTTGTACCTTCAGGCCCAAAAGTACATCTCTTCAGCAGGTTCTGTCAGGTCCTTTTACCCGCTCTTGCTTCCCTTGACAGTGCTCTTGTTAAATCACCTGGCTCCC
Organism: Carettochelys insculpta; assembly: GCF_033958435.1. Lineage (NCBI taxonomy): Eukaryota > Metazoa > Chordata > Testudines > Carettochelyidae > Carettochelys > Carettochelys insculpta. The sequence goes on along the minus strand of NC_134147.1, from coordinate 2,370,511 downwards.
TTCATTGTCTTTGCTGCTTTAATTCCTCTCTCCCTCACCTGCTGTTTATTAACTTGCTCTGAATGGTACCTGGGGCCTCGTGATTTTGTGAAAGACAAAATAAAGTTGCATGATGGTCTCATACACACTGCTTGCATTAGCTGCCTGGGCTTAATTTCAGAATCCACGGCTCACATCAAAATATGAACTTGGCTCTCCTTCCCCAAGCCCTCCTGTCTGATTGCCTCCTTCGCTGTGTGCTACTATCAATAACTGTTCCCTCTGAAAATCATCAGGGTTCCCTGAGGGAGGGCCCTGGCTGCCACCTCCCTGAACTTCTAGACCACACTGCAAAACGGCTGTTCTGGCTGAGGTGTCATGGGGGACTGAGGACTGAGAATAGGAGGGTGACAGTGGATAGACAGAGCTGGTGTCTCCCTTTAGAGCTGTTGACGTCTTTTCTTGTGCGCTATTTTCTTAGTGGTCCTTTGTGTTGGGCTGGGTGGACTGCTCAACTGGTTGTGGATCAAGCCAGAGCTTGCACTAAGAAAGACCCATGAGAGGCGCTGCTCAGAGGAGAGTGGTGCACAGCCATTGAACCCACCTGTTGCTTGCTGGTATTGCCACCAATAGAGTGGCTAATATGGCTATGATGGGCCTGTGGCAACCAACAGGGGGCTTAGATGTGCCCATTTCAATTAAACCCCTTAATTTTCAGTGTAATTGGTGGCTTTGGTGCACAGGTCTTTCCAGCAGTTGAGCCGTCATGTGGCTGGCTGAGTATGATGGCTGCATCTTTCCTTTAGAGGGGCAGCAGAAAGGGAGCTGAGAGTCAAAGGGGTTAGTGTATGTGGGGCTGAGTGGGAGAAGCAGGATATGGCCTTCTCCTCTGGCTCATCTCTTTGAAACCAGCTCAGGTCAGTCATAACTAATGGCTGTTTAGTGATCTCTGAACTGAGCGGGTGCCCTCAGTCCTGTCTGGAGTGGACACATGTCTATTCCTGTAGCAGATCACAACCAGCAGCCATAGCAGAGGGACCATAAATAGACTAGCCCCTGTAGGCTGGACTCCCTGTTTAGTCTTAGAGTTGGCTTGTTCTCCCAGAATCATTCATCCTTCTCCTTGAGCCGGGGCCAGATGGGCTGCATCCATGATAGCAGAAGCGGTCGGCAGTCTTCTGTTAAAACGGGTTTCCAGTGAAGAGGAGCTGGTGGAGTTTTTCCTCAGTAAATGCTTCCCCATTTTTCAGCCAGCTCTCCCGATTAGCAGCTTTGTTTCAGGACTGCCAGCTGGTGTGTTCTGCCAGGTTTTGCTTCATATCTGGTAGAGCAATTTCCCCTGCTGCAATTCTTGACAGTGCCACTTCCTCTTAGAGAATCATCAAGCTGAGGAATTTCTAGATCAGGAGTCAGGCTTAGAGGGATGTGACAGTCTGGCTTAGTGCATGTGGATGGAGAAGATACCTTTCTCTTTTTAAAGTAGAACACCCCTCTGGGAAATTGCTGTGTGGATAGGGGAAAGGGTATGAACGGATTAATCCCTTATTGGCAGAGATGGGGAAGTGGTTTTTTAAATAACTATTTGAATTTTAAGAGGTACGTACAGGTACAAGAGGCAGATGCACAAGTAAGGTTAGAGGCAAGTTCAGTACTTAGGTGGTGAGGGGGAAGAAACCCTGCACCTATAGTTGAATTTTCCCCTAATAAACCTAGAATTTAACCTCTGCATCTTTGTATGATTTCTGCAAGAATGCTTCCCGGAAATTTCTGATGCTGTATCTCAGTGCCAGGTTTGACTAGTTTTTGTCTGGAAGGGTTAGAAAAGGAATCAAAGATGTCTTGGGGGTCCACAAATAAATAAATAAAAAATCCTGACTCTCTTTCTGGAGAATGTCGTGGATTTGTGTGGCACATCTGCCCTGTGGCTTGGCTTGCACAATCCAAAGCTGTTTGCTTTTATTGATGTTGAAGAGGAGAAGCAGTAGTCTCTTGGAGAGGGCATTGATGGAGTAGGAAAAGCTTGGATTGGAGCGTACACCTCTCACCCCACATTAATATCTGCAGGGAAGTGGTTTATTAAAACACTGCTATAAAGCGGAAGCAAAGACCTGTTCTCTCTGTTTCTATCCAGCCAGCAAACAGATTGGAATGCTCCTAGGCTCACATCCAATTAGCCAGAAGGACCTGGGAAATTGAGCATCTTCCTGTACTGCTCATGAGATGCTCAGAGACTGTGTCCTTGGCTGAAGTGAGCCTTCTTTTGTTTGTCGTTTTGCTGGTGTACTGTTTGTGTGATGGTCTCATGGAAGAAAAAAGGGGGCAGATAGTGGGCAGTGGCCTTGTAAAAGGAACAGGGCTTTGGCTGTATGTCAGCAATAAGGCCCTGGAGCCGTGACTGCTCTGTCTCCTGATGGTCTAACGAGCACACCTGGGCTGCATCAGCTAGGCTGCTGGATGGAACACCATTCTCTCATTAGTTCAGAAAGGCAGCGGGCTGGCTCTTGAGCCCAATGCTGCAGCAGTTCTCTGGCCTCTCACAGCACTTGCTCGTGCCTGTGATAGCCCTGGTGCCTGCTTGTTCCCAGCATTGTATCAGCCTGTGTCCCTGTCCCTGTCTCAGATCCAGCCCCTTTCCTGCCTTGCCTCCCACTGTAAACTATCTCTGAGCCTCAGCTCAGACTCCTGACTCTTGGCTATAGCATTTGGCATCTTACTTCGGTTGTGTCCAGGGTTGCCGTCCGTCCATAAATTTACGGACTGTCCATAAAATATTAGCCAAAATTGGACGTGTCAGTAAAGTCCATTTTAAAAAAAAATGAGGTGTCCGTAAATTTTGTAAAAGTGCAATAAAATTTCAAAAACCAGCAATTATGCTATAGCAATTAAATGTCTTCCGTTTTACTGTGGAGCAGCAGAAATTGGACGTTTTAGTTGTTTATTTAGCTCAATGGTTGAGTTGATGTAACATGAATCACGTGATCCATGTGATGTTATCTACATTACCCCCCTGAGTTAGGGTCAGCGCATTGGCAACATGACTGACTAAATGAAAGTGAGTTAAATAACATGTTGTTGTTGTGATGCATGAATGACAATGATTACTTTTCACTTTTGGCCATTTATGTTGTCGTGATATAGTATAAAAATTATGTCGTTAAAAAAACTTCTGTCTGTAAATTTTTCCCATTTTGTCCATAAATGACATTTCTGTGAGTTGGCAACCCTGGTTGTGTCCCTCAACTCTGCTACCTGACTTATGACCGTACCTCTGATCCTGGGTGTGTATTCTGAACTGTTGATTCCTGCTCCAATCACTGGGCATGACTACCTCTTTCCTCATCTCTGACACTGACCCATTGATTTCATGCCTGCCTTAGGCTCATCCCACTCTTGTCCATCTTTCAAGCACATTTTCGAATGGTGACAAATGCTTCCCTTCTTTCTCTTGGTGGAACTTTTGATTCACATACCGTGTAGATGATCCTGGTTTAGGTTACACGCCTTTCAAAAAAGGATTGGATAGAAATATGGCACTTGACTACCGTGGCTGTTAATTTTAATACACTGTGAATCTCACGCTGTTTCCTTTCCCTCCATACTGCCAGTCTTCCACAAGGGAGAGGATGGACTCAGTGTGAGAAAAAGAGGTTTAATGAGGGATGTAGGGCAGAACTTTGTAGGCATCTTATAAAAAGTGAGTTTTATTTCCTAAAACACAAATCACATAATCTGGATGCATGGAGGTTGGTGAATTTACCAGGATGGTTGAGCCATTAACAATAGTAAAAATGAGAACCGTGAGTAGATGTGTCGCACAGGTCCCTAAAACATTTATTTGTGTTATTGTCACATCCCACTGATCTAAGTGCTTTACAAACAGTAAGACATGCTAGGCCCTGCTCTGGGAAGGTTACAGTCTAAACAATGACTCTGTCCTTTGGAGCTCAGCCATTGGTAAATGTTTATGGCCTGTTGCAACCAGACAATGCTTTGAGGTTTGGCTACTGCTCCCTAGTGGGTTGGGATCCTTCCCTTCACTCATCCCACAGCAGCAACTCCTGTGCTGAGAGATTTGGCTCTCTGCTCTGTGTGTTGCACTTCCAAGGCTGCAGAACTGCTCATATTGGCTCTGCTCCCAACTGGATTACATTTGCAGGGTGGAGTTGTGACCTGGCTGCTGGGATTGCGGGCCACTTGCTCACATTTGGCCTGTCTGGGCTCCTGTCATCATTACAGCTGAGCCAGACCTGAGTGGTGCTGGGGCAGTCAAGGCTGCAGTCCCTGCAGCAGGGAGGAGAGCCCAGGCACCTTGGAACAGGAGTCTCAGGAGCTGCGGCGTTTCTCTGGACATCTGTATCAGCCGGCTGGCTTGCTGAAATAGCTTGGGCAGACAAAGTGGTTGGGGTGCTATGACACAGCTACAGCATGTTTGAAACTGAGGATTTGTGAGCAGTGTCCTGTGAGGTATTTTCTCATGTCTAATGGTCTAGTGAAAGAGAAGAATGTTGTATGGATGGGAAACTCTGCTCTCCATTCTCACCTTGGCTACGTCTACACGTGAAGCCAACATCGAAATAGGCTATTTCGATGAATAACGTCTACACGTCCTCCAGGGCTGGCAACGTCGATGTTCAACTTCGATGTTGCGCGGCACCACATCGAAATAGGCGCTGCGAGGGAACGTCTACACGCCAAAGTAGCACACATCGAAATAAGGGTGCCAGGCACAGCTGCAGACAGGGTCACAGGGCGGACTCAACAGCAAGCCGCTCCCTTAAAGGGCCCCTCCCAGACACACTTGCACTAAACAACACAAGATCCACAGAGCTGACAACTGGTTGCAGACCCTGTGCCTGCAGCATGGATCCCCAGCTGCCGCAGCAGCAGCCAGAAGCCCTGGGCTAAGGGCTGCTGCCCACGGTGACCATAGAGCCCCGCAGGGGCTGGAGAGAGAGCATCTCTCAACCCCCCAGCTGATGGCCGCCATGGAGGACCCGGCAATTTCGACGTTGCAGGACGCGGATCGTCTACACGGTCCCTACTTCGACGTTGAACGTCGAAGTAGGGCGCTATTCCGATCCCCTCATGAGGTTAGCGACTTCGACGTCTCGCCGCCTAACATCGAAGTTAACTTCGAAATAGCGCCCGACGCGTGTAGCCGCGACAGGTGCTATTTCGAAGTTAGTGCCGCTACTTCGAAGTAGCGTGCACGTGTAGACACAGCTCCTGTGAGCAGTGACCTGATGGCAATGACCAAGGCGAGAAGTGCCTTCAACCTGTGCCGAGACTCAGCATGGATCCAGCTGTGTTCAGAGGACCATTCCAGTGCAGTGCCAAGTTCTAGCAGCTCCCCTGAATTGTGCTTGGCTCAGTGCAGGATTATTGTACACTGAACAAGTCCTCAGCCTAGTGACTAGCTCCAGTGCTGGTGAGACGTGCGAAGGCAGCAATGGTTACTACTGGTGAGGAATCCAAGGGGGGCACTGGCCATGTACCTCCTCCCACATAACTTCTCTGTGCTGCCCCCAGCCTAGGGAGGGCCTGGCCCCGCTCAGCCTCAGGTCCCACCTCTTTCCAGTAGATGCTGGAAGCAGAGAGACACTGCTAAGAGCTGGCAGAGCAGAGCAGGATGGGAGTGGGTTGCTATGCTTCCTACCACTGCTGGGGAGTTTGAGGGAGGGTACAACCCCTGCTGCCGGTGCCAGGCCCTTCTAATCCCCCAGGCTGCCCTGGGCCATGTAGGGTCCCCCAAAAAGCATCCAATTAACAGGACACTTTTGTGTTGGCCGCTGGCCCCTTGCCCCTCTCCCCAGAGTTGGAGGATGGGCAAGAGAAACTTCATGCCCCTCCATGCATCACCCCAGCATCCAGAAAGTCTGGCATCTACTGTGTTAACCTCTGGGGCTGAATACATCCTCATTGTGGGAGGAGATATGAAAATCCACTCAGCTGCCCAAGCCCACCCCACCCCTCCGGCGCACTGCTTCTTGCAGTCAATTACAGTGTGAATTGCAGCTCCTTTTCCCACCCTTGCTGACCAGAGCTCTGCTGGCCAGGGAATCCGTGCAGAGATATGGAGGAAGATTTGCCTTGAGTTGTGTGAGGGCATCTCTGTGCTTCCATTCCGGGTCATGCTAAGCCCCATGTTTCCTTCCCTGTAAAATGCTGCTGTCCCCTCTACTCCTCCCTTGTCCTCTCTCTGCCCTTCTGCTCTTCCTGGGAAGCTACAGGAAAGGCAGGTCACTTTTACCTACCTCTTCTGTTCAAGTGTTTTCCATATACCTTTCTTAGCTCTCATTTGCTGGTTTCTGAGCAGCTAAATTTCTCCAAAAGCCCCTGATTGTGACCACTTACGTAGGCCCTCACACTCAGGCCCCTGAAAATCACGCTCTGCAATTGGCAATGAAGCAGGTTTTCCCAAGCTGCTTTTTTCTTTTTTGCCTTTTGCTTTTGTCTAAAGTCGGAGGCTGTGAGAGGCGTGCTCGGCGCATGGCATATCAGACCTCTTCCAGCCCACTTAATTTCAAAAGCTAATTTGTTCACCGCAAAGTGCACGTGCACCTAAAATAAAATAGAATGAGAGTTTTCCATGCATGCTGTACATTGCAGCATGGTTGAAAGGGAGGAGCCAGGGTAATGTTAGGTTGCTAAAATTAAAAACCTTAAAGAAAGAAGAGCCACTAGATTTTCTTTTTTCAGTTTCACAAGTCCTGAGCCAGGAATTAGAGCCATCAGTAGGTGCGCAATGCTGATTTTTAAGAGCAAGTAATTTGCATCCTCTGGGATGACATCCCTGCTTTCCCTTGCTGTGTGTTTTTGTATTAAATGGCATCCTTCCGTGTGGTGTCATCTCACATGCACAGTGCGTGTGAGGTCAAGAGTGCGTGAATGTTCCTGCCCCATTACTTCACCAGCCCTGGGCATCTTCTAGCTGCCAGTATAGGGGCCTTGAGCTATCTTCAGGGCTGGGGAATCTTACAAACTGGTAAGACTGAATTTGAGCAAAGCTTTGCTAAGCACCCCATGAGCACACAAGATGTGACTGGTGCAGCCACCAATGTCCAGCTCCTACAGTACACCCCAGGTTTGGGTGTGGTTAGAGAGTCTCTTCTGCACCTCCTGGTACCCTCAGGCATGCTTGAGCAGGGAGCTGGTGTTTCACCTTTTGTAGCAGTTGTGAGGCATGTTGCCACACGTGCTCCTCCCTGGCTTTTTGCTTGCAGCAGCCCTGAGCTAGGAAGATGCCTCTGACATCACTGTTCCCTAGCACTCCATAGATTGAGGCTGCATTTTTGGCCTCAGCACATTCAAAATATAAAAGGCACCCATCTCCTTCTCTGCTCCTTTTCCCTCATGTCCTCCATTATGATCACAAGCTTCACTGGCATGTGTCGGGCTGGTTTTGCTCCTGCATTTTGTTTGCACTGTTCTGTGCAAGGGGTGGGGCAGGGAGCAAAAGGTGACTATTCCATTGGGCTCTTGACTCCGGAGCTGCCAGCTCCTGTTTTGTCATATTCTCTCCACTCTGTCTCTAAGCCTAAGTTCAGCAAGGGGCATTTTCAAAGATATTTGCTGTGGTTCCCTGCATGGGCTGGAAGGGCAGGAGCCAGTGAGGGGAAGGTGGTAAGGAGAGGCACAGAAAGGATAAGCAGCTAGTTGTTGAGGAGTGTTGACTAAGTAGACCAGAGTCTAATTGTCTGTATTCTGGCTCTGCCAGTGCTTTTCATTGCTGTTTGTTGGTATTATCCACACTTCTCTTCAGACCAGGCTTACCGTTTCTAAACAAAAGCCCCCAAAGCAGCCACACCCTGGCAGATTAGTCCTCTTTGGGATTTTGCACTTGTGCAGTTCTTTTCACAGCCCTTCCCAAGGGTGAGAATTATTCTCCCGTGTCATACATTGGAGTCATCAAGGAATAGGGAAGCTGAGGATAAGACTGGACTTTCTAGGTGCCCACATCTTGGACTATGGACAAGACTGTGACTTTCGGGCACACCTTGAACAGCTCTACTCTTTCGTGTACTCGTAAATCCTGCATTTAAAATGCAGCCAAGTTCCTGAGAGGCTGCATTCTCTTATTGCTGCTATGTGTCTACTGGCCTGGTTCTTCTCGCATGCTGGAACAAACCACATGCAGTTCCCATTGCAGTCAGTGGTGTCATGTGGCTGTAACACTGGTGGTAACAAGAGGAAACTTGGATGCAACAATCTGTCCCAATCTGGTAGCCATGAGTTTAGTTTTTGCTTAGTTTTCCATGTGTAAGGCTGTAGTAGGCTATAACTTGCATGACTGAAGTCGGTGGGGTTTTGCAGGGCATAAGCCTGCACAGAAGTTGGCCCTTGCTGTAGTAGGTGGCATCTGAAGGTTTTGGAGCCAGTTTACAGGGTTTTTAGTTCAGGGTGGGAGAGAGAGCTCAGTGGTTTGAGCATTGGTGTGCTAAACCTGGGGTTGTGAGGTCACCCCTTGAGGGGGCCATTTGGGGGTCTGGGGCAAATAGATTGAAAAAAAGATCTGTCAGAGATCAGCTGATAGGAATAAGGGAATTTTGATGTTTGTAGGGCCCTTTTGAAAAGGGCCCCATGTAGATGCACTGTGTGCGGCTGAAACATGGCACTTTCCAAGTGCCGCAGCTTGCAGTGTGCTAATGAGGCACTGAATATTCATTTCAGTGCCTCATTAGTATTCTCTGATTTGGCCATTAGCATGGCCCTTTCGAAATTTTGGCCAAGTGTAGACATGGCCCAAGTGTTCCATTTGGGTGGTTCATCTGGCGGATCTCAGACGGTGCACAATGTACAGTTTCAGAGAGCAGTTAGTCACAGTTCAAGAGAGGCTCATGGTGAAAAACAAAGGGGTGCAGATGAGGATAAAAGGGCACTTGTAAAACTGGGTGACAAGTTTCAGGTCTGGAATTAGCAGGGATTGATGCCCAGAAGGATAGAGTATCAGACGGGTAGCCGTGTTAGTCTGGTTCTGTAACAGCAACGAAGAGTCCTGTGGCACCTTATAGACTAACAGAAAAGTTTTGAGCATGAGCTTTCGTGATCAAAGACTCACTTCATCAGATGCTGGTCGTGGAAATCTTCAGAGCCAGGTATAAATAAGCCAGAGCAAGGCTGGCGATAACAAGGTTAGCTCAGTCAGGAAGGTCAACTGCTGGTAGTAGGCCTCATCCTTCCTGACTGAGCTAACCTTGTTATCCCCAGCCTTGCTCTGGTTTATTTATACCTGGCTCTGCAGATTTCTACAACCAGCATCTGATGAAGTGAGTCTTTGCTCACGAAAGTTCATGCTCAAAACTTTTCTGTTAGTCTATAAGATGCCCCAGGACCCTTTGTTGCTGTTACAGAAGGATAGAGGTGACTTACAGAGCCCTGGCTGTGTGTGAAAGTGGAAGATTGGAATAGCAGGGGCTGTTTCACGTCATGACTAGTTCACTAGAAGAGTTAGGTTAGAGCGCTGTACAAGTAGGAAGGCCATACCTATTATGAAGCCAGGATTGGGATACACTGGGTTAGCTGGTGGGAGGGGAGCGAAGCTACAGGACTGGAATACCATTGAAGTGCCAGCTGTGTGCAAAGCCTGAAAAAACATAGTCACGTAATAGAACCCATTCATCGTGAATTAGGCACTTTAAATAGGCATTCGCACCTCTGGAAAACGGTCTCAAACCTGTCCAGAACTGGAACATGTACTCACTTTCTGCTGGGGTTGGTGCCTGTATACAAGGCACAGATCAAGTATGACTTGGACCCAAGAGGCTTGGTTCTATCCTGTATTACTTGGCCTTTGGTCATGTGAGCACTGAGTTCACCAGCAGTTTTTAAACGGGAGTTCTCAGCTTCCTCCAGCCATGACTTAGATTTGATTATGTGTGATGGAATCTCCCTCATGTTTTAAAGGTACTGGAAACTTCTTCCTTTTTTAGTGCTCGGCAGTTTCTCTGTCCTCCCCTGGTGTCCCCCCACCACTCCCCACAACTGCCAGTTCTACTTGAGAAACTCTGTTGCCAAGTAGTTATTTGCTGGAGGCAAAGGATTGAAAATGTTAATTGAAAACAATTGCCAGCAATGGGAGACATTAAAAATAACATACACACAAAATCAGGATTACACTGGCTCCAAATGCAGCCACCTTAAAAGGATTGCAACAACAAACAGAGAAATGACGACAGCAGACTGCCATGACTACATTAATCCAGCCTCACACTGATTTATAATTTTGTTTTTACTTAATCTGCATTTTTTGTTCAGTTCGTTCTCTCTCTCTCTCTCTCTCTCTCTCGCTCGCTCGCTCGCTCGCTCGCTCGCTCGCTCCAGGACAGAAGGGAGCATGCAACAGAATCTGAGGCATGCTGGTGCAGTTTCTTCAGTTCATTTTAACATCAAGGTCTTTGCCTGGATTTAACTAGTAGCCAAATTAAAAACTTAAACACCAAATGAGCCCTGTCTCCCTGACAAATGTAGTGTTTTACCTAGATAAAGATTTTCTCATTTTTATTTCCATTAACCTTTGAGGGGTGGAACTGGCTGAAGTGTTATCTGAAAAGGCCACGAGCTGGTTTAATTTTGGCTGGCACACAGAACCATGACAACAACATCAAGCACAGGGTGAGTGCAAGAGGCCCTTTGTGCCAGTCACCTTCTTTATGCATGGAAGCCTCAGCACCCAGCGTTAAATCTTTGCAGAAAGAGAAGCAAATCACAGCCTCTCATTGAACAGCTTGGTAATTAATCAGCTATTCAAAAAGGAGACCCGGTCACTTAAAAACCAATTAGAAAGGAGCTGGTTGCTTCTGTCACTAATTTATTGGGGTTAGAAGAAAGTGAACATCCACTGCAGGGGGCACAGAGGGCAGCTGCAGGAGTATGTTGATAATACCGCGATTTAGCGTATTCATTGATCAAGCCCTGCAAATCTGCTGATATCCGCTTTATATCCACACCCCAGGCTTCAGATGGAATGCAGACACAAATTTTATATCTGCACACGGCTCTCTTCATTGAATCTGCTGGTCTATCGCGTCTCCCTTTAAAATGTGAATCTTAATGTGAAGGCCAGAAAGTTTCAGCTAAATGCAATCTCTAGAGCTTTTGTATGAGGAATGGTTGTTTTCCTCCCATCCCCCAGCAGGATACATTTTTAGCTCAATTTCAAAATGATCCATTCTAAATCTGAATGGTTGTCATTCTTTTTAAAGCACGAGTTTTTGAGAAGGAGAGTGTTTGTTTCAGTTTAGCACTGAGAATAACACTGTAGGGGGAAGTCCTGTCAGGGCTGCCTATAGCAGAGGCACAGCACAGACAGCATTCCACAGTTCTTTCCTGGAGAAACAACATCTAAGCTATAGTGGAGAGTTTATTATCTGAGGTTTGTCCCAGGACTGGTCCACACCCATTGCCAGGAATGGAAAGGCTTCCTTTGATTTCAAAGGGCAAGGCTGGATCAGGCCCTTTGATCTTGTCCACTCTCACAAATTTTGCTAATCTAGGCCCAACTCATTCTGCAGAGCACTATGTCCTTCTCTATCTAGTGGTGGCTGGACTATGAGGTTCTGTTCCTGCTGCTGCTGACCCCAGAGGGTGTGTGTGTGTGTTACATGGATGAGGGGGCCAGTCAGTGTCAATTATAGGGGGGGTGTTTTATGATTGGGTCACTGCTCCTCCAGGAAGTGGGCTGGAAACCCCTTTAGTTGTGTGTTTAGTGCATTCTGCTTTTAGGAGGAATGATGTCCACTTTCGTCTGAGTAGTAAACAACTTGTGTTTGTCTGGTTTTATTTGTGTCTGTTACTGCTTTCACAAGAGTCTAGAAAAAGGGAACAACAGCTTTGCCACAGTCTTCCCTGTGACATGGCCCCTGCTCAACTGTAATATTGTTCCAGTGATCTTATTGAATGTGGAGAGGAACTCCGTATGTGTTTGTCTTTGTGCATCTAGATTATAGCTAAGATTCTGTTTACAGAGGAGCAAGTTGAAAAAAATGCAGTAATATCAGCTGGCTTAGCGCCTGTCTATCTTTGCAGTTTCAATAAGTTGGAATTCATTATTTTATAAGTGTTTCATCTCTGTGGGGGAGATCCCTTGTCTTTAATTTGTGTTTTAAAGCAATGGCCCTATGGCAGGCAGTATGGGCTAGTGGATAGGTTTTCAAAAGACTTAGTTCTTGTCCCAGCTCTGCCAGTAACCTGTTGGGTGACCTTATCCTCGTTCAGGGGTGAGCAACCAAAATAGAGCTATTTTTTTCCAATTTGGGAAAAAAAAAGATCAGTACAGTAAACTCTCGATTTAAGAGACTATCTCGGGTGGCGGGGGGGACGGGGACAGAGGTGTCCATTAATGTCAAAAGTCCATTAAATCTGAATCTGTAGGACTGGAGGCACCTTGCAAGGTGCACTAGGGAGCGCTCTGTATAAGACCTGGGAGAAACACAGTGAGCTCAGGAGAGAAAGCTCAGTAGTCAGCTTTTTGTGCTGTTTACAGACCAGAACCTCTGGGTTCACCTGCCATGAGCTGCTCATCACCCACCCGAGGCTGGGCACTCCCACAGAAACTAACCAAGAGGAAGCCGTGCTAGTCTATACACTATCAAAACAAAAAGCAGTCAAGTAGCACTTTAAAGACTAGCAAAATGGTTTATTAGGCTAAGTTTCCCTTCTCCAGCCCCAGTGGCTCCAGCGGATCTGGTGAGTCACCAGCATTTATGGGGATGTAGGTCTGATGGACAGCGTCTGTTATTTCGGAAGGCCATTAAATTGGAGTCTCTTAAATCAAGGATTTACTGTAATTCAAGAGCTGCAATGCATATGAATACGAGACAGTCCTTAATAAATAATATCAAACCATACTTTTTGTAACTCCTGTTTTGAGACCAGCGCACATGCAATGATTTGTAATTCAATACATGTTTACTGCATGTTTACTCAAAAAGATATATTGGCATTAGAAAAGGTTCAGAAAAGGGCAACTGAAATTACTAGGGGTTTGGAATGGGACCCATATGAAAAGAGATTAAAGAGGCTAAGACTTTTCATCCATAAAAGGAGGAGAATAAGGGGGGATATGATAGAGGTATATAAAATCGAGTGGCATGGAGAAAGTGAATAAGGAAAAATTATTTACTTGTTCCCATAATATAAGAACTAGGGGACACCAAATGAAATTAATGGGCAGCAGGTTTAAAACAAATAAAAGGAAGTTCTTTACGCAGAACACAGACAACCTGTGGAACTCTTTGCTAGAGGAGGCTGTTAAGGCTAGGACTATAACAAGGTTTTAAAAAAACTAGATAAACTCATGGAGGTTAGGTCCATTAATGGCTATAAGCCAGGGTAGACAAGGAATGGTGTCCCTAGCCTCTGTTTGTCAGAGGCTGGAGATGATGGCAGGAGAGAGATTGCTTGATCATTACTTGTTTGGTTCACTCCGTCTGGGGCACCTGGCAGTGGCCACTGTTGGCAGACAAGATACTGGGCTGGATGGACTTTTGGTCTGATCCAGTATGGCCATTCTTATGTTCTCATGTTTAGGATGTTCATAAACTTGTTATATATTCTCTTTCCTCACACTTTACATGTGTGTGTATCACGATCTTCCTGACTTTCATTCATGAACCTTCTCTCTCTGGAGGACGGTAGGGGGAGTTAGCCAATGTTTCAAAATCACCTACTGTGTTCTGTTTAGATCTGAGTTGTTCATTTTTTGGGTTTTAGATGCTCACCATTTATCAAAAATATTTAGGAGGTTTTGTTTTTTTTTGTTTGTTGTGTTTTTTTTTTAACTTTGCAATTATAGTGTTGGGAGCTACAGAGAAGTCCTTAAAGAGCTACATGCAGCTCCAGCACCATAGGCTGCAGACCTGTGGCCTAGTTACTTCAACTCCTCCCCTCAGTGTATACATTTGTAAAATGGGAAGAAGTATACAGGCTGAACCTCTCTAATCTGGAACTCTCATCTGGCAACATCTGTAGTCTGGTTTCAGTGGTTTCACTTAGCTGGACAGTGGTTTCACTTAGCTGGACAGCCACTTATCATAGGTGTGGCCAAGTTTCCTGTGGTTTCCTAAAGTTTGTTTCCAGCCACCAGCTCTCAGTGTTCTGTGCTGTTGTTTAGCTGTAATTTATGCCTCAGAGCCCAGTAAGCAGTGGAAGTGTTGGTGACGTGTTAGACACCTTCCATGGTTTGGCAAATTATTTTTTTCGGCATCCATCAGGTCCTGAGGGTGCTGGACTAGAGAGGTTCAACCTGTACTTACCCAGCTCTACTTTTTATCTGTAGATATTACAGGAGGTATTACTGTATTTTCATCTTTATATGCATAATAAATAGTATCATCAGCTAATCATTTGAATTTGTATCAGAGAGGTAGTCGTCTTAGTCTGTATCTTCAAGAACAACAAGAAGTCCTATGGCACCTTGTAAACTATAGGCTTCAAAATATCTGTTAGTCTATAAGGTGCCACAGGACTTCTTGTTCCATTTGAATTAGGAATCATTGGTGTCAGTGATACCTCTTGCTTAGGTTACCTTGTAATTATTATGGAAACTCAGCTGTCCCCTGATAGCCCATCAGGGTAAAGTACCAGAGAGAGTGCTCAGAACTCTCATTTATATTCAGATTCAGCACATGAACACGTGGTTTGAACCGGGACAGCAATTACCTGGCCCATTATAAGGACTCTTTTACATACTTTTGTTTTATCTAACTCTTGACTTCCCCACCCCACACCCTCCTCCTGCTACCCTTCTGCTTTTCTGATTTGCCAACCTTGATAACAATTTTTCTGATTTGTCAACCTTGATAACAATTTTCGTACCTCTGTGTTTTATATATTGAGTCTGTTCTGGTATGGCTGTGATCTGAAGAAGTGCGTCTGTTCCATGAAAGCTCATCACCTAATAAATCATTTTGTTAGTCTTTACAGTGCTACTTGACTGCTTTTTTGTTTTGATAGAATACAGACTAACATAGCTATCTCTCTCACTTGTTAAACCAAATATCGGGGTAGCTGTGTTAGTCTGTATCTGTAAAAACAGCCAAGGCATCTTGTGGCACCTTAAAAACTAACAGATTTATTTGGGCATAAGGTTTCGTGGGCAAAAACCCACAAAAGCTTATGCCCAATAAATCTGTTATTCTTTAAGGTGTCACAGACTCCTGGCCATTTATTTTATCATGAAAATGCCTGTCCTTACCTAGTGTAATGAAAATAAGAGGCTGATGGCAGGTTTTGTGGAGGCTTCCTCAGTGAGTTGGGCTGGTACATCCGCAGTTCCTGTTCTGTATGTCTTCACAGCCCTGCCAAAAACACCTCAGTTCAGAACTTGCCATCCCCCTGCTATCCCTGCCTGGGCACCCCCATGCTTCAGTCCTGTCCTTTAATTCCCCAGGCCCATTTCTTCTGTTGCATTAACCCATTGAATATAGTGTCATTAATGAAGGATAAATGTAGCTCTCCCATGTCATCCCCTCTGCTGGTTCTGCTCAAGAAAACCTATTCTAGTTCACTTCAGCCCTTAAAGCAGGCCCTGCATCAGCAACCACGTTATGCTGTCCCTGTTCAACAGCATGCTTAAGCATAAATGCGTTGTAAATAAGTAAGATTTAAGTGCTTCGTTGAGGTGAGGTTTTGGTAGTGCTCCGGTTCTGTTTGGCAAAATATTGTGGCCGGAGGCTGAGACCACTGTGTACACAACTCTCGTAACCTATCCTATGGGTGGGCCCAATCCTTCAGAGCTGGTAGGTCAGTGCATTAGTCTGCTAGGTCAAGCCTCAAATTGAATCTGAAATTATTAAGTGGAAAGAAGATCTTCATGACAAGTGATTCTTTGAGCAGGTGACAAGCTGCAATGAAGCAGGATAGTTTGGGTAAAAGGGTGTATGATGGCAGCTATATACGAGCTGGATTCTCACTTTCTTTGAGTGATCTGAGGAGGAGAAGATAAATGGAAGACTTTGTCCACTTAGCAGCCAGACAGCTATGCTGACTCTGTGTGAACTTTCCAAGCTTTTCCTAAAATGCTACTGGTACCTATTTAAAAACACATTTAGCGCTGACAATGATGTTTGGCATTTATAGTGCATCTTGCCTCCACCTCCAGCTGTACGCATGCTGTTTTCTGTTGGCCAGATGCCATATGACTCCCTGGATTCTGCTGAGCTGCTTCAAAGGGTTGTAGGGCTGACTTAGCTCCCCCTCCCCACCTCCAGAAAGTAACATCAGTGCAGTGAGTCTTATGCCCGTTCTAGCAGCACTGCACCATCTCCACCTCCAACCCTGGGCACGGGGTGTTTCCAGCCATGGGTGGTGGGGAGACATGCCTGAGTTATTCTTATGCCCTGCTGATTGTGCACCCATAGAGTATCCTGGAGGGATCTTGCAAGGAAGTAACTGCGGCGAGGCAAAGGCCATCATCCCATGGCAGCCGCTGGAGAGGGGAGGTTCAGGCTGCTTCAGCCTCTGTTCTTGTGATGGCTGCAAGATGGCTGCAGGGATGAATCTTCTCCTGGGATTTTATCCATATCGTATGACTGTTGCATCCAGGAGTTGTATTCATGGCTGAAGACTCGATTGTGTTAGGCACTGTACAAACACAACAGAAAGACAGACCCTGCTCCAAGGAGTTTGTAATCTAACTCACCCATCTCTGAGATGCAGCTACCTTTGGGAGAAATCTAGCAGCAGTTTAACAGTGCACAGCAATACTAAAAGACATAAGAAAACACTACTCTCTGTTGGATATTGTGAACAGTTTGCGGGAAGCAGAGTTGAACTATCTGCATTGGAACTTTATACCAATTCTGCACTTGGAACTTCTGCTCTTCGAAACAACCAATGGGACAAGAATCATTACTCTCATTTTTAATGATTGCTGTTGTATGCCTCGCGCAGAAGGGAACACCACCTCCAGCATGGAGGGCTGTTGGTTACCAGTTGCACTTCATCTGTCCTGCTAGATAGGGGGGTACCGTGCAAGTACTGAGCAAACCTGACAAAGGTAGCTTGTGAAATCGATCACATCAGAGGTCAAGAAGAGGGAGTTTGCAACAGTCCTGTCAATGCAAATTAGCTGGGGGGAGTAGAAGAATGATGCAAAATGTCTTTAAGGAGTTTTAGTTTGGAACAGCTGGTCCAAAAGGAAGAAGAGTTTACCACCAGGATGCCTGAGAATTTTGGGGCCACTGGGCTCCTTTTCTGGGCACATTGTTGCTTCCCCACCATCGTTATTTTGGTTCTCCCTGGATGGTTTCTGTGTCTCAGATATGCTGGCTGAGAGGACAGCAGATGCTTGTGCCACATGAAGGCTGACATGGTTTTAACAGGTGGCCTTGTGCCTGCCCTTCAGCTGCCCCTCGGATTGGGCTCTCGTGTGTCACTGTGACGGGCAGGGAGTTCTGCCAGATGATGGGCTCCCAGCCAGCTTTGAGCCTGAAACCTGATGTAGATTTGCTAGGATGCTGGGGGTAGCGTGATGCGGAACAGGGAGCAGTGAGGGAAAAGGTGGCTGGTTTCCAATAGGACTGAATCTCACTGGGTAATGGCGGAGAGTTGGATGGAGACATTCCTTGGTGGCAGTGGTGGAGCAGGGCAGGAATAGCCAGGAGAGTGCGGGCTTCATGCCAGCCCCAGTGGCACTATTTGGAGGTTACATCTGTGTTTAGAACTAAGTGTGCAATTCCTCTCTTGCTTACAGGTGCTCATGCTAGTCCTTATCAAGCCAGCACAATCAAAATAATAGCTTAGCCAGGGGAGTACGGGCAGAGGCCAGTAGCAGTATGGGCTAGTCACCCTGAGGACATACCGTATCAGAACCTGTGGACACATTCAGAACAGCCTATGCTACTGCAGTGACACCACTGTTTTGAGCATGTGAGCTCTCCCCTCACTCCTCTTGGGGCCTTGGATTGTCGGTTTTGGGGTAAACAGATGCCACTCAAACATCAGGGACTTTTTAAGAGAGACTCTTGGCTTTTACAGAGGACTTTAAAAAATCACACTTGCATATTCCAAGCAGTGCACGTAAGCAAGACTCACTTTTACATTTTTCAGAGCAGATTAGCGATTTTCTAATTAGGGGAAGAGCCGAATATTGAGCACTGAAATGGATAAGCGACTTAAAAAGAGCAAGCAAATTGCAAAATGAAATCACTTAAATCAGCCCAGCCTCCTCCCCCTTCCACACGCAGCATGTTGTTTATCTTGGCAAATAGGGTGAATAAATTCCCTGAGTACGTGTGCTTTTGTGTGTTTTGTTACCTGGATGTGCTTGGCATGTCTGTCCCAAGCTGCAAAGTCTGAATCCAGATACTGGATATGCAGGAACCAGGGCTTGGGTTTGGCTTGTTAGAAGATTGGGTGGGCCGGGGGTGGTGGTTAGGCAGCAGAGGATATGTTTGCAAAATCTTGATTGAGATCTGGTTGTAGATTTCAGACTTGAGATTCGGGCCATTCAGAGTGTGCTGAGGCTAGGCAGATGTATGAATGATCAATGCTGATGTGACTTACATTCTGAATGGATCCCGGGGTGACAATGGTCCATTAGCAGCATTTAATTCTCTGGGTGGTATGAGTGTTTTGAGGGCCCTTTGCAGGTTCTGAGCCAAGGAATAAACCGGTTTTGACTCTGTCCCTTGCAATGAGCTGCTCTTATAGTCCCAAAGGGTCAAACAGAGGTTTTGTTTGTAACTAATCCTTGCAGCATATCAAAGGTAGCCCATCCTGGCGCTCTGCTTCTCATCTGCCTGGCAGCAAAAGAGCTCTAGCCATATGTGATGCACAACAGCTCTGTGAGTGTGTGCAGATGCTGGAAAGGCTTATTTATTTATTACTTGTGTTTCCAGAGCACCAGCTGGGCAGCTGGGAAGACACGGATATCTCCAGTTTGTTGATGACCATACTCCGGATGCTGTCCTTGAGGCTCAGGACTTTGTGTCATTGTCAATGTGCTAACAGAGGGGAGGATGGCTTTACAGGGTCAGGAGATGTGCATTTTATTTCTAGTAGCTCTGCATGAGGCTCAGTTTTCCCATCTATATAATGGGAAACATAGGTCCGACCCAGTATAATAGTTCCTATCTAGTCCAGTAACTGATCTTTAGAGAGGAGTCAGCAACAGATGCTACAGAGGAGGGCATGAGGGTCAGATGGGAGAGATGGGAGAGATGAAGTCCTGAAGCAAAATATAAAGGGGCAGAAATAGTGAAGATTCTCTCAGGAGATTTCCTAGGGACTCTGTTTTGCAAAGCAAGAAGCCTACCACAGCTAGCAACTCATTGAACCATACAGGGGCTGGAGTGTTGGAGTCCCAGGACTGTGCGTAAATATTATATATTCCTGGATTGTTTTAAATAGACAGGGAGAAAAGTAACGTCACCCTATTAATTTTGCCAAATAAACCTTAGAAACTGTCACATTTAATTCTGTACGGACAGACAGCAACAGACTCTAGTGCACATTGCATTTTCAAAACTAGAGGAGCATTAACGTTTCCTTTCATGCACTAGTGCATTAAATCTTAGCTGCCAGTTGTTCTAATTAGCTGTGGCTTCAGTTGGGAACACTAGTCTTAGTGACCTCAGTGATCACAGGACCATATGGTTTCTGTCCTGGAGTGCTTAGAATCCAAGACCTTTTGGGGAAAAATTTTCATTGGTGTCTGCTTGTGAAGGAGTTGAAGGGTCACCTCTTCACCTCTAAGACCATAACAAGGATTGAAAACACACAGATTGAATTAGAGACAAAGAAGGAGCAGGGCGAGAAGAGTGCTTGCTGTGGGTGAAACTTTTCCCTGTCCCTTTGTGATGGCCACATGTGCAGAAGCACTGCTTGGCCTGGTCGTTTCTTGATCACCTTATCCAGAATGAATGCAGAGACAGACTTCTCCTTTCAGTTGGCCCCACTCGTCATGATTTTCTCATTAGGGATACAGTGTTGACTTTTTAAAAGCACGGGGCCCATCCGCAATAAGACCTGGGTAAACATTGGCTGCTGTTCAGGAGAGTTGTCACCCAGTATCTTTTTCAGATTGCCAGTAGTGGCAGATTCCGGGGGACCAAAGCTGCTTGACCCAATGCACTACCATGTGGAACCACTGAGGCAAGGCATGTGCCTGGCTCATCGGCTACCTCAGCCATGAGTCTCAAAGCAGTGAGGCTCTCTTTGGTAGCACAGCACTCATTTTCCAGGAGTGCCTGGTTCTGCTGGGCCACAGTGGATCAGCAGAGTCTCTTTGGCACGAACAGGGCAACCAAAGCAATCTAGCTGTAGAGCCACTGGCACATACATTGGTTTTCCCTTTGATTTTGTAATTGTCAGATGGGAGTTTTGCTTGGGGAGCTTAACGGGGTTTAGCATCATTGGGCTTGCTGTCTGAATTATTGGTGACTCCAAGGACCCAATGGGCCACAGAGGATGAGTTATCTTTACCCCACAAGAGGAAGGATTCTTTGAGTAATTGGGACCATGCAGGTAGATGGGGAAAAGGTGTGGATGAGTGCACCTCTCAGTGCCTGGCCCAGGTTGGGGAAGCTGGTGATCCAACCAGAGGACCAAATTCAATGTAAATCCTGGTCATTAATTCCCCTCACCCCCTGAGGACCATTGTGCATGGGCTAAGAAGGGTCAGATGACTGGACTGAAGAGAGACCAAGCTGTGCAGGGTAGCTTACACTGCCGCCACCTGTGCTGTACATGGTGTGGAGATAAAGTGAGAGCTTGAGGTGTACAAACCCGTCCGTTGGCTGGCAAGGAAAGAGTTAATGTTGTCTGCACTGACTGTAAAGACAGTCAGGAGTGGGTGGAGGAAGAGGAGGGCCCCTGTCCACTCTAAAAAAGAACAGAAGGTCAGTGGCTGCAAGGCAGCAGGAGGTTTCAGAGTTTAGGGCATAATTCTGGCCTTAGGGAAACTTGGGTTCAATTCCCAGCAGTGCCACAGACCTCTTGTGTGACCTTGGGCAAGTCCTTTAGTATCTGTGTGCCACAGCTTCCCATCTGCATGATGTGCTGCCCTTCAGCTCAGAGATGATGTGAGAATGAACATCTTAAAGATTGTGGACCACTCACATGCCCTGGTGCTGGGGGATGTGTCTGTGACAGATCTCTCCAATAGACTGAGCTTATTGAAAGGGCTGAGGTACTGGTTGGCTGCTTGATTGCCCAAGGCTCAAGCCATGCTCCTGCCAGGACAAATTGAGGTATGGATATCCAGACACTTTAGGATCAGCTAACCTTCCAACAAGCAGCTTACACTAGCACTAAGTTCACTAAAGAGTCAGAAACTGTCTTGTATATTGCACAAAGGTTTGAAGATGTGCGCTCTCACCCATCCCTTGCGCACTTAGAGACAACACTGGGGCTTGCTTTAGACTGAGCCTTGCAAGTCTGAGAGGCTTCTTCTTACTGTAAAATGCAGCTGTGGATTTTATTGTAGTTGCTTTCTAAAAACCTAGCTTGAAAATTGCAGAGGTTTCAGCTGTGCTGTTTGCCCTCTAATATTGGTCTGTCATTTACATTGTCATTACTGGGTAACATCTTCCATGGCAAATTTAGTCAACTAGAGAACATGTTTTAGTCTTAGTCAATTTTTACTTGGTCTCTGGAAAAGTGGGTTTAGAATCTTCTTCACGTGACCAGTCTGAGCCAAGGCAGGTGGGGTGTTACTGGCTTAATGAGCTGCTGTAATCCTGCCTCGTCTCCATACCTCAGACAAGCGGCATCAACCGCGGCTCTTCCCCAATTCATCATCACCTTGATTGCCTCTCACCATCCATCGCAGACACTACTTAAAGGGAAGCTGCAGTTTGTTTTTAACTCTTTACCTTGTTTTTCCTTGGAAGGGTTGTGGTAGCAGGGAGCTGTTTCCTTTGGGCATCCTGCAGCACGCCCTCTCCTGCTGTGACTCTCCATGCTTTGAGGCCATAGGCCTAATAGCAGGGGCGCTGCAGCCTCTGGGGGTGTGGGTTCGGCATCACCCTGGCCTAGCAGCACAGTGGTTTAATGTGGCATTTGTGGGGGGCCTGGAGGCAGACCTGGCTTCCTTTCTTTCCATCCCATCTCAAAGCCAGTTGGAGGGGCACAGGAGTTCGTTGCTGGGTGTGCATCGGCGATGTTCTTGGGCGCTCTGAGGAGAGGCGGCAGTGTCCAGGCAAGAGGAGGGAGAAGAGAGAAAGCGTGTATTGGTGTGTTTATTATCATCCACTCTGTACTAGTGCCTAGCAGCCTGCACTGAGAGCAGGGCCTGGCTGTGCTGGGCACTGCCCAGATGCGCAGGGAGATAAAGTCCCTGCCCCGAAGAGCTTAGAGTATTTAGACACCAGACAGACTGTACAAGAAAGGGACTTGGCCACAAATCCAGGTCTGAACTGGACGCAAGTCTTCTGAGCCCCAGATTAGTGCCTTGTGCCTCAGATCACACTGCCGCTCTGTACAAACTTCCTGGTCTCTCAGGCCCTGCGTCTACCAGTGCCCTTTACCTCATTGGTCTGTTGCCAATACATCTGCACCAGTGCTAAACCAATGGGGCAAGAAATCCAGGGCCCCCCTAGGGTGTCTGTGCTGCAGGCAGAGATGTGCTTGCAGCAGCTGTAAACATTCCCAATTTAGCTGTGAATGAGCTAGTATGAGCACCAGCAGCAGCATGGGCTAGGCATCCCAGTGTGTGCTCACCATCCATGCTGCTGTGGCCTCTCTGCTGGGCTCAGTGAGTGCTAAGATCCTTCAAAGCTGACACGTACTGCAGTCATACCTCCCCATTGGGGTGTAGGCCCATCTTTAGTTGGGAAAGCACTGGTGGAATAGCCAGGACATCCGGATCCTGTTCTAGGCCATGCCACAGGCTCCCTGTCTGAAGGTAGACTAACCACTTAATCTCTGGGTGACTCTCTTTCCCATATATAACATGGGACTAAGAAGAGCCTTTCTCTTTCTCACTGGAAATTGCAAGGCATAATGCATCCATGTGTATAAAACCACCTGTGATCTTGGAAAGGAGGAGCCTCTAGCTGGGCCATGCAGGGGGGCTGAGCTGCAAAGGCTTGATGAGTGTTCCTGGGAGGAAGCTGGCTGAGTCTTAGCTCACTGGGGAGTCAGTGAGAGCGTGGGGTGTAAAAGGGGAGCCAGGGCTCTGTGGTTGGTTGTCTTGTGGTGAAGTTGTACATTTAAATGACCCAGAATAGGCTGCAAGGCCTGAAAAAGTGTGGGTAGAAGCTCTGTCTTGTGACCTGGTGGCATTGTGATGCTCTGAAAAAGCTGGGGGTGCGGTGATGGGGGTGTTGGTGCACTTTAAACAAGTAGGTAGCTAAAGACTGTCTGCCCTTGCAAATGTCAGGGCCACACCATGGAGAGCACAAATCAGAGCTGCAGCTGCTGCCATGACATCCTCCTCTTCTGTCTGCCACTGGAAACCAGAAGCACAAGCTCCATGTGCCATGCCTGCCCATGTTCCCCCTAGAGTTTGGTGGGCAGGTCTCTGGGTCCCTGAAAGTTCTGGCTGTGTACCTGTTAACTCACTATCAGCCGGAAGGGAAGCAGATTGAGCTGAGGTTCTTGGATGCTGTGTACGAGGTAGGGGTGGAAGAGTGTTACTGATCCCTTAGAAGCAGCAGTACAGAGGGGCCTTCCTGGCTTCACAGAAGCCGGGATGTGCGGCCAGGCTAGGGCTCGCCACAAGCAGGAGTGCAGGAATCTGACCAGGGCCGTGCAAACAAAAGGGCAGGGAATTTCCTTGCAAGCAGTGTGATTGGTCCCACTGGGCTGTCAGCCACAGAGGTCAGAGGTGAGTGAAGTGACTGATCCTTGGAACTGGCTTATTGTGATGGCAGAAGGGTAGGCTCTGTGGGCTTATGTACATACCGAGGTTGTGCTGCTTTTCCTGGACTCCCTTCCCCAGCTGTCATGCAGTCACACTGGCACAAAGGAGCTTTTTAGTGGTATTGCTTCTCCCCCTATGAGAAGAGCAGTATGCTGTTGGTGTAAGGCACATTTTAGCAGTTCATGCTGGAGATTGTACCAGTAAACCTATTCATTAGATTGCATGCCAAGCTGACATACTGGTACAAAATGTGCATGCAGACCAGGCCAAGGTCCATTTGTGTGAGCGAAGGCAAATGCTCATCTGGGCCCTCAGAAGGGTTGTCTGGCTGCGAGAGACTCCCCCCACATGTGATCTCTGGGTCAGGTGTACACTTCTGGTGACAGAAGAGGTTTCAATGTGCTGCACAGTCTGTATGTGTGGATGGGTGAGCACCCTTGCTTATAACACTGTAGTTGAGACACCCTAGCCTGCCCCGGACTGGAGGGGAGAGTGGAAGAGGTCTTCAAGCCTTTCTCTGTCAATTTGTAGATAACATGTCCCTTGCTTAGATTTTCATGAGTGGCTGGGAAATAAACCTGTTAAATGAATGTATTTATTGCAAATGACTCAGTACTAAATCTTGTAAGTGCAGCAAAATCCTCTTAGATGAACATTGGATAAAGGATTAAAACTGTTAAATGATTAAAAAGCCCCTCCATCAACTGGTGAAATATGCAAATACTATGTTTCGTCTCATGCTAACTTGCATAAGGACTGCTGTCAAAAAGATATTTAGGTTCTAGATTAGGCGTTTCCATTGTGCCTGGGTTCCAGTAACATGGCAGAAGTGAAAGCCCTGGCATTCAACACCTGCCCCTTAGATGGTGTTTCATTGCCACTTAACAAGGGGGCTGATCTTCCAGTAAAACTCTTAGTAAAAAAATCTTTTAGTAGGTATGTTGTTCCAGTGGAAAGTTACTCTCACTGTCACAAACATACACCTTACTTCCAGTCTGAATTTGTCTGGTTTCATCTTCCAGACATGGGACCATGTTCAGTTGAAGAGCCCATGATTAAGTATTTGTCCCCTGAAATTGTACTTGTAAACTAAAAACAAGTCACCTCTTCACCTACTCTGTAAGTTAATAGATTGAACTACTGGAGTCTATTGCTATAAGGCAGTTTTCTGATCCTTTCATTATTTTTGTGGGTCTTCTCTGAACCTCCTTTGATTAATCAACATTGTTCTTGAATTGTGGACACCAGGACCTTTCCTCTTTATCTACAACTCTTACAATTTTTGTCATCTGCAAACTTATGATGATTTTATGGTTTCTCCAAGGTCCTTGATTTTAAAAAAAAAAAAAAAGTTAAATAGCACATGACCAAGAATTGTTTCCTGTGGAAAGAAAACAACAGCTTGATGATGATGGCCCATTTGCAGTTCTGTTTAGAAACAAATTAGCCAGTTTTAATGTGTGCCATGTTAATTTTATATTCCAGCTTTTTATTCAGAATATCAAATGCTACCAAGTCAAATACCTTACAGAAGTCTAAATATACTACGTAAACCATATTAGCTTTATCAACCAAACTTGCAGTCTTTAAAAAAAAATCCATTTAGTTTTAGGATCTGTTTTCCATGAAAAGATGTTGATTTGCATTAATTATATTACCTTCCTTTAATTCTTCATTAATTGAGTTCAAAACCAACTGCTCCATTATCTTGTCTGGCATCAAAGTCAGGCTGACAGGCCTGTACTTACCTGGGTCTTCTCATTTGCCCTTGTTAAAAATCAGCAAACTATTTGCATTCTTCCAGTCTTTAGAGCTTCCAGTATTTCAGTCCTCCCAGGTGTGCTGAAAATCAATATTAATGATCCAGCAGGCATCTCAGCCATTTCTTTTAAAACTCTTACATGGAAATGATCAGAACCTGCAGATTAAAAAGTTTCTATCTTCAATAGCATCTGTTTAACACCTTCCACAGCCACTAATGGAATGGAAACTATTCCTGTTACTATATGATGAAACTGTATCATCTGTTTTTCGCTAAATACAGAACAGAAATATTTGTTGATCACTTCTTCCTTTTCTTTATTACTATTCACAGTTCTACTATTTCTGCCTAGTAATAGGTCATAGCCAGAATTCTTTTTTTTCCTAATGTATTTAAAAAACTCTCCTTATTGTTCTTTACTTTGCAGGCCATAGATTTCTTGTGTCCCTTAGTTTCCCTGAAGTATTTTCTATAATTTCTAATTTCTGATTTCTATTCGTTACTATCAGGTTGCCTTTTCTTCTCTTTCTCTCGCTGTTTTTAATGTAAAAATTACTATTTTTTTAATCACTGCCTTCATGTCCCCTCTAAACCAGGTCATTTCTTAAAACCAGCACAGCCCTCTTCCTCATTTGTGGCTTTTTGGGCATCTAGTTAGGTGATCTTAAATGATTCCTAATTATCTTTCACATTTTTCTGATTATATTCTTCCTCCCAGCTGATTTGGTTCAACATTGTTTTCATCTTTGAGAAATTGGCCTTATTAAAGTACCAAGTGTATATATATTGCTGGTCTGAACTTTATTCTGCTTGCAAATTATAAGTGTGATCAAGTCATGATTGCTTGTGCCTAAGCTACCATTAATTTTTAGTCCTGTGATCAGAATTGCTTCAGCGTAATAGCCAGTAATTTGTACGACTGATGCTTTTGTCTCTCTCTTCCTGCTGTTGCCAGATCTCAAAGAGCTTTATGGAATTTAACCTAATCACACCTGTCACTGTGTGGTCTACCCCATTTAAAGCTTTTGGGGCCTGCCTCCCTATCTACGATGGTCATTGGGTCAAATACAATCAATTGGGAAGGGGTTGGGTGTTCCCTATAAATGGCTGAGGGGTCTCAGTTGAAGGGAGGGTTCCTGTGACTAGCTGAGGAAAAGAGAAAGGTCCCTGGACCCTGACAGCTTGTACCAATAATGAAGTTTTTGTTGTTTTGTGAGTTATGTTTCAATTCTTCTAGGGAACTCGCAGCCAGAGAGACACTAGGCATGGAAAAGAGGCCTTTGTGGGCTGGGGAGACAGGCCAGCACCTCACAATACCTTATGAGGTAGATTACAGTTCTCCATTTAGTTGAGGAAACTGAAACAGGGTGTTAAAATTACTTTCCAGAGGCTGTATAAAAATTCAGTGGCAGAGCCAGGAATGCAACCCACTTCTGACACCCTGCACTGTGCTTTAAATAGCAACCATCTCTTCTTCCAACATGGACAATGATTCACTCACCTCTAAAACATAACTCTGCGATCTTAAAATTGGTCTAAAAATCTTACAGTACACAGTTGTGTGCAAATAACTTCACTCTTTCCTGATCGTCAGCTGTCAGCATCGCTGGTAGAAGTGAATTCATTCTGATCCTGGCACCCATTGCTTTCAGAGAAAAGAGAGGGGTGTGAATAATACTACTACTACTACTAATAATTAATAATACATAAAATAAACCCTAATCTAATTAATCAGACCTCTAGACAGAAAAAGGTTTGAGCCTTGTCTAGTTTCCTGGTATCTGGATGTAGCCCCTGACCCTGCAGTTAGTGTTAAAGTTGAACTGGCAATTTCCTTATAAGCCCATTTTCAGAGGGGTCTCTTTGCTTTTCACTTGAGCTGTGATGTGCCCCAGTTATCTCCCTTGCAGTTATCTAGCCATGTGAGTTATGTGGGATAAAATGCACATACAGCCCTGCCTATATGCCAGCATTCTCCTGGGACAGGGGCACCCTGGAGAATGCCCTGAGGGCCCACTGTACCATGTGATCTGCCTTGGATGCTTGGCCACAGCAGAGAATCAGCTACTTAGTTTTCTCTTCCTGCACAAGTGTGTATTGCAAAGCCCAAGCTGCTCACTGAGGTAAGGGACTGTTTGTAGCAGGTGGGCTTTCTACAGGGTCAGTAGGCAGTGTGTGTGAACAAGTCCGCCATCAGTCATGCGTGTATTGTGCTTGCTTCTTCTGAAGGGTCTTACAAGCTGTAAGGATGGCACCTATCACTTTGCAGACAAGTGGCACTAGGTAAAAGTATCTTAATAAGGCAAAACCCTACAGTTGGAGGACAGCTTCCAAGGCTCTCTTGCTCTTCCCTTTATTGCAACGTATGAGGTTTGCTCACAATCTACATTTTAATGTCTGCATGTTCAGGGTAGCTTGCTGGGCTCTTCAGGTCCTTGCCTGGTTACGCTCATTTTTCAGCTCTGGTCTGGGTTGTAATGTGTACCCATGTCACTCAAAGATCTCAAAGCACTGTATGAAAGTGGGTCAGTATCATCTCTGTCTTACAGTCAGGAGAAGCTGAATTCTAGAAAATTGAAATAACTCACCTGTGTTCAAATAGTGAGTCTTGGGTACAATCAGAAATGGAACCTAGAAGTCCTGGTTCCCAGTTTGCCCAGGATGTTGTGTGAGGGAGAGGGGACAAAATTGTTAAGCTTAAAGAGCCATATGTAGTCACAATGGTACGATGTTGAATCTCTAAATAAATTGTGTGGTCCAAGTGAAGGGCAAAAATAAAACTAACCTAAAACAGTGAGAAAGAAACACCGCAGGGGATGATTATGGGTGAGGGGATGAGATCATCCCAGTTCGATATCAGAGCTCCCTGTGGCTGGGAGAAGTTGATTTGGGGAACCTTGGGCATATGTTGGCCAAATTCGTCTGCCCATTACGTCAGTTGTGTGTACATGTCCCCTCCATGTGCATGGTCTTAGTTACCATCTTTGGCGTGTAAATGAGGAATCTGGTTATGGCCTTTTTGATGGCAGTGGGAGTTTCACCATTGACTTCAGCCAGATCAGGATTTCATCTGAAAGGCTTATGTGGACTGCCGTTGAGTAGGATTGGAGAGTCCAGTTCAGGTGTGAGTTTCTAGCTGTGGATCTATTGGGGGTGTGTGGATATGGCTCTTACAAGCACCTGTTTTCCCTGCCTCCCACCCCCCAGCATGCATCCAGGGTTAGGCTAGACCAGAGAATGTCTCTGTTGGTGCATCACTGATTAGAGTAATCTGACTCCAAGTCATTAGGGGCTGTCAGCAGCTGAGGAGCGTTCAAGTGGAAGGATGGGAGGGGAAGAGAGGAAGAAAGAGCCAAAGGGGCTGTAGCTGTGGCGGCAGCTGCTCAGTATTTATGAGGGGGAATAAGCTTCTGACTGTTTTATGGCCCATAAGATGCTGTTTTCCCTGGGCCTGGTTGATTAGATAGTATTATCTCAAGTGCTCCAATGGCACATCATCGATTACCACTCATTTTCTCAGAGACGGTTAGCAGCCCTGGTCAATGGCCTCCTTTCTAAAATACTAACAAGCAGGCTGGCAGCGAACACTGGGGGGCAGGATTCCCTGACCTTTTTTTCTGGGGGGGGGGGGGGGTCACACCTTCCCACTCGCTCTCTGTGCCCTAAGGAGTTTTAATGGTTCTTGGCTATAAGTGTCTGCACTACATCATGAAGTAGATTTTAAGGCAGTTAAAAAGTTAAAAAGTTAGCTCGATTTTTACGCCACTGTCTTTACTGTGAACACTAATAGGTCAATTTAATGGAGTGCTAAGGTCGATCTTATTACATCTAAAAGTGGGTCAGCGTAGCACCAAGTTTGAATTTAAAAGGTTGGATTAATGCTTGTGTAGAAACAGCAATTATTTATATCAACTTTATTGGCCTCCAGAGGTGTCCCATAGGTATTCCACAATGTCCCGGGGTTGTCCGCTCTGGCCGCTTCCATCTCCACTGCTCTCCAGGTGCGCAGGAAGTAGGTCCCAGGAATTCATCTTCAGGAAACCCTGGAAATTGAAGTGGGCACCTGGGCCCATTTTGAATTCATTTCTTTATTATCAGGGTGGCGATCGCATCTACCCATTGAAAAACTAACCCCAACATGGGGTGATGGTTTGTTTTCTGAACAGGATATAGCAGGAGAAGCCAAGATTTTTTTTTAACACTGGTGCCAGGCCCTGCCCCACTGTACCATGTGGCAGCGAGGCTGTGGGGGTAATGCTATGGTTTCTGTGGGGCAGCACGTGCCAGGTTGCTGGCAGAAAGCCAATGAGGGGACCCTGTTAACAGGTCCCTCAGCTACACCCCAGTGCCGGAGGAGGGGGACCATCTCATCTGGCCCTTCAACGACATCCCCACCTCTGATCATATATGGGGGGCCAGCCCCCACATTCAATGATTTGGGGCTGACCCTGCTGCTGGAGAAAGCCCCCAAAGGGACCAAGTCAGCTGGTCCCTCAGCTTCAACCCCCTCCCTCCCCCATGCCAGCATGATCCATTGTACCAACGTCGAAGTAGGGACCGTGTAGACGATCCGCGTCCCACAACGTCGAAATTGCTGGGTCCTCCATGGCGGCCATCAGCTGGGGGGTTGAGAGATGCTCTCTCTCCAGCCCCTGTGGGGCTCTATGGTCACCGTGGGCAGCAGCCCTTAGCCCAGGGCTTCTGGCTGCTTCTGCGGCAGCTGGGGATCTATGCTGCAGGCACAGGGTCTACAACCAGTTGTCAGCTCTGTGTATCTTGTGTTGTTTAGTGCAACTGTGTCTGGGAGGGGCCCTTTAAGGGAGCGGCTGGCTGTTGAGTCCGCCCTGTGACCGTCTGCAGCTGTGCCTGGCATCCCTATTTCGATGTGTGCTACTTTGATGTGTAGACGTTCCCTTGCTGCGCCTATTTCGATGTTGGGCTGAGCAACGTCGAAGTTGAACATCGACGTTGCCGGCCCTGGAGGACGTGTAGACGTTATTCATCGAAATAGACTATTTCGATGTTGGCTGCACGTGTAGACGTAGCCACTGTGTGCACAGCGCTGCGTAGTGACATCATCATCCTCACTCTCTGGTTAAGCTGACGTTACACAGGGACACTTACTGTGGCAAACACAAATGAAAATAGTTTTTAATAAAATTCATAAATGCTTAAATATTATTTTAAAATCATAAACTGTTATTGTAATGGAATTTTCTCTCAGAACGCTTATTTTCACTTTGCAAAACCTGGGGTTCTGCAGACCATTTGGGAAACACTGCATTAGAGGATTAGGGTTGCCTTGCAGGTTGAATTGCAGTTGTTGCACCACCTTCTGGCAGTGTGAGGGAGAGGGTGTGCCTCCCAAAGGGGCAGGTGTAATGGAAAAGCGAAGAAAACAGAAAGAAGAGGGTTGTGTATCCTCCTGCCCTGGACACATATCGGACCAAAGTAGTCTAAAATCCAAAGAGTGTGCTGACTGTTCAGGGTTGGTGAGGGTGGCCTCAGGGTGAGAAGGGGCTGAGGAGTGTCAAAGGTCAGAGAGCTAGTAGAAGGAGCCTTGGGGGTGAGAACTATCCGGTTATCCCCTGGGTGCGGATGGTGTATGGGAACAGATGAGCCAGCAGATTGTTTGTGGCAGAGGCTGGGCCATGCCAGCAGCACCTCCAGGCTCCACTGGTAAAGTTCAGTGACTCCATGTTCCACTTGGCATAACATAGCTAATGAACTTCACAAGTGCCCGTGGCACTGACAGCACTGCCCTTGTTAGTGGGTTCTTGTCTGGGAGCGGAACATGACACTGCAGGTCAGGCCAGAGCCAGGGAGGTGAGTGCTAGGATAGCTGTGTCGAGCGGGAGAAGGAGAGCTCCTGTAATGGGGTAGGACAGGGCAGGTGGGTAACAGCTGAGGAGACAAGTATCAGAGAGGTAGTCATGTTAGTCTTTAGCTTCGAGAACAACAAGAAGTCTTGTGGCACCTTATAGACTAACAGATATTATGGAGCATAAGCTTTCGTGGGCAAAGACCTGCTTCATCAGATGCATGAGTGGGGCGTGGGGTGGTTAGCAGAGGAGCAGATGCTCTATTGCGGCTTTGAGCCCCAGAAAGAAAAAGCAGGACAGAGCCCTGTAGAACAGCTCCCTTCAGACCCTGGAATTAACTCTTCTTCCCTTGGAAATTGCTTTCCTGTTCACCTTCTGTTTAATTTCTTTGAAACCTTTGAAGCCTTTTTCCCTGCCTCGTGTGAAACAGTAAGACACGTCCCCTTTTTTAATGCAGGGGAAGTGCTGGCACTTGGCTCCTGCTGAGAAGAAAGTGCTGGAGCCCAGCACCTGCCAGTTCCTGCTCTCTCTGTGCCCTGATTAGTGACTTATGCTGTAGCACAGCAGCGCATGAGGGAAGGCCCCTCTAGGGAGTGGGGGGAGCACCGAGATCAGAGCCCTCACCTTCAGGAGATTTCCCATCTAGTTTATAAATGCCAATGCCTCCATGTGTCATCTCTTCTTTGCTCTCAGCACTACCAGCGCTGGGTCTTGCTGGGCACTCAGTCACCAGATTGCCACCTTTTCCAGTGATGCACCAATATTGCTGCCTGGCCACCATCATTAACCCTGCCTGTCCCCTTTGGAGGAAGCCAGCAGGGCTTCAGAGAGCATGTGCAGGGGCAGCCTCAGCCAGGCCGAGCTTGTTCTCTCACTTGCCTGGGGGCCATCTCCCAGGTGAAGTTCCCCGAAGAATGGGTATCAGTGTAGGGAATCCAATCACAGTCCCTGATTATGCAGTTGCCCATCCTAGAAGAAGCAGGGCTCAGCTGCACCACATGTGGGCGGGTATTTGCATCTAGGACTGGGTTGGGATGGTGTAGCAGGGCCATTCGCGTTTCTTTCAGTCCTCTGCACCTACACGTTGGACCTAGTCATTTTATCTAGGGCGTGCTCAATGCTCCCAGGGCCATAGGCTCCCTTCTGCAAAATCAGAACCAGCCTTGTACAGGTGTGCAGGGCTGACTGCCCTTGAGCTCAGTGTCCTGTACCCCTGGATCAGTAAGAGAGGGAGTATTGGAGGGGTAGCTGTGTTAGTCTGGATCTGTAACAGTAATGAAGGGTCCTGTGGCACCTTATAGACTAACAGAAAAGTTTTGAGCATGAGCTTTTGTGAGCACAGACTCACTTCATCAGATGCTGGTCTTGATAATCTGCAGGGCCAGGTATAAATAAGCCAGAGCAAGGCTGGGGATAACAAGGTTAGCTCAGTCAGGAAGGGTGAGGCTTACTACCAGAAGTTGATCTGGAGGTGTGAACACCAAGGGAGGGGAAGCTGCTTTTGTCTTTAGCCAGCCATTCACAGTCTTTGTTTAAGCCTGAGCTGAGGGTGTCGAATTTGCAGATGAGGGAGGGAGGGTTAAGAGAGGGAGGTTATGCTTTGCTTCATGCTGTCCTGTCAACAGGCCTCACTCCTTTTCTGAGGGGTGACAAGGTGGTTTACCTCCCTGGCTAGTTCAGCCATTGGCCGTTCTGCTGACACTGCCCCTGAGAAGGTGGATCTGTCTATATTTGCATGAAATGAGCTGTGGATATTTGCAACCACATCTGCGAATACTGTGCATATAGCGTGTTTACCAGCCAATTTGCAGCGCTCTACTGGTCTGCACATAGTGTGGTGGTAATGTAGGTGCTTCTACGGGGCCAGTCCTCCAAGCGGTGATGCCCACCCCCTGCTCACCTTCTGATGCTGAGATGCTGGGGTTCTTTTCAAGTCACCGCAAGGCTTTGCAGCATTGTGGGCACCTGACCAGGCTTCTGAAGGGCTAGCAACCCCATCACCAGTATCAGAGAACTTGAATCAAATGACTGTGAATAGTGTATAATCCCTGCCTAAGGAATGAAATACGGACACAGACTCACCAGCCCAATGTGCTATGACTCTTAGCATCAGCTGCTTGGGTTGAGCTGAGATCAGCTGCAGACTGCTTCCTGTTCCCTTCCCCACATGAAAAATTAATACAACTCCCCCCTCCCGCCACAAAAGCCCATCCCTCCCTCCTGACGAGTCTCCGTCGACCGGAGCTGGCAGAACGGCTGTGGAGAGGCAGGAGAGAGTGCAATCTGCATCAGCCAATGTTATTTTTGTTGTTCCATTTTCTTTCCAATTTAATTTTCCAGAGATTAAGATCCAGTTCATCTCCACTCTTGGAACCTGCCTGCTCTGATTCTGTTTGTTCTTTTACTCTGTTGGGTGTTCCTTTGTCTATTTATTTATTTCTTCATTTTTGAAGTCGTCAGCTCCTGCAGACTTCAGTGGAGCCCCCGGGCCATATAAACATCAACTGGGAGTTCTGCATCTGAGCTGGCAGCTCATTGTCCCCTGGCACTTGGACTTGATCCTGAGGAGGGATTTGTTTTCCTCCTCCACTCAGAGTTGCCTGCTGAACTGTCTCTTGTATAAATGTGGTGTGGGAACTGCTAGCTGTCTCCCTCCCACCCATGACTCAGTCTGGATGGAGAATGCCAGGCCTGTTTCGCTAACCAGCTCCTCTCTTAACTGTCTTCTGTACAGCATCCTGCTTTGGGCCAGTGAACACATTTCCCGTGGACTGCAGAGTGAGCCTTGCCCACCCATGCCAAGTATTAATTTAATCCTATGGGCCTGCCCAGTTGTCGGATGGAGGGAGAGTCATATCTTTAAGTGTGTCACTGCACTTGGGAGATGTGGGTGCAGCACACGTAGACATACCTGACCTAGCTTTAGAGCTATGGTAGTACAAGCAGCAGCCATGGGAGTAGGAACCTAGAGTCTGAGGCACATGGGGCCAGCTTGGAACAGCTGTCCCTGCTGCTGGTATTGTTACTTGAGCTAGTTTTGATCCAGCTAGCTTGGGACTGTCTATACACACACATGCTGCAGTCTCACCTCCGAAATGCAGCATAGACATGCTTCTCATTTGGCTTGGCAGGTAGGAGATTCAGGCTGTGGGCTCTGCCAGTTACAAAGCAGTTCCACTGCATAGGATCTCCCAGAATCCCAGTGGATTCTGTACAGCATATTGTAGAGGGTGAAGGCTGCATGCCAGGGTGCCACGTACTTCTTTTGGGCTTTGGGATAAGGAGGCTTCTGTAGTGGAAAGTGGGTTGGGGAAACTGTCCCAGTCCTGATCGCCTTTGTGACCTTTCAAAACTATTGTTCACTGGGCCTCTGAAATACCATACCCCATGCCCCCGCTGCTCTTTGCAGGCTGCCCATGTGTCTGGGACCTGGTCGATGGTGACAAATTATGCAGATTTCTCTCCTTACCCCTCTTTACATTTCCCATTATCTGCATTGGTGGAGGCTGTAATTTGATTGCAATTCACAGCCTTATAATTTTCGGCTTTTTATTATTATTATTATTATTATTATTATTTCCAAGCTTTCAGAGACAGCATCTCTGTGTATCCCAGTGCATTTCATTGCTGGGTTTCAGGTTTCCCACCCTCCCTCTCTGGCTCTGCTCTTTTTGTAACTTGCTCATGTGGTAGCTAAATTATTATTGTGCATTCAATAAAAATTGCATTTAAAAAGTGATAACTGAAATGACATTTAACGTGGAAAGCACTTAAGCATAATTACACTATATGCATTACATCATTTGGTGTCAGTTATTAAAAATATCTTCGGAGTTTTGTTGTTGGAGGCTCGGAAGTGAGGATAGCAAGCGTGTATTGACATTTCATGCATTCTAGAAATGTGTTTTTATTATTCTTTGAGGGTTTTTTTGTTTGTTTGTTTGTTTTGTATTGCTCTTCCACAGCCACAGATCCTGCTGGAGTAGCTGGGCTCTTCCCCACTGCTCTGCTCTTCACTCTTCCTAGCCTTCCGGTAACTCCTGCAGAGGGAGGCTGTGGCCTAGAGTAACTGATAGTTCAACAAGGTGGATTTGCCCCTTTGATTCCTGCAGGGTTTGATGTAGATTGGAGTCCCACACCAGGAGGTGTTGCTACACCACTCACTAAAGTGCCCCCTGCTGGCAGATGTTTGGCTATGTGGAATCTCCCAGCAATTCCAGTCACATGCTCTGCACCATTCCCTCTTGTGACTGGAACAGCTAAGAGCACACCGCACTCTGTGCAGTCAGTACTACTCCAGGGCTCCATCTGTATACCCCCAGCTGGCATCATGTCCTTCCTTCTGTAGAGGATATTCAGAAAGGACCAAGCAGAGATCTGAATTCTTCTTCGAGTGGTCCCCGTGGGTGCTCCACAGTAGGTGTCGGGCTTGCCCCGGCGCCACAGCTTGGAAATTCTTCAGCAGTCTCCGTCGGGTCGCGCGTGTGCCGATGCACGTTGGCTCTTCGCGCACTTACGGTCACGTGCGCGATCCGGTCCCCGCCAGTTCCTTCTCAACCGCCAATGGCTGCAGACGGAATCCTCTCCGGCTCCAACGCCCGAGACAGATAAACTCGTTTTATTCATGTTAATAGTTATAATAATAATAGTTAACAGTTATTTAGTTATTATAGTATTAGTCTACCATGTATATAGTTGGTTTTAGAAGTAAAAGACTGTTTTAAGGCCGCGTCCGGGCGGGCCCGCTATTTTTGACAAGCCTTCAAAGGCCAACAGTTGCTATTGTTTGGCAAATAGACTGTTAAGTGCGCTGTTAGCACTTAAGGACTCAGAGAATTAAACTCTGACAATGTCGTCCCCCGGTTTTAAAAAGTGCGAATCTTGCCGGGAAGCCATGCCTGCTTCGGATGGCCACAGCAAATGCATCCGGTGCTTAGGGGAGACACATGTTCCCCAGAAGTGCTCCCATTGCTGTAAATTAACAAATAGAGCTAGGAAAGATAGAGAGATGAGGCTCAAAATGCTGCTCTTTGACAAAGCACTTCAGCCTGCCTCGTCAGAGAAGCCCCATAAGGAGGGCTCTTCAGGATTGCACAAGAGGAGGGCTGCCTCTTTGACCTCCTCTGTGCAGAAGAAGAGAAAAGCTTCTCCAGCTCGATCCCTGCCCGTCACCTCTGGGAGCGGGACGAGTGAAACAAACGGCCCGGGCACGCTGGCTTCTTCTGCTGAGAAAGCCGCGGCGCGTGTACCCACGCAGGGGCCCACGATTCTTAAGGAAACGGCACCGAGGGCCGTGCAGGCACCGGACAGACCGGCACTGGCTACTGCGGCACCGAGAGGTTCGGCTCCGATGGCACCGGAGCAACACTCGGCACGGAGCCCTACGGGGCCGAGCGAAGCATCCCGAGCGGCACCGAGAACAACGGCACTGAGCACGGCACCGGGGGCAGCGGAAACTAACACGGCACCCGCTACGGTGCCGAGCCCTCCAGAACCGATCAGACCTCCAGTGATGCCTGAAAGAGCAAAAGCTAAAGCAAAGACCCGGCACCGCTGTCCCTCCCCTGAGGTAATTGCGCTGCCATTATCGCCGCAATCCCCCCCGGAGATTCGACGAGCAGCAACACCTTCAGCCTGCCACAGACTTCCATCTCCCTTTCTTCAACATCCATCTCATGGAGTTGCACGCTTCTCGCCATCCTCCAGTAGAGACCCCTATGAGTATCCTCACAGAGGCTCCCCCCATACGTCGGTGTCATCTCGACGGTCACGGCATTCCCTGCGTCACCCTTACGCTTTTGGGTCGTCGTCCAGGTCCCCATCACCGGGACCCTGTCCCTGTTGCTATGACCACCACCATTATACAGGACATCAACATAGGAGCTCGGCATCTCATCATAGATCTCTGTCAACTCCTCCTCAACGCCACAGTGCACAGCTTCCACCTGGGGGAACACCGCAAGTTTCCCAATCAGAGGCTGGATCAAAAGATTTTGAGCCTCACTTCGAAGCTTCAAAAGTGCAACCATATGAATACAGCCAGGATCCTGAGGAACTGGAGGAGAGATACCACAGTGATGCCTCCTCATCCTCTCCAGATGAAGAGGTTGTTCCTGGGGACATTTCTCCCCCAGATGACCTAAAACAATTCCAGGAGCTGTTCAAAAGGGTAGCTCAATCTCAGGACATTCAGGTGGTGGAGGTGCAGGAAAAGCACCACAAGCTTCTTAAAAACCTCAGGCCCCTGTCCTCTTCTAAAATAGCTATACCATTGGACGATGCAATTATGGAGGCAGCCACTAACATATGGCAAACTCCGGCCTCCGCTCCTCCTACCAACAAAAGGGCAGACAAAAAGTACTTCGTCCCTGCTAAAGGTATGGAATTTTTGTTTAGTCATCCACAGCCAAATTCGCTAGTGGTTGAATCCTCTCAACATAGAACCAAAACGTCCCAGTATAAATCTGGGGGACTGGACAAGGATATAAAGAAACTGGATCTCCTGGGTAGAAAGGCCTACTCATCATCTACCCTGTTGCTTCGCATGGCTAA
Source organism: Carettochelys insculpta (assembly GCF_033958435.1). Lineage (NCBI taxonomy): Eukaryota > Metazoa > Chordata > Testudines > Carettochelyidae > Carettochelys > Carettochelys insculpta. The sequence continues at coordinate 2,332,590 of NC_134147.1, read as the reverse complement.
CTATGCTGCCCATTTGTCGAACCACAATTTCGACAACTACTCCAAACTTACCGCCCTCATGGACTTCCTCCCGGAGGATAAGAAGCCGGTCCTTAAGGCAATTGTACAGGAGGGTTACACGGCTTCTCGAGCAGGCGTCCAGATTGCGTTAGATGTAGCGGACACAGCGGCTCGTGCCGTAACCACTGCGGTTGTAATGCGCAGGGAGTCATGGCTCCACACCTCAGGCATTCCTAAGGAACTACAAGTAAAAACAGCAGACCTTCCTTTTGACAAAATGAAATTATTTGCCGAATCAACTGACTCAGTCTTGCACTCTAGTAAAGGCTCCAGAGCGACACTTCGGACTTTAGGGATATACACCCCACCATACAGAAGGAAAAAGTTTTATCCTCAACAACGCCGTTATAGTTACCGACCGCAACGTACCCATTTTCAACGGGGGTATGATCAGGGGCGTCATCAACAGCCACATTACAAGGCCCCTAGACATGGACCTCAACAAGGCAACGCCTCCTCAGGGCAAAATATAAGACAGCAGGTTTGATGGGTATGTCGAGGGTTGCGAAACCAAGACCGTATCTCAGTGCCAATCTCAGTACATGTTCCATCACCGACTCAAGCCATTCTACCCACAATGGAAAAGCATCACTTCGGACAAGTGGGTATTGGAGATTGTAAACACGGGATACACGATCCCCTTTCAATCATTACCTCCACCAAATCCTCCCACCGCACCCCTCCTCAGAGACCCCTCTCACCTACCGGAACTAAGGCGGGAGGTAGACCACCTCCTATTCATAGGGGCGGTGGAGAGAGTACCGGAGCAATTTCAAGGCAAAGGTTTCTACTCCAGGTACTTCCTGACAGAGAAGAAGACAGGAGGGTGGAGACCCATTTTGGATCTACGGGCACTCAACCAATATCTGTGCAAACAGTGCTTCAAGATGACTACGATGGCTTCAATAATCACGGCACTAGACGACGGAGATTGGTTTGCAGCCCTCGACTTACAGGATGCGTATTTTCATATCACAATTCATCCAGCGCACAGGCGCTTCCTCCGGTTCATCGTCGGCACAGATCATTTTCAGTACGGAGTCCTTCCATTCAGCCTCTCTTCGGCACCCAGAGTCTTCACCAAGACCCTAGCGGTCGTGTCAGCATACCTGCACAGACAGGGTGTTTTCATCTTCCCGTACCTGGACGATTGCCTGCTAAAGGGAGCTTCCCAGGCAGAGGTATTACAGATGATACACATCACCACAAACACATTTACCTCACTGGGCCTCATCATCAACTTCTCAAAGTCAAAGACCGACCCCACGCAAAATATAGAATTTATAGGGGCTCGGATAGACTCTGTCATGTCAAGGGTATATTTGCCCGATGCCCGTTTTCGCGCCATCGAGTCTCTAGTACAACTAATAACATACAGCCCCACTGTCTCAGTCCTAACGTGCTTACAACTACTGGGGCATATGGTGACCACCACGTTTGTGGTACAAAATGCCAGGCTGCACATGCGAGGATTGCAGCATTGGTTGGCAACCGTATACAAATCATCAATCCATACCGTTCACAAGATGGTGTCACTCACAGTGGAGGCACGAAGGTCACTAGCATGGTGGGCAGACCCCAAGAATGTACTAACAGGGGTGCCCTTCCGCCAACCACAAATCACTGTTTTCATTACAACAGATGCCTCCCACATGGGATAGGGGGCACACATGGACAACAAAACCACTCAAGGTTTATGGTCCCCCGCAGAGAAGACACTGCACATAAACGTATTAGAACTCAGAGCAGTGTTCAATGCATGCAGGCATTTTCAGAATTATCTGTGCGGAAAAGTAGTCGGCGTAAATACCGACAACACCACCACCATGTTTTATATAAACCGGCGGGGGGGGCCAGGTCTCGTACACTTTGTGCAGAGGCGGTCCGACTGTGGAACTGGTGCATTGCCAACAATATAACCATAAAAGCTTCATACTTACCGGGTGTCCACAACGTCAAGGCGGACCAGCTCAGCAGACACTTTGCGCCCACACACGAGTGGCAGATCGTTCAGACCTGCTTCACCAAGTGTTCCACAGATGGGGTTTTCCCCAAATCGACTTGTTCACCACTTGCGACAACAAGAAATGTCCCCGATACCGCTCCAGAGCGGGCATGGGACAGGGGTCTTTGGGGGACGCCTTCATGATCCCATGGAAGGGCCCTCTACTTTATGCGTTCCCTCCCACAACACTCATACACAAGGTCTTGGAGAAAGCCAAAAGGGAGAGAGCACGCATGATACTCATAGTCCCGACCTGGGACCGGCAACAATGGTTCCCATTGCTTCTACGCATGGCACAGCATCAGCCGTTTCCCCTACCAACAGTGCTGGACATTCTCACACAGGCTCGGGGGTCAATACTGCACCCGCACCCGCAAAGACTCCGGCTACAAGCATGGTTGATCCATGGCTCGGCGCCTTAGAGACTACATGCTCAGAGGGAGTGCAGCAAGTCCTTGAATGTAGTCGGAGGACTTCCACCAGAAAGACTTATCAACACAAATGGTCGCGTTTTTCCGATTGGTGCTCTTCCAGGCAACTGACACCCCAGGATGCCACTATACCTATGATTCTGGACTACCTGCTACAACTCAAACAAAAGGGACTCTCTCTATCCTCTATAAAGGTTCATCTGGTGGCTATATCAGCTTTTCGGCATGAAGAGGATGGATCAACCATATTTGCCCATCCTGTTGTCTCACGCTTCCTAAAGGGGTTGGTAAATCTGCACCCCCCTCGGAAACCAATACCGCCGTCATGGAGTTTAGACTTAGTTCTACACATGCTCTGGGGACCACCCTTTGAACCATTGGCTACGGTTCCCATTCGACTACTTATCATTAAAACGACCTTCCTCCTGGCAATCACGTCAGCTCGCAGGGTGAGCGAGCTTGCAGCCATAATGTCCACACCACCCTGCACGATATTCTCAAAGGAGGCGGTGGTCTTACGTTTGCATCCAGCCTTCGTTCCAGAGGTCTCTTCAGATTTTCATATCAACGAACCAATAGTATTGCCCTCGTCCTATCCTAAGCCTCACAACTCGAGCAAAGAGGCACGGTTGCACTTACTGGACGTAAGAAGGGCACTGGCCTTCTACATCGATAGAACTAAGCCTTTCTGGAAAATGGACAGACTCGTGGTGTCCATTGCATCCAGGTCAAAAGGGGAAGCACTATCTTCGCAGAGGATTTCAAATCACATTGTGTCATGCATAAGACTGTGTTACGAGCTTCGCAAGACTCCTCTGCCAGTTCCGACTAGGGCCCACTCCACTAGGGCGATGGCAGCGTCGACCGCCTTCTTCAAGGGAATCGCGCTGAGAGACATCTGCAGAGCGGCGACATGGTCTTCCTATGACACCTTCGCCAAGCACGACACCATGCACAGGATGCTTGATGAGGATACGCGCCTGTCGACAGCAGTCCTTTCAAGGGCAAGCTGCGCATAAATCGGGTACCCACCTCCTTTTTCGGGAAGGGGGGGGTTACTGCTGGGTAGTCACCTACTGTGGAGCACCCACAGGGACCACTCGAAGAAGAAAGAGAAGTTACTCACCTGTGTAGTAACGATGGTTCTTCGAGATGTGTCCCCGTGGGTGCTCCACTACCCACCCGTTCCTCCCCACTTGGGAGCTCTGTTTGTGTTTTTGAGAGACATCCGGAGCAGTTGATCAGGAACTGGCGGGGACCGGATTGCGCACGTGACCGTAAGCGCATGAAGAGCCAACACGCATAGGCGCATGCGCGACCCGACGGAGACTGCTGAAGAATTTCCGAGCTGCGGCGCCGGGGCGAGCCCAACACCTACTGTGGAGCACCCACGGGGACATATCTCGAAAAACCATCGTTACTGCACAGGTGAGTAACTTCTCTTTCCTCCTATAAGGCCATTGTAAAAGTGGAGAGCCCTACCCTCGCATTGTGAGGTTCAAACGCAAGATGAATCTGCTGGGGTGGCAGAGTAGCAGGGCAGGAACTGAAAATGAAGCCAAGGCAATGGATATAAAATGAACAGTGAATGGGAACCAAGGATCTTGGTGTTTCCGGGCTGTTCAGATTTCAGAGCCAACTCGAAATGCGTGGATTCACAAATTCCCAGGCCAGAAGGACCCTTGTAATCACCTTGTCTGACCTGTGTAACCTAGGCCTGAGGGCCTCCCAAGAACAATTCTTAGAGCAGAGCTATAAGGAAAACAGCCAATCTTGATATAAAAGTTGTCAGTGACCGAGAATCCACCATGGCTTTTGGTAAAAGGTCCCAGTAGGTAATTACCCTCCCTGTTTAAAAAAAACAAAACAAAACCAAAAATAAACGCTGAACCTTTTTTGCAGTCTGAATTTGTGTAGCTTCAACTTCCCACCATCGGGTCATGTTCTACTTTTCCCTCCTAGACAGAAGAGCCCATTGTCAGATTTTTGGCCCTCACATAACGAACTGTAGATTGTATTCAAGTCAGCCTTTGGTCTTTTCTTTGTTAAAAGAGAGAACTGGAGCACATACTTCCTGGAGTCCTACCTGGGAGTGTTTGAAGAGTCTTCACTGTAAGAAATGCCCATGGCATGGATGGGTACCATTTTATGAACTGGAAGAGAGGGACGCTGGAAAGCCAGGAGTATAGTGGAGGAAAGTGGCACAAAAAGGAGGAATTCATTTTACAGGAAAAGGTGATACAGTTAGATTGTTAAGTCTTCTAGAACTTCCTAGTGTTCCTAGAGAGACTTAATGTTTGCTGTTTTATTGTTTGTTATTGTTCTGTGGTTTGCCCTTTGAGCTAATAAACTGATAATCGCTTTACAAGTTTAAGGGTAATTTCTTTCCAGACCTTCACAGAGGCATCTTGAAACAGAAATGAAGGCATTTCGTGAACTTGGACATTTTTTCCTTCTTCTCCAAATGCACACATTACTAGAAACCATGCCGAGGCAGTAATAACTAATGTGACTAGGAAAGGCCTCTCCCAGAGAGATTGCTCTGTGTGTCTTGCAGTGGGGAAAAAGGCATGCCATTCTCTCTTGTTTTTTGTGTATTTTTCTACTCAGATTTTATTAACTCTGATTGGAGAAGCCAAAAAAAAAAGAGCAGGGAGGAATCCAACTATAAAATTCTCATCAGCTTGATGATCTGTCCCAGCTGGGAATTACCAGGCATTATGTTGGCTTAGTTCATTAGTAGCAATATAAAAAGCATAAAAAAGGGATATCACTACTGAGAACATTTAATTCCTGGAAACGAGCTGATTTTTATAATGTCATATGAGCTCCTTTGAGTGTAAATTATTCTTGGAACATCCCAGCAGCGGCCCTGGAAAGAAAGAGCAAGAAAGAGGAGTAGTGGTTTGTTTGTCAGCTGGAGCTACGTTGACGGAGGAGGCGGCACTAGAATTTGCCTGTCATTTGAGTTGTAGTGAGGGTTTGAAGATACAGGGTTACCAGTGTCTTGTAGCTCTATCTCATGGAGTAGTAAACTGCATCAAGGCCAATGCTTGTAGATGTAAAACAAGATGTAGGAGTGAACCACTTTGCACCAGGGAACTGGGCAAATGGGTGGAAACAGATATCTGCTGCCCTAATGGTTCCACACCTAATAAGTTTTATATTTGTGATTTTCCTCCCTGCACTTATTCCCATTCACAAGCTCTTCAGCTTCTCAGATAACAGATCTGAAAGCTCCCAGAACATGTGTCTTGCTGAAAACACAGCTAAGCCGTGCATGCCATATTTTCTGAAAGGAAGCACTGGGATAGGGCAGCATTACCTTGCTGTGTTACAGTAGCATTGAGGAACTTAGCACTGAGCTGCATCTACAGCGCAATGGGCAACCTAGGCTAGCAAGTGGGCCATGAGTAGCCCTCCATCTCAGTGGACCACAAGGCACTTGTAAGCAAGACGGTCCCCCTGAACAGCGTAGTTCTGCTAACTGCGCTTGTGTACTTAGAATTTGCAGTGTGTGTCGACTGAACTGCAGCAGCGCTTTGATTACATGTGGAGAGAGCGCGCGGTTCTCATGGTCAATAATGAGTGTGATCAGCATGCACCTCACTTCACATGCCCTTGCTTCATGTGCATATCACTCTAGTGATACCTGTAGAAAGGAAACTGTTCAGATGGAAGCAGCAGAATCTGGCAATTCTGTCCATGAGCAGCAGTAAACACAATGTCTAGCAGACTGCACATAGAACCCTGATGGGACATATGTGTCCCTCAGGCCCCAGGTTGCCCACCACTAATATACAGTCTGTCTTTCCAGGTCCTCACGGTTGGCCGTCATCATAGTATCTGCCCATCTAACTGCTGTAGAGTAGCTTCAGTTTTCCACAGTGTGGTGAATGTAACCTTCTTTCTCTGTCTCCTTTTTGGACCTTCTGTGAACCTGTATGGATTTCTGCTTGTGGATTTGTTATTTATAACTATTCCTCAGGGAGTTTACACCAACTGTGCTCAGCCTATGTGATGGTTATGAATTGTTCACTTCAACTATGTGCTATCTGAGGTGTGTAATTGGTCACCTAAGATGTATGCCACTGTTTCTGCTTCTTGGTTGGCTGAGAAGCTTTTTAAATGGCACAGTGGTAAACAGCATATATTGAGCAGTGACTGATGAAGAATACGCTTTCTGACACAATTTTTTGACAAATAATTGGTGCTAGTGTCTTGGGATTCTCATTAATCATCTGAGTACTCTGACATATTTGTTTGTTTAGCATATTAGTTATCCCTCTGCGCTAGTATAGAGTTGGGCGCAAAGTCAGCCTTGTTATTTGTGCTTACAAAACTGCAAATTTGTTTCTTCTGTTCGAGCAGCTAAACTCTGCTCTGCTACTGCCCCTGTATCATGCAGTCTTCAGGGATCAGGCACAGCAGCAATACCTTTGTTGGAGTCTATTACAGAATCCAGAGTGCTAAGATATGACTGGTAGCGATGCCGTGTTAGAGTGTAGAGGTGAAAACCACTGTTAGGGTCATGTGTGTGCAGCACAGAAGCTAGAATCTACATTCTGAACAACGTACTCCAGTACATCTGGCAGAATCAGATGGCATGGAGAAACCATGGCACCCTTCCTGGAAAGCAGTATTATTTTTAGAAGGAGAGTTTTTAAACGGTATTAAAAAAGAGAATGAAAAGAGCCTGCTACGTCACCGTTGGTTTTTAGCTTAATCATCTCATGCATGAAAGAACTCGTAACCAGATTTCCTTTAAAGCACTTGAAACTTGCTGAGGCTTAGGCTGTTGCTGCTGCTGTTTCGAGTAATACTAATTAACATTCTCAGCAAAGGAAAAAAGAGTGGGAAGGGGAAGAGCTTGTGAACTTCAGAGGCTGCTTTGCTTTTTGGGCACTGTTTATTTAGGGAGTTTATTTTACCTGTGTGTATTTGTGTGTGTGTGTGTGTGTGTGTGTGTGTTGGTTTAGCGCTCTACAAGACTGGCATTTGGGCATGCTTATTCTCATGCTCATGTGCCTTTGGGGTTGTGTATGGATTAGTGTGTGTGTGAGTGCATGCACACATTCACGTGTGCACATGTATGGTATACATGCTGCGTGTGTATCTGAAGGCAGGTATTTGTGTGTTTTTTTACAAAAGAATAAAGCAAGTGACAAGGCTGGTCTATGCTACAAGTTTCCCATCCCCTTGATGACAAATGAGTGGGAATGAAATTATAAACTGGTAACATACTATCAAGAAGGAGTAATTTCTGTCCATGATTACCTTTTGTGCTGGAACAGCTGGAGGCTATCCTGTACTGTATATGAGATCTGATGTGTTCTCAGGCATTTTCTTAAAAAGAGTTCATCCAGCACCCACTCTCTCCTGATCCTGTGTTACATTAGAGCCAAGAGATGAGGGTCTGAGGAGTATCCTGTACTGCTTGGAAAGTATGGGCAGAGATCTGTTGGTATTACATGAGTCTGACTTGAAACATACAAGTGTTTTTGGTTCCTCTGCTATTACCTTTAATGTACCTAGTCTCTTAACTCTGGAGGCGTAGAATATTGTTATTACTTTGCACTTGCTTAGCCACTTCTATCCATGGCTTCCAAAGGTAGGTCAGTATCATCAATTGGAAAACTCCTGTAAAGAAGCTATGACTTGTGAATGGTCCAGCTGCCATTTGGTTGCAGAATAGGAGGAGGAGAGTCCAGGTCTCCTAGCTCCTCTCTATATATCTACCTTAACTACTGAAAGCTCCCTACTTGTGTTTGGAGTTGGGTTAAGTGCTAAAGGAAGTTAGCTCCGGGCAGGAGTGGAATAGCACTTGGTGTTACGTGCAAGTATCAAAATACCTCAGCAGAGTTGTGTGGAGAGCCCAATACTAGAATAACAGCTGGGATTGCAGCTCAAGACTGAGGTGCATTGTGCATATCTTTTTTTGGGGGGATGGCAGGCTACAATAGAAGAGAATGCTGGGTTGGGAGGCATGGGGGCTGTGGGGAGACTGAGGGAACAGATGATGGATGCATGGATGGAGCGGAGTAAAGAAGCACTTGTGAAACAGAAGCAAGTGCTACAACCAAGAAGGAGGATCATTGGTTCCGTGTTGCTCTGTGTCCAACTGAAAACCATTTGCAAACCTCACTGGACTGCAGGATGTTAAATGCAATGGGGACTCCTGGTCTGGTTTCTTTTTACACCTTTGGAAATGTACATTCGGGGTCTTTGTAATCTGTACAAATGGTGTGAGGGTGACTAGAACTAATCCTAGTCGTGTCCTCATCCTATTGTTTGTGAGGCCAGGCAGAGAAGGGTTGCTTACACAGCACATGTGATATGTGCCTCTGCAAAGCTGTGGGCTTACGCCAGCTCAGTTTGGGTAAGGGGAGAAACTCCACCAATAGCAAACTCACTGCTCAATGTATGGCATAAGTGAATAAATATGTTGCATCACTTGTACAGACGTGAGAGATCCTCAGCAAACCTGGAGTGTCTCCCAGGTATCGGGGTGCTTCTCATTCTAAGAGACAGATTGGCCTCGGTCTGTGCAGCCCACAAGTCATCCCTATGTATCAGTCTCTTGGAATTGACCTGTGATGAGGTTAATGCTATTGCTAGTAAGGCCACGCTAAGAAGCTCATTAGTTATGCCCCTCACCTGGCAGGCGATTAGCTACTTACCTCATGGCTAGGGCTGTTTAGGGAGCTGAGGACAGACCCACGAGAGAGGCACTAGGGTGTTTCCTTCCTAGGATGGGCTAGGAAATGAGACAGAAGCCCCAGAGAGGTGAAAGGGTAGTTTAAGTGGTACTTGGACTACTAGTGGGGCAGATCCTGGGGGCCCAGGTACCCTGACAAGGTGAGGAATTGAAGCTGATCCTAAAAGGGTGGTGGACGTTCAACTTTGAGTCAAGCCCAGGTGGAGCAAAGAGCAGCTGATTTATGACCCTTTGAAGGGGACTGAGCTGTTGTGTGCTTTGGCTGGAGGTCTGAGCCACAGAAGACCCAATGAGAGGGAGCCTGGAGATGAGATCAGCTGCATCTGGTAGTCGTGGCTAAGAGAGTGGCCTCACGGGGTGAGAGAAGCAAAATCCTCAAGCCATGTCCAGGCAGGAGGGGGAACCTAGAGGCAAAGATGCATGTTGACATGCCCATTAGGAGTTCATTGTGTGGTAGCTCACAGTGCACAAGCAAATGAAGGCCAAGTAGACGGCTTTGTCTTCAATTGATCTTAATGTTCCCCTGCCCCCATCCCCCCACAAAAAAAATAAAAAAGTTCTCGCTGTGAAATCCTAAATGGAGACAAAGTGCTGACTGTGTTTACTGTGAGCCCTGGTTACTCCCAGATGCCCCCAAATATACCTCACAGAATAACTGGAGTGCCATGTCCTCACTCACCTCTCCCAGGACAGAGAAGGCGTAATAGTTACCCTGCAGTAACAACACACCCTGCTTGTCAGAGAAGAGTTGCAGTGTTATCTGACCTGGGGTTGTCCTGTAGGGCTTGAGGCAATGCAGAGCAGCCTCCCACCTAAGCCGTCCTGACACAGCAGAGTCCCAGTCCATGTGGAGAAGCTGGAAGGCAAGGAAAGTATTGTGAAGCTCAGCCTTGACCTTTCTGTGTACCTACACCCACTCTCACTGCCAAGGAAGCTCTGTGACACCTATGCCAAGCCCCATAAGGGTCTGCTGCAGGGGAGGGCTGGCCATTTGTGTTTGGCATAGATACAGCTAAACAAGGGGGCTAATTGAAGCTTGAGGCCTTCAAGGGAGATGGTGATTTGCTGCTCAGCTAAGAAGTCCCCAACGTATTTTACTCTTTAATTTGAAGGGTTTCCTCAGCATGCTGTCAGGGTTGCAATGTGATAGCTGCACCTGCATTTCCTTGGGAGGCTCTGTGCTAACAATTTGTATGAGTAAAGAGCACTGAGCAGTATCTCCATAGCAGTGGAGAGGTACCTTCAGCGGGGTCTTGACTGAGGGCTGTGATTTTTTTTTTCCTGGTGTAACTAACCTATCTAGTTTGTGACAGCACGGGTCCAGGCGGTAGACGAGTTCGGACATATCGCAGAGGGATGCTGTTTTAATCTGGTAACACACACTCCGTGATAGTGGTGGTCTACATCTACTAGCCCTGTTATTGTTGTGAGATCCAGTGCATCTCAGTTCTGACCTGTAACATGCTGAGCTAATCCAGTCCTGTGATCCCACAGGGCTTTGTCTGTGTGCCCCAATCATGTCCCACAGTCCTCCTCACCTGCTTTTCCAGCCCTCCTGCTCTTCCAGGGCCCTTTAGACATGGCTTGCTGCAATCTCTGCTATCCCAGCATTGGGGTCTCACCCAGTTTTTTCTGTGTACCTCACTGCTTGCTTATGGACCTCACCAGCCCATATTGTTTCTGGGCATCTTGTGATTAAAGACTTCTATCATTGTCAAATGCCTTAGTAACTGGGGTGATGCTTCTAAACAGTTCATTTTTCTCTTGTGATCTTCATCATAACTTGTGCCCAGCCCTCCAGAGAGATGCAAATGCCCCAGGTGTCTGAACTGCCCCTGGCAAGGTGACCTAGACCACTCAGAGCTTTCATAGAAGTAAATCCTTTATTTACCATTTCTGTAAGGTAGAAAAACAAACATGAGAAAAATGTAGCTGATTAATTTAAAAAACCGTTATAGAGCTTTAATAAGTTCTGAGTTGTTAATGGGAGCATTGCCTCTTGGTGTGGTTCCAAAGTATTCTGGTGACAGCCTAGTTGCTGTCTCTTTATGGGTTGCTTACAGACTGCATGTTCGATGGGAACAGTACTAATGAGACAATCCCTACAAGATTTCCCTCCAGCACCAACACACTTGTCATTAGGGTGGATAGAATCAATGATTTTTATTTTAAAAAATCAGATTTCTTAATTGAAATCAGATTTTTAAAAAAAATCATCAATAACATACTCAATTTCTCATTGAAAAATAAGTTATAATTAAATCTCATCACAAGCATGCTACACATACACTTACAGTCTCACAGAAATAATAAATGACTCTAGTTGATCCAGCCTGACTACCAGCTCTTGCTTCTTCAAAGCTGTGGGCTTTCAATTTCAGTTTCTCAGCAGGTTAAGAAAGTAAAGTGCGAAGAAAGACAAGCTGGACAGGATTGTTTTTGTTTTGTGCTTTTGAGGTGGGGAACCTTGGTGAAGCACAGCAGAAGAGTTAAGACATTCTCTTAAGACAGAGAGAATATCTAAAAGAGGATGGAGGCAGCATAGAAAGGAACAGTGAAGTGGACTGGAAAGAAAAAGGGAAGACCTAATTCAGCACGCACACAGCTTCCTATATTCCCCCTTACTTTTGTCTCAGGAAAACTGTTATGACTTTGGGGGTAAAAGAGACCCTAACTGGGAATCTTTTGAAGCAATTCATTCCCTGGATGAAAAAGGTAAATATACCAAGTGTGAGCAGTACAAGAAGATGATACAGGGCGTAGCTGCGAGGATGAAACATTGTAAGGAAATCTTCTTATTGTTTGAAAATGATGTGGATGAAGATGTAGATATGGCTGAGCGGATCAGCTGGTTAGTAGCTATAATAATTCACTTTCCAATGCATCATTCTTCTAGACTCTCTTTGTGCCTTTTGGTGTAAGTGTGACTTGACAAGTAGATTCCCAAGCTATTTGCTGTTTGGATATTGCTAGAAAAAACAGTTTAGTTTAGCTAATCCTTACGGCTTGTCTAATTAGTTAACTAGATTTAGAAGCTATCAATCAAGTATACAGTACAGAAAGCAGCAATAAGAGAAATCTAGAGTTGCCAGTTGCCAGAGTATTTCATTATTATAAAATTATAGTATATTATTTTATATGACGTAATACAAGCCCTTTATTTTGGAACATCATGGCCACAGACCATAACTGTGATCCTATAAGTCTATTCCCTATTTTACTTCAGCATAATTCAGCTTTTCCGAGGGAACCCCATTTTACACTCAAAAACCAGAAGTGCCAGTGAGTTCAATGGGGTTTACTCCAAAATCAGATGTCCTCTAAGCATAGTCAGTCTTGTCCTGGATAAAATGACTGCAATTGATGTTCTGAAGACAATGGGCAGGCAACATTCTGTCCAGCAGTTGAGCTTGGTTTGTTAGCTTATAAATGAAGGGCTACTGGCTAATGCTTGGTGGTGGATGAAGGTAGGACATAGATAGCAGAAAGAGTCACAAGTTCAGTGAGGCTTCTTTAGAAGTAAAGAACTGAATAAATGAACATCTTTGATAAAATGTGGCCAACTTTCCTGATTTTTTTTAAATGGAGAGTCTCACAGTATTCACTGCTTTTCTGAAAGCCTCAGCTCCTGAAGCTAGGAAATAATGGGAAAATCTCAGCTTGTGTGTTTAAAAAAAAAGACATCTAGCTCTTGTGGTTATGAGAGATTGAAAACATGATCTCTGTCTCTAAAACCAGAAAGCAAATAACAAGAGCCCCCCCCCCCATTTTTCTGAAGAAGCTCAAGATTTTGAACCAATCTCATTATTTGTTTTGGGGCCCAACTCTGTTAACATTGCTGGTAGCCTGTCCCCACTGGTCCACATTTGGTTCTTTCTTGCTCCAGTGTAGCCTCAGAGTAACTATGCTCATGGTGATACCCTGGATTTGCATTTATTCTAATGGGGAGCAGAATTGGTCCCATAGTGCCTGTAAAAAGAATGGAAAATAACAGGACTGGGCAAGGAATTCTCTCTGTGGTAAAAGGAGAGTCTAAACAAATAAGTTCACATCAGAGCGTTAATGAGGCCCATGTAGTAGAGCCCTTCCCACAAACCAGAGATGTTCTTTTGGCATTGAAGAGAGACCTCTCATGGGAAAGAGCCCCAGTTATTTATTTTAGAACCAGCATAGTCTATAGTCTCATGATAAGGACCTGCATGTTCCTGGGCTGCTTATTTAAAAATAGGGTCATCCAATACAAAACAACAAAAGGGTGCTTCTTCTGGGAGGGGGAAACAGTTTTTTTCCTAGCAGCAGCTGCTTCCCCTTGCTTGCAGACTAACCCTTTTATAGAGGCTTTGGACAGTTAGGTGTCTTGCCTCCTTTTTGTGAGCTCCTCAGGGTACTCATCTGGGGTTTATCTTCCCAATACTCTTATCCATGCTGCCTTTCCCCGTTTGTTGTTAGTCAAACTGAAGCAATGAGGAGCCATGTGTGTGAGGGAAGGGATCCCTTTGGGGCGCTGGAGGGTCTTTCCCAGCCACACTATAAACTGTCTTTCCAGTGTCTCACCTTGGGAGGGAGCTCCTCAGGTGGGCTGTGCAGTAAGTTAAAAGCAGGGCCAGAGCGGAAAGAAGGTAAAGTGGTAAAGGCTACAGAAAGGAAAATTGAGGGTTAAAATCTAAGGCAGTGGGAGGGGAGCCACATAACCACACACTGGGGAGAGCTGGGGAAGCACAGAAGTTGCCCACCTCAATGGCCGTGTCTACACAGAAAAAACTTTGAAATGGCCATGATAATGGCCAAATCGAATAATACTAATGAGGCGCTGAAATGAATATTCAGCACCTCATTAGCATGCCGCCAGTGGGAGTGCTGTGTTTTGCTCACCCGTGGCTCATCTGCATGGGGGTCCTTTTCGAAAGGACCCTGCAAACATCGAAATCCCCTTACTCCTATCAGCTGGAGAAGGGAGTGGAAGCCTATGAGGCATGGGAATTATGGGCAGCGAATAGCTGTGTCTACACGTGCATGCTACTTCGAAGTAGCGGCACTAACTTCGAAATAGCGCCCGTCGTGGCTACACGTGTCGGGCGCTATTTCGAAGTTAACTTCGACGTTAGGCGGCAAGACGTCGAAGTCGCTAACCTCATGAGGGGATCGGAATAGCGCCCTACTTCGACGTTCAACGTCGAAGTAGGGACCGTGTAGACGATCCGCGTCCCGCAACGTCGAAATTGTGGGGTCCTCCATGGCAGCCATCAGCTGGGGGGTTGAGAGACGCTGTCTCTCCAGCCCGTGCGGGGCTCTATGGTCACCGTGTGCAGCAGCCCTTAGCCCAGGGCTTCTGGCTGCTGCTGCTGCAGCGGGGGATTCATGCTGCATGCACAGAGTCTGCAACTCGTTGTCGGCTCTGTGGATCTTGTGGTGTTTAGTGCAAGTGTGTCTGGGAGGGGCCCTTTAAGGGAGCAGCTGGCTGTTGAGTCTGCCGTGTGACCCTGTCTGCAGCTGTGCCTGGCACCCTTATTTCGATGTGTGCTACTGTGGCGTGTAGACGTTCCCTCGCTGCGCCTATGTCGATGTGGTGCTGCGCAACGTCGATGTTGAACATCGACGTTGCCAGCCCTGGAGGACGTGTAGACGTTATTCATCGAAATAGCCTATTTCGATGTCGCCACATCGAAATAGGCTACTTCGATGTAGGCTTCACGTGTAGACGTAGCCAATAACAGCTTCAGCAGGTGTGGAATAAGGGGATTTTGATGTTTGCAGGGTCCTTTCAAAAAGGACCCCCCATGTAGGCGAACCACGGGTGAGCGAAACATGGCACTTTTGAAGTGTCACGGCTGGTGGCATGCTAATGAGGCACTGAATATTCATGTCGGCACCTCATTAGTATTCTTTGATTTGACCATCAGCATGGCCATTTCCAAGTTTTTTTCTAAGTGTAGATGTAGCCGATGTGTTGGCTTTGTTTAAGCCAACACCATGTACCTTACTGCACTTCTCTGTCTCCCACTCCTGGTTTACTTGATCCACACGCCTGCTGAAGCTGTCATTCCCTGCCCAAATTTCCCATGCCTCATAGGCTTCCACTCCCCTCTCTGGCATTTACTAATTCCATATCTGACCTAAATTGCCCCCATGACTTCCCTTCTGTTCTGCTCCCCACACTTGCTTTCTTTCCCCTCTTTCCTACTTCCCTGTGTGGTCTTAGCTTCCTGACTGGGAGCGCTTGACTTAGGTCAGGGATACACACTTAATATCCCACTATACTGTCAAGTAATTCAAACAGCTATTCCCTGGAATGTTCTGATTTAAAAATAGATAAACATGGAAATAAACAGCTAAGGGCAGGCAGATCCATTTTCAAATGTGCCCATTCTGTCTCTTAAATACACATGAAAGTAAAAAGTGTCCTCAGGCCTGTTAGAAAATCTAACCTGATTACAAATACAAAAACTAGACTAGCTCGGTACTTTCTGCAGTAGAGTTTCTCTGTGCCCACAAGCTGTCATGGTTTAATGGTGGGTGTTGAATCCAACATAGGTGACATGGTTCCTGGTCCTGCATGGTTACTGGAATAGATTTAATCCTTGTTTGCTGGTTGACTTTGCTTATATTAACACAATCGACTGCAGCTATCTCAGTCTAAGCCACGTTAGTGTCCCTCTGACTTGTTGCATTGCTTTAACTCCCCTGCCCCCCCTCCGCCCCTCATATCTTTCTGGACAGGTTAGCACACAGGTTTTACGCTGTGATAACTTCCATTATCTCTCTGTGGAGCCGCCCAACCCAAAGGAGTAACTGTAATGGCATCTTAGTCAAGATCTATGTTCCTGAATTGCTGTGGGAACATGGCCCTCTGATCACTTGACCGAGAGCACCATGGCAAGTGCTGGCCTGTCCAAGGATGTTGGCTGCTGCTGATGTCTGGGGCTTGGCACGGGGTCCCTGCCAAGGGAGTGTGTGTAACTGGAGCTAATACCATGTAGCCCTTAGTTGCCTTCCAGTGGTGAGGTCACGTGTGGCAGTCTGAGTCCCCTGCTGCCTTGGCGCTAGCAGATCCAGGGGTCACTGGGTTGACCTCTACTTACTTGTGATTGTGGAACAGTTCTGCAGACTCATGTGAAAGAAGAGTGCATACCTTGACCTCTGGCAGATGGTTTACAATGCTTTGCCTTGTGATACAGAGGCTACTCGCTGGTTACAGGACCTGAACATTGAGTTCTATGCACTTGGAGAGGGTCACGGATTCAATTCCTGCTGCATGAGAAATTAGCTGGAGAAGGGAGAGTGTGTGTCCATAGGACCATTTGTGGCCATGGGGAGAAGCTGCTGTAGGAGACATTCCAACCTTCCCATGGGGAGGAGGGGCTGCCTTCTCCTTCCTCTTGTCCCATGTAGTCTGACTGCCTTTTGGTGGGCTGCTTCATTAGGGAATCAGGTTTTTGTGTTCTACAGTTTATTGCCTTTGTTGTATCCAGCTGTCCCTGAGGAGCAGCTTGTCTGCATGCTTCCCTCTTTACCTCTCCTGTTGCAAAGAACTGCTTGGACAGCTGCTTTTTTATTGCTAAATAGGTAGCAGGAGCGAATGTGGCAGGAAAGCTGCTTGTCTGGCAGGAGAGGGAGGTGGGGTTTTAAACTGTCAGGCTTTCTCCTTCCTTCATTATCCCTTGTGCACTTTCCACTGCTGCAGGAACAAGGGTTCTTACTGAGGGCATGCTGGAGGTTTGGGGGGACGGGAAAGGAGAGGGTGACTGCAGGTGCCCCCTCCTGACTGGCTTCCTCTTGGCAGTCAGATCCTGAGTCAGCAAACCATGTGCCTCTATCTAAAATCAGCTTATTGCTCCCCCTGGAGATCAGAGAGGAGCTGGTATCTGAGGGCAGCAACATCAAGGGCTGGCAGGCTCACTGTGCTCCTGCAGTTCAGAGTGATAATGGTTCTGATCCAGTTGCCTGTAAGGAACAGCAGGCGCATGGGGTGGGAAGGGGTGGGGGCGATGTGTTCTGTCCCAATCAGGCTACAGTTCTGTAATTCCCTTGCTGTTGCTTCTCTTCTCCTGCCTTTCCTTCTTGTCTCACTTTTCTACTCGTTGCCTCCATTGCCTGCCCTTTACAGCCTCTTCTACAGTAGCCCCACTTGGAAGGGTTGCTTAGCCTCCTCCTCTGCAGTGATGTATGATATCCTCCATGAAACGTGCTGCAGACAGCGCAAATTGTCCTGACGTGCTGACAGCAAGGCTGGTGTCATTCTTATCACTGCCTGCTTGATTATCCCTGATGCTACACAGAAGCTGACATCCTGTTAATGTAATATAGACACCACAGTGATTATAATCGTAGCATGAAATATAAGCACCAGATGATGAAATTTAAGAACAGGAAGTACATCAGGGGAGTGAGTGTGAGATGAGAATCTGGCTCTTTATGCCTCTGCTTGCAGCACTGAGCAGTTGCCAAGTTCAGGGAGGATCTGAACGGTGCAGGTCTGATCCAGGTACTGTGTGTGTTTCTCAGTGTGGAATATCTCTTTGGGCTTCTCTTAACTACTGATGTTGCCTAGTAACTTTTTTACTAGGCTGTCTCTATGCCCACCCCTGCTATTTTTTAAAAGAGCTCCCAGAGTTTGGGCAGACCTGCTCCCTAGCTCTGGAGTTCTCAGCCTTTTGCTCCCATTGGAATGACCACCATCCCATTGGAATGACCACTCTGGGAGCCGTGGTCAGACCAGGAGATAGCCCACCCTAATGTCTTTAAACACTGTGTCTTTTTGTAAAAACAAGAAATGCTGGGATCTTTGCATTTGCCTTCTGGGTTTAGAGCGATCTCACGTTTTTTTCTTGGCAAGGAAGCAGGCTAGATTCTCCCCATTTAAAAAACACATCTAAAGCTGAGATTTTCACAAACTCCTGGGACTCCAGCAGCTGAGGCTTTAGAAAAAACATGCAAATATCACAAGACTCATGATAAAATGCCAGTTGTCAACTCTGCAGTTCTAAGTGCCTCATGAATGGTGTGAGTGTTGAGCACTGGCAAGTCTTAGCTACCTATGAGAGCTGGGCTGCTCTCTGCGTGCGACCCTAGGTGGGCAGCCCTTGGTGTGAGCTGGAGGACAAGGAAGCTGAAGGGGTGCTGGTGCAGCAGTTGTCATCCTGCTCTCCACAGAGGCCAAGTTAGTGATGGTTCTGACCAGGACAGGCCTGACCAAGGGTGCCTCAAGATCCCCTCTTACCGCTCTCCCACAGAGCAGTGTTAGCAGTGTGAGAAGCCATTGCTTGCATGCTGCCTTGCCTTGGCAGGCTAGCCTCAGTGTGCAAGAGGTTAGCCTTAATTTTCTTTCCTTTCCCCTGAGCACCTGAGCTAGGAGCAGGGCCCTCAGCTTCACTCTGTGCTGCAGTGCAACTGGCTTGAGGTCCCAGGCCCAATCCCTTGCACAGTGAAGATGGACAGCTCGCTGCTGATGTGGGATTAAGGAGATGGTTCTGTTGCTTACAACTCCTGGGAGCAAAAAGAGCCCAGAAGAGAGGGGGCAGAGCTGCCCAGGAGCCTACAGCCAGATGTTTCAGATGGGGAGGAGTCCAACATTGAGCTGCTAGTCTCTTTCTGATCTCTCTTACACCCACAATAATATGTCGGTCCAGTAGAATTCCCTCCCTTTTCCCCTCTCCCCCCACCCACCCACCCAATCTCAAATCTATTGCTGATTCATCCTGGGAAAGATCATAGCTGCTCCCAAGGTCTTGAAAAGACCAGAGAATCCGGAGTAGGTGCAGCATTGTGTTTTGTGAATAATAGCTGGGTGCAGGAAAGACAGCGTGAACCTTGTATGTATCAAGGAGGATTTATTAATTAGGGCCAAAGATACATGACTGGAATTTGGGGGCAACCTGACCAAGGTCTGCTCTTGCCACCTGCCTGTGCCCTCCCCCTCTTCTTGGTGCCCCATGAAAAGCTGGGACAAGGCTGCTTTTCAACCCCTCCCCTGTATGCCTGGGTTTTTTACTTTTTTTGTTTGTGGTTTTGTTTTGTTTTTTGTTGCGGTACTTAGGTCCCAGGGTTTTGAACATTAAGGACTGCAACTTTACAATGAGAGTATGTGTAACTTTTGCGTTCCAGCTGTAAACATGACACCAGAAAACATCCAGGGAGCTTTGTGCTCATGCTGTTGGTACAGCATTCATTCAGGCCTCAGCAAGAGCAGGCGTGTGAGGAAGCAATTGTTTTTTTGGTGGCTGGTGTCCCTCACTGCTCTCAGTGAACGCCACTAGCTCTAACCTCCTGCTCCCCTAGTGCACCAGAGATTTTCAGAACCAAGTCAGAGTGTGCAAAGAGGGAGAGATGGGCTTGCTTTTGGTTGGATTCTCACCGTTACTCATGGGGGAGGTGTTCTGACTTGTTCGCTCTGTTGTACCTTGAACAGTTGTAGCGCTGGTGCAGTGTTTGTGTGTCTTCCTTTCCCAGTGTAGCGGTTGTCTTCTATGGTGGCGGTGCTGGTCACACTGCAATTTTTTTTTTTTTGCAGTATTGTGTTGGGTGTGGTGTGGAAGAGAATTGCACTGTGTGGGAGGAGCTTGCCCTGTAGATGCTTCAGAGCCCCTGACAACTTAATAGAGTGGGGAATCTGTTCCAAATTTCAGTGTCTCTGTTTCCACCCTGTCTTTAGCTTTAGCCTGGACAATGAAAAGTCTGGGAGCTCCCCAACCCCCTCTGCCACAACTGGTCTCATCCCACACATGCCTTTGCAGGATAAGGTGAAATGCTCAGTAGTTCCTCAGTAGGTATTCAGGGCTGTCAGTTCACTGGCTTTCCAACAGGGCAGGAAAGAAAGCCTGGCATACAGACATACCTCTGTGGGCCTGAATCTGTTTGTTTTCACCAGCAAAGCATGGTTGGTTGGGTGTGAAATCTCCAGTGAGTGTCTACTGCCACAGTGGTTTTCCTCTTTAGTTGTTGACTGACCAGTGCCTGCCCCGGCTGGCTTTATGAGGTGCCAAACTGCGATGTCAGTAGCTCAGTTCTGCCTGCTGTTCAGGTTTAAAGTATATGACGGGCAACTTCATCTTGCAGACTCAGCTGGATGCTTTTTCCTTCACCCTGTGCCAGCGTGTGGTGTGGTGGTGCCATGGTCTGTGCTGGAGTGATGTGATCTATTCACCTGGTATCCCTCCCTGGCTGCGGTGAGGCTTTGACCCCGTTTGTGAAGAATTTTCGATGACAGGTGGTAGAGAAGGCAGAGCATTAGTCCACTTACATTGCAGTGAAGCTTTTTCCCCCTTACCTTAATTCCTCACCTGTGTGTATATGCCACTTGAGCAGGCTGTGGGGAAACTCCCAGCATTGCCTGGGAGATGGCCAAGTTGGTCCAATAGAGCTGTTCCACTTGTAATGTATGTGATTTTCTAATGGACTCTTTCTTGAAGTCCACCCCTTATTAAACATACAATTACAGCATCCTGCACCACAGGTTCCCCAGGGATGTCACAAGCAGGTACTGGGGAGCATGACCATCCTTTGTGTGTGCCAGACTCAGAACTGGAGCTGGGTTATGTCTGGATGGGAGAAGATTCCAAGGGGTCTCGTGATGGAAAAGGTGGAAAGACATGGCTTTATGCAAACAGTGAGAGACTGCATCACTGTGCCTTGTGGTAGTTAGTACGGTAATCCAGTCCATTACTGTAGAGCACGTTTGAGTATTTCAAAGTAGCTTCCCGTAGTGTCTGACAGCCAAGCTGCCCACTTGGAGATGAGTAGGCCAAGAACTGATGGCAGCAGAATATCCAGGGTTGCCAGGGGAATGTTGCTCTATCACGGAAGCTCAGATTGGCACAGGAAGCTTTGTAACAGAACTGAGAAGGGAATAGCTGTCAGCTTCAGTGTGGCACAGTCCTAACTTCTATGGTGCTTTGTACTTTCAGAGCATTCTGTGCTAAATAATGCTCCCCACATCCTCAGTGAGCTAGGCCATTACAATGTATTTTTCACCAGTGTCATTCTGAGAAAAGTCTGGGCACTGATTTGGCTGAAATTTTCCAGAGCTGTTCAGCTCGAGGCATGTAACATTTCAGCCCAACCAATTAAAGTTGGGCTAAGTTATATACATATGAAAATTAGGTCTTATGATGGGAAGTGTTGGTTAACCTTAGTAGGGAGCAATGTTACCACCCCACCTGTGTGTTTATTTTGTTGGTCTTGCACTCTTTGAATTTTAATGTTCTTGTTAACCTGGATAAACGGATGGCCAAAAAGCCTCCATAGGCCTATTGCTGCGGAGGCTGTGTGATTGATGGGGGTTGGTGAGCATAGCCTGGTTTTATTATCCCCACACACCCTCCCCGCCATGGGCAGGCACAGTATCTGGCTGTAACCAATGGGAGCTGATTTGCTGTTTCGTAATAAGAAAACATGAATGTCAGGATGCCCTCTTTAGCCAAAGCTTTCTCCTTGAAGATTGCTCCTCTTCTTTTGCTTCCCTAATTGCTGCTGCTCAGCTGGAGGTAGTGTGCCTTCAAATCATATTATTTTGTTATGCTGTTAGTTACCAAAGGAAGAAAGGGAGCAAGGAAGAATATAATTTATGTTCAATTTCCCATCTTTAACCCATTCTGTGGTGGGATGAGGCTCTTTTGCAGAGTAACATCCATTGCTATCAGCAGCACACACCTTCCAGCCTGCTGGGACTCAGCTGTGCAACAAGGACCTGAAAAGAGGGGCGCTCACAGATTATTTGTGCGGGATACTTAAAATGTCTGTGGGATGCCACCTATTATTGCAACTAATTCTCTGTGACCCCACCCCCCGTGTCCATGAATCTTTATTTCCGATGTCAGTTATTTCCAACAATAGAAGCTGTGGGGCCACCAGATCACTGTGGAACATGAGGTTCTTGCTCGAGTGTCCCTGTGGGTGCTCCACAATAGGTGTCGGGCTCGTCCCGGCGCCGCAGATCGGATCTTTCCAGCAGTTTCTGCCGGACCGCGCATGTGCCGGCGCGCACCCTCCCCTGCACGCTCCTGGCCACATGCACGATCTGGTCCCCGCCAGTTCCTTCTTAACCGCCATTGGCTGCAGACGGAATCTGCTCAGGCTGCGGCCAGAGTCAGCGTATTTAGAGTTTTTCAGAGTTTTAGAGTTTTCTTTCAGAGTTCTTAGTTAAATTGTTTGTTTCTTTATTGCAAATAAATAAATAAATAAATAAATAAATAAATAATATATATATATATATATATATATATATATATATATATATAAGTAGAAAGTCTTAGTAACGATCTCGCTCCCCCAGACATCGGGGGTATGCACCTCGAGAGTGGTCCAGGTCTCCATCCCAGGAACCATGCCCATGCTGCCACGGTCGTCCTTATCATGCTGGGCATAGACACCACAGGCATACACCCAGGGGCAGGTCCCCCTCGACCGCCCAGTGCCCCCGCGGGCACTCACGGACAGGGACGGAAACACAGCTGTCTCAAGGGGAGCTGATTTTGGAACCCCGAGATTTTCCCTCGCAAGCCTCTAGTGAGAGGGTGTACCACCGGCAGCAGGACCCTGAGAGTTCAAGGGAGGTCTACCCTAGTGGTTCGTCCTTGTCCTCCTGCGACGAGGCTACGGCCCCCGGGGATGTTGCCCCCCCGGACGACCTCAAACAGTTTCAGGAGCTGTTTAAAAGGGTGGCTTTCACGCAAGGCATCCAAACAGCAGAGGTGCAGGAGAAGCACCACAAGCTCCTCAAAAACCTGAGGCCTCCAGCCTCGTCCAAAATTGCTATCCCGCTCGACGAAGCAATCATGGAGTCTGCTACCACCATATGGCAGACCCCGGCTTCCATTCCACCTATAAACAAGAGGGCGGATAAGAAATACTTCGTCCCGGCGAAGGGCATGGAGTTTCTGTTTAGTCACCCACAATCAAATTCTATGGTGGTAGAATCGTCTCAGCAGAGATCGAAGACTTCCCAGTACAAAGCGGGGGGAACGGACAGAGCTGCCAAGAAGCTAGAGCTATTTGGCAGAAAGGTATACTCCTCCTCCACCCTGCTGCTGAGAATGGCTAATTATACAGCACATCTAGCGAACCACAATTTCGACAATTACTCCAGGCTTACTTCTCTCATGGATTCGCTTCCAGAAGATAAGAAGCCAGTGCTGAAGGCCATCGTGCAAGAGGGCTATGCAGCCTCAAGGACGGGAGTCCAGATCGCCCTGGACGTAGAGGATACGGCGGCACGCTCAACAGCTACGGCAGTGGTCATGCGCAGGGAATCCTGGCTCCAGACATCGGGTATCCCGAGGGATCTGCAGGCAAAAATTGTCGATCTCCCTTTCAACACGCAGAAGTTGTTTGCAGAGTCAACTGATTCGGTCCTTCATTCCAGTAAAGACTCAAGAGCCACACTCAGAACCCTGTGTATTTATACCCCTCCATACAGAAAGAAAAAGTATTACCCTCAACAACGGCGATACCCGTACCAACCTCAGCATGCTCAGTACCAACGGGGCTACGACCAAGGGCGGCATCAACAGCAACAACAGTATAGAACTCCTAGGCGACGTTCCCAACAAGGCTGTGAATCCTCGGGGCAGGCCCAAAGGCATCAAGTTTGACGGAGAGGTCGAGGGCTGCACTATTACTACCATCGCACAGTGTCATCCACAATTAATGTTCCATCATCGCCTCCGACCGTTCCACTCACAATGGCAAAAGATCACCACAGACAAGTGGGTACTAGAGATCATAGCCACGGGTTACGTGATCCCCTTTCAGTCGCTCCCACCGCCAAGACCTCCGCCCAGGCCTCATCTCAGGGATGCCTCCCACGAGGCAAAACTCAAGCGCGAGGTGGACCACCTGATGCTTATAGGGGCGGTCGAAAGAGTGCCGGAGCGACTTCAAGGGAAAGGGTTTTATTCACGATACTTCCTCACAGAGAAGAAAACAAGAGGCTGGAGGCCCATCTTAGATCTTTGAGGCCTCAACCGGTACTTGCGCAAACAACGCTTTCGGATGATCACAGTCGCCTCTATACTCACGGCACTGGACGATGGAGATTGGTTTGCAGCCCTCGACTTACAAGATGCGTATTTTCATATAACGATCCACCCGGCTCACAGACGTTTTCTCCGGTTTATGGTCGGCAAAGAACATTTCCAATACAAGGTTCTGCCATTCAGCCTCTCCTCGGCCCCCAGAGTCTTTACCAAGACCCTGGCAGTGGTGTCAGCCTACCTGAACAGATGGGGGTATTTATATTCCCATATCTGGACGACTGCCTACTGAAAGGGGCCTCGAAGGCGAAGGTACTACGCATGATACGCGTAACAGCAAACACGTTCTCTTCGCTGGGCCTGGTCATCAACCTTGTGAAGTCAAAGATCGACCCCACACAGGACATAGAGTTCATAGGGGCACGCATAAATTCTGTCACAACAAGGGTTTATCTACCCGACGCCTGCTTTCGTGCCATCGGTTCCGTGGTACAAGTCATTACATACAGCCCCACGGTGCCGGTTTTAACCTGCTTGCAGCTGCTCGGCCACATGGCAACGGCAACGTTCGTGGTACAGAACGCCAGATTGCATATGCACAACCTACAGCATTGGCTGGCGAGCGTTTACAAGCCGGCGTCCCATACCGTCCGCAGGGTGGTGTCACCCATGACAGAGGTGCGCAGATCCCTGCAATGGTGGGTAAACCCCAAGAACATGCTAACAGGGGTACCCTTTCACCAACCACAAATCTCTATTTTTCTCACCACCAACGCCTCCCACATAGGGTGGGGAGCACATATTGGCGAAAAGGTGATGCAAGGACTGTGGTCCCCTACGGAACAGTCACTGCATATAAATATACTGGAGCTCAGAGCAGTGTTCAACGCCTGCGAACACTTTCAAGACCACATACAAGGCAAGGTAGTCGGGATCAATACAGACAATATCTCCACCATGTTTTATATAAATCGACAAGGTGGAGCTAGATCCCGTGCCTTATGTGCGGAAGCAGTCCGGCTGTGGAACTGGTGCATCACCAACAATATAACGTTGAAAGCCTTGTACTTACCAGGAGCTCCCAACGTGAAGGCAGACCAGCTGAGCAGGCACTTTGCACTCACACACGAGTGGCAGATCAGCTCCGATCTGCTACGACCGATTTTTCAGGCATTGGGGTTTCCCCAGATAGACCTGTTTGCCACTCAGCACAACAAGAAGTGCCCCCAATACTGCTCAAGGGCAGGACTGGGGCGGGGGTCCCTGGGGGACGTGTTCGTGATTTCGTGGAAGGTCCCACTGCTTTACACGTTCCCCCCCATGGTGCTCATCCACAAGGTCCTACAGAAAGCCAGGAGGGAGAGAGCCGGCATGATCCTAGTGGTCCCCACATGGGATCGACAGCAATGGTTCCCCTTGCTTCTCCGCATGTCAGATCGTCCACTGCTTCCCCTTCCGGTAGCGCCGGACCTGCTCACGCAGGCCCAGGGGTCCATAGTGCATCCACACCCCCGAGGCCTGCGCCTACAAGCATGGTTAATCCATGGCTCAGCTCCCTAGAAAGTACATGTACGGCGGGAGTACAACAAGTCCTGGAAAGTAGCCGAAGGATCTCCACCAGGAAGACCTACAAGCAGAAATGGACTCGATTCACTGCATGGTGTTCCACCAAGCAGTTAGCTCCCCTTGAAGTGCCTATACCTGTCATACTAGAATACTTACTGGACCTCAAGAGAGGCGGGCTCTCCCTCTCCTCATTGAAGGTCCATCTCGCCGCAATATCGGCTTTTCGGCGTGAAGAGGAAGGGCCCACGGTGTTTGCCCATCCTATTGTTACCAGGTTGCTGAAGGGGCTGGTAAACCTGTACCCCCCTCGGAAACCGCTTCCACCATCGTGGAGCTTGGACCTGGTGCTCAGCGCGCTAACGGGACCACCCTTTGAACCTTTAGCCACGGTTTCCCTGCGTCTCCTTACGATAAAGACAACCTTCCTTCTTGCAATCACGTCAGCTCGCAGGGTGAGTGAGCTCACAGCAGTTAATGCAACGCCACCCTGCACGGTATTCTCAAAGGAGGCGGTAACCTTACGGCTGCACCCAGCCTTTGTTCCGAAAGTTTCTTCAAAGTTCCATCTTAACGAACCTATAGTTTTACCCTCGTTTTACCCGAAGCCTCATAGCTCCAACAAGGAGGCACGCCTGTACCTCCTGGACGTGAGGAGGGCGTTGGCCTTCTACATAGACAGAACTAAGTCCTTCCGGAAAACGGACAGACTCTTAGTCTCTCTCGCTCCCAGGTCAAAAGGAGAAGGTCTCTCCTCACAGAGAATCTCGAAGCGCATTGTGTCCTGCATAAAGATGTGCTGCGAACTTCGAAAGACTCCTTTACTGGCCCCGCCTAGGGCTCATTCCACCCGGGCGGTGGCGGCATCAACAGCCTTTTTCAAGGGCATCGCGCTAAAAGACATCTGCAGAGCGGCGGCCTGGTCATCCTGTGACACCTTCGCCAAGCATTATGCCCTACACCGGGTATTCCAAGAGGATACCCGCCTCTCGACAGCGGTCCTTTTGGGGGCAAGCTGCACATAACCCGATTACCCACCTCCTTTCTTGGGTTACTGCTGGGTAGTCACCTATCGTGGAGCACCCACGGGGACACTCGAGGAAGAAAGAGAAGTTACTCACCGTAGTAATGATGGTTCTTCGAGATGTGTCCCCGTAGGTGCTCCACCACCCGCCCATCCTCCCCGCTTCGGATCTCTGTTTGGTGTTTTTCAGAAGCATCCGAGGCAGTTGGTCAAGGAACTGGCGGGGACCGGACCGTGCACGTGGCCAGGAGCGCGTAGGGGACTGGCGCGGGCCGGCACATGCGCGGGCTGGCAGAAACTGCTGGAAAGTTTCCGATCTGCGGCGCCGGGGCGAGCCCGACACCTATCATGGAGCACCCACGGGGACACATCTCGAAGAACCATCATTACTACGGTGAGCAACTTCTCTTTATATGGAGGTAAAAAGAGTGGGTTCTTTTGTAATGAAGGGCAGCTGAGAGGCATGGTCTTAGAGAAACCGCTAGCTCTGAGGCCTAAGTTTCTAGGGTGATTCCTTTCTGTCTTTCCTGAGAATCATGCGGCTCTTCCTCCTGAAAGGGGAGAAGACCCAGTGAGGTGTGTCCTGACCTCCTGTGCTATTCCTCATGGGCATGTGTTTGAAATTGGTGCAGCAAACATATTGGCTCCCTGGCTCTCTGCTTTTTGGGATGCAGGAGAACACATCCCCTCCCTACACCTCTAAACCTGTAACATAGAGAAATTGACATGAACTCCCCATAGGCTTCAGAAGAGTAGAGTCTTGTAAATTTCAACATGCTGTTCCTGTTAGTTACAATGCAGCAGACTGGCACCTCTGAGTAGAAAGATTATTATCCTGTTGCATTTTCAGGGAAAGCTGGTGCCTAGGATAACTTGCTTAAAATTCTCACCTTTTGGAATGGATGATACTCTCACCACCACCACCACCACCACAAGTTCTGGGAGCAAGGCCCTGTTCTGAAGTGGTATTTTTAGATGGAAGGTCAACACACAGTGGCTGTTATCAGGATGACACCAGTAGCACAGAAGAAAGGAGGAATGAGGCACATTGGAAATGGCTTGTGTGGAGTGGCAATTACAGCAAAAGAAAATAAGACTGGAGCCTGTGAGCTAATCCTGGAGTTGCTCTGGAAAGGTGATGTAAGAGGAAAAGAACATCTTTTGCCTTAGCCTGAGAAAGCACCACATGCAGCCTTTGCTTCTGAAAGCATTTGTCTTGGCCACTCGGAGAAAGTGGGGGCTGGACCATGGAGCAATTCCGTTTTCAAACATTTTAAATTCACCCCCAGCTGCCCTCAAATTATCAGGTACTTGTCCACTGAGAAGCTGCTTCAAACTTATGCTCAGATTTTCAGGGAAAGGGTGGAGGGAGTGAAAATATCAAAGGATTTTTTCTGTAGGGTGGGTGTCTGCATCTTTCTGCTGAGCTGTTAGGGAGGAGTGCCCTGAATATCACCTCAATATATTTTGTGGTCTTCCCTCCTCCTAAACAATAGCATTGGGCATATTCCATTTCAGGAGTTGTCTCTGCATTAGGCTTGGTGCAGGAGCTGGGGTTTGTCCAATTAATTAAACTTGTTCTTTGCTTTCTGATGGTGGTGCTGGCATACAGGGCGGGAGAGAACATAGTACCAGTGAAAGGTGGTTAGCCTGGCTGCTCTGGTAGTTGATGATCTTGGTTACACACAAAGTGCTGCCAGAACAGTGGCAGCATGAGCTCCCTTCAGTCCACCCCCATCACTTCACAGAAGGACATAGCATTTGTCAGGCTGGACCAGGGCCCTGGGCTATCTGCTGGAATCCTGACCCCATCACTAAGTTCTGGGATGTGTAGCCCCAGATCACCTCACCCTGACATGCACCTCTCTAGTGGCGCAATGCAGTGTGTATGGAACACTGCCATCCTGTCCTCAGGGCGTGCCTTGATGCACCAGCCGTCATTGCCCGTATCTAGACCTGTATTAGCACAAATGCAGCTGGTGGTCTTAGTGTCATTCCTTGGATGGGTAAGTGAGAATGTCTGGCCCATCCAACTCTTCATCTTTTCACGGAGGCTGCTAACTCTGAGTCAAATCTGGTAAGTTTTGTGATGTGTGTGTTTTCTCTGCTGGGTAGGGACCTGGACTGAGACTCCCAGCATGTTGCATGCAAGCAACCATAGATATCTTGGGTGGATTACAGTAGTACTTAGATGTCCCTTCCAGGCCCATTGGGTAGATGGCCCATGGACACACAGTGAGGAACGATCCCTGCTTCAGAATTGCTGTTGCTACCGGTCACATCTAGATTTGCGTTGATGCCCTAAAGGCCAGGGCTCCATAGGATCATTTCTGTGGCACTCAAAGTGTGCCAGATGCTTTGCAGGCAGGTATGGAGACAGAACTGCCTTCCACAAAGAGCCTGCAATCAGATGCTGAACAGTGCACTTGAGCAATGATGCTGACTCTGTGGCCTGTGAACTGCCAGGATTCAGATTTGCTTGGGTGATTTTCTGCCATCTGGCCTTACATGCCTCTGATTGGAGATCTGGGGCTTATGAGCTTGTGGAAGAGAGCCTCACAAAAAGGGGCAAAAAGAGGTATGGCATGCTGTGGGAAGTGCAGAGGGCATTATACCATATGGGGGGACAGAGGGCAGTTATGTATCTGGCTTGGGCAGAGGCTAAGGCAATATGTGCTCTGATCAAAATGAAAGTCAGTTCCCTGTTGGCAGAGGCATTGCAAATGGTCAAACATGGAACAGCCATCAGCTGCAGTGGAGTTAGTCACCCCAAAGCTTGCTGGGATCTCCCATGATTCCTGCATAATTTAAGCACCTCTCTCCACTGTTCAGATGAATGGGATTTGTTGACTCTGAAACCTGATGCTGACCAGGTCAGTGCTATTATCAAGGAATCCACTGATTGTTCTAGCACCAGTGTTTGGCTGTTGGGACAGATCCATCCCCTGGTTCCACTGGAACCACAGTTGGGTTTCCGCAGAGCTGAAGGTGATTAGTGAGGATCCTTTCTGTCAGTGAAAGAGCAGGCTGCACAGGTAAGGCTGAAAGCTTTTGAAATCCAAATGAGTAGCTAATTGTGTTGGAACACTTTTTGCCTTCACCACAGGGCAGCTTCTCTCTCTCCCTTCTCCATTGCAGATTGTCCAGATTCCAGGTTTACTGGGGAAGTCTCAGGACGTAGCCCAGTTTCTGTCCAGTCTGGCTGGCTAACCTCCTCTGTGCCCCCTGCTAACTCAGCACTGGGTGGCCATGCTGTGCACCGTCTGCAGCCAGCCTGTGTGTCTGTTGAACTGTGGGCTCTGTGGGGGGTGGGCAGAAAGCACCTTGTGCATTCATCTGATTTGACAAATGAGATCTGGTGCATGGATTGTGACTGGGATCTGAGGATATCATTTAGACGATGAAAAATGAGTGAAAATATTGAAGCCTTGCCCACATTGCATTTTTGGGTCTCCAGAGAGATGGGTGACAATTTGCATTGGGATGTCTTGGCCTTGGGGGATGAGAAGCTCTAGATGTCTTTGCTGAGGAGGGGAGGAAGCTGGAAAGCCCCAGAGGAATGAGCTTTAGACTTTGCCCTTGTGCACACCTTTCTTGGATGCTAAGCCTCTGAATGTCCAAATCCCACAGCCCCTATCTTACCCATGGAGCAAAATCCCTTGGTACCAGAGGGCTGGGCTGTCTGTTTCTCGTGCCTCAGTGTAATGGTGACCATGTCTCTTGTTTTTATTTCCTTTACTAGATCTACAGTGACAACAGGAACCTGTTCGAGGTCAAGGAGAACATCCCCAAGAAATTAGTGGAGAAAGTGGCAGGAGACATTGAGAGCTTGTTAGCCAAGAAGGTCCGTGCTTTAAAGGTAAGGGATCTGCCTGATCCACTGATCTCTTTCTGTTATGTTTGGGGCCCACAGGAGGGATGAGGTTGTGATTTTAATGGCTACGAGTAGAGATGTGGGCTTCTGAACCTTGCCAGCATATTTACCCCAGCTACTGAATAGGGGAAAGTAACTCAGTTCCTTTAGCACAGCTTACAGCAAGTGTTACTGAGAGAGATTAGTTCCTCAAGGGGCTGCATCCTGAAAAGCTGGTATGCCTCTGTCCAACAGTCTGGATGGACAGTGTGCGTATCCTCTGATATAAAAGTGAGCGCTGTCCTCTTGGGCATCTGTGTTAAGTTCCCAATCTCCCTTCCCATTTCGTATCATTTTCTCTGAGTGAGCACATTTCATTAGTGCCAGAGCATGATAACCTGATTGCACTACCATGTTATTAAGGGTTGGCCTTCTTTGTGATTGCGTTGAGCATCTGAAGTTTTTGTGCTGCTCTCAGTGAGGTTAGCTGAGGAAACGAGGATTTTTCACTTTGTGAAACACAGTGAGCTTGTGGCTGGCTGTAGTGGAGAAGATGTTTCATTTACTGGATCTCTTGCTTCCCTAGAGTGTTTGATTTCATGGGACTCTGGGTGGTGAAGTTTTCCACCTGGGAGTGTAGTTCAAGTGGCAATGTCGGCCTAACGGCATGCAGCTGAGTTAACCAGGGACGATGGATGAGGTGTCATGTAAGGATGTGCGAGTACACCACAAAAGCTACTCTCCATCTCTGACTGGACGGCAAGCACAGACCAGGGCATAGCTGCTTGGAGCAGGCTTTCATGGCTATATTATATAATGTTAAATACAAACTCTCTGTACCTTAATAAGAGAACAAAAGACGGGCTGATCCCAGACCGTGGAACAAATTCCCACAGCAACTAAGAACCATCTCAAATACTTTTTTTAATTTGTTTGCATTCATTCCCTGTGACACAGGTAGCATCCCAGTCTTTTCACCTCTGTCTGTCTCATGCTGCGTCTCTTGCTCCATTTGGGACCTCACCACCTTCTGCTCAAAGTGCAATGCATGTTTCTAAACCTGTGTGGATGTTAGTCCTAATGCTTAATGCACTGATGGAAGGTGCTCCAATCCTACTGTGGGAGTGCAGAATAAGAGTAGACTAGAATAGAACTCCACAGGGAACTGCTTATCACAGGGAGTGGTCCTGCTAACCTGGCAGCATGGTGTAAGGATATTTGTGGGGTCAGTCACTGCCTCCCTCCTGTCCCCTGTTCTGGTTCACAGGCAGGTCTGTTGCTAAGGTCAGAGTAGGAGTGGTGTCAGATGGATTTAACATCAGTTGTCTTCATGCTTGATTCAGTCTCTGGGTTTTAGGTGGCATTGGCCAGTCTGTGATAAGAGACCTCATTTCATCATCTTGGCATTGTGAGGTGACTCTCATCTAACCAGTGCTGTGAGAGTCTGGCTTTGTTGGATTACAAACTGTGATTTGAACGGGTCTTCCAAAGCACAAGCTTTCAGAAAGAGACCCTGGATGGGTTATCTGTCTTCAAGCCAGACTGATTGTCCATACAACTTGTTATAAAATTTTTAGATGCTCCTGGTCTCTTGTCCCAGATTGTTGATAGGCTGTGTAATCTAGAGATGGGGGAACTGATAGGCTTCTCCAGTGCTTCTCCCTGCCAATGCAGGACTGTACAGTGCCAAGCAGGCTGGGGTCTAAGTCACAGCGCTCCTACTACTTCCTTTGAGACCACGGTAAGGTCTCCTGCCAGTATAATGCCATCCACACCCCTGACTGCCAAATGTTTTGCTGACGGAAGCACTAGTCGTGTGAACAAATAGCTTCTCTCTCCCAGGAAGTTTTTCCTCCTCTCCAGGCTGCATTTTCCTCTGCCTCAGCTCTCCTTCCAGTTGCATCATCTGTAAGACATTCCCCTTCCCCCTCGTGACTCATGGGAGCGATGATGATTTTCCCCTACATGATTTGGTCAGCGACTGAGTCAAGTGTGACTGACGTGTACCAGTAAAAGTGGGAGGAGGCATTGGGCCTTAAGTAGCACAGCTTTTGTGGCATCCAGGTGCTTCCACCACTGGAAAAGTAGTTCCTCCCCTCTCCATATTGTTGCTATAGGAGGTGTGGGGCATCTGTCGGTGAGCTGGGGGAAGGTACTAGCTAGCCTTTCAGAACACTGTGCAGAGGCACTGTACAGGAGTCACATTCAAATTAGATAATGATTCAGCCCATTCATCAAAGAGCTTGCTGTTCCTAATTTCAAAGCAAAACATTAATGCATCCTGATTAAAGAAAGTTAAGCTGTGTTCAGAAGATTTATTAATAATATTTACAGTCCCCCCGTCTCCTCTATAGAAACAAGAATTAAATACAAGAAGCCACACTTGGTGCAGACTTTTGGTGGCAGTGTCTTGATACAGCCTGATTGCTGCAGCAGGGGTCCGGCCATTCCAGGCATTTGCATTTCCCACGCACAAGGCGAGGGCAGGAAAGCGATTGCTTCCCTCGGTAAAGAAGAGCTGCAAGGGCGGTACTTAGCTGCTGCTCTTCTTTGTGCTGGACCATCTCTGTTTCCTCATGGGACAGGAAGAATTCCCAACAGGATCTCTCTGCAATGCTCCTTTCTTGTTCCCTGTAAGTACACTTCCTGCTGGCACTGTGGAGTTAGTGCATGCCACCAGATACCAGGAGACTTCTAGCAGGCCAACCCTGCTCTCCAGGCATATGCATGAAATCAGTCTGGAGCTGCGTCTGTCCCCAGTGCCTATGGGAAACCCTTTTCACAGCAGTTTCCTGGGTTAACTTTATGATCTACATTTTTTGGTCTCTACAGTTATCGTTCTGCTTGGTTCCTAGTGTCACCAGCAGACGTAGGCAAGGGAACTATGGATGCAGGGGTTGCTGCTGGCCCCACGCTGGGGTCCTGCCTTTGTTCCTGGCTTCAACTGGGGCAGACAGTGGATAGGGGGCAAAGGGGCTGGATTTTGGCACCCCCACTTGTAAAAATGTTCCTGTGCCACTTCCAGCAGCAGAAGAACCCTGGGCCTTCAGTCACAAAAGCACAGCCCTCTACCTGGAGTTCATGGAGTAACTGTCAGTAGCTATGGTAGGCTTGTATCCTAGCTGGCTGAAAAAAGAGAACTCAACATATTTAGTCCCCTCAGATGAGTTAAATAGATAGATCTGATTACTTTCCTGCATCAGATACAAACCTCTGTGGTGCTTTGTGGCCCAGACCAACAGTTGCTCTGATTCTGCCCAGGAAATGTCTACCCTGACCTTTGCAAAATGGTTGAGGTGTCAGCAATTGCCAAATGATCAATGGTGAATTAATATCCCACAACGGTTGGGAATCACAGTTGCTTTGCTCGTAGCTTGACAACTTCTTGAGTCCAGAATTTCACTGCATCTCTTGTCAGTCGTTTACCAAACTTAGTTTTTTCTTGGCATTCTGCTCTTCTGTGACTTAAAAGAAAAATCTCCTGTCTTCTCCCTTTCCCCTCCCTTCTGTCACTCAGGTCCGTTCCCACATCTGTGTGCTTCTGCTCTACGCCTTGGGCAGGTTCACCAAAGGGGGCCAGCAGCAGGGAGCAATTGCCCAGGGGCCTAGTGATTGAAAAGGACTCAGGGCTCCCAGCTGTTGCTACCACAGGAGCACAGGCAGCTGGAGCTCCAGGCTCTTTAAATCAGTGGCAAAGCCCTGCCTGCTCTGCCTGAGAACTGACCCGTTTGTTTTGTATCTTGCTATCAGCACTTGTTCTGAGGCTTTATGAATCATTCGTGTGGTTACCAAGAGCCCAGGCCTGGTCTTCACCTAGACCCTAATGATATGTCCATATCAGAGGCCCATCACCTACTGGGTCCAGTAATTAGTCCCTGTGCTGGAGAGGCCAGGGCTTTGGAATATCAGCTGGGAACCCAGCACCTCTCTCTTTCTCGCTCTCTGTTTTTATAACATGCCCATCATTTGCCTATCTGAACATTTCTAGCTCCTGCTGTCTGGAGACCCAATTCAGTCCCCTTCCTCTTTTTTACTTATTTTTAATGAGTTTTTGCAGGTAATTGAGGTCCCTGGGGAGTCAGCCGCTCTGAATATGCTGAGGGAATAGGAAGATCAGTGAGGGAACCAGCTGACAGCAGGTTTGCCATCTGTCGATTTTCCAAAGTTGCAAGGATCTCCTGGAGTGTGAGCCTCAGCCCACCCCCAGTACAGCTTCTGCAAGGTTTGCTTTCCCGGTCTCCCCAGTGTTAGCTGCTACAGCTGCACCTTCCCTTTCACATCTGCTCTGGCCCAGGCAGAAGCACTGGGAGAGTGGCAGCCACTGGTCAGAGAGGAGGAGGGAAAGCGGGCAGGGCCTCGTGTGGCTGCTCTACCCCCACTCCACTGTTTACAAGGCCCATTTCCCACTCTCTGTATCTTCACTCCTCTTGCAATCCAGACCTCAGGACCACACTTTCCCGGGCTTCTTTTTTCCGGAACCACATAGGAAGAGAAGTGCTCCCTTCTCATGTCCTGGGTCACTTGAGAAGCTAACACTGTACTCCCAAGCTCCATGGCCATAGCTGTGCTGCACCGTGCATCCCCAGAGCAGCCCTTTCCCAGCCATGGCTCCAGGAGGGGAGGGTGAACAGGAAATAAGACAAAAGCAACTGAGCCTTCCTCTTCAGTGGGACTGGCACGCTGAATGCTGCAGGGGACTGACAGCCACAGTACAGCAAGCACCTGGCTAGAAGGAGCATTTACTCCCTCCCCTGATCCATTCACTGGGGTTTGGGTTTTTAACCTAAATTAACATTTTTCTCTTGCACCCCACCCGTCTCTGGAGAGCATCACCCCTCTGTGTGCAGGCACTGGCCGGGCAAGGGAAAGAGTGTTAGTTCCACACAGGTGAGATGGCAGTGATGAATCTGGTGCCAGCCAATGGGCTCAGGTGTTCCAGGCTGCAGCTGCAGTGGCTTCTTGATGTATAGGGCCAAAGACAGGCTCTGGCTGGCATCTTTCATACGGGAAGCCTGGCTGAAGTGATTCCTCTGAATCAGGGGAGCTCCAAGAGAATCCATGATTGATGAGAAGACCTCCAGAGACAGCAGATTTCATGGGAGGAGGGCAAAGGAGATAGAGAGTGGGCAGGGGGGTTCTCCCTTGCCCATGGCTGTGCTGTTGCTCTTTTGGTAATCCACCTGTTGCTCTATGCATTGGACAAGTTCAGGAGATGCTGCCTACATCTGTGTATTATAATGGTGCTGCTGAGGCAGTGTAATTGAGTTTGGGAGAAAAACAAACTTTACTAAACGGACCTGACTTCTATTGTTACTGGTTTAGAAACATTTGTGTGGCTTTACTTCTTAGCAGTGTGATCCCCTGCAGTGCAATTGCTGCTGGTTTCTTTTCTCTCCCTTCTGGGCCTGCTGTGTTACCTCCTATGCCCATAATTAGCCATCCTCCAGGTCGTTACATGCTGTGGGGTTAGAAGGAGCTGATGACCAGGGCACAATGTGGAGGAAGGGGCCCAGCACAAAAGTGAGGCAGAGGTTTGCTAATTCCTGCATGTGCTTTTGCGTGCCACTTGAATGTGCAGATCATAGCAGCAAGCAACTGCTTTATGTTAAGCTGAACCTACCACTTTCCTGGCTTCCTTCCCAGGGCCTGTGTGGCTGCCTTCCACTGAGGTGCTTCCCTTGGCCTGGACCCTCTTCCTAACCAGCTCTGCAAATGCCAAGCTGCAGCACAGTAAAGGGAGCAGGGCAGCGGGGGTTGTGCTTTGAGTGATGGAAGATTTCAGAAAGCATCAGTGCAAGCAGCTGATACACCACTGACATTTTCTAGAGGTGTTAAATGGCACAGGGGAAGAATTTCTTAATTGCAGTAATATCTGTGATCCTTTGCCAGGGTAATGCCTTGAAATACAGAAGGCTGTGCTTTCCACAGGCTGGAGCGTCTTCAGCTCCATGCACCTGATCATTCTCTCCTCTTGAATTCAGGGAGTTGTCCCAGCTTACCTCAGTGCAGGGGAGACAAGAATCTGGCCCCTGGGCTGTGGCAGCAGCATCCTTTTCTCTATTTGCTGAGCAGTTTGCACTGCATCTCTATAACTGAAGTCAAATGCCAGTGGAAAAGTCACTTGCTGGTTAGCTCCACTCAACTCATTGTGGTAAAACAGGGCACTGTCTTCCCTCAGGGCCATGGATGTCCCAGGATTCTGTGTGTGTATGTGTTTCATTTTGGGCTTTTCCCATGCAAACCTCTGAAGGCTGCTGGTTGGTTCCTGTTTCACAGGCTTAGCCACAGATGATTTGCTTTGCCTCATGATATCTGTACATCCCATTGCTTACTGTGGGCGATGCTAAGTTATTTATGCTCCGTGACTTGCCTAAACAGTGCTGGCTGTGTTGGTGTTCTTCCTCCTTCTCTAAAAGGAGTCCATCTGATGCAACAAAATAAAATACAAACATCCCCACTCTTTGATGCTGTTTAACCTGGAACGCTGGGAATTGGGAGTTGGAGACCAGAATTGGTAGGCAGTCCAGGTTCCACTTCCTTTAGCAATTGCTCATATCTCTGTGATCCATCCTGGCAGCTGGGTTCAGCTGGCCACTCTGGCAGTTCCTAGATATGCCCCCCAGAGTTTCAGTGCATTGGACAGTGGCCCTCAGTGCTGAAGCC
Organism: Carettochelys insculpta; assembly: GCF_033958435.1. Classification (NCBI taxonomy): domain Eukaryota; kingdom Metazoa; phylum Chordata; order Testudines; family Carettochelyidae; genus Carettochelys; species Carettochelys insculpta. The sequence continues at coordinate 2,295,307 of NC_134147.1, read as the reverse complement.
GGCCTCTCTTTCTCCATCCATTGGTCTGCAAGGGCATGAAAGGGTCCTTTAGTGTGTGGAGGGAGGCTTTTTTCATCTTGAATTCTAGTGGTAAAGTGAAAAAGTTGAAGCGGGCTTATGGTGGAGTCCTGTTTGTTGTTTCCTGTAGCCTGCAGTGAAGGGCTGGAGACCAGCGTTGCCAAGGAGCAGTCAGCTAAATGAGTCTTTGAGATCACAGGAATCGGAAGGAGCCTGTCTCCTTTCTCTGCCCTCACAATTCCATGCTTGTTTTCACCTTCTCTCTTGCTGACCCCTGACCTGGGTGGATGAATCACTGTATTGTGTTAAAACCTGCTTATCTTCATTGCTTGGTGAATGCTGTGGTGAAAGGATCTCTTTGGTAGGATTTAACATTCTTATCCTTTGAGTTAAAATTGTTCACTGTGTACAACATCACTGAAGGTCTCCAAATCCTCCTGCAGTGGAGGCAGGGAAGAGCATGTGCAACGCTCCACATTACCCTAAGACAAGGATTCCTAGCATATGGATCTCGACCCAAACATGGGTCACCATCAGAGTTGGTGAGGGTAGCTGGCTGGGTGACTCCGAGCCACAAGAGTGACTCTTTAAGGAGCCATTTGTGGCTCCGGACGCTGCTGCCTGACTCCTCTAGCTGCCTGACTCCTCTAGTCCATGCCATGCTGAAATGGAACTCAATGTAATTGATTTAACGGCTGGCAGGAGGGATCCAGCAGTTAAACCAATTAAATTAAGTCCCATTTCAGTACAATGGGGCAGGGAAGTGCCCATGCTGCAGATGGTGAAAAGGAGCAGGACAGTTGGCGGGAGCCATGCAGAGGCAGCATCAGCGATGGCGGCCTGGTGAAGGAGCAGCAGGGGCAGCAAAGGAGCTCATGTGAGGTAGGTGGACAGGGTTGAGGCTGCGAGGAGTTTAAGCCTGAGGGCAGTGGTGGGGACGGTTTGGAGCAGTGAGGGGTTTAAGCCCAAGGACAGGAGAGGCAGTTTGGGGCTGCGAGGGTTTAAGCCTGAGGACGGGAGGGGCGGTTTGGGGCTGCAAGGGGTTTAAACCTGGGTGTGGGGGTAGGTTTGGGGCTGTGAAGGGGAGAACAACCCTCCCCCCAGGTTTGAATTGCGTCAGGTCACAAAGTCTTACTGAATTGTCAAAATGGGTTGCAGTCTCAGAAAGGTTGGGAACTACTGCCATAATGCAGAACACTAGTAGCAGGAGTAAAGGTCTAAAGGTATGGTTTCGTTTTAAACATTTGCCCGTCTCCTTGAAGAGATTGCCTGGGCCATGGCTGTAGGAGCTTTCGTTGCTGAGGAACCTGTTTCCCCTTTCTACTAGCTCCAGGTCCAAAGATGGTGCTTGGCAGCACTGGCAGTGAGAATGGACATCATCTTCGTGGTGTCATAAGAACTGCCATACTAGATCAGACCAAAGGTCCATGTATGCCAGTATCCTGTCTTCTGACAGTGGCCATTCCATGGTACAACAGCGGAAGTTAAGAGAACAGGTCAAGTGATCCATCCTCTATCATGCATTTCCAGCCTCTGACAAACAGATTAGGGACACCATTCCTACGCATCCTGGCTAACCTCCATGAATTTATCTAGCTTTTTTTTTTCAACACTGATCAAGTCCTGTCTTCACAACATCCTCTGGCAAAGAGTTCCTCAGCTTCAGTAGTCCCTGTGTGAAAAAGAACTTGCTTTTATTTGTTTTAAATCTACTACCTGCAGAACACGGAACAATGGTCTCAAGTTGCATTTGGGAAGGTCCAGGTTAAACATTAGGAAAAACTTTTTCACTAGGAGGGTGGTGAAGCATTAGAATGGTCTACCTAGGGAAGTAGTGGAGTCTCCATCCCTGGACGTGTTTAAGTCTTGGCTCGACAAAGCCCTGGCTGGGCTGATCTGATGGGGTTTGGTCCTGCCTTGGGCAGGGGGCTGAACTTAATGGCTTCTTAGGTCTCTTCCAGCTCTATTATTCTATGATTCTACCCTTTAGTTTCATTTGATGACCCCATAGTTCTTATGTTATGGGAACAAGTAAATAACTTTTCCTAATTCACTTTCTCCACATCTGTCATGATTTTAGAGTTCTGTCATATCTCCCTTAGTCTCCACTTTTCTAAGATAAAAAGTCCCAGTCTCTTTCATCTCTTTTGTTCCAAACCCCTAATAATTTTTGTTGTCCTTTTCTAAATTTTTCCAATGCCAAGATATCTTTGCTGAGATGAGGCAAACACATCTGTATGCAGTATTCAAGATTTGGGCATACCGTGGATTTTCATAGAGGCAACAAGATGTTTTGTCTTATTGTCTATCCCTTTTCTTCATGATTCCTACCATTCTGTTCACTTTTTTGACTGCTGCAGCACATTGAGTTGATGTTTTCAGAGAATTATCCACAGTGACTCCAAGATCTCTTGAGTGGTTATAGTTAAATTGACTTACTTAACTTAATCCCTTGCACTCTGGGTGGAGCATAGGTCATCTACAAGTCTCCTTCACTTGTCTCATGGCAAAACTTCTCATCCCATCGAAAATTATTAACCTGATCCATTCAATTTACAAACCCTTGGCATGCCAAGTTATTCACAATGGTATGTTGACAGAATCCTTCAGCATACATGTAGCTAAATTAGTCCCCATCATTTTGTACGTATAGGTGGGATTATTTTTGCAATTGTGCATTACTTTGTATTGATCAACATTAAAATTAATTTGCCATTTTGTTAACCAATCAGCCAGTTTTTTGAGATTCTTTTGAATCTCTTCAGTCTGTTCTTAACTATCTTGAATAGTTTAGTATCATCAGCAAATTTTGCCACCTCACTGTTTACCCCTTTCTCCAGATCACTTATGAATATGTTGAATAATATTGGTCTCAGTGTGGCCCCTTAAGGGACAGCACTAGTTATCCCTCTCCATTCTGAACACTGAAGCATGTGACTAGGTATCTGGGGACCTGGCTTTGCCCAAGAGATTTGGGGAAACCAGGCTACCACTTAACTTTCCGTGCCTTTGTCTCCCCATCAGCCTATTATTACTCATTGGTTTTGCATAGTAGCTCAGTTAATGCTTATGAAGCATGTTGAGCTCCTTGGCGGGAAGGCATCGCAGGAATGTGCTGCATTATTACAGAATGTTGTGTAGGGGAGCTTTCTGGGAATGGTAGCTGGTTGGTCAGGGTGTTTGCAGGGTGGGGCAGCTCATCCTCTGCTCTCTAAATTCTAGTATATACTATCTGGCTCTTTTCCGTGGAGAGTTATTACAGACTGTCTGCCTCTTGCATGTATCATGCATGCAGAGGGAATTTAATTGGGCAGGTTTATCCCTTTCAAAGCTCTGATAACCATGAAATTTCCCATTCGGGTACTGGGTAAGTGGAGTCTTTATCAGCTCTTCAACCCCCTGATAGGGAGAATAAAAGGTTTCACTTGTCTGAAGACTTGCAAAGATTGGCACACAACAAAATGTTCCTTGGCTTCTTCATTCAGAGATCCACACCCCCACCTCCCACCCTGCCTTTGTACCAAATTTTATGGCACTGTCATTGCAAGCACTTAAATCTCTCCTGTGGTGACAGCAGTGTCTGTGTGGAAGGTGGTATTTGAGCACAGTAGGCTATGCTAATCTGGGTTGGAATAGGACTCCCCTTCCTGAGCTGTGTGGCGAGCTGCTTCTCCCTTTGTCCTGCTGCTCTCCATGCTAATGGCCTGCAGCACTGGTCCTCTCTGGCTTCTGGAGGCATATGATTATGGAGGACTGAGTACCATAGTGAATTAGTGCTACCCACTCCCTACAATGCACATGGCACTGTCTGAGCTTTCCCATCTGGGTGGTGGCCCCACGGTTGTTAGGCTGCCTTCTCTGGTCAGCAGAGCAAATGTGCATTGGCAGTGATCGCTGTCCTCCTTGTGACAAACCTAGGTGCTGACACTGGCAGAGAGAAGGTGCTGGAGCCATTGCTGTTTCAACTGCAGAGGAAGAGTCCATAAGAAGGACTCGCACAGCTGAGATAGGCTGTATTGAACCACAGTCACCAGACCATTGGGCTCCCAGGACTCCAGCTGTGTGTGCTATGCAGGCAAGGCTGCAAGGTAGCTTCCTCCTCACTCAGACATGGCCCATGGGTTCTACACCTCATAAGACCTTTGGGCAGAGCAGACAGAGGACAGACCCCTACACTGAGATCTCCTGAAGCCAGTGCCCTGTCCATTAAGCCAGGCTGTCTGCCTGTCCTTCCGCACATGGGTCACCTGCCACCTGAAATGAGGAAGTATTTCCTTCAGACATGACCAGGGTTTAGCTACAAACTGATACAACATGTACACGTAACACTGTGACTGATCACAAAGAACAGATACCCACCCAGCAAAAAAGATGGAAATTAACTTCCTCTGCTCATCACTTGCAGTTGTAGGAAGAAGGTGAGGGTTGGGGGGAACACCATGCTGCAGAAACTGCAAAACATATAAAGGTATCATCTCCTTGCTTTGTTAATTAATAGTGATAATTATCTGTCCCTTCTCCCACTTGTTTCCTAATTGCTGGTTAGTCGTTTTTGTTTTAATTATATTTTTAATTCACTCCTAATCAAATCTTGGCTGCCTCTTGCTCTATTTGTTTGTTTATTTATTTGGCCTGTATGCGTGCATGTCTCTTGTCTCCCCCTTCCCCTCCCCTGCCTTCTCTCACTGTTCCTGAGCTGGACCTGATCCAGTAATCCAATTTGAATCCAATCTCTGAAGTCTGGAATTCTAATTTACAGATTGCAGAGATGGAGTTGAACAATGTGCACACACCAGGATGGGAGTTTATTGTCGAATCTAATCAAGGACAATCAGGTGTTTGTAACAACTCTATCAGAACTGTATTGGACCCATTTGCAGAGCAATGTAACTAGCTTTCTAATAACACTAACACGATTTAGGACTTCGTGCACTTTCATGCAGATTATGCTGTACGTTCTCCTTTCTTCTCCTGTGTCTGTTTGGCAGAAGCCCAGCCCTGTTTGCTTAAAATTTTGTAAGCTGCTTGGTGTGCTCCAGGGATTCAGAGAGATGTGAGGAGGCATGTCCTTCCATCATGGTATTTGCAGGGCCTTGAGTGCTGGCACAGGTGGAACCATGTGCTCCGTCTATCGAAAGGACTGAAGTACTTCCTGATCAGAGGCCTCTCCAGCTCGTGCCAGCGGCGTCTGGTGAGCAACCTCAATGGAGTGCCATGTCTGTCAGGATGCATTTGAACTGTGCAGCTGGGAAATAGGTATGGAGATACCGGACAAATCTCTTCACTGGAAATATTTCCTAGCCTTGTAGAGATGTGTATGAGCCCTCAAGTGCTTTTGGCTGGGAGAGGATGTTGCTGAAGAATGAGTATATCTACAGTGGCCTTTTTTACTGTCTTACTGCAGGGCATGAAAAACCTGGAGATCAGCTTTTGTAGATTAAATTGTTTTGGTATATATGCAGTTTGCTTGGAGTGTGGGCTCCACGGCAGCTCAAGAGCAAGAAACCTGTGTTTTCTAAGGGTTAGAACAAGGCTCCAAAGGCTAGGGAAATTCTAGATTCTAGTTCCCCAGGCATAACTGGCTAGCCCTGGGCAGGCAGTCACTTTGTCTCCTTGTGCTTTCCCGACCAAATAAATGATCTCTGCCCCTTTCTCTATCACATCACCCGTGCCCAGCTTTCATCAATGAGCGGAGTGGCCCTGCAGTCTGTCACTCACTGTCCATTGCTGCCACTCAGCTGTCTGTACCCACAGGCTGGGCTTAGGGGTTTATTCTGGGTTTCAGTGTTTCCCCATGCTCCTAAAATATTCTCTCTGGTCTTGCTCCGCATTGAAGTCTCCCCTGAGGCAGGTCTGAAGCAGGCAGTTTCAGGATGCTTCTGTTCAGTGACTGTTCTCAGACTCCGTTTTAGGTCCTGGACTCCTAAAATTGCTCTGTGTGGGCAGCCCAACTGCATTTGACTTGAAGAGATGCACTCTCCAAGTTGGCTGAGTAAAATTTGCGCTGGCGCCTGCATGCCTGCCATACTCACACCACAATGGCCAAGCCCACGGATGCTGGATTGCACACGCAGGCTTTGTCTTTTCATTATGAGCCTCTGTACTACCATGGCAGCAAGCAGGCACCTTAAACAGGAGAGGGAAATAAGTACACCCTCTAGCGTACACAGGCTTCCTTACGGTAAATGCAAATCAGACTTTCTTTTTTTGTAATCTGCGTATCACAGCAGGCCCTGATTCCTTATTGGGGTTTCTAGGCACTGCTACAGTGCAGATGTGATAAAGGGGTATCACAAGTGATGTGGGCGCGTCTTACGAGAGAGCACCCCATGAATATTTAGCCCAAATTTAGAAATATTTTCTTTTAAAAAATCTTTCTTTAAAAAAAAAAAATGCAGGGGGCTGCAGTCTTATCTTAACAGGGCCATAGCAGCTGGAAAACCATACTTCCCTTTGCAACCATTTTATTCCTTCTGTTGCATGGGCCGCAGAGATCACTGCCTCACCAAATAGAGGGGCAACATTTTTAAACTTTGCCATGAATGCTTAGCTTTGCATTTGACTGCACCTTGCTGTCATGCAGCTATTACTGTCACTCTTTTTCAGATCCCCCTACATGACTCGGTTTCTCATGTGGTTGCTGAGGCTCTTTCTCTGGTGCAGTATCAGACTTTCTTAAAAATAGGTTTTAATAGACTGAATTTCAAGTTGGTGATATCTCTTTAAACAACATAACTGCTACAGAATATTGAAATGAACAACCCACGTACATTTAAAAGCTGGCAAACCCCAACGTCAGTTTTACATCTGCTAGTTTTTTTTTTTAAAACAAACCCAAGACCATGAAGGCACTCTTGTGCAGAAAATGCCCTAGAGTCATGCAGAGTTGTGAATATTCCCCTAGATGCAGACTGGCACTGAGCAGTGCTCATTAGAGAGGAAATTGGTCACAGCCAGTTGATGCACTCTTTAATCCCTTGAGACCTGGTTTGCCTGGCTTAGGTTGTCATGTAGTTTGTGGATGTTTGTCTTATCCAGATTTGCACATTAGTGTTAATTAACATATTCATACTGGTTAATGTTTGCAAACTTTGCCGAGTCTAAGCTAAACAGAATGTATTTTCTGACCCAAAGCTTGGCACTGCTGGCGATCGCTGCAGAATCCCAGCTGGGAATAAATGGGTGTTTAAATTTAGGGCTGCAGTGAATTGGCAGAACTAATGGCCAGGATTAGGTGCTTTGGTAGAAATGTGTGGTGTCCCAGGTCAGTACTGAGTTGGATCCAATCCAACATAGGCACAACTGTGTTGGGCACAGAACCTCCTTTCCAACCCCTTCCTTTTCCAAGGTGCAGCTTTAAAAACCTATGACTCTCACTCGGACATAGTCTTCTGGAACATCTAGCAAGTTTTTATTGCTTTGGCTCAAAGTTTTAATCTCTCCTCCCCTCCAGGCCACAGCGGCTTGTCTGCCTGAAGGCATATGGAGGTATGTACAAGGGTAGAAGGAATAAGTAAAACTTATGGTTGTAGGTCCTCAGGTGCTTGGTGCCACCAGAAGAGATGGAGAGATGGGCTTTAGTTAAGAACTGAGGTCAGAGGAAGGAGTTTAATTCTATACTTGATATGTATCTTCGTGAGCTGTCAGCTGAGCTAGAGACTAATTACGTGGGGTTTTGTGCAGTTTGAGGGCATTAGCCTTTAGGGTCTTGAGAGCTCTGTTCCAATTCTGCCTTATGATCCAAGTGAAAGTGGATTTGGTGATCTCTGCTTAGGAGAGGTGCTGGACTGGAAGAGGAGGGGCAGCTGAGGAGCGTTGGCAGAATGGTGTGGGTGACTCCTGGACTGGCATAGCAGAGGCTGTTGCAGTCGAGAATGAAAGACAGCTTCAAATCTGCAGGAAGGCATCTTGCACAATCCATCTTACTGGGCTTGAATCTGTCACTGCTGCTAAACTCTGTGGCAGCCCTCCCCTTCCTTTCTGTCTCAGTGCAAATGATGGGGGCTTGGGATGCCCACAGCTGTCTGTTACAAGCTTGAAGGAGTAAGCCTGCAACATGGCAACATCAGTCCATAGCAGAGAGCTATTACATATTCTCAGGGCAGCTGATGCCCATTAAATATTTGAGTGACATTGGAACAATGTGCAAAATATCTACATTAGGTGTCTGGCAGATCTTAATAAAAAAAAAGCCAACAAGAATGTAAATTGCACACACAATTGCGATGAGCTGCAGATAACATTAAAGAGATCATATCAATTTAATGCAAGTGTAGTGCCTGGCTCTCTATCTGCTCTTTAAAAAGCAATCCTTGTTAGGCAGTGGAATTTCAGCAGAAAGTATGTAAATTGCCAAAGCCTGCTGTATGAGCCGTCTCTAAACGTACAACCTCGAACTTCAAGAAACTGTCTCCTTCCTGAGGATGACTGAAAAGCTGCCATAATAATGATAGTATCCTCTTTGTTTTTAAAATTGCCTTCCCAAGTCTGTAGGCCTTCAGGTGCCTAACAAATCTAGAATTAAAAATATATCTTATCAGGGAGGAAGCCCAACTCAGTTGTTTCCAGAAAGGTAGGAGAAATCTCGAGCAATGCACCTGTCATTGCAATGCAAGTCACAGTCAGGTGACTACCCGAAAGGCAAGTGAAACTGAGGAAAGCAGAAATCTCTCCCCGGGATCAAGCCTCTCAGTTGCAAAGTGGCCCAGTACACTCAGTCTAGGCTTCTTGCTGCTCTGATGTTGAAGAGGTTGAATTTTGTTACCGCCTTGCTGTTTGGCTAAGGGCACAGCAGACACTACGTGGGCAAAGACCCTTGCATAGTTATGCTGCCATTGACTGCAGCAGCAGCAGTGTGAGTAGTACTTGAAAATACAGTTGAACAGTCCCACAACCTATCGTAAAACTTGCAGATTGGAACTTCTATCTGTGCTAATGTTTACAAGAGTTTCTCTGTCTTCTGGGCCAACTGACGTTTTTTTTTTTCCCCGTTGACTTTTACAGCCCATGATTTCCATCCTCTAATGCAGGCGTGGGGAATCCTTTTTGAGTTGGGGGCCACAGACTCACAGAAAAAGGAGTTGGAGACACATGTGAGAAGCAAAAATAAAAACAAAATTAAACTCACTGATGTGGCCCCCAACTGAGAAGCCAATTAAAAAACCCCACTCTTACCTCACTCACACAGTTTGGGGTTCCAGGGTTCCCCTTGTGCTGCAGCTCCACTGACGGAGTCGCTGTGGCTCAGTGCTTTCTCCAAGGCCAGAGTAACTGTTATGGAGGCCTCTGGCTAGTAGATTTTATGAGCACCCATAGGCTCTGCAAAGGGGTCAAAAATGACAGGTTCAATATGTGGGATGTGGCTGACAGGGATCAGGCTGGGGATAGATGGGTGGGGTCTGGGCAGAGGGTAGGGTGCAGAATTGGGGGTAGGGGGTCCAGAGTCTGGGCGGAAGGTGGGATGCAAGAGCTGCTCCTCACTGCCCTCAAAGGAGAGCTGTCACTCACACTCCAGTCACCCAAGGGGCCACCACAGCTCGGAGACTCACAGGGCTGGAACACCAGCCCCAGCTTTCCCCGCCATGGCTACAGGGAGTTCCAAGCCTTATGGCCTGGATCAAGACAATCCAGGGGCCATATCCACTGTGTGAGCTGTAGGTTCCCCACTCTGCTATAATGTGTTGTTTCTGCCATACCCTCTGCAACTAGTGAGATAAATTCAGCCAAATCTCTCCCTTTCTCTCTTTCTTCATGGTCACTCGATAACAAGTAGGATATCTTCATGTCACCCTCTTATTTGTGAGTCTGTTGACGGCTGATCAGACCAATTCTGGAGCCGGAGATCTTATCACAGAAGAGGAGGGTTTTAGTAGCTGTTTGAGGGGCATGGGGAAGTTTTGACACTCTTTTCTCCTTCTTCTTCTTCAGCAAGGTTCTCCCAGGTATCAACACCAATGCTGCACTTTTTCATGTGAGCCTTCAGCATGTCCTTATATTGCTTCCGCTGGCCCCCACTGCTTCTCTGTCCTTCCTCCAACTTAGCAAAAGGAATCTGTTTTGGGAAGCACTGATCAGACATCCAAACCACATGACTAATCCAGTGAAGTTGTTGGTTAATGATAATGACTTCAGTGCTGGTCATGTTTGACTCTTCCAGGACTCTGGTGTTCATGCACCTATCCTCCCAAGAGATATTTAGGATTCTCCTGAGGCAGCATTGATGGTATTGTTCAAGTGTCTTCAAATGACACTTGTATGTTGTCCAGGTTTCACGTGCATATAGTAGCATTGGCACAACCACGGCACAGTATACAAGGAGCTTTGTCTTTGGGTCGATCTCCCGGTTCTTGAAGACCCTTTGTCTCAGGTGGGCGAAAGCAGAGCTTGCACAGCTGAGACGATGCTGGATTGCCATATTAATGTCAACTTTAGCGGAAAGATGACTTCCCAGGTATGGGAAGTTCTCCACGTTTTCCTGCAGTTCTCCATTGACTTCAATAGAAGGTGCATGAGATTCAGTGATGGAACAAGGTTGGTGGAGCATCTTGGTCTTTTTGGTGTTCAGTGTGAGGCTGAGATTCTCGTATGCGTCATCAAAGGCACTTAAGATGGTCTGAAGGGCTGTAGGAGAAAAAGCAGTAACCATATTGTCATCTGTGTACTAGAGCTCCATGATGGAGGCTGTGGAGGCCTTGCTTTTAGCCTTCGGTCTCCTGAGGTTGAAAAGCTTCCTGTTCATTCTATAGACACTCTTCACACCTTGAAGATCATGTCTGTATTCCTCGGGATGGTCAGAAGCCACACTGGGATTCTGGGAGAATTTTTTCTGAGTGGCAGGAGTTGGTTTGCAAGGATTCAAGTTAAGATTTTCCCTGCCCTTGCCCGGAGGGAGATACCAAATAGGACCCTCCTAAAAATACTATTGTTGTAGCTGTGTGATCATTCTCCAGCACAGTGTGATGCTGATCCCCTTTTTTCAGGGCCTGAAGGATTAGCTCCTCTGCCTGCTGCCTGCAGTGTCATTCTTTCCTGTCTCCCATTGATAGTAATGCCAGTTGTAATCACTGGACAATCAAGAGGCTTTTATATGGGTTTTTTTCTTTGCTGTCGATTTTGATTCATTTTTGAAGTTTTTTTTTTTTCCTGTAATGAAGAGGGTAGGAAAGTTTAATATGATGTATTAGCTTTTATTTTTAATCACCTTCCTTTAGGAGCTGTGGCTCTAAAGAGAATATCGAGCACTGCAATAAGATTGTAAGAGCTGACAACACTGTCACAATGACTTCACAATCTTCACTACCCACTTTCCACATCCTGTTAAGACTTGTGTAACTTTGGTGGTTACCATTAAGGTAGCCAGGTGAGAACTTGGATCCAGAGATTCAGCTTTGCAGAGGCTGGGTGTGGGAAATGATGAGGGAAAGGAGAACCAAGTAACGGACTGGGAATAACGTAAGGCTAAATGTTACACAGGCAAACCAGGAGTAGCTGTGAAGACTTTTAAGAGCAGGTGTCCTGAAAAAAGTATCCTCATGGTAATGTTTTTGTCTTAAGGAACTTTCATCAAAGAAAATTGAAACAGTGCAAAGAGCAATGAATTAAATTTCACAACAGTCCAGTGTGGTAGTGATTAATATGTTACATATGGGGAAACTGAGGCATAGTACTTTCACACAGTGAAGCTGCGTCTACACGTGCACGCTACTTCGAAGTAGTGGCACCAACTTCGAAATAGCGCCCGTCGCGTCTACACGCATCGGGCGCTATTTCGAAGTTAACTTCGACGTTAGGCGGCGAGACGTCGAAGTCGCTAACCTCATGAGGAGATAGGAATAGCGCCCTACTTCGACGTTCAATGTCGAAGTAGGGACCGTGTAGACGATCCGCGTCCCGCAACGTCGAAATTGCAGGGTCCTCCATGGCGGCCATCAGCTGGGGGGTTGAGAGATGCTCTCTCTCCAGCCCCTGCGGGGCTCTATGGTCACCGTGGGCAGCAGCCCTTAGCCCAGGGCTTCTGGCTGCTTCTGCGGCAGCTGGGGATCTATGCTGCAGGCACAGGGTCTGCAACCAGTCGTCAGCTCTGTGTATCTTGTGTTGTTTAGTGCAACTGTGTCTGGGAGGGGCCCTTTAAGGGAGCGGCTTGCTGTTGAGTCCGCCCTGTGACCCTGTCTGCAGCTGTGCCTGGCATCCCTATTTCGATATGTGCTACTTTGACGTGTAGACGTTCCCTCGCTGCGCCTATTTCGATGTTGGGCTGAGCAACGTCGAAGTTGAACATCGACGTTGCCGGCCCTGGAGGACGTGTAGACGTTATTCATCGAAATAGACTATTTCCATGTCGCAACATCGAAATAAGCTATTTCGATGTTGGCTGCACGTGTAGACGTAGCCTGAGTGTGTTAAAGCAAGGAGTAGAACTCATATCTCTTGAAGTTCAGTGCAAAGCCACTAACGATGAAACCATTCCTCAAGGGTTTCTGCTAGATATAAAAGAGCAAAACTATTAGAGGAGCATGATGGTCCATCCAAAGCCTCCTCGGTGTACATTTTTTATACCAGAGGCTGCTAAAAGGCCTGGATTTTATTTGTTGACTCATCCTTAAATAGTCTATTTGTACAATAGTGTTCTGCTGTTCTTTGCCTCCCTCTGTACCAAACCACTGTTCTGCTCCTTTCTCTGCCTACTTTGGCAACCAGTTGGGGGATGTGTGCTCCAGTGCAATTAAACAGTTGAAAAACGGAGATGTGTTTGGGGGCAGCAGCCCCCACTCCTAGGGAGCTTCTTTCTGGGTGACTGCCCTGTTCCCGGGTGCCCCGTGCCTCAGGGCAGTAACTCCAGCTGCAGGGAAGCTCCTCCATGGGGCAGTTGCCCTGTTTCCCAGCACACCCACCGCAGCAGAGCTCCACCATAGGGCAGCTTCTCATTCCCTGGTGTCCCACACCACAGGAGCTCCTGCTGTGGGGAAGCGCCTCCATGGGGCAGCTGCCCCATTCCCTGGCTCTGCAGCCCCTGCTGAGAGGGACCCCTGAGGCACCAGCGAGACTTTGGGAGAGTTGCGAGGGGGGTCAAGATACAATATATCCCTGCAAGGCTTTTCTGAGGAAATACCACAGAGTTCATCTCACTTCCACCATATTATAGTACTCCCTGTTTCTCGGATTGTATTACTCCAGCAGGGTGTACCGTGTACTGCTATGCAGGTGTTGTCACCAGTTCATAGATGAAGGGACATCAGACAGCTTTTTCAAAACAAGTGTGACTGACTGATCCATAGGAGCACTGTAAGTGGAGAGGCTAGGCTTAGAACAGCCACCTAACCATGTATTGTTTTTAGTCTTGTAGTCGTGTTGGTGCCAGAGCTTGAGAGATGAGGTGAGATGAGGTAGTGTGTATTGGCCCATCTTCTACTGGTGAAAGAGACAACTTTTCAAGCGTCAGAACCTGCAGAAGAGCTCTGTGGAGCTTCAGAGTGAGTCTCTTTCACCCACACGTTTGCCCAGTAAAAGATATTACCACACTCTCCCTGTTTTCTCTGAACAAATCATGTTTGACTTCAGCCTTGGCCTTTTCTTGCTAGTTCTGATAGGCTGCCAGCCCTGGAGTGGGTGAGGCAGCCTGCCCAAGCAGTGTCTCCATCCCCCCCTGATTCCTCCTCCAGCCACTGGTTCCCTCTGAATTCCCTGGTTCTCTTAATCATGCCAGAGATGATTTGTTCAAGATTTTAACATTCCTGGGTCATGTTTGGGACTTTGTATTTGGTCTTGGTATTTCTTCAAGAGGAGCTTGAGGTAACATGATAGTCTTCAGTGTAAATCCTTAGTGCTCTAGCCAATTGAATGAAAACCTCTGCTGAGTTCCTCAAAAGCTGGGGGAAACTCCAGCTGGATTTAACCCTTTCCAGTTTCATAGAATCAGTCCCATAGTGATCTCTAACCCTATGGAGATGTGAGTAAAATTAGTCCAGTCATTCCCATGTTGCTCATGCTCACCTCAGTGTCTCCCTCTACCTCCTCTGCATCCAGACCAGATCCTCTTTTATTCCCATTTGTTGAACAGCAGTAAAAGCTGGGCTATAATAGCAGCCTTGCTAATTATATCACCACAGATTTATTTCATGGTAATATTATTGCTGGCCTCAGGCGTCACCGCTGTCATCCAAAAATATCAAATGATCGCAGCTCCTTAGCTGCCTCCATTAAACCTGAGCAGAGTGTCTGGGCCTGTCTTTAAGTTTGTCTTTTGATGAGAGCCCAGGATTGATGGACTGGTGAATGTGAGGTTCGCAGAACATGCCCTGAAGGGATTCTTGCCTAACTATAGCAGCCATAAGGCGCAGATGGCTGAATCGCTAGCAGAATGCATATTTGTTTTGGTGATGGGGAGTTGTTTTGGAATGTGCGCCTTCTGTTTCCTCTGGACAGACCTTGCCTTCTATCTATACACAAACATAGCCTTTGCCACTGCAACTTGGGCTGTGTGTGCAGTGTCTCACACACACACAGCCTGAAGGGAGTGTGGATGACTGTCTTGCTGATTAGTGGAACGTATTGTGGAGGTACAGTGGGGCTAAATTTTTTTTAATGAAAAATGTCTCTTTAAACAGACGTATTGGGTCCCCTTGTACTTAATTAAATGCAGCAAATCCTAAGTCCTAGGAAATGTATTTGTGTAATTAGTTTTTGCCCCAGTAAGGAAGCCATAACTGACTCCTCAAGTTCCAAGCTCTACTTGTTCCTCAGTGTGACCTTAAACGACGGCCAGATTTACTGAGACTAATGCACAAAGTAGGTCCAGGAAACTCTTGTCCATTATAAGTATTCTGATGTATCCTGACTTGCTGTGGTCCTATGAAACTCACTGCCCCTAGAGATCAGTGCATCAAATCTCAGGGACAGTTTGTGCAATGGGCTGGATAATTTCATGAAAGGAGGCAGATCCAGGTAACCAAAACTGGGGGTCAGCTAATACTGTCATAATACTGAATAGTGGGCTACATTCATGATGGGTGAGGGAGAGAGAGTGTGTCATCATCTGATGCTGCTGCCTTGTTTTGATCATGCCAAAGGTGAGCTACTTTGTCTAGGCAAACTGGTGGCTTGATTCCCTGTGGGAAATTGGTAGAATGTCTGTTTCTGAATCAGTCTGTAAGGAAATGCCTACCCGTACCGAAGCAGGAAGACTATTTCTGACCTAAGGTTTAGCCAAAGTTGAGAGCACTAGGTAGTGACTGATCAGTCAAGGGTCACTGTCAAAATCTATAAAAATAACTCTGTTGCTATTGACTTTATGATCTCTGGCTGTAAAAGCCTCTTTGGTTCCTGGGTGACGAGCTGAGGTAGCAGAATGAATGGGCCAAAAATCTTGACTGAGATGGGGTCAATAAATTACATGCAGACAAAAGACACTTTATGTTCAGAGTACATCAGTCTCCTAGTAATTGTGGCAAAACAGTAAGAGCAGAAGTATGCTGATAATTATTTAAATTGGTCTCAGAGCCTTGAATATTTTCCCCCATGTAACAGCTCTTCAACACTTGGCCAGATGAGTGCTAATTTATCCAAATGGAAAGGTTTATTAAACATGCCAGCCAGTGCTTGAGTAATATTTAGGACAGCAATTTTACTTTATTGTATCTTGTAACAAAAGGAGGTCTGGGCTGCTAGAACCAGGGTCCTACAAGGAGTGTTGGAGCCAGTTCCTGGCAGGAAGATCTGTCATCCTGTGGCCGTCGGCTAACACATCCATACCCAGCCTGGACTGACTTTACCCCCATTGTCATTCAGTTTTGCCACTGAGTTGTATGCAAATGGAAGAAATGACTCAAGTGTTGCTAAGCCCAGGAAACTCCCACTGTCTTCATTGGTGATGCTGATGCTCAGAATCATTCCAGGTCAGCTGTTTGGGAGAGTTATCACATGCTGCCATTATTGGAAACACTGAAACTGGCACGAGCTCACGTAAATTAAATGGATTCTCACTCAAGCTCTCAGGTAACTGGGTCTTTCTGCTGACTTCAGTGGGCTAGGAATCAGCCCATAAAGAAATTAGTTTCACGCCCACCCATCCACCATCCTTGGCACCTGTTGTTCTTCGGAGTGCCCAGCATTTGCAGTCTTTGTTATTGCTTGTTTGAGAAACAGACAGCCCAGAAAGGTTGAAACCTACCAGTATCCATCTCCTGTAACCAAAGGAATTCGATCCTGTGGCTTATAAAGACTTAATCCTAATGGATGAACCTTTTTGTTCATGTCTGGTGATGGTATAAGCAAGTACACAGGTGAATGCACAGATAGGTAGATATACAGAGTAGAGATTTAAGGGTGTTGTGGCTGTACACAGGTAAGAATACAGGTGCTTAATACAATATATTCCGTGCTGATGGCTCTACGAGGTACTGATGCCAACGTTTTTACTCGTAGCTATTAAGTGGGTGATAAGTTTGCTCTGTGTGTGTGTGTGTGTATGTGTGTATATATATATATATTTCTGTGCCCGAAATATTTGGGTGTGTGGCTTTCTTCAAGAATGGGGTGGTACTGCAGCTGTTGGTGTAGGTTACTGAGCTGCTGGAATGAAGTAGAAACGTGTGATTGCTTTATATTGAAAAGCTATCCATGGAGGGAGTTGGTTGTGGTGTCTGAACCCTTTTCAGAGACTATCCTCCTCAGAGCCATCTTCCAAGGTGCTCTGAAATTCTGCTGTGTCTTCCAGCCATCCCTCCTCTCCAAAGAAAGATGTGGGCTTCCAGAGGTCAGACTCTCAAACAGTATCTCATAAAAGCCAGAATTGTGCTACCTATGGCTGGTGTGGACACTAGCCTGCAAAATAACAAGGTGGAGTTTTCAAAAGGGCTCAGAGCTGGCTGGCCTCTGGCCCCATTGGAGTCTTTGGTAGAATTCCCATTGGCTTTGGTGGGAGCTGAAGGTATTCAGGACTTGGTGGTGTCTCGCTGAAGGGCTGCTTGCTGGCTGCTGAAGGGATCCCATTGTTGGTATGCAATGTGTTAACCATAATCCTGGTTCCCAGCCAGTGGTCTGGAGAGTGGTGGAAAAGCTCCCAAGGGTCCTGCCAGTGTGCTGTATATCTGCCTCATTTTACATTTATTTAAAATAATTTTCACCCTGTTTTACCATTTAGTATTGTGGTCTCTGGATCTCTGCCTTCTGGGAAGGGACTTGGCTAGGGAAAGCCTGGTTGAGGTCTGGGATATAAATTGTTTTTGGCTGTCTGACACCAGCCTGTTTCTAACATGAAGTGTTTTGCCTGAAGCTCAGGTTTATAGAGGATGTCTCAGGCCTTTAGTACTGCATCAGAAATGCCAGGGTACACAGCCATTCCAGAGGTCCTGGGGCAAAGGCTGTGGACATTGCGATGTGAAATTGAAGTTGAATGGACCACAGGAGGAGCTGATCAATCGGCCCTGTCTAGATGGGCTTCCAGAAACTCAGACCCTGAGTTCCTTATCCCTAACAGTACTTGGAGTCATTTCAAGTAGCTGGTATGTTTTTTATGTGACTTAAAATTTTCCTTTGTGTCATGTTTGAGAGGTCAGATTAGATGATCTGGTGATCTTTTCAGGCCATGAAGTTTGTGATGACTCTGGGTTCCCCCAGGTTGCCTGGAAATCTGGGTGTGGAGTGGCTCAGAGGAAACTTGTGTTTTCCATTTCCTAACATAGACAAGTATGCAGTCAAGGCATCCCGTGTCCCACTATTGCCCCTTGTCCTCGGGTCCTGATCCTGCCTACACCAGGTGCAAAGTGGCCCTTAGGACAAGGAGAACTGAGAGAACGTTTGTTTGTGTGGTTAGTCGTACCTAGCAGCAAGTGGGAGGCTTCAGGGAGAACCAGGAGCTCTGTGTCACCTCAGACATGCCTACTCTCATCTTAGCCCCTGCTTTTGATATTTAGATGGTGGATGCCTGAAGGGGTGGAGGGATGATCCCTGGGAAGGATGGATGGATGATGTCTGGTGTCAGCAAATGCCCATGTGTTGCCTTCACGCTCACTTGACCTTCCACTCCTTGCTGCTCACCACACAGACATTTGTGTGAGATTATGAGCTCCTTGCAGCCAAATGCAGCCAAATGCATTTTTCTGGTAGGTCTCTCCAGTCCCTGCAGCAGCAGAGATGACTTCTCAAGTGCAGTGCCTCTTTCACAGACTATTTGTGGCTCAGGTAACCCTTGGCTAGAGAGCCCTGCGCTGTGCCCTTGCAGTGGTGCCTACCTGCTGGATCTTTCAGTCACTTGACTCCCTCTCTACAGAAGGTCTGGTTTTCTAATGGCGTGTAATACATGGCTGCTGAAAACAGTTCCAGGGGAGCAGGCAAACATAAAATCCACCTATTGCTATTGATTTCCCATCATGCAGTCACTTTGTCCCTGTTTACCGTCTCTGGCAGCCTGTTGCTAGGAATTTGAAATTCTCCAAATAGGGAATAGAAATGAAAATCACTTAAAAGGGAAACTTTCAGCCTGTCTGTTATTGGGAGAGCACATTCTGAAGCACCTGTCATTCCATGGGAATGAGCATCCTGACACCCCATTTAAACCAGAGAGAGATGGAAATGGACAGATACAGGAAGGAACCAGAATGTTTGGTATCCTCCCTCTTTTCTTTTAAAAGGTTTTAGCAAATAAAACTCTAGGTTTCCACCTTGCAGCTTCCCACTCCTTTCTTGCCAGGCTGGTGAGAATGTAGTATTCCCTGCTCACCCTTCTGATGATGATCACTTAAGTTTTGCCTAAAATAAATCCCAGACCGAAGCCATGCGGATTAAATGATGGTTCTCCTGCTTCGCTCTGACATGTTCAGTGTTTGCATGATGCTCGGTAACTGTTACTCCCCTGGAGAGGGGGACTTAGCTATAGTCTTTGTGTAGAGACTTGCCACCATGGAGGTATAGCTGTTCCAAGACAGGGCGCTGTGTGTGGCTGCAGTGTTGTGACAGTGTCTTGCAAGAGCTCACTGGGACCCGTGTGACTGGCTGGCAGAATGGCAGTGAAGTCACTGTTGTCAATGTCCTCTGAACACCAGTTCAGTCAGTGTGGGCAGCTGCAGGGTTTGCCATTTTTTGGTATCTGCTGCAGCAACCCTTCTTCTCTTTACTTTTGGGGCAGGCTAGCTGCTTTGTCACCTCCCTTCAAGGCTAAGGTGTGATCTGTCCAGAAGCTTTTGTATTCACAGATTGAAGATCCCCATTTGTTTCCTGGCCAGCCGGCACCCACTCCCTGTCCTCAGAGCCAGAAGGTGGTTGGTACTCACCCATACTATCAGCTAGAAAGGACAGGGTGGGAAAGGTGCTGGAAGGAAGGAATGTGAAATAGAACTTGGGGTGATGGACCCATGGCTCCCCCCTTTGTTGGCAAAGTAATAGAGGTTCCCGTGTTTAACTGACTGCAGCAGCATGGCGCATTGTGTTGCAGGATGTGCGAATTGTCTTCTGCGGTTATTGTGGCCACACAGCTGCATTGTGAGAGAAGGTCCGCGATGACACATCTGTGTGCCTACTCAGACTTCCATGGGCAGCAAAGGCTGTGACCCAGCAAAGCTCAGACACATGTGCCAAACTGTAACTGCATGAGCATTTTTGCTGAGATAGTTCATGTACATCATGGTGGGTTTTAAAAGGCGCTGAAAGGATTGGGCCCCTCACAAGCCCTGGTTGTTGAACTCCAGCAATTTGAAAGTATTCCTGTAGAATAGAGGTGGAAGGGGTCTCAAGAGGTCACCAAATCCTGCCCCTTGTACTGTGGCAGGACTCCATAACCTTGGAAGGGTCAAAGGCCCTGAATTTTGTTCTGAGTTATTTTTCTGATTTATATTTCTAGGTAGGAAGAAGTTTAAATCTAAGAAAAGATAGGAAGACATGGAGCTAAGCTCAACTCCTACAGGTCTTGGTCCTCTAGCTTCCAGAGTGGACCAGGATGTGCTGGAAGAAAGTTAGTGAGGGCCTTGCTGGCAGGAGGTCATTCTCTGTCACTTTTTCTGTGAATGGGACCACATCTGTGGCTGGCATATGGTGAGCAGCTGCATTGGCTTCAGTGGAGTCTCCTGCACAAACACTGGCTGAGGATCTGGGCTCTAGAGTGCAGCGTATCTCAGTCCGCAGCACAGCCTTCACAGCTAACACTACAGGGCTCCTGTGAAAA
Organism: Carettochelys insculpta; assembly: GCF_033958435.1. NCBI lineage: Eukaryota > Metazoa > Chordata > Testudines > Carettochelyidae > Carettochelys > Carettochelys insculpta. The sequence continues at coordinate 2,275,137 of NC_134147.1, read as the reverse complement.
TTCCACCCTTCAGGTAAATCAAGTACTGATGCACTCAGCTGGATCATGGCTTAACTATACAAGAGTTTGGCATGAGCGGCAGGCCTGGGTCTGGTGCTAAGTGGGTAGAGAAATTGATGTTCTGATGTTCTGGGTTGGCTTTTAAAGTGGGGGGAATAGAACCCTTTGTGGCAGGACTTATAATGCACCCTTCCCTGGAGAGAGGTAACAGCTGCAAAGTACTTGCTTTCTAACCTTAAATCTACAAGCTCTCTACCAGCCAAGACTCTTCCCAGTGACTGTAGCCAATGAGACAGAAAGGAAGAGGACTGATTGGGTATGTTATTGCAGAAGGATGCCGGCTAATTTACCTAATCCTTAGCACGAAGGAAAAATTCTAGAGTGCCTCCTCTCATTACATGGCAGCTGCAATTTACATTGCAAGGGAGAGAATGAGAAAAGATGAGGGGGGCATATGCAGAGCTGGAATTTTTCACTCCATCTTATTTTTGGGGAGATTGAAAAAAATCTCCCACTTCTGCCCTTTTTTTACTCCCATCTCCCTCTTTTCCCTGAGTGAGGGAGAATGATGTACTTGCAGTAGGAGACAAAACCTCTGGGAACACAAGTGATTTCCCAGCTAGAGGAGGAGCCATTTTGCAGACTCTGGGGAAAGTTAAATTTCATTCCAAGGACATAAGTGGTTGGAGGGGGGTTCTCCAATAGAACCTGCAGGTTTTTAAAAATAAATATAATGGGTTTTCCTCCTGCATTGTTAATTTACTCCTTTTGTGGCTCTGGAAGCTCATGCTTGTAAGGTTAGGACTCCCTCCTAAATAGCCTTGAATTTCCCATAGGGGTTTGGTGTATGGAAGACACATGCTCCATAACGGATTTTCCTTCTGAAGATAGATTGATTAAAACAACTTTACTGCACCCTCTGAGCAAGAGGGACATGGGTGAGAAAAGCAGGTCTGCCCCTGTGCTGAAACTTTAATGATTGGGGCTGGCAGGACTTGTTTTCTAAGAGCACAATCACATGTGGTTCCTACCAGCAGTTTGGCCTGCAACTGCCTTTTCACTGCTGCCTTTTTTTTGACCTGAGGAGCTTGCCAGTGTTCGGGATGCTGTGGGTTGTTCCTGTTAGTGTGAGAAATTAACGAATCATATATTTCCCTTGTGCGATTTTGTGGGGTTTTTGTTTGTTTGTTTGTTTGTTTGTTTCAGGGGTGGGGGGAATGGACTGACAAATAACGTACACAAAGTCCAGTGGCCACACTAGGAATCAAGCAGACGGCATCATTCCAAGCTGCTCGTCATTCCAAGCATCTTCTCAGGCAGCACTCTGCCCCAAAAGCTCCCTCTAGACTTTTTCTTAGAGCCACATTTCCAGTTCTTCTCTTGCTGTCTGCTTGACTTTTGGCTGATTCTCTCTGTGACGACTTCTCAGTGCTTCTGCTCACAGAAACACAACTTTATCAGACATGCCTGTTCTCTCCTGCAGACAACCTCCCAACCTCATGAGGATCCTCACTAACAGCTACAGTCTATACCCCGGGAATACCAGTCCTGGAACCTTTCCCTGCAACAAAGCCCACTGCCAGCTTTGTCCACATATCTTCTCTGGAAATACCATCACTGGACCTAACCAGGTTACTCACAGAATCACGGGCACTTTCTGATGCTCCTCTACTAACATCATATATGCCATCATGTGCCAACAATGCCCAGATGCTTTGTATATTGGACAGACTTCTAACTCCCTTAGACAAAGGGTCAATGGGCACAAAACACACATCAAAACACTCCAGATCCACAAACCAGTTAGTCAGCATTTTAATGGAATGGGGCATTCTGTCAATGACCTAAAGGTATGTGTGTTACTGAACAGGAATTATCGCACCGTTTTGGAAAGAGAAACATCTGAGCTGGCTTTTATATTCAAATTCGGCACATTAACACATGGTTTAAATCATGATGGGAACTTTCTGAGTCACTATAGGGGCTCGTCTGCATACTTGGCTCAGTCTAATTCTTGACCTTCCCCCCCACCCCTCCACTCTCTGATTTGCTCCCCTTGATTATCTTTTTCTGATTTGTCCTCCTTGCTTACTGTTTTTGGTTCTCTGTGCCTTAAATATTGAGTCTGTTCTGGTCTGGCTATGGTCTGAAGAAGTGGGTCTGTCCCACGAAAGCTCACCTAATAAACTATTTTGCTAGTCTTTAAAGTGCTACTTGACTGCTTTTTGTTTTAACTTTATCAGACAACACCCTGCGAAATTCCGTTGTGCCTTGGCTCCTGTCCCACCTGGCATGTGGCCTGTGTTAAGGGTTGTGGCACTTGGTGTAGTATCTTACTCCAAAGAGGAGATTGCTTTTTCAGCTATTCTGAAAGAAAGGCAGCTGTCATGGCCACCGGTTTTGAGGCTCCCCCCAAACTCCCATCATAACAACATAGTGCAATGCCTGACTGAGTATTGTGACCTTCTTTGTCTGTCCTAGCTCCCTCATGCTGCCATTGAGAGCCCACCCAGGCTCACTGATTGTTCATTTCTCTTTTGTGGTGTTTCCAGCCCCTGTAGCTGTGTGTGCCCCACCATATCTTACCTCCCAATGATCCCTGCTCGTTATCCTGCATTGTGCTGGGTATCTGATGGATATAGCACCACAATGGCTGGAGACTTATGATGGTTCTTTGTAAGTGAGAGTTAATCCATCTGGATGCAATGGAAACCGTGCCTTCTATGTCAAAGCAATGAACACAGTGAGCTTCTGTGCTCTGAGCAGAGGGAGGAGGGTTGTTGAAAGAGTGGTGGCAGAGCCAGGGAAACAGAAGACATTGTATAAGAGGCCAGGTCCCACGTCTCCATCGAGCTGACTTGAAGGAAAGCGCCCTGCCAGTAACTTGGTTGCAGTCCCCAAGGAATGCCACCTCTGACTTTATTTTTAGAGCATGACTACACGTCCCATAGAGCAATTCAAGCAGGAGCCAAAAAAGAATCTGTTAAACTTCTTCCTGTGAAGGTCTAGCAGACAACCCAACCGGTCCCTTTCAAGCTGCTTTGGCAGAGAAAATGAAGCACAGATCAATGTTTTCTGCCTGAAAAATACTAGGCGACCTCTGTCAAGACACTATTACTGAGAAGCCCAATGGAAAGGAGAGAGTCAGAATGGTGAAATTATGCTGTACCAGACTGCACTTTCAGCAAAAGAATGGACAAAATAAAGAATTCAGTGAAACTAAATGGGGGCACAAGTAATGCCAGACAGTCATCAGCAATGCATTCAGAGCACAATTACAAACGGAGGGAGACTGAAAAGGACTGCAGCTCCGTCAGAGCGGGAATGAGTGCTGCTGGAATTGGCCACAGCCTAGGAAGAATACTGAGTGAGGGAAAGTGGCCTTCATTGTATAGATGGGACACAAAGACCCTGGTGATGTGCTCTTCCAGAGCTGAGGTGATTAACGGCTGGTTGGCTGCACAACAGAGAGCCCAAATGTGCAAGCAGTGGTCACTCTGGCTGGGGTCAAGCTGAGAAAATGGATAAATGAGTGCTGTACAGAAGAGGGCAGTGCTCTGGGGTCAGATCCATTAGATGGCTGGGCTGCTCAAGGAATATGTCTTTTTCAGGCCTGCATGGTCCCTACTTTCAGTGCAATGTATTAATGGAACGATGAGGATTGTCTTGTCCCAGAGAAGGTTTTATATGCTCTCTTCAGAGACCGAGTGCCATTCCCCTAGCCTCCTCTTCCTCAGTTTAACTCAGAATTTAGGGAGCCCTTCTATCCTGCACGTCACTGTTTCTAACTCTAAGGACGAGAGTAGTCCTTACCCATCTGTAAACACAGCAAGGTGATGCTTTGTACAGGCATGGGGCACAACATTCATGGAAATTCCATCCCAGATCATTGGGGAAATGCCTGAAGGTTTGATCTCTAAAGGGCTTTTTGAAAGACATCAGATGACGCTTACTCCATTTCAACCTACTTTGTCAATGCCGTGCATGAGTATGAAGTAGTTCCTGGGTGGACAACTTTAAGGGACGCCTGTTGGACTGAATGAGAGGGAATACCTGACTGTCCTCTAAGGAGCCGTCTCTGCCAGCAAGACAAATAGATGCTACAGATTGAACCTCTCTAATCTGAAACTGTCTCATCCAGCAAACTCCGTAATCTGGCAGGATTTTAGTTAGCTGGGTGACCACTTATCATGGGTGAATCCATGCTTCCCATGGTCCCATGAAGTTTGTTTCCAGCAACTAGTCCTGGCTCTCAGTGTTCTGTGCTTTTATTTAGCTGTAATTTACCCCTAAATGTCTTCTAAGAGCCCAGTAAACAGTGAAGTGTTGGTAAAGCTGCTAGATAATATGACCTCCCGTAGTCCAGCAAATTCTCTTATCCGGCACCAGTCACATCCCAAGGCTGCCAGATGAGAGAGGTTCAACCTAGCAGTATCGTGCCCTGTCCCTGAAGCCATTTTAGTTTTCCATGGAGCCCAGAAGAGGCTTTCTTTTCTGTACAGTAGACTCCTAACTTATGGATAGGTTGCATTCTGGGCAACCATGTGTAAGTCGAATTTTGTGCAAGTTGGGGAGCTGGAAAACTGACTAGTGCTGTTGTGTTGGTCAGTATCCTGGCTCCCGGAACTAGTGGGGAGCTGCAAACCAGACAGTAGCCTGGCCCCCAGCTCCCCTCCTTGTCGGAGCTGAGAAGCTGTCCAGTGCTGCTACTCTGGTCAGTTTCCCTGCTCCCACAAATGGCGGGAGCCTGGCTCCCGGTTCCCATCCACATATGATTTCAACCCACGTTAATCCAAGAAATGCGCATGTCAAAATTGCGTAAATAGGGGTTTTACGGTATGTCCAAATAATAAAGGCAGGCTCACGCCTTGGATGTGAAAATATACCTCAGAAAGCCAAGGCCACAGGTGATGTGTGCTCCCTGGGACGAGATATGAAAGGTGAGGTGACATTAAAGCCACCTTCTCTGGGACGATTGGCAAAGGCTTATCGGAGCAGCTTGTTAGAGGAGTGGAAGAGCCATGGCTAGCTCAGGTTTTAAAATAAATTCAGCCATTGCAGTAACTGCATTCTTGGCAGAGAACTCAGAGATTCCAGGTTTGTAAAGCTGGGCTGGGGGCCTTCGGAGACTGTCACCTGCACTGTGTGAAAACCTCTCCTCTGGCGGCTTGCGGCAGGAGAATATGGCAGGCTGCTCTTAGGCACGGAGACTTGATATAGATTCCTTCGCTCCTCGGGTGCATTCAGAGCTTTTGGTCTAGTGTAGAAGAAACCATTTTGATTGTCATAAACATGTGCATTACATAGCATGGAAGGGAGCAATCACACCAGAGCTGTAAGATCGAGGGACTTCCCACTTCCTTCCACAGCCAGGACTCAGCTCACAATTGCAATGGGATTTTTATGCTGCCCTCTCTTGTTGTTGTAAACTCATCTTGTGGGTTGCCCATGTTTACTCCTCCGTCTCCTTAAGCAGTCACATCCCAGGATTCCCATTACATATCTGGGAGTGTAATTACTTCTTCACTCTTCTCCCAGCTATACCAGCAGTTTGACCAAATTGAATGTTATTTTTACTTTTCTGTCTGTATTTCAACCTCTCTGACCTTCCTGATGTCCAGAAAATCTCTCCAATTTTAGCCCTCTACCCCTACAAGACATTGTTTCTTCCCCCTACCAAGTCACAACAGACTTGGTGATGGACCTAGTTACAGTTCACAACGTGCCACAAATCCCCGCTGTGTAGCTTTCTCAGTCACTTTTCCATTGTTTGTAGAGGATTAATAAATAGTCATAGAGTACAGCAGGTTATGTGATTAAGGTTATGTACAACCATGTATTATACCATTTATAACACACCATCTAATGTTGTTTTTTGAATGCATGCTGTTCATGTTGGCAACATGCTTTTAACATTTGTTCATCATTTGGAGCAAGGAATACCTCAGGAATGGAGGTTGTTTGTAACTTGAAGCAAAGCACCATGGTTGTTCCTTCCAACCTTTACAACTGAACATGGACTAAATACAGCTCTGAAACTTTACTATGCAGAAGAATTTTGCTTTTAACCGTTTTAATTTAAAGGGGACACACACACACACACACACACACACACACACACACACACAAAATCAGTTTCCTTATCTTGCCAAATCTTTTTTAAAGCTTTCCCTGTATTTTTAGTAGGCTACATTTAATGACATTGTGCTATATTATTTTATTGTGCTGCTGCCTGATTGCATACCTCTATTTCCAGATGGGGCGTGTGGTTGACCAGTTGGCTCATAACTCTAAGGTTTTACTGAATAAAGTCCATTAGTGGAACATTGTCACAGTGTGTGACCCACTGCTATTGCTCTTTGTTTCCAGCCCATCAGTCAGTGTGACTTAGTCCTCATGCAAGTCAACAGTAGTTCACTGGTGAGAGTTAAGTTTTTTGAGGTGCTGAATTAAAGGCTTTATTATAGTTTGAATGTCACATCATACCACTTTCCTCTCCTTGCTGATTTTGTTATTTTATATATTTAAAAAAGCAATCAACTTTGCCACGCTATTACTGCTGATTGTTCAATTCCATTATCCTCTAGCCTCTTAGATCTTTTTCTTAATGTTTGTTCCATTATTTTACTAGGGCTTGAAATGAGTCTAATTCCCAAGATCACTCTTTTTCCCCGCCTTGTTAAAGTTTTGGAGTAAACAGATCAGGGTTATTGAGTGTTGAAATCAGAGAGCCAATAGAACAGATCTATGTCAACTAATGCACATTGGTTTGGTTCTTTCCCCGAATGCAGGACTTCAAGGACGTCTGTCGTATGAAAAACTCAGTGCAGGACAACACCCCTTTCCCATTTGTTAATATGAAGTATTATTAATTTGTGACCCTTTGTGTTCCAGGATGCTGTTGTGGCAAAAAGTTAATAAGGTACTGTAGTGGGGAGACTGCACCTCACAGGGCCAGATTCAGTTTTTGTGGGCCTCCCAACACACGCAGATCTTCTGCCCCATTTCCACTATCTTGCATCCTTCCCTGCAGCCCCACCACCACAATTACAGCACCTCTCCCAGATCATCCCCACTGTCTTACACCCGAAAATAAACAAACTTCACCCAGTGCCTCCCACCTCTTCACACCCCAGCATTCCCCACGCAGACCCACTCCCCCACACCCTGTTGACCAGGTCCTGCTGAGCCAGTTTAGAGCAGAGAAAAATGGATCTGAGTCTTCCAACCTTTGTCTGCAGTAACTGTCCTTCTGCCTGGAGGTGGGGAGGGACCCAAATCATGGGGTATGCACTAAGTGACAGAACCTTTCAGGATCAATCCTGGCATCAGTAAACAGCTCCAGATAGATATTCTGCCTCCTGATGAGGAAGAATTCAGCCAGTCACCAGTTAGGATCGGGAAAATAACTTTTCTCTGCTGACTGTTAGGCAGTACAGCACACAACTGCAGCATTGGGCGTGGGGATGAGTCTTCCTCCCACACCATCTATTGATGGGACCCTGGGGCAGTTGTACTTACAACTTGCATTCTGAAAGATGGGCAAAGGTGAGTCTGTCTTTTGACTTGTTCTTCTCTGTGCTCCCAGGGGTGCATGGATCCTTACAGGCAAAACCACAGGTAGCACACCCTTGTAATCCCACTCGTCTCCAAGCAAGCTAAAAGTGCAGTTTATCTGTAGCTGGCTGCCTGACTGGTTGGAAGAGTTGGCAGGCTGGATTCTGGGTCCAGCAGCAGCAGCAATTCAGGGCTGCTCAAAGTATTGCCCGTGGCTCCAGTAGCTCCTGCTTGTTCCCTGTCTTGCACTTTGCTTTGAGTTACTCCAACAAAACCAGTTCTGACCCTCCCTTCCAATTCTTGACCTCTGACTCAGGCCCTGATCCTTGGCTCCAGCTCTTGGTTACAGGTTCCTCTTCTAACCACTGGGCCTGACTCCTGGTCTGAACATTAGGCCTGAGTTCAGCTCCGCCCACTGGGTACTACTGCCCTTGTCTGTCACCTGATATGCAGTGATACCGTTGGGAAGAATACTTCCATTGGGGGAGCACCTCTCCAGTAGGCTTTATTATCATCAGACATTGCGGTGGTGCTGGGATAGTTCTCGTTTACATGGACACCTCTGTAGAAGTGGCATGTGGAAGATTGAATCAGCAGGTGTCCTGGGAACATAATCGAAAGGGCTGTGGTGACAGCGCTGGTCCTTCATACATCCATTCTTCCAGCAGCCAGTACAGTGTTTTTTTCCTAGTTATTTCAAGTGCATTCTAGCAAGTGAGCCTGGGAAACGTGGCAAAGGGCAGCAAGTAGTTGTGTCAGGGTGATAAGGCACACACCAGGGCCCTGGCACTTGGATTGTATGTGGAGAAAGAGAAAAGGGCATAGAGAGCCCTGGTATCAGATGGTAGGTTCTCTGCTTGTCTCCCTCCTGCTGTGCTGTGCACGTCTTCTGGGGACCCAGCTGGCCTTCCAGCTGACTACTGCACACATTGTGCACCCTAGCCAGTCAGACACATGCAATGGTTCCTTTCCAGAGCCTCAGCAAACTGAATGTCCCCTGCCAATAGCCTGTCTGATGGGATGCTACACTTGTCATCCAGATTTCTGGAAGTGTGTGCGTGGGGGCATGGATCTGCCCCTCACTGTATTGGCCAGGGTAGCTCTCTCCCACCCATTACTCTTTAGCCTTGTTGACACTGACCTGTCTAACTGGTTTGTATCTGATTCCTCCTTTCTTGGAAGTGGACTACAGATCAAGCAGATGGCTATTTAATGAGATCTCCTTAATTTCTGTTCCTTGGGCATGTGCTCCCATCTCTCCTAGCTTTAATGGCTCTCCCATCAGCCTGGGGTTTGTTTCTCCTTCCTGGAGAATTGTTTATGACCAGTGACTGAGAACATTGAAAGGAGAGAGATGAATTAACTTGCAAAATAGGCATCACTTTAATGGGGTTTTAAAATGTGTGGGTTCCCCCCGCCTTTGCTTTACTACTGGTTTTAATTTTTTCTCCCTTTAGAAATTAAAAGGCAATGTCTTAAGCAGTAAGTGTATTTTTATGCATTATATCCATTGTAAGCATTAAAAGATCTTGACCATACATTTGTATGTCGTGGAAGAAAAGTAACACGTTGTGCCAATTAGGATCCAATGTGTGGGAATTAGGGAGGCTATGAAGGCATTTTCTCTGATTGCTTGCATTTAAGTCTGATTATGCTCAAATCACCCAAACATCAGAGAGTACTCTGCAAAGTGTAGTAATCTATCATCAGAAGCAGGCGCATAGAGAGGCAGCTTTTAACTTTGGCAACACCAAAGAGACAGTGTTCTTGCATCCCCTTTTCAAAACATTGGTATAAGGCAGCCAAACAGCCAGATGCCTTGGCAGTATTAACAGCAGAGCAGATCGGACATCGTTAGATCGGAGAGGTTTAAACATAAGACATTTTCCAGGCACCCCACTAAAATAACCTGGGTTAAATTGATCCATTGAAAAGTGTGGTGTTACACCAGGGAGGAACATGGTTAAATATACTCAGGCACTGATGAAAGATTACGGCTACGTCTACACGTGAAGCCAACATCGAAATAGCTTATTTCGATGTAGCACCATCGAAATAGGCTATTTCGATGAATAACGTCTACATGTCCTCTAGGGCTGGCAACGTCGATGTTCAACTTCGACGTTGCGCGGCACCACATCGAAATAGGCGCTGCGAGGGTACGTCTACACGCCAAAGTAGCACACGTCGAAATAAGGGTGCCAGGCACAGCTGCAGACAGGGTCACAGGGCGGACTCAACAGCAAGCTGCTCCCTTAAAGAGCCCCTCCCAGACACAGTTGCACTAAACAACACAAGATCCACAGAGCCGACAACTGGTTGCAGACCCTGTGCCTGCAGCATGGATCCCCAGCTGCCGCAGCAGCAGCCAGAAGCCCTGGGCTAAGGGCTGCTGCCCACGGTGACCATAGAGCCCCGCAGGGGCTGGAGAGAGAGCATCTCTCAACCCCCCAGCTGATGGCTGCCATGGAGGACCCGGCAATTTCGACGTTGCGGGACGCGGATCGTCTACACGGTCCCTACTTCGACGTTGAACGTCGAAGTAGGGCGCTATTCCGATCCCCTCATGAGGTTAGCGACTTCGACGTCTCGCCGCCTAACTTCGAAGTTAACTTCGAAATAGCGCCCGACGCGTGTAGCCGCGACGGGCGCTATTTCGAAGTTAGTGCCGCTACTTCGAAGTAGCGTGCACATGTAGACACAGCTTACATGTCTTAAAAGCCTAAAGCAGAAGTCTGTGCATTTAACACAATTACAGATTTCCTGCTGTCCTCACCTCAGAGCTGAGGATCAGTATGCGTTTTCCACTAGAGAGACCTGTTTGGAGGCACTTTCTCCATCACCTATATGTTCCAATGATAAATTGCAGCCCAGTGCCAGTGGGGGGATTTGTTGAAAATTCCATCCCCTCCAAATATTATGTTAAATTAGCGGGGGCATACCCTGGCTTCTTAACTCCAAAATGTTAATTCTGAGAGTTCCACGCAAGTCTCCAGGAATATGGGTTTTGATCAAAACAGAAACATCACTTGAACAGGACACATCTTGAGATGTTTTTTGTCCTTCCCCACAAACATTGCTAATCAATTACAACTTGAAGACAGGCTACTGGCTGCCCCTTGGGGTATGGCTTTACTTTGCATCAAGAATTGCATGGATGGCCATATCTCGTAGTCTTTATTCAGTTCATTGAATTCAGTGGGGACAAGACAGGCTACAGGATTGATGCATAACTGTTAGACTCGAGTGCAATACAGTTCTGTCCAAACCATAATGGGAGCTTTGTGTAACACACATGGGCAGAATATTCTAAGGGGTCTGTAAAGCAGGCTGTAGGCTTGCACTGTTGTAAATGTAGGTATTTTGCTAACCTCCGTGGGAGTTATGCACATTCAGCGTGCAATAGGATGGGAGATACTACTGATACAAGGGTCTGCTGCTGCTGATTGCTAATTTACAGTGTAAGTATTCCATGGTTGTAGCTTGAGTCATACAGGGCCAATGCATAGGTGTGTTAGTAGGGTACAGCTTGCAGACCTTTTGGAACACTTGAAATCGTAATATTTTGTTTTTGATATCCTCAACAAAGGTTTCCCTATGTCCTCAGTGGAATATTTCCCTTCTCAGCTCTCTGCATTGCCATGACCTCATTTGATAAACAAGTATGATTTCTTTCCATCAACCTGACTCCTTTGATTGACCAGAGGGTGCAGATAACAAAAGAGTGAGCTCAGAAATTGAAAGCCAGGTCTTCTGAGTGTAGGTCATTAACCCCAGGGCTCTGGGAACAGCACATGATAATCTTTTGCTAAGGTTCTGTCAGCTAGCTAACCCAATGCATACAGTGACACACACACATAACCACACTGGCCCATTTGCGGGCAGTCTCCACTGTCTCCTCGCTCCCGTGATCATGGAAGTCAAAGGACTTGCCTATTGACTGCAGTGTGCGTGGAGGCGAGTATTTCCTTCCTTCCCTTCTTCCCACTGGAACTCTTCTGCAAAGATGAAATAACAGAACTGCACTGGTTATTTGGTGACAAACATGAGCTGGAGAATCTTGCTCTTGCTGAAAAGTCCATGTGGGCAGGGCCCATTCTTAACCAGATGAGAGAGAACTGTGGAAATTTGGCCCTTTCTCTAGAGAATCGAGTGATGGATGTAGCTGGGATGGCTCTTCAATGCTTTTATGTTGTGAGGAGGCAAATCCAATCCTTCCCCATGCACAGATCCAAGGCTAACCCTTTCTTGTCCAGAGGGCAGAGATAAAACCCTCTACAACATCACTCTCTGACACAAAAGGGTGCATGGCTGGTGAATGTGTAGTATTATACTCCTTACCCACATAGCTGGGGGCTCTCTGGTTAAAATCTTACAGTGTGCGGCCTTAATGCTGGGCTGGACAAAATATGGCCTGTGGGTCAGATCTGGCCCACCAAGCCACTAGACCTGGCCTGCAGACACAGCGAGGTGCTCGGGCAGGCTCTGCGCTGGCCCCCACGCCCTCACATGCTGTTCAGAAATGCGGCTTTGGTGCTGTTTGTTTTTCAATAGCTGGAAGGCCAGGAGGAGCGGGGAGGGGCGTCACAATTCCATTGGCTGGTTTCTGGCCAAAGGGAGCCTCCTGTTTGAGGCATCCCTTCTCCATCACTGGGGCTTGTAGCTATCCATAGAAACATGTGGTGGGGCAGGCAGGCATGCTACTCATGAAATCAGCTGTGCTGCTGGCCAGGAGTCACCCAGGTAAGTGTCCTGGCCAGAGTCTCCCTGTGGCACCTCCAGCCACCCTCCCCACCCCCTTAAATAACTGTAATCCTCTTTTCCTCCATAACCAAAACCCTTTGCCCCCACCTCCTGCACCCCAAACCTCTGCCGCAAATCACAACCCCCTTCTGCCCCAAGTCAGAGCCCAAACCTCTGCACCCCTATCTTGCATCCCAAGCTCCTTTCTACACCCAACCTCCATCCCAGACCCTGAATCTCCACCATGAATATCAAGTAAAAGTGCTGCCCTTGACCACTTTCCAAATTCTTGGAGTGACCACCCTTCCACCAAAAATTATTGCCCACCTCTGCCTTAGTGGGACCCACCACTGCAGGAATCTCTCAGTAGATGATGAAAAGAGGGAGTCGGGGGACATCTGTCACTGAAGACAGTGGAAGGAAAGGTGTCTGTCCATGGATCAGGGAAGCTGACATTTGAGATGCCCCCTTTAACAGTCCCTTAGGGTGGTAGTACTATGTATCTGCTTAGGGAATAAGAGCTGGGAGTATGGTCTTAGCCATCTGCACATTCTGGGGCATTATCGTGAGCTTTCCGAACTGACAGACCTTTAGTGGTCCTGTTGCTGTGGGATGTAGCTTAGTGAGATGCACGTTTAGCCTTGTGGATTACGAGGGGAGACAGGCGCTCCCATGGCCAGGCCCTGGCCTACCAGTGACTCAGCCTGTGACTTTGGGCCTGTCTGTGCTTGTTTCCCAGTCTGAAAAATGCAGATAACGAGACTGATAATGGTGGTTAGCTACCCCTCTGACAGCTGTGATGCTAAATGTGTTGTCTGTACACTTTTTGGGATCTCCGGATGAAGGCTTCACTGTTCTTACCCCAGTCCTGTGCTTTAGCCTTGATCCCATCTTTCCTGCATTCTCAAGCAATATATTTTATACTCCACCCTAAGCATCTGTCCAAGTTTCTACTTCTTATAAGCTTCTTTTTTGTGTTTAAGCTCATCAGGGACTTCACTACTAAGCCAAGCTGGTTGCTTACCATATTTGCTTTTCTTACTGCGCGTCTGGATGGTTTGTTCCAGTGCTTTCCATAAGGCCTCTTTAAAATACTGCCAGCTCTGCTGGAGTCCGTCCCCCTCCATGTTAGCATCCCAGGGGATCCTGCCTGTCAGTTCTCTGAGGGAGTCAAAATCTGCTTTTCTGAAGTCCAGGGTGTGTATCTTGCTGTTCACCTTTCTTTCTTTCATCAGGGTCCTGAAATCAACCATCTTATGGTCACTGCTTCCCTGGTTACCATCCACATCTACTTCCCCTACTCATTCCTCCTTGTTTGTGAGCAGCAGGTCAAGCTGTGCATGGCCCTTGGTTGGTTCCTTTCAAGCTGCACATAGCCCCTGATTGGTTTAATGGCACCTTTCAAGTGTGTATCTGGGATTTTATACAGCATTATCTCTGAAGCAGGGTTTTGCCTGTTCAGATTTTTCCTCATCTTATAGGGAACATGTCTCGTACCTCATGTGGGTGCATTGGGAGATGAAGGCACCACCACCTGGGAGGCTTTGAGTCTGCCTTTCTCTTTCACGTGTGTCATGTTGCTCCCCTTGGGTGGAGTGCATGCCCCCACAAAGCAGCTGTGGCAGAGGGATCCAAATTGCAGCTGAGTATGCAGGCTGGCATGCAGAAAGTTGTATGGAGAGGCATACTGGCTGATTTAACAGTTACTCCAGGGCCACCTTGTATGCCTCCCTTACAGAGCTTTCCTTTATCCGTTTACTTACAAAAAGCAAGTTAGGCTCTCCAGTGGGACAAAGTAAAAGCCCACTGACCTGGGCAGAAGAAGTGCCTTCCAGAGCCCTGGTGGCTACAGGCCCCTGTGGACTGTGCTTTGGCTGACCACAGGCCTGAGCCCCTGGGCTCTTGTTGCCTGTCCTGAGCTAGGGCCAGGCTGCTTTACTCTGTGCTCAGCCTGACCACCAGCCTTAGCCCCCTGGACTTGTGTTGCCTGCATTGAGGGAAGGCTAGGACTGAATGGCTCTGTGCTCGGCCTGAATGCAGGTCCAAGCCATGAAGCCAGCGCTGCATCTGATTCCCCATGGGCAACTAAATGTCTGTGTAGTGAGGCTGGCTGGCTGCCCATGACCTGAAGGGGAGGAGCCCCTTTCAGAGCCGTGGTGGGCTACAAGCTTCATTTACAACTTGTAAGTATTGGTGGAAAATTAAGCTACAGGTTAAAGTAAAAGTCTGGTGTTAGATGTCACTGTTCATCATAGCTTTAAACTGGACACTGGGAATGTTAGATGAGTCGGCGGCACAGAGGTAAATGATCTGGTGTTAATCTCCTTAGTTTATGCAGATGACATCGTACTGCTGGCAGACCTATTTGAATTAATGATGCTACCCTTTGCTACCTCGGAAGATTGGTGTACTCGGCTTGACCTTAAAATAAATGCCAAGAGGATGAAATGGATGTACTTTGGAAAAGGGACAATAGATAAAGTGATGAAATGTGGCAAAGCTGAAGAGATAGAACCTGTAAAATGTTATGTGTACTTAGAAAGCTTGATCACTGCCAAAGTTCCTTCAGGGATGAGGGTTAGCCACCAGTGCTTCACAGAAGCTGATGAAATTATGGACTGATAAAAATGTGATATTTGGTACTAGGGGGATAATATATCAGGGCGGTGTACTAACAATATTACTGTATGGACTGGAAGTAGCTGGGCTAAATGAAACAGACATCAGACGGCTGGAGGCAGTAGAGTGAAGAGTTCTTCAAAAGATGGCAGGTGTAAAATGGAATGATTTTCTGACAAATGAAGAATCGAGAAGGAGAGGCGGGTGTGATATCAGGGACAAGATTGGCTACAATTGAAAGGATTATGATGGTGGGGACACTGCAGAGGACAAACAGATGAAAGGATGCAAAGAAAATAATGTGAATGTGTGACCCATGCACCTATGTGTGGTTCAGTGTCCCATGGAGTGGCACCTAGACCACTTCACAGAGAAAGAGTGAGTGTCCTCTACAGCCTAAGCTGGCTTGTTGACTCAAACTGTAGAGGCAGCTGCACTAAGCTCCAAAGGTTCCTGGTTTGAGTCTGCCTGTGGGCAATTACAAATGCAACCACGGTCAGTCTGATCTAGATTCCTGTAACCAAGTAGACAGGAGGACATTGTACACAGGGACATGACCAGGTTAGGCTTAATGGAGAAAGCAGCCATGAACAGGGGGCAAATGCTGATGCTGCGCTACTGCTGGTGTCTGCAAAGATGCTGTGGGATGAGAAGAAGAGGAATACATTTCCTCGGTGGGAGAGGAGAAAATCCAGGATTTCTGTCTGTCTGTTTTGTGGATAAAAGGTCAAATTTACATTGAAAAAATGTGTGTTCTGCACTGTAAAAACAAATGAAAGTGCCTGGGTGATTACAGGGGGCATTGATGGCTAACTGGGGCTCTCAGAAGAGCACTCTCTTATGTCTGGAGGCAGATGATTACGCTCAAATATTACTCTTTGCATTAGGAGCAGAGGTGAGGAGGGAGCCATGCTCTGCACTGCCGAGTGGGGATGGCAGAGTTAGGCAGGGAAGGAGGCTGAGCCCCAGGCTGCTATGTGGGAGAGGAGGAAGGAGCTGGGTGTGGCTAGGCGGTGCTCTTTCTAGACATTCCTTAACAAGAGACTGGAAGTGGAATAAAGCCCTAACTGTTAAACGTAGCAATTTCCACACAGTGCAGCTGAAATCTGCCGGAGCTACAGTATTTGGGGAGGGGTGCATCCTTCAGATGGGTTGTGAGCGATGACTGGTTACAGAGCTGCAGGCACCTGCCATCCTTGGGGTTGGAGGGGAAGAGGGCTATTAGCACACAGCAGCATGGAGAACCCAAGCACTGGATGGCCACGGCCAGTTGGTTCCTTTCTCTCCATCACAAATGGTGGCTCAGTACAGCTCAAGGCTTGGGGTGTACTGCTGAAGTTGTCCTCCTATTGCCGTCTCTGCTCCTTCTCAGAGTAGTTGCTGATATTGGAAGCGCAGACTGAACTAGTCTCACCCAAATGAAACACACGCTGTGCGCTTTAATGAGACACGAACAAATGGCTCTCACGATTGAGGGTGCAGCTGTAAGATGTTAACCCTCTGGTAATAAAATGGGCTGCCAAGTGTCTGTGCATTGTGTTCGTTGCAGAAGAGCTGTTTAACCAACCCTTGCCCTGGTGACTGTGCCCAGTGAGTGGGAAATGAGCACCGCTGACATTATTTGCACTCAAATGCTCCAGGGCCGCTTTCCTCCCTTGTTGCTGTGGCATCTGGGCTAGGCTTCTTCCCACCCAACACTTCAGAGCAGTGTGACATGCTTTGAACAGGAGCCCAATGAGCCTTTCACCTGCCTTTTTGCTCTGGGCTTTTCACTTCTTAATATCTTCTCAGGTGCCACAGCTGTGTCTTCTCCCTTTCCATTTGAGTTTCTGCCTCAACTCCTAAGCCACATGAGAAGTGCTGTACTCCCCTCACCTGCCCAGAACTCCAGCCTGCATAATGCCATTTGTGGTGGTGCTGCTGCTGCTTCTGGTGCATAGAAGTGATAGAACCTCCTGGAGGGAAGGCCTGCATCCAGAAATCATGTTGCTGCAGGTTGTGTTCTGTGCCCTATCCTCTGGCAGTTCCAGTGTCTTGTCCCTTCCCTGCTCCTGAATATCTTTATGCATATTCCCTGTAGCTACATGATCGTGCCGCGGGAGGCTGTCACACACATTAACAAGCATTAGGATGGAAGGGTGCAGGGTGTGTTTTGGAGAGGGCAAGTTAAGGCAAAGACTTGTTTTTACACCATGGACTAGGTTGGTGTAACTACCTCTGTGAGTAGGCCTGCAAAATCTGTGTTCCTCCCCAGTTGCCGCAGCTGTAGCAGAGTGCAGACAGTGAGGATGTAAACTGAGTGCAGTGACGCTAAGGCAGTCTTCAGGCCTAATGTGGTTGCAGCCAAGATGGCATCCACCAGAGGCTGTGCTGCTGTATACTGATGCTGACTTCACCTTGGGAATGCTGAGAGCAGTGCAGCAATGGGCATATAGCTAGGCCAGCTTTCCTGTGTTACACCTTCCAGCCATTGCTTTTCCTGCTCTCCCCGTTCCCTGTCACCCCCACCCCCACTAACTGGGTTACATTGAGGAGCCAGATGTGGTGTCAAACAGAACAGTGCCAGCTATGCTCCTGTGGTTTTCCATGGCCATCTGTCTGAGGCACAAGCACCCATCACTGTTTACATCCCTGCCGAATTAGACCCAGGTTCTTGCAAGGGAGTTGCTTTTCCTTTCTCTGGGCTGCGTCTGGCTGAACATCACTTCAGTAACCCTTCTATCAACACTAAATTAGTCGCTCCCCCTCAGATAGACTAAATGTCTAATTCATTCTAATAAGTTATCTGCTGAACGTGCCTTGCTGTTTTTGTCAGCGAAGCTACAGTTGAAAGGAAAACAAGCCAGGCAGTGGACAGGCTCAGCCAGCTTTTCGGTGAGCCTGTTTGTTAATGATATGGGTGATACTTTACTGTGATTTGCCATGTTCTTGTTGCATTGTTTCGTAAATGATGTCCTGGCTGTGATTGAGCTGATTATACATAGGGCTGATTGTTTACCTGATGGTATGCTTGGAGCTCTTCTGAAGATGCTGCAAATCATCATCTGTTTCAGGCCACTGAGAGAGGAGAATGAGATGAGGTACACAGAGCTGCCGTTTCAAGCATATGGGTATTGTTCGAGCATTGAGAGAAACCTGCAGTGAAGATGAGCTAGGAGATGCCTGCTGCCCTGAAAAGCTTTGGTTGTGCACTAGATGAGGCAGACAAAAGGCAGGAGCGAGGGTTTCCAACCATCCCTCTTTACAGGTGGGGAAACAGGACACCAAGAGATTGTTACTCTTCCAAAGCCACGAACAAAATCTGAGTGTCTGGAATCCCAGCCTGGCATCTAAACCACAAGACCGTTACATCAAATGAGCATGTATACAGCCCAAAGAGGAGTGACCTCATAACCTTCTCTGCTATGTGTCCTATCACATGTAGATCTCTGTCCGGTTAGTGGTCTGACTCAATCAGAGCACTGCTGACTTGGGTGGGGCTCCCTGTTGACATGAGGGCCTCTTGCCTGGTTTTGCATGTGACTCAGTTGTAACTTCCTTGGAACAAGACTTCCATTTTTACTGGTCTGTAAGGATTGTGCATGCTGGGAGCCCTGCCTGACAATCACGTTCAGTCAGTGCAGGAAAGGTGCATAACAGTTTGACGTTGCCAAGCTCTAGCACTTGCCAAACCCTTCTGAGAATGGAGGGCTGTAAAAGACTTGTACAGCTGCTGGTGGCAGCTTTGCCTTTGAGTATACTGGAGAGAGCCCTGCTGCAATGATAAACAAATTCAGATATAAAACGAGCACTTGCTAAAGTGACAGATTTACCCTTTGGAGGCACTTTCACTTTGCAGGTTTGCGTCAATGTATCAGGCAGCTCCTTGTATAGTAACATGAACAGGTATTAGAGTTGATGCTGTACTCAGGGTGACACATTTAATCTTTCATCTCTTCAAGCTAATGCATTTTGCCGATCAGTTTGCCAGGCAGAGACCTGGGTTTGAGCATGTCTCTTTTCTACACACACTGCCATGTAGCATGATAATTGTGGGCTCCCCCCCTTGTGAATAATTTGTAGTCTTCGTGTCAGGCAGGCTCCGTGTCACTCTGCAGCAGGCATCTCTGCAGAAGGGAACAGCCAAGTGGATGGAATGGTTCGTGACACAGATGATATGTGCTGTGAGCATGTTACACATATATCCCCTGGAAGTCAAGGGTATTTCAGTGGCAGTGATGTTGGCAGGCGTATGTGCACACTGCATGCAATTCCCTCTGCGTTGTCCTCCCTGCAGCAGAGCCCTTTAAGTGTTAACTAAGATATCTTATGTTGTGAGTTTCCTTGCAGCAGTGTCCTGGCACTTCTGTAATTCTTGGTGACATGTGTCATATCTACTGTGGAGGTGCCTGCAGACTCCAGTTAGGGATTAAGACCTGACGGTACCAGATATACAAAACAGGAACACAAGCAGCTCCTGCCCCTGAATGCTCAGAATCCAGGTTTGTGGCCTTTAGTTATGGTCCCTCTATCCTCCCCATGGATGGTACAAGCTCCATTTCAATAGTACCTTGTCAGTGCCTGCTGTGTCTCTGGCATTGTGAACTCCTTGATGGCAGTGCTGGAGGGTTGCCAGCTGGATCCTCTGCATGAGAGTCTGACCAGGCCTGTTCTTGGAATGTCAGCTGGGGTTTTCCCAGGTGCAGACTTCCTTGGAGATGTTCCTGACTGCTACAGATAGTGCAAATTATTGAAGTCACATCAGCTTTTCCCTCTGCTGTGTCTGTGCCTTCGGGAAGGGTCAGCTGCTTCATCAAATCAACAGAGAACTGATAAGTTCATCCTTGTTCTGGTGTACTGGAACGTGGTGGATTAAATGGCACAGAGACTTGCTTTTCCCCACTGGAAGCCTGCATTCAAATTCAGCTTCCCTCTGTAGCATGGAGTTTGAAAGTCTGAACTTGTTCCTAGTGGATGTCACAGCACCACCCACTTCAGAGCATAATTAAGCTTGAATTTGAATTACTGTCTCTGTTCAGGAAAGCCCCAGGCCTGGAAGAGAACATCACGTTGTGGGGCAGGCTAGAGCAGCATTGGCAGAGCTGCATGAGGGAAGCCTGAATAGTTCTTGCACTGTGCTGGGCTTTTGACTGTTCTATCCATCTCTCTGTCACATAGGTTAGAGAGGTCAGAGCCCCACTGGGGTAGGTCATGGAGCTGGTATATGCCATGCTGTCCGTCTCATGGCACTGCTGCAATACGGTCTGTTCCTAGCACACTGCCCCATCTGCTTTCAGGGTTCCTTATTCTGAGGCTCTGACATTCATTAATATTAAAATTAGCCTTTTTTAAAAAGGATCTAATGAATATTAAATGTTAGTTGCATCCTTTAAGTCCCAAAGCCCTGGAGTCAGTGTCCAGCCATGTAACTGCTAATCCTGCTTTGTACTCCAGCACCAGCTGCCATCGTGAAGATCTGCAGGCACCTTCTGAACATAATAAGGACCCGATCTAATTCCCTGGAAGAGACATGGAAAAATTCCATTTGACTTCTGTGAGGGTTGAATTGGGCGTTGATATATTTAGACTCCCTCTAGGCAAGGTGAGTGGTGATGTCCCTCTTTTGCGCAGCAAAGGTGGAGTGATTTGGCTAAGTCACATTGGCCATCAGTGGCAGAGCCAGTGGTAGAGAAGAACTGCCCTGTGGTCTGGTTTTCTGGGGTAGGCAGAATGACAGCTGAACAAATACAAACAAGAAAAAGAATCACAGAGCCTTTAGCTATCATCTTCGAAGAGTCCTGGAAGTTGGGAGAGATTTCAGAAGATTGGAAAAGGACAAATATAGTGCCCATCTCTAAAAAGGGAAAAAAGAATAACCAAAGAAACTACAGACCAGTCCATTTAATTTCTGTACCAGGAAAGATAATGGAGCAAATAATTAAGGAATTCATCTGCAAACATCTGGATGAAAATAAGGTGATAGGTAACAGCTAGTATGGAGTTGTAAAGAGCAAATCATGCCAGACCAATCTGATAGCTTTTTTTGACAGGGTAACAAGTCTTATGGATAACGGAGAGGTGGTGGATGTGGTATACCTAGACTTTAGTAAGACATTTAACATGGTCTTGCATGATTTTCTTATCAATAGACTAAGCAAATACAGCTTACATGGAGCCACTATAAGGTGGGTGCGTAACTGTCTGGATAACTTCTCAGAGAGTAGTTATTAACAGTTCACAATTATGCTGGAAGGGCATGACAAGTGGGGTTCCTCAGGGATCTGTTCTGGGACCAGTTCTATTCAATATCTTCATCAACGATTTAGATATTGGTATAGAGAGTATGCTTATTAAGTTTACAGATGATACCAAGCTGGGAGAGGTTGCAACTTCTTTGAAGGATAGGCTCATAATTCTAAATGATCTGGACAAACTAGAGAAATGGTCTGAGGTAAACAGGATGAAGTTTAATAAGGACAAATGCAAAGCACTCCACTTAGGAAGAAACAACCAGCTTCATACATACAGAATGGGAAGCAGCTGTCTAGGAGGGGGTACTGTGGAAAAGGACTTAGGGGCATAGTAGTCAACAAGCTAAATATGAGTCAACAGTGTAATGCTGTTGCCAAAAAAGCACACATGATTCTGGGATGTGTCAACAGGAGGGTTGTGAGCAAGACACAAGAAGTCATTCTTCCGCTCTACTCAGCACTAATTAGGCCTCGTTTGTAGTATTGTGTCCAGTTCTGGGCACCACATTTCAAGAAGGATGTGGGGAAACTGGAGAAGGTCTAGAGAAGAGCAACAAGAATGATTATAGGTCTAGAGAACATGAGCTGTGAGAGAAGACTGAAAAAACTGGGCTTGTTTAGTTTAGAAAAGAGAAGATTTAGAGGGGGCATGGGGGTGGTTTTCATGTACCTGAGTGAGGGTTACAAGGAGGAGGGGGAAAAATTGTTCTCCTTGGCCTCTGAGCATAGGACAAGCAGCAATGGGCTTAAACTGCAGCAAGGGAGGCTTAGATTAGACATTAGAAAAAAACTTCCTAGCTGTCAGAGTGGTTGAACACTGGAATAAGTTACCTAGGGAGCTTGTGGAATCTCCATCACTGGAGATATTTAAGAGCAGGTTAGATAGGTATCTATCAGGGATGATCTAGATGGTGTTTGGTCCTACCAAGAGGGCAGGGGACTGGACTAGATGACCTCTTGAGGTCCCTTCCAGTTCTAATGTTCCATGATTCTATGAACCCTTTGGGTATATCTGAATGTCAAACCTCTGAAATGGGTCTTGCCCCCAGGGATTGGATGTGTCTTATGTATTTTGGCCTCTGCTAATGACTTGGCCAGCATCTTCTGAAGCTCAAATTCTAGCTACTTTTGTTATTCACTACTGATGCTTTTCAGAGAGTAACACACAGATTGTGGTTTATTGGCTTGTGAGATTCATTGGATGTTTTCAAATACCAAAAGGAGCTGTTTGCAAATGATTACTAAAGCCCAAAATAGCCACAATTGGCTAGATTTTGTATCTGTTGAATAGAATTCAACCAGCTCCAGTCACAATAGCAAGCTGCCCCCCTGCATTGTATTAACTTCACAGCCACACAATGGGTAAAGCGTACCAAGTGAGGGTGGGCTCTCAAATGTTGTTATTCCACCTTGCTGCACAGACAATGTCAGTTATTTGTTTCACTGAGTTCTATAGTCTCTTATTTGTATCAGTTCCAATGCTTTCATCTCATTCCTCACTGCTCTTTTGTGCTCTTCCGTTATTTGGTGCACATTGTCCTGTGGAATCGAACCCTTTTGATTAGTACACCATCTGTTCCCCCCAACCTCCTTAGGAACACTAAGGAGACATATAATCATCTTCGATTTGCCTTTCCCTAGGTGGGAAGTGGGTGTCATTTCTCTGAATACCTTCCTTCCCCTCCCAAGTCTGTGTTGGCATGTACTGAATTCAGGAATGCTCCTTGCAAACCCAGCCGTAGCATGAGGCTGCCTTCTCCTCCTGTCCCTTCTCCGTCTCGCACGCATTGTGTGCACAGTGGAAAGTTTATCTGCTGCAATTTCTTCCCTGAGACCATGAACGCGACGATAATTCGCAGTGACAGGGAGGTCACTACACATGGGGAAGAGAGGGTAGGAAACATGCCCTGTCTGCGTGACTCTGCCCCCCCACCTGTTCCGAATCTCTGTCCGATGCGATCTTGTCAGGGCATTGGAAATGACACTGAGCCATCCTTCAGGCTGTCGCCACTTACCTTCCCCAAGGGCTCTGTTTCACATGAGGTAGACTTTTAAGATTCTTTAAGGTCCTTATTTATTCATTATCTTGTGATGTATTTATTTCTCTCACTGCTCCTTTCTGAGGAGATCACTTGTGGCAGATGTGACAGGCTTGTGTGAAATTCTTGGGACAGGTTGATGCCACTAACACGAAAGCTCTTGCCTGGTTCTCCTCTTCCCCACCTCCTCATCCTTACTAGTCCCCTGCTTTCACAGCTTATCAGTCTGTTGATTTCTTTCCACCTCTAAGTCTGCATTGTGGGGGAAGGAGGTGGGTCTAGATTCTGGGAACATCCCCTTCATATCCACTGTTCAGATGCCCTGTGTCCCCTTTAGGGCTTGTCTGGCCCAGAGGAAATGAGTCTTGTGAGGGGACTGGGTGCAGCAGAGCTAAAACAGCCATTCAGTTTGCATGTTAGTTCAGCCAGGGGACACTGCAGAGCAGAGATTGCCTAGCTGCAGGAGGGTGTGTGTACATCTATCTGTCTGTGTGTGATATAGAAGGATGCTAGGGACTTCTTTCCCTGTGCACAGAGCAACGCACTCACATCTTATTCTGTCTCCCCCCTGCACACAAACATAGGGTCATATTTCATGTTCTGGTGATCAGTGGCATGGTAAGTTATATTTTGGCCTTTCCACATGCAGCGGGGTTGTAGCTAAGTAGAATGCATGCATGTATGCACCCACACTCTCTACCCCCGGAACATGCCTGTCTCCAGCACATGTGCTCAGAAGAACTACCCTGCTGTCTTTCAGAAGAGGTTGACGTGACCTCCCCACACACACCCTTTTCTCTCCCAGCCTGCTCTAGCTGTGCCATGTGGCTCTGCCAGGGCGGAGGGGCATGCCACACGTTTTGCTGCACCTCTTCAATATTGTATGGAGCCTGGATGCAGTACAAATGAGTTTAGAGTTGGTGAAACTCTGCAGCAGCATTTCTTAGCCATGAACAAACCACTGTCTCTTCAGATTCACCCTGTTCCCTGACGGGCTGCAGCTCATGCCCAGCAGAAGGCCTTTTCTGCAGTGTTTCCAGGGCATGAATCTCAGAAGCCAAATCCTAGCTTGGCATCGAGATTGGATCTGAAAATAAGTCACTGTATATTTTATTAAACCAGTTACTGCTTAAAAAAACAAAACAAAACAAAAAAAGCAGGCACTGCTCAGGAGCAAACCAGTTCTTTTAGGAAGAGGATTTCTCTGTTAACCCTCTGTGTCCCAACGTGCCTCTCCTCACCTAACAATATTGGCTGCTAGAATTATCTGTAAAAAGTGCCAAGCACAAATAGTACCATCCCCAGATATGTGAAACTGTAGTGGGGGGCAGCTATTCATGCATGCTGCAGGGGAGGATCGAGAAAAGATGGCCTGGTAGGGCACTGGATTGGGATCCAGCAGACGTCTCTTCATATACCCTGTGCCATAGCTGACAATCTGTAAAATGGGACTAATGGCACTCCCCTTTCTTACAGGGCACTGGGCAGATGAACTCTTAAAGAGTGTGAGCTGCTCATATAGCTTCTTAGTATTTAGTATCTAGATAGGGTAGAATAGGTAGAGCAGGGCCATATGGCTGGGATCTGGCTCCTTTTCACCTTGGGCTGCTGAAGGCTGTGCTTGGGGAATGGGATCTGAAGATGTGACCTCAACCTAGTCTTCAGCAGCTGTGCTGAAGAGGGGACAGATTGCAGAATGTGAAGAAAGATGCCCATAGCTGTGACCATGTCCCATGTGTCTCTTAGAATGAGTGTTGGTTGCAAGATTTTAAAAATAATATTGAACCTGAAAGGAAAAAAAGAGATCGCAGCTTACAGTTTCATACCAGAACGCTGACGGCTACCACATCCTGGATTTTTTTTTTTTTTTTTTTAATGAAAGCTAAGCATCTCAAGTGCAGGCTCTGGAAGTGGAGTCTTAAAGAACAGCAACAAATGTTATGATAAAATTTCTGGAAGTGATGGTGCCACACCATCAGTGCGCCTGTCCCTTTGCAGAACAATTATGTCACAGTGCCTGCCAAAGGTGGTCAAAGGTTCACAGTATAAATATGAACAACACATGGCTGACTGCTGGCAAGGATGGGATGACAGACCATATCTACCTTCTCTCTCTGATACAAAACCACATCAGACAATTACTTTGATTAGGAATGTGTGCTTCTTTCTAACTTTATCTTTGTAACTTTATCCTCACACACAACTATTTCAGATTTGGTGACGATATATACCTTCAAATCAGCGGCACAGCTATGGGTACCCGCATGGCCCCTCAATATGCCAATATTTTCATGGCTGACCTGGAACAGTGCTTCCTTAGCTCTCATCCACTAACACCCCGTCTCTACTTACGCTACACTGATGACATCTTCATCATCTGGACCCATGGGAAGGAGACTCTGGAGGAATTCCACCAGGACTTCAACAACTTTCACCCCAACATCAACCTCAGCCTGGAACAGTCCACACAGAAGATCCACTTCCTGGACACCACGGTGCTAATACATGATGGCCACATCAATACCACCCTGTACTGTAAACCCACTGACCACTATGCCTACCTTAATGCCTCCAGCTTCCATCCCAGACACACCATATGATCCATTGTCTACAGCCAAGCACTAAGATATAACCGCATTTGCTCCAACCCCTCTGACAGAGACAAACACCTACAGGATCTCTACCAAGCATTCTTGAAACTGCAATACCCACCTGACAAAGTGAAAAAGCAGATCAACAGTGCCAGATGTGTGCCACCAAGCCTCTTACTACAGGACAAGCCCAAGAGAGAAACCAACAGAACACCACTAGCCATCACCTAAAGTCCTCAGCTAAAACCTCTACAGCGCATCATCAGGGATTTACAACCCATCCTGGACAATAATCCCCCACTTTCACAGGCCTTGGGAGGCAGACCAGTCCTTGCCCACAGACAACCTGCCGACCTGAAGCAAATCCTAACCAGCAACTGTACACCTCACCACAGTCACTCAAACTCAGGGACCCATCCATGCAATAAACCTTGTTGCCAGCTCTGCCCACATATCTACAACAGCAACACCATTACAGGACCTAACCAGATCAGCCACACCATCGTGGGTTCATTCAGCTGCACATCTACCAATATAATTTATGCCATCATGTGCCAGCAATGCCCCTCTGCCATATACATCGGACAAACTGGACAGTCTCTACGTAAAAGAATAAATGCACACAAATCAGATATCAGAAATGGCAATATACAAAAACCCGTAGGAGAGCACTTCAATCTCCCAGGCCACACAGTAGCAGACTTAAAGTAGTTATCCTACAGCAAAAAAATTTCAGGACCAGACTCCAAAGAGAAATTTCTGAGCTACAATTCATCTGCAAATTCGATGCCCTCAGCTCAGGCTTAAACAAAGACTGCGAATGGCTGGCTAAATACAAAAGCAGCTTCCCCTCCCTTGGTGTTCACACCTCCAGATCAACTGCTGGTAGTAAGTCTCAGCCTTGCTGACTGAGCTAACCTTGTTATCCCCAGCCTTGCTCTGGCTTATTTATACCTGGCCCTGCAGATTTCCAAGACCAACATCTGATGAAGTGAGTCTGTGCTCACGAAAGCTCATGCTCAAAACTTTTCTGTTAGTCTATAAGGTACCACAGGACCCTTCGTTGCTGTTACAGATCCAGACTAACACAGCTACCCCTCCGATGCTTCTTTCTAGTAAACTTTCCAAGTATTGATCTTCATGAACTGCTGTGGAGCCTATGACTTTAACATTTCTATTGCAAAGCTCACATGGTATTGGCAAGAAGGCAGTAGGAATAAAAGAACACTGATGATAATACTGGCGAGCCGTAGAATAGCTCTTCTCTTCTTCCAGTCCTAATCTGCTTTTCAAAGAAAGTCAACAGCATTATTCCAATTTTTACATATGAGGAAATTGAGGCACAAGACAGTGACATGCCTTGGCCAGGATCACCCAGCAGGCCAGGGACAAGGCTGAAAATAAAACCCAGGTTTCCTGAGTCCAAATTAAGGCTCTGTCTGCTAGGCTACACTGCCTCCCCAAGTGCTTTCACAGGGTCTTGTCCAAAACACTGTGAAAGGTTGGCTTCATTACACCAGTGATGCACAGTGTGGAAGCCATTCCTCTGAGAATCAGGCATTTGCATCGAAAGATGTAGCTTCTCTGCTGGATTTCCAGCTGGCTCTTTGGAGGGATTGCAGGAACAGGGTCTGCCACTCCCCACTATGAGTCCGTTTCAGGCTTACACTGAGCCAGCCCCAGCTGGGAACACACACAGTCGGTGTCACAGGGATATCACGGTGTCAGGGATACAATCAGTATGGCTGTGAGCCTCGCTATTCAGTCTTGGGGCTTTGACGTAAGGAACTCTCTCCCAGAGACTGACTGACACTTTGGTAGTGTCTGTGTCTATAAACATACGGCTGTTAGTAAATTTGTTTTCTGCCAGCTGTTAGCCATGACAGATTGCTGAACGCTGGCCAGCATTTGCCGGAGCTGTTGCGAAAGGATGGCGCAATCTGATTCTGTTGCTTTTCAAGGACTCCCATTTCATAGCTCTTGGCTATTGCCACGGTGCCCTCCCCTGGCATTAATGGCATATGGTCCCCTCTTGCTCTGTGTTTCTAGCTGCCAGGAGGAAAGCAAGTGCCAGAGGTAACGCAGTAGCTGTGGTCTCTTGCCATATACAAGCAGTAACAATCCAATGAACTGGCAGTCTGTGCTTTCAAATGGCTGAAATACTCACTATGCATCAGAGTCACCACCTACCGCAAACCTCAGAGGACAGTCAGGCCTTTCCTGGCTCTGTCCTGCTGCTTGCACAGAAAAAGTTAGATGTTTCCAGCAGTGGCTAGTGATATATTTTTTTTTGGCTGTCAGTTAAATAGGCTTTGTTTTCAGACAGGGCTGAGAACCTGGAAATAAGGGGTCTAGGGTTAGACACCCAAATAACTGAGGCTCCCAGGACCATTAGTCACTGTGGAAAATCTTGGCCTGAGATGTCCATTAAGGTGATAGTAGTGAGGTTCCCAATACTGCTCTTTCTCCAAGGATCCTGGAGTCCTTCTAAATGTGTATGTGCCACATCCCTGGGAGGCAGGTCAGGGAGCTTCTCCTCCCACTCCAAACCCAGAGTCCAACTCCTTCTTTTGCCATGAGCTCAGACCCTCCCGCCCCACTTTCCTGTAATCTCAGAGAGTCCTTCTTTGGAAGCCCATCTGCTATTTTCCTGGCTGAGGGACAGTTAGAAAGTGGAAAACTGATGTGACTATGGAACTCCCTGCCACAGGATATCACTGAGTGCAAGAACTTGGAAGAATGTGAAGAGAAGTTGAGTGATTGCTTGTAAAGCAAGATTATCCAGTGTTCTCCCAGTAAACACTAGAAGAAAGTCTGGGAATGATATAAACCCTGGTATTCCTACAAGATATTTGGCAAGAGACTCCGGGAGCAGAGTAATCTGTATTTGCCCACTGCAGGAATTAGGGATGTATATTCTCTGGGAGTTCCCTGCTTTGCAATCCAGAATGTCCTTGAGCTGGATCTTTGTGCCCTAATTCTGGGTACAACCTAAGCTGTCTAAGATGTTATTCAGCCCTTTCACTGATCACATTTCCTCCTAACACCTTTCACTCTGTCACTGGGGTGTTCAGCTTAGCCTGAATGCTGCGCAGTCATGGTGACGAAATGTCCTACCTGTTGCTATGGTGGCAGAATGCACCCAGGTTTTTCTGTTTTCTTAATGCATTGAGACCTTGCACCGGGAGGCACCAGACTCGATTGATCTTGGCCCTGATCATGGCTTACTCATCAGTCAGTGTGTCTGTCTCAATCTTTCTTCCCCTTGAAAGGAAACCTCTAGCATTTGACAGCCTATGGTCTGCCCTCAGTTAAATGGAATATGCCTGCTGGTATTGAGTATGTTACACCAGATGTAAATGTCTGGAATACATGCTAGGTATAATAATTTCTGCGTAGAAGTTTGCTGTCACTTCGGTTACTAGAGGTATTTTCAGTATGATGCTGGGGTTAAGGGGTAGCAGTTAAAAGCCATCATCTTGCCTTACAACTTTGCATACGTTTGAGGTAGGGGTAGAAAAAAAAAAAAGGGCAGAAGACTTTAAAAATATTCTGGGTTTTCTGGTAGCCAGAAGCTGTAAATAAAACATAGTAGGGCCTAATGGGAAAGAAATAAAAATGTAGCTTTCTCAGCACAGGAGTCTGCCATGGTTTGGGAAAGAGCGTGAGGTTGTTTTGGGACACTGGGATTAGAGTACTCAAAAGCAGCACTCTGGCTCAGAGACATGTTTTGCAAGGTGCTGTACATCTAAGAAGAAAGGATGTGTGCCCCCCAAAATGGTGTGGAATGCACATCCTTTCCTTCCCCTGACCCTGATGAGCATTTTCCCACAGCCTTCAGCATGCTCTGTTCCACTCACGGAGAGCTTGCACAACCGAGTGCAAGCTCTTTTTGTACCTGATGTCATTGGACTCGCCTCAGCTTCTTGACAGGAAGCCATGTGGTGGGAGGGATACCTCTGGTTTGAGCCTTGGCCTGCTAAACCCAGGGCTGTGAGGGGGACATTTACAGATTGGAGGCAAATAGATTTTAAAAAAAATTAATCTGTCAGAGATGGTGATAGGCCCTGCTATGAGTGCAGGGGACTGGATTCAGTGACCTCCCGAGGTCTCTTCTAGTTCTATGAGATAGGTATATATTCATAGAACTTCAGAATATGTGACTGCAGCTGGCAGCTTTGGGTGGGGGGCGGGGAAAGAAAAGCTTCTGTGAACATTTCTAGCCTGCTGCAGTAGTGTCCGAGTCTTCAGGCAGCTTTCTGAAGTGAAAAGAGCAGCAGCCACCGGCACTGGCAAAGAAGCTGCCTGGCCCTTTGGCTGCCACCAATGGAGACCAAGCCCCCATTGCTCCAGGGAAGTCCACCCTCTTGCTGGTTGGAGTTGAGCTTCCTGTACATGCAAGTGTGCCTATGGCCCCACATTGCCTTCATGCATCCCACTTTGAGATGACCTGCTCCAGGAGACCTCTCACTGTCTCCTCTGTGGTGAAAGATAGCCACGCAGCAATACACACAATAAATTCCACTGCCCTGGCAACGCACAGATGTTCCGGAATTTCTGGTACATGGTTTTTTGGAACAGGCAAGAGGTGCTGATCTGTCCTTTAGAATGCAGACACCCCACAATGCAGAACTGGGGGGTTATTCCACTGAGCCATAGCCTTTTGTCCCAGCTAAGTGTCTTCCCCTCCATTCCCTGGTGTAGGCATGGGGCACCTACAACAGTGTTGCTTGGATTCTGAAAGAGCCTTTTAATGAAATGTAAAACTTTAGCACTTGATAGCTGTTTCTCAGTATGTCTTACAGCCCCACCAGGACAAATAAGCTATAAACAAATCCCCCCGAGGCTGTAATAATTCTGCTCCTCAGCCTTCTTGCTTTGTTTTCCTACAGAGTCTTTTCTTTCCCCCTTCATCGTTACATTTTTAAAGGGAAAAGTATTAAAAGTGT
Organism: Carettochelys insculpta; assembly: GCF_033958435.1. Taxonomy (NCBI): domain Eukaryota; kingdom Metazoa; phylum Chordata; order Testudines; family Carettochelyidae; genus Carettochelys; species Carettochelys insculpta. The sequence goes on along the minus strand of NC_134147.1, from coordinate 2,244,409 downwards.
GGGCAGGAAAAAAGAGCATAAAACCTTTTTGATGTCATTTTGTCTTGTATGTTCTTACTGCCCTGGGAATTCTGCAGAAGTTTGTTACTAATAATTAGAAAACATGGTCAACTAATTTGAGTTTATGATTTAACTCTGCTGCTCATGATACCCCCTTTGAACCTTGAACATGACTTTTTATTTTCTGTTCTCAGATTTAATATTTGAAGGAAAGCACTGAACCAGAACCTGACATGTTACAATCATGTTAACAGCCTGATAGAACTCAGTTATGGGTTTAGGAGCCAGAATTGGTTTAGGGCAAGTTATGAGGGTGTGATCAGGACCCACAATCCCATTGGTACCCCCACCCAGGAAGGATCCCTCTAAGGTAATGCTAGATGGCCTTCCCATTTGTGTTCTTGGAATACATCCATCAACATTAAAGCTGCTTCTTGCATGCACATGCCCAGTCTTTCTCTTGGGTTTTCTACAGATTCTCAGTGGAGCAGCAGCTGAGCTTATATTTGAAATATTCATCTGCCTAATAACTGCTGCCTGTAAGACTGGAACTGCTCTTCAAGGGAGATCAAATCCAGTCCCTTTTCAATTTAGGTGTTTGGTGACTTGTTTGCCATTGGCTATACTGCAATTGATTTATTTACATGGCAGTGTTCCCTAGAGGCACTACTCTAGAACAGGGCTCCATTGTGTTCGGCACTGTACCAAAGCGTATTAGCTGACTGTCACTTCCCTGAAGAGCTTACGTATGTTCCTGGCTTAATTTAAAAACACAGGGAGGGGAAGGTACAGAAAGTATAGGCAAGGGATGCCTCCTAAGGCCCTGCAGAAAAGCTGAGTTGCTGCAATTAACAGTAGTTGTGGTTACCAAAATATACAGATAAAGTGGCAAGGCAGAGGTGCTGTGCTTCCCTCTCTTTGCCTAGCAAGCAACATTGCACACTGATAGGCCACAGGGTTCCCTCTCGCACTTTGCCATTGGCATTGGCTGCCTGTGCCACTTTTTTGAATGACCATTCTCTCCTTGACATTGTCCCACAATACTTGTTCTTTGCACATTGTTTTGGAACTGCATATCCCCATTTGATCAAGCCATTTTCAGGTTAAAAGAAGAGACTGGGACTCCCCCCTTATTCATGAATCTCTCCACGGTCTAAATTCAGTATCTCTGCATAATCACCATGGGCCAGATTCACCCTCTCTGCCTCTTGCTCCTTCTATCTCTTACCTTAAGTTATACCTGAGATAAGTTGGGCCCCACCCATTTGCTGAATGATTACATTATCCTTTCTTTATTTAGAGTTGTGCTTTGGTCACAAACCACTATGCACAGATGACATACAGCTGCTTTTCCAACTCATCTTGTTTTAAGAAGATGCAGAAGTAGGAATGTGAGATGGTCCTTGTGAGGTGGTCCTTTCCAGAGTCTGCAAGCATACCTAATTTGTCATATATTGCTGTCTCTGCCTTGGGTGGCTTTGTGCTCTTGTTTAGGGGTGACATGGAGTCCCACATTCCAATAATTTTATCAAAAGAAACTCTTTCTGATACCTTTCCTTGGGACTCCTCTAACTGTGGTTGGTGCTGAAGAAGGTTCTGTACAGATGAGAGACATCTACTTAGCTTCAGAACAGGGAGAGTCCAGTGAGCAGAAGTGCAAACTTCTACCCTAATGGCTGGACATACCTTCTCTAGGGTCACGCTTGTGCTGGGAAAGTAGACTGCGTTAGACATTGCATTAGGTAGCATGATTTCAATTGCCCCGTAGCGCCTGGCATAGACAGGAGGATGTCATGTGCCAAACTTCTTGGAAGGTCAGGGTCCTTTCTGAGGCAAACCACAGCCAGATAGTGTTCTTTTTTTTTTGTTTTGTTTTGTTTTTTGTTTTGTTTTTTTAAACACAGCTGACCTCCTATATGCTGAAGATAACAGGACCTTCTGTCCAGTGTAAATAACTCCTAGGAGCACGAGGGGATGGAATTGTTCACTCTTCATCGCTCGGGTCCATTTCTGGCTGCCAACCTTCCGTGCTGAGGCTGCCAGCCAGGGTGGATAAGGCCATCTGTGATGCTGAGTTTTGTGATGTGTGCTTGAAATTGGATTTAGAGCCATCAACCCATTTTAACCAGGCCACCAAACAGCCGTCAGATTTCATTGACTTGCTGTCTTTGTTGACCTCAGCCACGTTTATCCAATTGATTCAGGGGTGAGGGTTTCCCATCTCACTGCTGTTCTCCCAGCTACCTCAGAGGAACCTCTGGTAAGTCTGGGCTGCAGTTTGGATCCTATTATTTGATTTCTTGTTAAAAATAATTATTGCAGACCAGATCCTTTTCTAGTCTGTGACTGGCAATTTAAAATCAATGAACACTGAGCTCTTGTAGCTTCTTTTGTTGCAAGAGGTGCTTTGGTGTGTTTACCCACAGTGTTTGGCATGTGAGTTTCACAATTTGCTTAGCAATGTCAATACCATCTGGAAGATCATCTATTTAAAGCACATGAGAGAGATGAGGAGTATCCTGTCATATTTCTCCATAGCATGCAGGGAGATTGAAAATGAGTCATTTTGAAAGGTTGGATGCTAAAACGATCTGTGCTGAGCGGCACAGTTGTTCTCTTGTCATTGGTTGTTCTAGTCCTGGTGCCATTTCTGCAGTTCTTTCCCTTGCTGTGTTGTGACCCTCTCTTGTGTCTGTCTTCAAAAGCCAATCAAAGTGATCAGGAAATGTACCATGTAGAATTAACTTATAAAGACCGGATTCTGACATCCTTACATAGGATCTTATTCCATGAGTCATCTTGATGATTTCAGTGGGCTCCAGCACAGCATATTTGTGTCGTTGCCTTTTGATGCTGGAAATTCAAAGGTTAGCCACTGACATCTAGTCTTGCTTGGGGCCTCAGGGTTGATTTGGGAAGGGAGCACATTCTAATGTCACTCTAGGACTTCAGGCTCTGAGGTCAGCTTATTGCAGGCACTGGGACCTCGTTTTATAAAGAGCCCCAGCAGCTCTAAGGACTGAAGCGTGACGTTGCAAATGTCTCAGGCTGATGCATGCCATTGTCTTGTCTTACTGGGCACTTCTACATCAACTCTGGCCTTTTATAGCCCTTGGATAGGCCTGTAAAGAGTTATAATCATTTGCATAAGATGCTCCTTCCAAAGATGATACAGCTCTGGAAGCTAGGGGTCTTGATGCTTCCCATGGTCCAGGTACCAGTGCCTCAGTCCAAAGGCCCAGGTTAACAAAGTCAACTGTTCAGTTAGGGTTAGGTTTGTGGATTTGCTGCACAGGCAGAATGCAAGACGCACCATTCTGCTGCAGTCTCGCTTTGTGCAACTCCACAAATGGAAGACTGCTCACGGCTCACAGCTCTCACTCTGCTCTGGTAGGTGTTTGGCATCACTAACAGAGGTGGCTGCAGTTTCACATGCCAAAACTGTAATGGGAGTGCAAGGGGAGGATTAACACTCCCCATTATTACTGTGATTGTGAGTCACTGCCCCTCATGGTGCACACACAACTCCTGTTAAACTCAGAGGGATTTTCAGGGAATCCCTAAGGTTACAGGTAGCTAAAAGCCTGGTGGACAACTGGGAGGAATCGGGTGTTATAGGGACACTAACATGGATTGTTTCTGAGACTTGCTCACTTAGTATTTACACTGTCTTAGTACCTAGAGGTCCATTAGGCCATAGTCATAAGTGCAGGGTGCTGTATGTACATGCATACAAAATTATTGTCCTAGCCCCAAATTGCTTGCAGTGCATGTCCGAGTATGAAATATTGTTAATAAAAGTCAGCTTTAAAGGCTCAGACTTGCAGAACAATGACTGTATTTTGGCTGAAGTGGGAGTTAGAACTTCTGAGTTCTGTTCCCAGCTCTGTCATTGACTCAGTGTGTGACTTTGAGAAGGCAGTGTGCCATTCTGTGCCTCAGTTTCCCCATGTGTAAAATGGAGGGAGGTAATACTGCCCATCCCTGGCGGAGAAGCAGTAGCTTCTGACTCCAGAGATCTGGGTTCATTTCTCCTGCTGTACCACAAGCATACTGCATGTCTTGGAACTGGCCCCCTTCCCCACCTGTGCAATGGAGATAAAAGCACAAGGGAGTTGTGAGGATAAATACACTCATACATTGCTGAGCTAGTGCAAGGATGGGGTGGTGAAGGACTTAGGTACGTATGGGTTACCTGCTCCTCAGCCTGGCCAAACACAAGATGATTTGTGCAAGCTTAGGTTAGGGGAATAACGCTGTACTCAGGGAATAATGTGTATGCACTTCCCATTTCCTTACTGCTGACTGATCTGCACCTAGGGATGGCTTGTCCCATAGCAGCCCAGTTGTTCCAGCATATGCAAGAGCTGCTACATACCAGGCTACTGTTAGACTCAGTCCTGGATTGTAAAGGCCTAGGCAGAGCCCACTTTCTTGGTGTTGATGCTCTGCACTTCACCCAATGTGCGCCGAGTGCTTAGAAGGATCCCATTGTATAGCGTGAATATGGGCAGGGCAGAGTGGACAAAAACTGATGATTTTTTTGAAGACATTTGGATTTTATTTAAATCTGATTCTTTGATTTTTAAAAAAATATCAATTCTATACTAAATTTCTCATTTAAAAATAAGTTATAATTAAATCTCATCACAAACATCCTGCACATGGCCTTACAATCTCATAAACCTAATTAATCACTCTAGCATGTCCAGCCTAACTGCCAGCTCTTGCTTCTTCAGAACTCTGGGCTTTCAATTTCTGCTTCTCATCAGGCTAAAATGTAACATGCTCAAGGAAAGGCAGAAGCTGGATAGGGTTGTTTTTGGTCTGTGCTTGTTTGGTGGTGGATGTTGGCCAAGCAGTAGTAGTAGTAGTAGGCATCTTTCAGTCTGCACAGACTATGGATTGCACCCTTTAAAGTTTCTTGGCCAAGCACAGCAGAGAAATTAATTAAGACAGTGTCTTAAAGACAGAGATACAATATATAGGAAAGGACAGTGACAGCATAGAAAGGAGCAGTGGAGTAGATGAGAAGGAAAAAGGGAAGATGTAATTCAGCGCACACGCACACAGCACTCTATATTCCCTTATATTTTTGTTTCAGAAAAACTGTCATGACTTCTGGTGGTAAGAGAGATCTTATCAGGGAATCTTCTGAAGAAGTTCCTTCCCTGGTGTAAAAGAGTGAAAAGTGTAAGCATTGCAAGAAGATGGTGTAGGGCATAGTTGCGAGGATGAAACATAATAGAGAAAACTGCTTATTAGGAGACAGTGATGTGGATGAAGATGTGTATATGGTTGAGTGGATCAGCTGGTTAGTAATTTAAATAAATCACTTTGCCAATGAATCATTCTACAAAGCTCTTCCTGTGCATTTTAGTGCAAGTGTGATTTGACCAGTAGATTCCCAAACTGTTTGCTGTTTTGGACATTGCTAGAAAAAAAAAAGTTTAGCTTGGCTGATCTTTATGACTTACTAGTTAACTACGTTTAGAAGCTAGCATACAAGTATACAATGCAGAAAGCTGCAGTAAGAGAAATCTAGAGTTGCCAGTTGCCACTGATTGTCATTTTCTGATTTTATATTGCATAATACATGCCCCTTATTGTGGAACATCATTGCCACAGACTGTAATGGTGATGCTATGTGTCTATTCCCAATTTTACTTCAGCGTAACTCAGCTTTCCCAAAGGAACGCCATTCTATATTTGATTTCTCAAAATAAATAAATAAGTAAATGAATAAAAGAGCCAGTAAGTTCAGTGGGCTGTACTACAAAATTAAGTGCAGTCTAATCACGGAGAGCCTTAGCTTTTCTGGTAACTTGGTTTACATCAATTTTTTTTTTGGTGATTTAAATCATAATTTAAATTGCCTTGATTTAAATCAGTCCCTCTATCCCTGGGGCAAAGGGAATGGAGTTACAAGGAATGGACCCCACATGTTAATTTGCTGTCCTTTGTTCTAACTGCTGTAAGACAGTAGTAGGGCTTGTGCCTGCAGAGTCACACATGGATTGACATGGTCAGTTCTTAATACAACTGAAACCCAGGGGCCCTTTCCGAAGCAGTGGCATGTGTTTCACTAGCCTGTAGATCTTTGTTAAGAGTCTAGATGCTCTCCCTCTCCCCCCCAGCTGAGCTCGGTTCCTGCCCGTTTTATGTGCTATGTCAGATTTTTCCACATATTAAAGCTAGCCTGAGGTTCCCTGCAGTGTACCTGCTCATTATAGCCCAGTGCTAATTCAGTGAGACATTGACCTCTGCAAGCCTGCGTACGTCTCCACTGCTTGCAGTTCACACACCCCTAAACTTATAAATGGCAATCATCTTCTCGGCATCCGCTGTGAGTAATTGAATTCCTTTTCCCCTGGGCATTCCACATTATTTTCAGGTCCTGTTGACATTAACAAGGAGCCTCCTAATCCCTGACTACAGTTTGCATGAGGCTATTTATAGGCCTCTGTGCAGATGTGACATGTCCACTCCTCACCTCTGCCCAACTAAGACTAATACGTTTCATATAGTTACTGTGAACTGGGTCACCAGAAACTTCAGAAATAGTCCACAGATCGTTTTGATACAGGTTACTTAACAAGGAAGATAAACTAGCACTTCAGCACAATTGCAGGAAGAAGTGGGTTTGCAGAGCCCGAGGCTGTTTCAGCACAGTAAAATCCATTCTGATACATGCTCTTCAAAGCTCTGAATGTTTTGCCAGCCTTAGCATTTTTAATCATTCCATTTGCTGGCATGCATCTGGTAATAGTATCAAAGTGCTATTGAAAATGGGCAGATATTTTGCTGTGGCCATTAGTAGTGTAGTATGCTTTGCTCTTTCAGGCTGTAATTGCTTTACTCTGTGTGTGTGTGTGTGTGTGTGTGTGTGTGTGTGTGTGTGTGTGTGTGTGTGTGTGTGTGTGTGTGTGTGTGTGTGTGTGTGTGTGTGTGTGTGTGTGGTGTTCTGGTTGTGGGATTTGTTTTATTGATTTTATCCTTGGAACCAAGAGCTGGGATTCCCTGACCCTGATGTTTTCACAACGATATGTAAACTAGGAAATAGTAATGATGTCCCAGGCAAGTGAGACTAGGTGGAGACCTTTTATAGATACGAAGAAAAGTCAGCTTCCCTGTTAATGTGAGGAGGAAGTGCTGCTATTGGCTCTGGGTCCCAGGTTGAGGGAAATTCTTCACTGTTGCATTGAGTGCAGATATATACCTGAATTTAGAGCCAGTTGATTTAAAAAAATAATTTTGCTGAGACTCACCAGTATACATAGCCCCAAAGAGCTTGTACTCCTGCGTAAGCATTCCTCAACGTGAACTTCAGGGCTGGTGAATTGTCAGAGAACCACATGGCTAGAGCTTGGAACCCTCTAAGCCCAGGAACAGGAGCCACAAGTGGAAGCTTTTCCTGCCCCTCCCCATCAGCGTGCCTAAACCCAGTCCTAGGGGTAGGAGGGGAAGTCCGGTCTCCATGGATCCTCCAGCCCTCGCTCCTTGCTGACACTCTTCACAGGAGGACAATTTTACTAGCAGCTTTGTTGTGCTATCGGAGGCTTGTCTACTGGGAATGAAAGTGCGGGACCAAATTGTATTCTAGAGGGGAATATGTAGCCTTTGGTGGCTTGCTGCCAGCAGCCCTAAAGAGAAAGAATGACAAGGTATCTCCTGAATTCCCCCCTGTTGTGTATGGCATCGCATACACATTATCCTGATATGTTGTTATTGGACTGAAAAATTACCCAGTGCTAATCTGTGTAACCTCACCTTTAAATATGCCGTGAAGAAGTTGCCAATTTTCAGTGAGGAAAAATACCCATTTGACGCAAGTTCTTCCATGGCAAATATTGGAAGCGCTCAGATGTCACATTCAGATGTCACAGTCAGCATTCCAAATCCCAGTTCTCCTATACTAAGCCTTTATTTTAAAAACAGGGTATTTCGGTAAATGTGGTCTTAAAGCTGTAACAGGGTCCACAGTGTGGTTAAAACTGTGCTTTACAGAGCCAAATGGGCACTAGACAAGACAGAGAAAAGGGTCCGGAGGTGGGGAGAGGGTGGCTATGTCCACATGGTAGCTGAGAAACGAGGTTTTCCTTGTGCTCCGTTGTCTATTTGCAGCCACTTGTTGCTCCTGTACTTAGAATGTGAGCCCTCTGGAGCAGGGGCTGTCTTTTTGTTCTGTGTTTGTACAGCACCTGGCATGATAGGGTCCTAGCCGTGGCTGGGGAATCTAGGTGCTATAGTAACAAGTTATTTATAAAGTCACACAGGGAGTTTGTGTCAGGGCTCAGAACTGGCCCAGAGCTCCTGAATCCCAGCCCAGTGCTGCACCCACAAGATGTTCCACCTGCTCTGATTCACTCCAAACGGTCAGTGACCCTTGTGTGGTGGTGGCTGAGGTGTGATTTTCAACTACCGTCTCCTGCCCAGTATTATCTGGCTGCGCTATGCTTTGTCAGCTAGGTTTGTTGGGTCTGCCTGGGACTGGACAAAAAGCTGTAGGTCTCTGGCCAAGGCCAGTAGTATGTCTGGGCAAAACAGATGGCTGCCTATGGTCCCTAATTTGTAGGGACAGTCCCCCCCCCGGCATCTGGCTGCCTGCTACCCACTGCAAGAACATCATGGGGAATGTCTGTCTTTGAGGGATGTCTCATAATCCCTTGTCTCCCAGGTAGGATGGGCGTACCAGAGCTGGGAGTAGCTGCACTAACACAGCACTAAACATGGCTGGAGACGTGTCTGCTTCTACCATATTCCCCACTGGGTAGGACCAGTCTAGGTCCACGGATGTCCACTGCTGGCCCAGTTAGGGCACTGCGAGAAGAGTAGCTCAGGGCCCCCTAGCTCTAGTACAGCATCTGAAAACTGGGAGGAGTGAGCCACAGTCATCTTCACGACTGGCGGGGAGAAAGGAGGCTTAGCGCTTCCTTCTGGGCAAAGCATGCTGGGAGAGCGCTCTGGGGCCTGTCGACTGTAGCACTCCTCAGTAGTATGCGCCTCCTTGCTCATCACTGGCTACTGGCCAGGTGGGGGTCAGGAGGGGCTGTGCTACTTAACAGAGCTCCATCAGCTGATGAGCCTTTGGGTCTGTCTGAGCTGCGGTGGGAGCAGACCTTCCAGCCTGGGAGCCAGACTTGCATTGGTGGGGCTTGAGCTAGGATGCTAAAAATAGCCATGTGGCTGCTTCAGCTCCTAAGCCTGGAGGTCAGGTGGGTTGGCACTCCTGCATTTTGCCAGTATCTCTTGTCTGCTTTCTGGGGTGCCGGGAAGCCTGGGCTAGTGTCCGAAGCACAGGGTAGGGATGCAAAGTATGCAGCCTTCATTTCTGATGTTGTCACAGGGTTTTGTGATATTGCCTTGGGCTGCATCATTTATGCTGGCTCCCTATAGAACAGGCACAGGATTCCCTTCCCTTCCGCCTGAGCAGAGGCTGAATGCATTAATGTTTGCCAACCACCTGGAGATGCTCAGAAAGAAGTTTATGCCTGGTACAGGAGGGCAGCGTTAGAGGCTCATTGCCTGGACACAGAATGTGCACTGCGGACCAGAGTGGAGCATTTTATTCCCAAGCTGTCTGAACCAATTCCTTCCTCCATGAGTGAACTTTCTAGCAGGCTGGGAAAGTTGCTGCCCTCTGGGGGCCACTTGCAGCAAGTTCTCAGTAGCACCGGGATAGTTAAGGACCTGGAAGCTCTATCAGATCCCTTGTTTCCATGTGTGAGGTTGTAGGGTTGTTGCACAGTGGCACTGCCGCAAAGCATGGTCTGCTGTGAATTCAGGTGTTTTGGCTGCTTGTCTGCCTGGGGGTTAGTTCTGTGGAGGTTTTCCCACACAAAGCTGTTTGCACATAAGTGAGTGCAAATATTTATCTTGAAACTATTACCTGGGTGCATTAGGGTGCATTCCAGGGCTTCCATCAGTCAAATGTGTGCATGTCAAATGTGTCACTTATTGTACAGTGAAACTTGGCAAGCCATGAAACCTGTCAGGTGCAACTTAATGCTAGAGATTATTTTTAGCAGTTCCTACCAGCTGATCTAGTGCGTGTCCAAGACAGTGCTGTGTGTGCCCTCAAGGCCAGATCCTTTCTGCAGGGCCTCCTTCCCTTTCCCAGTCTCCCATTCACTCTGCATGCCCAAGTGAGCAGGTTTTGTGCATGTAGCCTCAGCAGGGATGAGAAAGGTTGAGTAACCCATGTTGCCAGCCCTAAGTATCAAACGTCAGGCCCTCTCCAGAACCACAAGGTTAATTTCAGAATCATGAGAGAAGGAATATACTCTGGGATCCTTTCATCTGATCTCTGCTTTTCAGTTTCTAGGGTTCAGTATTTTCAAGCTTGTATCAGCAACTGTGAGGGCCAGAAACTTATTTGGTTCCGAATGGTAAAACCTGAGCCCAGTAATATCACTGCTGGAACTGTCTGAAAAACACCTGCTATCGCAAGACTTGCCATAAAATAGCAGGAATTGGCAACACTATAGCTCACTGCTCTTGCACCTTTGTCTGTGATTCAGCCTCTCAGACGAAGCTCACTTCCTGTGGTGAGAGCACCACTGCTTGGAGCCCTTAAGGAAGGGAGACCCTCTGGGCTCCCCAAATCGCATCCATCTCTCTCCTTGTGAGGTACTGTTGCAGGCAAGGTGCTCCATGACTCTAGGGAAGGGGCCACAGGTCTGCCTACAGTGGCGTGTTTACTCATTAAATGTCTGAGACCCAGAGACCAAATGTATAACACACGCAGCTAGCCTATTGGGTAAATAATGTACATTTTTAAGCAGAGCAGACTTGCTGTTGTTCTGGTGGCATGTGATGACAGCTCCCATGGAGTGTGGCATCTTCTCTGGGAAGTTATCATTTCTTCTGTGTGCTGTATCGCTGTGTGTGTAACTGATCACTGCCAGGGCATAGTCTGTCCTGTCAGGAGAGACTCTTTGGCTCCACTCCTCCCCCCAGGCATAAGATAACATTAAGGGAAATTTTAAACCCTTCCACAAAATGCTAATTTATCTCTAGGATTTGTGTCACAGGCCAGGAGACTACACTACCCAGGGTCTGTCTATGCTGGGCCATCTTGCACTGACAGAGGTGCACTATTATAAGCTCCAGTGTAAACACACTGGACCCGTGTAAAAAGGTTAGCCCAGGATTGGCTGTGCTGGTGTAAGTCACTTACACAGCTGCAAACTAGAGGTTTACACAGGTGTAGCTATTTTGGTAGCTACAAACAGACAAGCCCTTAGACATGGGCTTTCAATCCAAAACCCACCCTGATGGCCAGGAGCAGGACTCAAAGGCTACGTCTACACGTGAAGCCTACATCGAAATAGCTTATTTCGACGTAGCAACTTCGATGAGTAACGTCTACACGTCCTCCAGGGCTGGCAACGTCGATGTTCAACTTCGACGTTGCGCAGCACCACATCGAAATAGGCGCTGCGAGGGAACGTCTACACGCCAAAGTAGCACACGTCGAAATAAGGGTGCCAGGCACAGCTGCAGACAGGGTCACAGGGCGGACTCAACAGCAAGCCACTCCCTTAAAGGGCCCCTCCCAGACACAGTTGCACTAAACAACACAAGATCCACAGAGCCGGCAACTGGTTGCAGACCCTGTGCCTGCAGCATGGATCCCCAGCTGCCGCAGCAGCAGCCAGAAGCCCTGGGCTAAGGGCTGCTGCCCACAGTGACCATAGAGCCCCGCAGGGGCTGGAGAGAGACCGTCTCTCAACCCCTCAGCTGATGGCCGCCATGGCGGACCCCGCTATTTCGAAGTTGCGGGACGCGCAATGACTACACGGTCCCTACATCGACGTTGAACGTCGAAGTAGGGCGCTATCCCCATCTCCTGATGAGGATAGCGACTTCGACGTCTCGCCGCCTAACATCGAAGTTAACTTCGAAATAGCGCCCGACGCGTGTAGCCGTGACTGGCACTATTTCGAAGTTAGTGCCGCTACTTCGAAGTAGCGTGCACGTGTAGACACGGCTAAAGGCTGCTGTTTGGGATAAGTCTAGCGTGGAGTTTCTCTCTTGCCTCTGAGTGACCTTGCCTTTGACACTTCAGCATACGTTTTTTTGGCTGTGTTTGGCTTATACATCTCCAGTTCAGAATAATCCTATTATTTGCATTTGCAATGACAATAGAATTACTGCCAGGAGCCCATGTAGGTCATAAGCATTTTGTTTCATAATCTCAACATCATCATTGCAATGATGATGACCTTTTGCATCTGCATTTTCACGTACCTGTCTCATTCTTATTAAATAGCCTTGCATTGAAATCTCTTACTAATCTAATCTCCACGTGTGGCTGCTGTGTAATTATCTCATTTTGCAAAATATTGCATCTGTCGTTCTCCCTTCCCCCTCTATAAGTGAGTGGGGGGCAGGGAGAAGACAGCAGAGAGGCTGTTGGAGGAGTTGATAATCACACAGAAGTTTAGACGCTATGTATCAGTTTGTAATTGCTTTGGGGCTGCCAGATAGTCCAGGTAGGACACTAGCAAAACACCTGCTTCTGTTGCGGTGCAAAGGCTGTAGTAAGGAACAATGCAGAGGGTTCCTCTGTTTCTGTGCAAGATTTCAATGAGCCAAACTCAGCACATGGGAGGGAGGGGAGATTCCTCGTTCAGGAAAACTGTGCTGGTGACCGCTGAGGGCCAGCAGTGCCTTCCTTGTTTGGAACTGGGGATGTTATTCATATGGCATAACAATTGTGGCTGGTGTTGAACAGATAAGACAAATGCCCCTGCTCTGAATTGGATCTTTGTCCGCATTTTTATGTTTTGTGTGAATGTCCCCTTTTTATACATGTCCATTTCACCTGGGGACTTTCACACGTTTTCAGTCTCCCCATGCTGAGGTCAGGCAGTAAATATAGCACTTTTGATCTGTGACCTGGTGATTTAGTTCTCCAGTGGTCGAGGACTTACAACCTCAAAGACAATTCTTACCCATCTTGGCTTGCAGAAGCCACCAGATGTCAGGCAGGAGGCATACAGCTTGGGAGTTCTAATTCCGAAGTTACTCCTGGCACAAACAGCAGCCGTGTATTGGCTGGGGTGACTCTTGCTTAGAGTAGAGGAAACCATGAAAGCTTCAGTAGTAAAATCAAAAGAGGAATTGTACAGAGTCCACCCGTCTTGACTTGTGTTCCCTGCAACACCTTTTGGCTTCACTGAGCTAGGTCAGAAGTTTGAATTTAGAAGGGCCTTCACAGTTGCGGCCAACAGTGGGGGCTGGAGGAGCCCCATGCAGGCAGTAGGGCGGCTGGACAGACGGATGGACAGATAGACAGATGGACACATGTGCATGGTTTAATTAATTAACTGGTTAAAATTAATGTTCAAATGGTTGAGTAATTAAGGATGTAAAATCCTGTTCAGCTGGCAACAGTCAGTGCCAAATATGTCCTGTAAAATCTAGGAGCAGAACTTTTTCTTTGCCAACTGTCTTTCAGACTTTTCTGGCTTGCACCAGGGGCCTGAGTGTGTGAGGAATAATATGTGGATAAAATGAGTCTGGGGACACCATCCCAGAGGGGAGCACTTCTCCGTTCTGTTATACAATTAGATGATTCTTGACACAGTGTAGTGTAGAACCCTCAGTTATTGCCAAGACACAGACTAATCAGTAAGTTCACATAAAATATTAACATCTGGCAGTGTATAAACCTATAATTGCATGGGCCTATTGAGCATCAAGTGTCTGAGGAGCCCCTTCTGCAGATGTCCACAGAGACGTTTCTCAGCTCTCCATGGATCCAGGTGGAAATTACAATTTTAATTATTTTTTCCTTTTAAAAATCAAACAATTTAAACTGAAAGAATAATGTGGTGCTGCTGCTTTTTAAATAAAACTGCTGCAGTTTTAAATTCTTGCTGCATTTCTGTCTCAGAGCCACATCTGTCTTCTGTCTTGGAGCACATCTGTCTCCTGTCTTAGAATACAGAAGCAAGATGAATTCAGAAACAATATGAAAATCTTTACTGCTGACAAAATAAAGATGCAAAACCCTTGTAGGCTATGGAGGATGTCAACTGCACATGTGAGATTTTCCTTCTTCCCTTTTAATTCTGAACTATCTTTGTGTGACAGTTTTGAAATTAAAAATGTTTCTTACATGACACTTAGCTCCTGTTTCATATGTATTTCATATAAAAAGTTTCCATGTACTTGAATTTGAGAGGGACTTATGCAAAACTAGATGTTCTGGTGTTATGGTCTTATGTGATATGCTTAACATACCGCAAATCATGAAGCTAAAATTAGTGACTGCGCGCTTTCAGTAGAGTAACTATGGTACTTCAGAGAGTGTTGTGGAATGCTCCTGCAGAGCCGGTGCAGTGATGAAAACACGTTGCATGTGGCCATTTAGCACACTGAGTTGTGAACGTTAGTAAAGGTAGTACACTGACCCCAATATGCTGCTGTGGATCGGTGGCTTGAAGCCAGTTTTGATGTAATGAATCTCCATGTAACGATGTTACAATGCTGACAGTGTACACTGAAAGCTCTGTAACATGGCTCTACAGGATCTTCAACCAGTGTATTTCAGGGTCATTCTGGTGCCACTTGATGAGTATGCATCAGAGTCTGCAGAGCTCTCAAAGGGTCAGTCATCTTTACAGGGGATTCTTGTCTACCAAACTTATGATCAGCCCTGCTTTACAGATGATGGTTTACTTTGTGCATATGCTTTATTTGTGCTGCGGAGAAGAGGAGCGAACACTCGCATTAGGAGCCATGGGGCCTGCTGAGTTCTGGTTTGAGCTCTTCCACTGACGGCCTTTGGCAAGTCACTGGAGTTCTCTGCAACTCAGAGTCCATTTCTGCATGATAGACAATAGCCACCTCTCAAGAGAATGGTGGGGTAGCAGAATCAGTGAACACATACAATGTAAACATTAAGTGGCATTCTGACACCTTCATTTTTTCATATTACCTCCTTGCCACTGTCCTGCTCCCTCTTTCCCTTTAACTGATTTTGAGTGTGGCATTGCCTGCTGAACCATCACTTTCCTCTCTTCTCACCCCTTCCATCTGTTTCACTCCCTCATTCTTGGTGCATCACCAGTGATTCCCTGCCAGCTGAGGTTAATGGTTTCTTCTCCTCCAGAGGCTTCTGTAGCTTTACTACCTTTGGCCCAGTCCATCATGCCCTCCTTGGACATCTGTGGATGGCTTTTTCTGGTTCGCTAACCTCCCTGGATGCGCTTTCTTTATCAGTTCTGGAGGCTCTGCCTCCTCTCAGCTTTATGCTTTGATTCCAAGGCCAGAGGTGAGCATTGTGATGGCCTAGGCTGATTTCCTGCCCTAACACAGGCCAGCAAAGTTTCCCAAATAAATCCTGGAGCAGACCTCTTAGTCAAACGTCTCCTCTTGATTTAAAGATTGCCAGTGATGGAGATTCCATCACAGTGTTTGGTAAATGGTTCCAGTGGCTAACGGTTCTCAGAGCCACAAAATGACTTGTTTCCGACCTGGATTTGTCTAGTCTCAGCTTCCAGCCATAGGATCATGTTATGCCTTCCTGTACCAGATTGTAGAGCTCATTATGAGATCTTTGTTCCCTCCATACATCCCGCTCTGTAACCTTTCCCTAGGAGATCTCATTTACTTCCATGGTCTCAGGTATCAGTAACACAATCCTTTACCCACCCAGGCTCCTGCACCTGGTGTCCTGTTGTCTGTCTCTTCCTCTCTGCCTCTGCTGTCAGGGCACTGTTTGTACCACTCCTGAAGCACTGCAGCCCTGTGCCTGCTTTCTCACCCCTCTCCAAAGTGACTTTCCTTTCCTGCTGCACAGATTTGTCTTCCACATTATTGCATCTTTGCTTTGCTTCCCCATATCCTTTGCTTAAAGCACGACCTCCTTCTGACCTCTATCCACCACTGGCTTCTCCGGCATACCTCCTCTGTTGTCATCTCCTGCAGCATCACTTCTTGGTCCATCTGCTCCACCTCAGCCTCATGCTGACCTTCTCCTCAACTCCCTGTGGCACTGTGCATTCTGTTGCCTTGTATTGCATGCCTACAACCATTGGTTTGACTTGGTCATGCCTGCAAAGCTGCCTCAATCCTCCCCTCCAAATCCACAGATTCTGAGGCACATTGCGCCTCCAGTGGCCCATCCTCACCTCCATTCTGTAATGGAGTGTTTCTCCAGGCTAGTACCAGCTTACCAGTTTCTCTTCAGTCTTAGGGACTATCAGATCTTTTGATCTGACTTCCTGTGTAACACAGACACCAAACCTCATCCAACATCTGCACACTCAGTCCAACAATTGGAATAAGACCAAAGTATAACCCAAGAAACAATTGTGAGCCGCAGTCAGAAAACAGGAGGGAGAGAAGGCACCAGTGTCTGGGGTCTTTGCAGTGGCAAGGAATTAAGTGAGAGAGATCTCAGCAGGCAATCCATACCCCATCCTGCAGGGGAAGGAGTAAAAACCTATGGTCCCTGCCAGTCTGACCTGGGGGGAAAACTACTTCCTGACCCAGATCTGGCGATCAGTTAGACCCTGAGAATGTGAGAGAACCGGCCTGCAAAGCACCTGAAAAAAGAGAAATCTCAGGACACAGGCTCATTACATCCTGCAGCCTGAGGGCGGGAATGAGCAGGTTTGGCACAGCTCTCGCTGTGGAGCTTCGGGAATACTTTTGACACAGTAGGTGAGCTCTGAGTTTTGATCCAGTTGTCGGGGCACAGAGCATGATTTGAGGCTCTCCTATCAGAATGGGGGACTGGAATACACATTGCTGGCTTTGGTGTGACTTCAACAGCTGGTTGCTATGAAGTGCTTGAGCAGCAGGACAGGCAGCCCTGTTTCATCCTCGCAGATGACAGGTGTGATGTCCACTGGATGTCTGGTCTCTGTCTACCTGTGATGTGGCTGTGGCCTGTGTCAATCATGGGGCTTCCTGATGCTTTGACTTATAGTAATTGTAGCCTGAGAAGCCAGCAGCCAAGAACCAAGTTCTTCTGTGTCCCCAGCTAACTGGGCCACAGAGCCTTTTGTAAATTCTGACAGCCTGTACCTGCCTCAAGCAGTAATCTGATGCTCAGGCTTGCTGTCGCTAAGCCGATATTCCAGAGCTTGCTAGCAGCACAGCTCTGTATGCATGCACATGCTGTCTCATACTGTGTCCCTGAGTGTGCTGAGAACAGCTGTTTGTCTCTTCCTTGTTTCCTGGTACCAGTCCCTCCTGTGCTGCCTCAAGGGGTGTCTTAGTGCCCCTTGGGGCCCTCTTTCCAGCAACATATGGACTCAGGCATGATGGATTTTGGCAGTTTTACAAATTGTCCCTTCTGAAGACCCTGTTGATTTCTCTCTCCCCTGTTTTGCTTTTTTCCCTCTTTCTGTGTCACTACTAAGTGACCAGGAAGAAGTACTGAGCTACTTCACTATCTGACACTTGATGTCTGACTCATAGGTGATGTTTGATGACTTCATCCTTTTAAATGGAGAACATTCAGGTGTATTCCACAGACGCTACATTACTTTGCAGGTTTTCACATTCGGAGTGGAATCACAAACTGGGCAGAAGTATGCAAGGCAAGATTGAGAGGTGTTTGCAGAGCTGTTTGTGCAGAACCCAGGACTGGAATAGAAGGGGAGCCTGTGGTTTGGGACTGGGAGGTATTAATGGAGCCACATATATAGGGAAACCAGGGTTAGGATAGGAAATGGTGCAGTAAATTGGGGTGAGGACCATCGGCAGAGTTGAGTGGGACCCCAGGCTGAAATAGTAGGTGGTGCTGTAGATTAGATGGAGATGTGCAGCCTGCAGAGCTGCATGTGGATTGCCAGAAAGGGAAAACAGGTGGTCACTGAGGGCAGCCTGCTTTGCACTGTCCCAGGGGCGGCACAGAAGGCGTGTGGTGTGGCCTGTTAGGCCAGGACTGGGGCCATGGGCAGAGCTCCATGGTGGAACCTTGCACATCACTTGCCTGCACTATAACCTCCCTTTATCAAGAGCTGTCAGCTCCTTGTGTTCAGCAGCAGCAAATGCTGGCACAAGAAAAAACTAGGAAACCTGGGCCATGATAAGTGACTGTACTGGCTTGGTTCTGTAGCCAGTGGCTCAGGTTGGAGCTTTTTAGCCAGGTGTGTGGGCAGGCAGGATTTCAAATCTTTTCTAAAATTATTCCCATTTCAGAAGAGACGTGAATATGAAATCAGTGCTGCAAAAAAAGAGAATAAACAAAAGAACTGACCAAAAATCTGAGAGTGTGCAGCGTTTTGTGACTAATATGAACATAATTACTGTCATGCTTTAACAACATGCTTTCATCTCCCAGATAGGCTCCTTCCTCTGGTCATTAATCTCCAGGTTTGAATTTAGCAGACATTCCAAAGATGCAGCCTTCATGCTGTAACACCAGTCAGCGCGATACAGTATGTGTTGGCCAGGCCAGGAAGTACTGAGCAAAGCCTTACTTAGATGTAGGTCAGTCACCTCCGTGGACTTTGTCACACTTAGATTTTTACTGCAGGCCTGATCCTAAACCCACTGAAGTCACTGTGCTGGGTCAAATGGTGTTTTCTTCTTCTCTCTACTTGGTCCAGTTGTTTCTCCTTTCAGCATCCTGCCCTATTGTCCCATAAATGTCCCTTAGAAAAATACAAAGCAAATCCTGCCTTTATTCCTAATCCACTTCCATCCACAGGGTCATCGTCCTGCTGGCTAAGCTTGATTCCTGGTTGTAAACTAACGTGGCAGTGCCATGCGTGCTAATTTTCCAGTCCTCCCCTTATGCTTCAGCTTATTTAAGAGCAGGTTAGATAGACATCTATCAGGGATGATCTAGACGGTGCTTGGTCCTGCCATGAGGGCAGCAGACTGGAGTCACAATGGCCTCTTGGGGTCCCTTCCAGTTCCAGTGTAATCTTATTCTTCATAGCCACATCAGTTTTTAAGGCCAGAAGGGACTGTTCTGATCATGCAGGTTGATGTGCATAGCGCAGGCCACAGAATTTCACTTGGTGATTCCTGCATCCAGCCCAGATTGTGTTTGAGCTGTTTAGAGCCTATCTCTGAGGAGATATTGATGATGTTGGGGTCTGGCTTTAGGCCAATTCTGGCCTTCAATATGGGGGTCATGGAGGCTTTTTCCAGAGACTGAAATTCTGTTGGGAAGGAGAGTCTCTGAGCCCAGGCTCCACCTACAGCTGGAACATCTGAACTGCTGTCTTTAGCCCTGTAGCGAGAGCGAGCCTGATGAGCCTGCGTCAATTAACTTGGGCTTTGACACTCTGCCGGGGGTCTCTCTTTGCAGTATAAATACAAATGTAGAAGCCTCCAGCTGCATCTCTATGGGGGGCTCATTGCTGCTGCTTTGTAAATTTGGTACTTAGGAAAAGAGGCGAAACTTCCCAGACTTCTGCCAAGGAGGCTGGGCCTAGCTGGGAGTCGGCACAGGCCCACTGGTAACTACCTCTCAGCTGGTGCTGTGAGGCCAGGGCTCAGAGCAGGGGCATTGGAACAGTTTGTAGAGTGGGAGAGCTAAGAGCCATGGAACCAGATCGTAAACCCTGTGCTTAGTGGAAACCATCTCAAGCCAAGGGCTGGGCAGCAGCCCCTGCATCCCAAGTTCCAGCACCTATGGCTCAGTCAACCTGAAGGACGCTTGGCTCTCAGAAGAAGAGCCAGCAAGAGCAAAACAGCTACTGTGCACTTCAGGAAGGAGATTGGCTCTTGCACAAGACCTGGAGGGAGGGGAAAGGACATGACCACGATGCTGAGGTGGTGATAAGTATATTTTGAGTGGTGAGGGGGAGAGGTGAAGCCCTAAAGAAAAAGGGACTAGAGCCCTATGGTTGGAGAATATGCTTCGGGGCAGTCCCCCAATCTTCCCGCCAACCATTGGTGATGCAAACACCCCGCTGCTCTGCCTGGCCTCCTCAGGCCTACAGTACAGCCTCTGCTGCCCCCAGAATTGTGACTCTAAGCACCTCACTGCATCTCAAGCCCTGGGCTTCTCCTGAGCAGGGTGAGGCCACGTGCAACTGGGCTAAATCTCCAGGAGGACGTGGCTCAGACTACTGCAGGTTTTCATTTCACTTATGATCTAAGGTAGGATTGGAACCTGAGGTCTGAAGGGGCTAAATGCTAATGCAGTTGTCCTTTGTGCCTCTTCTGGCTGCCTGCCCTGGCTTTGGCTTTGCACTTCTACTCTTTCCTCTGTTTTTGCAATATTTTCTTCAGATGTTTGCTGTAGGCAGAATTCTCTCCGCCTTTTCTGTTGCTGGACTCTTAAAGCTGCAGGGAGCATTAGCTCTGTCTGTCTGCACGGAACCAAAGCTGACAGCGAGGGGTGGAGGCGAGAAAGCAGCTCTGCTTTCCAGGAAATCAGCGAGTTGTCTGCTGCTGGATTTATTGCTAGGAATTCAGAATATCACCCAGCTTTCCTGAAAGACCATGCGACAGGCAGGTTGTAGCATCTCGGTCTGTGCTCTGAACCTGCTTGGGAGGAGAAACCCTTGTAAATTGTAGGCTTCATAACAACACATACTGAACATGACACGCAAGTAGTCTGTTTGCCAGCCACATGGAGCTCTGTGGGAGGCAGTGGCTGCAGAGATCAGCAAGTTCTAGCTAGCCTTCAGCCCCCTGGCCTGCTCTACAGCCCACTGATCCAAAAACCATATGCAGCTGCCTCCCATTTCCATGTCTTGCCAGCACGGTGTGTGTCTTGCCAGCTGGGCTAGAGCATTGGGGAAGTGGCTGGGAAGAGGATCTAGCATCAGGGATAAGAATTGGTGGGTGAAGGCAATACTAATTGTGGCTAGCTGGGGTTGGGGAGAAGGCACTGAGGGCAGAGGAGGGGGCTCTGAGAATTTTGGGGTGCAGGGTGGCACAGTAGCACAGTCCATCCGCATATGAAGCAAGTGCTGTCTTGAACTAATTTTGATTTCTGCGAGGAAACTGAGCCAGACCCAGGCACCCCCCCTCCCATTGCCTGTGTGAATGAGATAAAGTCTTGGTGGTTTTTCACTGTCAAGCAAAATCTTGCTTGCATCCTTCCAGCTCCTCCCAGGGCACCATTGGTTGTGTGCAGCATGTCAGAGGCTGATTGGGGAGTGCAAAGAGTGTGCCAGCCCATGCAGGGTTTGTGCTAAGAAGGGGAGAAGTGGGAGGGGCTGTCAAGCTGCAGACACCGCATGCCTTTCTGGCCTTGCACAATGGCACAAGCTGACCCCCTCCTGCCTCTCCCCAGGCCCTCACACCAGCTCTCTGCAACTTAAAGGGTTCCCCCATCTCCTCTGGTTAAACTGACTTTCTTCCCTTAGATCGCAGGAAGGTGGGAGCATTGAGGAGAGAAGTTCTCCTATCTCCTTCTTCCTGTTCTGCTCATCTCCTTGGGCGGTGATGGATGTGCTGTCAGGCCAAGCTGTGCAATCCACGGGAGTCTTGGGCCTTCTAGACTGACAGGCACTGGAGGCAGTTTTCCTCTGTTGATAGAATGCTTCCAACCACGCAGTCATAACAATTTTGACATTTTGGGGAAGGAGAGACATTTTGCCCAGCACTGTGCATGGTTGGCAAAACCGTAGCTGACAAAATAAATGAAGGTGAAGGGCTTGAAAACGGCTCCTCTTTTGTAATTTATTTCTACTTCTGACACGTGTGGTTTGCAAAGCACAGCTCAGCTGAGTTCTGAGGTTTGGGAGGATGATGTTCAGGTCCCATTTTCGTGGCATTCAGCATGCTGCCACTGGTAAAAGTGGGGGCTGCTGAAGTCAACACGGGCAGAGACGCTGTGGGGCTGCTGTATTGTTAGTGACACCATTATGACGTCTTTGGTTCTTCTGCCATTTTTTAGTTTCTAGCTGCTGCAGAAACAGTGTGTCCCTTCAGGACTTGGCAGTGATGTGGCTGCACATCTGAATCAAAGGCACTGTGCATGTAGCCTAGTGGAACTGAGGGTTTGGCAGAGAAGAGGAGGCCTTGGCTTACATTGTGAAGGGGAACATGAATCTACAGGCTTCAGCCTAGAACATGAAACCTATGTGGCATTTCCTACAGTAGCCTAGGTCTGCAGAGAAAAAGCCAAGACTGAGTCATGCTGCATTAGAAGAACTGCAATTTGAGGGGTCAATGGCTGCAATAACAAGCAGACTTCAGATCAGAATTGAGGAGCCTGGGCAGATCTTTGAGTGCAGGAGTTAAGGGCTAAAATGCTGGAAGTGCTGCAGCTCAAACCTGAGGAACCCTGACACATCTGTGGGAGAAGCTTAGGGCTGCACTGCAGGGGACTGCAGATCTTGAGAGAGGTGCACTGGCCGATCTGGAGGCAGGAGCGGAGCTGGAATAGCATGGAGCGGATGGTCAGAATTGCAGTGCGCTGACAGACCCATGTTTCATACTGTTTTCCCGAACTGTTTTGCCGTAGTCAGCAGAGGGCCAGATTCTGCTGCCTCGACTCAAGCTGAGTAGCCCCTTACTTTGTGAGTAGTTACACTGAGGTCAGTGGTGCTGCTTGCAGGATAAATTCCTCCTAGCAACAGTGTCAGGGCTGAACCCTTCATTGTCAAGTTTTCAAATGTGAGGAGCCCAGATTGACAATAGCTGAATCTGGCGCATCTTTTACTTCCCAGGTGCCCTTCTCAAAAGGCCAGACTGGAACTTACAGCAGGGCCTACGTCCATCGAGTACTGTGACCAGATGCCCTTTTACACCAGGGCTAACCTGGCTCAAAATGCACGGAGGACTGGCTGCCTAGGAAGGTGTTTTGTTGTGAGAACTCCTCTCCTTCCTCTTCCGTGTGCCAGTGCCACTAGCAGTTATCCTCTCCACTTAACTGATACTTCCCTGATCCATGAGTGGAGTTGTGTAAGTCTTTGGGAGCAGGGAATTAAGGAGGCAAAGCCTTGTAGTTCATGTATTCTGATGCTTCTTTTTGACCAGGGCCTGTGGAATCTATTTTCTTGTTAAGAATTCCCAAGAAATTCAGCACTTGGTGGTTAACATCATGGTGTAAACTGTGTTCGCACATGGAGACAGTCATCACTTTGGTCACTCCCAGCAGAGGCATCTGGCTTTAGGGTAGCAGGTTGCTGACCCATTGTGCTATTCCTCCCAGGTTGATGAGGCCCCTCGCCATCCCCTGCCATTAGCCTGAAGAGGCCATGTCTGTGCCTGCCCAGGGTCCGTGCCTCAGCACCACAGGCAGCATAAGCCCTCCCCTGTAGACCTCTCAGGCCTTTCTGTAACTCTGTGGGTTACCGATTGGTGCACCCCAGCCCACAACCCCTCTCCTTGCAGTGTCCAGCTGCCCCCTCTTCCCGATTGACAGGGTTCTCGTGGTAATCATCCATTTGCTGCTTCCAGAGAAACAGTACACTCCAGCTTAGCAGTTCCACCTCAGCTCACCCCTCCACTTACACACCACTTGGATGTGTTTGTAATGAAATCAAGTGCAAATTTATATTTCAAACCAGAGAGGTACAAATAGAAGTTCTGGAAATAAATGATTCATACAAAATGAAGCCATAACTCCCAGTCTAGAGCCTAGACCAAATGTTTAAGATACTCTCATGGCCTTGTAAGAGTGCTGCTCACCCCAAATCCTTGCTGCCCTTCACAGAAAGGGGACTGTGACCCCTTTTCAGAAGACAAAGGTGCTCTGTCAGCTTGCCTCTTTGGTGATGGACTCAATGCACATCTTAGCCCTTCAAGACAGACTGGAACACTTCTTGGGCTTTGTTCATGAACAAGGTACAACTGAACAGTTTGTTTCAGGCTGTCAATTTCTGCCCTTGTAAGTTTCACCATCTCTCATTCAACACAGGGCTCAGAAAACAGCCAGGCCTGCAGCACACAAACAGCCAGACAGGGAGATAGGGAAAGGGAGTTAAGGCTGGTCACCAGGAGGCATTCAGGTTCTTCAGAACCCAGTTGTCAGTATAAATACAGAACTCCTTTGGTATGACCCACATGTCCGTTTCCCAGAGACTAGGGAACCTACGTTAACCAGGAGGGAGCGGAAATGGCCTTGTGGCTATGGCACAGCGCTGTACTCTGGAGGGAGTCCTGGGTTTGCTTCCTCCTTCCACCATGGACTTCCTGTGTGAACTTGGGCCCAGATTGCTTAGTGCCAGGACCATCTTGGCATTTATATATCTGATGCTGTAGGCTGATACCTAGTGAGGCTTTCAGAATCACCTTAGCAGGTGTGGTGCCTCATTCCCACTGAAACCAATGCGAGTCAGGCACTTAGGGACATTTTCAAGTGCCCAAGGGTAGGCATCTGTCTGTATCTTTAGGTGTTTAATACCTTTGGATACCAGGCCGTCAGTTCCCCTTAAGTCAAAGGGGAATAATAGAATTTCCCTCCTGCATAGAGGTGTTGTGTTGAAAGCATTACTGTGATAACGGGGTGTCATCTATGGGCCCTTGGCTAGATAGATGGTTCTATGCCATTCTCTACAGAACCTCCAGTCACCCTCCCAGCACCTCTGCCCTCACAGGGAGCTTCCCCCACAGCCAGTGCTCCTGTGCCAAACTCTGCAGAGACGTCTGCACAGAAGATTTGACTGACTCAGCAATAGTTTCCCACCTCCCCACCTTTTCTGTTGTTCCTTCTAGTGACCTCTGCTGCTGCATTTCCCTGCTCCTCTGCAGTGCCTGGATGCTGCGTGTGGGGAGGGAGAGGCACGACTGAAGAGATTGATTTTTTTTCCCCTTATTCCTTCAGTTTATGGTGCCATATGGGGGCATGTCATTAGTCAGTTACCAACCCTTTTCATATCTAAATAAAATGATTTGTTAATTTGAGTGAGTGATCGCTGTGTGGCTGGGCTGCTTTGCCAGCAATGGCGAACAGCTTGCCTGCTCTCGGAGATGTATAGTGATTTGGTGCCACTGGATACTTTCTGGGGTTGTTTTCAATTTAGATGTGAATTGAATGAGCAGAAAAAACGTTCCTCTTGGCAATTTGATAGGCGCTCGCTCTTCTGACAGATGTTGGACTTTATTATCCCACTGGGACAATGCTTTGTAGTTCAGAATTGCTAATTATTTCAAAAGCTCGGCGCTGAAAGCGGAGTAGCATGCATCTGCTGTCAGATACGGCAGCTCATGGGCCCTGTTGTTTGAAGGCCTCCAGCACCTGTACTCCGGGTGTGTTTGTTGACGTCAGTGGTGCTTTGGCTGGTGGATTCTGAATGGCTGTGCTCTCTCCTCCTGCTAGGCTGGCCGGCCCTGTCAGTTGTGTGTTGGGACGCTTGCTTAGTGTAGTTTGGGATGGGGTGTAACTGGTTCCAGAGGTCTGGAGCTGTTTGTGAGTCAGATGACTGATGGAGCCGAGCAGAAGGGGATGAGAGGAATCTTTTTACTGCATGCCAAGATATGGTAGTATAGGCTACACCTACACACCCCTCAGCCCCAGTCCAGCCCACAGGCAGCTTGGTGCTGGGGTGAAGACATGAGTGTGTTACCTTGCCATTCAGGCAGTGGAAAGGAGCATACAGAGGCATGTGCCTCCACAGCAAAGTGCTGCCCACGTCTCCCCTTTGGCCTCCCCATCCTCATACCTGTGGACCTGTGCAAATGCTGCATCTGGCTGAGCTGTGGGAAAGCGGTAGACAATTGTGACTTCTGTCCACTGCAAGGAGCCATGGAGCCCATGAGGGGTATGTACAGGTCACAGGCTCCTTGCCTTGCCTTCGGTGTCCTGTTGCACCAGACTCCACCGTCCCACTCGAATGGCCCCGTGACTTGCAGGAATCTAGCACCACCTACCCTCCCTAGGCTTCCCAGACATCCCGCCTCAGGAGCCCTCATGCTGATAATGCTTTAAATTAAGCAGCAGTAATTATGATTCTTAAACCACTTCTGCACTGTGTGATGAAGCAGCAGAGATACTCAGTGAGTCGGTCGCTCTCGAATGAGGTGCCAGCATCATTGATGAGCCGGACCTTTGAGCTGTCACGTTAGGTTACATAAGTAGGTTAGAATGCCAGTCGATATTTAGGAAGTGTCAGTTCTTTTCCTCTCTAACATGGAAATCCCTGTGCCAAGTGAGGCACGTTTCCTGCTTGTCACCGTTTCGAGATCTGTGCCATCGCTCAGCACCTTCGAAGCCATGCATAGTTCTCACCTTCTCTCTCTCTCTGTCTTCTTCTGCTACTAGCCTTCTCCTGCTCACCCCCTTCCCAGTGCCCCCGGATGTTTGGAATTGTAGCCGGATCATCCTCCAGAATGCTCCCCACATGGCTTATTCCCAGGAGCCAGGCTTTGACATTTGTTGTACATATCACTGCCTTAAAGCAGAAATTCTTGGAGTGATCATTGACTTAAGGGGGAAAAAGTACAAGCAGTCAGGAACTGGTATCGGTGGTTACAGTGGTAGATCACTGCCATCCCCTCAGCACAGTGGGGCACTAGTGGGCAACCTGCACATCACGAGCTTCATGCAGCCCATCAGGATCTTTGTGTGGCCTGTGAGATGCCCAGGCGCAGCATTGTCAGATCCTGCTGGTTTCTGTCCACGTAGTTTTCTTCCTATTAGCATTACTGAAGTGACACATGTAAAGCAAAGGCACATGAAGTGAAGTGTGTGCTGATTGCACCCAACACTGACTGCAAGAGCTGGCTGTTTCCTCTGCATCCAGTCACATGCAGTTGGCACACCCTGCAAATTCTAGGTATGGAAGCGCAGGTGGCAAAATTGCCTTGTCATGGGAGATTGTCTTGGTTATCACATTCTTGTACCCCACTGAGATGAAGGGCCAGTCATGCAGCTCACTCACTGGGCTAGGTTGCCCATTCCTGCAATGGAGAATGCAGAAGTACGGAGACCAAGGACCTGAAGGCAGCTTGTGTTCTGCCACATACCTGCTGTGCAAGGTAGGTCTATGTCTGTGGCAAAAACAGTATCGCTGTCTTACAGTTAGTTGGCACGTTAAAGCTTGGATGCCTGGCAGGTTTGGATGCAATCCCGGGAGATTGTGGATGTCTTAATCCAAGCCTGCTTTGGTGTTCTGCCTGTGGCTGAACACGCATCATGCCATGTCCTCTGTGGCCTGCACAGCAAAGTGTCTTTAGCCCAGGCATAAAGATTCAGCATACCACGGCTCACAGCCATGGGGAGCCAATGGCAGCTGGTAGTGAAGAGGGCTGTAAAGATGCCGGACGAAAGGTGGGGGCGGTGTTAGGATGAGGTGGGAACTGGGTTTATAGGTGGTTGTAGCTGGGCCACATTGTTAAGGGACAAAATTACTGGGTTGGGGGACCCTGCTGCCCACTCCACAGTTGGGGAGCTCATGACAGGCAGATGCAAGATTTCAAAGCAGCTCCAGAGTTCCTTGGTTGAATTTCTTTGGACCTGCTGTCAGAGAAGGGGCACTGTGTGTATGCAGTGTTCAGGAAGCTCACACCTGCCAGGGTGAGATTTCCTGCTCTCTGCCAAAGTTGCATGCCAGCTCATGGACTTTGTGGAGTTAGCAATGGATTTGTTGTTATCACCTCTCATGTGTAAGTAAAAATCTACCCCTTTCCTCCCCCAAAGACACTCCCACAGGGCAAAAGGCCTTAGACCTTGGAAAATCAACAGTGCAAAGCAGACCTGGAGTTCTGAAGTCCCACTGTGGGTCCATCCAGGGTGGACCCCTCATCTCTCATGGTCATGTCTGGAGTACTGCCAACTCCAGCTCTTCACCAGTCTTGGATTGAGCACGGATTTTTTTCTAAATAAATATCAGTGTTGGAATTTCTTTGCCTCCTGTATTTCCAGCCTTTAGGTTTCGTGTTTTCAAGCTTTCCTCTATAGCCCTGAGAGTTTGAAATTTGTTTGTAAGTGCAGATTCTCACAATATCACAGGACTCCAAGAGCTGGGACTTTAAGAGAAGCACCAAATATCGCAGGACTCAATATAAAACTGCAGTACTGTCAAAGGTTCCTGAACTGTGGACCCAGCCCCATATCATGTGGCGAGCTGGACTCTGTCCCTCTGGACTCAGACACAGATCGGCTGCCTGCAAGGAAGGAGACCGCACTGCCCTGACATTCTCCCTTTAAGGTTACATCTATACTGCCAAATAAATTCAATTTAATTAAATATGATTTTATAATGCTGGTTTTTAGATATTTGATTTTGAGTTTCCTCACTTCCCCACAAAGCCCACACAAAGTCAAGTTAGTGCTGCCACACTGAATGGCCAAACATAGACTGTTGCAGCAGTGCATTTTATGGGAACCTATCCCACAGTTCCCTCAGCCCCACATTCTGGGCCCTCCCTCTGGGCCCTGCTGCACCCCTGTTGCTGGCAGTGCTCACCCTGCTGCCTGGTTCCTGAGTTTCTGCAGCCTGGGGGAGCCGGGAAACTGACCAACGCTGCTGCGCCTGGCTGGTGGGAGCTGGGAGCCAGGCACAGCCAGGAGCCAGGTGCAGCAGCCCCACTCAGCCTCTGGAGACAAATGAAGCTGATTCAAAGACGTGGCATTTCCACATCAGCCTTCATTCGAAGTTATAAATTCGAACTTGACACTGCACCCAGCCAGTTTCAACGATATTATATCAATATCGATATCAGTGCTCTCTAAATTGAACTTATGGTATTTACAGTGAAGACAGTCACTTGGTACAATCAAGCTAACTGCCTTAAATACAAATTTATCTTGTAGGGTAGACGTAGCCTAGGACTGGAACCGGGGCACAGCCATCACTGCCTCCTGTCATGTACAAGAAGGAAAAGAGCTGTGAGCTGGGCCTTTTCCCCACACCAGGGAAATGATTTGTGGGGAGCAGAGAGAGACACACTTCCCCTCCAAGTCTCACATTGTCCCACTAGCTGCCTCAGCATTTCCTTGCATTGGGGGAAGGGGGAAACGCTCACAAAACCAACCAACCCCCTTCAAATCCTTCCTGCCTCCTTCGACTCTCCCCAGGTCCTGTTTTCTTCTTCCTCCACCCGACCCCAAAGCTCTTTCCCCTGGCTCCAGGTGCCTTCTTCCCCAGCTCTGAGCTCTTGACCCCTGCCACATGGGGTCCCTTCTTCTCTCCTGTCTAATCCAGCAGCTCCTCAGCCCCTCCACTGTCATGTCTCTCTCTGCTCCCCATACATGAGTTCCTTGGCCCAGTGACAAACCAGTCCTGCCATGTCAGTCCTTCGCAAGCTGTGTGTAACCCCTGCTGCAAAAAATGACCAAAAGCTGGCAGTCTGCAAACTAAACAAGCTGACAGAGTCTTCAAATAAGTTTGTCTCCCTGCTAGTTCCCTCTCCTGCACATCCCGGGTGTCTGGAAATAAACTCTCCTTGTCTGTTTTTGTTCTGTGCAACATGAACTTTGTTCCCTATTGATGAGAAAGAGGCTGGATCCTTCTAACTGGCTGCTGCCATTGCTCCTTCTTCTGTGGCAGGATCTCCGGTCCTCATCCCTCCCATCCTGTTGCAGCTTCTCTTGGGAGCCCCTTCTTCCTCTCTCCCACCTTCCTAGCCTCATCTCCTGCATGTGCACAGCCTGCCCCACAACAGCCTGAGAAGGAACTCTTCGACTGCTACTTGCTGCTGCCACTGGAAGCCAGTTGGTGCACAGGGCATTTTAGAAACCCACTCGCCATTTAGCTTCCCACCTCCACCCCTCTGCCCATAGGCAAGTGCTTCCAGATTGAGTGTGAAAAGGGCAGAGGAGCTTGACAAGCCAGGCTGTCAGGTGCAGTGTTTCCCCTGTATTAGAGCAGCTTTTTTGTATCCATCCCGTCCTTTGTAGGGGAAAGTGCTGGCAGGAGCTGCCTCGTGGGGCGCTCGTGTGGGAGTGGCAGTGAAAGTATCTCCTAGGCAGGGTTGGAGAAGCCAGTCCCGTGCCATCCAGAGACCGAGAGATTCAGCACTTGCCCCAAAGCTCCCTCCGTCTGCAGCAGACTGAGCTCCGGGGCTACTGCTTTGGCTGGCTTGACCTGTCCTAGGCCCTGTGGGACACAGCTTTCCCGCACTGCAAAACATCTCTGAGCTGTGCCGGGGGTAGACACTGAGAAGGAATGGGGGGCGTGGGTCGGTGAGGCCTGCTGGCAGGCAGGAAACGGAGAAGGGTAGGGTCCGTTGAGGTGCTGCTGGAGGCTGCTTTGCTCCCAAAGTGCGAGACTTCCCAGTACGCAGGGCCTGGGGTGGTCTCCCGGATTTGCTGTATCCTCGGGATGTGTGTTGGTCATACAATGCAAGGTGCATCCGGCACTGCCCTGATACTGGGCCCTGGAAAGCAGGGACAGAACAAGGGCTGTCCCCCACACCTGATGGTTGGAGCAGGCACAAGACTCTTCCACGGAAGTGGGCATCTCTCTCTGTCCACTGGTCGTCTTCACACACCGCTGCTAGGACAGAGGGAGAGCCTGGGAACTGCTGCTATCCTGGAGGGTGGGGGAGCAGCTTGTAGAGGAGTTTCCTCCACCCCTATCCTGCTGCTGGGCCACTGATGGGCTTGGCAGATAAGCTACAGAGCTGCTGGAGGTGGGGAGAGTGGGGGGGGGCAGGGCAGGGTGGAGCAAAGGACAGTTGGTGGGGGAGGCTGAGAGTGGGACATGAGAGGACATGGGTTGGTGGGGCTAGGGTGTAAGCTAGCTGTTGGGATGGTGGGGAAGTGGATAGAAAGCTGCAGGAGACCTGCTGTGGCATGGGGACCAGAAGATGAGGATGTGAGAATGAAGGAGCATGGGGAACTGGTGAGTGAGAGAGATGTGGTTAGACGGGAAGGTTTGGGGTGTGTGCAGGCTGCTGGGCCATGGGGACTGGAAAGGTGAGTAGGGCTGGGGCAGCCAGCGGACTAGACTGTGTGAGGTGGATGGGTGAGATGCGTGAGCAGGGCATGGGGAGTGGCAAAGAGATGGAAGGAAATCAGAACCAAAATCTGGTTTTGAGAGGAGGGGGCTGGGACAGGGAGCTGTGATCCCTGGGTGTGAGGTGCACACACACACACACACGCATGCACACAAAAAAGGGTGTTTTGTTCCCTGCTGGTGTAGCTCTGTAGCTAGAGACCTGCGCCTAGTCAAGGCTTCTGCATTTTTGCCACCATGCTTCTTTGCCCTGTGCCCTGTCTCTGCGGCATTTGCCATCATTGCGAGTGATACCATTAGTGGAGCTGCACCCTTGGGGCATGATGGGTCCCTTCTTTGCCAGCTGAAGAAAGAGGAAGAACAAGCAGCGGGGGAGGACAGATCTCCCACTTTGCAGATGGTGGGTTACAAAGTTTGGTGGCAAAAGATTGGACCAAAGTGCACACACTTGTGTATGCATAGACAGAGGCGCTTGGGAGCTCAGGTGCAAGAGGCATCTTATGTTCCTACTACATGTACGAAAAGAGGAGAATGATGGCACGTTTAAAAAATGCAGCATTGCTGTCTAATGTCTGTGCACTGGCGCCCAGGGTTTCAGGTGTGTATGTGTCGATGTTTAAATAAACATAGCTGCTGACTGGCATATTATCCTAGAAGTGGAAGTAAATGTCAGGGAGGGGTCCTCCTCCTCTCCCAGCTCCCAGAGGTGTAGGTGGGGAGTTTTGAACCACAATCAGGAAAACTGTACCTGGCATCGTCCCCTCTACTTTTTTATTTTCCCTTGCATTGGGTCTGGGAGAGGAGAAGAAGATCAGAGAGGAACACCAATTGGCTGTGAGACGGAGAGACAGTAACAAGATTGTAGTGTAGAAATCTTTGATTGACCACAGTATCATTTTGTGGTTCTTTCTCCATCTCCCTTGGATAAAACTCCACCGTGACATCCATTCCATTAAATAAGGCACGTTCCAAAGAGAAAATTGCTACTATTTTCCCCTTTTACTTTACTGCCATAAAAAAATTGATCCCACATAGCATCCTTATTTCAAAGACCGTACTAAAAAATAATAAAAATTCCCATTTTGCACACTGACAGCTGCATAAAACATTTTAAAAAAAAAGTAAAAGAAACGTGAAACATGTTAAAAGATTTTTTAAAAAACCCAGTTTTGTTCTAGCAAGATGCTCTTTCTTTGCAAAGAGGTAGAGAGAGCGAGCAAGCAGCCCCACCGTGATAAAAGTTTGATTTTCTGTATGTTTTTGTTTTGTTTTGTTGTTTTCCTGATTTCCTGGTCAGCGTTAGGGCATGAAATTAAAACTGTTGCCAGTTGAAGCTGGCTGCTACTACACAGAGAACTGCCTATTAACGTGGGCTGGGAGGCGATGGACTTCCTTCCATGGCAGTGATGTGAAAGAATTTTTGGCTCTGTTGTGAGAGAAGTGATAGAAAGTATGGACAAGTGTGTGCAGGGAAGGAGAATCAGAGTCTTTCTTCCTCGAGTGTCCCCGTGGGTGCTCCACGATAGGTGTCGGGCTCGCCCCGGCGCCGCAGATCGGATCTTTCCAGCAGTTTCTGCCGGACCGTGCATGCGCCGGCGCACACCACTCCCCTGCGCGCTCCCGGCCACGTACGCGATCCAGTCCCCGCCAGTTCCTTCTTAACCGCCATCAGCTGCAGACGGAATCTGCTCAGGCTGCGGCCAGAGTCAGCGTATTTAGAGGTTTTTTTCAGAGTTTTAGAGTTCTCTTTCAGAGTTCTTAGTTAAATTGTTTGTTTCTTTGTTGCAAAATAATAATAAATAATAATTATATATATATAAGTAGAAAGTCTTAGAAATGAGAGGAGGAGCGGAGGCACCCCGGAGACGTGAAGGCCAGTAGGCCTCCTGCTGCGGCAGGCCGGAGTCCGTGAGAGGGGAACAGGCACAGAGAAGGTGCTAAGTACCCTATTAACAGCTCAAAGACTCACCACAATGTCCTCTTCAGGATTCAAGAAGTGTGAGTCCTGCCGCGAAGCTATGCCAGCCTCTGATGGGCACAGTCAATGTATCAGATGCCTGGGGGAATCACAGGTCACTCAAAAATGCTCCTTCTGTGTAAACATCACAGCCAGAGCCAGAAAGGACAGAGAAATGCGGCTGAAAATGCTGCTGTGTGATAAGGCCCTCCAGCCAGACGTGCCGGAGAGGCCTCAACCGGAGGGACCCACAGGGCTCCATAAAATGAAGGCGGTGTCCCTCACCCCCTCAGTGCAAAAACGGAGGAAGCTCTCTCCAGCCCGATCCCTGCCGGCGGTCACAGCGAGCGGGACGGGCGTAGCTCATAGCCCCCAGCCGCAGTCACAAGCGAGCAGCAGCGCACGTGGCAGAGGCTGAGCCTCTGATTACTAAACAGCCGGCCCGCGCATTCAGAGCGGCGGCCAGGCAAGCGCCGGAACCGGCGGCACCGCCGCAAGTGGCACAGACCCCCGTGGCACCAACGGTGCAGGGTCAACAGGCACGTAGCCTGCAGGCACCGGAGGAGACCACCTGTGCGGCACCGCAGATGAGTGTGCCGAGCGTGGTGCCGACAGCGGGGCCGAGATCCCCAGCACGGAGAGGGGCGGAGCCAGCCCTGCAGGGGAAGGGAAGGGCAGCAGCGAAAACCTGGCACCGCAGCCCTTCTCCGGACGGGGCTGCAGGGCTGCTCTCAACAAGTCCTCCCCTTATGCTGCGTACACCAACCAGGAGACATGGGTCTCCCCCATCCTACCCAGAGCCTCCTTCCCCGTTCCTCGAACCAGCCTCACCATGGCTCGGGCCACCCTCGCCTTTTCTGGGATTTGACCCTCTGGAGTACTAACATAAACCAGTTTCACTATTGTCTCAATCGTACAGACGATCTCGCTCCCCCCAGACATCGGGGGTATACACCTCGAGAGTGGTCCAGGTCTCCATCCCAGGAACCATGCCCGTGCTGCCACGATCATCCTTATCACGCCGGGCATAGACACCACAGGCATACACCCAGGGGCAGGTCCCCCTCGACTGCCCAGTACCCCCGCGGGCACTCACGGACGGGGACGGAAACACAGCTGTCTCAAGGGGAGCTGATTCTGGAACCCCGAGATTTTCCCTCGCAAGCCTCTAGTGAGAGGGGGTACCACCGGCAGCAGGACCCTGAGAGTTCAAGGGAGGTCTACCCTAGTGGTTCGTCCTTGTCCTCCCCCGACGAGGCTACGGCCCCCGGGGATGTTGCCCCCCCGGACGACCTCAAACAGTTTCAGGAGCTGTTTAAAAGGGTGGCTTTCACGCAAGGCATCCAAACAGCAGAGGTGCAGGAGAAGCACCACAAGCTCCTCAAAAACCTGAGGTCTCCGGCCTCATCCAACATCACTATCCCACTCAACGAAGCAATCATGGAGTCGGCCACCACCATATGGCAGACCCCAGCTTCTGCTCCACCTAGAAACAAGAGGGCGGATAAGAAATACTTCGTCCCGGCGAAGGGCATGGAGTTTCTGTTTAGTCACCCACAACCAAATTCTCTGGTGGTAGAATCGTCTCAGCAGAGATCGAAGACTTCCCAGTACAAAGCGGGGGGAACGGACAGAGATGCCAAGAAGCTAGAGCTATTTGGCAGAAAGGTATACTCCTCCTCCACCCTGCTGCTGAGAATGGCTAATTATGCAGCACATCTAGCGAACCACAATTTCGACAATTACTCCAGGCTTACTTCTCTCATGGATTCGCTTCCAGAAGATAAGAAGCCGGTGCTGAAGGCCATCGTGCAAGAGGGCTATGCAGCCTCAAGGACGGGAGTCCAGATCGCCCTGGACGTAGCGGACACGGCGGCACGCTCAACGGCTACGGCAGTGGTCATGCGCAGGGAATCCTGGCTCCAGACATCGGGTATCCCGAGGGATCTGCAGGCAAAAATTGTCGATCTCCCTTTCGACGCGCAGAAGTTGTTTGCAGAGTCAACTGATTCGGTCCTTCATTCCCGTAAAGACTCAAGAGCTACACTCAGAACCCTGTGTATTTATACCCCTCCATACAGAAAGAAAAAGTATTACCCTCAACAACGGCGATACCCGTACCAACCTCAGCGTGCTCAGTACCAACGGGGCTATGACCAAGGGCGGCATCAACAGCAACAACAGTATAGAACTCCCAGGCGACGTTCCCAACAAGGCCGTGCATCCTCGGGGCAGGCGCAAAGGCAACAAGTTTGACGGACAGATCGAGGGCTGCACTATTACTACCATCGCGCAACGTCATCCACAATTAATGTTCCATCAGCGCCTCCGACCGTTCCACTCACAATGGCAAAAGATCACCACAGACAAGTCGGTACTAGAGATCATAGCCACAGGTTACGTGATCCCCTTTCAGTCGCTCCCACCGCCAAGACCTCCGCCCAGGCCTCATCTCAGGGATGCCTCCCAAGAGGCGAAACTCAAGCACGAGGTGGACCACCTAATGCTTATAGGGGCGGTCGAAAGAGTGCCGGAGTGACTTCAAGGGAAAGGGTTTTATTCACGATACTTCCTCACACAGAAGAAAACAGGAGGCTGGAGGCCCATCTAAGATCTTCGAGGCCTCAACCGGTACTTGCGCAAACAACGCTTTTGGATGATCACAGTCGCCTCTATACTCACGGCACTGGACAATGGAGATTGGTTTGCAGCCCTCGACTTACAAGAGGCGTATTTTCATATAACGATCCGCCCGGCTCACAGATGTTTTCTCCGGTTTATGGTTGGCAAAGAACATTTCCAATACAAGGTTCTGCCATTCGGCCTCTCCTCGGCCCCCGGAGTCTTTACCAAGACCCTGGCAGTGGTGTCAGCCTACCTGCACAGACAGGGGGTATTTATATTCCCATATCTGGATGACTGCCTACTGAAAGGGGCCTCGAAAGAGGAAGTACTACGCATGATACGCGTAACAGCAAACACGTTTTCTTCACTGGGCCTGGTCATCAACCTTGCGAAATCAAAGATCGACCCCACACAGGACATAGAGTTCATAGGGGCACGCATAAATTCTATCACAGCAGGAGTTTATCTACCCGATGCTCGCTTTCGTGCTATCGGTTCCCTGGTACAAGTCCTTACAGACAGCCCCACGGTGCCGGTTTTAACGTGCTTGCAGCTGCTCGGCCACATGGCTGCGGCAACGTTCGTGGTACAGAACGCCAGATTGCATATGCGCAACCTACAACATTGGTTGGCGAGCGTTTACAAGCCGGCATCCCATACCGTCCGCAGGGTGGTGTCGCCCACGACAGAGGTGCGCAGATCCCTGCAATGGTGGGTAAACCCCAAGAACATGCTAACAGGGGTTCCCTTTCACCAACCACCAATCTCTATTTTTCTCACCACCGACGCCTCCCACATAGGGTGGGGAGCACATATTGGCGAAAAGGTGATGCAAGGACTGTGGTCCCCTACGGAACAGTCACTGCATATAAATATACTGGAGCTCAGAGCAGTGTTCAACGCCTGCGAACACTTTCAAGACCACATACAAGGCAAGGTAGTCGGGATCAATACAGACAATATCTCCACCATGTTTTATATAAATCGACAAGGCGGAGCTCGATCCCGTGCCTTATGTGCGGAAGCAGTCCGGCTGTGGAACTGGTGCATCGCCAACAATATAACGTTGAAAGCCTCGTACTTACCAGGCGCTCCCAACGTGAAGGCAGACCAGCTGAGCAGGCACTTCGCACTCACACGTGAGTGGCAGATCCGCTCCGATCTGCTACGACCGATTTTTCAGGCATGGGGGTTTCCCCAGATAGACCTGTTTGTCACTCAGCACAACAAGAAGTGCCCCCAATACTGCTCAAGGGCAGGACTGGGGCAGGGGTCCCTGGGGGACGCATTCGCGATTTCGTGGAAGGGCCCACTGCTTTATGTGTTCCCCCGCATGGTGCTCATCCACAAGGTCCTGCAGAAAGCCAGGAGGGAGAGAGCCCGCATGATCCTAGTGGTCCCCACATGGGATTGACAGCAATGGTTCCCCTTGCTTCTCTGCATGTCGGATCGTCTACCGCTTCCCCTTCCGGTAGCGCCGGACCTGCTCACGCAGGCCCAGGGGTCCATAGTGCATCCACACCCCCGAGGCCTGTGCCTACAAGCATGGTTAATCCATGGCTCAGCTCCCTAGAAAGTACATGTACGGAGGGAGTACAACAAGTCCTGGAAAGTAGCCGAAGGATCTCCACCAGGAAGACCTACAAACAGAAATGGACTCGATTCACTGCATGGTGTTCCACCAAGCAGTTAGATCCCCTTGAAGTGCCTATACCTGTCATACTAGAATACTTACTGGACCTCAAGAGAGGCGGGCTCTCCCTCTCCTCGTTGAAGGTCCATCTCGCCGCTATATCGGCTTTTCAGCATGAAGAAGAAGGGCCCACGGTGTTTGCCCATCCTATTGTTACCAGGTTGCTGAAGGGGCTGGTAAACCTGTACCCCCCTCGGAAACCGCTTCCACCATCGTGGAGCTTGGACCTGGTGCTCAGCGCGCTAACGGGACCACCCTTTGAACCCTTAGCCACGGTTTCCCTCCGTCTCCCTATGATAAAGACAACCTTCCTTCTTGCAATCACGTCAGCTCGCAGGGTGAGTGAGCTCGCAGCAGTTATGGCAACGCCGCCCTGCACGGTATTCTCAAAGGAGGCAGTAACATTACGGCTGCACCCAGCCTTTGTTCCGAAAGTTTCTTCAAAGTTCCATCTTAACGAACCTATAGTTTTACCCTCGTTTTACCCAAAGCCTCATAGCTCCAACAAGGAGGCACGCCTGCACCTCCTGGACGTGAGGAGGCCGTTGGCCTTCTACATAGACAGAACTAAATCCTTCCGGAAAACGGACAGACTCTTAGTCTCTCTCTCTCCCAGGTCAAAAGGAGAGGGTGTCTCTTCACAGAGAATCTCGAAGCACATTGTGTCCTGCATAAAGATGTGATACAAACTTTGAAAGACTCCTTTACTGGCCCCGCCTAGGGCTCATTCCACCCGGGCGGTGGCGGCATCAACAGCCTTTTTCAAGGGCATCGCGCTAAAAGACATTTGCAGAGCGGCGACCTGGTCATCCTGTGACACCTTCGCCAAGCATTATGCCCTACACCGGGTATTCCAAGAGGATACCCGCCTCTCGACAGCGGTCCTTTTGGGGGCAAGCTGCACATAACCCGATTACCCACCTCCTTTCTTGGGTTACTGCTGGGTAGTCACCTATCGTGGAGCACCCACGGGGACACTCGAGGAAGAAAGAGAAGTTACTCACCGTAGTAACGATGGTTCTTCGAGATGTGTCCCCGTGGGTGCTCCACCACCCGCCCATCCTCCCCGCTTCAGATCTCTGTTTGGTGTTTTTCAGGAGCATCCGAGGCGGTTGGTCAAGGAACTGGTGGGGACCGGATCGCGTACGTGGCCGGGAGCGTGCAGGGGAGCGGCGCGCACCGGCGCATGTGCGGTCCGGCAGAAACTGCTGGAAAGATCCGATCTGCGGTGCTGGGCCGAGCCCGACACCTATTGTGGAGCACCCACGGGGACACATCTCGAAGAACCATCGTTACTACGGTGAGTAACTTCTCTTTAGTGGGGCATGGGGAGGTGTTGAGTGGTTGTTATCAATGATGTGCAGAGAACAGGAGCTGGGGTCTATAATGAAGGTCATGGGTAGGGGTCTGTGTGGGGCAGTGGAATGGGGACCTTTACTGGGTAAAGGTGGGGGTGATGGGCCAAATGCACCTGTGCAGGGGGTGTTGGGATCTGTAATGGGGTGGATGGGTAGGGGAGTGATGTGGGTTTGCAAAGGGGTCGGTGAGATGGACGACTGTAGTTTTGCGACAGTTCTCTGTGGTATTTGGGGAAACACAGAGCCTGTCATGAGGGACGGATGACAAATCATGCAGGAGCAGCCAGCACAGGCCAAGTGGGATGGAGGAGTATTTGGATCTGGCTAAAAAGTATTGTAGGAAGTCGGAAGAAGGAAGGGTAATTTAGATGTAAACAGAAGAGTTAATTATCTTAATAAGAATCATTCTATTGAAATAAGATGCACTATTAAAGGAAGGATTAAACAAAAGCTGTGGAGAGGCTCTGCCAGGATGCCAGCGAGCAGCAAATTGCTCCTTTTCCCC
The DNA here is from genome assembly GCF_033958435.1 of Carettochelys insculpta. Lineage (NCBI taxonomy): Eukaryota > Metazoa > Chordata > Testudines > Carettochelyidae > Carettochelys > Carettochelys insculpta. Next base: position 2,205,486 of record NC_134147.1, on the reverse strand, counting down.
TCTTCACCTCTGCTGCCTTCCCTCCCCTCCCACTCCTCCTTTTCCCTGACTCTTAGCATTGCCTGGCCTGAAAGCAAGAGCCAGCCCCTGTACCCTCTGAGAGCCAGTGCAATGGGGCCGCTTGTAGACTGGGGCTCTGCAATGGCAAGCCAGTCCACTTGCCAGGAATTAACTCTCTCTCTCTGGGGAAGAGCAGAGGAGGCACAGCAGTGGGTGAAGGTTGGAGGGTTTTATGAGTATAGTGACTTGCTGCTATTTCAGGACAGCAATAAGGCCCACTCTCCCCAGCCACATCCCATCACGCTAGGTCCTCTGCAGGGACAGAGCACAAGACAGGCCCTGCCCTGCAGACTGAGCAATCTTAAAGCAAGACCTAATGCGAGGGAGGAGGGCAGGAGAGGGACCAGGAGGTAACTGTAAACCAGTCTTTGTGCAGGCTAGGTGTGTGCAGTCTGTTTGGGATGTGCAGGTGTGCGTCTTCATGCGCTGGGCATTACCAAGGGGCAAACCACTTCACAGAGGCTGTTATGATTGGGTGGGCGATCCTGAGATGCTCGGTCCTGCCATGCCCACTTTGAGACTCATTCCTTGACACACTGAAAATCCCCCCCACTGCTATGTAAACCTTAGATGTTTATTATCTGTTCCAAATTTGATGAAGTGGGTCTTACCTGCAAAAGCTCATTACCTAATACATAAAATGGTCAATCTTTAAGGTGTTACAGGACTGCTTGTTTCCTGTGAATCTACAGACTAACCCAGGTCCTCCTCTGAGACTATCCTCTGCAGTGAAGACCCATGCAAAAAATTCATTTACCTTCTCTACAGCAGCCCTGTCTTCCAGCATACTTCTTTCCTAAGCCTTCTCCGGGCCTGGGCAGAGCTTAACCTCTGCTCTGCCCCCCCATCCTGCCCCTATCCATCTCTTCTCTTAAACTCCCATGCCCAACTATCCGCTTTCCCCAGCTTCCTACCCCCCTGCTTCTTCCCACCCTCTTTTCCGAGCAAACCCCATCCCCACTCCTCGCCCTCCCTCCCAGAGCCACCCGTGGGGTGAGAAACAGCTGGTTGCAGCAGGCGGGAGGTGCTGGCAGGGAGAGGAGTTGATCAGTGTGGCCGCCAGCCATGGGAGGAACTGCAGAGGAGGTGGGGAGCTGGCTGTCCGTGGAATGCCCAGGGAGTCGGTGCCCATGGCTCCTTTAACACCTCAATCGTCTAGTGGTTCCACTGATTTTTGGCAGGATTCCTGCTTCTGATGTAGTCATTTGTTTATTGCTGTCCAGTTTTTATGTCTTCTGCTGGTTGCTCTTCAGATTGTCTCTTGGCCTGCCCAGTTATACTTTGGCACTTGTCAGAGGTTGTGCTCCTTTCTGTTTTCTGAGGTATGCTCCATTCTGTTCCCCTCTTTACTAGCTGGGTCAGACACTGAAGTCTGACTGTAACATTATTAGCCTTGAATGCTTCTCAGTTCAAAGCTGGCTTCCTTGGTTAATGGCAGGGCAGTTTTCCTCTTCCCTTATGCCCTTTGTTGAGAGGGGGACTTCTACATAACCTGGATGAAAAGCCAGGCTTGAAGACTTGACATGCACTAGGACAGAAGTCCTAGGATTCACACCATATCTGAAAGCTGAGTGCCAGGAAACCCTCCCTCCCTCAGGTCCACAAGTCCAATCAAGTCCATACATCAGCATGTTCAGGTTAATTTAGTGTAGGAGGAACTGCAAAAAACGCAGCACCCTGAGCTCCTGCTGTACTGGAAGCCTGTATGAGTGCCGCTTGCAGATGCCACCTGGATTTCTTCAGAGCAGTGTGTGTTTGTTTGGGTTTGTTTTCCGTGTAACTGTGAGATGGAGCCAATGTGTCTTTAAGGCCATGCATGTGGAGGGGGATTTGCTGATGGCTCATCTTTCTCACAGGCTTTCTCAGCTGAATGTCAGCTTATTGCTTTTGCAAATTGTCTTGTGCCTACACAGAACTGGCTGCCTCAGCAAGGAGCTTTGCCAGCAGTATGCTCTACAACAAGGCTATTAGGATAACAAGAAGGAAAACACAGAGCTTTGCAGAATTGCAACAGTTATTTGTATGGCTCCCCCTTCCCGCTCGTAGTTTGTTGCACTCAGGTACCTCTGTGCTGGACTCTAAACTGTATCTGTGCTGAATGTAAGCAGCAAAGTTATAGTACCGTAGGCAGGCACTAACTCTTCTGCAATTATCTTGTCAACTGAGGGCACCGTTTGGTAGCAGGTCATCAACACCACAAAAGATGAGGAGTCTGCAGAACAAGCAGACAGTGTATTTCCCAGGGAGGAGTCACCAGTCCTGCCTGCTGGATGCCTGCTATTTGCTTCTCTGTGATAGGCACACACCCTGCCCCCACCCCATGGCCCTTGACCTGTTTTTTATAATCGGTCTTTGTGTCTGAGCACGTCAGTATCGTTATACCATTGCATCTGTGTGGCCAGGTATGGCTATTGTGCCCATCAGACTGATGGGCAACAGGGGCACCCAGAAACTGACTGACTTGCTCTGGAGCATAGAGGAAGTCTGAACAGGGCAGATATGTGATCTCAGGGCTCCAAAATCCCAGGCACACTTTAACCATTGGCTCATCTTTGCTTTCTCGCTTGCCCAACTTTCTCTGGAGAATGAGAGAATCTGTCGCCAGCCCTGGACTGCACACACTTATTTACTAGACGCGTACAGAAATGTTTTTTCTTCCTCCTTTCCCCCACTTCCTTCTGTCCTATCTAGCCAATTCATCAGTGTTTTATTTAATTTTTTTTCTATCTTCCTTTTACATTCTCTTTGTCTCAGTTATCAGTTATTAGGATTCTCTAGATTTGAAAAAGTGGGTCTGTCCCATGAAAGCTCATCACCTAATAAATTATATTGTTAGTCTTAACGATGCTACAGGACTGCATTTGTCCTTCTGAGCAGTTGGTGCAGGGGACCCCCATGACAAGGCTCAAACACTGGCCCCGACACTGCCTAAATGCAACAATCAGAGCGAGTACATGTCAGGTGACTTTCCTACGCCCTGGGTGGGATAATCCGCTGTGGCAGTTTTGGTGACAGACATTTTCCAAGCTGCTGTAATATTACTTTTGGTTTTTTTAAATGAAATATTACCAGTGAGGGGAACCTGCAATGCACCCAGCTGGGCCCTGGATCAGCTGGGGAGAGTGACTGGGGACATGCTAGTGGCTCCTTGATCCAGGAGGTAGTTCTGTAGCAGTCTCAGGGCTGCTCTAAATTATGTGGGATGGTTACATTCACTGGGGAGAGTACACTAGCTTGAGAAGAGCTGGAGTACAGTTATGCATTGGCCATGCCCTGCAGAGTCTCTCCACGCCCTCTCTTATGGGTGCTACATGAGGGTGCAGTTAGAGCTGGAGTTTGCTGCTGGGGAATAGTCTGTGCTAGGGGTGTTTTCAGCTGAGGGGAGATTCACTGGCTCTATGGCCTCTCACTGCAGAAGCCAACATGGGCCACTGAGCTCATGCTGGGCAAATGAGGAGGATGGATCTCTACCATGCAGTGCATGCTGGCAGGTCAGGGTGTCTTCCAAACAGCTGGGACACTCACTGTCCCTTCCAAGAAGAGCTATCTTCCCTGCAGTCTGGTTTGTGGCTATTTATAAGGAACTGCTCCTCCCCCGACCATGGCTTCAGCCTCTGCATCTGTTTTCCCTGCTCACCCCTAAGAACCAGTCAAGCTGCGATGGGTGCACGAGCCAAGCCCAGGAGCTCTGCCTAAAGCAGGGATCCTTCCTGGTGTTAAGGGGGCCTGAATGCTGCAAAGGGCCCAGGGCAGCTTCTGGCCTTCTCCAGAGGGGGTAGCACAGGCTGATGGCAAAGGAAGGGGCTGGGCTAGGATTGGGGTTGGTTGAAGTTAGGGTAGTTTGTGGACATCTTTTACTGGCCATCAGCCAGCAGTGGCTGCTTCAGCCTGCTGCTCTCGGACCCAGCACGTTCACTAGAGCTAGCTAGTCATCTTGGTCACACCTTTGGGACCAGCGCAGAGCCAGTGGTGTGTCTGCAGGGTTCCATGCCTCCTGTCTCTATTGGCCCTGGGCTGGAGCACAGCCACACTCCACCTAGCATGCTGCAGTTTGTGTCGCACCTGACTGAACCTGGGAGCTGGGCTGTTGTCCATGAGAGAGAGCTTCTGGGCTGCATCTACTGCTGGCAGGTTTTGTGAGCTGAGGTCCTTGGGGAGAAGGCTGCTGTCCCCTGGGTTTATTTTTCTAAAACTGTGGGGACCGAATTAATCCCTGGTTTAAGCTCATTAAAGTCAATGCGGGACACCCCAGGTCTCTAGTGAGTTTGACTCTGGTTTGAGTCTAGCTCTCCAGAGTTAAACAGCTGGTTCAGTAACCAGACCTCTTAACCACTTCCTTCCTGCAGTCCAGGCAAGCATGTCCCCCACAGTGCTACTTCTCAGGGGTTCTGAGGCAAGCTTGGGTTCAGCACCACTGTTCCTTTTGGACAGCCAGCTCCCCTGTGGATGCTGCCAGGCAGCAATGTGATGCTGTGCGTTTTAATATATGATTTCATTTGAACAACAAAAACGCTCCCAGCGAGAAACCAGTGAAACCTGCCTGGAAGTCAGAGCTCGGTGCAAAGGCACCCAGCAGCAGTGGTATCTGTAGAAAGCAACAGCGGCTTCCTTGTCCCTGGGGCCAGAGAGAAGGTGTTTGAAATTGGTCCCTTGCTGTGTGGGAAGGAGAGAGCACTAATCTGGCCATGTGGGTATTGGGCTCACGTCAGGCTTCAGCTAAGCAGACACCTCCTGGACCCTCTTACCGCTCCAACACAGTGAAGAGAGTAGGGCTTGATTCATGCTAGCACAGAATTCCATGATAGTCACCACAGAGATCCCAATAGGAGCTGTTAGAATCACCCCATGTGTGCCCTTCCTGTTGCTATAGAGCATTCCTGTTTAAAATACAGAGGCTTAAAATAATAGGCAAAATGAGTCCGAGTTGTGAACTGGATCAAAGCTGAGCAGCACAATGCAGTGCTGTGTTTCTGTGATCCAGAATCAACCGTGTAAAAGCTGCTGTAGCTGTTGGGTTCTGGGGTGTTAGTGCATCACCCTCAAATGCACATCCATGGTATTCCCTTGGGCATGGTTGGGAGCAGCCAGCTCAGGTGGGACATGTCCTGTGATAGGACATGTTGCTGGGTGGTATACAACCTCGGTGATGAACAGTTTGCCACATGCCCAACTTAGGGTTAGAAGCTGTAGCCTGTGGTTCTCTATCTCCTTTTGTGGCATAGGAGGGAACAGAAGGAGCCTGCCTCCCAGGTCAGCATCTTTTACCCTTGTCCCAGCCATTACTCCCTCTCTCCTGTGAGGAGGCTCCTGTAGACCTGCTGGAGACTGGTATCAGCTTCTGAGGACACGGGCTGCACCCAGACATCAGTGCTGTGGCATGGCACACTGCAGTGCGAGGATCTCATAGTGTGATGCTGCAGAGTTACGTCCTGCCATTTCCAGCTGGCTTCACCCAGTGACCCCCTGACTCCCCCCACCCGAAATAACCATCTGAGTGATCAGCATCACCGTATGCACTGTAGCATAGTGCAGTAGCTCTGTGTTTCTCCCAAGGTATCTCTCAGCATCTGTAATGTATCGAACCTGCCATAACACAGATCCTGGTGGACGGAAATGGCCATCATGTCAAAAATGGCCTGGGGCTACTGGGATTGCAGTCTCTGCCCTGCAGAATGATCTGCAACAGCCCCCAGAGGGCTGGGATGAAATGACAAAACCAATGGTAACACGCCACCAGATAAAGTATCACCTGCCTAAAGTGGAAAGCTGAATGGCTGTGGAATTCCCACGCTGGGGGTTTAACTGTGCTCATGAAAGTACATTAACCCTGCCTACTGTGGCTCCACCAACCCTGTTGTGGGAGAGCTGGTTATTTACAGAGATTTAATTGCAAGGGAGTAGAGTCCCTTAGCTAGCGAGAGCCTTTTAGTAAGGCTTTGAAAGTGTCTTCCCCTGCAGTGTTGCAGGGGGAAGAATTTATGGTAATGGAAAACATCCATGTGAGACTCAAAAAGAACCAAGAAGTAGTGCAAGACATGCCTTTCTACACTGTTGTTTCCTTTCTGGCACTTAGCTGTGAAAGGCAGAGAGCCACAAATACCCAATCAGGGGTTTAGCCCCCACAAGGGCCATGTTGCGACCCGTGCTGGTCCATTAAGGGTGACTCCAGGCATGGAGGCGGGTGCAGGAGTCGTGAGAATGGCGACTGTCCTAGTTCAGAGGCACAGTCAAAGAGGTGTGCAGGTAGTATCAGAGCCAGGGACGGGGTGACAGAGAGGTGCTTCTTGATCATGCTGTGTAGCTGATAAATCTATGAGAATTAGTAATAAAAAATGGCTAATGGGTTTTAAACTGTAACACTCTTGTCGATTTGGGAGGAAATGTCATTGTGATTAAATCTTTGGTTCCTTTCTTGTTAGTACATACGCAGCCGGGGACTTGTGAGATCTGGATTCTGTCCCCAGTTGAGCCACTGATTTGTTTGGTAACCCTGGCAGGCTGCCTCATTGCTTGTGCCTCAGTTTCGCTCTCTGCAAAGCCAGGTTCTTGACTAGAGCTGGTTAAAATTATTCTGTTGTGATATTGGGGGGCGGTTTGCCGGTGAGGGAAGCGGAGGGAACAAAAACTAGTCATGGGACAAAACAAAAGATGTTCATTTGGGTCAGAAATTTTTCTCGGTGTGTTTCTGAGTGAAGACAGGCCAGGGCAGCACCAGTCTTCCCTCTATTTTTTTATGTCCATGTCCAGAATGAATTTCACCTCCATATTGGTGAATTCTGCACATGGACAGTTTGTGGCAGGGGTTGTGCCAAGGGGTTTGGAGTCGGAGATTGGGCTCAGGGCTGAGGAGAATGAGGGCTCTGGCTGGGGGCGTGAGCTCTGGGGTGGGGCAGGGGATGAAGCATTTGGGGTGCAGGAGGGGGCTTCAGGTCGAGGCTAAGAGGTTTGGCGTGTGGGAGTGGGCTCAGGGCAGGAAGTTGGGGTGAGAGTGTGGGGTCTGGGTGGGGAGGGGAGGGGGCTCAGGGCTGCGGTATGAGGCCCGGGAGGGAGTTAGGAAATGAGGGTGTGGGAAGGGGCTCTGTGTTGGGACTGGGCGTTGAGATATGGGGGGCTTACCTGAGGCGGTTCCCATTTGTGGGGAGAGAACAGGTGGCTCTGCATGGCCTGCACTGCCCCATGCTCACCAGCAGGCACCCCCCTTCCAACCCCCAGCTCCCATTGGCTGCAATTCACAGGCCAGGGCAGCACAGGGAGAGAGCTTCCTGGCACCTATGGCAATGTGGCCCCAGAGGGGTAAGGGGAGGAAGGGCAGTGTGCCTAGCTGTCTGTTCACTTTTGTTCCCCACTGCCAGGCAGGTCTCGAACACAGGGGCTTTAGTGCCTGCTGCCCAGGGCCTGGGCTTAGGGGCCTTTCAAGAAGATCAGCACTTCAGGCAGCCTTGGAGATCTTTATCTGCAACCGCCCAAGTGCAAAAACCCATCTGAGAACCCAGAGGGACATACTTGGGATGTCTCCCTGTGGGGTAGCCCCAAGCTCTTAATCCTCCCTTAGCAGAGATCTCGGAAACAAACTGCAATTTCCTAGCAGATAACCTTTCAATCACAGGCATGGACACCTAGAACCTCCTGCTTTCTCGGACACAGGAATATGATCACAGTCGTTAAAAGGTGATTTTATTATCAAAAGCCACACTTGGTCGGTATACCTAACTGGTAGGCGTTCCTGAGCAACTGAATAAAAAGTAGTTAAAACATAGAGAATTGGTTCCCTGAGATACTGTTTAAAAGTCACATACAGTGTCCAGGGAAGTATGTAAATCAGCTTGAGAGGTCCCAAACCAAACCCAGAATTATAAAAAAAAGCAAGCAAAAATCCCTTCCCCCAAAAGAAACCCCTTGATTATGTCTGAGTAAACATCTCCTTTCCCCTAGCATCTGTTATTCTAAGATTTCTCCCTAGGAGTGGACATTACTGAAAATTCCATACCTGGTTCCTGGCTTAATCCATCTCTTCCAGCTCACCTTTGCCCACACAAGACTACAGCAGCAGATCACTGCTTCAATACAAAAATTGCCCTCTCTTCCCATTGGCTAACCTGGCTCCTTGCCAGCACTGCCTGGAGATTTTCAGGGACCCACTCTCTCAGGCTTTAACCCTTTGCAGGCAATTTAGTTAACTCAATGCTGGGATGTCTAGAAAAGGGTAATAGCCCTCCCATTCATCACTGTATCTTTCAGCTATCTCTAATATTGGTCCACACCTTTATTTTTACAGCTCTTTGAATGTACGGTACTATATAAATGCTGTAGTGGTGCTCCTTTCTACTTTCATTTCTCCTCCCCAGTTTTGACTGGGGCGACCCATTCACTGGCACACCCCCCGCAGCAGATGGTGTTGCGCATTAGAGTTTGGAGCTGTGTTCCTGTACCTTCGTGTTCAGTTTTAAATGGCAAATGCGTCAACATCGATTAACTCTCTGGTGAAGCTGGAAGTTATAGGAAACATCTGCTGACTAGAATGCATGCAATAAACAAAAAGAGAAATGTTCTGTCTCCTCTCTCCTCTCTCCTCCACCCCCACCTTGGCCGTCCGCAATAATGCATTTCCACTAGAGTTGCACAGGCTGCAATGCAATAAGCGGGGGAATGTTTAGGAAGAGTACAGGCAAAAAAAAAAATGGCAAGCTTAGTGAAGGCATGCATTTATTCTGCTTGCCTGGGTTTGATGCTACATCAAGAGACAGCTCTGATGCGTGATATAAAACCGCAGAGCCACCAAGGGGAAAAGCACATTTGTCATGCCATTTCCCTCATAGCTTTTTGTAGGCCCAGCTGCGAGTCTCTTCATGGTGGGAAAATGTTTAAAGCCACTGAAAATACAATGAATAAAATAAAAATCCAGTGGCACATATTGCCTACAGTCATCATCCTTTCTAAAGGTCTGCCTCTACCTAGGTTTTGAGCTCCCTGGGGAAGGGCTGTCTTTCTGTTTGTGTGTGTGCTGCACCTGGCACAGTGAATCATGCATCCTGATAGAGCTCTTAGGTACTGTTATAATATGTACAACAAAAATAATAGTCCGTAACCCGTTTCAAGACATATCAGTCAGATGGGATCAGACTTGCAGTCCTTCTAGCCCTTTGGTTGTGTCACCAATAGTAGCTAATACCAGATGCTGAATGGGAAGATTGAAAACCCTCTTAGGCAACCTGTATGCACTAGCAAGTCCATTGCAGAAGTCTCTTCCTAAGCAGTAGATGGTTGTTTATCCCCGAAGTCTTGGGGTTTATCCCTTTATCTCTTTATCATGTTTGTCCTGGTCAAGGTATCTGTCAGTGCTGTTCATTTTAATCACGTGTTTCATTGTTTGTCTTAATAAATAAAAGATTCGGCTTTGGCACCTTGTGGCATTGAGTTCTGCAGGTTAATGGCCTGTCCTGTCATTGCTGTAGCAGTGAATCAAATTTACATGTATTGCTTTTTAATTTCATTGGCTGTTCCTTTTTCTTCCTGACTTGTGCGAAGCTAAATGGGAGCCTCTGGCCAACTTTTTCTGTTCCATCTATTTTACATACATCTAGCCTCTTAGTCATCTCTTTCTCTCGTAACAAAATACTCTGATTCCTTTCAGTCTGGGTGTTCCCCATGCCTGTTACAGCTTTTGTTGCCCTTTGCTGAACCCCTGTGTGTTTGTACGCTATCCTTTTCAAATTATGGTGACCAGAACTAAATGCTGTATTCGAAGTGAGGGCTTACCATTGCTTTAAATACTGACTTGACAGTATGTCAGGATTATTCACTATCTGTTTCTTAATCCAACCTAATATCTTGTGGGCTTTTTTGGCCACCACTGTGTATCAAGCAGATATTTTCATTCACTGATGCCTAGATCTTTATCTGGAATGTTTCCCATTAATTGAGAACACATCAGCTTGTGTAAAGAATTCTAAGCCTGCCTTCCAATGAACATTCCTCCGTACTTGTTTGCACTGAATCTCATATGAGTATGTGTTACCCAGTTGTCTAACTGAGGTAGGTCTTTCTGAACCCCTTGCAGATTTATCCAGACTTGACTAACTAACTTCTCTCCCTTCCCAAATGTTGCCACCTCATTGTACATCTTCTCTTCCAAATGAAGTACAGAACACTGGTCCTGGCCTGGGTCCTTCAGACACTCCACTGTTACTCTCCTCTTGCAAGTAACCCAGGAGCTCCTCCAGAGCAGAACTTTTGTCAGCCAGCATGGAAGGACATGCTTGTCATTCTCAGAAGCTAAGCAACCTTTGATCTGGCAGACTCTTCCCCCAGGAGAATATCCATGAACTAATCAGCATCACTGCCATCTTTATGCAGGACTTTCCCATGTTGGCCTTGTTTGCTTCCCATGGGATCGATCACCTCTTCCTTCTGCTGATCCATGCATTTTAATACAATGTGTGGAAAGTAGATCCTTCTTTTATTGTTGGGACATTGGCCTTCTTCACTCTTCCATTGGCCGGGGAGATCCGTAGAGACCTTCTCCTAACACCTGGGAGATCCTGGGGCACCAGGCTGCTTCAATCTGTGATCCCTCCCATCCTCCAGGGTCTTCTGCATTAGGTTCCAACCACCTGTGCCCTGCCCGTCTGGTGTTTGCAGCATGGAGGCTGTGGGAGGGTGAATGTGCAAGACTTCTGCTCTTCATCTCAAAATGCAAAGAAGAGTATTCAGTGTCAGTGGCCACTGGTGTTTTGGAGCGGACTGTTTCCACACCTGCACAGTTCAGTAACTGTCCTCCCACATGATCTGTTGCAGGATTCAAACTAAGGTCTCAGCTGCAGAATGCAAATTTCTAACTTGTGGATTCTGTTTCTCACAGTCCATATTGATTCCCTGTCACATGTCCAATCTAGAGCCTCCTTCCTAGCCACTCATCCCCCTTGGGAACAGCTAGTGAGCCCCTGGCTGTTCCAAGCCCCAGAGTCATAGTGCCTCTTTGCACACTCTTAGGGTGCAGACCTTCTATCTGGCATCCTCCCCAGAGACCTGCCAGCACAGGACCCACTGCCCACCCATGGAAGTATGCTGACTTGTCAAACTTTCCCCATAGTTTAAGCACCTTTTTTCCCAGAGCTCCAGCCTGGGCATGTTCTGGGACTGCAGCTTACTTCTTCTGAGGCCTGTAGTCAGTGTAACACATGAAATGCAGATGCAGCACCAGAGTCCAACACACTGTTCCTCTTTCTTTGACTACAAAAGAAATAAGTGAATTTGTAAAAAAACTATGTTTCTGCCTATTTCCTCACCACTCCAGAGCACTGTGTGGGCTGGAGTCAGTTATTTGGGGCCCTCCAGTGTCTCTTTGCTGCCATGCATGGCTTCGGTTCTGAAAACGTGGAGCCTTCCAGTTAGCCTTCTTTGACCTTTGCCAGTTGGTTCCCTTCCCTCTCCTGCTTTATGCATCTCCTGTGCATATCCCTCCAGTCTTCCCCTCTGAGGCTTTTTAAAGACAGGTGTTGCCTCTTTGGCATCTTTGCTGTGCTGCTGCCAACTCCACTCTCTTAAACCCATACCCTCTTGGCAAGGGGAGATGGGGAGATTTCCTTGTTCGGCAACCTCTTTAACATACCTATCATCCAGTAATTAAATTCTAACCACCCATGATTGTCCCTGGTCTGGCAGAGACATTTCACATGTACATAGAGGAGTTCAGTGATAGAGCAGTTTTCATAGTAATCATTTCATGGTATCAACCAGAATTCAAAAGCCCTGCAGACAGATTCCCAAAATGGTCACACTCCACGTATGCATGCTTTCGATTCCTGTTTCCCAGGCCTGCTGTTAGGTGCTTTTTCCATCAATGGTATGGAACAGATCCCCTGGCCCTGATTGAGCAGAATCAGCTAGTCCAGGTAAAATGCAATGAGTGACATTGTCAGTCAAGATGTTTAGATCTCTTTTTGCTTCCCCACTCTCACAGCACAAGCTCCATCTGAACGCTGACGGTGGTGCATCGGCCATGCTTTTATTTATTCCTTCTCCCCACATGCAGCCGTTCCTCAGAAAAATCAATTCTGTCCCTCCAAACAATGGCGAAAGGCCTTGAGGAGGTATTGATCTGTAGCAGAGCTGCAGAGGGGAATATTTGTGACACAGAGATGCTCTTTTGTAAGCGAAAGATAATTACCAGATCATAGGGACACTTGCTGAATAGGACAGTGCTAAATGGGCATCAAGGTGAAGGGCACCAGTGCCTGCGAGTGAAGCATTAAAATAACACTCTTTTCCCTGGGTCACTACAGTTAGCAGCAGTTCCTCCTTCCTTCTCTAGCCTTTTCATTTGTTCTTTTCTGCACATTAGTCTTTGCGCTCTCTCTCTCTCAACATTAATTTTCTCAGTCTTTCTCCCAACTCTCCCCTCCACAGAATTCTGTCTTCTTCTGTCTTTCGAAGCCATAACAGGTTAGCCAGAAACACACCCACCCTGTTACTATTGGAAAAAACAGTGAAGTGGTTACTACAGATTCACAGGCCAACCATGCACTGGGTGAATTAAAACTTCCTTTTGTTAGTTTTAAACCTGCTACTCGTTAAGTTCATTTGGTGAACCCTAGTTCTTATGTTATGGGAAGGAATAAATAACTTTTCCTTATTCACTTTTACAGTACTTGTTAGGATGTTATAGACCTCTGTCGTATCCCTCTTTAGTCTCCTCTTTTCTAAGCTGAAAAGTCCCAGTTTTTTCAGTCTCTCTTATTATGGCACCCCTTCCAACCCCTAATCATTTTTGTTACCCTCTTCTGAACCTGTTCTAATGCCAGCATATCTTTTTTGAGAGGAGGTGACCACATCAGCGTTTAAGATGTGAGTGAACCATGGATTTGTCTAGAGTCAGTAAGATACTCTCTTTCTTATCCTCTGTCCCTTTTAAAATGATTCCTAACATTGTTTGCTTTTTTGACTGGTGTCTGTGGGAAATGAAGAAGCCTTTCCAGTTACATTTTGCCCAGTTTCTAATTTTTAATTAATTTATGATGGAGAATAAAAGGAGGTCCTATATAAGCACACAAGATACCCAATCTCACATTCCAATAGACTGCTTGAATTGGCTTGACAGGCAAAGAATTTTTAAGTAGAGAAAGTAACAAAGAGAAAGCCGTGCTAGTCTATATACTATCAAAACAAAAAAGCGGTAAAGTAGCACTTTGAAGACTAACAAAATAATTTATTAGGTGAGCTTTCATGGGACAGACCCAGTTCTTCAGACCATAGCCATACCAGAACAGACTCAGTATTTAAGGCACAGAGGACCAAAAATAGTAATCAAGGTTGACAAATCAGAAAAAAAATTATCAAGGCGAGCAAATCAGAGAGTAGAGCGGTGGGCGGGGCGGGGGGGAAATCAGGAATTAGATTAAGCCAAGTATGCAAAAGAGCCCCTATAATGACCCAGAAAATTAGCATCCCGGTTCAAACCACATGTTAATGTGTTGAATTTGAATATAAAAGAGAGTTCAGCAGCCTCTCTTTCAAGACTGTCGTGAAAATTCCTGTTCAGTAAAACGCAGACTTTTAAGGCATTAACAGAATGGCCCACTCCATTAAAATGTTGGTTGACCGGTTTGTAGATCAGGAGTATTTTTATGTCTGTTTTGTGCCCATTAGCTCTTTGTTAATGAGAGTTTGAAGTCTGTCCAATATACAAAGCATCTGGGCATTGTTGGCACGTGATGGCATATATGATGTTAGTTGAGGAACATGAGAATGTGCCTGTGATTCTGTGAATAACCTGGTTAGGTCCAGTGATGGTAGAGAAAGTAGAGAAATAGTGCCGTGTGTTTGTGGCAAGAAACCGCAGCTCAAGGCAGGCTAGTAGCCAGGTTTCCACTATGGCTGAATGCATCAACTTTCATCCTCTGCCCAGTGTGGTTCAAACAGGCCACTAACTGCAATGACTAGTGTAACACATGGTGAGAACCTCTCTGAGGAGAGGGCGTGTGTGTGAGTGCATAACCTGCATGCGGTCGGGAGGAAACACCTGTCATCAGAGCTTGATAGCAGTTGGTGGTGGATTGTTAGTTTTAGGCTCTGGGGGTGCTGCTTTGCACCTTTCTCTGACTCGGACAGTGGCATCTACAGTGACTGGTATCTGGAGCTCATGGGACATTTTCACCCTGCTAGCTGCAATCCCACTGACCGCCTGCAGAGAGCAGCAGCAGAGATTCACTGGCTGGTGTTCTAGAAAGTGGCTCCATGGGCCATATCACTAAAGAGGTTTCTTGCCTGAATCTGCCTCTGCAGCCGGTAGTTTCCCAGAATTCCATGGGGCTGCCCACGGGTTTCCCCTGTGCGAGGATACTTGGTGTCATCATTTTTTGTGTGACTGTCATCCGGGGCCAGAGATTTTAGGCTGCTACTTTGCTTTTAATCAGCTCTCTGGCCAAAACTGCATTGATTTTAATCAGCTCTGTGACTGAAAAGGAAGTGATGATGATCCCACATGTTTGTGTATTGCTTTTCATCCAGAGATTTTGAAGTGCTTGACATGGAAGGGCACTATCAGTGTTCCCATTTTATAGGTGGAGAAAGTGAAGCATAGGACATATGACTTGTCCAAGGTCACCCTCTGGGTCAGTTGCAGAAACAAGCATAGAACCCTCTTCTCTTGAGTCCCAGTCCAGTGCTCTGTCCGCCAGGCTATATCACCATGAATTCTTAAAGGGCTAAGAATTCAGTACAACTTCAATCAATAAAAAATGGGTGAAATCCTGGCCCCATTTTCCTAATTTTTGTCAATGGAGCATCCTTCCCAATGGTCTTCCCCCACCTTTGGCCACTGGAATCCACCTTTCTCTGGGGTGGATCCAGCCGGGTATGTAGTAGTGCCCAGCAACGCTTAGAGAATGAAGTGAGGAAAGAATAGTGTATCCCACTAAAGCAGCATGAAGCCAGCAGAAGCAAATTATAGTGTTACCTTATTGATGACCTGCTGCCAACTGAATCTTACAAATTAGGAAACTAATGCAATTAAAAAAATCAAAAATACCACATTGTAAAACGCCCTATTTTTCATTTATATGGACATTTGCAGCCTTCTTTTCATTACTTGGCAATGGACTGTGGGTTGGTTTGCAGGATTAACAAGGGCTTTTGTTTTAATTGTGGGCTTGTCTGCAGCAGTGGTTCTCAAGAAAGCAAGGGTATGCATCCCCCTGGGGTACAGCATGGTCTTCCAGGTATATTTCAACTCTTCTAGAGATGTACCGCATTTTAGAGCAGACTACATAAAAAAAGCACTGGTGAAGTCAGCACAAACTACAGTTTCATACAGACACAATGTACAAGTCAGCACTTTGGCAGCAATTGTTGTGCTGTGACACATCGGTATTTTTATGTCTGATTTTTATAAAAAGGCCATTTTTAAATGAGGGGAAACTTGGGGTGTATGTGAGACAAACCAGACTTCTGAATGGGGTACAGGAGTCTGGAAAGGCTGAGAACCACTGGTGTACTACACACTGCTGTCCAGGCTCTGGGGATGTGAAGTGTTGAGGGCTCCAAGACACTGCATTCTGAGGCCACATTGACACTAGCACTTACGTAGGTAAAATTTGTGCTGCTCAGGGGGCTGAATGAGCCACCCCTGGAGTGACGTGCATTGTGCTGGCACATGCAAAGTGTGCCCAGCGCTGGATCGATGGGAGACCTTTCCCCACCTGTAGGGCGACAGCCACTCATTGGGTTTGGGTTAATTATGTCAACAGGAGAGTGCTCTCCCATTGCCACAGGATGGCTGCATGACCAATCTATCCTACAGCTGCGCAGCTGTACAGGTACAGTTGCACTGCTGTAATCTCTGTAGCATAGATGTGGCCCAGCAGCCCCACCAGACCTTGTTGGCATGAACAAAAGATACTTGGTGCACTCTGCTGTCCCTTTCCAAAACGGGCTGACACCACATGCCAGGTACCTTTTAGTTCACGCCAGCAGGGTCTGTGTAGGGCGTGTTTGAGCCCTCTCCAGTTTGCTTCCCTGTAGCACAGACTGCTGCGCTTTGTAGACAAGCTGGGAGACGGGGAGTGGCCCATTCTAGCCATGTGAATCAGAATGGGCTTGGGTTGTGAACCCAAATGGATTAGCAAGGTTCTGCTCTGTCTAGGTTTGTCATCATGATTCATATTTTTCCTGTTTTACTTCTAATATAGGAGCTAAAAGTGACAGGAAGAAAAGCAGCAAGGCAAGGCTAGCACTGCAATTCTACAAATAATAGTAATATACCCTTTAAAAAGCCAATAGTCCAGCAATTTTCATGTATGTGTGCATCAACTTTAAACCCTGGTTGCACGCCGTTTGGTACCTGGTAAATCTCCAAGACAGCATCTTTAGCCCTGTAGCTTCCATTAAAACCAAATGCTTCCTCCCAGTTATCACACAGTCCGAGGGAATGATACGTTTCTTTACGTAGAAGAGTATCTCTGGGCCTGATCAATGCTTAGGAGAGTCTGTTTTCCCGGCTCCATAGCTGAGGGGTTATCAGGTAGGTCTTGTAAATTTTGAGGTCAGGAATTCAGCTCTCACATTAGCTATGGAAATGTGGCTGTTTCCTGGAATTACAGTAAACCCTCAATTTAATGGACTAATGGGGGAGAAGGGTGTCCGTTAATGCCGAAAGTCCGTTAAATTGGAGGGTTGGCTGTGAATAAGAAACTTTTTCTATTGTAAAGAGATGGTATCAAGCGCCCCACCAGGCTTCCACAGCCGCAGTCTCCCCGCCCCCCAAAAAATGCCAGTGACTCACTAGAGCCACCACCACTGCAGCTTGGAGTCCTGCCACCGCCGCAGCTGGAGACTCTGCTGCGGCTATGGCGTGGAGCCCCACTGCAGCTGGAGACTGGGCTGCGGCTATGGCGTGGAGCCCCACTGCAGCTGGAGACTGGGCTGCGGCTATGGCGTGGAGCCCCACTGCAGCTGGAGACTGGGCTGCGGCTATGGCGTGGAGCCCCACTGCAGCTGGAGACTGGGCTGCGGCTATGGCGTGGAGCCCCACTGCAGCTGGAGACTGGGCTGCGGCTGTGGCGTGGAGCCCCACTGCAGCTGGAGACTGGGCTGCGGCTGTGGCGTGGAGCCCCACTGCAGCTGGAGACTGGGCTGCGGCTGTGGCGTGGAGCCCCACTGCAGCTGGAGACTGGGCTGCGGCTGTGGCGTGGAGCCCCACTGCAGCTGGAGACTGGGCTGCGGCTGTGGCGTGGAGCCCCACTGCGGCTGGAGACTGGGCTGCAGCTGTGGCGTGGAGCCCCACTGCGGCTGGAGACTGGGCTGTGGCTGTGGTGTGGAGCCCCACTGCAGCTGGAGACTCAGCTGCGTCTATGGCGTGGAGCCCCTCTGCAGCTGGAGACTCGGCTGCGGCTGTGGCTGTGGCTGTGGCTATGGCATGGAGCCCCACTGCAGCTGGGGACTCGGCTGCGGCTGTGGCTGCGGCTGTGGCTGTGGCTATGGCGTGGAGCCCCACTGCAGCTGGAGACTCGGCTGTGGCTATGGTGTTGAGCCCCCTGCAGCAGCAGGAGCCCTGCCACCACCATGGCTGAAGACGATGACGATGCCACAGCAGGAGCCGCCACGGCTTGGAGCCCCACTGCTGCCACAGCCTGGAGGAGCTGCCACCGCCACTGGAGCTGCCATGAGCTCCTCCTACCAGGGATGGGGCATATACACAGGTGCCATCTGCCCATGTACACCCCCACCCGTGGCGGGAAGAAAGCATGGCAGCTCTGGTGGCTGCCCAAGCCACGGAAGAGGGTCCAACCACGGCGGCTCCTCCAGCACAGCTGGAAGGCAAACCCTCCAGCCGCAGCAGCAACAGCTCCCACAGCTCTAGTAAGTTGCTTTGGAACACTCTTTTGCAGGGTGGGAGGGCTGGTGGGTTTAGGATTCTGTGACCTCACCAGACTCGGGGAATGATGGGGGTGGAGCGCTGGCAGCCATCCATTGTTCCCAAAGCTCCCTAAACCGGGTCCATTAAATTGAGGGTCTTCTGCACAGTGTCCTGGTGGATGGAAGGCTCTTTTCATTTGCCGTATGACTGCAGGAAGAGGTGGTGGGGATCATGGGAACAGGAGGAGGCTGACAGAGACACTTGCGTAGTCCAGGTATTACGGGAAGTCAGACTAAATGATTGCAGTGATCCCTTGCCGCCTTGCTGTTAATTTATGCATGGGAGTCTCTCCATTTACTTGACGGGCTGACACTTTGGACCGCTGGAGTTCTTGCTACTTCTGGCCATGGTATCTAGCACTTCTTTGCAGTGGCCTCTGATGTTTTCCTTTTTTTTTTTGCAGCCTCTTTGAACAGACAGACAGCTTGAGAAGAGAGAATCTGAAATAGAGCAGAAAGCCTGAACCACAAGTACTAATTTCCACATGCTGCTGCCAGTCTCATGCACATGCTATGTCCGGCAGGCTTGCCATCCCCACGCAGCCATGGGCTTCGCAGCCCAAGCAGCATGGTGCGAAAGCTGCAGAAAAAGGAAACCTTGTGTCTTAAATGGGAGGGAGGGGAGATTACCGTTATTGAATAAAATCCGGACAATTTAAAAACTCTCTTAAATATTGTTACTGCATTTCCAGCTGTTAAAATCCGCCATCTTTAGTTATCGTAACAAAATGCTGTGGCTGATTTGAGCAGTAGGGAGGCAGGCCCATTATTCAGAAGGCTTTTTAAACGATCGGGTTTTCTTCATCACAGTGGTGCTCTCCTGGCTATTAAAAAAATCTCTTTGTTGTCTTGGCACCTCTGGCCTGGATACTGAGGTGGTGGCTCCTCATTGGTCGAGGGCCATGGCAGTGCTTAGCAACATGAAGGTCCCACGCTGTTTGAGCAGGAGGCTGTAGAAAGATGCTTTCAGGAGTCTCAAACAAGCAAAACACAAAAGCCCCTCCCAGCCTCAATGGGAAGTTTTGACATGGAAAAGTTTATTTTAAAAGCGAGAGTGAGAGCGAGAGCGTGAGAATGATGCGGCTGTCATTGTGCTGTTTGTTGTGGTGCGGTAGAGGGGACCTTTCAGTACTAATCCTTGTGAGAGAGTTGTTGCTAAACGGCCTCCCAATGGCCTTGGAGTACAAATGAGCAGTATAGGCCAGCGATGTGGTCCAGAAGAACAGATCCACTGCAGAAGGTGAAGGCCAGTGGGGAGAGCTGTGTCAGAGCCCTTGTCAGGGTCACCAGTAACCAGTTCCAGGTCCTGCAGCACAGGTACTCTGGAACGGCAGAAGGAGCGGAGTCAATGCTTGCACTCCAGTAGCCTTGTCAGGGAGTACAGGATTGGCATAGCATCCCACGATCCTATGCCCATCAGGCCGTGTAAACCAGGCCTTCTCACTGAAGCTGTGATGCAGCTGATGGGAACTGCAGCTCTCATGCAGCAGCCTATAGCTCGATATTCCTGGGACCGAAGCCTAAAACTGACAGAGGTCGAGTGCTTGCTGCTGGTGCTGGGCAGCTGTAATGCAGCATTGCAGTAACTAGCTCTGATACGTCCTGCAGCTGATAGCTCCAATAGGTTGGCTGACTGAGTGGTGGGTGCTGCTACTGCTTAATTCGTTAATGGTGGGCAATGTTCCCCTTACAACCTGACTTTTCGTTTCCTTCCCTTCTTTCCCATAGACGCAACCTCCCTTCCTGAACCATTTCCTCTCTCACCTTGTCCAAGGGGGTGATATTGCTACAAAGTGTCGCAAAAAAAACAGAAAAGGAGTTCCTGTGTTTTGAAAATGGACCCTGGGGTCCCTTTGAAAACATTTCCAGCAGTTTCAGGTTATTGTATATTAAACAAGAATAATGTTTGCCTTGCAGTTGGGCCCCAAGGCCGTAGTCCTGTCAGACTCCATTGTGTTCAATTCTGTAGAGATGTTTCACAAATCACAGGCCCTGGCCCACAGCTTATCCTTTTGCTACTGCGGTTTGCTCTGGAGGCTCCAGGTTCATTTCCTCACTGGCTTTGCTACAGAAAAGTGTATGTCCAGTACCAGCTTCCAGAGAGGGTAGGTGGTTAGCAGAGAATCACAGAGCCATGGAATAGAAATAGCTAGGGGCACTCTGCGCTCAGGTAGGCCGGCAAGGGGTCAGCTCCTGGCTTGTCCAAGATCTGGAGAAGTGCTAAGAGAGGCAGTCTGAGAGGGTTAGGAATTAAGGGGACAGCTGAGAGACTGGAGGCAGGGAAACTGCTAAAATCCAGAGGGGTGTTACAGTAGAACTTCAGACTTATGAACACATTGGGAATGGAGATTGCTAGTAACTCTGAAATGTTGGTAACACTGACCAAACCATCTTGTTTGTTCTTTCCAAAGTTTACAACTGAACAGTGACTTAATAGAGTTTTGAAACTTTATTATGCAAAAGAAAAATGCTGCTTTTAACCAGCTTAATTTAAATGAAACTAGCACAGATACGGTTTCCTTTCCTTGTCAAACACTGGTTTTAAACATTCCCTTTGTGTTCTAGTTGTTTCTTTTCAACACAGCACTGTACTGTTTGCGTCTGGGCTTTTTGTCTGTGCTGCTTGATTGCATACTTCTGCTTGCAAAAGAGGTGTGTGGTTGACCTGTCAGATCGTAACTCTGGTGTTTGAAACTCTGAGGTTCCAGTGTAAGTTCTTGGAGCAGGTTAAAGATGCAGGGTGCAGGATTTTGTTTCTTTGCTTGGATGGAGTATTTTGCAGTTTCCTTAGTTCCCTTCTGTCACGTCATTTCTCCCCTCCCCAGACACACACTTTTTATTACTGTATATGTTCTCATGCTACCAGGGACTGGGAAGAGGTAGGATCTGTGGAGGGCGGGTGGTTAAAGGAGGCAGAGGGGACTGGTGGGCAGGTGTGGAAGAAGATGATGCTTGGGAAGCATGTAAAATGCGGCAGGACCTTGATGCATGTGAAACTTTTTAAATGTTTTCTATGTAGGAGAATTAAAGCTTATAATATCCCTCCATCCCCTCTGCTACTGACCCTGCTGAAACACACTTTCAACCTTGGCTCTTCTGCGTTTGTAAATAGCTGTGCTGCAGCGCTGAGAGGCTGGGAGCTCTGAGGGGACTGACAGCTGTGCTGCAGGGCTGGGAGCTGCAATGCAGGGCGGTTGGGAGCTCGATGCAGGGAAGATGCTGTGGGCACGAGGATTGTAATTCGAGTCTGCGTGGCACCAAATGAGTGCTCTGGTACCAAAGGCACAGCTGGGAGTAGTGACGTGAGTTGGGCAGTAGCAGAAGTGGCTGCAGAGCATGCCCCAGCTCTTGTGAGTTGCTGCCGGAATGCCACCACCTCCTTGGAAAGGCGGGGGCAAGGGACGACAGTAAGCTAAGTGTCAGAACAATTGCAGTAGAGGTGCCCAACCACATTACATGCCTGTAAACACGAGGAGCCGTGTTATCCCTGGCCTCCACTCTTCTGCAGCATGCCCCCCAAAAAAGGTTACCTCTAAAGAGTGAAGCATTGTGGGTAATGAGATGCAAATTGATAGAGAGACAATAAGGCTGTCTTGTGAGTGGTTCCGACGGGGGCCTGCTTTTTAAAAGTCAGCTTGATTGCCTCTCTGGCAATTTGCATAGCATTAGGCAGAGAGATTTTCTTTTTAAACTTGAACTTTTTTTTTTTCTCAGAGGTCACCTCAAACTAATTACATCCCCAGTGCTGCTTTACAAAAGAGGGCTCCATGGATGTGATTACAGGGTCTGACGTGTGAGCAGATGACTTTCCTGGCATAGGGGAGGAGGGGAAGGGGCCTGGCCATGTGAACTTGGGCAGCTTTTAATGCATAAATTCAGGTAGTTTAATTATAGAACCCTTTTATTGGAGGTTTTATTTGTATCGGCTCCAGAAACCAGCATTTGTGTTGAGTGCGACAACAGTGCACAAAGTTCAGGCTCTGGGTAGAGGTATACAAAAGAGAGCCATTCCTAAGCCATGCATCTCGCCTGTCGCTGCAGCTGCATGTTTAATTCCAGCTGTGACTGATTGCACACTGGAACTGGGATGAGGGAGGGTGGTTCCTCTCTCCCTCTCTGACTCTGAAATAAGGAGAGGAAGAAGGATTGTAACAAATCAGACGTACACTTGTTTGTTTTTCTCATTTGTAAAGTGGGATTCTAAATCCATTTGGTTAAACCAGTGCAAAAGTCTGTGTGGACTCTCCTATTTCGGTTTAAACCAGATTCAGTTTGGTTTAGTTTATATGAATTAAGAATGGTTTAAGCTAATCTGAAATAAGCAACTGTTGAACCCAAATAAGGGTTCACACTGGGGTTTGCTCCAGTTCTGCTAAATTAGTGCAGATGAGTGGGAAGGCAAGTTCCTAGAGGAATTGACATTTCTTAGGTCTGATGTACTCTTACGGGTTAGGTTGACAGGGCTCTTCGGTTAGGGATGTGAAATATTCACTCCTCTGAGCACTGTAACTGTACTGACTCACCCCCCAGTGTCAGCACAGTGAGGAATGTGCACGAAGGCTTCTGTCGATGGTAGTTACAAGGTACTACAAGTTTCTGCCTCCAGAGGGTAATCTCCATAATGGTGACAGGTTTCTCTCTATCGCAAAGGAATGCGAATTGTCTTGTCTACTCACTGCTCCCAGAGTAATGGTTGGGGCAAAAGCTTAAGGGCCCTACCGGAGTTTTTCTAGTCTTGACAGAGCATGCACTTTGGGAATTGCCAGTTGGGTGATTCCGTTTATTGCTGTGCTCCCCAGTTCTGCACTGCCATGATCACAGCAGCCAAACTGAGGCATATCTCTAGAGGTTAATGCTTGGTAATAGTTGAGAATTGAGGTGGCAGTGTGCTTTCATATGGGATAGAGTGTTGGTTTCTAGCCCTGACTGTGTGGGACACCAGCTGCTTAAAACCGTTTTGAATGACGGGAGTAAGTTGCTTGGAGAGTGTTATCAAAGTCATGTCGATGTACAGTCTGAGGACATGCAGCCTAATGAAGCATTTGTGTCCAGCCCTACAACACCAGCAACTACTGCATCCCAACTGATACGCAGCGGTGTTCCTAGCTGTGGTAGGCCTTATGGCATCAGACTCTGCCTGGCCACTCAGACTACAAATAAGTTTGTCACTGGCCCAGAACTGCATGTATATCTTCTTCTTGGCAGTCACTCAATAACGAGTAGGACGTCTTCATGTCACCCTTCTGCAGTGCATTCCCTAGTTCTTGGGTGATGTTTGCAGCTCAGGGCACTGGAGGTGACTGGATTGGAGAAAGAAGAAAAGTGTGGGGCAGAAGAACGAGAGGTGATGCTGGGTTTGACACGTGTAAGAGTCTGTGAGGCATAGTGGGAACTAGTCAACCCTCTTTTATTGTCCTGTCTCAGGAGACCCCGAGAACGTGTGAAACTAAACTGGGAACCAGTGAGAGGGTACATGCAAACTGAGGAATTCACTGCGACAGGAGGGCATGGAGTCAAGCACTGTGGCGGGTTTGAAAAGCCAGCTGGATAATTGCGTAACCATTAATACCGTGTGTAGTAATGCTGGCTCTGACTTGGAGATGAATAATCAAATCTTATACTTCACGGCATTGGTGGGTCATTTCCTGCAGTTGGAAATGAATCTCCTGTTGCAGCTTTGCACGATTGGTGCAGCATATGAGGTGGAGAGGGTTCCGCTCTTTCCTTGGAAACAGCAACTAGTGTCCTGGCCTGTGTCAGAGACATGAGATAGGAGGACATGGACCACAGGGCTTATCAGAGGTGACAGGAGGAGGGATACTGGACTAGGTGGACTATGGCCTAATGTAGGGTAGCTCTCATGTTCCCACAACACAAGGATAATGAGGCCTCTCATTAAGGCTGATCGACTGTACCAGACCATATCAGAGGGTGTAGCCCGAGCACCAGTTTGGAGCCTGTCTTCGTCTGTGGGGGAGCTGGTCAGAGGAGGAGGAGTATTAGATCGCCTTGTTGGCAACAACATTCCAGCACTCACACCCATCCTCCCCTTCCACTACATCTGTGCCTCTCGGAATCGTGCGACCCTCATTTCTCAGATGTGCGCAGGATTTCTGGGGCTAGTCTGTCCACTCCTAGACAGCGATGGCCCACGTCGTTTGATGCAACTGTTTGTTGTGGTGAATGCCAGGAATTCGCTGGTGTCCCATGTTTATCCTCAGATGGCTCATCCTCTTTCTCATGCCTCCGACGCTTGAGGTAGGGAGCCTCTGCTCTGGTTGCCATGGATCCAAGGTGCTCCTTTTCTTTTCTCTGTCATGCCCACTCATGCTTTTCAGCAAGGTACCAATTTGAAAAAGCCAAAGGTCCCTGGGGCTTCCTCGGGATAAGTAGCCATTCCCTCCCATGCAGAGCAGGGTAATCTGACAGCCATGCCATGGCTTCCTGGCCAAGTGAAAACTCAAGTGCCACCCTTCTGAGTCTCTCCCAGAGCATGAGGAGAATAGGATCTGAAGTCATGCTGCCAATACTCCACTGTCGGGGTACTAGGCCATCAGCCACAGCTCCCTCAGCTGCTCCTAGATGGTTGTGCCTCAGGGGTCAGTTACAGGCACTTAGGAAGTTTCTGCTCACCATGTTCAGTGTCAGTGGGTTGTGCATAAGGAGGTGCCAAGTGTCTTCTGGGCTACTCCAGGACTGAGTCCAGTGGGCCCAGTTGGCTCCAGCTACATGCATTCTCTGTAAGTGGTGCTGTCTCCTGGATGGTGGAACAAGCAGTCCTGTGGCCCCTTAGAGACTACATGCACTTGTGAGTAACACCCACTTCATCCGATGGATTTGGGATGGAAATACAAAATCCAGTGTTTCTAGAGCAGGGAGTTGGGGTGTGAGGAGGAAGGAAGTTACCTGTCACTAAGTAGGACCAGTTAATGAAGCAAATTAAGCTGGATATGTCTCATTCCTGTGAATGGCATAGGTGATGAATGAGCCAGTTAGGATCTCTATTCAGGCCAAGGTGAAGGATATTAAATTTTTAAATGAATTCCAATTAAGATGTCTCCCTCTGTGACTGTGGCAAAATTCTTTTGTAGACGAGAGAGTGGCTTTTGGGAAAGCTGCTGTTTTCTACCTGTGGGCTGTTGGAGCCCCCGTCTTTTTGGCCGCCATCACTTTCCATCGCATGAGCTGGTGAAATAGCTTTGTGTCTGTCATACCAATCAGGCTCCATGGGGCAATTTCCTGGGGACGTTCTGTTCTACCACTCATACCCCTGCCTTGAACTGTCTTCTGGGACAAGCCTCTGCAACAAGCTACTGACGCAAAGGACGCCTGAGAGCACTGTGCTTTATTCAGTGGCTTGCATTTACTATGTCACTCTGGCATCACCCTGCTTAACCAAAGCTAGCTGAGGGGCCAGTGTGGATGCTTGCACCCGTTTCGAGAGAATTACATCAAGGAAATGAGCAAAGAATATTTTTCCTCCTTTTTCTCCTTCTCTCTTGCTTGTTCTCTTTTTTCTTTCCCAAAGATTGAGTATAATCAGAGCTAATCAGAAAATTATGAGCTGTCTGATTGCTGATTAGATTCCTAATGTTAATATAGTCAAGAAGCCTCTCTTGGTGTTGTATTTTAAGAGAAGTGTAAAAATAACATCTTTGAAGGCAAGAATCAAATCTACTGTAGCAGCAGGAGATCTGGCTCCAAAGAAGGAAGACAAGCTTTTCCGGCCCTGGGAAGGAGACAGGCCAGTGGAGGGTGAAAGATCGGAGGAGGGGAAGGGGCTGGAGCAGTCCAAACAGTCATTAGATGCATTAGCCTGGAGATGATTGCTTTGTTGCAGAGCAAAGAGGGTGTGCAGGGACAGCCCTTCCTCTCAGAGCTTGTTCCTTATGGAGAATCAGGCCTGAGAGCCTCACAGCTGGGTCTCTCCTAGCAGCAGGAGTGAGGTTTTCTTTCTCCCTCTTCTCCCAGAAGCTTGGCCCTTTCATTGTTCAAAGCCGTGAGCCCCTGGCCATGCAAAGGGAGCTTGGCTAGCTAGGGTGAGATGAGTACCTGGCATGTACCCCAGCAATGTGAGTGAGAAGCAGATGCCTCTGATAAAGCTGGCAGTCCAAGCAAGAGAGGCCCTGTGCTGTGTAAAAGTCTCCTTCGAACAGACTGCATAGAGAAGAACCTAGTGCTACCAGGCCTGCTTACATCACTTGGCCCCTCAGGACTTCCTGTGCATTTCAGCTGAGAATTCAAATCTCTGGACTGTTCTCCAAGTGGGGAAACTGCTATCTGAAACCTTTGTTCTCGCTGGGTCTTGAGGGGGCAGGACACAGCAGTTTGGCTAACTCTTTCCTACGCTCTTGCCTGCGACCCACCAAGCATCAAGTGTGGAAATTGCCAGTGAGGTCTGTTAGCTGTATTTCACTGGGTCCCCTCTTTGCAGCTTGTGAGCACCTTCCAGGTGCACAGGGCAGGCCTGGCCATTCCTGCTGCAGTGTTCCATGGAAGCTGTTGTGCGTCTGCTCAGGAGAGATTCAGGTGCTGCCCAGCTGATTAGCACAGCACCCAAAGCCAGCAGTGAGTGTTTCTACTGGTGGTGCACATTTGCACATACCTTGGTGCTCATAAAAAATTATTCTGCACATGGTTGGAAAAGATTAGAGGGAACTTTGTTTTTCTCCACTGTGCACCATCTCCAACTTTTCTTGGTGTGTCCCCATTCCTCAGCACTTCTGGGGGAGCTCCTCAGTCGTCACAGCACATGCTCTCTGGAGTGTGGCCAGTGTCAGTTGCGCTCCATTGACCACCTCATTTCTGCCCCTGAGCTTTGTGAGGGTCAGGCCTCCTCTCTTGGTTTGCTCCCCAGTAAGGAAGCAAATATTCAGCACTGCTCCAGAATGAACTTTAACTGCCCTCCCCACCCCCGCACACACACACAGCAGCCCTCTTTGTGCTTCCCATTGAGAAACCTCTTGAAAACTATTCCTGAGTGCTCTGCTGGCATCAGCTGTCTTGCTGATGAGTGTCAACTCCTCAGGGAGGGAGGTGCCCTCGCTGCACCTCAGCCTAAAATCTGGGCGAGTGGGGAGGAGTGCAGGAGTGCTGGAAACTGCTTTAAATCATTAAACATCCTGCTTAAATATTTGGCAGAGAAAGTTTTCATCAGCCTTGCAATGGGCACAAGCGCAGGAAGGGAGCCAGTCTGCAGCCGGTGATGCCGGGACTGCCTGGCTGCAGGGGACAGGGCTGAGGTTCCTTCTCAGCACAAGGGGCCAGATGCCGACAGGAGTTCAAAGTGCACCGTGCAGTGTGTGTAGGGGCGGGCTCTTTGAAAGCTGAAAAACACAGAAACAGCAGTGAACACACGCAGTCCTGGCAATCCCCTCCAGTTCCCAAACTGGAGGTCCAGATCCTCAGCTGGTCTAGTTAAGCAATGCTTCAGTGAAGTGGAGACAGGCCCAGTCACACCGCTGGAGGATGGGGCCCTGGGCTTTTACTAGTGTGCTAGACTTTGTCCAAACATAACTTAAAGACACTCCTTGTTGTTTCTTTCCAGAAGGCTTACAAAGGCAGAGCGCCCCAGCTATTTGCCTGCTGCTGGTTTCTTTTTACACTCAGCATGTCATTTTGCTCCTTGTGGGTTTTGTACAGCAGCAGCAGTTCAGCGTGGCTTCTTACGCGCGTCCCCATTCACACGCTGGCGTCGCTGACAGGGGCTTGGCACCAGCTCGAGATGTTAGCTCGTTAAGTTCTGCAGCTGGGCCAGCAGGCGGAGCTCTGCCTCCCTCACACGCCACTTTTAAGAGCAGGAGATGCTTTGCAGGAAGCGAAAGATGTTGCCGTTTCGCATTGGCTATGAGCCATTTGATTAGCTGATCGGTACAAACACACAACTAGCGGTTATTTTAAAAGTGCCTGGAAGTGTTCCCCAGCACTGCTTAAGCAGATATAAGATGTCAGCAGTCTGGGTGTAGCTACAGACAGTTTGTGAGCACAGTCATCATCTCGTTTCTGAGGAAAAGGATTTGCACTCGTTCCCCACAGAAGTTGGCAGGGTTGGCACACGAAATCCAGAAGTCAGACAGAAACGGGCCTCTGGTATGGCACACGTTCTCCAGATGAGCAAGACTGAGTAGCAAAGAATCGCACTGCACCTGACTGGATTTCCTTCATGATTGTTGAAGCCTTGACAATTCCATGCTGATGCCCCTTACTCACAGCCTCTAGGTGCAGGAGTGATCAGGGAAGCTCCATGTGCTGCTGCTTCCCCTGTCACTGGCTCCACAGATCCCGTTGGCTGGGAACTGAGGCCAATGGGAGCGGCGGTGGTGGTGCTCGTGGGAGTGGGCAATACACACTGTGCAGAGTCGCCAGGACCCTCTGCCTAAAGGCTGAACGTAGTGGTTGCTTTTGGGTGTAGTGTGGAGCCAGGACAGGCAGACAGGCAGTCTACCTTAGCCCTGTTGTACCACCAGCTAGAAGCCTCCCGACGTAAGGCTCTGTCTCAAACTTTTTCCTCCACCCCACCCATCCGGCCCAGGTTGGAACCCCCTGCCACACTCAAATTCCCAGCCCCTGCATCCTGAACCTGAGTGCCCTCCTTCACAGAGCCTGCACCCTGAACCACCTCCTGCCCCTCAATTCTAGCCTCACCCTAGGGGCTAGCGGGAGCCCTGCTCCTCTCCCTCCCCCTGCCTGCTGGGCCATGTGTAGCTCCCAGCTGAGTTTTTCTGTGGGTCACTGGCACCTGACAGAAAAACATTTCCCAGCCCCTAATCTAAGGATAAGACAGACGACAGTCCAGTACAGCAGAGTTGGGGCAGTGCACAGGACCAGTCAGACCATTCTAACCCTCCTGGGTAAGTGGCAGTCACAACACCCTGCTGCCTAACCACTACTGACCATGGAGCAGGCCTTGTGGGGTGGATGAGTATAGAGCAGAGAAGTACAGTGGTCTTGTGGTTATTTTGTGGTCAGCCACTTCCATCCATGGGGAAGAGGGAGAAGATACCTGTGGATGAGCTCGACTAATGG
The DNA here is from genome assembly GCF_033958435.1 of Carettochelys insculpta. Classification (NCBI taxonomy): domain Eukaryota; kingdom Metazoa; phylum Chordata; order Testudines; family Carettochelyidae; genus Carettochelys; species Carettochelys insculpta. Next base: position 2,176,491 of record NC_134147.1, on the reverse strand, counting down.
GTAGTGAAGGCTGGTGTTGCTGGCAGAGCAACGAAAGAGATGATAAGTTGGCCAGGAAGGGCTTTCCATGCCAGGAACGGTTGTTTGTGTTTGATGCCTTAGCTCTGGGTGAGCCTCACCTTTCTGCATCAGTACGCGAGCAGATAGAGGGAGGTTTGAAAATTTTACTGACAACCATAAGTCACTCAGGCATGGTCAGAAATGTTACCGTCTCATGCTAGAACTTGGTATTTTATAGCGTTCTGCTGGTTGTTATGACCTGAGGGAAACACACACCCCTCACCCCCCCATTAAACATGGCCTTGTAACCTCCTTAGGGAAACTTCACCCTCAGAAGTTGGCAGGCACCAAACCCGTGCGCCACTTGAGCCTGGATTGAGTGGCACATCCCCTCCATGCCTATGAGTTGTAAATGGAGCACAGGTAGAGTCCCAATAATAATTGCAAGTTGTATTTGCAGTTTCGAGCTTGTGTCTCATTCACTTCCCTCCCTGTGAGATGCATCCTGACAGTGTAGCAACATCAAATGCCTCGTGTGCAACTGATCGGAATGTGCGCTAGATTCCAGTCTGGTAACTGGATGTAGCAAGTAAGACCGTGTCTGAAAGTTGGGGTTTTTACTGACTATTGTCTAAGGGACTGAAGGGTGGATTCTTAGGGTCACATATGCGGGGGGTGCTTCTGAATTGGATTCCTGCAGGTCTGTGGTCAGTGGCATGCATGTACGTGCTTCCTCCTTTCTCTTTTCTCTTCTACCATGTTTACCTAATTTGAATATGAATAGAATTCTGTGCCCAAGAATTGGGTCAGAAGCTTGGCCTGGCCATCTCTGGGCTCCCAGATCTGTAATGCTGCATGGGTGGGCTTCAGTCAATGGAGCCATCTGAAACATACCACTGTCCTTCCACTCTGTACTTAGTCTGTCCTCCCCATCCTGCCCCCTTTGTGACTCTCCTTTCCAGTCTCTCCAGACGGCTATATGGACCACAGAAATAAATATACGGTTTGAATGGCAGGTATTCTATTCACTTACACTAATGTTCTGATTAAAAAGCTCCTCTCCATTCATTGCGTGCATCTGCTTTGAATCATCCTGGCTCCAGTATTGTATGAAGGACTAGATACTGTAATTGTCCCCCATTGTCACCTCTTAATAACTTGGCACGATGTTATCAGGGTAATTTTTCTTGCTAAGTTTGCTTAATTATATTTTGTTATTCAATGAAAAACATCAGAAAATGGCAAAGTGGGGAAGATAGGAAGTCTGCTGCTGAGTGGCTAATTTGCAGACACAAATGTCTCTGGTCTATATGGTAGGGAAGTTTTGTTTGAGGGAGGGAGGGTTCCGCTGAGGCTTCTGAAGTGCCAATAACCCCCATGAAAATGAGCTGTGGTGAAATATTTTAATTTTTACAAACCGTTGTGGTTGGCGGATTAGCACCGAAGTGCCACCATACCTTGGAAGTCTGCATTGTTCTGTGTGTTATTTTCAATCGCTAAATCACACATGGAAGAACTGAATTAAATATTTTGTGGGGGCAGGACTCTCCTTTGGGTGGACAGCTGTGTTTGCCAGGTATCGGTCCAGCGTGGTTCAAAGTAGCCAGGGTACTGAGCCAACATCGAGTTGATAATGGAGATGCTGATGAGGTTTTAGTCAAGTACCAACTTCGGGCAACTTGGTTTAGGTTCTCTGGCCTATGTTTTTACAGGAGGTCAGACTAATAGTCTAATAAGCTCTTCTGGTCTTAACACCTGTGAACAGAGAGAGGCACTTTTTGCCTGGCTGCAGTAATCAGCCACTGTGAACGTCACTTTGAACTTCGCTGTGAAGAACTTTGTTGTTACTCTCGGGGGTCTTATCCTAAAGGATATTGCAAAGTTCATCTGGTTCTTGCTGGGCCACTAGGTTGTGGAGTGGACCAGCAGGTCAAGTAGCTGGTATCTTCCATTAGATGTCAACTGAAACAAAGCAGAAGCCAAGAGAGGCCTGCCTCCTGGCATTGCCATTAGGGTATGTAATGAGCCATCAACATCGTGCCTTTCACCCCGGTGTTTGTGTACTATTCTTCAGTTACTGTTGGGTGCAGCTCAGTGTTGGTACTGCCCCTCAGTTATTGTTTGCAACCTCATTCTTTTGCTGTGTGCCCAGTTACTGGCAGCAAACCCACCTGTACCACTTGGGTAATTGGTTGCCAAGTATTTTTTCCCTGACTCTCAGTTGTGATTGGCTGCACTCCTCTGCTCTGTCTGCTACATCCCACTAGTTACTGGCTTCTTTCAAACGTTTATCTCCTCTGAGTGACTCCTGGTTACTGCGTCAGTGCTTGGCTGGAGACGAAGAAACAAAATAGACCAAACTCTGAATGCAGGAGAGCAAACAAATGAAAATCAATGACTTCAATCTGCAGCTTTCCAAAGGTCCCCTGGTTGGGGAGGTGGGAAAGAGAGGGAGCGGGGAGGGTCCAGCTTTTGAGAGATGGAAGGGCCGAGCTTAAATGAGTTTTTCCCGGTAACACATGTGCTGACCTTTTTAAAAAATGTAATCTATTTTATTAATTCTTTCTTTTTATCAAATTCGTCAGTGCAACACTAAATATATGACTCTGGAAAAGGTCAGGAAATGTGTAGTTGGTGAAATCTTGTTTCAGTTGATGGATTTTCCCTGAGGGGATTTTTTTCCCTCTTTACTTTTGTTTCCCTTAATTTTTTTTTCATAACAAAGTGTTAATTCGTTTTGATTTTTCCAGGTTTAGGGATGCAGCTGAGATACACTCCTCTTTAATCAGAGAGAAAAACACTAAAAGCTCTTTAATTTCTCTGTCCATGGGTTTGACTGTGCAGCCTAGACATGAATCCAGGATCAGGCCTGGCATTTGCAAAGGAGAACTAATGTGGGATTTGTTTTTCCTTGTGCGGCTGGAGTCACATCTGCAAGGAGTGAAAATCAGACCCACATTTACGCAAGTCTGAACTCTCCCCTCTGCTGTGAAACATGTTAAGACCAGTGTTCCCTGTAAGCTGAGTGCTTGGGCAGTCATTCTGGGTGCCACAGGGCTGATTGGCAGAGTGCCCGCAGCCTGCAGTCTGTGTTTCTATGGGTGGTGCACATCCATGCATGCCTTGGGGCACATAACAAAATTTATTCTGCCCATAGATGTAAAAAATTAGAGGGAGCCCTGGTTGAAACCAGCTGGTAGATTTGGATTTCTCTCTCACTTGTGGCAAGTTGTTCCAGTGGAATCCAGCCCTGCCTGTCACAGCAGGTACCCAGAGACAGGGGAGAACCAGAACTAGTCGGGGCATTTTCAGCAAAAGGATTTTTTGTTACTCAAAAATGCCAGTTTGTCATAACTGTCTCATCCCTTGGGAATGTAGCAGGTCCACTGGATTTCTGGTGCTAGGGTACTGACTGGGCTGTAGGAGAACCAGGTTCAAATCCCTGCTCCAAATCGGGCTCTGCTTGCGTCACCCCAGGAGAGTGCCCTCACCAGCTGGCCATTCTGCAGTGGCACACTCTTCCCACCAGCCCTCGATTTTACCAGAATATGTTGAAAGGTCTCAGGTTCCTCCCGATACAAGATGGGGAAAATTGTCTGAAATCTCAGCAGTTTTCATGGCATGGGCAAACAGCTTCCCATCCAGCTCCCAGGGATCTTGGACCCCTCCTCCAGTAGTGGGAAGCAAATTCTGCATTCAGCACCTTGGGTGCAATTCCCATTCACCTCCACAGGAGCAGCCTGTGCCTGTCCCTGCTTGACAAAGCCCTGGCTGGGATGATTTAATGAGGGTTCATTCTGCTGTTGGCAGGGGGCTGGACTCCGTGACCTGCTGAGGTCCCTTCCAGCCCTAGGATTCTATGAATCCATCAGGCATCGCTAGAGCAATGCTGTTGAGGCCCGCACACATGCTACACCTACAGGTACACATACACCTACAGACTTAGGCTAGGAGGATTGGACGGCCACACGCTTTAGCATATGGGCAGCAGTGAGGGCTAGCTCAGCTGATGTTGCCAGAGCTGCAGCCACAAGGTTGTCCCTAGGTCTTTGTTTGGTTCCTGGCAGCGTCACTGCCGACGGGCGAACTCAAACCTGGGACCTGTGGAGCTCAGTGCAGGAGCCTCTACAGGTTGAACTAAAAGCCAGGTGGCTTTCAGCCAAGGCTGAAGAGGAGACTCATTCTTTCTCTGTAAATGGTCTGGTGTCTCTACATGGGACAGTGAATGATGCCCCAGAAGTGTGGGTTACACCACTACCAGCGTGATGGTCCCTCTGCCACACGAACTGCCAGGGAGATCTCCGTGGTGCTAACATGGACTCTGAGGGGAGTCAGAGCATCCTCACTTTTCACATGGGTTCTTTCTTCTCTCCTCTAGTTCATCAGGAACCTTGGCCCCACTCCTGCAGCTGACTCGCACAGGAGTTGTGCTTTCCTGACAGAGAGGGTGTGGAGCAGGAGATACTGAATTATGGCAGTTGCGGTCCCTAATCAGCATGTTCCAGATCTTCTGAAGCTGCGACTGACCACGGCAGTCACTGCTGCTGATGGCCAGGTGTTGGGACTGTCCCAGGCTGCCGGCTTCCCCGAGACCATCCCACCTCCCCCTCCCTTCGCTCTCCCCCCCCCCAAAAAAAAAACTGCCAAGAGCCACAGCCAGGCCCAGTGGAGGTTCTAAAACTGCATGGCCTGTGGGCACCGCACGCCCTGTTCCCTGCACTCATGAGGGGGAAATGGCAGCAGGGGCTACACACTGGATGCCATGATGCTAGGAGGAAACTTCCAAATCAGTGGTACAAACAGTGCAGGCAGCGGGAGGGATGGAGCCGTGAGCAGGTCCTACGTGGGCCCCTATAAGTCCTGCTGTGCCTTTGCAGCCGCTCTCTGCCCGCTTCCCCTGCGGGGGTGCTGGCAGGCTGATTCTGTGGCCTGGCACCGATCTAGAGCCTCCAGATGCTGACAGCAGTGGTGGGGAGAGGTTCCACAATGGGATTCCCATACAGTAGCAGTACGCTGCAGGGGAAATGAATGAAGACAATAAGAAATAGCTGTATGCTTCAAACCTCCGTTCCAATGCTTATGTTGCTCTTTATTAGTAGTAAGAATGGGAGTCAAACAAACTGGCTGAAGGAGGGAGGAGGGTCTAAATTCTCATTATCAGGGCCTTTATTAGCACCAAAGCTCTTTTCAGCACCATGTCTGCGGGGCAGGAATTGTGCCTTAAATGGGGCAGAGCTGAATTTTTGTCAACAGAAAGCAGAAGAATTATCGTTTTAAAAAAAAGGGAGTCAAGTCAGAAATTGATGGGGGAAATGAAATTAAGGGAACATCAAGAGTCTGTGAAGGCTGGAGAACGCAGCGCCTGGGAGGAAAGTCCAGGGGAGAGCATTCCCTCTGCACCGAGCTTTGCAAGCTCTGGAAGAAAGGCTGGAAGTGTGGCCAGAGCTCAGGGCTGGCCGTCAGAAGAGGCGGTTATTGTTGGCATGGTGGGGGAGTCTGAGAGTTGTTGTCATGGACCACAACCCCATTACGTGATGTGCATCGTGTTTGTATTGCTGTTAGGTGTGTTACAGGAGCACGTGTGTGCCCTGTTCCTGGGCCCCATGATGCCTGGTGCCATACAAACAGAACAAAAATAAAGTCTCTGCCCCGCTGCCCCAGACAACTCCTAGTGTAACAAGAAGACAAGGCAATATTGATCACCACACTAGTTGCTGGTCTCTGCACCCCAGCAGCCCTAGCCAGCATCCACTGTTTTGTAGGCATCACAGCATAGGATATGAGGCATTGAAGGAGGATAATGAGGGAGCCTGGAGGATTATGGGGAGCTCCTCTCAAGTGTGAGGGGCAGCTCTGAAGAAAGCTTGTTTGAAAATGTAACAACTAGGGGATGGAGGCTGGGGCCATGGACAGATCGGAGGCAGGAGTCAGCATCTCCACAGCCAATGAGAGATGACAAGTGGGGCTCTGCCCCAAACGGGGTGTGCAGCTGCTGTTACATCATCCAGTTTCCAAAGCTGGGCAGGAGGGCAGAGATTAATTAAGCCCATTGCCAGTGCAAATGGCCACGCAAGCAGCTTCCGTCCCTCAGCCTGTGAGCAGGACAAGGAACCTCAACAATGCTGCAGTGACGGTGTGGTAGTGAAATTCCTGAGGGTGGGAAAATATGGGTGTATTAAATTGTCCTTTTTTTTTTTTAACATATCATGAACTGAATATTATTGTACTGTGGTTGCCAACCACAGTAGCCCACTGCTGCAGGCGTATGTTGTCCAGTAACACCCCGACAGTGCAGCTCACGGTCATGCTGCTTGAGTAGCTGGGCTGCCAAAGATCACAGTTCTGCCTTGCATTGTTGCAGTGTTTGGAATGTTTGATGTGGAATACTGCTGTATGTTTCTGATAAGGGCAGAGTTTTTCTTTGAGCAGTGTCCCTCTGGTAGTTCGACTACAGGGACTAGGGACACACATCGTGAGAAAACATCATTCCTGCACAAGGTGAGTAACTGCCTCTTCTCACACAGACTCTTCTTAACCTGTTATCATCCACCAAGGCTGAGTGTTCCTAATAGAAGCAGTATTTCATTGAGCCAGGCCAGATTTTCAGAACCTGCCCATATCAGCCTGGCATTGCTGCCTTCAGCCAAGCAGGGTGCTCAGACATAGACATTCAGAAAGGAAACAGTTAGTTTCATAAACCATCAAGGGACTTTATAGATACCATCGTCTAAGTGACATAGTGCTGGGAGAGCTGAAGAGAGCAGCCAGCCCACACTGTGCCCGGTGCTCTGTGCTTTGTCCAGTCTGGTTTTCAATGTCTCAAGTGTTAGAGCCTCTGCCGCTTCCTGGGGATGCTGTTTCATTGCTGACTGTTACCAGTTTTCTCACTGATACTCAAGTGAACATCCTCTGCTCACAGAGTAAATTTTCTTTGCCCAATTTAATCCCTTTACTCCTCAATAATGGCTACTTATTATTCCTCTGCATAGTGCCCCCTGTTCCCTGGAACCAGACTGTAGCTGATCAGGGGAGTGGCATCCGCCCCTCGCATCCTTACGCATGGGCTGCTACTTGCTCTGTCGACATGTAAAGATGGAGTAATTCTGAGTCCAACCCTCAATGTTACCCATGTCCTATGCTGCAGAGGAAGGCAAAAAAAAAACCCTTGCCAGTCTGAACAAGGGGAAAATGTGTTTTCGACCTCTCGTATGGAAATCAGTTAGACCCTGAGCACGTGGGCAAGACCCAGCAGCCAGACAGCGGGGGAAGAATTCTCAGCAGTAAGTCAGAGCCCTCCCCATGGACCATCCCATCACTGGCCACTGGAAATTGGCAACATACCATTGTAGGAAGTCTCATTATACCATCCCCTATGTAATGTTATCAAGCTCACTCTTGAAGCTAGTTAGGTTTTCCACCGAGTGCTCCCTTGGGTGGCTGTTCCAAAACTTTGCCTCAAAACCTTCACCTGTTCTGAAGCGTAAGCTTGCTCAGATCTCTCCTTAGTCATCCTGTAGCCACGTGACCTCTCCTGTGGGCTTAGCCCAGCCCTTCCAGGGTCCTTTGTTCTGCTGCTCTTTGCAGAGCACTGTTTAAAGTGTTCTGACGTTTCCCTGACCCTTGTGTATGGTTTGGGCTTCTCTAGCTCAGCTGTTCCGATCCCTGTAAATTCCAGTCTCACATATGGGCCCAGCCCTACCTAGCTTGGACACACACTGCTGCTGACAGATCCTGTGTAAGTGCCTCATTGCTGGTAACTGAGCTGATCTCTGCCAAGAGCAGCCAAAGGAACTGACATGCTATGTCAGCTGTCTGCCTTTAGTTCCACAGACAGCCTGCCTCCGAGCTGCCCACTCCATCCACAGAGCCAATGGGGGACATCACAGAGGCTGTCTGGATGCCAGGGACGGGAGTGAGGAGACATGAACAAGGGGCAAGAGCATAAGGAGGGAGGATACCAGGGCTTTAGGGTAGGAGGGGTTAAGTGGAGCTGTGCTGAGGAGGGGAAGATTAGTGGGGATTGCAGCCATGCAGCGTGCCAGGCAGACTCCCGTACATGCTTGTGGAGGGATTGGTGCTTGAAGTGTGTTCCCTACCTCCCCATGTCCTTCCGGGGATGCCGGCGCTGTGTGTGCATTGTGAGAAGAGCAGGGGTTGGCAAGCCGGAAGAGGAGAAACAGGAAGGAGAGGGTGTTTGGGGAGGAGGAGGCAGGAACTTAGTCAAATTCGTGGTCGTTTCCTTGATTTTTAGAAGCTTAGGGCAGCGGGAGTCGAGCATCAGCAAGCTTGGCACTGCAGTGGAGGGAATGTGTGTACATCCAGGACCTTGGTCATACAGGGGCCCTTGGTGATGCAGCCAGAGGGGCTGTGGAGATAGGTTAAAAATTGCCCCATTCTGAGGACAGCACTCCACCCATAAACAACTTCCCCCCCTGCTCACATTAAAGCATGATGGTTGATGTGGTGCCAAGGCCTCATGCCTAGGAGAACTCCACTCTGCATGAGCCATGGCAGCTAAAGCCCACGCTCACTAGAGAGCCAGTCTAGACTGGGACGCTTACATGGGCTTGGCCGTGCTGTGCATTCAGGTGGAGGAGTTCAGTCTGTAACACTGCTTGTCCAGTACTGCGTACCAGCACTCTGATTCGCAGAACAAATGGCTCAGGCTGAGGGCCAGATCCCTGGAAGTAGAAGCTTCTAAAGGGAGTCCCACAGAGATCCGCCGGCCCAGGCGCTGCTAGCCTCTCTTGTGTAGTCCCACTGAAGTCGGTGCAGCAAGGCAAGTGGGATCTGGCTCTGAACCGTAATGCTGCTGGCTGGCGATGCATGGAGGAGCCACAGCTGCTGAGAACATGAAAGCACAGCCACTCCAAGCAGCTGATGTCTTATTGCCAATGGAATTAAAATAACCCTGGGAAAAACACAAAGCAGATTTATTTGTTCTCCTCAATTAAAGCAATTACTGTGCTCTTGTGAGAGTCAAAACACAATTCTCAGCCGCCTAGGCAGGCAGCTTTTGCTTGTGGCAGGTCAGTCCGTGTCACTCCCCTCCTGTTGGAAGCTGTAAGCTGATAACATTCACCTCTCCTGCAGCACTTCACACCAACAGGGTGGAAGAGTGACAGCAGCACACAGGCCTTGTGAAGCACTTAGAAGATAACGTGATGCCCTTACGTGTCATTCTCGCTGACATTTGCAGGGGGATGAACGGGTTTCCCTTCCCACCATATGTACAGTAGCACGATCGTTCCTACTACACAACTGCTCGTGGGCACGAGCATGCCAAGGCCTAGCTAGCCCAGACAGTAATTGAAGCTGACTCTGCAATGAGAACAAGAAATGATTTCATGGCCAAAGTGAAATGAGCGTGGAGTAGTAATAATCCTGATTGTAGCCGGAGAGGCAGCGACTGCTGGCATTACCTATATAACGACTTTTGTTTAGCCCCTCTAACCAGCCACTTACAACTCTGTGAAGCTTTTCCTTCTGATTTCCTATGCTTGGTTGCTGCCTAGAGGGGAATGATTTTATTTTTATGTTTCTGAAAGTCGGAGCCAAATTGGTTCTGCCATTTTTGAGTGTGGTGATGAAAAATGACTTTAGTCATTGGAAGAGAGGCAATTGCAATCTTTTCTTCATAGCAGTTATCACACCCAAATGGCTTCAGGTATCGAGCTGAAATTTACCAGGGACTAGTTGTTATGGGAAAAGTACCTTCTTTAAAACAGCCACTGAAAACTGGATTTGATGTGACTGCATTATCCCTTCCCCCTCCATTGCAACCCTGACTCTGTGCAGATGCAGTGAAATTCTCACACACTCACCAGGGTAGAGGAGACCAACACAGATCCAATGTACCATAAGATGTGAATGGTGCTTATGACTTGGGCTGGCCATCTGTGCATGGAAAAAATTCCACATTTAGTGCAGGATTTCCTTGCTGAGTTGATGACTTGCCCAACTCAGGAATGCCACCCGGGACAGGACTAGAGGCTCAGCTCCACTAGGGCGTCAGACACATCTGGAAAGGTAAGAGCTTCCATTGCCAAGAGGTAGCACGAGACTAGGGTGGTTAACAGAGGTCTATATCATGATAGCCGCAGAAGGGTAGGACTGGAAGGGATCGCACCCTGCCCATCACCTCCCCCATGTTGAGACCGGGTTACAGATACCTGGAAATTCTCTTCTTATAATGGTCCCTTGGGAATTCGATTGGAAACAAAAGCTTCTGATGGGAACAGCTGCCATCCAAACAAAGGGGCTGGGGCCTTGCGCAGAGACACTGCTCCCAGTAGGAAAAGCACGGCCGGATGTTAGAGCAGCTGTTGACAACAGACAAGGGCCAGGAACTCCCTGTGATTTCCTATCTTAGTTATAGAACTGGTGGGTGAGGGAGTCCAGGAATGGAGTAGTCGAACGTTATTATCAACTCTTGCAGCGTTGGTGTTTTCCTCACAGCTCCAGCAGCAGCTAGAATCGGGTTATTACCTAAGAATCTACACTTGCATTTAGGAAAAGAAGCAAGTTTCTAGCCTGCCTGGTTGCACAGAAAAGCTGGAAAATGAGACCCCTCCTTAAGCACCTCAGCCCTGAGGAATTTATGATTTTTATGATTTGTAAGTGACACTTGTGGTCTTTGGGGGCCTGACTCCTGATTTTTGATGGGATGGAGTTAACTGTCCCTCACTGGGTACTTCTCTGTGATTGGTTAGGGACTTTTCAGGTGGTGGGCAGGCGTTAGGCATGCCCACACCATCCAGATGGTTCTCATGTAACAGAATCTGTTCTGGGTGGCTTCTTGTGTACTTCCTGGGCCACCCACAGGATGTCGGCAGGCATTGATAACTTCTGCCAGAACCACATTTGCTATTGTTGGCCAGCAGGAGGGCAAACTCTTACCTACATTTGTGTTTGTTTTCAATAACTAGGGCCATCCCAGTTTCACAGTGTGTCAGGAATGTGAATGTAAGCCCTTGCACTTGAAATCCAATCTCCCCCTTACTGCTCGGAGTGTCCCACTTGAGCGGGTGGGGATGGGGTGCTCCGAGGTTCAAGTCCCAGCTGGTCTAAGGAGACAGAGGACTTTGTCCTTCCCCTGCACAGCTGCTTTACTCTCAGGAGTTGACAAGACACACAACCCAGTGCTTCCCCCATGCTGCAGGAAGCTCCAGCCCTTTGTCCTGCTATTCCACTTTGTTTGCTTAATTAACTGGCTGGTACGATCAGAAAACTTGCATTTATTTTGAAATGTCTTGAAATATTGTTAAGCACAGTTTCAGATGTAAGATGTCAAGAGTCTGGTGGAAGCTAAGATTGGGTTGTTGGCTGTGATTACATCACACCCATCAGGAAAAACAGTTGAATTCATTCCCCATATAACTTGGTGGGGTCTGTCCACCGAAGTCAGATTGAAAATTGGCCTATGGTTTGAAGCAGCTTCTGCTGAAGAGGTGCAGACATCCATGAATGAGGTAGAATCACCTGTTCCTCTTTGGGTTTCCTTAAACAACGCTCTATTTTGTTCGAAGAAAGAAAGGCCACAAGGATTGAGAGGCATAGAGTGAGAGTCCAGCTCTGATGCATTCAGTTAGCCCCAGCAAAGCACCAGCCTTGCCCGTGCTCAAACATATCACAAAAGAGACCATTAGCAGCCCAGACATCTCACTGTGAACCTCTCTGCTACTTTCATGGGGCAGAGAGAACCCGCATGCGTATGCTTTGGGAAGGAGCTAACCCTTTGCAACTAACCTCCAATACATTACATTACATCCTCCACGTTACCCCAGAGAGCCAGTCAGGCGTGGTCACTTGGATGCCAAGGCATTTAGTATAGCTTGCTGTGGTCTTACCTGGCTGCACTCTTCTGTACTGAGCACAGCCATCACTGGCTCCTGCCTCTGCCTCCCCGCCCTGGCACTGCAGGACTGTGCTGCACTCTTGGTGAGTTGTAAGATTGCTTTCAGCACCTGGCAGATACAGGCTAGTTTGCTCTTCCGGAGCTCCTTGTCCTAAGGACACTGCCAGCCTAGAGACGTATTTAAACTGCCTTGAGATAATGGCAGTTGCCAGTGAAATCAAAGATGACGTGTTTGTCCCCCATGTCAGACGTGTCCCAGTGGATGCGCTGGATTTTCAGTGACTGCCATTGGAGGTTGTGGAATCTCCATCACTAGAAATATTTAAGAGGTTAGATAATCATCTGTCAGGGATGACCTAGCTGGTGCTTGGGCCTGCTGTGAGTGCGAGGGGTCTGGGTTCAGTGACCTCTCAAAGTCCCTTCCAGTTCTCATATTCTATGATTCTCAGCCACTCTTCATTCTGCAGCACTTGAGAGGGAAACGTGCTGCGTTAGAATGAGGGCACATCTCTCCTGGACCCCAGGTGTCTGCAAGGATTCGGCAGAGCAGGTAGGAAGAAATAATGCAGTAGCACTGAAACATAATCTCAGCCTCTGTGCGGACTCCCTAGGAATGCACATGCTGGAGCCGGCGCGAGAGGACACTTTCCCCTCCGTGGGGCAGGATCCTGCTTGTCACAAGTGTTAGAGCAGCATTTTCAAAGGGGTCGCTGACTGTGTTACAAACCTGGCAGCTTCCTCATATGGTAGTCTCCCCGTGGTTTGCTGGTGGGCAGTCCCCGTCTGATGAAGTACGTTCAGGGAGGAAGGCCAATGAATAGACAAAACCCTGGAAGGCCTGGAAGTGGGGTTGACAGAGAGACAGGGATTCACAGAACTCAAGTGTGGCAGAAAATTGTGTAGCTGAACCCCACATGTAACTTAAGGCTTGTTGCCAAACCTGAATTTACCAGGATTATGGTAGGGAGGAGAATTTAAAGTGAGTAACTATTCCTGATTAGCTCCATGTTTAGACCTCTGGCTGCAGTCTGTGACTTTGACCTTCTCCCTTTGAGGTCTGTCTTAGCCAAGGACATTCCAGCTTGGGAAAGTGGCACCATGTCATCCCAGATCCACTTTCCTTGTGTATGATGAACTCACAACTCCCTGGGTTCTGTTATAGCTAATCTGTTAGGTTGTATTAACTTCTAATGTTCTGTGAAGACTAAGAGCACCCACCCATGGAGTTAAGCAGCACTTTCTGTTCTGGAATAATTCTCCATGTAGACAAACCACTATCAATTTGCAGATCAATATGACTCTTAGAAACTGAGCAGCAATGTTAATCTTACTTACTTGAACTCTTGCACTCTGGGTAAAGCATAGATCATCTATAAATTTCCTTCACTTCACTCTGTCTCAGATCAAAACGTCTGGCTGACCCCATGAGTACCCCAGTTGTTGTCCTTCAGTCTCCGTAGGTCTTTTCTGCATTGTTCGAGGTCTTCCTCTTTTGCGTTTTCTTTGCCGCTTCCATCTCAGAGCTTGATGGACTGTTCTGGATGACGTTTTTTGAAGAGCATGGCCTAGCCATCCCCACTTTCTTCTCTTGATTTGAAAGTCAAGTGGTGCTTGTCCTGCTCTGTTCCAAAGCTGTTCATTTGTGACCAAGTCTTACCATTTGATGCGAAAGGTGTACCTCAGGCATCTCTTTATGAATGTCTGTAGCTTGTGTTTTGAAGACCTTTTAATACACTAGGTCTTGCAGCCCTCCTTTGACGCAGACATGAAAGTTTGGAAGGAAAGGTCGCAACGCTTGACAAAACTGAGTCAGTGACTGGACTGAGCATCAACAAGGGAAAGACCAAGACAAAGAGGATCAACCAGTCCAACAACATCATCGTCACACTGAGAGGGGATGAAGTCCCACTGTGGAGCACTTCATGTACTCAGGGAGTGTTATGGTCAGAGATGGAGGAACAGACAAGGCTGTGAATGTCAGAGTAGGGAAAGCAACAGCTGCATTCAAGTCTCTTTGTTCCATATGGAGTTCACAAATAATATCTGCGAAGATGAAATTGCAGATCTTCAACACAAATGTGAAGAGTGCGTCCTTGTAACTTTAATCTTAGAGTAACTGCTGTTGTTCCATAGTCTGCAGTATAGAAATCCCCAGGCAGCACTAAACAGTGTGAAAGGTCATGTTATAGCTCACACATCACAACATGGCAAGAGGTGATGCCTTTTAAAACTATATTGATTGTCAGTAGTTTCCAATGCAGAGGTTATAACCATCCCCGATCGAACAAAATGCTGAGAATCAAAGTGGAGGTTTTCAAAAGCACAAATGGCCGTGCAGTGTAAGGCTACGTGAACAATGGACTCTCCTGAAAAGCATGGCGGGGAGTGGGGGCGGGGGGAGGGTGGTTACAGCGGGAACTGAAAACTATTTTTGTTTTCAAATTGAAAAGTAAAACTAAATGTTTCGTGTCAAATATTTCCTTTTGATCTTTGCCATTTAAAAATGAAGAAAAGTTTGCAACAAAAAGTCTTTTCAAAATGAAACACCAAAATCTTTTGAAAATAACAAAACAAAAAAAATTGGATTTTATTTTTTTTGGGTGGAGGGAGGTTAAAATTGGAACCATCCAATGAAACCAGCAGAAATTGGAGAAATGTTCTGCTGTCCTAACTCTGTATTCTCCAACAGTTCCCCCCTTCCTTCCTCCAGCACCACTGACAAAAAAAGTTGGCTGAACTTTTTCACCCGGCTCTAATCAGTCACTTAATTTCCATTGAATTTCCATGCAGGTTAAATGCCCAGCTGGGATATACCTTTGACAATCTCTCCTCTGAGTGTTTCTCAAGCTGAAATTTCCTTAGGTAACTGTGTGCTTGTCTCCTCAGCTCCACTTTCTGCATGTGTGATGAACTTAGAACTTCCTGAGTTCGGTTGGAGCTTCTCTGTCAATGTGATTGGTATTAATTTCCAGTGGTATATGAAGAAGAGAAAAATCCATTTTTGATCTTTGTATCATTAAAAGCGTCTCTTTTGCAAAATGAGAGCAACAGTTTTTTCCATTTGATAACATATTGTTTAAGACAATGCATTGTGCTCTGATAAAATTCCTTGTTCTCTTACCCAAATGTCAGGCTCTTCCTTTTCTTGGGGTAAGGGGGTATTTTATTTTTATAAAGAACTGTTCCCTTGAGCACTAAGTAAAATTGATTTTTAAGTGAAACTATCTCTTATAATTGCCACTGAAATGCCTTGTGGTTATTGTAATGGATTTTGAACTGTGACGAGTCCTACTTGATGATCATAGCTGGAGCGTTGCAGATTGTTTGAATGTGATTTAGGGAACCTCGTTGGACTGAGTGATTTGAGATTTGTCTGAGTAAGGAGGAGACAAATGCAGGAGCAGTGGCTCAGTATGCCAGCTAACACATATTCTGCCCTTTCTCGCAACCACAAGCCTGAGAAGGTGCGAGTGCTTCGGACAGCTGGTGCCCAGAGCCCTGCCCATTAGCTTGTCCGGCAGGCATGCTGCACCACACAGCCCTCCGCCTTGTTTCCTTGGTGAGGGCTTTGGGACGTAGCAGCTGAGGAAGGATGAGGAGAAGTATATGAGTAACGGCTGAGCCTACTGAACCTAGTCTTCCTTCACTTACAGGCAGGAGTTCCGTTCTAGATGTTCCCACAAGCCCTGCTGCTTGCAGCAGGAGGAGGGGGAAATGATTCCAGTCACTGTGCACGCAGAGCCACTCTGACCGTCTTCTTTCACCCTCTGGCACTCTCTGTCCAGCTTTAGACCAGCTTGTCAATCCTGGATCATTGGACTAGGAACCAGGACACCTGGGCTGTATTCGATGTTCTCTCTATGGTTTTCCATCCTGGGGCAAAATAAATGTTATGTGCAACGGCGCAGGTGCAGATAGACACCACCAATAGAATCACACACTGTGGGTGCTCTACTAATCAGCTGGGTGGCACCTGAATCTCTCCCAGGTGGCCACCAAAGCACTTGGCTTTGAGGGAACACTGTACGCCTACCTCTGTCCTTAGCTCTGTATGGCCTGGGGTGGGACCCTGCCTCATTTTCCCATCTGTTCACCAGGGTCGATGATACCCAGCCACTATTGCGAAAGTGCTTTGAGATCTATGAGAGAAGAGTGCCACTGTGCGGCTGAGAGTCAGATTCCTCCGGTCTTACCTGTGCCTTGTCTGCTAACATCTATCTGTATGCAAAATAGCTCCTCTTACTGTTCCCTCGTCCTCCTTCCACTCCCCTTTCCTCCGTGTGGTCCTCCCATTTCACCTCGTTGCTCTTCCTGACCACAAGTTCTCAGGGGCAGGGTATCCTTTTGATGTACATGTGTAGCACCAACCGCAATGGGGCCCTGATTCAGATGCTACCAAACGGCAAGAAATAGATGTGTTCATAACGGTATTCACTGGCATGGGTTACATCACTACCACTGGGTTCATTAATGATGTCCTTAATTCAATCTCTCGCCAGCAGTTCTGGTCCAGTTTGCAGCTGTCCCTGCTCAGAGTTGAGTCGGGTTTGTAGCTCTTTTCACTAGCTGGGTTTCATTATCAGTCCTTGAGTGCACATCCTGCCTGCCAACAGCCTTTGGAACGTGGCTGCAGCAAAGGGCAGCCTCGGTGCAGTATTGTCACATCCAGAAGCCAAAAGGCCCCTCAAAAGGCAGGAGCGTTTTAGCTAAAGGTTGGCTGGTGGCTTTTTTGTTGATCTTTTAATTCCCTCCTGTATGTTTGCACGGCAGTCTTGCCAAATGTATTGAGTTGTGTTACTTTGGTCTCTGCTGCTGGGATAGAAGTTTGGGGGCTACAGAGCAAGGTTTGAATGCTGTGCTCTAGTGGGTAGAGCACTGGACTGGGAGTCAGGAAGCATGGACTCTCTACCACCTCCTGCCTCTTATCATTGTGGCTTAGGCATGTCCTTTCTTTCTCTGTACCTAAGGATTCCGCCGCCCCCCCCGTCAGTCTTGTCTCTTTAGAGTGTGAGCCATCCCGAGCAGGGCCTGCCCTCCCTGTGCATATGTACAGCACCTAGCTCCTGAGCTGCTGTCCCACAAACAGCCAAATGAAAACTCTTCCATTGTGAGTAAAGGATGAGCCGTGATGTTTCCATTCATGTCACAGGGAGACCGGTCTGCTTTGTGTGTCCCTGCCTGTTTCACTGGAGTCTTCAGACATAATCAGCCTGACGTTCAGTGAGATCCTTCGATGAAGGGAGCCCCTTCATATCATTTGTTTATTTGCCCAACGTTCTAGGTACGGAGCAAATACATAGTTAAGGATGTTTGGAGACGTGCAGGATCGTAGAATTTAGGGATAGGTTGGAAGGACAAGGCAGCTTTGCATTCTGTCTCCAGCTAAGACCAGCTGTGGCCTGGCTTTCACCCAGCAGCTGCTGTGAGCAGAAAGCTATTAAGACATAGATTCCAGAGGTGTTGACAGAGAGCCCTGCATCAGCAGACACTAAGCACATTTCAGAGCAAGGCCACCTTTGAGAAATGTTGGTTTGTGGCTCAGTAACCCCCTAACAAATCATAACAGCTTTGACATGGGGGTCATTAGGGGCCAGTGCAGGTGTCATCCATGCTTGGGGAAAGTCAGCTGCCAAAAAGCTTTGCAGTCACAGTGAAAATGCACCCAGCAGAAGTGAATTGAAACAAACGGCCTCGTGTTTTGTTGTCGTGCGTGCCGGTAACATAGCAGGAAACTGATGATCACTAGAGATGAGCCACATTTGCTTTAATTTCTAAATAGATTAATTTTCACCTGTAGAGGCCAAACAGAGCCTTGCATTAAGCCCTCTTGCAATCACTGTTCTCAGCTGCTCAGAGAACACATTGATGGGCACAGTGTCAGAAACTGAATAAAGTTCACCAGGGCTTAATTTCTCCTAGCAGGCATGAGATACTGTTTGTAAAGGTTCCTTCTGGTTTGGTGTATCGTTTTAAACTCTGCCCGATATTTGCATTGTCACCCCTGCAGAACTCCAAATGCTTTGTAAGCTGTAATGCAGCCAGCCTCCTCCACTGCTGGGAACAGTTCACGTTGCTTTACATATGGGAAATCTGCGGTTAACGGATGTTCCCAAAAGCGCACGGTTGAGACCATGGAAAAGCTAGGCCTCCAGCCCAGGAGCCCAGGCTGCTGTTTTAACCACTAGGCTTTCTCTGTTGCCCAGGAGGGACTAGAAGCAAAGAGTCCAACAGATTGTCTCCCTAGCCGTATTCTGCGGGGTGAGCAGCGTGAAGTGTACCCTGGCTCTAAGCCAGAGTTCAGCCAAGATCCAGTCTTTGAGGCAGAGGCTGGGGGCCGGGGCGGGGGGGAGGATCATTATGTTTTTGCAGTCAGGGTTGAGGAAGGAAACTCCAACACTGCCTGAGCTGACACCAAGAGAAATGTTGTGCCACTTCAGAGCTCCCCACTTCTGCCTCGAAGGGAGCGAATCGCACGCATCCTGCCCCGTTGGTGAAAGAGTGGCGGCGGAGGATGTGGGCTTTGCAGAGAGGCCACTGCACGCACATGTCCGTGTGGGACAGGCTGCAGTCATGCCCCCAGAAAGAGGGCTACTGTTGGGTGAAAATTCCCTGGGGCTGGATAGCAGTGGGGGAAATGGACCAGCTGACTGCACTAGGCAGCCTGCAAGGGGGAGGGCACTCGGGCAGGGTGTGGCTGGCACGACAATGGCCACACATAGGCACTGTCTCCCTGGGAGTAAGAGTAATAACAGTGGTATGCGAAGGAGCCAGCATAGCCAGCCAGGGCAGAGACAAGGAGATTAACGATTGTCAGGAAATGCAGCCATCACTCAGCCAGGGGCATGGGATTAAGCAGGTCCTGGGGCAGCCCTGTCTGGCTGCCTGCCTCCTTCCCTGCCAGGAGACCAGGCGCTCAGTGGGGCAGAGGTGACCATTGCCCTCGGAAATCTTTGTAATGAGCACTTCAGCACAGGAGCACGTCCCAAGCTGTTGGCGTGGATGCTGCTTGGGCACAGGCTTGGCAGGACTCCTCTCAGCAGAGGGCGTGCAGTTACTGGGGGCGCTGAACGGCGCTGAGGCGGGAGCCTGCCGTTCGTACAATCCCTTATCAACCTTTTGTAGCCCGTGTCCTCCTCCTGCATCAAAGGGGTGCTTGCCCTTGACTCCCCTGCTCTGTGCCCTAGCCTGGAAAGCCCTGCCTCCCCAGAGCCTGTAGTGCAACATCACCTCTGCCCCACGAGCGCCTGGCAAGGAGGAGTTAGGGTTAGCTGTGTTTTGCTGCTCCTGGCGTGGCGCTGAGCTTTCTGGAGACAGTAGATCTCCTCTTGCCCTCCTGGGGATAGCGGCCTTAGGGTTTCTAACAAGAACCATGGCTGGCCCATCCCTAGGCAACCACTCCACTCCCAGGCTGCAGAAGCCTTGGTGGAGGCTTCTCCAGACACAGTCAGCTCCAGCCCACCTGCCTCTCCTCAGCATTTAAGAACCTACACAGGTGTCATGCGAGGCTGATGGATACTGTGCAGCCAGTCATGCCGCCGTGCCCTCAGCAGGGACCTTGGGAATCCGTGTGCCCAGGAGAAGTGTGGAGTTTGTGTTTTTACAATGAATCTTTAGTTTTTACATTGTCAAAAAACAGATCCTGTAGAACCCTCATTTTTCCAACCATCTTGAGAGTGAGGCCAGATCTGCTAATCAAGAGATTGACAGGGCTTGGGGTTTTCTACCGTGGCCCTCAGTGCTCAGGCCGTCTGCTTAAAAATTGTAAATACATCAGTAAGCATGGTGTTCGGCTGCTCCCTACACATACTGTGGCTAGGGAAAGAAGTTCAGTATTTTGTGTTAATCATGGAAAAACACGCATTTGGGGGTGGGGGTCTATTTTATCACAGCTTTTTGGTTTTTTAGCTCAGAAAACTGGGGTCTCTGCCCATTGGTGGGGGGTGGGGAAACCTGGAAATATTCTGGTTAAAATCCCAGTGGTCTGTCTTCCTTTTCCAATGGGATCTGTCTGCCAGAGCATGAATTATCAGACCTTTGCATGGTGACATAATGCACAGTGAATCTGTTGGAAATCACTTTTGGAAGCTTCTATAAGGAATGAATTACAGCCTCTCTGTGCAGTTGGTTTCTTAGGGATGAAGCAGCTCACAAGCAGAAGGAGGAAAACTCTCTTACCACGAAGTTCAGAAATCATGTGTGAGATGGGATTTGCCTGGAGGTTGATGTGTGGATGTTTTATTGCCCATGAGGTTGGATGGCATCAGAGCTCACATAACTGACTTGTAGCTTCACTGCTGACCAGCATTGCAGACTCAGGCCATTAAACCATTCTACCGCACCAAAAGGTGGTCGCTTGGTGTATATCACATGGCTAACTAGGCACTTTGCATGGGCATTACAGGCCAGAAGCTGCAAAGGTTCACACCGTTCCTGGGCTTTAAGCCAGCTGGATTCTGTAGCTCCATCCTGGACTTAAAGCTCTGAAGGCTGCCTCTGGTTTCTCCCACACCTAAGCCGTGTCTACACGTGCACGCTACTTTAAAGTAGCGGCACTAACTTCGAAATAGCGCCCATCACGGCTACATGTGTTGGGCGCTATTTCGATGTTAACATCGATGTTAGGTGGCGAGACGTCGAAGCCGCTAACCCCATGAGGGGATGGGAATAGCGCCGTACTTCGACGTTCAGCGTTGAAGTAGGGACCGTGTAGTTGTTGCGCGTCCCGCAACTTCGAAATAGCGGGGTCCGCCATGGCAGCCATCAGCTGATGGGTTGAGAGACGCTCTCTCTCCAGCCCCTGCGGGGCTCTATGGTCACCGTGGGCAGCAGCCCTTAGCCCAGGGCTTCTCGCTGCTGCTGCTGCAGCTGGGGATCCATGCTGCATGCACAGGGTCTGCAACCAGTTGTCGGCTCTGTGTATCTTGTGCTGTTTAGTGCAGCTGTGTCTGGGAGGGGCCCTTTAAGGGAGCGGCTTGCTGTTGAGTCCGCCCTGTGACCCTGTCTGCAGCTGTGCCTGGCACCCTTATTTCGATGTGTGCTACTTTGACGTGTAGACGTTCCCTCACAGCACCTATTTCGATGTGGTGCTGCGCAACGTCGATGTTGGACATCGACGTTGCCAGCCCTGGAGGACGTGTAGACGTTATTCATCGAAATAGCCTATTTCGATGTCGCCACATCGAAATACGCTACTTCAATGTAGGCTTCACGTGTAGACGTAGCCCTAGAGTTCCAAGAGCAGTGAAGATCTAGGGGAGGGTTAGCTGCAACTCCTGTCTTCCACCCTGGGCTGTTATTTATAGGTGTTTTCAGTGAATTTATATATGTATGGGCTTTAATTCCTAAATATCCTCAAGCATATGTATGTACCCTGTGGCCATATCCCCACCTGCCTATCCACGCCTGCAGCCAGGTGGATGGCATTCATGCAGTATAAATACCGTAAAATCTACACATAAAAATGTGTCTAAGGTCTGGGAGGGTAAGACAGCTGTAGAGAATGCATTTCTGCGATCGCCGTGCCAGAACATTGCAGGCGAGATGAAATGAGAACAACTTGAAACCACTGTGCTAGAATTCGTCACCCAGGGCAGCCTTTGAAATTCCATTGACATCCCACCACTGACATTCACGGGCTGGCCACGCCCCGAAATCATGTTTTTCATGCAGCAGAAGAGGGGAGGGCGAGAGACTGACAGCAAAAGCAAAGAGTAGCCACTGTTTTATCTCCCCTGGGGATCTGCAATGCACAGGGGGTGAGTTTCCTGCTTGTCGATTTATCTTTTCCCTATCAAATATTTGTAAAGAGTAAGTTGAAGGGATAATAGATCTCTGCTGTGGGCACCAGCATTATCTTCTGGGTTCCTGGGTCCTCCCCAGTTTAGAGCACTAATGAAGCGAAGGTGGTGATTCTCCCTTCCTGATCCCTGATGGGTGCTTACCTAAACATCCGCCAGTGGGACAAATTAATCTCCGGGGCAACTGCACGGTCCTTAGCTGGGCTGTGCGTGGGCCAGGGAGACAACAAATGCGGCTGCTTTTCTGCTGCGGAGGGGCCAGCAATTTGCCAACGCTCTGGGACACAAATAGCCATACACCATGGGGATCGGTGCAGGAAGGTCCAGGCCAAGAACAGGAGGTGAGAGCTGGTTTCATCAGCTCTTTGTTCCCCACAAGCCCTGCTGGGATTCCGGGTGTGAGTTAATACTCACTCCATTTTACTGAGTCATTCTCCCTCCAGCTGGCAGAGGCGGTGCTCCAGGGACACGGCGCCAGCTGGTACAGAGCAGCGAGGCTAGCGGTGAATGACTCTAGCCTTCACCACATTGCTCATGAAGTGCTTATTCTGAGAGACGGCCCCTCTTCTGAGACATCCTGGAATGATGTTTCCAGCCACCTGCCTGGGAGTAACCCGCTAAGGGGAGTGCAGGTTGTCAGGGCGGGGTGGTATAGGGCAGGTAGTAATCACAGAGCAACATCGTCCATGCTGCTTCCCTCAAACATTGAACCTGTCGTATCTAGGGAAGGTGGACGATCAGAGCTGAGCCCTGTGATGTAGCTCAGGAGCAGAATTCTCTCCTGCTGAAGGGCAAAACTGGGAGAAGAGAAAATTCAGATTTCCAAACTCCTCTGAGGGGAGGGAGAGTTAAAGAGAAACCTAGACAAGTCTCAGACTCCCCTTAAACAGTCAGCCAGCTCTGTCCTTTTGCCCTTGGGTACTTTTCTATTTTGTGTGATGTAAGGTCCATGGGGACATGAAAGAGACTTACTTCAGAGCCGAAGAAAAGTCTGTCCTTTTCATCTGTGTTCAAACATGGTGCTGGGCTGGCCTGCCACAGTCCCACACAGCCACACGTGTGCTAAACACCCCTGCTCAAGACAGGCACTCTGATTTCAGTAGAGCAGTCGGTATTGCAAGCTCTCTGCTGCTACCCTCTGCAGCTCTCACAGTGACTTGGATCTGAAGCTGGGACCTCCAGAGTGTCCGTTAGTGGCTTTCTGATGGAAGCTAGGATCTGTAGCAGCCAAGGATTCGGCTGGAAGGGTGGAAGGAGCTGGCATGCTAAGTGGGGACAAAATCCAGAATTCTCCAGCGAGTGTGGTGGGTCAGACCAAGTGAGACCCCTTCAGGTCTCTGCACCCCACTTTGTTCGCTCATAGCTGAAGTGGTTTCCTTTTCTCCGACTTGCTAAAACATTGTTCCATTCAAAGGAGGGCACGTGGGCAGCAGGGTGGGAGAGACGCACCACACACCAAATAGCTGCCATCTGTGTTTTCCACCAGACTGAGATGTATCCCCCAGTAGATTCCAGATGCGATAGTGCATCTCCTCCAGTGTTCCCTCCAAGCTCTGCTCCCTGACGGGGTGGTTAAAATAAAGAGTAGCACGTCCCAAACACACGCATCCCGTTCATGAACCCAAATGAGATGTGACTTGTGCAGATCTGTTGTTCTCTTTCTCTGACGGGCCAGCGAGCGCCCTGGGCATCTGTGTTAATGCTGTGCTGAGATGAGTAAGGCCCTAGACACCTCTCTGAACCATTGCTGCAAGCTCCGTGCAGACTCTGATCTCTGCATCTGTTACGCTCGGGCACTTTGCGGAGGTTACCTTTGCAGCTGTGGCAGCTGGAAACTTGGTGGTGTTTAAGAGAAAGCCAATGTTCTGGGGAGCCCCATAGCTGTTTCAGTTAAAGGTGCTGATATGTGGTGCTGGCCATTCAGGAGAAGTCCTCTGGGCTGCCTGTCAGGGATCAAAGGGGTTTGTCTAGCTCTAGGAACTTATGGGGTTGTGGTGGGTACATGGGACAGGACGAGATCTCCAGGCTCTGGCTATCCCAAGCATCTCCATCATCTAATCCCATTCAGGATAGTTGCGTTTCTGACTAGATGGGTTGCAGAACTACCCCTCATCCCCTCTTCTGCGCTGAGCCCGGCTCCCTCCACATGGCAACCTGGCAACTCACAGGTTGACTCCTGCCACAGCTGCCACCCTGGTAGGGCCAGGAGGATGGTCTGTAGTCGATTCTAGATAGTGGCTGCCTTTCAAGCCTTTAGTGCACTGAGCTTTCCCTTAATGCTGAGACACAGGGGACCCTCTGTTCATCCTGGTTTCATTCCTGCTCTGCATTGGGATTAGGTATGTATGGGGGCATTTACAGGTGGTCTAATTCCTGCCCCTCCACTACCAGGGCACCAGGGGTAGGTGTTCCACATCGGGTTACCACGGTGCACTGCCACTGCTGATACCAGTGACTCCTTATCTGGCTGGGTCATCATCAGCCATTGCCGTCCATCCACCCTGACTGCCCGCCCCGGTGAATAAGCACAAAATGGTGTGATGAGTCCTTGGAAGTCTGTGAATTCCACCAATTGCTCTTTACTGAAGGAAGTGGGGTGGGGGTTCTGTTCTCCGATCGGTGGGGGAACCTTAGCAAACCCTTGCCGCCCCCCATGGCTTCCTCCTCCCTGTTGGGGAGAACAGAGGGAGAGGCCAGACGCTGGCTACGTGCGAAAAGAAGAAAAGATCGTCCTTCCCTGCTCAGCCCTTGCTGCACCAAAACCAGCGTTATTGACAAACAAGTTAGTGCTCTGAGAGAAAAATGCCGCAGCATTTTGTGAAGCTGCCTCCTTGATCAATACTCACTGGTGGCTAAGCTGGCTGTCTAGTGGATTTCAGATGAGGACTGGTGGGGTAATAAGAGCCCTGGGATCAACTGTCTCTGAGATTATTACGGGATGAGATGCTTGGCTGCTTTACAGTGTTTACTAAGGATTTATATTCCCTGTGTGTATATAATGGGTTGTCTTCTCTTGTTGCTGGTTGATAATTTTTTGATGGTCTTGTACTTACAGTATCATTACTGTTTGTTTGGGGCCAGGCACTTTTTTTTCCTGTTCTCCTGCAGTGAGTGTAACTAATGCCAAGCTGAATCGATTGGGATGAAAAGGGAGAAGAGGCAAACAAACCCACAGGCAGGAGGCAGCAAGGCCTGGTCCTCACTAGAACATTAGGTCAGTTTAACTGTGCCAGGCAGGGGACAGAAAAATCCACAGCCCAGACGGTGTTGTGAAGCTAAGTCCCTGGGTTGACTGAAGTCCTTCTTCTGTTGCCTGTTGGGGGCGTGGATTACCTACCCCCCGGGAGAACCTCTCCTGTCAGCATAGGCAGCATCTGCACTGGAGCACTCGGTGGCACAGCTGTGTCACATGTACACCAGCCCTGAGAAATGAGGGGTGGATGTGTGTGTGTCACTTCGAAACCCCTTTAAGAATGCTGCTGTGCCATTAGCATATGGCCCATCTGTCTGAGGGCAGCCTGCCTGGCCTCTGCATCGTATTGTTCAAGGAGGCCACACTGGTACCATGGTATGGGTAGCATGGGTTAGTTAACCCTTTCGGCTCTGGGACCTGCGTGCTTCAGGCTGTCACCTAGCGCTGTTCTGCTCTGCCCTTCTCCTGCTTTCCGGGGACCCCTCTGCAGACAGGGCTGGTGGGACAGTGGCTGAGGGGGTTCAGGCTGGGCAGTTGCAGAGGCTCGTGGCTGGAGTAGGACCTGAGGGGTGCTGGTGGCAAGTGGTGTGATCTAGGCCTAGGCAGTTAGCCCTGCTTTGGGTACGTTGGCCCCACCCGTGGGAAGGGAGGTCAAAGCTAGCTTGAGTAATAAGGGTAGAGTCACTGCGCTGCGTGGGCGGCGGACGTTAGAATATCTGGGCACGCAGGGCTAGCCGTGGGGAGCCACCCACGCTGCCCAGGCTTCACTGCTGGATCCTAGCTAGCTCCAGCCTGTCTCCCAGTGCTTCGGTCACACCTCCCAGCTGTGGTGGACACATGGCCTTTGCCTCAGTTTACCCAATACCCACCTCTCAGGCATTCTGAATGATGTCACTAATGCATCCTGGGCTCAGGAGCCAATTACTCGTGTAATGGCGCAGCAAGTCCCTTCCCTTGCCTCGACAACAGAGCCAGCTCCTTCCCAGACATCCAGCCGTGGGACTTGGCCTCAGTGAAGGCTCCTGTCTTGCCAAGCTGCATGTCTCACCAGCCCCCATGGCTTGTTCCTGTGAATGGGGACTAGCCTGGGGCCTCCCCCTGAGCACGTGATGTTGGGAGTTGTCTCCCAAGAGGTGGACAGCGCGAGTCTTGCGTCGTAATGTCTCCCAGCCCCGGTCGCAGTGTATTCAGTGGCCCCAGTGGGAGGCGTAGGGTACTCCGAATCTGTCCTGAGCTATGAGGCATTTCTCACAATGTCCAGGTACGCAAAGGGACTCACTGACTGCAAGAACAGCATCAGGGATTCTGTAAAGCCAGAGTCTCTGGCGTGGTCATTATGGGGGATTACAGACCAGCTTGGCAAGTGGCGCCAAGCCCTCCAGAGAAGGCATTATTGGGGATTGGCTTGGCAAGGAACGTCAAAGGCCTCTCTAGCCCCTCGTAATGCCCTCTCTGGAGGATCTGGTATGTTGTGCCAGACTGGTCTGTAATCCCCCATAATGCCTTCTTAAGAGAGCTGGTTTCCTGTTTTATAAATCAGTGATCCGGGTGAGCTCATTTGAAGAGGGACTTCCCTGCTTTCCCAGGACACACGTCATCTGACCTGAACAGAAATCAATTAATCAGAGGCTCCCTTTGTGACGCATCCTCGTCTGACTCTCCCTAATGATCCAGTAACGTGTGGCTGTACAAAACCCGGCTGCGGCCCCAAGCCTGCTCAGCAGGAGGAGAGCTACTTGAGTCAAGAACGCTGGGTGTGTGACATATGGAGCAGCAGGCTCTGATGTCACAGACAGAGGCGTATGGCCAGCTCCTCGGCTACTGGAAGTCAGCATTGCTCCCTGGGCTGCTGGGGAATTACACCCCTCTCATTCGCCGAGGCTGTGGCTGCTGGCGTCACTGCAGAGGCAGACTCTGGGCCAAGGGAAGTGAGTCCTTTCTCCAGACACCTCCAAGGGCGCTAACTGCCAAGCAAGGCTCACGCAGGCTGGCTGGCTCTTGCTTTCCCACGTGGCTCTGTAAGGCCTTCTGTGGGGAGCAGGGCAGGTTTTGTGCTCTGCCCAGGCTTTGGAGAGGGCAAAGGCAGCACGGCAAACTTCTGGGTTCTCTCCTCAGACCCTGATTGCTTTTCCCTGCTGCTTCATTTTATCAGACCTTGACCGTAGGTGTTGTCTCGTGCCTGCTGCCTCTTTTCATGGCGGACTGGGACCGGTGCCCTGGCAGGTGCCGTGGCCTTTATTTGAAGAGCTGTTTAATTTCGAGCAATGATCTCGTCATCCAAATATTTGCTTGGTCCCTTGAGTTCAGTGCTCTTCTGGAAGGTGCTTATAGTGGTAATAAAGGAACCGGGCTCACAGCTCACAGAGCAGGTGGGCTCTGCAACCTGCCGTGTAGAGTGAGGAATGCAGGGAGCCAGCCTTCCTGAAGGTCCTGCTGTGCTACTGCCTGGGATCTGCCTAGGTAACTTGCCACTTGCTGTCAGCGCCCCAGAGGTCCCACTCCAGAGGCTGCACCTGACATGCCAGTCGCTCCCTCTCCCAAATCTCTCTACTTCCCCTCCTGCATGTCTGGCCCAGGTCAAACCCCAAACCCTCTGCTCCTTCACCCTGCACCAGGTCACAATGCACATGCCTGCACACACATCACCTCCTGCACGTCACTACCCCTTCCTTCCTTCAAATCCCTGCCAGACCCAGCACCTCTACCTGCACCTCAGTCCTCTACCCTGAGCTCCCTTCTGCCATCCCAGACCCCACACCACCTCCAGTAATAGCCTGGAAGAGTGCAGTGCTTAGCTACTTTCCAAATTCTTGGAGTGCCTCCCCATCCAAAATTATTGCCCGCTCCTGTTCTAGGTGGTGCCTGGTCCTACCATGAATGCAGGGGCCTAGACTTGATGACCTCTCGAGGTCCCTTCCAGTTCTATGACTCTGTAATTCTAAGGCTCCAGCCGATGAGCATCAAAGTGCCACACTAGAAAGCCAGCACAGGCGGCTGCAGTCCAGAAGGAGGCAAGCAGCCTGTAGAGAGAACCTAGCCCATGAGGCAAACCTGGCAGCCCTCAGGCCTGGTGCCAAGCCCCAGCCTCACACCTACACACAAACAGAAGAGACCAGCCTCAGCTGAATTCCAGAGCTGGGCTGAAAGGGAGTGGGGGAAAACACAGGAGCAGCTGGGAGTGCTTGTGCATCTGCCAATCTGATCAAAGGAAAGCTGTCCCAGAGCGTAGGACTGGCCTGGATCTCCGAAGGAGCTGGGGAGAGACTCCCCTTCCAGAAAGGAGTTCCACACGCTTGGGCTCCACTGAAAACACCCTGCCACCCCCCCACCCCACACCTGCTCTTTCCTGACTTAGGGACCAACAGCCAGCCCAGCCTGAGATGAGCCCTGTCGCTTCCTATCCAAGCTGTGATGTGTCAGGTCCAAGGGAGAAGCATGGAGCCCAGGGCTGGGTATAATGCACCATCCTAATGTCTTTTTAACCCCTGAGTGGTCAGGCCTTGTATATGGGCTTTGAGTCCCCAGCTGCCCTCCAACTTATGAAACTTGTCTGGTGACTCAAGCAGCTGTGGGCGGCTCTTGCTTTTAGATCCAGCAGCCCTGACTTCAGTCCCTGCTTTTGTATCTGTTTTCCTACTGTGCCATGGCTCTTTGCTTGAGTAGAAAGCCTGACTTATATGCTGGCTCCTAGCTAGCTTAGGCTTGATCTGTGATGGCCCGAGATGCCCCAGGTACCTGTTTCTACATGCAGTGGTCCTCTTCTGGCCCCAGGGTGCATCTGTTCTTTCTAAACTATTCCTCCGACCACTGCCCTCTGCACTTTCTAAATCCTTTGCAATTCCCCTCCCTGCATCAGGCTCGATACACAGCATTTTCTGATTGCCATTATTATGGTTATAGCTTCCTTGCTTCCTGCACGTTAGTGTAAGGGGCTGGAGCCGGAGGAGATGCTCATTGTCTGGGCTTCCTGTAACAGGGCATTTCCTTGGGACCGGCCTGTCTGTGCTGCTTGTAAGTCCACCCATGGCCTGCTGTCTCCCTGTGCAGGGCTCACATCTCTTAGTGCCGTTTGCTCAACAGCCTTCCCAGTGAAACTTCGGCGCGTCTGAGAGTAGTGGTCAGCCTCATTCATGTCAGCTGCCTAGGGGCAGCCAAGGGGAAAGATTTGAGCTCATCACTGCACAGTGGCTTTGAAGTGGTACAGGACAGACTGTGGGGGACGAGAACGGGCACTAGAAAGAATGCAGCCGTTGAAGAAGGGAGGAGTAAAGTTAAAGAGAGGGAGGAAATAATGAAGGTAACATTCGCAGGTAGGGGAATGATTCAGATAATGGCATAGGGAGTACACTTCTAAAGTTTGTGGATGATACTGAGCCGGGAGGGGTTGCACGTGCTTTGAGGGAGAGGGTTATAATGTGAAAGGATCTGGAGAAGTGGTCTGAGGTAAATCAGATGAAATTCAATAAGGACAAATGCAAAGTACTGCAGCTAGGGAGGAGCAATCAGCTTCACGCATACAAGACGGGGAGTGACTGTCTAGGAAGGAGTGCTGCTGGAAGAGATCCAGAGGCCTTAAGCTAAATATGAGTCAGCCATGGGACACTATTGCAAAAACCCCAAACACCATTCTGGGATGTATTAACAGGAGTGCTGTACCGTACTGTGTGCTGATTATGCCTCAACTGGAGTTTTGTGTCCAGTTCTGGGCCCCACATTTCAGGAAGGACGTGGACAAACTTGAGAAGGTCCCGAGAAGAACAAGAAGAATGATTAAAGGTTTAGAAAACATGACCTCTGAGGGAAGATTGAAAGAACTGGGTTTGTGTAATCCAGTAAAGAGAAGACGGAGAGGGGACATAACTGCTTTCAAATCCCTAAAAGGGTGTTACAAGGAGGAAAGAGAAAAAATTGATGTCTGATGATAGGACAAGGAGCAGTGGGCTTAAACAGTAGCAAGGGACATTTAGATTGGACATTAGGAAGAAGTCCTACCTGTCAGAGTGGTTAAGCATTGCAATAAATTGCCTTGGGAGGTTGTGGAATCTCCATCACAGGAGATTTCTAAGGGCAGGTGAGACACACATATGTCAGGGATGACCTAGAGGGTGCCTGGTCCTGCCGGGAGTGCTGGGAACTTTGACATCTCGTGGTCCATTCCATTTCTAGTATTCTGTGATTCTAAGAACTGAAGCGAGATCTCAGGCAATAGCTGTACCGGGGAAAAGGGCACAGAGGAGGGGAGAGGGCTTTACACCTGTAAAGAAATGAACAGAGGAGGATGGTGGGATTTTTTGTTTTTGTTTTTATTTTTCCAGGGACAGTGAGAGGCTCCAAAGTCAGAGAAGCAGCACTGTGTATGTAGACACAGCTCTCAGGTGTGCATCTGCTGGTTGGTGAGAAATAATGCCAACCCAGCCTGCATCTCCCTTCTTTCTTGCCTCCCTCACACCAGCCCAGCAAAGTTAGTTAGGGTGCTGCTCTGTCAGAACTAAGCCTGAGCCCTACAGTTCCCAGGCAGATTGCTGCTGTTAGCGAGTCAGCCAGGCCAAACTTGTCAGGGTACAGACAACCCTAGCAGCTCCTGCTGGTGATGATGCAAATTTCTCTGTCTTCCTTATTAGCCTTAATTCCGACTTCTCAGCAGTTCCTGCTGCCTTCAGTTGCCAGTGAGGTAATGGGTGGGATTGGGATTGTAATGATCAGCTGTCTTGATTTTAATAGGGGAGTCAGAGTTTAAATGAGTTGGCACTGGCTGCTCAGGGGACATGGAAGCTGTGGGGTGTAGCTTGTGCAGCATCCTGAGAGCTGCCCAAGGACAGAATCACAGAATCGTAGGGCTGGAAGGGACCTCAGGAGGTCATCTAGTCCAGGCCCTGCTCCAAGCAGGATCAAACCCTACTAAGTCATCCCAGGCAGGACCTTGTCAAGCCAGGACTTAAAAACCTCGAGGGATGTGCCAAATGCTCAGCAGTGGGACTGATGGACCTTGTTTCCTATGGGCTTCAAGGCTTCAGTCAGGATCAGGCCCTACCAGGCACATGAGTCACTGGGGTTAGTCGAAGCAGAGCCAGAGAAGTTTTGGCGGTCTTGTTGAAAGCCCTCTTGCTTGTAACTCTTACCCAGCTGCAGTTCAGCAAGCGCTTTCAATCAGCGATGAAGTCAAGCACACCCATCAGTTCCCTGGAGGCTAAGCAGGTGCTGAAGTGCTTTGCTGACAAGGGCTGGGTGGAAGTTGATAACCATGTTTCTCGCTGAGACCATTCAGTGGCTGGGGCCACAAGGGTAAAGCTGGCTGCACCACCTGGTCCCAGACACCTGTCTTGCCCACCCTCTTGCTGTGCATGGATGGCATGTGGCCAGGAGAGAGAAGGGGGCAGAGACACAGAGAAGTTGCGCTGCTGTCATGTGGACAAGAGGCTGGAAAGAAATCAGCTCATTAAAACATTTCCACCTAGAACTTGTCAGCTCCCCCGCGGAGGGAAAGACCTTCCCCTCTTCCCTACATGTGGGAATGGACCACTGGCTGGCCAAGGGGCTGAAACAGCTCACACAGGAGCTTTGGCCTTGAGTACTGCAGGAGCCAGGTCTGGGCTTGACCAGGGGACCCCTCAGCTCAGCACAGAAGCAGGGGCAGCTTTGGGCAGACCATGTGCAACACCATTTCCATATTGGCTGGGGCCATTGTGGCCCTTTCTCCACCTGGCCAGGGGTAAGGGCTGCATTCCTAAGCAGGACAGACACATACTGAGGGGGTGAGAAGAAGGGGGCAGCTGGGGCTCTATAGCCGGTGTGGCGTCTCATCTTGGTCAGTTGCATTAGAGGGAGAGCCTGCTACCACTTCCAGCAAGCTCCAGTATAGGGCTGGCCTCAAATGGTGAGGGGCTGCTGTCTTGCAATCCACCCATCCACCCTAGGGTGCTTTGCCCTGTCTGGCCTCGCGCCTTTTTTTAACCTTCTTGTGCTTTCCAGACCTTCCAGCGAGAGAGCTGCTCAGCTCCAGGAGAGTTTCTGTGCAGTTCTAGAAACTTAGCCACTTCCATTTGTCATTGTCTGCAAGTTCTGAGTCACTGCTTTCCCTGATGCACCCTAATCCCGGCCTGACTTGGAGCTCTGTCTCTGAATAGAAAGCTCAGGATGGGTTTGCCCAGGTGATGAGAGGAGGAGTGTGCAGAATAAAAAAGAAGGCAGGGTGCAGTGAGTAACCACATGTCCCTTCCACCCTACCAAAGCTGGCCCATCGATTCTTTACTCCCAGCTACCTGCAGGCATGTGTAATTGCCAAGCCCAGTAAATCCCAAGTCTATTACTGGCCTTTTCTGACCTGCTGAACTCATTAAAATTCAAGATTTTTAGTTTCTATATCTCAGATCTTTAGTCCTTTAGCGAGTCTCTTGGAAAAAATTAATTCTGCTCCTTCCCGCACAGAGGTCAGGGAAGGCAATGCACATTAGCATGCGGGAAATTGAGCCCTTTCATTTGGGTGAATTGGCAGATCTTCGGTGCCAGCACATTCCCATTTTTAAAGCCTCTAATAGTCTTTTTATTTGTGTTTGATCATTGCAACTGGCAGTTTTGCTCTGATTGTGCTAGCACCTACGACGACTTGAGGCTGGGCACAGGGACCAGAGCAGACTGGTGAGCTAGCTCTCTCTTCCAAGGCTCTTTCTGGTGGAGGCAGGAAGTGAGAATCCCATTAATTCTATACCCTCAGTGTTTCCTGTGCATCAGGCGCTATTTCAAAGGGCATTTGAATGCAGTTTTGGAGAGCCGTACCCTTTGCTTGTCCTGTTAGCTGTATGTGGAGGGCATGAGCCTCTCTGTAGTAGACAATGGTGAGATTTTCAAAGGAGCCCAAGGCAATTAGGTGTCTACATCTATGTAAGTAGTTAATAGATAAGCACCAGGAGATGGTCACAGAAGTATGTAGCAGAGTCCCTGGGTTTCACGGGGCCAGCAATACTTAATGTGTGCTGTAGATTACATCCCCGGTGCTGGTCTCCTGACCTTGCTTGGATGTCAGTGGGATTTCGGCATCTCTCAAAATTCAAGCGTATGGGCTTTGACTGTGTGTGTTTGGTGTCGTGAGAAGGTGCTTTGTGAAGGGAATAGCCACGTCTGGCTTGGATGAGCACTTGCCTTCATATTCTCCATACAAATAAATCAGTCCATTTATCGGAGTGAACAACTGTGGCCAGGTTGCTCAGACCCCCAAAGCTGAATGGTTCCCAGGGCATCCTCACTCCTGGACAAGGAAAGGAATTCTCTTCCCCTCTGGGCTCATATTTTTGTTAAGCCTTTGGGGGAACAGCCCAATGATCGGTGCTTTATACACATCCCATTTGATGGTGCTGTTTGTTAGGCACATCCCAGAGCAACCCAGAGGTGTGTGTATTAGACTCAACTGGTTGTCTGTGTGTTTGCCTCCTTTTAGCATAGGCTGGCTCCATTTATGCTGGAAAGCAATTGGGGTTAGGGTGTATTTTTAATCATGTGTCTGGAGTGCAACCTGTCTGCAGCCCCCAATGAATAGAGGAACCTGGGCTGGATTTCTCCATCTCTGGAAATGGACCCGAGGTGCTGTCCCAAGCCAGGGAGAAACCTGGCCTGGATTCCTGTTCCTCTGATATGCCATGGGTAGAGTGCTGCTTTGGGGGAGACTAGAACTGGATTCCGCTACTACTCTCTGGGGGGCTCTGACTGCCGCCCTGGTGTCGGGGGAAATCTGAACTGGATTTCTGTGCCGTCTGGACTGGGCTCGGTTGGGTGCCGTCTCTTGAGTTCAATGTCCTACGTTCTGTGGTTTCTTTTTTTAACTCTCGCTTGTCTTGTTCCTTTCTACCCTGTGCTTCTCCTTCTCCGCCTGTAGCCTAGAAGAGTGCTTCCTGTCATCCTCCATAAGTTGTCTGCTCTCTCTTAAGATCAGCTCTGTGGCTGTGACACCTTCTCTCCACTTCCTGCCCTGGTCCCGCTCACGTCTGCTGTCTGGCCAGTACAGATCTCTCTCAGCATGATTGGCAACAGCTCCCTATTCTCTGCAGCTCTCTGCTTGCCTCCCAGGTGTTTGCAGGCTGTGCATGGGGTGCCCCGGAGATGGACTGGTTGATCAGTAACACTTTAAAAATAATGGTTTAATTGTTATAAAGGATTATCAGTAATCCTGTAGCTGTATTGATGGCGATAATATTATTCATGATGAACTCGTTTGGCACTAGTGTGGGTGTCCTTCTGGGCCACATGTAGCACCATGGGAACCCTGCTCTCATCACCATTCATCTCCCCTTCAGAGAAGGGAGTGAAGGGGGAAGCAAGGTGACCCCGAAGATTAGCTGGCCGTTCTCCAGGTCCTGGAGACTGGAATTCAAACCCTGGATTTTGGTTGCAGATTAAAATGATTGTGATTGGTTTACCCTTATTTCAAGCCTGAAAACCAAGGATCCAAAACCAGAAGAAAACGAAAAAAACCCTACATTTATCATTCTTTTAAAATCTCAGGATTGTTAAGGCAGTCTGATTTATTTTGGAGACCAATATCATGTGTTTTGGTTCCCCTTAAGCCTAGCGACATTGTGACCGGCGACCAATGCATCTTGTGCTAACTACGCTCATGACGGCTACGTTATCCTGCCGCTTCCTCTGGCCGTTTGTCTCTCTCTTCCCTGGGCTGTATCCTGCAGTGTAGATTGCAGCTGCAGGCGGGAGGACAGCCTTCTTATTCTTTTGTGCAGCGCAGAGCACGCAGGCTCTCAGATGGTGCTCTGGTTGTGATACAGATAAAAAGAATTTAGAAATACTTAGGATGCAAGTCCCATCCTGCTTTGTATTGTTTGCAGAAGATACCTTTTCCTCTACACTTCTTGGGCTCCTTTCAGATCAGATAGAATCACAGAACACTAGAACTGGAAGGGACCTCAAGAGGTCATCCATCCCAGTCCACTCATGGCAGAACCAAGCGCTATGTAGATCATCCCTGTTAGATATATATCCAGCCTGTTCTTAAATATATATCTTCAGTGATGGAGATTCTACAACTGCCCTAGACAATCTAATGAGAGAGCTACATCTCCCAAGAAGTCCAGAGTTGTGTCACTCCTGCTAGCTGTCCTGTCCTGCCTGTTTCTGGTCATAACAGACATGCAGATAGGGAGGAGGTAAAATAAGGGACGGAGAGCTCTCTCTCAAAGTGATAGGAGCTTGCAGTGCCCATCAACTCACTATCCACTATGGGAGCTATAAACAAAAGTCGATAGGGCTGTTTCTCAGATGTGCCAATAAGTAACTGTTTGGTTTTCTTTGGAATTGTCTCTGACGCTACATTAATCAGGAGCTTATTTGCTTTTTTAGCATCTAAATAATTGCCCAGCACCTCTCCCCAACCAGGACTGCTTGCCTACGTGTTGGAGCCTGTCTTGTTCAGCCAAGGAGGGGTCTGATTAGTGGACATGCCAGAGACAATGGACAGGTTTCAGTGGCCCCGTGGGCTCCCTCCAGTGCCAACAGAATTTGCGGGTGCAACATCTCTGAAAATCAGGCCTCGTGTTTCAAAGAATGAGACTTGCTTGGTATTGGTATGTATCTCACAGGTTAAAACTAGGTTAAAAGAACATTAATATGGTAGCAAAGTAAAGTAGGCAAATGTCAGGCAATGGCAGAATTTGTGCTGCCAGCCCCTCTGTGCATGTACATTACGATACAGTCTGTAATTACATGAGCAGACTGGTTTTTTCGCAGGACCCCTGCCTTGCTCAGTGCACAGAATGGTTGGTGCTCAATTAACGACCATCTGTGTGATATTTCGCTTTTTCCTCATTCAGTGTGTGGTCCTCATCAAACCTTGCTCTGGAGATAGTATTATTAATTTCTCGAGAGTTTTCCCGTGGTACTCATCAATACTGGATCTGAAGGCCTCACAAACATTAATTAATCCATCTTCACAACATGCCCGTAATATTGTCCCCATTTTACAGATGGGGAACAGAGGCACAATCAGATAATGATCAGAAGTGTCGACTATTCTTTATTTAAGATTTGAAAACAATTATTAGACCCCCATAATAATGGCATACAATATGCATTTTGAAACAAAAGAATTGAAGGGGCCCATTTATCAAAATGCTTTGTATTGATTTTTTTCCTAAACAGAACGTTGTCAAATCGATAATTTTTGTTGGAAGATGTTCGACTAGCTGCCTATTACGTTGTTTACAGAATGTACGTGCTTAAAGCAAGGCATTAAATAGGTAAGGATGTCCATAATCTTAGCCTGGCCACTGTTCTAAACAAACCCAGTATTCTTGTCAAGCCTAGCAAAAGTCATGTTTGAGTGCTGTGGCTTTAACTGGGATTCAGAATAAGTACTTTTCTTTCATCAGTAGTCTTGGCATTTAAACACAACACAAAACCCTTTGGAAAATGGAACACAGAAACTATGGCTCCCATCCTGCAACTGGACACATTCACAATGGGCATTGATCAGCCACAAGCCCTCATACAGAGTGAGATATTACACACTGTTCCTATTAAAATACTTACTGTGTAGAATTCTGTTCCCCCCTTACTCCCAAATTCATGTGTTAGTTGATAACTGTATTAACTGATCTTTCTCCGTTCATGGGGCCCATCGAAAGAAATGCTTGTGTCCGGAAAACAAGATAAAAATGAAGCAGTGCAAGAGAAATGGTGTGCAGGTCTGTGGCTGAGAGGATTGTATTGTGATGAGATGTGCATTTCTTTACATTTGACAAAAATAAAGGAGGTTTTTCATGTGAGTAGTGTAAGACTTATGGTGCTGTTAGCTGCACGTTGGCTTTCTTTTAAATACTGTTAACAATTCCTAGCTCTTCTCAACCCTAGGTCTCAAAGCTCTGTACAAAGTGGGGCACTATTATTATCCCCATTGAACACGTTGGGGAAACCGAGGCACAAAATAGTCAGGAAATGACTTCCCCATGGTTACCCAGCAGGCCAGTGGCAGAGCCAGGACTAGAACCCACATGTCCAGAGCTCTAGGCCTGTGACCTATGGTCAATGCATTGCTGTCACCTTAAGAGGGCTTTAAAACAGTGGGTGACACCCTGGCCCAGTGAAGTTGAAGGCAAAACTCCCATCTTTAGGAATCAGTTCCAGGAATTCTGTGCTGGCAGTTCAAGGAGAAGCCTTAAACTAGGGATGCTGTGTCTTGCTGCATGTTGATGTGAGAGAGATCACTAGAACAGCCAGAGTTAGGCCCGTTGATGCTATTAGGGCGGGGTTTTGGATGGGTGACATAAGAAGGGGTTAGGACGGGAACGTTGTGGGGCCAGATTATCTCACACGTGTTTACTGCAGCCATTAACCATGGCTGAATAGCTCTGCGTTTCCATCAGCTCACAGAAGAGTCAGAGGCGCTCCTAAAGGGAGGGCATTAAAATGATCGCAGCCGCACTTTATCATGATCAGCATAGGTTTGCTTTGGCAAATGGGGCGTTTGCGGCCTGTCACGTCAGTGAATCAGGAGCTGGGGCTGGCGAAAGCTGCCTTTCTGAGCTTCTTTTTACTTCAAGTCGGTGGATTACGTCTCCTTAATCTGCCTGACTTCTCCTGTTGCCTCTCACGTTTGTTCTGCTCTCCTGTGGGGCAGGGAGGGGTCAGGTGGCGTGTGGCAGAGGGTGCCTGCTGCACATCTCATGTGCACAGCAGGGGATGGGGCGCTGGGATGGGGAGCTGCTGCCTATCTCTGTGTGCATCACATGTCTGCCAGGGGTGCGATCAGGCACTGCTGGCTCAGAGCAGTGGTGCTACTTGCTACGTGGTCAGCATTTGGAGCTGGTTTGGGGCCGCACAACAGCGGCAGGACAGTGCACACCCGAGCTGCCGCCGTAGCCTCCACTGAAGTCATCACTGGGATTTTGAAGCAGCAGGGTGCTCCAGGACTCCCCTGCCGCTGGGCATGGCAGTGGGTTTGAAAGGACCTGCCGCGGGGCCTCATGCTGCTGCTGCTGCCACTCTTTCAAAAGCAGGAGAGACTCTGTCCCTCCACCCCCACCCTGCAGGTCCGTGGACCCGGGTGGGGGTGCAAAGCAGCAGGGAGCACCTGCTTCTCCCTCCACCAACCCCACCCCCACCTCACTACTGATCTGAGAAGGGCTGGCAAGGAACTCCGTCCCCTCCCACCCAGGCTGCTGCTCTGCAGACCCGAGCCCTGGGGCTCTGTGCAGCTGCTGCCCTGCTGCTACAGTGGCGTTATTTAAAAAGACCCAGGCAGGGCTACTGCAGCTGCCCTGGGCCCCCTAACGTACACCAGGCCATGAGACAAGTGCCCCCTTTTCCCCTTCCCCATCAGTGAACATAAGCGTGGGTCAAACCCTGGTCCTATTCCAGGCAATGGGAAAACTCCAGGGGTCTCAGATCTGACGGAGGGACATTCTCTCCTCACTGCAAATGCCCAGCCTTCTGCCTGCCTTCCACAGGAGACTGAAATGGGAGCCCATTGGGAGGGACTCCTAACCAGCTGGCCCATTCTTGGAGCTCTGAGCAGTCGCTTGGCCATCTTACTTGGTATTACATGAAAGAGCTTGGATCCCAGTTCAGCTGTGGAAGGCAACATTACAAGGAAACAATTGGCTATTTAATAGCAAATGGAGTCACACATGCACCTGTTGTGTTAAAGCCACCTATGAAATGTTTTTTGGTCACAGTTCTCTGGATCTTTTGTAGAAGAAGTGACAGAATTGCCAAACAAGTCACTCAGCATCATAAATCTCCTGCCCTTAATAGCATCTTAAGAACATCTTAGAGAGGCTTTGCAGACAAACCTCTTTCCCTTGTCTTTAACTTGAATGTGCAGAATAGGGATTGTTAGCGAAGCCCAAATTTCCTGTCTGGATTCACATGCAGAACTCCTGTGTGCGTCAGTGCAGGTGCCAGGATGTATCGAAGGGCACAGTTGAGCTAGTCATGAGTATAGTGATCAAGGTGAAATAGTTGCTGCAGGGGCCTGTAAAGAGGCAGTGAAGCACATATGGAAAACCATTGTGAGTGTACTAGCCATTACGAGTGCAAATGCAGCTTCCTGAGCTTACTGCTACAATGAATTATTAAGGCAGTTATTTTATTGCTCTCCCCAGCCAGGAAGTTCAGTCGCTTTTTGGTTTCCAGCGAGTGGTTCCATGGGCTCCAAGTCACTGGGTTTCCTTTTCCTTCCGTGTCGGATTCCTGGAGCACTGTTAGTCTGTTGATAACTTTTTGGTAAAACACTTGAATAACAACAGCGAAGCAGCCTGGGATCTTCACCAGTGTCGCCATTGAAAATCACACACCTTGTGGTTGGATCCAGTATTGTTCTTCACTCCCTGCCTTCAACCCTACCTGGGGACTCTGTTCTCATAAGCATCTCTCGTGTTCCCCACCAGCGACAGCTGCACCACCCTTGCACGCACACCACATTTGGAGAACCTAGGTACTATGGACGTGGATTGATTTGCCTGTGAAAACAGACCGACAGGTGCCAGAGTAAGCACCCAGGACGACTTTGTGTCGTAGGGCCTGCAGTGAGCATTGTCTTTGCCTTTGTATCTCAGTAACTCTTGCTTGGTGTAGTAGCCTCATGGCTGATTAGCCCCT
Organism: Carettochelys insculpta; assembly: GCF_033958435.1. NCBI lineage: Eukaryota > Metazoa > Chordata > Testudines > Carettochelyidae > Carettochelys > Carettochelys insculpta. Next base: position 2,137,046 of record NC_134147.1, on the reverse strand, counting down.
TAGTCCAGGGATCTGAGCCCAGACCTGCTTGGCAGCTATTCCCTGAGAATCCTGTAAAGCCAACAGCTGCCTGGGAGCTGGTGGGATGTGTCTGATTTTACAAGGCGGCAACAATGCACAGGATCAGACTTTTAGGGTGCCGGTCACCTGGGAAACCTCCCCAGTGTGGTGGGGGGAGTGTCTATCCAGGGAAGCCAGTCTCACGTGACTCTAACACTGACATAAGATGAGGCGGGTGAGAAGTCAGATCCATTCCCTTGGTACAGTTAGAGGCAGATAGGGACAGATCCTGAAGTCCCCGCCCCAGTCTGCCAGAGTAACTTGTTTGTTCAAACTGGAATCCACCTGGGCTCTGTGCTCCACACACACACCCCTTTGCAGCCGGTGGTGTTCACCCCCCACTTCACCTGACCTGTAATCTTGCAAGCTCAGGCTGGTCTCACCACGCACGTCCTCCTACCTGGTGCATGGCTGTTGGATCGGGGCCAGTGAGACGAAGGGGCGTGTGGGGTAATTTATTTTACTTTCTGTTTTTAATTTACTTAGTGATGCAGAATTGATCCCCCTTGGAAATCTCCAGGCTCTTGACATTTGTGCCTTTCAGCTCAATTAAAATCGCCGACCGCAGCTACTTCTTGGGCTTTCATTATACAGATCGATTCTCCTCGCTGTCTTTTCTTTATTCTTTTTCTCTTGCTGCCCTGTCGTGCCGTAGATCACTGATGGGCCCGTGACAGCTGAGGCATCGGTGAAGGGACTGTCTCCTGTTCCTCTTGGGCTGCCTTACCCCTGCTGTCCACACCCCCTGTGCAGCAGAGTAATAGACAGAGACGGGGAGAAGGGCAGAGGGATGGGAGGATCTATGCACATGATTGGAAGGAAAGCCCCAGGGAATGTCCCATTGTCCTGGACCCAGAGGCTGGTGAGGAGGGATAAGGGCTTTTCTGGCTGAGCACTGCTGAGGAGCAGATCAGAATGGGCAAAGGTACCGGGCAGTAAACACCGCTCCTTGTGTTACCACTCCCCTCCCTAGGCAATTCACAGAGCAGTACTCGAGCCCAGTGCTGGCAGCTGATCCAGGAAGGGTATCTGAGCAAAGGGGGCCCCCAGACTGTGGGGAAAGGTGCAGCAATGGCCACCATGCATGCAGAGAAGGATCAGGGCAGTGCGGAAGACAGGTGGGCCCAGCAGGGTGGGGTGGAGTGAGTGAGAGGCTGTGGGTGCTGCCCATTGGATGCTTGTCTTGGGGGTTGGGGTGGCAAAGCCCCATTCTGACTTTCCCGTGCCTCTCGCCTTCTGCCTGGCGTCCGCCGCGTTGCACTGAGCGAGGTAGCTGAGTGGGAAGGCTGCAAACCTCATCCCTTTCCATTGTGCTAGGCCCTGCCTCGCTCTTCCCTTTGCAGGTCCAGTGTCAGTGCTGTGCTCACGTGTGCTGAAAATTCTCCTCTCGCTCTCACCGCAGGGACATTGCTTCAAATCCCAGCCAGTCTGAAGGGAGGAGCTGCCCCTGTGTCTGCGCGTCACCTGTCTTTGGAGTACACCTTGTTAGAGTGCCCGTAAACGCCACCTCAGTGCGTGTGCCTCCCTGCTGCAGGCAGTGATTAAGGCAGAGCTGCTGAGCTATCTGCCCTGGTTCCTCTCCCCATCCCACAGCCCCCTTCTCTCCCTCATGGCGGATGCATTGCAGAGCAGCTGACTCCTGAGCCTTAGCACTTGAGGTGTACCAATAATCTGATGTGACGTGAGAAGGTTAATTGGCTCTGGAGAGAGACACGAACTCCGTCGCTTTCCTAGATGCTACGGACTGTCCTACAGAGAGGCAGCAGCTAGGGCTGGCTGCGACTTAACTGCTCCCGGTCTGTATGCTCTGGGGGCCTGGGTTCACTTCCTGTCCTAACTGATGGCTGAAAATCTAGGCTTAACAGCATGCGGAGCGAGCAGTGGCTTAGCCTGTATGGATTTAAAATCTGATTTAGTTAAACTGGTTCACAGCCCTGTCCAGACACTTATCTCGCTGTCAGTGGGTTACTTCAGATCAGCTCAAGTCGGTAAGGAGCTGATGCAGGCAGAACAGCAAGAAGCCTGATTTAAAGTGCAGTGACAGCCCTTTGCACCCGCTTTGTGGAATTGATTTCGTGTCATGCCTCTAGCTGGCCAGTGTGTGTGTGTGTACGCACAACGTTTGTGGTTGTTAGGTGGCTCCTTCCTCTTTCCCTCTCACCCTCCAGGAATTCTCAGGAGAGCACAGGAGGATCCCACTCCAAGGTCTTGCATGTCCATCTCGAGGCCCCTAGCAGGCAAGGGAAGCCCCTTGCAGCCTCGAATGCTGAGGTGGTAGCCTGTGCTGTGAGATCTGCACAGATCCTGGATTTACGTGGCTGCCCTGTGTGGGCCCTGCTGCAGCGTCTGTTCGGCAAGACTGCTAAAAGCACTTTCCCACAATGTGTGTGTGCTCTGACGCATCCTCTGCTGTACCAGATCCACAGAGCAGGTGTTCAGGTCCCCACCTGGTTTGTTGGTTCAGGCGGTAGGGACTCAGGTTCAGCTCCTGGTGTAAGTGGCTCTTGTAACTGATTCTCTCCTGGCGTGGGTTGAGCTCAAACTGGCTGTGTCTTGGCTGTTGCCAAACGTGTTATCTTCCCAGGGTCACATCTGCTCTGTTTCTCTTTGCAGAGACTCGCTGGAGCGGCTGAGAAGTTCCAGAAAGCCCACCGCTGGCAGGACAACATCCGGGTAAGGCTCTGACTCTCCGCACTGGTTCTGGGACCTTTTTAACGGGCTTGTCTCTGCGTTTTGCTCTCCTGCGCTTTGTTTTCCTGGGTAGAATTTGGCCCACTTGTGACCCCACTGGAGTTCCTCAGGAGTTGTTAAGCTGGAATTTGGCCCTCCCAGATTTTTCTTTCTTGGTTTTATCTCAGTCTTTGTCGGTTTTCTCCCTCTCCTCCTCACTGTCCGCTTGCTTCTCGTGCTCCACTTTCTGGTTCTCCCCACTCCTCCACTCATGCTGTGCTTCTCTAAAGCAAGCTGTGTCCACCGCATTCTGTTCCTCTCGGCCAGTCCCTGCACAGCCACCCCGCTCTGCGTCCGCAGTCCCTGCAGGCTGCCAGCCCTAATGAAAGTGAATGAAGTAATTTTGAGCTCGTTTCCAGCCTGGCTCCTGTCTGTGCACGCAGGTAATAAGAGCAGTCAGAAGACAGAAGGTGAAGGTCGAACTAATGGTTAAACACTTTGGTATTGAACTCCCGTGGAGAGCTTCCGAGAGATTTTACATCGTTGCCATCTCAGTAGACAAGCATATGCCTGGTCATCAGGGACCCTGCTTGGAGAGGCATGCTCAAGGCAGTAGGCAGTCCTGTGTTAAAAGTGATGACAGCCACGCACACGCGCTCATGTGCCTGTTTTTTCCGTTGCCTGACAGTAATTCCAGGTTGGGGTTGGTTCTGGGGGAAGGAGTAATTGTGGCTGGTGCAGGGAAAATGTTGTTTTAATGATTGCATTTGACTTTGTAATTATGGCAGTGATAAAGCGCAGCAGGCATCTGAAGGGTTCTGCCTGGAAATGCTCTCAAATTATAACAATAATACAAAAGGAAGAAACAGTTGTTTTCCTTTCGGTGCAAATGGATTCTGAAAAAAACCCTCGGAGAGACCAACCCCAGGTTGTGCCATTTATCCTCAATTTGAGGAGTGCCTTGCTCCATGAGGAACCCCAGGCTAGCTTGAGCAGCCAGGTCAGAGCAACCACCTGTTGCACTGTCATAAAGATATTGGCCCAGGCTCTGTGTCTGGTGGGTTCCTGTCCCCTTCATGTGTTTATCCATATCACTGTCAGCCCAGGAGCCAGATGTAGTCAGACTCTCCCCATCTGTAAAATGGGCATAAGGATCTTCTCCTTTGGAAGTGCTTTGAGATCTGTGCCGTAGGAGCACTACGGAAGAGTTAAGAGGTGCTAGAATTATCTCTGTGGACTGAACTGGCTGTGTCCGTTTCCAAGGAGCGGGGGCTGAGCTCTCTGACTGTTGCTAATGTCTCTCGTAGCCTAGTTTGTACATGTTGCAGAGATGAAGTGTGTTCTGTTTGCAAGAGGAGGTGGCCAGAGAGGGGTGGAAGTGCCATGGCCACAGAGTGCTGGAGGGGGTGTGTGACAGAAGCTCCATTGTGGAGCCTGGGCCTGGAGATGGAAATAAAGAAGGAATTGAAAAGATGTGGCATAGATCAGAGTAAGACCTCAGGTCAAATCTAACTCTTGAATACCATGTCCTGGTCCCTGCTTTGACCTCTGAGGAGCAGACTTTGGCCCATGAAGTAGAAGAGTGAAGCAAGATGGGGAACCAGCTGTGTTCAGTTTGCCACTTGACCTGCTCATGGTGGAAGCTAGTATCTGTGTCGCTGTAGTTCCCACCTCTCTCTGTCTGTCCTCATGTGCTTGCTTCCCATGAGCCTCCTCCTGCACTGCTGAGGTTCTTCTAGCTCCAGGAGTTGTCTCTCCTCGGACACTTGGCAAATGCTGCGATAGAGGATCAGGGAGGCTGTCAGCTGTAGCTGGCAGAGGAAGATCTGGGAATGCACAAGGTGGCTTTTGGAAAGAGACCCAGAAAGCTAAGCAGTGAGCCGGGGGCAGGCCACGCCAGCGAAATGACAGTGAAATGACCAGTCCTCAGTACTCAGCTGCTGTGCAGAGCAGTGGGAGCACGGGCTACAGGGCAGGAGAGAGGGGCCATTTTTCTCCATGGTTTTCGACCTTAAACAGGTATCAGAACGTTGCCATTTAAACAGTGACCTGTTGACATTTGATATTCCTCAGGAGTCCTCCTCAGGGCCAGCCTACGCTGTAGCACTGATCTCTCACTTGTCTGGCCCCACCCGTGTCTTAAGGACTTCGGGTGAATTTCTTGTTTGAAAGAAGAACAACAAGAAGTCTTGTGGCACCTTATAGACTAACAGATATTTTGGAGCATAAGCTTTTGTGGGCAAAGACCCCCTGCATCAGATGCATCTGGTGAAGCAGGTCTTTGCCCACGAAAGCTCATGCTCCAAAGTATCTGTTAGTGTATAACGTGCCACAGGACTTCTTGTTGTTCTCGAAGCTACAGACTAGCACGGCTGCCCCTCTGGTACTTCTGAAGGAAGGCCATTCTGTGCTGTGTATAAAATGGGCAGGAGTGGCTGCCGTAGGCGTCTTTTGTAGCTGGCCTTACTGTGGAGGCCCCACTGAATTCTGGGATACCTGCCCCAAGAGCCTGAGAAATGGGAACTGCGTGGTTGATATAATGATCATTCTCTCCCCACCAGTGCTGGTGTGAGAGGGTGAGTGGGCCAGTGGCAGTGGGATCCTGGTTTAGTCCGGTCTGCCTGTGTGCTCCCTTGCTCACAGAATCCTGCCCGGGTGCGTCCTGGTCAGAGTGGTCCAACAGATACAGAATTGGACGGGGAGCCAGGAGGTCCTGAGTGCCGTTCCTCACTGTGCCGCTGACCTGCCACATGATTTTGGGCCTCTGTCCCTCTGCTTCCCGTCCACTCCTTCGGCTCTCTGTGCACCCAGGGCACAAGGGGGCCCAGAGCTCAGGTGGCCCATCAGCAGCAATGTGATTAATCGCAAAGCCCTCACTTCCCATCTCAGTATGGGGCTGAACGTTCCTAGAAGGGGTGGGGGTGGGTGAGGAGCTGCAGTGAAACTCAGCATCTGAAAACAAAGGCACTGCAGAACCAGCCCTGGAAACAGAGGCTGGAGCCAACCGTGACTTTGCCACTGATTGCAGGAGGAGCAGGGGTGGCCCTTATGCCTCTGGCTGCTGCTGGCACATCTCTAGGGCTGTAGGTGTTTTAAATCTTGGGAGATCTTAGCCACCCACCTACCACTGAGCAAACCCAGGCCTGCTGATGGGGAGGACCAAGAGGGCAGTGGCCCCAGAGCCCTTTGACATGCCTGTAGTGCCGCTCCGTGCGGCTGAGGGGCCGAGTGCCGTGACCTCAGCAGCACCAGAGGCAACTGCCCTTGGCCCTGCCCCCTGGGGCACACCAGGCAAGGTTCCCCTCCTGCTTTGCCCAGAGCCCACAGTGGCTATAGGTCCCATGGAGCAAACCCGAAGAGACCATGGTATCGTACCGCACCTTGCAGTCCTGACAGTCAATCCCCATTCAGATCCCACCATCCAGTGAAAAGGGACATGTCACCAAGTGGCTGGGCAAGGTCGGTTCTTCCTTTGGGAGGAGATTTGGTTCCCAGAGTTCATTGTGATTTCAAAGAACGCTTGCTGAATTCCTAAAGTAAACGTTGAGGAACAGCTGTGCCAAGCGCCTCCGGTCTGATCACTCCTCATCAGGACCGCCAACCTTTGGCTGCCATTCTGCATGTGCTTGTCCACATCATCCTTTTCAGTTGTTTCTTTGTTTTTCTGAGTGCCAGTTCCTTGTCCTGGGCCAAAAGGAAAGCTACTCTCCATCAGCAAGGTGTGTGTTCTCCAGTGTTTGAGCCAGTGGCTTCTTGACAGTAGGAGAAGAGTCTGGGACTGGGAGAGTGGTCTGAAATAAAATTCCAGCTCTGAACTCCCATCAGATCTGAATTCTGCAGGACAGGCCCATTGCTCCGGTACCTGATACCTCTTCTAGTCCACGAAGTCAGTTTTAGTCATCCCAGTCCCTGGATCACGTGCAGCTGTTTCTGGGTTTATGTGGCTGCTTGGAAGTGTCTGCCCCATAACGAGCCGGCTGTTCTAGATTAAGCAAACAGGTGTGGGGGAAGCACAGGCTTTAATTCCTCATATGCGTTACTTGTGGTTTGAAGGTTCTCTTGTGCTCAGGTCCCACTCTGAACTTCATGGGCTGCATGGCTCCAGTTTTCCTTCAGCCCTTTCATCTTAGCCAAGATGGACAATCCATTGGAGTGAAGCTCTGCAGTGAGCAGAGGCCGGCACCCGGCCCTCCAAAGCCATTCCAGAGAACACACAACTGCCCCGGAGGGAGATCTTGCTGCCTGCACTAGCCAACACTTAGGGCTGGGGCAATTCAAGGAGGAAGCAGCTTCTGGAGTATGCACGTGGTGGGGGAATGCTCTCGTGTTCGGCTGCATCACAGCTGACAAAACTGGGGAGGCCAGCGTCACAAAGCACAACCGATGATCAGCCCGGAGAAACAGCACGCACAAGGGAGGTGTGAGCGCACCCTGGCTTCCGTGAGCCGCCCATGTCCCCCCAAAGACACATGGATCCACCAGTGGGGATCTCCACCCCTTGGCTTGGGCGCTGTGTGGCCGGTGCTGTAGGGAGACAAGGAGAGTTCATTCCGGCCCCATGTTCTTTTAGAAAGCAGAGTGTGAATTTGTCTCATTCCTGAATTGCTGCATTAGATGTTGTTGTCTAACAGACACCAGCGTTTGCCCTGAATGGGTCTTGTCCCCCCATCACTCTTCCCTTGGCTCGCTAGCTTTGTTCTCTCCAGTTTCATACTTACCTGTTCTGTGGTCGTAACAGAGCCGTAGCCATGTTAGTCTGCATCCCACCAAAAAAAACCAGCCGTCATGCAGCACTTTAAAGACTAACAAAATAATTTGTTAGGTGGGGCAGACCCACTTCTTCAGATCTGGGGATGACTCTGTTCTGCGGGATGCTCAGCAAGCCAGCTTGAAATACTCTTCCCTTCTGTTTTCCCGAAAGTCCAGGAGAAATGCTGTGAAGTAACTGTGCCCATCTGCAACTTCATCTCAACCCCAGCTGGACTGCCTGGACTTTTCTTCCCAGGATTGCAGCACCGTGTCTGTGAAGTTTGCAGTCACTCAGAGATAACCAGGCTCCCAGGGTCCAACTGCAAACCCACTGGTACTTGCCTGGCCACTGGAAGTTTGCATCTGCATCAGCAGCCACTGCAGTGCAGCGGCCACAGCATTCTCCTTCTGCAGTGGTGTTTCACAGAACTGCACATACACACTGTGACATCTGCCATTGGCTAACTGGGATGTACTGGGAACAAAGAACGCCCAGAGCATATGCTTCAAGCAAGCTTAGCCTGTGCCCTCCACTGGAGCTGGAGGTGCAAGTGAAGCTGCTTTTAGCTACTCCCCAGGCTCTGCCATTAAGAGCAAAAAGCACCCAATTTCAGTTTTTCAGATGGCAATACAGGCCCATTCTCGCCTTGTCTTGTGTGGGAAGGCAGGCGCCATCTCTGAGATCCAAGGTTGCTCCATCAAGGGCTCCGAGCACCAGCTCCCGCAGGAGCAGCCCTGCCCTCTTCATTAGCGTCACTGGAGCGTGAGAGCTGACAGCCCAGAGGCCAGCCACGGTGCTGCTGTGTGCTGTGAAACAGAGCCACTCCTGGGGCAGTGCCAGCAGGCAGCCGCTGACTCAAGCAGCAGGCTTGGCAGTGAGCAGCAAGAGCTGGGGTCATTGGAGGCGAATGAGCCCTGCCGCACCAGGCCTCGCCCCTTCCCCCTTAATCTGCCCCCCAAGCGGGGGACCTCTGAGGCTAGCTCTGCTTGGCAGCAGAGGAGCAACAAAACTTCACATGTGGGGGCACTGGGTCAGCACCCCTCATGCTGGGAAGGGCACCCAGCTGCATGGCCTGGTGCTTGGAATAGTCACTGGCCAGTAAAAGCAGCTTGTGGAGCTTTTAAGGAGCCTTGAAACCCCAGCTCCACTCTGGCCTATGTACTCCTCTGACTGCCCATTCAGTCGCCCTGGGTCTTTCTACTTCCCCACTCCTGTTCTCATAGCCGGTGGCCAGGCTGAGGTATCTGCATCCAGGCCCAGCCTCCTCGTCCTGCGGCCTGCTTCGCTGTCTGAGGCCCTCACTTAACGCGCACTGCCTCACGGCCACCTCAGTCCTGCTGCCTGGTGGTGCTGTTGGCACCCCTGAATCCTGCAGGACCCTGACACTGACCTGACAGGACCATGTCTCTGAGAAGATGAGGAGACAACTGGAAACTGGTACCTGAAGGTATCAAGCCAGAGTCTCCGGCAGGAGCAGAGGTCCTGTAATGAGCAGCCGTGGGGAAAGAGGAACAGATCTCCCTGCCCCTGCGGCTGACCAGGCTGCAGCCCAGCTCAGCCAGCCCAAGACTTCACCCCGCCTCTCTCTAGCTCTTTCGTCGGCTTGAGTACCTGAGAGACTCCTGGCTCCAAGGCCGACACATCTTCTCTGGCTCCCAGCGGGTGATGGAGGCGCCTTAAGGTGCAACCAGCCGAAAGGAAGGCGACCAGAGTAACCTCCCCGCTCCCGGCCCCATGGTTCAGCTCGTACTTCTCCGCGCGGAGCAGTGTGGGGAGGGCGAGGTGTGTGGGATGTTGCTGGAGGGGGAGGGCTGGGGCATCATGTGAACCTGGGGAGCCCCCAGGCTGCGGCCCATCTCCTCTCCGGCAGGGTCGGGGTGGTCTGTGGGGGGTTGGCTCCCCCTGCTCACCCCGTGCATGTAATGCAGCCCCAGGGACCGATGCTGCTCCCTGTGTTGTCATGTCTGCGGAGCCCAGGCTGAACAGCCTTGGGACAGAGGGGCAGAAGCCAGTAGAGAGTCACTCTAATGCTCTTCCCACTCTCCACTGCACCTGTGTCCTGTCTCCCTCCTGCTTCCCCCGGCCTCCCCACCACCTCCTACCTCCATCTGTACCCAGGGCCACGAGGGTGCAACTCTTCCCGCTGGGGCCGCTGCCAGCTGTGTCCAGGGACCAGCGCAGCCTAGTCCTGCATGTGGGGGCTGCTTGCACTGGAGCAGCAATCCCCATCTGAGAGCAGCCCTGCCCTGAGGCCGGGTAGGGCCAGCCTGGGTGTGGGGCCATTCCAGACCCAGGCAGCCTGACACGGGGAAGGGGAGAATGAAGAATTCTCCAGCGCTGGGCTGCGGCGGACGCTATGTTGAGCCAGTTTTGAAATCAAGATTGGACGTGTTTCTAGGCAACCTGCTCTCTCTAGTTCCGACAGGAGAGAGACAGGGCAGGTCTCTGGCCTTGCTCACGTGGAGTTCAGTCCGGTGACCGTGCTGGACCCTTCTGGCCTGGGCTCCTGGGAAGGGATGGGACCAGTGAGCAGCCGTGCTAGCAGCACCTGGGAGGCGGAGGTGCGTAGGAGTCACTTGCTGAACAGCCATTGCCACGGAGGTCGCCTGCTGAGCTGGTGAGCGTTGGCTCCCTGGGGCTGATTGCAGCCCTGCTGTCCTGCTGCAGGAAGGGCCCTAACATGACACCACCAATTCTGCAAACTGCCCCCCCGGAGGAAGAGCGGAGATGGCCTCGACTCGAAATCAATGTTGTTCGAGCGTCGGATGGGGAACGACGAGATTCCTTTGTTTCTTCTGGCAGGTCATTAGTCTTCAGAGCAGCTCCTTGTCAGCGCTGTGCCCCAGTGAGCGCCTGTTTCAGTGCATTGCTCCTGTGCTCAGCCGGGGCTCTGCCCTCTCCTCTTGCAGTGCAACCTCCCGAGTGGGTCTGCAGGCAGCATGAAGACTAGGGGGTGGCACGCTCCTCTGGGGCACAGGCTGAGCATGCCGGTTCCTAGAGAGCTGGGGGTAGGGGAAGGAGCGGTCCCTACATGTGCTGCATTGGTACCTGTGGTAATGGCGCTTGTTCACTTCTTTTGGAGGGGTCGCTGTGATCCCTCCCTCCCGCACCTGGGTCCTGCATTTCGAAGACCAGGTCCTCTGCCTGCGAGAGGCTGCCCGTTGCTGTCACCCACCCTGAGAGAGCCCCTCCCTCCATGGCTCCTCAACAGGGCTCCCAGACAACATGGTTCTCTCAGGTGGATGCCCGCGTGCACTCGGAGGTCTCTGCTAGCTGTGGGGTCGTATGTCGCTCTGTCACTTGCCTGCATTCGGTGACAGATAGATGGACGTGTAGTCTGAAGCCTTGTCCCCAGAACAGGTGTCAGCAGGCCAAGCTTTCCCATGCCCTGGCACCATGGTGCCTTGATTCGGAGCTGCGGGGGCCACCGCAAGCCAGTCCTCACAGCTCCATTCAGGTCTTAGTGCCTCTCTGCCCATCAAGAGGGCCGGTCGGCGAGGAACTCGATAGATGTTGCTGAAAGCTGGTCTTGCACTTGTCATCGTCTGTCAAGTCACCCAGTCAGCAGATGGGAATGGCTGCTGCTCTGTACCATCCTGAGCCGGGTCCAAACTAGTCACCCAAGCGTGAACAATGACCTCATGACACAAGAAAACCAGCAGTGGTGCAGGCGGGCCATTGGTTGGTTGTGCCACTGGTGTGCCTGAGAACCACTTCCTCAGGAAAATATTTTTAACAGTACCATTTGCAACCACTTAATCAAGATGCCAGTAATTAGGAGCGAGCCACCCAGAACGGATGAGCTCTGGCGCACTGCTCCAGCACACGCAGCTGCTTTATCAGGCCAGCCCAGCACTGTGCCCTTGGCTAGGCAGGGCTGCTGAGTAGCTCCTCCTGCTCTTCTCGGCACCCCCTTCCCCCCCCATGCCCCAGCCGCTGTGGGTAGAATCACTCGTGCAGCCCACCACTGTGGAAGCATGGAACGTATTAGCGGCATCGGGGTGACTGTGTGTTTATTAAAAACATAGGAAAGACGTGAACTGAATGGCCTGTCCTGTCATTTCTGGTCAGGTTTTAATCTCCTTTTCTGCAGCTGTATGATGGGAAGGAATAAACTGAGTCAGGGGATCGGTTAAGCTGCACCATTCATGTTCCACAAAACTGGCTCTCGGAGCCAAGATCTGCTGTGTCCCAATTCATTGGTGTGCTCTAGCTCCAGGGGCGTAAATGCTGCTTCTCCCAGTACAAGTACTTTATTTCCTGTGGGTGGGTGGACAGGACATGCATCTTGCATTGAATGAGTGTCATGGACTCATGATGCTATATGTGACATGTCTAAGGGGGTAGCAAAATAGTAAGCAGAAAGCATGGCCGTGTGGCCAGGTCATTGCAAAATACATGCGCAGGGGGGCAGAGTGAAGCGGGGGTGCCCCGTTTCAACTCTGGCATTTCCGGAGTCTGTATTGATTAACTCTGTAACCTTAAGGTTCTAAATATTCCGGACGCCCCTTGATTGCAATGGAGACATTCCATAGAGGCTGAGTTCGACTGCACCAGTGAAGCCCCATTGTCATCTCTCTGCCTGGGGGTCAATAGGAAGTCTTTTGTGTTGCTTCAGAGAGGAGCACGCGTGGGAGAGCCACAAGTTGTGGACTTCTCCAAGGCTGCTGTGGTGCTCAAGCTCAGCCGTGGTGCACGTGGTTACAGCTTGCTGATGCCTGCGGCATTGCAGCAGGACCAACTGCTACGTTCAGCCATCTGTGCTCAGAGTGGAGCAGACAGGCTCAGGGTGCTGCCGCTCAGGGTGGAGGGGAATTGGCAGAATTGGGCTTGGGCTCAGTCTAGGTCTGGAGTAGCTGGGGTGCCGGTCAGGACAATGGCACATTGGCAGATCTGGGCTGCTGGTGAGACGCCTGGGGCAGGAGCAGGCAGACGGTGGTGCGGGGCAGAGCTGCGCGTGTGGGATTCAGTAGCAGATTAGTACAGCTAGCCGATGAGAAGGGCTCCGGGGGAGAGTTTTCACGACAGCAGCGTGTGCTAATGTGGGTTCAAAATGAACTCTCTTCTCTGCTCCTTCGTTTGCTTTGGAAAGCTTAAAAATCATTAAATCTCAGGTTTGCCAGGTACAAATCTCTTCCCACTCAGGTTCTGCATATGTGCTCTCTGCCCCTTGCGGCAGGGGGTGCGGGGTGGCCTTTTGTTTTCCAGCTATTAGCAAGGAGACGCCTGGATTTGTAGCACCTCATGATGTTTCGCTGGGGGGAGGGGTGTACAGGGTACCACCAAGGGGGAAGGGCTGGGTAATTTTCCCAGGACATCCGCGCTATCCACGCAGAAGGATGTGGAGAGGCAATTACAAGCTCCCAGCTGCTTGTGTGGGTTTGCTTTCTGTGTATTGTGCAGTCCATTGTTCCTGCTTGGGGAAAAAATATAATACAGGAACTGAAGCAGCCTAGTAGGGTGAAAATCCCACCACCTTTACTGCCGCGCAGAATCAGTCCTGCACTTGGATGCAGCAATTTGGAGAGGCACAGACAGTAACTCACAATGAACGCTGCCTGTCTCAGGCCACAAAGTTTCCCTTCTCAGTTGGCACCTGCCTGTGCCATAGGTGCCTATCAACTATCCCCACAGGTGCCAAGGAAGGATTTTACTGCCCCGGTTTGTATCCCAGGCATGTCTGCAGTTAGCTGGCCCAGCAGACAATTAAAGCGGCACCTAGTGCAGGTCTTCCCTGCCCAGCTCCTTCCCCTGGCTCCATAGTTACACTGCAGCTTTTCCTCTTTTACTTGTTTTACCAAGTGACTTGTTAATTTTGGCCAGGACGCTCTCCCTGGGAGTCATTTTGTAACCTCAAGCTGGAGTTTCTGACAGATTGCGCCAAGTGTGGTTATTTTTGTGTTTCCATCTGAATGCGCTGCGGCAGATGCTGAGTGTTTGGAATGCATTAGTGCTAATGGTAGGACCATTAAACATTAGAGTCACTCGCTGCAGATGGGTTGCTATGGAGGTTCAGGGGGAAATGAAACAAGAGCAGGAGTGAAAGCGGCTGGTAGGCTGGTTCCAGCAATCGTCAGCTGGGCAATCAGTCCGAGCCGTGAGCCCTGCATGGAATGTTTCTTTTTGATAGGGGGTTTGGATACGAACCCGCACACCGGCACGCTTTTCCCCAGAGGACTTGACTGCCTTGGTGCCTTCTGGAGTGACCTGCAGTGGTGTCACGCCCTCCGTCCCTGCATTGGAGGCACCCGCCAAGACCACCCTGGAGCTTTGGGCTCCTCTCCCCGGCCCTGCGCTTGCCCTCTGGGTTGGGCTGCGTTCATAAGGGGCTGCTGCCCTGTGCCTCCGCCCTGAGTCTCCGCATGCGCAAGGGGGACATGCTTGGAGAATGTCAGAGATCAGCAGAGGGTGGGCAGAACCCGGGTACCATTTCTGTTGAGATGGAAGGGATGTGGGTAGGGCTGTGCTGCCTTCTGCAGATGGCGGCTTGGCCCAGGTCTGTGTGGGATTCCTGGAGTCTGTTTTCGGATGAAGCGTGATCTCCCCCACAACAAAAGTCACTCTAGCTGCCTTGTCCAGCCTGCCCACACGTCCCACCTCCTCTTCCCCTAGCCCTCTGCCTGGGAGAGCTCATCACCCTCACTCCGCAAGGAGTGAGCCAGAGGCCACGGGCCCGACTGGCTCGTCATGTCATGGGGAGCCAGCTTAGAAACGGAGGTGGGGTCCTGCGGCTGAGTCCTACCGAGCTGCTGCCGTGGTTTGCTCGTGTGCATAGTGTGTTGGCACTGCAGTCATAGCAGCAGCTGGCTCTTGCGTAGCACTCTGTGTCAGGAGATCTCAGAGCACTTTATGGCCTTCGATTTACTTATCCTCGCACACCCAGTGAAGTAGGGCAGGGCTGGTATCCCATTGTACAGACAGGCCAGTGAAGCTGTGTTACCTGCCCAAGGCCATGCCAGAAGTCAGAGGCAGAGGAGAGAACTGAGTCCGGGAGATGGGTCATTGTGCTGCACTGCCTTACCTGTCGAGGTCCAGTTCCCCGACTCCATGGACAACACAAGTGCTTTTCTCCCAGCCAGTGCCAGCTCTGCTGTACCACTGTAGGTTTGCTAGAGGTGCCCTTCACCCCAGAGTGCTCTGGACTCTGCCTGCCATGCCAGCCCCTGCCCACAGCCCTTCAGGCTGCACTCCTTGAATACCCTCCATACACCCTCCGTACACCACGAGTCGGGTGACCAGTACGGTACTGACTGTTGGTGGAAATCTCATGGACCAATTTTTGGCACACTGTAGACATCAGATCCAGGGGAGCCCCATAAGGCCTCACACTCTGCTCATGCCCTCTGTCCGTGGGCACCAGGAGGTCCCTGGGTCACACCGTGTCCAAGGCTTGTGCTCAGGGCATCCCTCCCCCCAGTGCCAAACCTACTGGCCAAGAGATCTGCCAGGGAACGAAGTTCGATATCTGTACTGGGAGTGGGGGGCAGTTGCTTTTTCTCTGGTGGCTTTTTCACTGAAGGGCAGTATTGAGCGTGGAATTTACAGCGCCCTCTTATTCTTCTCCCCAAAGACAGGGCAGGGGTTGTTCCCCTCTCTCTTTCCAAGGGGAGGGCATCATGCGAGGGGTGTTACCCAGTCTGGAGTGCTGAAGCAGCAGGAACCTAGGAACAGGGGAGGGCCGAGGGAGCTGGCACGCTTAGATTTGGAGGAGTCTTTCTGTGGGGCGGGGGGCTCAGGTTACCTGGAAGGGGTGGTTTGGGTTATGGCTGGAGATCAGAGTTTGCCCCTTGGTGCAGGGCAGGCCCAATGTGCTGACTTTCCTGGCATGCATCAAAGTCCCTGCAGGGCAGGCCTGACAGGTAGGAGAGATGTGAGGTGTGGCGTTGGTGGGTTGCATCTTTGTGGGATCAGAGCAGAGGAGGTTTCACTGATGGTGCTGATGCCTTGCTGTTTGGGTGGGCAGCACAGGGCTGGCCTTGGCTGTGTGCTTTTCGTTGTCCTTGCCAATGGTAGCATTAACTCTCCATCAGGGTGACTGGGCGCTTGGGCAAGCAGCTCCATGCGTGTTTATCTCCGAGTAACCTGACAGTCCTAGTCCCCTCCCAGTCTCAGTGCTCATCCACCATTTAACTATGACTCCCAGTTCAGGGGCCAGTCCAAGTCCTACTGCAATCACCTGCCGTGGGCATTGGAGCAGGATTTTAATTTGCAAAACTATATGCCTAGGTCAAAGATAACCCGTTACTAGGAGATTACCGTAAACGGAACTCCTGAGCAGGTAGGTGAGGACCCTGTACACTGTTTGCAGTGCTTCTTACGCAGTACATGTCTGCAAGCTTTACTGGTAGGCAGCTAAGTTTGGAAGGACAGTGTAAATTGAGGGGTGGGGGAGCGAAGGGGAAAGGTTACATGGCAGTGGGAGCCAGCTGGCAAGGCTAAAGTCATCATGTTTGGTATCCTTTGGGTATTTTCAAGGGTGTCACATGCTGCGAGGAAAGGGTGGTTTTGTCACTTGGGTGGGTGTTGCCTCCATTCCTGGGCTGCACCTGTACAGCCGTTTGGTTTTGTTTTTTTATTAGCAAACTTCCCTTTTTCTTTCTGTGCTCCAGAAATTTGCCTGAATCTGGGGGGCTTGTTTGCAGAAGCTTGGCTCTTGCAGATGACATGAAGCTCAGCAAAGTTTCTAGGCCAAACTAAATTCGAGAGGAGGTTAAAAAAAGAATAATTTTAAAAGCACATTTCAGTGACATTGCCCAAACATCATCGCTTTAAACCTTCCTTCTGGGGTTGCTGTACCCAGCTTCCCAGAACAAAGCATGTCTCTGGGTATGAGCTGGAGCATGGGCAATCTCGGGAAGTTCTCGCTCTTTTGGGGAAGGTAGGAGGGCTTTTGGGAGGGCTGGACATGGCAGTCTTACAATGGCGAGCTGACTAGCTTTTGCCTTACACAGGCTCTGAGTGAGTACCGCGGTGTGTGTGCATCTCCCTGCCTGGGATGTATATAACGACACGCACAGGGTGCTGGAGGCAGAGAGATGAGGAAAGCTCTCAGTCAGCAGGCCCATATTATGTTTATTAGCTCACTTTGCTGTTGCTCACTTTTACCCTCAGTCCTTCCTGTGCCTTCTCCGTTGGCTTGTCCTCCTGTCCCATTACAGGTGTGTCTGTCTATCAGGCGCAGCCTAGGAACTCCATAGGAGAGCATAGTGCCTTGACAACACCCTAAGCCTGTGCACCCCTCCCCGTGCCCGCCTGTGCTCTCAGCAGGATTGTTTCTGGTTTAAGGTGCAAATCAGAAACCTAGTATTGTCTCAGCCATGCATTAACCGCAGCAGCAGCAGATCTCTGAGAGGGGTGGGACAGCCAGCGCTAAGGCCCCCTTGCCCCCACTCCTGGGGGCAGCTGGAGGGTTGGCTGCTGCCATTCCGGAGTGCGTGCCGCATTGCTGTTTACCAGGTTTCAGTCCTCTGTTTGGTGCTTCGCTCAGACTAGCGACAGGTGCAAAATGTACCTATAACAGTTACAGAAGGTAGCGTTATCTGTTTGCCACCTTCCTTTATGTGCTGCCTGCAAATGAGCCAGCGCAGCGGCGCGGATGGGCCATCTCATCTCTCCCTGTTTTGCAGCCAGCAGTCACTGGCTGTGCCTTTGTTGCTTCCGCATTGCTGCTGCTCACAGTTAAACACAATGGAGCCATTTGCAAGGCAGGAGATATTCCCACACGCTCAGTACCTCTGTGCTGCCCCTTACCTGGAGCTGCTGGCTAACTGCGCTGCAGTAAGTAAACCCACGGCAGAGATGGATGGCTTTTAAACCCTCCACTTCTCTTTGCTTGGACCATCAGCTTAGCACCTCTGTGCAGACCCTCTTTGGTTATTTCATAGCTTTTTACAAAGTTAACTGATTCAGCCTCCTACACTTGCCAGCACTCCCGCATCCCCTGCTGTCAGTTTTGCTGGCACAGCTCATAAAGTCCTACATTCTAAGACCAGAAGGGGCCATTTGTGATCATCTGGTCTGACCTCCTCCATCATAACGTCAGACTTTCAACAGCGAGATCCTTGAGCAGCCGTGGAGCTGCGACAGGATTTCGTTACCAGAGGGGGCCTAACTTCAGAGTTCAGGCTGAGACCCTCTGAGCTAAGTTCTGCCTCTGCAGAAGAGCTGAACTTGATGACTTCTCACGGTCCCTACATTTATGTGCATGTATACAATTTATCAAGAATCACTGAAGTGTTGGGGGGAATATGGCAGTAAAGAGGCATTTGCATCATCCCAGGAGCTGGCCAAAGCAGGCCTGAGAGCCTGCGATCCAGGTCAGACTTCAAAGGCTCTTCATGGGAGTGAAGACCAGGGAACAGAGAAGTCATCTTTGGGCATCATGAATGGGAGCCCAGGTGCACATATATGACATTGTTTACCGTTCGTAGTTCAATCATACCCAGAGCCTGGATTCTGGTTTTTGTGCTAAGTTTCAGTTCCTGTCCCAAACAGTTACTGCTTCGTTTTTAGGTTATATACGTATGTGCGCGAACGTGTGTTGTGGTGGCACCTAACAGCTCCGTTTGTAGATCGGGGCCTTGTTGTGCTAGGCGCTGTACAGTTTGTTACTACTAGGTGTATTATGGCAGCACCCAGACACCCCAGTTATGGATTAGGGTCCCATCGTGCTTTCAGCACTGTGCAAAGACTGTCCCCACCCCAAAGAGTTCCAGGTTTCAGTAATGTGACAAGTAACATTTTTACGTGTCGTGTAGCAGTTCAGATGCAAAAGGAGTCCCGCTAGCTCAACTCGCAGAATCTGTTTGCTGCTAACAGTCTGACGCTCCAAGGAATATTAAATGCGGCTGCCCTGGTTTGCCCAGTACCTCTGCCCAGAGCAGCTCGGCAGCCTCTGTCATGGTGGGGTCTTGCTGCTGCAGCCTAGAACCTGAGCTGCCTTCTGTTAACCTGCCTGCCTCCCGCTGGCTCGGCGTCTCACTCCCTCCTCCATGGCTTAGCTCCTCTGCTGCCTGTCCTCTTCTGGGCACCAACGTTCCCTGTAAGCTGAGCGCTTGTGTGGCTACACAGGAGAGAATCAGGTGCCTCCCAGCTGGTTAGCAGGGTGTCCACAGCGAGGTGTTTTGTTTCAACTCATGGTGCACATTTGTACATGCCTCAGTTCACAGAAAAAAATTATTCCACACGTGGATGGAAAAAAATCTGCACACAGATGTTAAAAATTAGAGGTGTTGTTGCTGGGCAGTGACGTTGGAGGATTGGACATGTTTTCAGGCCCCACCACAATAAGATATGAACAGAAACTAGCCCATAATAGAACGGTGGCCCTTGAAGAGGCTTCAGTGGGAACGGCTCCGACTCGCCTGCAGCCTGGGCTGTACTTGGCTTGGGTGGGAAGATCCATACCCCAGACTAAGCTAGTCCAGGCAACTCCTTCCATGCTCTCTAACTCTTCCTTTGCCTGCTCCCCCCACTCCTGCCAGTTGGTGTAACAGAGGACGCTATCATTCGGTGATCAGTGATATGTGCGGAGGAGCAAGTGGATGGCCACAGACCCTGAACTGATGGTTGCAAGACAGAGAAGGGGATATGCTTTTGTAACATGTGCAACTAGTCCCAATTATCCAGGTGCATTCCAGGTCATTCCTAGAGCTGGATGGGAAACCATTTTCCCAGCTCACAAAAGCCCAAGGTTTCAAAACTTCCACTGATTTCAGTGCAGTAGCGACTCTGTGCCCTTGGAGAAAACCAGCCGTCCTCATCTGTGTGCAAGAATCACCTTCTCTCTCTCCCCAGCTCAGGAGCCACTCTGAGATCGTTGCCATTGATATGTTGTGCAGGTTTGCTCCGGTGTACTGAGCTGTGTCCCCTTTAAAGGAACACAGTGGCTGCAGAGAGCCAGTCCCACATTTATAAGTCTTTGCCAGTATTATATAAATTGCCTTGACTTCTTTATAAGTCGTTTTCTCCTTCATAAATGTTATTACTCTTGTTTTTCACCCAGTTCTTCTTTCCCATGATAGTTTTCATGGCTACAGTGAACAAAGCTCCTGCCTTTCTCTACATCCCTACTCCTTAGTCTCTCCTCTCCTAGGTCTTTCTGGCAGAGAAATGCCCTTCCCCAGGTCTCTGTCATCAGTATCTTGTGTCCCAAAGAGACGGGATGGATAGAATGGTCCCTTCAGCCTTATGTCACTTCCTCCCCACAGCCCGCAGTGTTCTCACAGTGGAATTGGCCCATGTGTTGCTGTTTAGTACCTTTAGCCGGGCAATTGCTGTGAAGTCTTCAGTGTAACAGGCACACCAGCCAGTATGTTATGACCAGTGTGTTTCCCTGGCATACCGCATGTGGTGTATTGATTGAATTGTGCTGGGCAGATTTTACATTGTAATGCACACCTGAGGGTTTATATGTGCTGTAGGTGAAATTGACATTCCCTGGGCTGCTTAAAACCCCAGCTTTGGGGGCAGGAGGTCTAAGGGGAATGGCTGAATGGGGGCTGGGGTACTTCCCACATCCTCCCATGCACTAACATCGGTCTGGTCAGGTGCTAGTGTCAGTCCGTTGCATCTGATGAAGCAGGTCTTTGCCCATGAAAGCTAATGCTCCAAAATATCTGTTAGTCTACAAGGTGCCATAGGACGTCTTGTTGCTCCATTCTAATGTGTTCCGCTCCGAGGGCTGATTCTAGGAGGGCCTGAGCACGTCGATGCCCAGCCCTGCTGCAGAGCTGCTCCCCTCTCAGCCCCAGCCTCCCTCTCATTGTCACCCTCCTGTCCCTTCCCATTCTTTGGCACACAAAGGGAAATGCAGATTCTAATTAGGTTAGTTCCTCCTTATTCCCCTGCCTGTTCCGCTGCCCACCCGTCCGCCCCTCTGCCTGCTGGATTCTCCCCACGCCAGGCTCTGCCTGAGCATGGTTCCTTTGTCCCATGGTTCTACCACACCTCCAGCCATGCCCGAGCACTGGGGCTGACGGGCTGGGCTGGGGAGATAAGGGAGAAGAAAGAAGAGAGGCCAGACAGAGTCTACTCGGAAATATTCAAGGGGAGGCAGAAAGCAGCATAGCCCTGGGGTATCCAGTAGCCGCCTGCAGCTTGCCCCAGCTCCCTGCCTCATCTGGCAGGCTGATTCGCAAACAGCCCTGCTGCCTCCTGACAGCCGAGCCGGAGTCCAGGTCTGCTTAGGAGGGGCTTTATTTTAACCAACAGGTGACTGCAGGCAGCCTCCCAGCTCTGCCTGTATTATGGGAATCATGTGCCATTGAGTGGGCTTTGTTCCAGCTATGCAGCCAGGCAGCAGAGGGCGGTGCCCCCTGACCTCCACGTTACATTGAGCCCACGCAGCCAGGAAGATCCTTGGGGCCAGGGCTTAAGCTATCATTGAGTGTTTCCCACCCCGCTGCACCCAACCCCCAACATGTTGCGGAAACTACAAGGTGGTTGCAAATATTTACCCCCACTGGGCTCCAGGCAGCTCCAGCTGAATCTGAGCCCTGGTTGGGCCCATGTCCCCACCTCATCTGCCTTCCACAGCCCCCCAGCTAGGACAAGGACTGGAGGGCACAGAGAGAGCCGGCTAGTGATCGGTGAACTTGGAGATAGATTTTCAGAAGCTGGAACTGCTGTCTCCTGCCACCCACCCACCCACCAATTTTAGTTCTGGTCTCTTCCCCGGATTTCCTGTGTGATATTCGTCAAGTCACTGGGCTCATCTCACCTCCGTGGTAACTTATTTTAGAATTGAGGGGGAGCTCAAATTCAGATGATGTCAGGAGTCCCCCAGAATCTCTGGCAATCCATGCTGTGTCCATTAACGCTGGTTATCATGCAGTTGGCACAAAAAGAGTAGCATGTGATTTAACCAAAGGTTGCTGAGGGGAGATCTCATGAGGGGGATTTTTCAGATCAGTGGGTGTTGCCTGAAGTCAGCGGGCCAGAGAACCTGGACCAACACTGAGTGCTGTGCTACTGCTGGGTCAGCAAGGGGCCCACCAGTGAACCACCAGACCTCGCGGTGCTAACTCCCATCAATAACACTGGTGTGCAAAACAAGGGAGCAACCAACAAAGGTCAGATAATTTCAAGCTCCATTAGCAAAGGCTCTCTGGGGAGTGAGATCGCTGTTTGCCAAATGGGGAAGGACCAAATATGAGAGTTCATTTCTGAGCTTCCAGCTGGAGCTTGCAAACCAAAGAGAGGTGAACGGAGGAGAAAGAAAAGTACCCAGAATCAGTGGCTTCTCTGTGCTCACATGCCACAGAGCAGCCTTTGGTGTGGTACTGTGCAGCCATGCCGTGTGATGGCCTAGATGAACGAAAAACAGGCAACGTTGCATTATTAGTGCCCATTGCTTGAGGACCTCAGGGTCCCTGCCCCCCAAAGAACCAACAGGCTGGAGACCCCAGCTAGATGGAGGCTGGGGAAAAAGAAAGGAAGGTGATCCCCATTTTACAGAGGACAGTTGAAGATCCCAGTCTTGCAAAGATTTGTGCACAGGCTTCACTTTCCACACTGGGAGTAACTCTGTTCACTCCCAAGATGCTGCTTACAGTACAGAAAGTTAAGCATGTTTTTAGTCTTTGCAAGCTCCAGGCTGAGACAGAGATGAAGTGAAGTGCCTGAGGTCATCCAGAGAATCAGTGGCATCGCTGGGAATTGAAAGCTGATCTCCTGAGCTGCAGTCCAGTGCCTGTCCAGCTATACTCTCTTCATAGTCATTGAAAATCAACAGGAAATTTCAGTTCTCCCATGTCTGCAGCCCTTGATGGTCAGTTGCTAGAAAAGCTGGAGCCCAGCTGGTTTCCTGGACTGCAAGCTTTCGACAGCCAGTCTTTGGGCAGCAAGGCTGAAGTGTTTGCTGGAAGCACATTGCAAGTTGTACACTCACTTGTTAATTGATTAATGATAAGTGAGTGTTAACTGTCCACAATAATGAAAGGTCCCGTGAAGGAGGATCGGGCACTCCTAGTGATCCTGTCTCCTGGCCCAAGAACAGGAAGATAGTCAAGGAAACGGAAAAGCTTCCTATTGAAACCAATAAATGGAAATGGAGCCTGGCTGCTACTGGACAACTTGCCTCCTATGCCAGCCCCACCCCAGGGGAGAGAAGGCTCAGACTGGAGTATTGCTGGGGCTTTCCAGCATGTGTCCACTGGGCAACACAACTGGTACGCCGGAAAGCAGGGCACAGATGGAGGTCCAGTCTAGTCTACAGCTTGGCCAGAGCTTGCTTGGACCCGGAGCCATCGCTGGTTCGGAGGCCTCTGTCTGGCATTCAGTGCTTCTCTTGCCTGGCCATCTTCAATGGGCTGCTTTGAGGCAGCTCAGACCCACCCTCTCCTGCACGTGCCAGTTTGCCTCTGCCACCTCGAGCTCTCTTCCACTGCAGCTGGGAGCCTGCAAACCTTTGTGTGAGTTAATTAACATACGTGCAGTGAGGTGCTCGGGCATTTGTACAGGTGAGGAGCACTTCAGATCTCATGGGTACCTCTGCCCTGGCTTGTAACCCAGTGCCGACAGCTTGTCCATCTGTAGGGATGGAGAGTCTGAGCGCGGCTGAGTTACTACAGACCCCTCCCCGTTTCACATGGGATGAAGTGCAGTGAATGTACCTTGTGTATGAAGGCAGGAGGAATTGTGCAGCTTCCGCCAGCGCCGTCCCGCCTCTTGCCTGTCGGTCGCAGCCCAGATCCTGTGCAGAGCTTGGGGGATTGAGGCAAAGTTTGGTAGGAATCCAGGGATATGCAGGCAACTGTATGTTGAAGAGTGGACAGTTGGTCTCCATGGCCACCGGCATCAGGCTCAGAAGAAGACAACTTAGTTTGCAGCAAGGGAGTTTGACACTGAATGTGGGGAAAAGCTTTCTGACCACGGCCAGGTCTACGCTAGCAGCCTAATTCTGCCTGTAGAGCATGCATTGTCAGTGAGAGAGCTTCTCCCATGGCCGCTCAGTGCATGCTGAGGGACATTTCCAGTACAGCACTGTCTCCGATCTGCCCCAAGAAAGCTCATCACCTCATAAATCATTTTGTTAGTCTTTAAAATGCTACATGACTGCTCTTTTGTTATGCTGAGGGCAGCAGCTCTCCCATCCGCATGGTAGCATCTCCCTAAAGCTACAGTGGCACAGCAGCACTGGTCCCTTGGCTCCGTACCTGTAGACAAGCCCTACAGTGAAGTACTGGAACAGATTACCTTTGAAGGTTGTGAAGCTGCCATTGTTGGTGTTTAAGAACAGAGTGAACAAACACCTGTCAGCAATGGTCTGGGTTGCCTTGATCCAGACGGATTTGGCCCTGCCTTAGTGCTGGCAGCTGAACTAGCTCATGTCTCATGGTCCCCGCCAGCTCTACATTTGTAGGATTTGCCGAAGGACAAAAGCTGCCACATGCCCTGTTCCGAGCTCCCTGTTGTGAGGGGCAAACACTGCACCATCAAGGAAAGAGCCCCATGCGCTGTGTGCAGAACAATGCCTGCGCCTAGCAAAGAAATGCCGCAGTCTTGGCATGTGATTGACAGGGGTCTGTGCTGCAGGTTCTCATGGATGGTGCAGCAGTTCGCTGCCTGTTCAGATACGCTGCATAGTTCTCTTGGCACGACAGGTTCTTTTGTGTTTAGTGCAGAAATGTGGCATGGGTTAGCTACACACCCACCAGTGCCTGTGCCCAGAGGGATCCCGAGTGTGCTTGGGGCTGCGGGGATTCAGCAAGACCACAGAGCTTTGTAATTTGTGCAGAGCCCTGATATCTCTGCACATTTCTGAAAAGTAGCTACAGCTCACACTGCGAAGCTGCCTGCAAGCGTATGTGTGCATATATGTCAGTGTCTTATTTTCCAGAGCTGCATCCGCAGCACTTTGTGTTCAAAGCACCTCAGAAGAGCAAACGCCCCTCCTTTCCTTTCTCTCCCCTTCTAATTATGGAGCCCACTTATCGGCTGAGAACAGAAAGATCGTCTCTTTAACCTTGCACTTGCCCTTGTGAAAGGCTTACCTAAAAAGTTAGAAAATAAAATCAAATGCTCTAATTTGCAGTCATCTTGCCATTTCAAACCTAGTTTTCATTACCGCGCTGAAAGTGCAGTGAAGCCGTGTTTATAACCCCTTTTTAGATAACAAATCACATTTGCTTTTGGCTGGCGAGTGTGTAGAATTGATATTTTTTTTTCTTTTAGGTTTAATAGGTTTGTGTGTTCAGGAATGATCTTCATCAACCGAGAGTCTTTATTGTGTTTGATATAATGTCAACTTTCATTACGCTCAGAGGGCGCTCAGAGAACTTCTGTGTTACAGCACCAACCTTGCTGTCGGACCATTCCAGCTGAAAGTAGAACAAAAAAATCAATCACCGAAAAAAAAGGAGAAAAGTCTTTATCGTTCGCTCTTAAAAGAAAATAGAGGCCCCCTCCTTTCTTAAAAAAAAAAAAAAAGCCAGTGCCATGTGTATGGCACAAGGAGATCTGAATGACCATTAGCTTTCTCCCTGGATAATTAATAAAGCTGGAGTCCCCCGACTGGCTTTCCCTGCAGATAGGATAGCTGGCGTGGCAGGATCCCTCTAGCTTTCCCTGTGGGTGGTTGGCCTGGCAAGAGTCTTTAGGCATCTTCCTATGTGCTTTCCCCTGGGGTGACTGGCTTTCCCCAGGGGCAGCTGGCACACCAGGAGGGGTTGCTGAAATTGGAGTTAAGGTGGACTCACCAAGGTCTCACGTAAGCCAGTCTTGACTTGGTAGAAATGGAGTGAGAAGCCACAAGAAGAAAAACAGCAGGCAAGACACAATCGGATAAAACATCTTCTCCGAGAGACAAAAAAAGCAATGTTGACGAGTTACTTAAATGTGTCCCCAGTGGTGTCAGGGAGGCAAAGGGAGGAAATTACTTACAAAAACAAAAAGCGCCAAGGCAGATCATGACAACTGCTTCTGCCTGTCCCTGGGGACATTTCTAGCCCCATGCTGCTGGAGTCACTACAAAGGAACTCGGAGGCTGCAGGAGAGCCTGGCATGTTCGGAGCCACACCAGTTACGCGTTAATTGGTTATCTGCTACCCACAGCACTGGGGTGGGTTGGAGCTGTTCAGGCTGTCAGTGTGATCGGCTTCCTGGAGCACTTGGGAAGAATCTATCACCACACGATACCGGAAATGCATATCTATAGATAGCTCACGATGATTAAAGAGATCGGCCTTTTGCAGTGCTTCCCACAGGTTTTCATGATGCCTGAAATCAGAACTAATTGTGCTAGCCGAGATACGGCTGCATGGAAGCAATTGGCTTTTAATGGGGAAAATGTAGCGTTCCAAGAAAGAGATTCATGTCTGCCGTAGATAGAGCCCAGCATGCCATCCTGGATTGCTGGGAGCCGCCAAGAGTAGCTGGATGTTTAGTGCTGGGGTCAGACAGCATTCACTTTTTGGGCCTTTGATGGCTTGCAACCGACATGGTGTGGGGAGCCAGGGGAAAACAGCATTAGCTGGGATGCGGAAGTCAGAGGATTAGATGGAGCAAGAACACCTACAGCAAAAGAAGGTGGCTACAAACCAACACAGTGAAAATCCAGCATGCCACCAGCCTGGCAATAAGCAATGGGGAAATGGCTAGTGGTGCGCCAAGATCCCCCTAAGTCCACAACTAGACAATGGGACCAGAACCTGGAGCATATCCTTGGACAAAATTGCTACTGCTGTCAGAGGCAGTTACGTGGGTAAGGAGCTCAGGTGCTGGTCAAATGAATGGAGATTGGGCCAGACTAGTAGGTGCCTCTGGACTGGCTGCTCTGTGGATTTGTAGAGGCAGTTGTGCCCTAAATAGACAAACGGTTTTGGGGGAGCATTCAACAAGCTGCAGAGGTGCAAAGGCTGGCAACCTTTGAGCACAGCTTGAAGAATTCAGCTCTGACATTCTCCACATGTGGCTCTCGCAGTCAGTTGCCGATGGCAAATGAAAGCACCACAGCGTCTTGCTGCATGAATCTCCCTGCCAACTCCACTGAAACCAGCAGCATCACTTACCAATGGAGAAGAGTTGCAATGCCACTGAAGCTCCAGTGGGCATCACAAAGAGAAGGGCAGACTATAGCTGGGG
This sequence comes from Carettochelys insculpta, assembly GCF_033958435.1. Lineage (NCBI taxonomy): Eukaryota > Metazoa > Chordata > Testudines > Carettochelyidae > Carettochelys > Carettochelys insculpta. The sequence continues at coordinate 2,110,483 of NC_134147.1, read as the reverse complement.
TTCCCTGAATGACAACATGCAGCTGTCTCTGACCTCCTGACAGCCCCGCAAGCATGCAGACGTTCCAAAGGCACTACGAGAACAACAGTGGTTTACACGCCAGAACCCGCTGAAGAGTCATCTGTCCTTCAGATGGGATGGTAAACTCAAGCCCCTTCTGGTGTGTGTGCAGTGGAAATTAAACATCACAGAAAGGGAATAAACTTTCCTTCTCTCCCTCAATGTAAGAAGTTCTTTTAAACTTGGGGGTTGGTACAATAAATCCTGTAACCTCCCTAGGAACACATAGTCTGTGTACTACTGTGTCATTGCAGGCTTTCCTGGAGGGACCAAGTTTGGAGCGGAGAGGACTGTTCAGTCTTTGTGTCCATCCAGTCTTTGACTTATTACCAGAGACAGCCAACCATGGAGACCACTTACAATGGGAATTTTTTTTGAACAGGGACATCTGTCCAGAAGGAACAGGATTGAAATCAGCAGCTGATTTTCCATAGGCCATGAGACAAGTACCTTCAGCCACTCCTGACATAAGTTAGCTGTTAAACAAGCGAGTGCAGAATTGAGATGCTACGTGTCCCATCTCCAGTGCCCCTCTGTCAGCGAGCCCCTAATTCTGATAAAAGTGGCCAGTGCTTTAAGTGACATGGGGATTATAGCTGAACAGGTGACAGATACAGACAGAACCAGTATCTAGCAGCTGTTAAAAGACCTACAAGCAAAATCTTCTCACATGTATTACCAGTACCCAATGGCACTAGGATATGAAGAACCACCTAAGTATTTACTATCTATTGTAAAGGCTTCTACCACCAGAAAGACCTGATCATGAACTGACCAGATGATACCTTGCAGGCAGACCTGCTCCCTTCAGCCTTCTTCCACCTGCTGACTGACGCCATCCACTCGTTATTCAGTGCCTTGCTCACTCATTTCACCTCTTTAGAACATAAGAACGGCCGTGCTGAGTCAGCCCAAAGGTCTATCCAGCCCAGTATCTTGTCTGCCAACAGCGGTGCCCCACGGGGCATGGACCAAACAGGTACTGATCAAGCAATCTCTCCTGCATCCATCTCCAGCCTCTGACAGAAGCTAGGGACGCCATTCCTTGCCTGCCCTGGCTAATACCCATTAATGGACCTAACCTCCGTGAATTTATCTAGCTCTTTTTAAAACCCTGTTATAATCCTAGCCTTCACAGCCTCCTCTGGCAGGGAGTTCCACAGGTTGTCTGTGCGCTGTGAGAAGAGCTTCCTTTTACTTGTTTTAAATATGCTGCCCATTAATTTCATTTGGTGTCCTCTAGTTATAATATTATGGGAACAAGTGAGTAATTTTTCCTAGTTTGCTTTCTCCACACCACTCATAATTTTGTATACCTCTGTCATATCCTTACTCTCTTCTTTTCTAAGATGAAAAGTCCTAGTCTCTAATCTCTCTTCGTAGGTGACCTGTTCCAAAAACCCCTCATCATTTCAGTTGCCTTTTTCTGAACCTTTTCTAATGCCAATATATCTTTTTTTAGATGAGGAGACCACACCTGTACACAGTATTCAAGATGTGGGCATACCACGGTTTTATGTAGGGGCAATAAGAAGTTCCCTGTTTTATTCTCTATCCCTTTTTAATGATTCCTAACATCCTGTTTTCTTTTTCGACTGCCAGTGCATATGGCGTGGATGTTTTCAGAGAACTATCCACACTGACTCCAAGATCTCTTTCTTGATGCATTGTAGCTAAATTAGCTCCCATCATACTGTATGTATAGGTGGGGTTATGTATTCCAATGTGCATCACTTTATATTTATCCACATTAAATTTCATTTGCCATTTTATTGCCCAATCACTCAGTTTTTTTGTGATCTTTTTGAAGTTCTTCACAGTCTGCTTTGGTCTTAACTATCTTGAGCAGTGTAGTATCATCTGCAAAGCTGGCGTCTAGAGAATCTACTCAATTTCGTATTTGGGTTCAAGGATGCGAGAGGACAAACTTACTTGTGGCATAAGCATTTGCAAATCCACATCTGCTTATGCACGCGTCAGATTGGGCCCTACCCAGAGCCCCAGCTCTCTTTGCTGCTCCTCTGTGCATCAGAATCCAATGTCCGCTAAGGGGTTGGTAGTGGATAGAGCGCTCAGCTTTGGACCAAACTCTGGACTCACTTACATGGGCAGTAGATCCTTGCAGTCATTTGTGATGCCCAGATTTCCTCAAAGTAAATGACAACAGAATTTGGTCCTTTGTGAGCCAATTAAATCTTCCAAGAGATGTCATGTACCCAGGGGCCCTCCATGCAAAGTGACTGAATGAAGTCCACCACTGGGACATACGATGTCCCGAGATCAATGCAACTCCGCAGGAATTACTGGGAACATCTAGATGAGTTGCGAGAATGTCTCTAAGAGTGTGTGATTAGCAGAAGGGTCAGCACAGGTGGAGGGACCAAGACCCCTACAAGGCCAGTTGACCTATAGGAAAGGATTAGCTAATTGGAGCAATCTTGCAGGGGAGCAAAGACAGTGACTGGTATCTCCCAACCCCACTGTGGATGCTAGTAACTAGCTGACGTGAGGGCTCCAAGACACACGAGCTGTAGTTCACCCGTGCACCCCATAACAGAACAATATTGTTAAAATTCCTGGTTACAAGGGGCAGTTTCTACACATGCCCCTTTCTCTGAAAGTGGCACGCTAATAAATGGCCCAAAATATGTAATGAGGCACGGATGCAAGTTCCCCACACCTTATTAGCATAGGGTCACATAATTTAGAGTCCAGAAGACACTCTTTCAGACTCCAAAACAGCGCGTAGAAGCGCGGCCCCCGCGGGGTCTTCTGGAAGGAAGTCCTCCTTCCCAAGGCCCCTTCTTCGCAACAATTTTCAGGAAGAAGGGGCCTCTGGAAGGAGGACTTCCTTCTGGAAGACCCCCCGGGGGCCGCGCTTCTACATGCCCTTTTGGAGTCCGGAAAAGTGTCTTCTGGACTCCAAATCATGTGACCCTATGCTAATGAGGCACAGGGAACTTACATCCATGCCTCATTAACATATTTTGGGCCGTTTATTACGTGTAGAAACAGCCAAGCTTCCTAGACTAAATATACAGGGCCTGCTTCTGATCTCCATAGACCAGCGCCAATTCCGGTGGAGTCGGAGCAGTGACAGTGGGAGCGTTGGAAAAGAATGATCAGGGGGTTGGAACGATGCCCTTTGAAGAGAGATTAAAAAGACTGGGACTTCTCAGGTTAGAATAGAGGAGACTAAGGATGGGGGAAGTGGCGGGGATAGATAGGGGTCTATAAAACCCTGACTGATGTGGAAAAAGCGAATGAGGGAAAAGTCATTTACTTGTTCCCATAACATAAGAACTAGGGGCATCAAATGAAACTGATGGGCAGCAGCTTTAAAACAAACAAAAGGAAGTTTTTCTTCATACAGAAAACAGGCGGCCTGTGGGACTCCTGGCCAGAGGAGGCTTGTGAAGACCAGGGCTTTAACAGGGTTCAAAAAAGAACTGGATACATTCCTGGAGGGGAGGCCCATCAGTGGCTATTAGCCAAGGTGGGTAGGAATGGGGTCCCTGCTGTCTCTTTGTCAGAGGCTGGAAATGGGTGACAGGAGAGGGATCATTTGGTGATTCCCTGTTCTCTTCATTCCCTCTGGGGTATCTGCCATTGGCCAATGGCAGACGACAGGATGCTGGGCAAGATGGACCTTTGGTCTGACCCAGTGTGGCCGTTGTGTTCTTGTGAGGCATTTTTGGGGGGTTGGAACATTGTGCCTCCGAACTGCACTTTAGCAGGGCGTGTGACTGACTTGCCTGGCATCTCCTTGGGCTGTTTAGCTCAGAATCATCAGGCAGGCTCTCCCCTCCCCTCCTCTCCTCTCCTCTCCTATGCTGCAGGACCACAGCAATGATATCACGGCACTGACCTTTTCAATGCTAGTTGTAGCTGCTGTACTGAAGTCAGGGTGGGGTGGGGTGGGGTGGGGTGGGGCGGGGTGGGAATGAACGATTTCTGAAATACCTAAGGAAGGGGAGTTTTATCGGTGTTGTAAGCGAGGGGCTGTAGCTCTTAGGGATGGATTCTTAATGTGGCGGTGTCTGATGATATTCCAATTTCTGTCATTAACCTTGGCTTCTTGGGGTCCACCCTTTTCCCCTCCAGTTCATCAGCCAGGGACGCTCCTCCACCTGGCGCATACTGGCGTGTGGTCCTCGCCTGAGTAGCAGGAAGTAGGTCAAGCTGCAGCTCCTGGGAAGGTCACAGATTTGTTTTTAATTAATTGGCTATTAACTCTGTTTTTTACTGTGTCCACTGTGTGGATCAGCATAGGACAGAAATTGAAATGTGGGAACAGGATGACATTGGCCATACGGCCTGGGAGGGCACTCGTAAAAAAACTGCACGGGTAGCGAGAGTTGGAGCTGACTCTAGACACTTGTGTGCTTGACCTGCTCGTACTTACAGTTGGTAGAGGCTAGCCTTCTGGTTGTTTGGGTTTCTGCATGGAGGAATGAGTAGAAAATGCATATTTCTCAGGCAAGACCCCATCTCCAGGAGACAGGCTGGGGCCACCAGAGTTCCTTCTGCTAAGCAGCTTCCAAGTCCAGGCATAGGTCCATCTGTGTAGGCGCAGATTAACTCTTTCTAAACCCCAAGCATGAGACTATCAGTCCACCAGAACTCCTCCTACGTAACAGCAGATGTATCTGGAAAGACCCCACCTACCTGTAGCTGGGATGTAGCCAGCCAGACTTTGTCTCTTGGCATGTTCTAGGCAAGACCCAAGCTTAAAGTCTTACAATTCATTAATCCACTGATGCAAGAATTAGACAGTATGTCACAATGGATCTTGAGGATCAAGAAACGCAGTCAAACAATCTCTCCCCCTCTCTTAATTGCATCACACTGTCCTTGGTTGTCAAGTAATATAGTTGCACAACTTCTGCTTTGAGATTCTCTTGAGCTGGCACCTACAGGTGTGTCAGGCACTTTGAGATCCTCAGGTAAAGAGCAAAATATTACTTATTTCAATGCACTCAGTCAGATCGCAGAGAGAATATTATAGCCCCAGGCCAGCTGATGTCTAAACCAAATACATTAATTTCAGCCCCTTTTTGATCATGCACATTTTCCTGGGCATTTAAAGGATTTTTCTGCTGTAAATTTCTTAAGTTTTTGTGAGGTATGCCTGGATGCAGGCTTGTAGGCTGAGGTGGCACCTGTAGAAAAGCAAAGGAAGAGGTCGCAGCAAGAATTTTTCATATAGTTCTCCAAATGCTGTGTAAAATGTCACCTTGATTTAAACAAATGCGTAAGGCCCAGGTTCTGACACCCTTCCTCATGCTGACTATGGCCTGACTCTCTGAGAAGCTCCACTGGCTGTGTCCTAGCTCCTGGCCCAGATTTTTGTTCACATTCAGCCCCCTCTACGACTGGTGACACGCTGTCTACAAGGGTGCCTGGCAAGTGGGCTTGGGACAGCAATGCACTCTCAGCTGGAGCCCCCTGGCATTTCTAGCCAGGCTGAGGGGAAGCCTGAGGAAGAGATTGGGAAAGGAAAAGAGAAGGATGGCAAGAAAGTGGGAGGGTGCGTGTTTGGCATGTGTATGACAAAGAAACCAATGTCACCCATGGTTTATTGCCCCTGTGGCTGCAGTCACTTTCCACCTGCGGCTGTCAGGATGAAACATTAAAGGAGCCTGGAACCTTATTGCTCTCCTGGATGAAATGAGGCTGTGGTGGTTGGGACCATCATGTTGGAGGAGTTCCAAGGGTAGCAACAAGTCCGAATGCATGGGTTTGGGAGGTGCCAGACAGCTGTGAGTTGGCAATGCTTTGTCAGCCCTGGCCTGTGATAGAATGGCATCTGGCAGTCAGGTCCCCTGCTATCATGTGGGATGAGAAGGGGCCTGTAGGAGCCCTAAGATGCAGCCCCTAAAGCCCCTACCTGCTTCATTCCTGGCCAGCTCAGCCTGTTGTGGGGGAGGCAGCTCTGTGAACTGCCATTTCCCCTCTTAACCTGGGCTGGAGCCACGTCCCCGTGAATGCGGGGAAGCTCTCTGTCCCTGCTTTTGCCTGCAGGCTTTCCCCATGCCACTTCAGCAGTCCCAGGGTTGAACCTGCCTGCTAACAACCAGGGTCAGTAGCAGTGTTCCCTCTAATTTTTTTCCATTCATGGGTGGAATAAATTTTGTGTGCACCGCCTATAGAAACACATACTTCTGGCTGTGAGAGCTCTGCTAATCAGCTGGATGGCAGCTGAATCTCTGCTGGGTGGCTGCCCAAGTGCTCAACTTACAGGGAACACTGGTCTGTAGCCCTTGTGTAAGGAATCTGGGACTGAGGCCATGGTCACTCAGTTGGATTTTACAAGCAAATACCGTCAGACAAAGTCACGTCCAGATAGCGCTGCAAAGGAAGGTGCCAACAGTAGACCCTGAAGATGTGGAAGAACCCTGGTGTCAATTGACAAATGCCATCATTGGAGCTTGTGGAGAAACACTTGATTGAGGCAAAAATGAAAGCCTGGCAAAGCAACATCAATTGCATGACAAAGAGAGAAGCGCATGCCAAGGCCAAGGCAGAAGTGCAACGTAAAACAAGGGCTCTGAAAAACCAGTGGTGGACTGAGAAGGCACAAGAATTCCAGCATCTCACAGATACCAACGATACAAGAGGTTTCTTCAAAGGTACCAAAGCTGTTTATGGACCGAGAAACCCTGCCACGAATCCTGAGATCAAAGGATCATCCCAACTCTTGAAAGACAATGAAACCTTTGCTTCTCAGTGGAGGGAGCACTGTAATGAGCTCTTGAAACATCCCTCCACCGTGGCCCTAGATCCCTTGGCCAAATCCCGCAGCAACCCCTCAGAAATGATCTTGCAATGCTTTCTACCCTGAATGAGGTCCAAGCTACTGTCAAAGCAGTGAAGTGCAACAAGGCAACTGGACCAGGTGGAATCCCCACCGAAGTCTTCAAAGAAGGTGGACCAGAGCTCCACAAACAGCTTCACCTCCTGATTCTCAAGATCTGGAATAGGGAGCAGATGCCACAAGATTTCAGAGACACACTGATCATCAGTCTTTTCAAGAAAGGTGACAAGCTGGACTGTGCAAACTATTGTGGCATCTCCCTCCTGGCAACAGCAGAGAATATCTTAGCTCAAATCCTTCCAAACTGACTCCTGCCACTCAGAAGAAGTTATCACAGAGTCCGAGTGTGGCTTCTGACTATTCTGAGGAACAGCAGACATGATCTTCACTGCCCAGCAACTTCAAGAAAAATGTCGTGAATACAACCAAGCCTTATATATGTCATCGACCTGACCAAAGCATTAGACCCAGCCACGCATAGCATCCTGTGGACCATCCTCTCAAAGATCGTGTGCCCCCAAAAATTCATTAGCATTTTAAGACTGCTTCATGACAGCATGACTGCCACAGTATTGAGCAACAACGGATGCTAGAGTGATCCCTTTGAGGTCAAAATGGGAGTCAAGCAAGGCTGCGTCATTGCCCCATCACTGTTCTGCATCTTCGTCACCATGACCCTTCACTTCATTGATGGCAATCTTCCAGACGGAATGAAGATTCTCTGTAGAATGAACGGGAAGCGTTTTTGTCTCAGGAGATTGAAGGCAAAAAGCAACACCTACACAACCTCGATCATGGAGCTCCAGTACGCGGATGACAATATGGTTGTTGCTCTTTCTCCCACAGCCCTTCAGACCACCTTAAGTGCCTTCGCAGAAGCATACAAGAATCTCGACCTCATATTCAACATCGAAAAGACCAAGGTGCTCCACCAGCCTTCACGGACAATGCAATTTCATGAACCTTCTATTGAAGTCAATGGAGAACTGCTGGAAAATGTGGAGCACTTCCCATACCTTGGAAGTCATCTTTCTGCTAAAGTCAACATTGATGTGGAAATACAGCATTGTCTGAGCCATGCAAGTTCTGCTTTCACCCGCCTGAGACAAAGAGTCTGCAAGAACCAGGGCATATATCCCAAGACACAGCTCCTTGTATACCAAGTAGCGGTTGTTCTAGTGCTACTATATGCATGTGAAACCTGAACAACATGTGTCATTTGAAAACACTTGAACAATATTATCAACGCTGCCTCAGGAGAATCCTAAATATCTCTTGGGAGGATAGGCGCACGAACACCAGCATCCTGGAAGAGTCAAACATGACCAGCATTGAAGACACTATCATTTATCAACAACTTCATTGGACTGATCACGTGGTTCGGATGTCTGATCAGCGCCTCCCAAAACAGATTCCTTTTGCTAAGTTGGAGGAAGGACAGAGGAGCACTGGGGACCAGTGGAAGTTATATCAGGATGTGCTGAAGGCACACACAGAAAAGGGCAGCGTTGGTGTCAACACTTGGGAGAACCTTGCCCAAGCCCGTCCACAGTGGAGAATGGTAATCCCTGAGGGAGTGGCACAATTTGAGAGGACCCACCTCAGCGCAGACAAGGACAGGTGGAGAAGAAGAAAAGAGCATCAAAAACTGCCTCACCCTACTCCAACAGCGACTAACACCTGCATCTTCTGTGATAAGATCTGTGGCTCCAGAATTGGGCTGATCAGCCATCAGTGGTCTCACAAATAGGAGGGTGGCATGAAGACGTCCTTCTCATTATCGAGTGAGTGCCAAGACAAGCAAATACGGAAAGTGACATGGTATTCACAGGCTTCTGCAGATTATTGTATAATTGAACAAAGATCCCAAAGCAATTTCCATGTAACCTGCACAGAGGGTTTTGATGCCTGAAGTAACCCTGTGTGTATCCTGTAATGATCTGGTGGTTACAAAGCCATTATCAGCTGCCGTTTGGTAATTAGAGTATAATTGAATGGTCAGCGGTTAACATACTATTGAGGAGCAGTTACCGGGTATCAGTCCCCCACAGTTTAAAACAATGATCTACATAATCAATTCCCTGCCAATCAACGTTGTCTCATTTAGTTGGTTCCCTGCTGTTGCCAGGGAGGCGTTGGCACACATCTATCACCTGTATCTTCTGCCTACAGCAGAGTCTCCTGGGGGCTGAAATATTTCCATTTTATTTCAGGTTTGGGCTTAGGGTGCTGGAGGGGTAAGTAGCTGGTGGTATGCAGGAGGCCTGACAAGCTGAGCTGGTGGTTCCTTGCAGCACTTCAGGCTCCTGACTTCTCTCTCTCTCTCTCTGTGCCCTTCTGTAAGTGTTTTGCCATAGGACTGCTGCCCCTTCCTGCTTACCCTGTAAGTGTCCTTCCACCTGTGCCAGGCAGGGTTGGCAGTGACCACCTGCCATATTGCAGAGCTTGGGTAACTATCATTAACAACCATGGGCTCAGTGCCCGGTGGTGTCACATGCCTCTCTTACTATTTCCTTCCACGTTTCTCTGTCCAGTGAAGAGTGGCTTAGTTTCTGTAGACTAGCTCCACACCAATCTCCTATATTGTCTACCCACTTTCTGCAGGGCTGCCTCTCCTATTCGACCTGTCCATTATGCTGAATACCAGCGTCTTGATTTTTTATTTGTCATTCATTCTGCAAATATGCCCGAATAGCTGTAACTTCCTTTGTATAACCTTCTGCAGTAGAACAAAACAGCAGAAACGTAGCTCTTTAAAGACTAACAAAGTGATTCAGTGATGCTCTGTCATGGGACAGACCCAGATCTTGAAGTGCTACGTTTCTGCTGTTTTGCTTTGTTGGAGGACAGACTAACATGGCTACCACTCTGTTACTATTATTCTGAAGTAGGTTCCCTTTCGGATGTATCTTCCTATATAATTCTTCATTGATGATCTTCTGTAGCCATCCTATTCTCAGGATCTGTCTATAACAACTCCACTCAAATGCCAATATTCTTCTCTTTGAATCTTTCGTTATCACCCATGTCTCACAGCCGTACAACATACTGCTGAATATGCACATTTTCAAGACACTCAGCTTCATTCCCAAGCTAATTGCTTTACTTTTGCAGATCTTATCCATCGCCTTCAAACTCGTTCTTGCTTTCGCTATTCTAGTTGCTGTTTCCTTCTTACAGTCTAGATCATACAATTATGTTGCTCCCCAGGTATGTGAACTTCTCTACATTTTCTACTTCAATCCCATCTGCACTGATCTTCCTTCCTATTTCCTTGTCTCCAAATACCAGTGGTTTCGTTTTACTTATGTTCATAATCAGTCCGTACCACTTCCCTTCCTTGTATGGCACCTGCACCATTTTCACTAACTTCTCCTCATCTTCCTCAGTGATTATATCATCCTTGAACCTCAAGTTGTCAATTCTTATCCTGTGCACAAATATCCCTTCTACCTCTTCTTTGATCTTGCCTATCGCTCTCTCTAGATGCGTGATGAAGATACTCAGTGATATTGGTCTCCTTGTCTCATACCTCTACTCATTCTAAACCACCTTCCCAACTCCCCACATGTTCTCACCTCTGCCTCTGCATTGTCGTTGATATCCTTCAACAGCCATATCAGTCTGCTATCCACTCCTTACGACTCCAACACCACCCAAGTCACTTCCTAATCTATATTGTCAAATACTTTCTGAAAATTGATGAAGCAAGTTTAGATGTTCTTGTTCTTTCTTGAAGCTTTCTCTGCTATCGGTCTTAGTGCCAATATCTACTGTATAGTACATCTATCTTTCCTGAACCCTACTTGCTCATCTGCTATATGTTCTTCTATCTGCGATCTTAGTCTCTCCATCAGTAACATCATCAGCACCTTGCCTAGATGACTCCTTAGGGCAATCATTCTGCAGTTCTTGCACTCCAATGTACTTTCTTTGTTGTGTATTGTCACTAGCACAGATCTTGTCCATTCCTTAGGTGCCTTCCCCTCTTTCTGTGCTATATTACATAGTCGGTGCATTTCTTGAATCATACTTTCTCTACCATATTTGATCATCTCTCCTGTGATCTTATCATCTCCAGGACTCCTGTTGTTCTTTAATCGTTTCAGTGCTCTTTCAACTTCCTCCTTTGAAATATCGGTCTTGCTCTCAATGCTCAATGGAGATGTCTCTTTCAGTTCTTCTGTCAGTCTCTCTGAGACGCTTGGGTCCAACTGTGCTTTGTATAGATTGGTGCAGTATCTCGTCCATTGCTGCACAATCTTCTCCTTGCTCATGAGCACCTCTTCGTTCTCGTCTTTGATGACCATCTGCTTCGGCTGCCACTTCCTATTAATATTCCTAATCACTTTAAACACCTCCCTGGTCTCACATTCACACTAATACCTCTCTAATATCTTCACACTGCTCCTCTAGCCATTTGCCTTATCCTTTCTGGCTGCTTTCCTTACCTCATTGCATTTCACCCTATATTGCTGTTCTGCCCTCTTGGAAACATCCCTTCTTCCTCGAGTGTCCCCGTGGGTGCTCCACGATAGGTGTCAGGCTCGCCCCGGTGCCGCAGATTGGAAACTTTCAAGCAGTTTCTGCCGGACCGCACATGCACCGGCGTGCGCCACTCCCTTGCGCGCCCCCGGCCACGTGCGCGATCCGGTCCCCGCCAGTTCCTTCTTAACCGCCATCGGCTGCAGACGGAATCCGCTCAGGCTGCGACCAGAGTCAGCATAGTTAGAGTTTTTAGTTAGATTGTTGGTTTCTTTTCTTGCAATAAATAAATAAATAAATATAATATAATATATGTAGAAAGCTTTAGTAAAAGAGAGGGAGGAGCGGAGACAACGCGGGGATGTGAAGGCCAGTAGGCCTCCTGCCGCGGCAGGCTGGGGTCCGTGAGAGGGGAACAGGCACAGAGACAGTGCTAAGTAGCCTATTAACAGCTCAAAAGACTCACCGTGATGTCCTCTTCAGGATTCAAAAAGTGTGACTCCTGCCACGAAGCTATGCCGGCCTCCAATGGGCATAGTCAATGCATTAGGTGCCTGGGGGAATCACACGTTACCCAGAAGTGTTCCTTCTGTGCAAAGCTCACAACCAGAGCCAGAAAGGACAGAGAAATGCGGCTGAAAATGCTGTTGTTTGATAAGGCCCTCCAGCCAGACGTGCCGGAGAGGCCTCAATCGGAGGGACCCACAGGGCTCCATAAAAGGAAGGCAGCGTCCCTCACCCCCTCGGTGCAGAAACGGAGGAAGCTCTCTCCAGCCCGATCCCTGCCGGCGGTCACAGCGAGCGGGATGGGCGTAGCACACAGCCCCCAGCCACAGTCACAAACAAGCGGCAGCGCATGTGGCAGAGGCTGAGCCTCCGATTACTAAACAGCCAGCACGCACAGCCTTCAGAGCGGCGGCCAGGCAAGCGCCAGAACCGACGGCACCGCCGCAAGCAGCACAGATCCTCGCGGCGCCAACGGTGCAGAGCCAACAGGCACGCAGCCTGCAGGCTCCGGAGGAGGCTATCTGCGCGGCACCGCAGCTAAGCGTGCCGAGCACGGCACTGACAGTGGGGCCGAGATCCCCGGCACGGGAGGGGGCGGTACCAGCCCCGCAGGGGAGGGGAAAGGCAGCAGCAAAAACCCGGCACCGCAGCCCTTCCCCGGACAGGGCTGCAGGGCTGCTTTCGACAAGCCCTCCCCTTATGCTGCGCACACCAACCAGAAGACATGGGTCTCCCCCAGCCTACCCAGAGCCTCCTTCTCCGTTCCTCCAACCAGCGTCACCATGGCTCGGGCCTCCTTCGCCTTTTCTGGGATTTGACCCCCTGGAGTGCTATCACAAACCAGTTTCACCATTGTCTCAGTCATTGAGAAGATCTCGCTCTCCCAGACATAGGGGGTATGCACCTCAAGAGTGGTCCAGGTCTCCATCCCAGGAACCGTGCCCGTGCTGCCATGGTCGCCCTTACCATGCTGGGCATAGACACCACAAGCATACACCCAGGGGCAGGTCCCCCCTGACCGTCCAATATCCCCGTGGGCACTCACGGACGGGGACGGAAACACAGCTGTCTCAGGGAGAGTTGATTTTGGAACCCCGAGATTTTCCCTCGCAAGCCTCTAGTGAGAGGGTGTACCACCGGCAGCAGGACCCTGAGAGTTCAAGGGAGGTCTACCCTAGTGGTTCCTCCTTGTCCTCCCCCGACGAGGCTACTGCCCCCGGGGATGTTGCTCCCCCGGACGACCTCAAACAGTTTCAGGAGCTGTTTAAAAGGGTGGCTTTCACGCAAGGCATCCAAACAGCAGAGGTGCAGGAGAAGCACCACAAGCTCCTCAAAAACCTGAGACCTCCGGCCTCGTCCAAAATCACTATCCCGCTCGACGAAGCAATCATGGAGTCGGCCACCACCATATGGCAGACCCCAGTTTCCGCTCCACCTATAAACAAGAGAGCGGATAAGAAATACTTCATCCTGGCGAAGGGCATGGAGTTTCTGTTTAGTCACCCACAACCAAATTCACTGGTGGTAGAATCGTCTCAGCAGAGATCAAAGACTTCCCAGTACAAAGCGGGGGGCACAGACAGAGATGCCAAGAAGCTAGAGCTATTTGGCAGAAAGGTATACTCCTCCTCCACCCTGCTGCTGAGAATGGCTAATTATGCAGCACATCCAGCAAACCACAATTTCGACAATTACTCCAGGCTTACTTCTCTCATGGATTCGCTTCCAGAAGATAAGAAGCCGGTGCTGAAGGCCATCGTGCAAGAGGGCTATGCACCCTCAAGGACGGGAGTCCAGATCGCCCTGGACGTAGAGGACACGGCGGCACGCTCAACGGCTACGGCAGTGGTCATGCGCAGGGAATCCCGGCTCCAGACATCGGGTATCCCGAGGGATCTGGAGGCAAAAATTGTCGATCTCCCTTTCGACGCGCAGAAGTTGTTTGCAGAGTCAACTGATTCGGTCCTTCACTCCAGTAAGGACTCAAGAGCTACACTCAGAACCCTGGGTATTTATACCCCTCCATACAGAAAGAAAAAGTATTACCCTCAACAACGGCGATACCCGTACCAACCTCAGCGTGCTCAGTACCAACGGGGCTACGACCAAGGGCGACATCAACAGCAGCAACAGTATAGAACTCCCAGGCGACGTTCCCAACAGAGCCGTGCATCCTCGGGGCAGGCCCAAAGGCAACAAGTTTGACGAACAGGTCGAGGGCTGCACCATTACTACCATCGCGCAATGCCATCCCCAGCTAGTGTTCCATCATCGCCTCCAACCGTTCCACTCACAATGGCAAAAGATCACCACAGACAAATGGGTACTGGAGATCATAGCCACGGGTTACGCGATCTCCTTCCAGTCGCTCCCACCGCCAAAACCTCCGTCCAGGCTTCATCTCAGGGATGCTTCCCACGAGGCGAAACTCAAGCACAAGGTGGACCACCTGATGCTTATAGGGGCGGTTGAAAGAGTACCGGAGCGACTCCAGGGGAAAGGGTTTTATTCACGATACTTCCTCACAGAGAAGAAAACAGGGGGCTGGAGGCCCATCTTAGATCTTCAGGGCCTCAACCGGTACTTGCACAAACAGCATTTTTGGATGACCACAGTCGCCTCTATACTCATGGCACTGGACGATGGAGATTGGTTTGCAGCCCTCGACTTACAAGATGCGTATTTTCGTATAACGATCCACCCAGCACACAGACGCTTTCTCCGTTTTATGGTCGGCAAAGAACATTTCCAATACAAGGTCCTGCCGTTTGGCCTCTCCTCGGCCCCCAGAGTCTTTACCAAAACCCTGGCAGTGGTGTCAGCCTACCTGCACAGACAGGGGGTATTTATATTCCCATATCTGGACAACTGCCTACTGAAAGGGGCCTCGAAGGCGAAGGTACTACGCATGATACGCATAACAGCAAACACGTTTTCTTCACTGGGCCTGGTCATCAACCTCGTGAAGTCAAAGACCGACCCCACACAAGACATAGAGTTCATAGGGGCATGTATAAACTCTATTACAGCAAGGGTCTATCTACCCGACGCCCACTTTCGCGCCATCGGTTCCCTGGTGCAAGTCATTACATACAGCCCCACGGTGCCGGTCTTAACGTGCTTGCAGCTGCTAGGCCACATGGCAGCGGCAACGTTTGTGGTACAGAACGCCAGATTGCATATGCGCAGCCTGCAACATTGGCTGGCGAGTGTCTACAAGCCGGCGTCCCACACTGTCCACAGGGTGGTGTCGCCCACGAGAGAGGTGCGCAGATCCCTGCAAGGTGGGTAAACACCAAGAACATGCTAACAGGAGTACCCTTTCACCAACCGCAAATCTCTATTTTTCTTACTACCGACGCTTCCCACATAGTGTGGGGAGCACACATCGGCAACAAGGTAACACAAGGACTGTGGTCCCCTACGGAACAGTCACTGCATATAAATATACTGGAGCTCAGAGCAGTGTTCAACGCCTGCAAACACTTTCGAGACCACATACAAGGCAAAGTAGTCGGGATCAATACAGACAATACCTCCACCATGTTTTATATAAACCGACAAGGCGGAGCTCGATCCCGTGCCTTATGTGCGGAAGCAGTCCGGCTGTGGAACTGGTGCATCGCCAACAATATAACGTTGAAGGCCTCGTACTTACCAGGAGCTCCCAACGTGAAGGCAGACCAGCTGAGCAGGCGCTTTGCACTCACGCACGAATGGCAGATCCGCTCCAATCTGCTATGACCGATCTTTCATACATGGGGGTTTCCCCAGGTAGACCTGTTTGCCACCCAGCACAACAAGAAGTGCCCCCAGTACTGCTCCAGGGCAGGACTGGGGTGGGGGTCCTTGAGGGACGCATTCGCAATTTTGTGGAAGGGCCCCCTGCTTTATGTGTTTCCCCCCAAAGTGATCATCCACAAGGTCTTGCAGAAAGCCAGGAGGGAGAGAGCCCGCATGATCCTAGTAGTCCCAACGTGGGATCGACAGCAATGGTTCCCCTTGCTTCTCCGCATGTCGGACCGCCCACCGCTTCCCCTTCGGGCGGCGCTGGACCTGCTCACGCAGGCCCAGGGGTCCATAGTGCATCCACACCCTCAAGGCCTGCGCCTACAAGCATGGTTAATCCATGGCTCAGCTCACTAGAGAGTACATGTACGGAGGGAGTACAACAAGTCCTGGAGAGTAGCCGAAGGACCTCCACCAGGAAAACTTACAAGCAGAAATGGACTCAATTCACGGCATGGTGTTCTGCCAAGCAATTAGCTCCCCTTGATGTGCCTATACCCGTAATACTAGAATACTCACTGGACCTCAAGAGAGGCGGGCTCTCCCTATCCTCGCTGAAGGTCCACCTCGCCGCTATATTGGCTTTTCGGCATGAAGAGGAAGGGCCCACGGTGTTTGCCCACCCTATTGTTACCAGGTTCCTGAAGGGGCTGGTAAACCTGTACCCCCCTCGGAAACCACTTCCACCATCGTGGAACTTGGACCTGGTGCTCAGCGTGCGAACGGGCCCACCCTTTGAACCCTTAGCCACAGTTCCCCTGCGTCTCCTTATGATAAAAACAACCTTCCTTCTTGCAATCACGTCAGCTCGCAGGGTGAGTGAGCTCGCAGCAGTCATGGCAACGCCACCCTGCACAGTCTTCTCAAAGGAGGCGGTAACCTTACGGCTGCACCCAGCCTTTGTTCCGAAAGTTTCTTCAGAGTTCCACCTTAACGAACCTATAGTTTTACCCTCGTTTTACCCGAAGCCTCACAGCTCCGGCAAGGAGGCACGCCTACACCTCCTGGACGTGAGGAGGGCGTTGGCCTTCTACATAGACAGAACTAAGTCCTTCCGGAAAACGGACAGACTCCTAGTCTCTCTCGCTCCCAGGTCAAAAGGAGAGGGTCTCTCCTCACAGAGAATCTCGAAGCACATTGTGTCCTGTATAAAAATGTGCTACGAACTTCGAAAGACTTCTTTACTGGCCCTGCCTAGGGCTCACTCCACCAGGGCGGTGGCGGCATCAACAGCCTTTTTCAAGGGCATCGCATGAAAAGACATCTTTAGAGCGGCGACCTGGTCATCCTATGACACCTTCGCCAAGCATTATGCCCTACACCGGGTATTCCAAGAGGATACCCGCCTCTCGACAGCGGTCCTTTTGGGGGCAAGCTGCACATAAACCAATTACCCACCTCCTGACTTAGGTTACTGCTGGGTAGTCACCTATCGTGGAGCACCCACGGGGACACTCGAGGAAGAAAGAGAAGTTACTCACCGTAATAACGATGGTTCTTCGAGATGTGTCCCCGTGGGTGCTCCACCACCCGCCCATCCTCCCCGCTTCGGATCTCTGTTTGGTGTTTTTCAGGAGCATCCAAGGCGGTTGGTCAAGGGACTGGATTGCACATGTGGCCGGGAGCGCGCAGGGGAGCGGCGTGCGCCGGCGCATGCGCAGTCCATCAGAAACTGCTGGAAAGATCCGATCTGCGGTGCCGGGGCGAGCCCGACACCTATCGTGGAGCACCCACGGGGACACATCTCAAAGAACCATCGTTACTACGGTGAGTAACTTCTCTTTCTGATTTTCAGTGCTCTCTTCTCTTGGACCAACTTCAGTGTCTCCTGCCTAATCCGATTCTTATTGATCTCTTCTTCCAGAACAGTCTGCTCAATTGCCTCTTCTATTGCCGTGGCTATCCCTTCAACTCTCTTATCTAGGTCTTCCTCTGTGCCTGCATTCCTGATCTTCTCTTGGAGCACTGCTCTGTACGCATTCCCTGTTTCTTCCTTGCCTAGACTTGCCACGTCTCTTCTTCTCTTAAACCGTGTCTTATGCTTTCTCTTGAGTTTCATCTTGGCGTTTGCGATCATTAGACTGTGGTCTGAGTCCGTATCCACTCCTTGGGAAATTCAGCTCTGCTGTACTGATGTTACCCATCTTCTTCTTATCAAGATCATATCTATCATATTCTTGGACTTCCCATCATTCAGTCACCATGTCAGCTTCCTACAGTCTTTTTGCTGGAATCTCATGTTGCAGATCACCAACTTGTGCTCTGTAGCAGACTCTAGTAGTTTCTCACATCATTTGTTTCTTTCTCCATGTCCAAATCTTCCCATAACTCTCTCCCAACCTTCGTTATCTG
This sequence comes from Carettochelys insculpta, assembly GCF_033958435.1. Classification (NCBI taxonomy): domain Eukaryota; kingdom Metazoa; phylum Chordata; order Testudines; family Carettochelyidae; genus Carettochelys; species Carettochelys insculpta. The sequence continues at coordinate 2,092,473 of NC_134147.1, read as the reverse complement.
TTCCAACCTTTGTGTACCAATCTCCTCCAATGATCAACACATCTCTCTTCGGCATCTCCTCCAGCACCTTTGTCAAGTCTTTATAGAATAGCTCAATCTCTTCCTCCGTACTGGCCGACATGGGTGCATACACTTGAACGACCGAGATGCTGAACGGTTTTGCTTTGAATCTCGCTTCCTTCGTTCTTGCACTCTCCAGTTTGTGTCCTAACAATGCCCTTTTAGCTCTTTTGCTAACAAGGAATCTGACTCCTGCCTCATGCTTCGTTTTATTCCCTGACCAAATGACTCTGCAACTGCACAGCCCTCCCAATGCCATCCAACGCATCTCCACCAGTAGGTAAGTAGAGTGATGCTAAAGCTCTGACTTCTGTGAGAGCTTTCTCCCTGAGGTGTGTACTTCCAGAAGCTTCATGTCAAGCCTCTGTGGTGTCCATGTCTGTTAAGAACAAGGGGATGGAATAGAGTATGTGTCCATTTCCAGAGTACATGTGTGTCTGGTGTGAGGGTTCCCACCCTTAGAAAACTTGTTCCTGATCCAGGATGTGGGTGTGTCCAGGGGTACCTGCGCGCACACACGGGACACCAGGATCTCCACTTCCAATGAGGCATCCAGTAGCCATTCCCAGGTGTGTGCATCTGACCAGAATTGCTGGTGGGCTGTGGTGCAGGGGTCACCTCTGGAGAATGGAGCCCCAGTCAGTTCCATGTTCATGCACATTGTAAGATGAGAAGCGTCAGAGTAGCCACACCTGCTTATCAAGTGAGCAGCCACTGCTGGTGAGGAGCCATTGGATTGCGGGGAGTGTTGCGTGCAAGAGAAGCTCTGATGGCTTCTCAGTCACTCGGTCTGTTTGAGGCCTGAAATGCCAAGATCCCAAGATGCTGGCTAGGATAATAAAAGTCACTGGAAGCCAGGCTGGAGAGCTTAAATTTCAGCTCAGATGAGAAGAGAGAGCTCTCTCCAGAGCCATGCCCCACTGTGGGGAGAGTTCACACCCAGAATACACTGCCCCTGTAAGAAGAGTCGCCAGTAAAGAGGCAGCCCCACTTCTGAAATAGGGTCTGTAACTGGCAAGCTGGTCAGCGTTGGAAGAGCATAGCCTGTGGGTGAGAAGAGCCAGAGGAAGGGGGAGGCCCTGATGCCAGCACATTGGATGCTTGGTCCCCATACACCCTCCAAGGGGGAAGGCGCAGTAAAGTCTGTCCCAGTAGAGATGAAGGGCCAAGTTCCAAGTCTATTGATGTCAAAGGGATTTTTACCATGGACTCCAGTGGGACTGCGATTTAGCCTGAACGGGAGGTTGCGGCTGACATCCTGTTAAGGGGAAGTCTACAGGGACTTTTCACCTTCAGAACCTTCTGCTCGCTCCTTGCTGAGGTGCCTGTTCCTGCCAGGGTCAGAGGGGCAGCACAGGGAGCGGTTGGTGGGACAGTGGCCTGGTGCCACTTTTGAAGTGATGTTATCTCATTGCAAGGTGAATGGGGTCTTTTAGCCGGGGTGGTAGCTGCCATGGGCTGGCGTTCTGCGCCAGTGAATCCCCCTGTCAGGCATTCCTGTCAGAGCGGGTACTCTCCACTTCCTGCCCACTGCAGAGATGTGCTCTTGGCCCCTCCGGGCTGAATTGCTGTTTCGCGCTGGCACCATGCTGGTGGGCTCCCAGATGCCTGTGTACTGTTGAACAGCTTCCAGGCTTCACCTGCGTGACCATGGTGGATCCGGCATTGGGCTCTCTTGGAGCGTTCTGCAAAGGAGAATGGTTCCATAAGTAGCTATGCCCCAGGCGTGTCTCCCCATGTCAATGCTCTGGGTCGTGAAAGCCAGTCAGTCCCACCAGGCTGAGCTCGACAGACCATATCTGCCCCTCTTCCCCCAGAAGCCAGTCACACACACATGCCCCGCAAGTTCCTGAAGAGTGCAACACGCACAGTTGTGTCCCCCAGCCCCCCAGAGCGTGGACCACAAGGCCTGACCCCTCCATCAGCCCCAAGGGTGGCAGCTGCCGCTTCAGAGAGATGCTGGCGCAGCATCTGGCTGGTGGGGGGCGGGGGCGCCGCTGGGCCCTGGGGCCTGTCTGTAACTTTCGCAGCTTAAGCATGGCAAGCAGCGCATGAGTGACTCCAGCGATCAGATGGTTTGTTTAATGTGTACTTAACCCCGAGCCTCCCCGGCGGGGAGCAGTACTCCCACCTGAGCAGCTGGCTGCTAATTGGAAAGCAGGCCGGGTCTGCTTAGGAGCAGGTGCAGGAGTGAGAGCAGGCGTGGACGCCTGAGTAGAAAGCAAAGGTTGGACTGTGGGGAGGGAGGAAGGAAGGAGCCACTGTGGGCACGAGGAGAGAAAGCAGTGAGCAAGGCCGTGTTGGGGACTGCTGAGCTGAGCCATTACGGTCTAAGTAGTTACATCAGTTGAGAGGCTGCTGAGCTAATGCCGTCTGGCAGGGGTGTTGGGCCCCAGAGCCTCAGACAGCCTGGGTGGCGCTGGTGGGAGCGTGGTGATTGCAGGAGTCACTGCACCGATGCCCTTGCAGCCAGTCTCCCAGGGCAGGGCACGTAAATGCTTGGAAATGCACCGGGAGGGGGTCAAGAGGCGAAGGGGAAGGAGGAGAGTGCTGCGTGTGACAGGGAGAAGGGGCTCAGAGTCACGCATGGGGACCAGGTGGAGCTGATGTAGGCAGCCAAAGCAGAAGGTTGTAAGTGGTGCTTAGCTACCTCGTGACTCAGAGTGGGTCCCTTGGCGCCTCGGCAGCTCTGGCTGAGCTTGACAAGGGCTGGTCATGTCAGGGAAATCTCAGAGCTGATGAGTACATGGCCCTTTTCCCTCGCAGCCAAAGACAGCCTAGGCCATGCTGTGGCTCCCAAGGGGCGAGTGAGAGCCTAGCACAGCAGGCTGGGAGTCAGGGGTGCTGGCGAGGGAGAGCGCAGTGGCTTAAGTATTGGCCTTGTAAACCCCACGTTGTGAGCTCAATCCTTGAGGGGGGCATTTAGGGATCTGGGGCAAATAGATTAAAGAAGGGGTCGTGCCTGTGTCCTGCTGAGAGGTCAGGGGGGTGGACTTGATGACCTCCCAAGGTTCCTTGCAACTCTCTGTGGTGTGCATCTCCATATATTTAATTTAAAATCTTCATAAGTCTCTTCCCCTCCCCTGCTCTAATGCTGTTGGGCAAATGCTCCCCTTCTTGCTCTGGTCTTGAGGCACTGCTTTCCCCAGCCCATCACCCAGCCCTGCCGCTGGGCGGTATGGCACTAAGCAGTGTTTCCTGTAAGCTGAGTGCTCGGGTGGCCGCCTAGGAGAGATTCAGGGGCCACCCAGCTGATTGGCAGAGCACCCGCCACCAGCAGCGTGTGTGTCTATGGGTGGTGCACAACCACACATGCCTTGGTGCACAGAACAAAAGTTATTTCAGCCCTGGATGGAGACTGTTAGAGGGAACCCTGGTGGTAAGCTCCCGGCCTGTCTGCATTATTGCTCCCACTGTTTCTAGCAACCCTGCAGCAGGGCAGCTCAGCAGGGGCTGGGAGAGAGCAGAGAAGGACCAGGCTGTGACCCTCCCTCTGGCTGATGGATGTGATAGTGCTCAGCCATTCCTGAGCCGCAGGGAAGCCGTGGTCCGTTACCGCTCCCGAGGCCGGCAGTCCCTCTCCCTCTGCCCTGGCTAAATCATCAGCCCCCAGCTCCGAACAGGGCCGAGTTGCTCGCTAGGTGCCGGGGACGTGACTGTTCCTGGTTAGTCTGGTATGGGCTGCAGGAGAAGGGAAGGAAGGAAGCTCCCTTCACTGCCCTCCTTCCCCTTCAGATGGGGGCTCTCCCTGGGCATCAGAATACCTGCAGCCTGTGGAGAGGTGACAGGCAGGGAGTGTTTGTGCCTGGTCAGGCCTCTGGAAACCAGCTGTGAATGGCTGGTGGTACTGAGCAGAGAGAAGTCTGCCTTGCCTTCTCCCGCCCCATTTCCGGGCTGGAGGCCGGGGAGCATGCTCGCCTGCTGTCCCTGGCACAGAGGCAACTGCAGGCGGCCGGGCCACAGACTCACACCGCCCCTGTGGTGGCGGCTGCCCGGGGCTGTTGCTATGGGATGGCAGAGGCTCGCACTCCTTCGCCTTGCTGCTTGGCGCCGCTCAGCCAGACCTGCATCGGCTTGACAGGCTGCAGGAGCTCTGCCAGCCCCGGGGGAAAGATACGCAGCCCGCAGGTCACCATCGGAGGCAGGGAGGGCTGTACAACACACGCTGTGTGATGCCCAGTGGCTGCCTGGCCTCACCGCATGTCTCTTCCCAGTCGGGGCCTGTTGTTCCACAGCCCCGTGCCACGCCTCTCTGATTTTCCAGGGCCAGGGCCTTTGTTTCCTCGCCATGTGGGGAAAGGTCTGATTTTCTGGGCGGTAGAGTTGAAAGCCATTCTGTGTCCTCTCCGCCACGGGTGTCTCAATCTCTCTCTCTGGCTTTGCTCCCCCCGCCCGGTTCTCACACCCAGCAGTGGGGCGTCGGCCTTCTGTAAGCATCACATCAGTGTTATTTTTGTGACGGCCATGCTGTAGTGTTTCAGAGCCCCAGGTGTGCTTCAGAACCCGCCGGGCCAGGTGCTGTAGCAAAACAGAACACAAAGTCCCAACCGCAGACTGCACACCTGCTGAGTGTGTGGCAAGAGACAGCAGCTGGACACAGAAGCTGTGTCTACACGTGCACGCTACTTCGAAGTAGCGGCACTAACTTCGAAATAGCGCCTGTCGTGGCTACACGCGTCGGGCGCTATTTCGAAGTTAACTTCGACATTAGGCGGCGAGACATCGAAGTCGCTAACCCCATGAGGGGATAGGAATAGCGCCCTACTTCGACGTTCAACGTCAAAGTAGGGACCGTGTAGACGATCCGCGTCCCACAACGTCGAAATTGCCGGGTCCTCCATGGCGGCCATCAGCTGGGGGGTTGAGAGACGCTCTCTCCAGCCCCTCAGCTCACTGGTGGCCGCGTGGAGCGGCCCCTTAAAGGTCCCCTCCCCTGCCCTGACTCTGCAGGAAGCTGAGGCAACGTGCAGGCTGCAGCCTGCACACGCGGGCAGCCTGCACCACCCTCAGCCCCCCACACAGCTGCAATGGCGAGCCAGCAGCGCCCCCAGGGGACCCCCCCCAAGGGGAGCCAGGGCAGCCAGCTGAGCCAGAGGACCAGCCAGTCTGGGAAGCGGCAGCGGGGCCCCTCCTGGACGGAGGCCGAGCTGCGGGACCTGCTGGGGCTCTGGAGCGAGGAGGAGGTGCTCCAGGTAATGGGGAGCAAGAGGCGGAACGCGGATGCGTTCGCTTGGCTGGCCGACGGCCTGGCTGCCTGGGGTCACCCTGCCCGCACTCCGGATCATGTGAGGAGTAAAGTGAAGGAGCTGCGGCAGGGTTATGACCGGGCCTGGGATGCGGCCAGCCGATCTGGGGCCGCCCCCGTCACTTGCCCCTTTTACAGGGAGCTCAGGGACATCCTGGGCTCCCGGCACACCTCCTCCCCTCCGGCCACCCTTGACACCTCGGCTGACGAGGCCCAGCAGGCCCTGCAGACGGAGTCCACCCCGGAGGCAAGCCCCGCACCCCGGGGGCCCCCCCCCGGAGGCCATCCCCGGGACATCGCGGCAGGAGGAGGAGGAGGAGGAGGAGGGGGGCTCCTCCTCCGCAGAATCCAGCCTGCAGATCCTCCTCCTGCCATCCCGGAGCAGCAGCAGGGCCTCCGACCTCCGGGGATCTCTGGACCGTGGGAGCGGACCCACAGGTAGGTACCCCTCTCTGGTGGACACCCCTGGGCTTGAGGGGTGGGGGTAACAGAGATGTGTCCAGGGCCCCCCACACGCTCACATGGCCATGGCCCCAAGGACACCAGGGCCATGGCCCTCACAGCACTGCAGCCATCAGCCCCTGCCCCCCCACCCTGCATGACAGTGGCATGCCCCATCCCCGGGCCAGGGGGGAGCGGAACCTTGAGGGGCCCCCGGCCGGAGGGGGTGGGACACCCCGCAGCAGCAGCATGTGATGGAGTGGGGGGAGTGCCAAAGGGAGACTCAGGCTACATATGAGCCACAAGAGCCGAAGAGCTCCCAGGGCCAAAGGAGGATCCTGGCGCTACAGCTGGCAGGTGACACCTCTGCCCTGAGCAAACAGGAGGGAGGAGCCGAGCTGGCTTGGAATTAGGGGGCGAGGGCAGGGGCCACAGGTAGAGGCTAGGGGAAGGGAGAGCTGGTAGGCAGCCAGCCAGAGGAGGGGGAAAGCTGCATCCCAGAGGGGCCCCCCTTGGGGTCTTCTCCCCACGACGGGTTGGAAGGACTGTCTCTTCCGACAGCTGGTGCTGTCACTCCTGCCAGAAACTGGCCATCTGTGGCCTAAGAAAGCTCTCCTGCTCTCAGACCCTGCGGGGTGAAGTGAGAGTCGCTCCCACCAGGGGATGGGGTGCAGGGCAGGGGGACCTCTGAACCCCATCCATCACAGCAGCATCTCCCGGGGACGGGGATGGGGAACCTGCAGCACAGGGCGGGGGGGACAGAGGCCACGGCTCGGGGCCCACATTAACGCCTGTCTCCATTCTTCTTTCCCCCCTCCTCTCCTGTGTCCTGCACCTGCACCTGCACCATCCGAAGGACCGGAAGAGAGCGCCAGCGAGGCCTCAGTTGTCCCGGAGAGCCCTCCGGGACCATCGCTCCAGGGCAGCCCCTCGGCTGAGGAACGACCGGCCCCGCGGAGGGCAAGACGGCAGACCCCGCGCCTACTACCGGCAACGGACCCCCAGCTGCTGGCCATCCTCTGCTGGCAGCTGGAGGTCTCGGAGCAGCACCTCCAGCTGCAGGAGCGGGCGCTGGCCTGGCACCAGGAGGCATGGGAGGCCTATATGCAGACATTTAACCGGCTGGTTGAGTACCTGGCCCCCCATGCCGCGCCGGCCGAGCCATCGCCCGCCGTGCCCGCTCCTGCAGCCCCACCACCAGCTGCTCCGGCCGTCGCCGGGCCGTCCACCGTCGCCCCACCACCCACCTGCGAGGGCCAGAGCGCCGAGGGACCCCTGGAGCCACCTGAGACTCGCCGGCACCGATACCTTCCGGTCCAGCCCGCTCCCACCCAGCCGCGGACCATACTGCAGGCACGGCGGGGCTCCCGGCCGGGCACGCCCAGTGCTGGGCTCTAGGGGCGAGGGGCCCGGGACGTGGCCCCCCCTTGTTTTATATAGTTGGACTGGTTTTTTTTGGTGCCCCCATTTGCCCCGTCCCCCCCATGTAAATAGTTCTCCCCGTTCTCCTCCCTGGTTTTCTTTTTTGTTGATGGCGCACACTTGTTTGCTTTGTTGTTGTATTGTTTTATTTGTGCACATCTTGCTTTTGTTGAACGTTTGTCCCTACTTTTTGGTTTGTGTTTCACATATTTATTTATTTACATACAAAAAACAAAAGGTTCTGAAAGACAAAAAAAAAGTTTACGTTCAGCCACAAGTTCGTGCTGTCATTTGTCCAGGACAAGTGGGGGGGGGGGCGGTGGGGTGCTCCATGGTGTGGGCGTTGGGGCAGGAGTGTGGGGGAGGAAGGGGCAGGCAGTAGGGGGCCTGGGCAGAGTTCACCCCGCGGCCTGTTGGTCGAAGTGGGCCCGCAGGGCCTCCCGGACCCGGGTCCCCTCGGGGTCCACCTGCCGACTGGGGGCAGCAGGTGGCTGGACGTGTGCCCTGCCGGCCTCCGCGGCCCAGCCCTGCAGAAGGGTCTCCCCCTTGCTCTCCACGAGGTTGTGCAGGGCGCAGCAGGCACCCACAATCTGGGGGATGTTGTTGGGGCCCGCATCCAGGCGGGTCAGGAGACATCGCCAGCGTCCCTTGAGGCGGCCAAATGAGCGCTCCACCACCTGGCGCGCACGGTTCAGGCGCTCGTTGAAGCGCTCCTGGCTAGCGGAGGGGTGGCCCATGTAGGGGTGCATGAGCCACGGCCGGAGGGGGTATGCCGCATCTGCAATGACGCAGAGGGGCATGGTGGTGTCCCCCAGAGGGATCTCCCGCTGGGGGATGTAGGTCCCCGCCTCCAGCCGGCGGCACAGGCCCGAGTTCCGAAAAACCCGGGCGTCGTGGGTGCTGCCAGGCCAGCCCACGTAAATGTCCTGGAAACGTCCCCGGCTGTCCACCAAGGCCTGCAGGACGACTGAATGGTAGCCCTTCCGATTGAGGTATCGTCTTCCACTGTGATGCGGGGCGCGGATGGGGTGTGAGTCCCATCCAGAGCCCCGAAGCAGTTGGGGAAGCCCAGGGTGGCAAAGGCGGCGACGGTGGCATGTGGGTCCCCCAGCCTCACGAGCCTGTGCAGGAGCATGGCGTTGATGGCACGCACGACCTGCAGGGAAAGCACATGGGACAGCCCCAATGAGGGGTGAGCAGGGTGTGCGTGGCCCTGCCCTGCCCTGGCCTGCCCTGCCCTGCCCTGCCCTGCCCTGGCCTGCCCTGCCCTGGCCTGCCCTGCCCTGGCCCCCCTGCCCTGGCCTGCCCTGCCCTGGCCCCCCTGGCCTGCCCTGCCCTGGCCTGCCCTGCCCTGGCCCCCCTGCCCTGCCCTGGCCCCCCTGCCCTGCTCTGCCCTGGCCCCCCTGCCCTGCCCTGGCCCCCCTGGCCTGCCCTGCCCTGGCCCCCCTGCCCTGCTCTGCCCTGGCCCCCCTGCCCTGGCCTGGCCTCCCCCCATGGGTTCTCTTACCTCCATGAAGACAGCCCCGACGGTGGCCTTTCCGACACCAAACTGCTGGCCCACGGATCGGTAGCTGTCTGGAGTGGCCAGCTTCCAGACAGCGATGCCGACCCGTTTCTCCACAGGGAGGGCACGCCGCATGGCAGTGTCCCGGTGCCTGAGTGCGGGGGTGAGCCACTGGCACAGCTCCAGGAATGTCTGCCGGCTCATCCTGAAGTTCCTGAGCCAGTGGTCATCGTCCCACTCCCCAAGCACCAGCCGCTCCCACCAGTCGGTGCTGGTGGGGTAGCTCCACAGCCGCCGGCGTGTGAGGCGGGGGGTGGAGCGGGGTGCTGCAGGGGGAGGGGCTGAGCCCTGCTTCCCTGGGGGCATGTCCTCCCCTGGGGCAAGGAGGTGCTCAGCTGCCTTCCACATGGCATGGATCAGGGCGAGCCCTGCTCCTGCCGGGAGGGCTGGGTGGACCTCTAGCTGCTGCTGCTGCTGCTGCTGCTGCTGCTGGGGGTCCATGACTGCGGCGCCCGGGGTCTGTGTGCCTATGGCTCCTCAGACTGCGTGCTGTGCAGGCTGAGTGTATGTGGGAGGGGCCCTTTAAGGGAGAGGCTAGCTGTTGCCCCGGAAGCGCTAGTCCGCCCGTTGACCCTGTCTGCAGCTGTGCCTGGCATCCCTATTTCGATGTGTGCTACTTTGACGTGTAGACGTTCCCTCGCTGCGCCTATTTCGATGTCGGGCTGCGCAACGTCGAAGTTGAACATCGACGTTGCCGGCCCTGGAGGACGTGTAGACGTTATTCATCGAAATAGCCTATTTCGATGTCGCAACATCGAAATAAGCTATTTCGATGTAGGCTTCACATGTAGACGTAGCCAGAGAGTACTTGGAAGGAGCCACTGGGCGGTGTGACAGGCAGGGTCTCAGCACGCCAGCACCCTCGCTGCTGTCGAGGTGTTCTGCTGGCTTCGTTTCACAAGAGAGTTTTAATGTACTGCTCCTACGTCAGTTCCCAGAGGGGATCTCTGGCCGTTGGGCCTGATCTTGCGTCAGCGCAGCTCTTCCCAGTGACTGGTCTGATGGGTTTCAAAGGCTGATCTAGCACCAGGGAATGGTTTGTTTTGGAGTGGGCTGATGTTTGCTTTGCTGGTCGTGGGGTTGAGCCCGGAGAGCAGTGACATACAGCAGTGGATCACGTTTCCACGGGTGGTTCAGACTCATGCCAAGGCTGGCTGACTGCCAGCCTACAGTGCAGCCTTTCAGTATGTGATCACATGCCAGTTCTCAGAGAAGCCAACAGAATATTGTGCCATTTCTTCTGCCGTGTCTGAGACCAAGGAGCTGGAATTTAGGTGTGGGCAGGAGAATGCTGCCACACCCTCCAACCTGAACGCAACCCCCCACACAAATCATTCCAGCACCCCTGGTCTGAGAACCCCCTTCCCCTAACACCTTCTGTTGTGTTGTGGGGCTGAGGCCTTAGGCCCTTACGTGGAGGTGACACTGGCTCCAACCAGAGCCACTGATGGTCTCCAGAAACAGCCGAAAAGCTGTCCCACCCACCCAGAGGGTGGGACAAGCCACCCCCTTCTGGCTGCTGGTACATCCACACATTGGCCCCGGAGACAGAGAGCACTTTGTGTTGGGTTTTGCTCATCTCGCTGAGCTGTGGTGCCCTGCACTGCCTCTTATATCATCTCCTCCGGAGCTGGGCCGGCACGTGTCAAAGGCGAATTTAGCTTTCAGAGGAGCCGAAGGGAGATAAAGCGAACAACAAAGCACCTTCTGGATGACTGTTGTTAGTCACACTCACTTCTGATTAAAGATCATTAAACATGAAATTAGCTCGTTTGTGTTACGGGTCTCCGGGGGGTTGGGTTAATTATGAAGTGCAGATGGCCGCGAACTGGGGCAGCTCTGGAAAGGGGCAGAGCTGCGTGGGGGCCAAGAGGCATGCGGGGAAGGAGCTGGGAAAGGAATGGAATAGAAATTAATTTTTTCCCTGTCCTTGTTTTTGCGAACCCCTTAGCCTTTCACAACAAATCACAGATAATTAATAAGTACATTCCCTTAATGACTAGGCTCTTTAGTAGCAGAAATTGGAAGATGCTGTGTCAGTTCTCTCCCCACTTCAGGTTTTTCACTTATCGCACTAATGAGAATCGCTGAGACTGATGTGCAGTGGGTGATGCTGACATCTGCTGCCTAGCCCCAGCCCCTGCCGGCACGCCAGGCTAGCTCCTGGGCAGCCCTGGGTGCCAGCCTGTGTCACTCTGGTGTAGAGAGACCGCGACCAGTGCTGACTGACTCCCATTCCCTTGTTCCTTGTCCATAGCTCAGATGCCCTCTTGCAGAGCTCCCGTGCACCAGGAGACGTGCTGTTGAATGGGAGCCAGGAAGTGTGGTGCTCTGGATCGGCAGCGGTGGACAAGGGCCTGTGTTCCATAGCCGTCTGCTGGGCCTTATAGCTGTTGTCAGAACCATTCATACCGTGCACTGGAGAGGCAGGGCAGAGGGAGAAGCCATGGGCAAGGGCAGCGCCCCTTGGTGCAGGGTGGAAGAGGGAACAGAAACACAGCTAGTTAAATAAAGGAGGGGGGCTGAGAAAAGCAGGGTTGGCAGATGCCCTTCATGGGCAGGAGTACGTCTACACCACAGTCAAGGATGCGATCTCAGCTTAAGCAGCTGTACCCACGCTAACGTTCCCCTGGCTAGCTTGGGTCCCAGGGCAGTGAGTCAGCTCGGCAAGTAATTAACCAGGACCTGGGGCTGGGTGAGATATACGCTGCTCGCCTTGGCTGCTCCAGGAGCTGGGTTTGTCCCACCCCAGGGTTACAGTGCAGCCATACTGGGAACGGCAGCGACAGCGCACCCTGTGAGTAAGCCACCTGCAGCTGCAGCACCTCCTCCTCCCAGACAGTTAGCACCTTCCCGCTTCCCGCCGGTGGCAGGATCCACCGCGCCACGCCATGCACTGCTGCTTGCTGCCGTTGGCTGCGGTGGAGTCAGCAGCAGTTCCCGCCCCCGCCCCCGCCCCGCCGAGCTCAGGGCTTCTGTGACATCAGAGCAGTGTCCCACCGTTGGCCAGGCACAGGAACATCCCTGGGGTACCGTTCTCTGAAGTGCAACCCAAGAGGGCCTGGAAGCCCGTCCTTTGCTGCTGCTGCCGGCACACAGTGGGCAGAAGAGCCACAGGAGAGCAAGGAGGGCAGGCCTGGGAATGGGACCTGCGGGGTGGGAGCGGGCAGGAGATGGAAGGAACGAAACAGAAGTGGGAACAGAGAGGAGCTCTCCAGGCTGGGCTCCTGGCAGGGGACCGGTTCGGAGCATGTATCACCCAGTGAGGTTTGGAAACAGATACGTGCTGGTGGAACGGAGGCATGAACGAAGCATCTCACCGATTAGGTGCACAGCGCGCTGTCATCGGTAGTGCTGATAGCTACCCACAAGGGATGGCAAGAGTGTTCTGCCATTGTTCTGTTCCGCTGCCAGGCCAGCTTGTTGTAAGCACGGGCATGGCAGATCTGCAGAGATCCCAGGCCTGTGACTGCCAGGTCGGTTCTTGTGCAGCAGCTTCAGGCAGAGAGAGCATTTCTCCTGCTGTAGCTGGCATGGTGTTTTCACAGCACCCCGTGTTCTCCTGCTCAACTCAGCACCCATCCACACAAATGAGTGCACCACTGCCATGCAGCCAGGCCACCCTCCACCCCGATCACAACACCGCTGTGGTCCGTAGCCCAGACAGGGACCTGCCCATGCTGGAACCTTGTCCCTGACTCCTGCTGGCTCTGTGCACGTGCCCAAGGCTTTGCCACGGTTCAGAAGGTGTTGTGTTAATGAGGATATTTCACTCTTAAGAGCCTGTGTGATGTTTGGCCTCTGCTCAGAAGTCAACAGAAGACCAGTGAGGGCCCTGGTTTTGGAAAGGTGACCTCCTTCCCACCAGGACTATGTCCGTGGAAGTGCTGCTCTGGGTACGCTAATGCCAGCTGAGGTCAGAGGCACAGGCTTGTTTTGAAGAGGTATTCTTGCCAGATTTCCCCCTCCGCTCCCCTTGGGCTGGCTCCTTGCTGGGCTCCTTCCTTGCTCAGCATGCGGCTCTGACGTACACCTGTGTAATTAGCAGCAGATGCCCCAGATGCCAGCGAGGCTGCTGTTTGTCATTCTCTTCCATTGCAGTGACAGGCGAGGCCCATGCGGAGCTAAATTGATCACGTGTGGCAGCGAAGCTAAAAGTAGCACTGAGGCACCCAAGGAGTCTGTTGCCTTCAGCTTAAACAGGTGGAGATATGTGCCTTTCATCTCCGCTTCCTGGTGGACTGCTGGGAAGCCCTGGGAGGGCGAGGGGCCTGCCACAGGGACGTCAGGTCCAGCATGGCGGGGCATCTGAGCAGGAAGAGCCAGCACAGCAAGGGAGCAGACGGAAGAGCATGCATTAAATGCAGCAGGCACGCAACAGCAGCGCAGAGTCATCAGGCCAGCAGGGCCAGCTGTGAAATGTGGATGGCCCTAGTGGGTCTCCTGGGCTGTGGAATCTTCACAAGGGGGCATCTCAGTCACAGACCCCCCGGAGTGACTCCCGGTCCTGCACCCCAGGTTGTCACTGGATGGCATCAATCATGTCGCAGTGAACAGGGCTCAGGAGAGGTGCTGGTCTCTTTCTCCCACTGGGCTAAGCCCTGGAAAGTCAGGAACTGACTAACTGCAGGGGCCTCGTTAGGTTCCAGCCTTTCATGGCAAGGCCCCGTGCTCACGGCATAAAGTGGCACATTCACTACAGATTTAAGTATATGAGTGCACAGTGCAGCATCTCGTTGGCCTTCTTCCCTTGTACACTGTGCTGGGGCTCAGGGGTCCCCAAGCACTGCAGCCAAACCACAGCCAGCAGTGACTCTCACTCAGCAGGTAGAGCAGGACGTTTATTCATCAGCAGAGACACAGCGCAGTGCAGAGGTGTCACTACAGCCGGCAGAGACAGTCATAAGAACATAAGAACGGCCATACTAGGTCAGACCAAAAGTCCATCTAGCCCAGTATCCTGTCTTCCGACAGTGGCCAGTGCCAGGTGCCCCAGAGGAGGTGAACCAAAGACAATGATCAAGCGATTTGTCTCCTGCCATCCATCTCCCGCCTTCGACAAAAGGCTAGGGGCACCATACCTTACCCCTTGCTCATAGCCATCTATGGACCTGACCTCCAAATATTTATCGAGCTCTTTTTTAAACTCTGTTACAGAGTCCTGGCCTTCACAGCGTCCTCTGGTAAGGAGTTCCACAGGTTGACTGTGCGCTGTGTGAAGAAAAACTTTCTTTTATTAGTTTTGAACCTGCTACCCATTAATTTCATTTGGTGTCCTCAAGTTCTTATATTATGGGAACAAGTAAATAACTTTCCAATATTCACTTTCTCCACACCATTCATGATTTTATATACCTCTATCATATCGCCCCTCAGTCTCCTCTTTTCTAGACTGAAATGTCCCAGTCTCTCTAGCCTCTCCTCATATGGGACCCGTTCCAAACCCTTAATCATTCTAGTTGCCCTTTTCTGAACCTTTTCTAACGCCAATATATCTTTTTTGAGGTGAGGAGACCACATCTGCAGGCAGTACTCAAGATGTGGGCGTACCATAGTTTTATATAGGGGAAGTATGATATTCTTTGTCTTATTTTCTATCCCTTTTTTAATTATTCCTAACATCCTATTTGCTTTACTAACTGCCGCTGCACACTGCGTGGATGTTTTCAGAGAACTATCCACTATAATTCCAAGATCCCTTTCCTGATCTGTTGTAGCTAAATTTGCCCCCATCATATTATATGTATAATTGGGGTTATTTTTCCCAATGTGCATTACCTTACACTTACCCACATTAAATGTCATTTGCCATTTTGCTGCCCAATCACTCAGTTTGCTGAGATCTTTTTGAAGTTCTTCACAGTCTGCTTTGGTTTTGACTATCTTGAACAGTTTGGAGTCATCTGCAAACTTTGCCATCTCACTCTTTACCCCTTTCTCTAGATCATTGATGAATAAGTTGAACAGGATCGGTCCCAGGACTGACCCTTGGGGAACACCACTAGTTACCCCCTTCCATTGTGAAAATTTACCATTTATTCCTACACTTCGTTTCCTGTCTTTTAACCAGTTCCCAATCCATGAAAGAATCTTTCCTCCTATGCCATGACCACCTAATTTACATAAGAGCCTTTGGTGAGGGACCATGTCAAAGGCTTTCTGGAAATCTAAGTATAACTATGTCTACTGGATCCCCCCTGTCCACATGCTTGTTAACCCGTTCAAAGAACTCTAATAGATTAGTAAGACACGACTTCCCTTTACAGAAACCATGTTGACCTTTGCTCAACAAATCATGTTCCTCTACGTGTCTGACAATTTTATTCTTTACTGTTGTTTCTACTAATTTGCCCAGTACTGACGTTAGACTTACCAGTCTATAATTGCTAGGGTCTCCTTTAGAGCCCTTTTTAAATATTGGTGTTATATTAGCTGTCTTCCAATCATTGGGTACCAAAGCTGATTTAAAGAATAGGTTACAAACCACCATTAATAGTTCCACAATTTCACATTTGAGTTCTTTCAGAACCCTTGGGTGAGTACCAGCCGGTCCCAGAGACTTGTGACTGTTTAGCCTATCAATTAGTTCCAAAACCTCCTCTAATGATACTTCAATCTGGGACAGTTCCTCAGATTTGTCACCCATAAAGGACGGCTCAGATTTGGGAATCTCTCGAACATCCTCAGCTGCGAAGACTGAAGCAAAGAAATCATTTAGTTTTTCCGCAATGGCATTATCTTCCTTGATTGCTCCTTTTATGTCTCTATTGTCCAGGGGCCCCACTGCTTTTTTAGCAGGCTTCCTGCTTCTAATGTACTTAAAAAACATTTTACTATTCTTTTTTGAATTTATGGCTAACTGTTCCTCAAAATCTTTTTTGGTTTTTCTTATTACATTTTTACATTTAGTTTGGCAGTGTTTATGTTCCTTCCTATTTTCCTCACTAGGATTTGACTTCCACTTTTTAAAAGATGCCTTTTTATCTCTCACTGCCTCTTTTACATGGTTGTTAAGCCATGGTGGCTCTTTTTTAGGTCTCTTACTGTGTTTTTTAATTTGGGGTATACATTTAAGTTGGACCTTTGAAAAGTTTCCACGCAGCTTGCAGGGATTTTACTCTAGTTACTCTACCTTTTAATTTCTGCTTGACTAACCTCCTCATTTTTGTGTAATTCCCCTTTTTGAAATTAAATACCAGAGTGTTGGACTCTTGTGGTGTTCTTCCCAACACAGGAGTATTAAATGTTATTATGTTATGGTCACTATTTCCAAGCAGTCCTGTAATAGTTACCTCTTGGACCAGATCCTGTGTTCCACTCAGTCATTCCAATCCATCTTGAGAGAGGAGCCCAAGGGGTGCCCCAGCTGGGTCTAGCCTCCCCTCAGCACAGCCTAGCTGCCTTCCCACTCTCCCCCGCAGCTTCCAGCTGCCACCTCCCATTCAAAAACCGGCTCGGCTCCTCCCTGCTCTTTGTTCAGGGACAGAGGTGTTACCTGCCACCTTAGGTTACAGACAGCAGGGGGTCATCCTTAGCCATTGTGAGCTGTTCAGGCTATAGCATACACATCCAGCCTGACTCTAACACACACACACACACACACATTGATTGCACCTCTGAGGTGGGCCAAGAGGGCCAGAAGTGAATTAGGGCCCCCTCCATCCCAAGCAGAAAGCTAGAATCAGTAAAATCAGGGACATCGTGACCATACGAGTTTCCAGCCATTATTAGAGTATCTGCAGGTGTTCAGCTCTGGATCTTTGAGGGTTGATTTGGCTGGTGTTCTAGCAAATGCCAGTCTACCAAAGGATGTGAGTGAAAGCTTATAGGCTCTTCCTGTTGCTATAAGCGATTGACCTTTTTTAACAGCTATGTATTTTTGCAAGGGGGCATGTGTGTGCGCCCACCAATCAGTATTTCCTATGCAAATGGACGGGTCCTGTAGTTTCACGCCAGGCTGGGGGAGCACCTGGTCATTTGCACCCCTTTCCCAATGTTGTTTACTACCTGATGCCAGGATTTTTACAGCCTCTTTAGATCAGGTCTTGTGGCGAGGCTGCATTGTGCAGCTTCCAATTGCCAAGGGATTAGCACATCACAAAAGGCCTGTGGGCGGTCAATAGGAGATTATGACACCCCAGACAATCAAGGAAATATTAAGGTGTAGCTCAAGATTTTGAGAGGGGGCCGTGTTTCCATCGCACAAGGCAGGGATGTCGGCAGGCTGCTTCCATAAGATGCACGAGTGGTTCCCCAGGAGATGTTCTGAGACATCTGGCGGGGGAAGAAATTGGAAAACAGTGTGTCATAAATAAGAAGAAATGAACCCTCGCACTGTGGATCTGGGCCCCAAAATTCAGGCTGCATTAAACATGCTGTAATCCTTCGTCTTAGAAACACCGGGGAAATAATCCACTTCTCCAGCACAGAGAATTAGATCAGGAGAGGCACAGCTCTGACTCTGGCATTCAGCACCCCCCAGTGGTGCTCAAAGTATGGGAAGGGCATGCCATTGCCGCTGCTGGTGGGAAGCAGGAGAGCGGGGGAGGTGTTTAATAACAAGGGAAGGGAGAGAAAGGTGCTTCTTTTTGTAGGGGGCATGACTTGGGAGAGGGCATTCCAACCCTCCAGAGCTCCCCATAGGAGACACCCCAGGCTGTGTTACTGAGCCAAGGAAAAATGATCCATGAGAAACCATTCGTTCTGAAAGAGCCCATGAAGTTGGAATTGGAGGTCTTTGAGCCCAAAGCCGAGCTTGGCTTTGTTAGCATCCAAAGGTCTCATTCTACGCTATCTGAAGCTATTTTTCAGCAATTAGGAAGGCAGCGGTGGTTCTGCATTTCTTCTTGCCCAGATCAGGCAAAGGAACTTCTTATCACCAGCACTTACTCCACCTCCAGAGATGCTTTAAACTAGACTGGGCAAAGCGCTGGAAAATATTCCGTGGGGAGAGAAGGATTTATTCTCAGCTCATGCAGGTTAGGTAAATTAAGTGGACAAGGCTTCCCCACCATTGCTTCCATTTTATGGGGCACCCCCAGAAATCAGTGACGAGCCTTTTTTCCAAAGGGGCTGTCTCTCATCATGTTCTGAAGACCACATGCAGACATTCTTGGTCTAGGTGGGATCCAGCAATGGAACAAATTCCCTGGCTGAAGCCAGAATCTAAGAGTCTGGGGGAGATTCTGTGAAACGCTTCTCTTCGCTAAAGTCTTTCTGCCAAAACAGAGAAAAGTCCCCCCAAGAAGAGCTATGGCCCTGAAAAGGGAGCAAGGTCAAGAAACTGTGAAGGCCACTGGGGCTTTCACTTCTGCTCTTGACAGTAGGACTTCAAAGTTACAAAGACCTCGGGAATGGAGATTGTTCCCCATGACTGAAAAAAACTGTTCGGTCAAATGTTTACAGTCGAACAGTGACGTCAGACAGCTTTGAAACTTTAGAGAAGAAAAATTCTGCTTTTAACCACCCTGCTTGCAAAGAAACATGCACAGGAACAGGTTCCTTACCTTAGCTGATCTGATATTTTAACTCTCCCTTTATATTTTTCGTAGCTTGTGTTTATCACAGCTCTTTGCTGTATTTGTTTCTTTTTTCTTTCATCTGTACTGCCTGATTGCGCACTTCTGAGTCTAAGTGTGGGGTGTGCCTGGCTGGTCAGCTAGTAACTCTGAGGCTGTCCTGTATTTTATGTGGAAGGGGCCTAGACTATTAGTAGGGTGATTGGTGGCAGATAAAACCCAAACCTAGACATAAGTGGCTTGGTTCTTAGAAGGGCTGAGTACCTGACGCTTTCACCAGAGACAGCAGGAACTGCAGGGTACTCAGCCCTTTTGAAAATCAGACCCCTCCGTATGCAGGTTTAGGGGAGTAGGCAGTCATTATTGCAAACTCCGGACCCATGGTCCTGTCTCCAGGGCTCTCTCTGCTGGATGTGTCTGGGATGACATTATTTATAGTTTGTGTTACATTAGTGCCTAGGAGTCCTGTTCATGGACCAGGACCTCAGGAGCTGTATGTACAGAGCCAGTTTCAGAGCCCATCTCCCAGACGGATCATTAACCCTTCCTTCCCTGTCCTCATGTGGCTTTGTCAGCACATCACTCTCAGGGTGCGGCAGGCTGAGAGAGTGAGTTATGAGTGGTGTGTTGGAGAAGCTGCGTGTGCTTCCCTCCCTGCCCCCACACGTCTTTCCTTGCCCCTTTCCTGAGCCCCATGAGGGGGATCCCAGCTCCATGAGCTTTCTGCTGCCTCTGGCCTTTCGAGCATGGGCACTGTGTGATTCAAACCCAGTCGTCTCTGCAGAGCTCTTGGCTTTGGCTAGATTGACTCCAGTGTATTGGGGAACCGTTGCGGGAAGCATCTGCTGACTCCGAACACTCTCTGACCTGTGCAGAAGAAGATGCCTCTGATGATGAGTGTCAAAGATTAGCCTGTGCCTGGCATGTTGCATTCCTTTCTGACCAGCTGCCAGACAGCTCCCCATTGATTGTTCCGCCACTCAAGGCCTGTATAATTGGCCCAGGTCTCTTAAGCTTGAGGATGATGTCAGCTTGGGTCTCCACAATCCCGTGAAGAAACAGGAAAGTGCTGAAGTAGAGCAGGTTTTAATTTCACGATAACGCCAAAGAAGAGCTCGTATCTCTCTGCTCCTTGTGTACGTGCCTTGTGAGAGATCAACCTGACAGTGGTAATAATGGCTGCGTCATGGGCAGCTGAATTAACTCACCAGATGCAAACTCTTGGCCGATGACGAAATCCACTTCTCGAAAGGAAATAGCTACGGGTGATATGTAACAGGTGCTGGTGACTGATCTGGCTGGGATAGTCTGTGCCCTAAGGGTCCTGCGTCTCAGGTGGGAAGCCAAGTGGCTTTGGTGTGCAGCACAGGGACAGGTTTTGGGAAGACAGGAGTTGGTTGTGGCGGTGGTGTGCAGCCATGGAGAGCTCAGCCTGGCTGGAGGGGAGAGGGACAGGAGAAGAGATTCTGGAGCCGAGTAGGTGCAGTTCATTCTAAGGGTCCCTCTATGCTGCAGTCACAGGATGTGGTGCAGCTCGTGCTGATGCACCCCAACTAGCTCTCATTGAGGTACTTGCTCAGCTTCTCTCTCCTGCCATGGGGAGGCAGGAATCCACCCAGAGATCACTCCAGCTACACGCACTCTCCTTCAGCAGCAGCCATGGCCCAGTGCTCCACCATCACTGATGAGAGGCTCCTCCCCTTGGTGCTCTGCCTTGTCCTTACAGGCCACGCAGTGCAGGCTTATGGGACCAGGGGGCTGCCAAGGCTCATTCCCTCAGCTCAGAGCTCCAGTTCCTGGACTCCTGGGTCTCTGCCACAGCTCCTGGCAAACCCTGGAAGAGACACAGGGGGCACCATGAATCTAGGCCCATGTACCAGTTACCATCTCTTCTTTCTGGCCATCAGGGCAGACTTTCTTGCCATGCACCTATCCAACCACTTTCTCCTGCTTGTTCGACCCCCGCCCCTCTCGCTGCCGGTCAGAGACTCGGGGAAGAGGGAGAGGCTCACGGCACAGGGACTGTTTTGTGGGGCTTCACAGCTCTCACTCCCGAACTCCTGCACCAGCTGCAGACAGTTGTCCCCCAAACTGGTTCTTGCCTCCAGCTCCCCAGCTCACGGAACACCCAGCTGGGAGATGACCCCTTCAGCCAGGTCCGCTCACCTCTATGCCCAGCTACAGGCATGTCCTGAGCCTGTGTGCTGAGCCAGGCCCGTGCCAGGCAGCCATGGGCTGTGGAAGACGAACTGAGATCTTGCAGGTTCCGTGCCTGAGCAGCTCTTCTCAGCATGGATCATTTTTCCCTTGAAATAATAATAGGAATAATAATAAAACTCCATCTGCTCTGACACGGCTCCGGGAGAGAACGCTGTCTTTGTGCAGCCGCTGATTGAATGGCAGCCATGTTAACCAGCACACGCTGCCGCTGCTGCCGTATTCCTGCCTCCAGAATAGAGCCTCCCAGTGCCCTTTAATTACCCCTTTGGATGGAATAGAAAGTTCTATTTTGACAGCATTGCTGCTCTCTGAATTGCCTCTCTCTTTATGAATTGTATCAGCTACCTCACGTCCTAGCATGCGGGACGTGGAATCGGAGCAGACCAGCCTGCATAAATGGTTTCTAAATACCCCAAATTAATTACACGGATTTCTGCAAGGGGACAATGAAGCAGCTTTTTTATTTTTCAGGTTGTTCGTTTGCTTCTGCTGGGGGCGGGGGGCAGGAGGGGCTTATGCCATTTCCACGCTTCCCCCAACACCACCGTGCCCACCTCTGACAACAGAGCATTGTGATCCTCCAGTCTGACCTCCGACAAGACACACGCTTTAGATTGCTCCCAAGGATTTCTGCATGTGCCCATTCATGTGCTTTGGACAAGGCACTGTGAGGTCACCTTCTCCCCTGTGATGTCACCGAGGTTGGACAGGTCAGGCAGGAGAGCTGGTGAGGGGTGACATCTCAGCCCCATTGTGATGGTGCCCTGAGGTGTCACTGTGGTTGTCATGGTGAGGCAGGAGGATAGGTGGTGGGCATCTCCTCCACTTTGAGGTCCCCCAGATGGAGATGGGGAAGCAAGTGCTACAGTTAACACAGATTCTTAGAACTGGGAAGAAATAAAATGCGAAGGGGAGGAGGATGGGAAGCTGGCCCTGTCTGATGAACAGCCCAAGCACAGAGTTTATTTTAAAGCTCCTGTCTTTCCTGTGGCAATCTCCTCCTGCTCGGTGCTTTGTTCCCAGTAAGCAAGGGGAACGCGCAGCTCCTGGGAGCACTGGGGGCAGTGTGGGACACATCGCTAACCAGAGCTTTCCCCTTTTCTCTGCAGGAGGAGGATATCGAATACTACGACTCCAAGGCCGAGACAGAATATGTGAGTACATTCCCCGCTTCCTCCCCTAGTCACGGGTGGGGGCATGCCCAGTCTGACGCTCTCCTCTGCCCAGTGCACACGGACAGAATGAGGGGAACCTGCTCGTGTGGTAGCTGTTGGCAGGAGTGTGGCCTTTTGCATTGGCAAATCTATCCCAGACTGTGGCAACAGACCCACTCACAGACTTTGACTGGGAACTCATGGAAACTTCGGAGTTTGACAGCTGGGCTCGTCACATGGCAGGAGCAGGAGGCCTGGCTGCGGGGGAGCTCCCACCTATATGCCAGTCCCGGCCTCTCCCAGCAGGGGGTGCTGCAGGGCATGGCACCATGGAAAGGGGTCAGTACTATGACTGCTGAGAGGCTTTTCAGGTTTTCGTGGTGAAACCTAACAGATTGGGTTTGCTAACTTGATGTGTGTGATAGTCAATATTAGAGTGGAATCCAATAGAAGAACCTCTTCTATCCAGCCCAGGGAGCATTAGCGTAACCGGGTAACACGGAGTTCTTTTTAGGCTGGCTTTTGTCTTGAACTATATTTCTTAAAATCAGCCTGCTGGGTTCTTCTTAACCAAACAGCAGCTTATTAATTCCCCGAGAATCGTGGCAACGTACACCACACCAGGCAAGTGTGAATACTACCACTGTCCTGCCCAGCCCAGTACAGCCTTGCAAACAGTTAGTAGTCTAGAGACTCAGCAGCTTCAGCAAGGGGCAATGCACATTACCAGTATTACCTCTGACATTTGCTTAGGGTCATCAGATCTTTAGTAGCTCACACATTTATTGCCCTTTCTGCGTTTCTCCAAGGAGTAAGAATGTTCCTGTGTGTAAGGCATTTTTAAGAGCGTGGTCCCTGCTATGTGTATGGATTGAAGGTGAGAGACAAGTTTAGAATATCAAAAGCAATTGCTTGGGATTATGGTTCAAATCTCTCTTAGGCCAGTTTGCTTAGATTTTACAAGGAGAGCATGCACAGAGTGTGAGTTAACAGCTAAAAGACAGGGTTACTTGATGGGTCACTGGAAAGGTGAGACCGAACCCGGTTACCCTTCAGTTATTTATGTATTATAAACAATAGAAGGAGGAATATAACCTGTGAAGCAAAACCTCACCACTTCTTACCTGCTTAACCCTGGGGTGTCAGGAGAATCCACTCTATGTGACTGGTCCAGGCAGCTATTGCAGTGAGGGTGGAGGAAGTGGCCTAGTCAACTTTAGGATCCTACATGCCGACTTCAGTGTTACATACCCTAACTCCTGGGCTCATGAGCGGTGGGGGCGGCGCACCTTTGACTTTCTGTTAGTTACTTACCACAGCAGGGCTCAGAATTCACCTCTTTCCGTTTCTCTGCCCCCTTACTGCTATCAAATAGGCAGCACCAGTGAATAATAAAATTCTTCCACCCTTTTCTTATCAGAAGCTTTTTAGTTTGATCATATTTCAGTAGTAGCCCATGTTATTAATTGAAATGGTCCCCTTTTAGGCAAGGTTTGTAATAATTCTAAGTTACACTCTGGCTAGGTGATTATATCTTTCTGCCTTCCTTTTTGTGCCTTTCACTCAGAGAACACAGCAATCATTTACCAAGGAAACAAACAAAATCCATCCTAATCCTTTCCATTCGGTGGATATACTCAGTGCAGACTTTGATTTCATATGAGCGTGTCACATTATTTGGGGCTTGCAACAGAACAAGAGACGTTATTCAGATATAAAGAGTGAGTTTACCTGATTCACAGAGCAGATAAATCTGCAGCTTCTAATTCAGAGTGAAAGACATTGACAAGACGAAACAGATTGTCCATGGTATATTTGATTTCTTAGGCAACCAAATGTACAGTTGCTAATTTAGGGTGAAAATATGCGATTTGTGTTTCTTGGGATAACAGGCAATTTTCCCTATTTGACCTTTAGTCTCGTAACCGGTTATTTATTGCTTGTTTAATTTGCATCGCCACCCCACCCCACCCCAGCTCTGGATCCACCGCCAGTATGCCATGGGCTGCTTTGCTGGGAGAGCTGGGTGTAAGACTTCATGGTCAGTTATCTGGAGTTCTTTGTAGCTAGGCTGGGAGGGAGAAAGAAGTTTTATCCATAGGAAGATTGAGAGGTTTTTGTGCATTCTGTTAATTCTGCTCTCCTTGAGCCATTGTGGTCTGTGTTCTTGGAGAGGAGAACTCCTAATCTTTCTGAATTTGTGGGTCCTTACACAAAATAGCTCCCGTGGTTGTATTGTCCCTACTTCCTAGGCTGACTCTTTTGAGATAAACGGAAGTAAATTGCTTTTCTAATGGCCAGGAGGAATTCCTACTTAGTAATTGGTCGAGACATATCTATGTTCCATACCACTCATAAGCTGCGTCTACATGTGCACGCTACTTCGAAGTAGCGGCACCAACTTCGAAATAGCGCCTGTCGCGTCTACACGCGTCGGGCGCTATTTCGAAGTTAACTTCGACGTTAGGCGGCGAGACGTCGAAGTCGCTAACCTCGTGAGGAGATAGGAATAGTGCCCTACTTCGACGTTCAACGTCGAAGTAGGGACCGTGTAGACGATCCGCGTCCCGCAACGTCAAAATTGCTGGGTCCTCCCTGGCGGCCATCAGCTGGGGGGTTGAGAGATGCTCTCTCTCCAGCCCCTGCGGGGCTCTATGGTCACCGTGGGCAGCAGCCCTTAGCCCAGGGCTTCTGGCTGCTTCTGCGGCAGCTGGGGATCTATGCTGCAGGCACAGGGTCTGCAACCAGTTGTCAGCTCTGTGTGTCTTGTGTTGTTTAGTGCAACTGTGTCTGGGAGGGGCCCTTTAAGGGAGCGGCTTGCTGTTGAGTCCGCTCTGTGACCCTGTCTGCAGCTGTGCCTGGCATCCCTATTTCGATGTGTGCTACTTTGACATGTAGACGTTCCCTCGCTGCGCCTATTTCGATGTTGGGCTGAGCAACGTCGAAGTTGAACATCGACGTTGCTGGCCCTGGAGGACGTGTAGACGTTATTCATCGAAATAGACTATTTCGATGTTGGCTGCACGTGTAGACGTAGCCATATAGTGCTGGGGAAGAAGATCTCCACTACCCCAGCCCCAGCCTCTCCCTGCAGGAGCATTGGCTATGCAGGGAGCTCTCAGTTGTGCCAGCCCGAGCCACGCCCAGCAGGGGGCGCTGTAGGAAGTGGGGCAGGAGAATTGGGTGGCAGGGGGTCTCCCAGCCGCTCCACTCCCAGCCTGGCCCAGCAGGGGGCACTGTGAGGAGTGGAGCCGTAGCGCTGGCTGCATGATTACAGGATTCCCGGTGATCGTTAGAATCAGACTGTCGCCTTCTCGGCGGTCACTCGATCACGACTAGGACGTCTTCCTGTCACCCTCCTCTTTGTGAGCCTGCGGATGGCCGATCAGCCCGATTCCGACGCTGCAGGTCTTGTCACAGAAGAGGCAGGATGGCGCGGCGCGGGGCAGGTTTTGTGCCAGTGCTGTCTCCCTGCCTGGCCCGGCTGTGTTCCCTGACAGCACCAGGTCCTGCTGCTTCAGAGCCAGTGCTGCGCTGTGATGCCAGGCAGCTCCCGAGAGCGCCCAGTGCTGCCCCATCTCCACCATCACCCTGGAAGTGGAAGCAGCGTGCAGCAGATGACAGCACTGCACAGTGCAGAGCCCAGCCCGGGGTAGCATAATGGCCTTCCAGATTCCCCCAGATTCCTCCTCCTCGCCCAACAACCCCAGCTGCTTGGGCTGGACGCTAGGGGATGGCTCCTGGGTGCAGGCCCATGCAAACAGACTCAGTGGGTGCTACCGACTCTGTGCTCTGACAGTGATGGGCCGTCAACCAGAGCCAGCCTCTGAAGGATCCAGGTGCACTTGCGCTCAGGCAAGCCACTCTGCTGCCTGGGAAAGTTTCTAAAATTAAAGCTAGCATCTGAAATTCAAATGAAGAGCAAACCTTTAATTAGAGACTGAATCTAATTCCTGACCCCCCTCCCGGCAAAGCTGTCCTACGATTCTGGCAATCAGTGCTTCAAATAGAAACCAGACAGCTTGAGTTTCCCAGGGCTCCCGAGGGGGTCGACATGTGCCAGTTACACTTCACAATGAGAGCGCTCAGCTAGCGTTTTGCCTGATCAAAGCACTCCACAGGCATTAGCGGCTGCCCCGGCTCACCCCAGAGGTGGCTGCATCTTAGTGGCAGGTGCAGGTTGCCTGAGTAAGAGGCCGTTAAAGTACTTAGGGGTCCTTCAGGTGGAAAGGCACCCAGGAAGGACGAGTCACTGCTGTTGATTAGCTGCACTCTCCAAGCTGGCGGTCGGTTTCTTCATCTGATGGAGCTCCTCTCCCTTCCAAGACCCAGCTCGGGCAGGGTTATGGAAGGAGTTTTTCCTCCTGCTGCTCCATATCCCCCAAGGGTTGGTGAGCAGCTGAAGAGGGAAAACAGTGAGATGTGATCAAGACAGAAGCACACACCCCGCTCCCCAGGTGACTATACTCTGCACCCCTCAGCCTCTGCCAGCTGCTTACTGCCTAGCTGGAGTGGTAGGTGAGGGCAGTGGGTAGTGCCTGTGAGTGACACACAAGCTCTCCTGGTTTAGGAGCTCAAGCCTAGGCCCTGTGCTCTGCACTTTCCTTTGCAGGGGAAGTAGCAAAGGACTGGGAGAGCATTGAGGACTTTGACCTAGAAACAGAGGCGCCAGTTCGGTTTCCCCCCACCGTCAGCTAGGTGGTGACCTGGGAAGGGCCAGGTGTGTGGAGCTGAACACACAACAGCCGTGTCCTGGGGCTGAGGGGAGAAATACTGAATCACCAACACTAAACTGGGAAGGGCCCTGTACAGGATCTTTGTCTGTGCCCACCCCCACCTGCAAGAGCGGCACTGCTGGAGCCAGGTGGGGAGCATGTGGGGTGCGTCACAAATCCAGGGGGACGGCTGGGGTTTCGCCCCATGTGCACGTGCCCTGCCTGGGCCATGCTGGGCAGAGCAACGGCTACCACTTGCCATGTGCAGCTGGGGCCGTATTAACACTGCTCTTCCCATGAATCCTGCCCTCTTCCCTAACCTGGGGGGGCACGGTGCTGGGACCATGGACCACAGCAGGACGTCTCTTACACTCCTGTACCCTGACCCTGTGGTCCTCCTTCACCAGGGCAAAGGGGCACAGATAAACAGTGCTCAGGCAGCACTGCGATTGCGCTGCCAAGCCGTGTTACAAGGAAGGCTCACTCGTGGCTGCGGTCCCCGTGTAGAGCCACTGCAGGCAGCAGGGCTGCGTCCTTTTGCACCAGCCGGGCTCCTGTGTTAACTCAGCCTTTTGTTCCCAGCTGTGGTCTGTGGGGAGCGTGGGGCGGGCTGGCTCCTCCCCCTCGTCGCCGGTTCTGCATTACAACATAGGAAGCTAATAGTGTGATCTTCTTGATGTCACTTCCCAGCTGAGTAATTGCTGTGCTGGCCACTGGAGTGTGCACGTGGGTGGGTGAGTGGCAGCACCCTGGGGCAGTCTGCCTGATGAGAGGGCTCCTACGCGGTGAAGAAATGTGGGAACCTCTGGGATGTACCAGGCTACATAAAAAATAACAGTCTGGGCATGTTGGACTCCCGGAGCCTGAGCTGATGGTACCTGGACACATGGTGCTGTCCCCAGATCTGTTTCAAACAGGGCCAAATTCCACTGGTCTTCCTCTGTTCTTCCTCCAGGCCAGCGTGGGCAGAGTCTGTTTGAAGTCAGTGGTATTTTGGCTTGTGTCAAGAGAGAGGAATGAATTCAGGGTGTGGCCTGGAGAAATTATTAAAGCTGGCTAGCGAAAGGGAAGGCCAGAGTTGTGAATAAGCCATTCTGTGTGTGAGGTCAGCTTCCTTGTCAGGCGCAACCTTCTGGGGCATCCCTAGAAATGTTTGCAGCTCCTGCACGCTGAATGAGTTCGTGCTGCAGTGTGTGATCTGTTCTTCCGTGCCCTGCTGCTTCAAACCAGCCACGCAGGGTGCAGAAACCGAACCACATGGCCAGTGGCACAGCAGGAATCGTGACTAGCAAACAGTGGGAAGGAATAGCTTGCACGGCCCCTGTTATCTGCAAAGGATTTGTCCAAACTGCTTGCTGAGCACTTACAAATGCATGCACAGAAAGCAGGGATGGATTATGAGCTGATAAGAGCCCTTAGCTCAGTCTGACGAATAGCATTCAACCACCTCTAGAATTTATACATAGTAGTTTAGTGCCAAACAATGCATCATATATTCAGATCTAGCTTTCCCGTCAGAGAGGCTCTGCAATAACAAGAAAGAACAGCTCCAGAGGGCAAATTCAAAACAGAGACGATCGATTCCTTCCAAGTGCAGTCACTGAGAAACACTCCCCAACACCATCGGCCCCCACTGGCACAGCAGTGGGTCGCACAGCCTGCTCCTGCTGTCCCGGGAACAGAAAGTTTGACGAGCACTGCAGGGACGATAAACAGCAGTGGCAGACAGCAAACAGGTGTGACTGCCTTGGAGGGGAGATCGGAGACAGTGGGCTGCGCAAAGAAAGCGGGGACAGAGAGATGCTTTGACAAAACAAAAGATGGGGCCTGGGTTGATTGTACTGAGAGGTCTCTTAATGAATGTAAGACCACTAATTACACAGACTGCAAGGAAGTGCCATAAGCATCATCCCTATATACTTCTCTAAGATAAGAACTGGAAGCTCCATCAGCCCTGGAAACAGTTAACATTAGATTGGGCAAAGAACTAATAAAGATAGTGGCACAGGTAGCAATGCCCACAGTTAAGGTTGCCTGATAGTTCCTAGTTTAAGATCCAAGTGGCAGAGTTCTCTGTAGCGGAGTAGGTGGTGCTAGCTCCACTGATGACCCACAAGGGATTCAAAATTGTCCCATTCCACAGAATTTTGGGGGTGAGAGGGTGAGCTGTGAAGAATCCCCAAGTCAAAAAAACGTGTATTAGGGTTGCAGAGTCATGCTCTTTGAAGTTCGGAAATGCCAGAATTAAGGATGCCTGTGCAACCTTAACTCAGCCCCCGTTGCACATGAATTACAATGCAGTCTTTAACTGCATGATAGCATCCTATTGTTTGCACTGCACCCTGCCTTAGTGCACAGGGAGGATGTTGTTCACTGAGTGAATAGCTGTTCAATACTTTGTTTCCTCATTCTCCAGCTTGTGGCCTGAGCTGTGATTGACTGCATGCTATTCAAACTCAGCTCTGGACACAGAATTACTGATTTTTGTTTCAGAGGTATTAGCATTGCATAGCACTGCATTCGTGCAGAGCCCAGCTCAGCTCCCATTGGCTTCAGTGGCACCCGTGAGCGCTCAGCTCTTCTGCAAGTTGGGGCCCAGGGCTCAAATGAGGCACTCTGAAAACGGGGAACTCACAATTAGTGTTCAGCTGCGAAAACTTTGTCTCGCATCACACAGGAGCTCCGTGGCAGACACAGAGGTATGGTCCAAGTCTCCCTGGCAGCAGTCAGCTGCCTTTGCCAGAAGACCCTCCTTTATCTTCTGCACTCTCCCTGCCTGGAGGTAAAGTGGTTAGCTACCCACTGGCCTCTGAGCGTTTTTCTATACTGCAGTTTGGCACCATGGTTTGCCTTGCCTTGCGGGGATGTTTAATTGTGTTGTAGATATTTGGGCTTGGGCTTGGGCTTGGGCTTGGGCTGGAGCCTGGGCTCAGACCCTGCCCACCCCTTATCACAAACCAGTGACCCCAAGTCAGATGGTATGGACCAGCCACAAGTTTCTGATTGCAATTTAGACATTCTCTTAGACTTCACTACCATTGCCAGGCAGAAGCTGCGACGGGAGCTGCGGGGGGCAGCCTGAGACTGTGGGATGGGGTGCCAACTCTGATGGAAGCTATTGCAGAAGACTTTTTTTCCAACATGACATAATGTCATTTTCTTAAAATATTGCATTACCGTCTCCTGGATTGCTTCCCATAGTTGCTGGGAGACCAGTGCTGATTCAGACCAGTGCTGGAAAGTTAGCAGCCCTACTGTGGGACTGTTATGCCCTGTGAATTTACCAGCCTGGGCTGTCTCTCACAATGCCTTGTTAGTGACAAGCAGCAAACAACTCCAGGTGCTGTTATCACTTTATACAGTAGCATGAGGGGTCCCACCCAGCCAGATTGCATGAATGCTCCCAGAGCCACTCATGAATCACACAGAAAAAGGCACCAGCCAGATCCCCTCAGCTCTGAGCCTTATGCCCTGATGGTTGTTTGACACGTATCCAGGCATTGGTTACCTTCCTTGCTACTGTCTCTGGTGAACTTCATATGCGCTAGAGAGCTACATACTGAGAACAGTGATTTTCAGCTGATCATAACCTTTCCCCGATATCTTACGTAGCATGCTTTATATGCAATATCACAGCTGTATATAAATGAGGGCCATGAGGGTTACAGGGCACTCCCCCGAGGTATAGAATGTTTCAGGAGGAGTCACTTGCTAATTATGCAGCAGCAATCTTAGTGCAAGGTTGTCTGTTCTTATGCAGAACACCAGCAACTTCTGACTGTTAGCTTTAGGATTAGAACATCCACAGTCACATTAGATCGGATTAGAACATACAGGGATATAAACCTCATGCTTCGGGGCATAAGCCAGCCTTCAGCTGACAAGGGTTAGGAAAATCTGTGTTTCTGGAATGGGCTTGATGCAGTATTGCCTTTGGAAAAAGCCACATTCTTAACTATGAAAATATTGTCAATGATTCACAGCCCTTATGAAGGCGAGGGTCTCCTAATACAGGCTGCAACGGGGCGTGGCCAAAGCAAGCACCAGCCACATTTTTCTCAATGAGGTTTCCCTGAAATGAGCTGTCACTCTCCCTGGCAACCAAGAGCGTTTCTACAGTGCATTCAGCAGGTGTGACTGCAGCCCGTGTAGACACACCTGTGCTAGATCCCAGCTAGCTCAAGTACCAAGATCATGACACTGCAGCAGAAAGGACAGAGACCACTGCTGAAGAAGGACTGATAATTGCTTTACAGAACATAATGGTTTAGAAAATTGGATATGGGTCTAAAATCGCATGTGACTAATGGTTGCTGCATCTGTCCCCTGAGTTGTGGAGGGGGAAGGCAGGCCCCAGTGGTGAAAAGACTATCTAGAACATGAATCAGAGCAGTGCAGACTACTGCGACAGTTGACTTTATTTTTTTCAGTGATTACTACGTTCCCTTCCCCCACCCACAGCTCCCCACACACATAAAAACAATTTCTTTTAGGGCATTGAAAAGTTGGGCCAAGTTGAGGAAACAGTTTTGGCCAAAAAGAATAGGAAAAATAATGGGATATTTTGGACCTTTTCTAAACCAACCATTTCCAAGTCACATTTTGTTTAGAAAATATCCATTTGAATCACCATTGGAAATGTTCCCTTCAGCCCAAATTATTTTTGTTTTACTCTGGTGAGGACTGCCAAAAAACATCAGTTTAGCTTTGACAGGAACTGCTGGGTCAGGGGTTGGGAAGGGATTTGGCAGTTCAGCCCTGTGAAACCAGTGAGTTGTGCATGTCGACTGATGCAGCTTACAGAGCATATGGTGGCATCTGCAAGAATTTGGAATGCTTGGGCAGGGCAGGGGGGTTTCAAACAGCCTCCAGGAGCTGCGTGTCTATGCAGTCCTGTGGAGTGCATTGACGGCATCTGCTTAGGGTGACCAGGAGAGCTGGTTTTATAGGAAAAGTCCTGGTATTCTGTGCTTTGTCTTGTGGAGGTGGTATAACTCCCTATCCCCTGTCCTGAATTTTAACACTTGCTATCCGGGCTCCCTACAAGTGCTTCCCTCTTCCAGGGGGAGTTGTCACTTTGGCGTCTACCATTGTGCACCAGAGAGTGCACTTGTACTGCTGAGCATGAACCAGGCCTTTATCTGCTCTGCTTACAAAGCCTTTGATGTGTTTGCTGAGCCATCAGCGGTCACTGCTTTTTTAAAACTCACAGCATCCATAACAAAGCATAAAAAGAAAAGGAACTGAGTTTCCAAAGAAAGTTAGCAGTCTGTACCCATGTCAATGGCAGTCTTCAAATTATTCCCCACTTGGGCTTCTCACTCTTCTTTCTCTCCCCCCACCCCTTTTTCTTTATTATAGCAAGATTATATGGATCCTATTGAAAACACTTGCCATTTTCCGTGGATGGGACTCTCCCCTATTACAACTATTATTTCTCCCTGCTAAAAACTGACTAATTTAATTCCAACCAAAATAAAAGACAGAAACGACGGTGAAATAAAACAAGGTATCAACACTTGCAGTTGATGTAAATAGCAAATCAGCATCTTTCCCACTTTTTACTTGGATTCTTTTTAGATTTAAATTGAGCATGAGAACTGCCTGAAGTGAAGTTAGTTGCAATAGACAAAGCCTCTTTAGCGAAAATGTGCCGTCCTCCCTGAGCCTCGTGCCTGATTTAAATGTGGAGGGAAAATAGAGTTGCATTTTCTATTCATTTTGCCGACAGTCCACTATCTTCCCAAATGAGTTTTTAATTTAATTTTTTCCCAAATGAACGGTGTGACGGGGAAAAGCTAGATGGCTACTAGAAAGTAATAAAAGGCAGATATATTAGCCCTCAGCGGAACAAATCCCTGTTGCTGTGGCAACCGTGTGGCAGTTCTTCCAAGCTAATTAAGATGCCTGGGGTCAATTAAGAACCTCCTAGAACTCAGTGGAGACAGTTAAGTTAATTAAGATACCTGGAAGCAATGGAGAACCTGCTAGAAACAGTTGAGAGAGTTAGGTTTGACTGGGACACCTGGAGCCAACCAAGAACCAGCAACAACTGGTTAAAGCCTCCCCTTTTAGCCAGGAGTCATGGGAGGAGGATGTGCCGCTGAGGAACAGGAGCTGCAAAGAAGCCGTCAGGTACCAAGAGGCAACCATGCAGGTAGAGAGTCGAGGGACAGGGAGAACCCTGCATGGGAAACAGCCCCTCAGGGCCCTGGAGGTCTGAGGGAGGAAAATCCCTAGCAGAGACAGAGGTAGGAAATCTAGTCCATTGCCTCTCCATCTGGAGAGGCCACCACAGACTGTGGGCATTTTCCACACCCTGTTCCCCTCCTGTGCCAACGATGAGAGTGGCTAAATCAGACTACCCTGTGGCAAAGAGGTCACTCTGAGAGCCATAGCGAGCCACTGAGGCCACCCCTTAGACAGGGTGCTGCCATTTTCTCCAGCTGGGGGGAGAGACTATTCAGGCTGCCGCTACCCAGAAGTGCAGGACCCACTGTGTGAAACTAGGAGCTCTGTCACAAGGGGGTGGCCGAAGGCTTGCTCAGGGACCCCCAGACACTCTGAATGCTTTCAGAAGCCAAGAACTTCTTGTCCTTCCCTGCATCGAGGGAGTCCTTGCATAGTCCTAGAGATGTGTTCAAACCAGCAGGCCTTCTTGGCTGGATACCACTGACAGAATGGTAGAAAATGAGAATAATTTTCCAGGTATTACAATGATGTCTATGGCAGGGGGCAGTGTTTCAATCAGAACTGAGGCCCAAATTCTCTAGGGTGCATCCCCAGCTGGTGCTTATCAGCAATACGCCATTGAGGTCAGGAGATCTATTTCCCATGATGATCCTGGAGGACTTGGTCCTTTATGCCATAACAACAGTGGCCGGTGGCAAGCTATTCGCTTGCTAGAGTTATAGACAGGCTTTTTTTTTTTGCGACTGCCCCTTCTTGTGTGGCTACCTACCAGCAGGGTGCTCAGCAGCATAGACCGGAGACATCTTTGTATCAGTCTCTTCTAACACTCATCCCTGCATTTTGCTCCGCTTTCCAATTCTGCTTCTTTGCAAGACATTTGTAGGCTTGTCTGTTTGATTTGCTTCCTTCTCTGTTGAGCCTGCCTCCTGCATTTGTACAAAGGACAAGCTAACATGAGAGATCGCGCAGATGCTTTCACACGCTGACCTTTCTGAGGCAAGGTGCCGAGTGGGGAAGCTGAAGCTGCAAACTCAGCCAGCAGTCTAGTCCTGGCATGGCATGTGTCTAGGTGCACCTCCTACGCTCTATACCTCTTGGTTTGTGGGAATGCAGAAAAAGTCATCCCCTTAAAAGGGGGAGAACAGTAATGGCCAAGTCTTCAGACTTGAACTCGGCCATCTCCATCAAGGCAAATTGTATTACCCTGCTGCCTAACGTACACTGCTCCATCACGTGGGATGTACACTGCCTGGCGTCCGTGGGAGCAGGGCTGGGCCCAGGCTGCAAGGGAATTGGGATTGCACTACACGTCTGCTTAAAGGGGGTGAAAATACCGTATTGGGCTGCATTAGGAGGAACATTTCCAGGAGATCTAGAGAAGTTGTTGTCATTCCCCTCTATTTGGCACTAATGAGACCACGTCTGGAGTACTGCGTCTGGTTCTGGGCCCCCCAGTGTGCAAAGGATGTGGATGCATTAGAATGAGTTCAGTGGAGGGCAACTAAAATAATTAGGGGGCTGATGCACATGACCTACCAGGAGAGGATGAGGGATTTGTGCTTATTTAGTTTTCAGAAGAGTGAGGGGTGGTTTGATAGCAGCCTTCCATGCCCTGAAGGGGGGCTCTCTGAAGAGAATGGAGAGGAGCTGGTCTCAGTGGTGGCAGATAACCAAACACAGAGCAATGGCCTCAAGTTACAGAGGGGGAGGTGTAGGTGGGATATTAGGAAAAACTACTTTACCAGGAGGGTGGTGAAGCACTGGAATGCGTTACCTAGAGAGGTAGTGGAATCTCCATCCTTAGAGGTTTTTAAGTCCCAGCTTGACAAAGCCCTGGCTGGGATGATTTAGTTGGGATTGGACTTAGAATCATAGAACACTAGGACCAGAAGGGGCCTCGAGAGGCCATCGAGTCCAGTCCCCTGCCCTGACGGCAGGACTGACCACTATCTACACCATCCCTGATAGACATCTATCTAATCTGTTCTTAAATATCTCCAGCGAGGGAGATTCCACAACCTCCCTTGGCAACTTATTCCAGTACTTGACCACCCTGACAGTTAGGAACTTTTTCCTAATCTCCAACCTAAACTTCCCTTGCTGCAGCTTAACTCCATTGTCTCTTGTTCTCTCCTCAGAGGCCAAGAAGAACAAGTTTTCTCCCTCCTCCTCATGACACCCTTTAAGATATCTGAAAACCGCTATCATGTCCCCCCTCAATCTTCTTTTTTCCAAGCTAAACAAGCCCAATTCTTTCAGCCTTTCTTCATAAGTCATGTTCTCCAGACCTTTTATCATTCTAGTTGCTCTTCTCTGGACCTTCTCTAATTTCTCCACATCTTTCTTGAATTGGGGTGCCCAGAACTGGACACAATATTCCAGCTGAGGTCTAACCAGCGCAGAGTAGAGCGGTAGAATGATTTCTCGTGTCTTGTGCACAACACACCTGCTAATGCATCCCAGAATCATGTTTGCTTTTTTTGCAACAGCATCACACTGTTGACTCATATTTAACTTGTGATCTACTAGAACCCCTAGGTCCCTTTCTGCTGTACTCCTTCCTAGACAGTCTTTTACCATTCTGTATGTGTGAAACAGATTATTCCTTCCTAAGTGCAGCACCTTACATTTATCTTTATTAAACTTCATCCTGTTTACTTCAGACCATTTCTCTAATGTATCTAGATCATTCTGAATTATGACCCTATCCTCCAAGGTAGTTGCAACCCCTCCCAGCTTGGGGAGCAAACTGCAAACTTAATAAGCATACTTTCTATGCCAATATCCAAATCATTAATGAAGATATTGAACAGAACTGGTCCCAAAACAGACTCCTGCGGAACCCCACTTGTTATGCTTTTCCAGCTGGATTGAGCACCATTAACAACTACTCTCTGGGTGCGATTAGCCAGCCAGTTATGCACCCACCTTATTGCAGCGCGATTTAAGTTGGACTTGCCTAGTTTGTCGATAAGAATATTATGCGAGACCGTATCAAATGCTTTACTGAAGTCTAGGTATACCACATCCACTGCTTCTCCCTTATCTACGAGTCTCGTTATCGTGTCAAAAAAAGCTATCAGGTTGGTTTGACATGATTTGTTTTTTACAAAACCATGCTGGCTGTTCCCTATCACTTTACTACCTTCCAAGTGCTTGCAGATGACTTCCTTAACTACCTGCTCCATTATCTTTCCTGGCACAGAAGTTAAGCTTATTGGCCTATAATCTCCTGGGTTGTTCTTATTCCCCTTTTTGTAGATGGGCACTATATTTGCCCTCTTCCAGTCTTCTGGAATCTCTCCTGTCTCCCATGACTTTCCAAAAATGAGAGCTAACGACTCAGCTACCTCTTCTATCAGCTCCTTGAGGATTCTAGGATGCATTTCATCAGGCCCTGGTGACTTGCAGACATCTAATTTTTCCAAATGGTTTTTAACTTGTTCTTTTTTTATTTCAAAAACTAACTCTACCCCTTTTCCACCAGCATTCATTATGTCAGGCATTCCCTCAGACTTCTCTGTGAAGAAAGAAACAAAGAAGTCATTAAGCATCTCTGCCATTTCCAAGTTCCCCATTACTGTTTCTCCCTCCTCACTGAGCAATGGCCCTATCCTGTCCTTGGTCTTCCTCTTGTTTCTGATATATTTGTAAAAGGCCTTCTTGTTACCCTTTATGCCTGTAGCTAGTTGGAGCTCATTTTGTGCCTTAGCCCTTCTAATTTTACTCCTGCATTCCTGTGTTATTTGCCTGTGTTCATTCTTTGTAATTTGTCCCAGTTTCCATTTTTTTATAGGATTCCTTTTTTAGTTTGAGATCATGCAGGATCTCCTTGTTAAGCCAAGGTGGTCTTTGCCCATATTTACTATCTTTCCTACATAGGGGAGTAGCTTGTTTTTGGGCCCTTAATAATGTCTCTTTGAAAAACTGCCAACTCTCCTCAGTTGTTTTTCCTCCCATGGGATCTTACCTACCAGCTCTCTGAGTTTACCAAAATCTGCCTTCCTGAAATCCATCATCTCTGTTTTGCTATTTTCTCTCCTACCAGTCCTTAGAATTGTGAATTCTATGATTTCATGATCACTTTCACCCAAGCAGCCTCCCACCTTCAAATTCTCGACCAAGTCCTCCTTATTTGTCAAAATCAAATCCAGAACAGTTTCTCCCCTGGTGGCTTTTTCAACTTTTTGGAATAGAAAATTGTCTCCAATGCAGTCTAAGAACTTATTGGATAGTCTGTGCCCCACTGTATTAGTGTCCCAGCATATATCTGGATAGTTAAAGTCCCCCATCACCACCAAATCCTGGGCTCTGGATGATTTTGTTAGTTGCTTAAAAAAAGCATCATCCACCTCTTCCACCTGGTTAGGTGGCCTGTAGTAGACTCCTAACAGGACATCACCCTTGTTTTTTACCCCTCTTAAACTAACCCACAGACTCTCAACACGTCCATCTCCTATGTCCATCTCCACCTCAGTCCAAGTGTGTACATTTTTTATATATAGGGCAACACCTCCCCCCTTTTTTCCCTTTCTGTCTTTCCTAACCAGGCTGTAGCCTTCAATACCAACATTCCAATCATGTGTATTATCCCACCAAGTTTCTGTGATGCCAATGATATCATAGTTGTATTTATTTATTAGCACTTCCAGTTCTTCCTGCTTATTACCCATACTTCTTGCGTTGGTATATAGGCATCTCAGATATTGATTTGAACTTGCCCCCCAGTTTTTTCCTGGCCCTCTTTTTACTCTGACATTGTTGCCCATGCTCCCTCCTACTTCCGACCCATCTCCCAGGTTTCCATGTTCTCCACTTACCTGCGGGCTTTGCTCCCCTGTCCCCAGCAAACCTAGTTTAAAGCCCTCCTCACCAGGTTAGCAAGTCTGTGTCCGAATATGGTCTTTCCCCTCCTCGAAAGGCGAACGCCATCTCTGCCTAGCAGTTCTTCCTGAAATAGCATCCCGTGGTCGAAGACTTGAGGACCTTCTGAGGGTGATTCTGTCATCTTTGGCTCCAAGGACTCTGGCTTCTGACTGTCTACTCAGCTGTCCTAGTAGAGCACCACTCACTCTTTAACTTCTTCATGCCCTTCCCAGTATCCACAGGCAGCTGAAAGGGCTCGTCCCACTTGCCCAGGACCTTGGATACGTACTTCATTGCTATCGTCACTCAGGCTGGCTTTGTCCTAGATCTGGGTGCCTCTAGCCGTGCTGCTATCGCATCTCCTGCGTGCAGACGTTCCTTAGCGGAGAGTCCAGGCTTCAGTAACTGGCCTCTTCAACATGTAAGCTCCCCCCACCCATAGTCTCACGCCCAGTCCCTTAAACCCATTCAGCACCTGTCAAGCCTAAGTAATTCCTTCCAGTTACGGTCACGTGGAGTGGTATAAGGTGCACCTCCTCTCACAATGACTGGAGCCTGCAGTCACACCTTGGAGAGTTCATGGGCAGTTCTGATGAGGATCTGGCCCCACCCACTTGGTGGAAATCTTGAAAGATGAACTGAAAACGGGCTCAGCTGGAGGCTTGAGCTACCAAAAACCATAGGGGTGGGGCTGGATCCAGAAACTCAGCTCCCATCCTTCCAAACATGCCTTGGTTTTAATGCCGTGAGGAACCATTGCAATCATCTTTTCTCTCTTACTCTTGCAGCGTCTGCTCACAGATCAGGGCCCCCTCGTGCTGTGCAAACACAGCACAGAAAAGACAGACCCATCTCAGAAAGCTTCTTGTTGGACCGCCTGTCCAGTGTGGGCCAGAGAATTCCACCTGTGGGTTTGTACCATGGGGCCGTAATGCTGGGTTGAGCCAGGGCACTTAGTGGAGAAAGAGACATCCAGTCTCAATGTAAAAGTTCCGGGGCTCTGGTCCTGGTCCAGCTGCAGCTCTGAGACCGGATATGATTTTTTGTTAAGTGCTGACAATCTGGTAGCTCCCAAAGGCCCTGGTCGGGGTCGGGGCTGCACCACACAGATAAAGGAAAGAGCCCATCCGCCTTCTGCTGGGAGTACAGTCTGAGGCAACCAAGGGCTGGGGATACACTACATGAGCCACATGGGTTAGTCATGCTGAACTCCCGGTGACTGGCATGAGAAGGAAGCCCAGAACCAGGCCCGTTTCTGGATCAACCTCGCTCGGTCACAACACCAGGCGCAGGGCTCCTGGAAAATGCAGATAGCCAAGGACTTTGGGAAGTTAGAGGTGCTGAAGCTGTCAAGGCTTGCACGTGTGCCAGTAGTGTTCATACACAGCATCAGGGCCATGGCAGCTTGGAGGTGTCTTTAGATCTATGAACTGATGCGATTATTACAAATACCAGGTCTTTATACTATACCAGTGAGAAACAGAAATAAAATAAGCATTCACCGTCTCCTTTCCAGAGCAGTGCTAATGGCATGAGAGGGGGCAGGGACAGCAAGAAGGCATACATTCAGTACTGGATGGGGAACCCTGGAAAACACGTCTGATGATGACGATAAAACTTTATGTAACTTGGGACATGTTCTCTTGTGCAAGGGGGTCTAAGCTGCAGGGCACATACGCTGCTCTGTGCTATTTCTTGAGGCTGTAACTTCCCTGGGGAAAAAAATTGCGCCTTGAGTCACTTGACCTCACAAGAAGTGTCAGTCCTCATGCTTCAGGGCACCAAATGGTCACTGGCTGGGGGTCAGGAAGAATTCTCCTCCAGTGTCACATACTCGGGGCAATGTTGCAGGAGGGCAGCAGGGCATTAAAGCACCTGGCCCTGTCCTGCCCCACTGTGTAGCTTGTGTTCACCCCTAGCTGGGCAAGGAAGGGCATGCGCCCTGGGTCATGGCGCCCTGCTCAGGAGAGATACCTGCCCTCTGCTGACCGTCCTTACAACCCCTTCTGCTTCCTCCACTCCCAGAGCTCTAAGCAGCCGGGCTGGCTGGGGATAGTGGAGCAGAATGATTGGCAGGCAGCTCCATTTGGTGTCTCATTAAGGAGATGGGGCTTTTTGGAAATCGTTACTAGCTGTCAGTTCGGGGTCAGAGGCTGCTGCACCCATCTACCTCGCCGCCCTGCAAGGGGAGGGAGACAGAGCGAGTGCTGGCCGTTGGGCTGCGGTTTGGCAGTAAAGCTCGGCACCCCGACCGTACGTGCTCCGCAAAGAGTAACGCTGCTCGCACCGGCAGTCAAGGCCGAGTAACTTTTGCAGCCAGTGAAGTTATTCCAAATTTACCTGAGTGTAACTGAGGGCAAAGGCTCGCCCTGCTTTAGGGCAAGGTGGGAGGGTGGCGTGGCTCTGTGCTCCAGAAGGGGCAGGGCCAAGAACAGAAGGGGCGGGGCCAAGAGCCAGTAAGCTCTCAGCACCACCCAGGCCATGGCACTGATCCCCCAACTCCCTCACAGCTGCAGGCCGTCAGAGCAGTGCTGCCACAGCCCTTCAAAGGGTCCTGGAGCTCTGGTCCGTGCAGGGAGCAACTGCCCCTTTTGCGCAGACGCATGCAGGTCCCGGGGGTAGCGAAATGCACCTGATTACTTGAGACTCGCAGCTCCTAGATGGAAAATGACAAAGAAGTTTCTGCCTGAGATGTCCTGAGAAGAGTTTGAACACGTGGCCCCTGCAGGCTTAAAATGTAGCAGGCAAATGAACAGATCCAAGCAGGGATTATTTCAAAACAAACAAACAAAAGCCCTCCTGATTTTTAAGCCAGTCTCGGGATTTTGTGTGGCCTCGTTCGGGATTTTTGAATGCGTGATCTTGGCAAAGATGCCAATACCAAGACAAGGACAGAACAGGCATGCACGGTACAAGCTGGTAAAACACAGTAAACAACAATGACTTGTCACAGCTTCATCAGAAGAAAGTGTTTTGGTTAAAATACTGTTGTGTAATGCCTCAAAGCCATACACACTCACACATACACTCAGAGTGTCTGCGCAGTGCACGCTGCAATCCGTGGGTCGAACGAAAGCCTAAAAAATGAACCTCAAGCAGGTATCTGCAGGCCCAGTGCCCAGAGCAGGCTCTGCAAGCTTTTTGCTCAAGGAGTGAGTCGTGGGGAGGAGGGAGAAAGGCCTCCTGAAATGTCAGCTGCAGATGAAGGGCGTTAGAAAATTTAATCTCCCACCTTTCTCAACTAATGTGACATTTGGATTTTGTTCTGATAAGATATCAGCCTAAGAACTTTCTTTCTTTTTTTATCCCCTATTCCTTTCGTCTCTCCTCGGCTGGTAATTTAAAAATAAATGGTCTAGAAAGAGCTTTGCACAGTACCTTTGGCAAAGATTTCTTTTTAAAAAGGGAGGGTGACAGTGGAGAGGTGAGTGCAAGAGGCTGATTGTTATTTATAAGCGGTGCAGCTGAGAAAAGCCAGCACATGGTGTGGAGAGCACAGGCTCTCACTTCCTGGGTGCCAGCACCTAGGTGGATTTCTGTGCTCTGTGAAGAGCTGAGAAATTTAATGAGACGATTCCTTTGCATGGAACCTCTTGTTCATGCATCTTAAAGCCCACAACAAAGCAAGTGCTGTCATTCCAGGGAGCAGTGCAAATTGACTTCTCCAGTGCCATGCGGTGGGTCAGGGCAGAGTCCTGACGAGAACCCCAGGCTCCTGATCCCCAGCACTGCAACAGTGCAAGTGGCAGAGCAGGGGCTAGCCACCCCAAGGCCATGTCTGGCATCCCACCACACACCCTCTCATGGCTACACGCTATTTTTAGTATGCTACCTTGATCAGAATTAGCACAGGGACTTGTTTCCTTGAGCTGCAGTGTATCTCTACCGCCAGAGGCATAAAAAGGCCTTTAATGTAAATGAGAATTAGGCCCCTGCTCTTTTTAGCCTGGCATTTAAAGGGGCATCAGACTCATTCAGATGGACATCTACCAGCCCTCCTCCCCACCTTTCTGCTCTCCATAATATCAACTGGCTGCTCAGCGGCATGGGCAGTCTCAGGGGGTCCCAGGCATGTCCTCTCCCACCTGGATGGGAAAGGGTTTG
Organism: Carettochelys insculpta; assembly: GCF_033958435.1. NCBI lineage: Eukaryota > Metazoa > Chordata > Testudines > Carettochelyidae > Carettochelys > Carettochelys insculpta. Next base: position 2,050,972 of record NC_134147.1, on the reverse strand, counting down.
CTCATCCCATGTAAATTTTTGAACTTTAAAAAGTCTCCCAATTTCACATGGGGGGAGTCAGAATCTTGAAAATATTCATAACCTGGTAATCCTGAACAAATCCCTGTTTGTATCCATCAAAACATTTCAGTTCAGCTCTGACGTGTTTAAAAATACCTTTTTTCAGTGTAAATTCACTAAAATATCATACCCCATTGTTGTCTCTAACCCAACCAAAGAAACTTTTCCAGTTGAAATTCCAGAATGTTCCATTTCAGCAAATTTGGAGAAGGGCAATTCAACCTTTTTGGATTTGGGGGAGTCATCAAAACTGACTTTTTCCCATGAATAGTTCTGATTTTGAGAAATCTGCACTTTCCGCCCCCACCAAAAAATTCCACTAAATCGGAAAATTCTGTCCCCCCAGCACCAGCCGTAGGCCGGTCCACAAGGTGTTTAGGCCCCTGCATGACGTGACTGGATGCCTTTGGAAGCTAGGCTCTGGTGTTCATGCTTCTTTCAGGCCTGGCCCCGAATTCCTCATGCACTCAGCTTTTCATCTCTTGCTGTGCAAACGGCTGCAGAGGCGCCATATCGGTGGACTGATACACATGAAATGCTTCTAGACACCCAAGGAGCATTTCTCTAGCAAAGCAGCTTTGTCTTCATTCCAGGCTCTCTGTAGAATGCAGCTGGGTCTGGACTGCTACTCTGTCATTGTGGTTCTCTTCTGCTTCCTCCACTGACTCTCTCACTCGGTGCCTTGGTTTCCCCCATCTGCAATGGAATAGTAATAGTATTAACCCATCTCGCCAACATGCACTGGGGCCTCAGGAGGGAACATATTAGTATTAGTGCCGGGTATTATTCGTCAGTAGGAGTAGTCATTGGTATTTGTTATTATTACTATTAAACAGGTTCTCCTAGCCTTTCACAAGGGTTAGTGCCAGTGGGCATATAAAGACTGTGGCTGGGTTTTTCTGCAATAGTTAGTGAGCATGTGTTGTGATTATATTACTGAGCCGAAGAGTTACGCTGGTGTTACTATGGCCTTTGGGCAGCCTTCGTCCAAATGTGTTCTATCTCTGGGTGGAAGAAATGCTGTTGTGTGCACTGTGGCATGCACCCTGCCGGCTGGGGGCGCTCTGCCCATCAGCTGGGCAGTGCCTGAGTCTCTCCTGGGCGGCTGGCCAAACGCTCGGCTCACAGGGAACACTGCATGTGGGAGACAGGCTGGCTGGTAGTCCCAGGCTCCACTCACTCTCCTTAAGCTCCATTCACAGGCTGAGCGGAGGGGGGATCTCTTTGTCTCTGCTCGCATGATCAGTAACGGGTTTGTTCTCAGTGCTGACATTTAAACAGTGCTCATTAACGCTGCTGACTAGCACCCCATGGAGCTGAGCAGAGGGGCTGGCTGCTCCCAGAGCCTTCCTTTCAAACCCAGGAGCTCAGCAGGGCACCTGGAAACTGCAACCTTTGCAACCCTGGGCTCCCTGATGCCCCCAGTGAAGTCTGCCCAAAGGCTCCAGCTGACCTCAGCAGAGCTGCCTCCAGCCCCCTGTGAGCCTGTGAACAGCCCAGCCCAGAGGAGAGTGACTGCAGATTTACACCCGTGGCTTTTCTTACTCACAGGACAAGGCCTCGGTGCTGACGCCAACTAATTCGCACAGTGATGTCCGTGCTGGTCTGTGGAGATCGTTGTGACAATGCAATTAAGATAGGCCGGAGACAAGCCAAGGAAAACTCCCGTGTGCTGTCAAAATCTAAACAGTGTCAAGGCAAATTATGCTGCTTTTAATATCAGTCATAACTGATTAGAGGAGATGACACTTCTCAGCCAGCGACACCTACACACGATAAAACAGGTAGTTTCAAAGAGCATCAGCACTTCCACTGAGTCATTCCAGTGGGGCTGCTGATGCTCACCCCTTGCCAGCAGCAGACTCCGGGAGTTAGACTAGATCACCCTGGAGGCCCCTTTCAACCCCATAATATGCTTCTGTGATACATCTGCAGTGCAGTCAGCCATGGGGGTGCAGCCCCGACAGGGGCACGCTAACACTGCTCTCACTAGCACCGCTGAACAGACGCGAAGGCACAGACCCCGGCCTGGGCTGGCCGCATGAGATGTACTCACCAAGGCTGAGTCCAGTGTACAGACGCTGACGTCAGGACAAAAAGCACTGGGCTGGTTTTCCCCTCTCTCTGGAGTAAACCAGGAGTGTCTCCGTGGAAGTCAATGGAGTTACACGAGGGAGGGTACAACTGGGGTAAGAGGAGGTCTGTAGAGCTTCCACTCCATGGAGACAGTTAAAGCGACACCACCTTTGCCTGTAGCCACGCGCTGCCAAACACCTCTGATTATTCCAAGGAAATCATCTGAAACGCCTGGCTGGCTTTTTGCTGTATCCAGTATTTTCCTTCCCACGCGGTTCCCAGTGGTCAGGTGCCGGGCTGCTCTGTCCAGATGAATCCCTGGCTCCCAGTAACTGCCAGAGCTGAACTGGAGTGACTGAAAACACGCTAGTTTCACTTTGTTTCTGGTCAGTTTTACGATCTGGTTCTCACTCATGGACCAAATGTTGCAATAAGCAAATTGGAGACATCACTGGAGGATATTGAGTTGAGTTCTGGGAGATGAAGCTCGCAGTTGAACTTTAAGCACAATCCCTTGAGATTGTTTCCCACTGGCTTCAGGTTTTTGACAAGCTTGTTTTCTAACTCCTACGTTTTGGGACTGATTTGACCTATCAGCATCGAATTTCGTGGAAATAACCTTATTTCCATGAGGACATAGAAGATGCAGGGGGCGGCACTGCAGGGGCGTTGCTCACATATTCAGCAGACATGAGGTAGAGACCATGTGTTCACATACTCAGGGTTTGGCTATACTACAGGGTCAATCTTCCAGAGTTCGATTTGCACACCCAGTGGAGATGCGTGAAATTGAACTATCTGAGGTCGGCAGCTGACCAATGTATTCCTCGCTATTGCGATCGCTACCGTGAGGAGTAAGGAAAAAACTCTCCCATCAACCTCCCTTTGTGTGGATGGCCAGGTAAGCTGATTGCAGATAAGTTGATTTACCCTACGCAGTTGCTGTGTATCTGCAGTTGGCTTAAATGCCTAGTATAGACCAAGCCTTAGTGCCTACTGACATCTCCAGGCACAAGTATGAGAGAAGTAAATACCAGTAACTGAAGCAGTGAATATAACCTCACCTCTAGCATTCAAAAATCAGCAGTCAGGCCTGTTCCGTCTCAGTTCAGTTGCAGTTCCTATGCCTCCTTTCTGTTCCATGCCTCCCAAAATGTCAAGGGAGAAGGCATTGCAGTTTGGGTCCATCTCAGGTCCTGAATGAACTGTACGTAAGTTTCACATGCAGCTGGAGTTGGATTGTAAGCAGTGTGCTGCAAGGACCCTGCTTCTGCAATGCTGGTGGTAAAAGGTTCAGATCTTGCCATGGTAAAGGAAAGACGGCTGCCCTTGGCTTGTCATGGTACCCTGTGTTTTTGCTCCACTGGGCTGTATTTACCCCTGGGGAATGCAGGGAGTGCTCCAGCAGTGTGGCAGCTGGTTACCCCAGACCTGAAGTGAGCCTGGATCTAGCAGAGTGGTTTTTGATCTTTTGTCCTTTGTGGGCCCCTAAAAATTTCAAACAAAGGCCCAGATCCCTTTGGAAATCTCAAATGCAGTGGGTTTGGAAATCACTGATCTAGCAGGACTAGATCATACCTACCTCTTAAATCAGACTTTTCATCAGTAGCTCTAAAAGCAATTCCCAGTCTTTAAAGTATTTATCTTTGTGACACTCCTGGGAGGCAGGGCAGGGATGGTATTGCCATGGTACAGAGAGGGAAGTGAGATCTGCTAAGTCCTACACTAGCTGCCTAACCACTGGGCCATCCTTCCTCTCACATGCATTGTGGTCTCAGAAGGCTGAGCTGTTGATCTACACTGGGCACACTTGAGCCCTGGGGCAGGTCTGCTGCATCCACTGCAATTACAGCGGAGTTGGACTGTAAGCCTTCTGGGGCAGGGACTGCGTTTTCACGGTGTGTTTGCACAGCAGCTGGCACCCTGCAGTTCTGATCGTTGACAGAGCCCTTATGCCGTACTGTAACCAGATAATAATCATTTGCCTTTATGATCGCTGCAGGCCGGATTCATCCCTGGTTTAACCAGACACAGCTCGGCTGAAGTCACTGGGTTGATCCCCCCCCAGATAAACTTGGTCCAGGATGGCCACTCCTTGCGACCGCAGTGACGCATGAAGCGTCGAATTGGACTCTGGGATCTGTGTGCTTGTGGCTGTACGGAGACATGAATGAAAGCAGCCAGACAGCTGGCAAACTTGGAGAATACTAATTACCCACTGAAAAGTGGCTGGTAGAACAGCATAAGGACAGACAGAGCATCTGTAACTTTTATCTGCCCTAGTTCCAGCTTCCTGGAAGTGGCGAATAAACAAGACAACGGTGCGGGTGGGAGGGAGCCTTGATTTTAGTGACTGACGGCAGGGCCTGGGCTGCAGTGGAGATGTGTTTAGCCACAGAATGGGTGTGAGCTGGGGGCAGAGAAGAGAGTTCAGAGTGGGAGCAGACTCTCCCCCTCCTCCCGCCATATCCCCAGAGAAGTCCTGGGACTGAAGGCTGGAGAGGTGGGTTAAAAGGCAGCACACCTGGCTTTTATGGGTTCTGCCACTGACTCCCTGTGTAACCTTGAAATCACTGTCCTCTGCAACTTCCCATAGTGATGGTGTAGGAATGCTAAGGGTTAACCTCACAGTACCTTCGCTTACCCATCTGCAGACTAGGTGTAAAATATAGTTCCTATTTAATAGAGAAATTGTAGAGCTTCATAAAGGAATGTTTGTGCAGTACTGTAAGACCCACCTGGGAGTGGATTATAAGGGGGTGAGTATGAACAGCGCTTTTCTCTAGTTGAAGTTTCTTACTTTCCTAGGAGGGTTGGGGGTTTGATAATATTCCCCTTCCACTAGGCAGGGGCCCTGAAGAGTAGAGTCCTGTTGGAAGGGAAACCAGGGGTGTGGTGTCTGAGTGCATCTGCTGTGTAACTTGGGGGTTTGTGCTACATCCCCCTTCCTTGGACAGAAGTACTGTAGCAGCAACCAGCAAAGATGGTGCGTGTCTGGTGGCTCCCTCTCTGACACTGATTCCTCAGGGTAGGGAGGGGAAGTCTAGGCTGGCTATGGGCGCTGAAGTGCTGGAATGGGTTGCCTGTGGATGTCGTGGGCTCTCCATCCTCAGAAGTTTTAAGGCCTGGCTTGACAAAGCCCTGGTTGGGATGATTTAATTGAGGTGGGTCCTGCTTCTAACGGGATAGGACTAGATGAACCCCTGAGGTTTCTTCCAACCCAAATTGTCCATGATTCTAACTGGAATTTAACATTTCCAGCTTGGGCAATGAAGCTTCTTTGCTCTGTGTGTATTCCAGGCGAGGGGCCAGTCTTTGAAGGGGGAGGCCCACCCTCAAAGAGGCATGTTGGGTTAAGATCTAGTGTTGTGTTTTCCCACACTGGGGCTTGGCCTCTGAGTTTTACTTATCATTTGCACACACATAGGCCATACTTGGTTTTGCATCTAGTACATACTAAAGGAAGGTGGACGGATTCTGAACTCTGTGAAATCAGGGCAAATTCCAACAAACGCCATTGGTTTACACTGGTCGGAAGCATCCCTCACTCCTCATATTCTATACACGCCCTGTGCTTGGAGACTGCACAGCTAATTGAGTTCAGCGTCTTTCCAGGCTACTACAGCTACTGTACTAGGGTCCCATAGACAACGTATTTAAGCACATGCAATACACTGCCTGGAATTAAAAAGCAAATCTTGCATAGCAATCCTATTAATCTTCGAAGCCGTGGAGAACGCTACTGCTGCAGCTGCAGTGTCAGGGGAGTGTTATTCTACCAAAGTGAGGTTTCATCTTTGTTTCCCTCTCGCACTGTCTGTGGGATGCGCAGAGAGGGATGACTGATAGTGACTTGCGAAGAAAAATGGACTTGTCTGGGGGTGTGGGGGTTTGGGGTTCTCTTCCTTCTTAATTAGCGATGTTGAAAGGCCTATCTATTTTTCTTTTCAGTTTGCTTATTTTTAATATGTATTGTTAGAAATTCAGCTTTTCTCTCTCTTGTGTTTCCTGGAAGACTGGGTGTGTGACAGTAGAACTAGGGGATTGTGATATGTAAAATATCCCGGAGGTGTGTTTGTGCAGTGTCTAACACAAGGGGTCTCCATCCAGCAAATAATAAACCACAACAACAAAGTGAAGTCTGACCAGTTGGGAAGCTGAAGGTAGTTTTCTTCAGGGTGGTTTAAAACTCTTTTTTTTTTCTTGGGTATTTTTGCCTCGCACCTGTTTAAGGCTTGGGAAACACAGCAGGGCAGGAGGCAGAGAAGATACTGTTAAGCAAGCTCTGAGCCCGTGTGCATTGAGTCCTCCAGCAAAACCCGGGGGGACCACATTTGACAGACTTGGTATTTCTAAGGTGACGGACAAGCAGGACTAAAAGGAGAGGCAAATAACACATGCTTCCAGGACTTCTCAAGGGCACCCGAGCGATGTTCCCCTTTCATCAGATCACCTTGCAGGCGCGCTGCTGATCTGACTTACAAGCCGGCTGGGAATTCTGAGTGAGGGCAGCTCAACAGACGTCAGCTGATCCTGGAGTTAGCCGCTGCTGCTGCCGCTCTTGTTTTCCAGCTCTGTTCCCCGTCTCTGGCCTTTCCCACTCTGCTCCTGAGCTCACATGGTTTGTTTTTGGTGTCTGACTTGCCGGGAGCACACTTCTTCCCAGGCCACGTGCCCACCGGCACCAGAACAGCACATGAGGCAGTGAGCAAGTGGCAGGTAAAGGGCTTCTTGAAAGTCCTGACTGTCCACCGTACCAAGGCCCCTTTGGGGGCTGCCCCCTTAGTCCAACTGGCTGGAACAGCTGTCTCTAAGCTCTGCGGTGTGCCAGAAGGAGCAGGGCACCTAGGGAGTGGGGAGTCCCCAGCGGGGTGACTTGGCTGAGCTTGTGATACTATACCCTGGAAGAGGCTGGGGGCTCATCTGCTGCCCCCAGGTTACTCTGCCAGGTGCTGGTTCTGAGGGGCCCGAGTGATAAACCGCACACTTAGCGACCCTTTGGCGCCAGGGAAGGCACCAGCCTGGGAGAGAGGCTGATGCCATTTGGAGCTGCTGGTGAGCGCCAGCGCATTCCTCGGGCTGGATTTGGGTCTCCTGGGAGGGGTGGAGGTGAAGTTCCATGTATGTGAAAAGTCAGAGACTCCCATTGCTAGCTGGAGCCACGATGGCAGAGACTGGCACTGCAAGCTCCAGCTCCACCAGTGCCCTGTCCTGACCAGCTCCTCCTACTAGTCCAGCCGTGGGCCCCCCCTTGTCACCCAGGTCTTCCAGTGCTGCTGCGTCTTGCTTGCCTCCTGCCCATGCTGCTTTGTCAGTCTACCTCAGTCTTGGCCTGCTGTGCACCTGTAGGCCACCCACCTGCTGGGTATGGTTCACTGCCCCTGTAGTGGCACCTAGACCACTTCCAGTGAGAACAAAGAGCCAGCTGGCTTTTAGCATAAAGCGTACAGGCTCCTGCACTGAGGTCTCCGGTTCAAGTATGCCTGTGGGCAGTTACACAGCCAGCTAGTTCTTCACGGGCTGTGCCATCAGGATGCCCTGCCACACACGGGGGGGGATTGCTGCATTTCTGCCACTGCGCTCCTCTCCAGTCCTCTGCCTAGTGACCAGTGTTGGTGTGTCGCAGCCCTCGCCCCGGCTAGATGTGCTTCCCTTTCAAATGAACTGAAACGGGCCATCAGCTTCGTTCGCGTATTAATTGTCTAGTAACTGGATGTCTGGCATGATTTAGAGGGCCCCGGGAAAGAGCCAGGATTGGCTGCTTGCAGCAGAGAGCTGGGAAATAACAGACTCAGCCTAGAAGCAGCTTCCACCTGTATTTTCCTAGCAGCATCTGGAATCTGTACCTACAAGGCCAGATGTTCTTACTGGCCCCCATTCTTAGCACCACCTTGGGGCTGGCTTCCTTTGGCTCAGCTGCTCAGTAAAGGAGCTTCTTAATCCCTTTCCTTGCTGAATTCTCTGTAGCCTTTCCCCAAACCCGGTGCTCCATTAGCCATGGGATTAAGGGATCAAGGTGGCCAGGCAGTACCAGATCTGCTGGCCGAAGGGATTGGCTTTGTAAGCCGGGTGCTGGCGGCAGAGAAGCAAATGGAGCTGCTCCCTGTCAGGGGACAGCACTGCACTATCTTTCTGGTCCCCCTCGGCGTGTGTCTTGGGAATGAGCAGCGAGGCTCTGACATCAGGCCTACTTGAAGCACCTCAAGTGTCTGGGCGATTGCAGCTGCAATCAGAGCCTTCCGGTGAGATCTGTGCTTGGAGGGAGGTAGCAGCCAAGCCCACCTTAGCTGGAGTTTTGTTTATAACTCGCCTCCTGGCAGCCTTCCTCTGTGCCGGAGCAGGGACAAAGTCTTTGGAGAGCCGATGAGCATCTCATCCCCTGGGCTTGTGGGAGTCGTCAGGCCCAAGCCCTGGCTAGAGTGCGTCAAGCCGCGGTCTCCTACGTGTCTGCGGCCCCAGCCAGGCCTGGCAGGAGGGCGCCTCTCAGCCGCTTGGCGTTTGCGAACCAGGCGCTGCAGGTTTTCAGGAGACCTGTGGGAGCAGGGAAGAGTGAGGAGGAGAGAGGCTTCGCATGCCGGCCAAGCTGCCCTGGAAGCTCTTCTCCGAGCGGCACTGCAGCTTGCCAACCACAAGTGCCGTACGCAGCAAGAGCAGCGAAGGGGGTGCTGCCCGGCTCCTGTGGTGAGGGGGCCACCAGAGAGCGTCACGTGGCTCAGCTCCCAAATAGCTCAGCTGCAGCCTGTCTCGCTCCCCTGCCGTGCCCTTGGCTCGGCTCCGCTCGGCCACTGAGCAAGAGGCACACGAGGAGCATGGCTTGGGCGTGCTGTCTGCAGGGCAGGGGGCCAATACCGGGAGTGTCTCGTTAATTCGTCTCTGGGCCGGCTTCCTTCCTGGAGTGACTTCACCGTAGCCAGCAATCCGTCACCACTGGATGCCCCAGCCACTGGGCCATGCCAGGAACCCCACGGCGAAGATCAGTGGGGCCGTCTCTGAGACGAGGGCTTTGGCCTCCTTGCAGGTCCCGGGACATCCAGGCTGCGCTGGCAAGTAGATGATGTTCTTGTGCTTGCAGGGCTCTCTTGACTGTTTTTTACAGACAGAGAAGCACCTGGCTGTCTAGCTGAGGCCAGGGGGACGTGGCAGAGGTCTGCTGACAGCTGTGTCAGCCTAGAGCACAAAGAGGTGTCACCCCAACCGTGTCAGCGGGAACTTCAGGGGCAGATGCAGCAGTGGGCGAGGCTGAGCCTTTACCGATGAAGCTTAACTTGGGGGGGCAGCGCCATGCTGGCAAAAGCATTTCCCGTGTAGATGTGACTTCGGGGCCTGCCTGGGGTAATGGGAGCGAGGGGTGAAGAGGAAGAGAGCAGTTGCACAGAGAGCAGCAGGTGCAAAGTTCAAGCTTATCAGGACACACTCGGGTGCTCTAGGCACAAAGCTGAGGGCAGGAAAAACCAAACTTCACTAAAACTGGCTTTGGGGGCTCTTAAATGGAAGCATCCCCCACCATTGGGCATTGAAAGTGACTCGTGAAATTGACCGGCCTATTCCTAGTCCCAAAGTGGGTGAGATGCCCAGAGCAACCAATCCACAGGCGCAGCGAGAAGACAAGAGCTCAAAGCAGCTTCCAGCTGGAAGAGCCTCCTGTGTGAGTTATAACACTGGGGACGGGGGGGGTTGAGAGATGTGTAGGGAAGCTGCCAATGGCGGGGGATGGACTGGGGAGGGTGCGGCTGGCAGCGTCCTCTGCTGAGCCAGTTTGGGTGCTGATGTGACAAGTCTGATCCACGTGGTAAAACTCTGGTGTGCCCTAGCGAGGCTGGGAGGCCGGCACGCCGGGCTGCTGGTGCTGCTCCATTTGTTAAAGCCGGTGGGTTTGAAAGGAGAAAACGGACACCGGGGTGAAATCTCTCTCTGCAGAAAGCAAAAGCCCCAGCTAGCAAAGGGCCAGAGCCAAGACCACTCCTCTCAGCAAGGAAGGGAGGAAATCCAGGCCACCCCCAGAGCTCACGGGAATCCCTTGAACATCGCTGTTCAGCAGCAACGTAGCAGAGGGTCGGTTACCCTGGCAATAGGCGCAGTAGTGATCTTGGGGAGCTGCTGGACCCCGCTAACTGTCTAGCCGTAATGGCTTTGGTAGTGGAAAAGCATGGGGTGGCTTTAGCACAAGCTGAATGTTTCCATTTTGTTGGAATAGCCACACACGGCACAAAGCAAAGAACGTCCTTTAGTTGCGGGTTTGTTGGGAGACGTGGATGTGTTTTGCTTTTTTCAGCTCGCTGTGTGTGTGTCAGCCGGAAGCTTGCATCTCCCCTGCCGCCTGGGGTCCTTGGGGTGATCTTCCTACCACAAACTCGCACATGCTTCCCAGGGAGTGCAGGGGATCAGACGGGCAGCCCCACTAGAGCGGCTAATAGTGTCCAGGGCTGCTCTCTCTTCCAGTCACGTCTCCTACCATTTTCGCCAGGATGAGCTCTGCAGCTGCAATCAGCCTGTCTCCTGGGGGCTGGACGCTCTGCGCTCAGGCTGGGAGCAGGCACAAAGGGCCGGCCAGCCAGCCAGCTGCTTTTTGAGGACAATCCACTCCTCTCCCGACTGATCAAGGGCGTATCTGGGTCCTGCTTCCTGCAGCTTCTCTTAGATGGGGCTGTGCTGGTTTGGGAGGGGGCAGAATCGGAAGAAATGGTGCTGGAGCTGCGCCCATCCTGGCTGCTCAGCGCCTGCTCCTGCATGCCTGAAAGATGTGGGAGATGCACAGAGGAAGTTCAGCCCTTGAGAAGCCGAACTAGGGAAACCTTGGGCTCTGACACGCCTGCCTCGTCTGCCCCACAAGCTGTCCCCTAGTGATATCCCAGGCCCAGAGGGAGGTGTGCCTTCCTGCTCAGATCGCCGAGGCACCGGCCCCCTGGAAACCGCCACCACCACCCTCTCCCAGCATATACATACGCTAGCCCCCGCTGCTCCCCTGCATGGCAGACCCAGGCAGTAGCATGCCAGCACTGCTATTCCACATGAGCTGTGGCTGTAGTTGGCACAGCGAGGGAGGGAGGGAGGTGTCCCCAGATAATCTCTCCATGGTGGACGTGCACTAGGGGAAAGCTGAGGGCCCTAGAGAGTCCTGGGGGCTGTTCCGGCCACGTCCCTTTCCCCTGGCCTCTCGGTGGCTGGGGCAGCCTGGAGAGTGGCCCTCTGGTGAGAGGCCTGGCTGCGGCACTGACAGCACGCCTCTCTGGTTCTCTGATCGGCTCTACTTGTCACATCACATCCCCATCACTGCAGTGACTAGCCGGGGGGGTGTCCAGCCTCTGCACTGGGGGAGCTTTGGGGGCCTGCTGGAAGAATCCCGCAGACAGGAGAGGAGCAGGATCCTCCTGTCCCCAGTGGCAGCACCCTCAGCTGCTGCTGCCCTCCCCCACACTCCCGTGCAGATGGTCCTCGGCCCAGCAGGCTGGTTTGGTCTGTTAGGCTGTGGCAGGTTCTCCGGCGTTCCTTTCACTGCCTGGCTTTTCCTGGCTGCACCGGCAGCAGCCTCCTTGCCCCTTGCTGGCCGCCGTGATGAGAGCTGCATCCCGACCTGCCCAAGGGCAATGCCCAGCTCTCAGGTCCGCCTCTCTGATCTGTCCCTCCCCGCACAGAGCTCTGCAGAGACCCCACATACCCATCTGCAGCAGGCCAGCAAGACCTCCTAGCCCAGATTTTGCCTCTTAACCGGGTGAAATCTCCTTCTGAACAACAGGTCCCTTCATTCGGTTTCCTTGCCAGGGATACAGCCATCTGCCTGGGCGAGGAAGAGGGCAGTGGAGTGTGAAAGACAGCCAGCGTGTTCCAGCTCCAGCAGTGGGGAATTTGCCGTCTCTTCACCATAATTAAATATTGTTTGCATTGCTTATTGACAGAGCGCTAAGCCGCACTCCCTTTTAATTTGTTCTTTGATAGGCGCCTTTTGCTGCTAATTGATTTTCAGGGTGGGGTTTTTTTTTCCTATTTTTCGTCTGATTTAATACCTGCGGTGCCACTGAAAACAGGCAAGGTGACACGCAGGCGAGGAGCGAGCCAGGGACCAGCTCGTCCTCACACGCTGCCGGCTTCCCTCCTCACCTCTGCCGGCGTGGGCTGAGACAAAGCTCCCAGCTCATCTCTGGGCAACAGGGACAGGCTGGGGGGACTTGGTAGCTGCTGCATCACGCTGCTGGGATGGGTGGAGGGGAGCACACAGACACATCGCTTCCAGTCTGTTCCTGCAGGGGGCGCCGTAGGAGTGGCACAGGAGCAGTGGCGGTAGGGGGAGCACCTAGCCGTGCAGCCCTGACTTCTCCCAGTAGGAGGCGCTGTAGGGAGGGGAGAGGCACTTTGGCTGTCAGGAGCCGCCAGCCACTCCGTTCCCAGTAACGGTCTCCCAGCCTGCCCCAGCAGGACAGGGAGGAGGGCCGAATCGCTGCAGAAAGCGATGCCGCTGCCCTGTGTCTGGGGAGCTCATCCCTAGAGGCCAGCGCCCACGCAGCGCGAGGAGTTCTGTGCTCAGGAGCCCCTTCCACCCGCCTGAGGCTCTTTGCATGGCCGGGGCACGCAGCCTGAGTGAATGTAGCCACTTCTGGGGAGGGGGCAAAGGAAGGCTGCAGGGCACAGTGGCTGAGGGGGAGGAAGGGAAATAGCCTCTGAGGCAAAAAGGGCCCCAGGAGCCCTCCGTGAGGCCCGTGCAGAGCAGAAGCCGCCACGATTCTGATTTGTGTCCCCTCTGGTCACTCTGGTGGCAGGGCTGGCGAAACAACCAGCCCAGGGCTTGCTGCTGCTCAGTCCCATGCCAACAGGCACAGTGTGTCGCACTGGAGTGCCTGCATCTGCCCGCCCTGTGCTGACATGCGGCGTGGGTCTGGCCCCCGTGGGATCTCACCGTGCTTGGGCTGCCCTGGGCTAAGAGCTACCCGCCACTCACTCTGCCTGTGCCGGGTCAGGCAGCTCGTTGACAAGTCTGTTCTCTTCCCTTGCCAGGACGATCCCGAGGGCGAAGAGATTGAAAGGGAAAAGTCCAACTCCTTGAAGCTGGAGTTCACTGAAGATGCTAACTTCAAAACCAAGGTTAACTATTCATATGCTGCCGTGCAGATCCCTACAGACATCTACAAAGGCTGTGAGTGCTGCTGTCTCCTCCGTTTCTAGCGGCTATTCTAGGTCACGGCCCCCCAGGTCAGAGAGCTCGGCCCTGTAATTCCCTACCAGGGGACGTCTTTTAAAGAGCCCCACCCTTGAGGCAGGGCAGGCATGCTGCTATAGCCACACGCAGGTGTTAGCTCTCCTCTCTGGCCCTCTCTTTGTGCAGCTCGCGGTTTGTGAGAAACCACACGCAGCTTGTGATAGCTGGCGTCTGAGGCTTGACAGGCAGGGCGAATGCAGAGCCGCTGGTGGGAATCGCAGCAGGCACCTTCTCCTGTAAAGCCGCTGGTGGGAGCGGTGGGGTGCTCTGTGGGTGTCAGGGGGGTGAAACCCCCTCATTCAAGGGATTCAGGATTACAGCAGAGATGGGTCTGAGCCAATGTTCCCTCTAATTTTTTCCATCCGTGGGCAGAATAAATTTTGTTTTGTGCACCTTGGCATGTGCACCACCAATAGCCTAGAGGTGGGTCCATTTGCTTGCAGACATCACATGCCCAGGCGTGACCTTGGATGGTTAGCAACACTGCACCAACACCACCCTATGACTTGGCCCTGGGGTTTTGGCCCCTCCACCACTTGATGAAGGGAGGGTTGGCTGTCGGAAGGCCCCTCATATCTCTGCAGCCCTCCTGCAGGGAGACTGTCCCCACACTGGTGATGGGTGAGCAGTTCCCATCCCTGCAGAAGGGCTGGTAAATAGTGCAGGCAGTTTACCCCAGACCCTGCCAACAGTGTCCCATAACCCAGTCTGATGACTCAGGCAAGGCCTTGGGACTGCGTGTGCCGCCGTAGTGTCCCAATTAAAAAGTCTGGCACCCTTCAGCTTCGGGGGAGCTGAGAGAGGTCTATAGAATCATGACCGGTGTGGAGAAAGTGAATAAGGAAAAGGCATTGACTTGTTCGCATAACATAAGAACTGGGGGTCACCTAATGAAATTAGTAGGGAGCAGGTTTAGAACTAACAAAAGGAGGTTTGTCCTTGGCACAGTGAATAGTCGGCCTGTGGGACTCCTGGCCAGAGGAGGCTGTGAAGAGCAGGGCTTAAACAGGGTTCAGAAAAGAACTGGATTAATTCCTGGAGGGGAGGCCCCTCAGTGGCTACTAGCAAGCGGAGGGGTAGGAATGGGGCCCGAGCCTCTGTTTGCCAGACGCTGGAATCACTCCTTCATTCCCTGTTCTGTTCGCTCCCCCGGGGCAGCTGGCATGGGCCACTGTTGGGCGACAGGACTCAGGGCTAGCTGGACCTTTGCTCTGACCCGGTCTGTGTCCTTGCGGCCGCAGCAAGGTCACTTTTTACTTGTGCACTAGGAAGACTCGTGCTCCTCCTCCCAGCCTAGTGCTGAAGCAGACACAGCTTCCTCGATGGCGCAGACGCGCGCTCCCCCCACGACTCCCCTCCTCTCCCGACTCGCCGCGTCTCCGCTGATCGGAGCCTAGCACACGTCACTTGCCTTAACCACGCTTTCCATCGCGTGCTGCTCCACAGCCTCGTGAGCGGCCTGTACGTACGCAGCACATCAGTGGAACAGTTTCACCCCATCAGCATCAGTGGATTCGAAATTGCAATTAGTTTTATTACCCAGCTAGCACGGGCCGAGCAGCTAATGAAGCAAATCATGAGATTGGGGGCAGGCGGGGGGATGGAAGCAGGATGAAATATTCATGATTTCCAAGCCCCGCTCTTCAGATGGCACAGTGGCTGTTGCCCTGGCAGAGCCCCATAATTCACCACGCGCTGCTGGGAAGGAAATCAGGCTGAGGATAACTCACTCCGGGGAGTTGCAGCCTGTGCTAGTCGGGACAGGACAGCAGGGGGCTGAGGAAGGGGGCAGACTTGGATAGGTCTCTGGGGAAGACTGTGGCTCCGTTAGAAATAGCCATTTGCTAAATAAGCTGCAGTGTTGTGATCTGTGTGAGTAGCGGCCGGGGCGCCGGAGTCGCATGGGGTGCCAGCCTGCTGTGTGGCACCAGGGGAGGGAGTTTGGAGCCCAGCCACCAGCCCCTCTCTGCACCTCTGCAGGCAGGAGCTCTGGAGCTGGGGGTCCCTTGGGGAGAGAGGCCACCGAGGCTGTTCGTGTTAGAGGGGCAGCCGCAGTGGGAGATGAGCAGAGTGCTGGTAACAGGCCAGGGGTTCAGCGTGGGGCATGGCGTGCGTGCCGCAGGGCCGGGACAGACGAGTGGCACAGAAACACGAGGCCAGGCTGGCTCCGCACCGCCCATTTCTCCGATCCAGCTGCTGCTCCGTCGAGGTGATTTGGGGCTTTTGACTCTGTTAAGCACCTGAGCCAGGTCTCTACTGGCCCGAAGTCAGGAGCTGGGAAGCGCCCAGCGCTCAGCTGTGCTGGAAGTCCTGCAAGTACCCCTGACCCAGCTGGTGCACAGGCTGCGAGCTGGCCTGCGAGCCTGTACAGCTGCTGCGGGTCAGAGGGCCCCCACCGTGTCCGAGCCCTGTGAGTCAGGTTTCTGCAGCGGTAGCACCCAGAGGCCCTGCTGGGGGTCACTGCTCTCTCGGCGCATGCAGAGGGGACTGTGCGGGTGTCCTCCTGAGCTAGAAGCCTGGGTGCCAGAGCGGGAGAGGAAATTCAGTGGGACTCCCAGGAGATCCTTCTGCTGGCAAGAGCAACAATGCTGTGATGTCGTCTCCCCAAGGGACGGGGCTGTGGAAAAAGCCTCTTCATTGTGGACTGAGAGCGGTGGGGACGACTCCCTTGCTGGACGCGAAAGGGGAGGACGAGGCAGGACCGTCTCTGATTTCTGTGTCCTAGGCGGCCAGGCCTCTGGAGAAATCACCCCGCTCTGTGCCGGACAGGGGCTTTCAGGCGCACCGGAGAAGTGCATAGAGGGAAAAGCGAGGGTCTTACATTGCCCTCTTGTGGCTGTCCCAGGCAGCAGCCTGACTTGTGAGCCCCAGGATGCGGGGTGTTGTGGAAGGAAGAGACCGGGCTGGGTTTGCACCAGCAGGGGCAGAAGAGGATTCTGCCCCTGAAGAATGGGAGAGGTGGCCCTGGAGGAGGAGGTCTCCACGGTCAGGAGCTGGGCCCTGAGGCAGGGGAGGACGGCGGCCAGGCTTTGAGGAGGGGCGATGAGCTGCGTGGTTGCGGCAGGAGCAAGCTGTAAGTGTGCCGCCGTGTCCTTTATGCCATGGGACACCTACGCAGCCCTCTCGAGAGAGAGTCCCATGTGGGCTGCCCGGGAGCAGCCTGTGCTGCCACCTGCCTGGACACGAGCTTGTGTGTAAATACCATTATGGGTCAAATCCAAAACAACTGCCTGGTTCCAGAGGTGGGTCCCAGCCTGGGGGAGATTCGGCTCCCTTCCCCGGCGTCTTCATCTCCCCATCACCAGGCACGGAGCAGCTTCTGCCTGCCCCACGGGGGCAGGGGCACAGGCTGGGGCTGAGAGAGCCTGAGGCCGGGGGTGAGGCAGGGGAGGAGAAAGTGGAACTGAGGGCAGAAGGGGAGACCGAGAGAGGCCGGTGCAGGAGGCAGCAGGGTAAAGTGGGGCTGGGCAGAGCCAAGCGGGTGGACGGGGCAGAGGGGTGCAGGATGCAGAGCAAGGGCCAGTGTCTGGGAAGGGGGAGAAGGTGGGGAGAGGGGAGCAGAGCGGGGGGGCAGTGAGGTGCAGTGGGGGCAGCGCAGGGGAGAGGGATCTAGGCACCAACTTCGGCAGCGCGTCCCACCGACAGGCCGGGGGTGGCGCTGCAGGGGCTCTGTGCTGCCCGGTGCTGCGCGCTGGTCGTCCGGAGAGCTCCCCTGCCGGGTAGGGGGCGGCCCTGGTTCTGTGTGGAAGTGACAGCAGTGTGGGGAAGGAGCCCAGGTCGCTGCCCACCCCTCAGCACAAACACCAGCCCTCTCCCTCGGGGCTCAGCGCTGCCCCTGCAACCAGCACCTCACTTAGCCCTGGTGCACTTGTGTCTAAGCCCGGCACAGCCAGGAGCCGACCAGTCGGGCTCTGACTGGAGCCACCTGGACTCCTTTGCCCTGAGACTGGGCGCCTCCACCTCTAGGCTCCTAACAACCTTGGGAGAGCTGGGCCCAAGTGCCTTAGGAGCTTACGTGCCTCTGGACAGCTGATTTTCAGCGGGCCAGGGGCAGCTCCGGTATTCTCCAAAGGCTCCCCTTCCCGCGCACGCCCCACTGGGGCGCTGTGGGGCATGGAGAGGGGGTTGGAGACGAGCAGGAGCTCCCCTGGGTGTTCTCCTGAGCAGGATCCAGGGGTCCTGCCTGGGGCGAGTGCAGCCGGAGCTCTGCCCGGGTCTGAGTGCATGTCAGAGGGCTGCAGTGCAGGGGCCTAGGAAACACAGAGCAAAGGGGACCCCGGATTTTGTTTGGCATCTGTTGTCCCAGCTCTGCCCTTTGCCCTTATGCTTGCAAGGCCCAGCCTTTACCCACAGCATGGCTGGGGCGCTGTGCCCTCCAGCACAGCTCTGTAGGCCTCTTCCCGCCCAGTGCCAGCTGGCAGGGAGGGCGTGGGCCCAGAGTCTGTTCTCAGCGCAGCAGGCTGCTAAGCAGAGAGTTAAAGCAGGCTGAGAGCAGTAAGGCCGGTAGCTCAGGGCAGGCCATCTCCGGCTATGGTGGGACGCCTTTTCCAGCTTGGCTCCAGGGCTGCTCCATGCAGTCACTGTCTCTTTAAAAGGGGGTGTTGTGAGCCAGGTCAGAGCCAGTGAAAGGAGCATCTCGGGCGAGAGATCCAGGGCAGCAGGGCAGCGTCTGGCCAGCCCCATCAAGTCCATGTGGTAGCCGCACATTTAAGGAAACACGAGGAAGGGGGCCATGGAGCGGGGAATGGGGTTGGGAGGCACAAGCAGTGCCCCTTGGTTTGCCAGCGCCCTGTCCCCTGCCAGAGGAGTTTAACGCCGAGGCACCGGAGGGGCACTATCGCCAGTGGGCACGTTAATTAATACGTGGAATGAAACACCCTCCACAGTCACCCGTCACTACACACACAAATTACATTTCAGGTGTTTTTTATTTACCGTGTCGCTTTTAATTAAATCCCTAATCGCTTGCTGGAGGGGCGTGGTCTGGCCCTGTCTGTCTGGAGGGCTCATGGAAGGGCCTGATGGGAAGTGGTGGGGGCATGATGGAGTCCTGGAAGGACCCAGTCCCCATGTCGATTCCACTGATTAGAGACAAGGTTTCAATGGAGAATCCCAGGAGAGGGACAACAGAGAGAAAGGGACGTCTCTGGGCCCATCACATGGGAGCCTCCACTGGCAGGCTCAGGCCCCGAATTCCAGCAGGGGATAACAGAGCAGCCCTGCTGCAGGGAAGGAGACCCACATACTGTTCGGTTACACACAAGTGAGTTCACTTGTCCAAAGTCACCCTGCAAATCAGTGGCACAGCCAGGACTAGAACCCAGGTCTTCTGAATACTTGCCCGGCTGAGCGCTGACCTGCCATGCAACCTTGTGCCATGGGTTGTTGCCAACCCTCTTACAGGTGTTTATCAACAATGGTGTAGCACGAAGCAGCAACTAATAGTGAATGGAGATTCCTGGTTTCTTTCGTGAGGTCTTGTGCGTACTGATTTCTCTTTGGTACCAGACCGAGCTGCGCTGGTGGATGCAGCAATTCGATGAGGTGGTTATGAAATGTAACGGTTTCCCATGACATCTGCTGTAGCCCCATCACCACTTTGTTTTCCCATGGCAAAAATACAGCCGTTGGCACAGCGAAACAAGAAATCATGCGAAATGCACCGATAACACGACTCAGTACGTGCAACTCTCTGAGAAACGGCGTCTGAGATAGTGACATAATAAATTACCAGTTGAAGAAGTGTCTGTCCGCAGAAGGGGAAAACATCTTCTTCACCGTATAGGGTCTGGTAAAGAAAAATCAGCTCCAACCATTAGTGAGCAGGGAACAGGTTGTATGTGGCAGACTAACAGCCAGTGCGAGATTCGACCCTAAATCAGTATAAGGTCAGTGACATTAATAAGTACCTTGCCGTGCTGCATGTGTGCATCTAAGAGGTAGAAAAACTGTCTGGTAGGGGAGAGGGTTTGACAAATGGTGCTTGTTGGTGTCATTAACCACTGTTTGGCATGCACACAAGAGGGCAGATGAAAGGCAGTGAATTTCCTGTGCATTTCCTGACTCTCGAGGGCGTAACTGTGTGACTTACATTCTATTAGAGAGATTTCTTCCTATGGAAGCAGATTATAATGTTATCAAAGGATTCTCCCAGCTACTCCAGCGCCAGCCTCTCCCAGCAGGGGGCGCTGTGGGGGGGGGAGGAGCGCTGGCTGTGGGGAGCTCACTGCTACGCCAGCGCCAGCCTCTCCCAGCAGGGGGCGCTGTGGGGGGGGAGGAGCACTGGCTGTGGGGAGCTCACTGCTACGCCAGCGCCAGCCTCTCCCAGCAGGGGGCGCTGTTGGGGGGGGAGCACTGGCTGTGGGGAGCTCACTGCTACCCCAACGCCAGCCTCTCCCAGCAGGGGGCGCTGTGGGGTGGGAGGAGCACTGGCTGTGGGGAGCTCACTGCTATGCCAGCGCCAGCCTCTCCCAGCAGGGGGCGCTGTGGGGCGGGAGGAGCACTGGCTGTGGGGAGCTCACTGCTACGCCAGCGCCAGCCTCTCCCAGCAGGGGGCGCTGTGGGGGGGGGAGGAGCACTGGCTGTGGGGAGCTCACTGCTACGCCAGCGCCAGCCTCTCCCAGCAGGGGGCGCTGTGGTGGGGGGAGGAGCACTGGCTGTGGGGAGCTCACTGCTACGCCAGCGCCAGCCTCTCCCAGCAGGGGGCGCTGTGGGGGGGGGGAGCACTGGCTGTGGGGAGCTCACTGCTACCCCAGCGCCAGCCTCTCCCAGCAGGGGGCGCTGTGGGGGGGGAGGAGCGCTGGCTGTGGGGAGGTCACTGCTACCCCAGCGCCAGCCTCTCCCAGCAGGGGGCGCTGTGGGGCAGGAGGAGCACTGGCTGTGGGGAGGTCACTGCTATGCCAGCGCCAGCCTCTCCCAGCAGGGGGCGCTGTGGGGGCGGGGGGAGCACTGGCTGTGGGGAGGTCACTGCTATGCCAGCGCCAGCCTCTCCCAGCAGGGGGCGCTGTGGGGGGGGGAGGAGCACTGACTGTGGGGAGGTCACTGCTACGCCAGCGCCAGCCTCTCCCAGCAGGGGGCGCTGTGGGGGGGAGGAGCACTGGCTGTGGGGAGGTCACTGCTACCCCAGCGCCAGCCGCCCCACTGCAGAGCTGGGCGAGCCGTGTTTCATTTTGTTTAGTTAGTAAAAGGCGACGCTGGCTT
This sequence comes from Carettochelys insculpta, assembly GCF_033958435.1. NCBI lineage: Eukaryota > Metazoa > Chordata > Testudines > Carettochelyidae > Carettochelys > Carettochelys insculpta. Next base: position 2,030,448 of record NC_134147.1, on the reverse strand, counting down.
GGAGGTTGTGCGGTGCCGTTCAGAAAAGGTCTGCAGGGTTGGGTGCCCAGAGGCTGCAGGAGACTCCAGAGAGATTAGTTTTTGTTTTCTCGTCACTGCTCTTTACCGTGCACCCAAAGGAGAGCTGTAGGTAAAGCACATTTCTCACCCTTGCTCATGCAGCCTCCCAGAGCGTGTGCTGTGCCATTGACAGGCTACCAGGAGGAGAGGAGCTAAAAGGGGAACCTTTGGAGACGGAGGAAGACACAGAGGCTTGCATGGTGCCACAGGCACCCACTTATACATCTGTCTTACGGCTTAGGTTGGAAGTCTCTGATTATTAGACTCAGACGAATCCGTCCTTATTTCTGGTTGAATGCTCCTGTTGTATCTGCCTGCCAGTTCCTGGGGCCGTGCATTTGCCAGGGCCTGTGCTTCGGCAGCGCAACACTGGCGCTGTTTGGGAGGACTGTGGTCTGTGTGTGCCCAGGTTGGGTTTAGAGAAGGCTTACGTGAGAGTGAGTCAGGCCATGTGTCTGCAGGTTTTGCCGTGTCCCTAAATTAACTGGAATTAACTCTCTCGGATGGAAAGTTGGGTTTGTTTTGCATTTTTTCTCAGCTGGGGGAACTATCCAGTAGAGTTAGTGACAAACGAAAGGCTTTTCTGTGTTTTAGGTTCTTTGATTGGTTAATTGATAGGTGTATTTACATTATCCATCACCTTAAACTCCGAGCACGTCGCAGGCATTCGTTGTGGTCCCCTCACTGCACTCTTATTATCCTCATTACGTGGCTGAGGGCAACCAAGGCACAACCCCTTATGTGTAGCTGCTGATTTGGCGGAGGCTAAGCCTTGCTTTGCAGAGGTGCTGAGCTTCTGTTGAATCCAGCTAGAGTTAAGGGTCCCTAAGACTGTTTTCAAGACCTGTGCACTAGGTGACTCCAGTTGTGACACATAAGCTACATCTACACGGGGACGCTACATCGAAATAAGCTATTTCGATGAATAGCATCTACACGTCCTCCAGGGCTGGTGCCGTCAACGTTCAACGTCGACGTTGGGCAGCACTACATCGAAGTAGGTGCTGCAGGGGAGCATCTATACACCAAAGCAGCCCACATTGAAATAAGGGTGCCAAGAACAGCTGCAGACAGGGTCACAGGGCGGACTAGCACTTCCAGGGCAACAGCAAGCTGCTCCCTTAAAGGGCCCCTCCCAGACACACTTGCACTAAACAGCACAAGATCCACAGAGCCGACAACTGGTTGCAGACCCTGTGCATGCAGCATGAATCCCCCGCTGCAGCAGCAGCAGCCAGAAGCCCTGGGCTAAGGGCTGCTGCACACGGTGACCATAGAGCCCTGCAGGGGCTGGAGAGAGCATCTCTCAACCCCTCAGCTGATGGCCGCCATGGCGGACCCCGCTATTTCGATGTTGCGGGACGCGGATCGTCTACACGTGCCCTACTTCGACGTTCAGCGTCAAAGTAGGACGCTATTCCCATCTCCTGTTGGGGATAGCGACTTCGACGTCTCGCCACCTAACGTCGATTTCAACTTCGAAATAGCACTCGCCACTTGTAGACGCGAAGTAGCCGGCTCGTGTAGATGCGGCTATAGTTTCCTCCATAAAAAGCACAGTAGAGCTCACTATTTGTTCGTATGATGTGACTTGCACTGGTGCTATGGAGGGTTCTTACTGGATGGTCTGAGGTCAAGGTGCAAGAGGTCACTGTCCTTAGTGGCAAGGGGTGGTGCAAGGGGAATGGGGGAACCCAAACCCACCCACTACTCTGGGTCCCAACCCGGGGACCCTCTGGCAGCAGCCTTGTCCTTCCCTCCTCTCTTCTCTTCTGCCTCTTGCACCTTGGTCACTCCCGTGTGACTTTGCACCCTTCTGGCCCTTAAAAAAAAGCAGCCACACCAGGTCACACCAGAGGTCCAGCTAGCCCAGTGTCCTGTCTTCTGACCATGGCCAGTGCCAGGTGCCCCCAGGGGAGTGAACACAAGAGGGAATCACTGAGTGATCGCTCTCCTGTTGCCCATTTCCAGCCTCTGGCAAGCAGAGGCCAGGGACACCGTTCCTACCCATCCTGGCTAGCAGCCATTGATGGACCTCACCTCCTGCAATTTATCAAGGTGTTTTGTTTGGTTTTTTGAACCCTGTTCAAGGCCTGGTCTTCACAGCCTCGTCTGGCCAGGACTCCCACAGGCTACCTGCACTGCATGAACAAAAACTTCCTTTTGTTTGTCTTAAACCTGCTGCCTCTCAATTTCATTAGGTGACCCTTAAGTCTTATGTCATGGGACCAAGTCAGTAACTTTTCCTTATTCACTCTCCCGACATTTGTCATGATTTTATAGCCCTTTTCAGTATCCCCCCTCAGTCTCCTCTTTTCTAAGCTGAAAAGTGCCCGTCTTTTTAATCGCTCTTCATATGGCCCCGTTCTGGAAGATTGGGCCTAGATCTTCAGAGGTAGCTTCTAAGGATCCCAAATCTCTTTGGTGATCTGGGACTTGCAGCCTAAATAGACTGGACAGGTGCAGGGCAAGTGGGGATCCGCAGGTACAGAGAGAGACGTGACTTGCTCCAGGACTCCCAGCAGGTCGGGGCAGAGTTAAGGGGTCTCCTGCACCCCAGTCCAGTGCTCTACCCACTTGGCCGCACTGCCCAGCACGTATGGATGCTGCAGTTGGACTGAGCACAGGGATGACTAAGCACAGTTCCGTGGGAGTTTGAAGGGCATTGGCCATGTTAAGGACAGGGTGGAATTGCCAGGGAGGCTTTGGGGAGGAATAGGTGGAAATCCCTGGATAAAACAGAGCCTGGAACCAGGTCCAGCCTCCCAGCAACAGCCCCAGGAAGGCCGTTCCAGCCTTGGCCACTGGCAGAGGCAGATTACCAGGCTGGCTAGTCCATCAGGTGTCTGGTCTGCTGCAGAGGATGGAGGTGGATTCTGTATCTTACGGGCTCTGCAGGAGGAGTGTCGCTAGCAGATGGTGCTTGCTCAGTAACAGGCAAGGGAGAGTAACTTGCACACAGCTGGTTAGGTGGAAGGACAGATAGCGAGGCAATCTGCAGCCTTCCCCATGTCAGGGAATCGGCCGAGGAACGTTTGTGGTTATGGAGTATTGGACTCGTCAACATCAGGCGTTGGCTGTGTGGGCACGTTCTCTGCGTGCTGCCCCAGCTCCCTGCGGGTACCGGGAGCAGCAGACCCAGCTGTCCCACGCTCAGCCTTGCAGCACTGCAAAAGTGCCCTCTGTTACCCCTCAGCATCTCCCTGCCCCCAGCTCAGCCCTGCCCCATTGCAGACCCCTCCCTGCCCCCTATGGCCCCACAGCATCTCCACACCCCCAGCTCAGCCCTGCCCCATTGCAGACCCCTCCCTGCCTCCCCGCTACCTCACAGCATCTCCCTGCCCGCAGCTCAGCCCTGTCCTGCTGCAGAGCCAGCCCCCGACCCCACTCGAGCAGCACCCTTAGAGACTGGGGGCAGAAACGACCCCTTCTGGAGAGCGACTGCCCATGGGTCTGTCTGATCGGTCCCAGGCTGCTCTGAGCTTGGCGCTCGCCTCGCTAGCAGAACCGTTTCAGATCTCTGGGCGGCATCGTAACTGCTTCGAGCCAGGCAGGATGGCCGGTGTGTGGGCAGGGGGCTCCTCTCATCCCTTGTCTCCTGGGGACTGGTGATGGAGGAGGGACTAGAACAGGGGCCCTGCAGGGAACAGACCCAATTTATTTCCCATCTGCTGCAAGTGCCTGGCGGCAGTCGGGGGCCACAGGCCTGAACGTGCCTCCTGCAGCGCCGGCATTCGGTGCGGGGATGGAAGGGGGTCCTTTGCCCACCAGCCAGCCCGACTGCAAGCCTGATAGTGCCTGGGGCACAGCGGTCTGTGCAGCAGGGTGTGGCGGAGAGGCCTGGAGCCCCCACCAGCTGCTGCTCAAGAAGCCTGGACTCGTGCATTTCCCCTCCCCACTAATGGCCCAGCCGGGCTGAGAGATCAGGACACTGGGACCCAGAAGGGCCCCGGTAGCTGGACGAGGGACTTGCCTGGCTGCAGTCCCAGGCTCCCCGCCCCTGAGGATCGGGGCGAGAACTTGCCCATCCTGGGTACGCAGGCGCAGGGGAAGGCCCCAAGCTCGCAGCAGGGACAGGGCTGGCTGTGCAGGCTGGCTTGGCCGTAGCTCCGAGTGCCCTGCAGGAGGGACAGGCACCCCCCCGGTGCAGATCTGGCCCCCTGGAACTGCCGCAGCCGGGCAGAGGCACCTCTCGCCGGGCCTGAGCTGGTACTGAGAGGGAGCTGGGGGAAGTCATCTCTCCTCGCTGCAGCCCTGGGGCAGCCTGCGCCTTGAATCCCTCGTCCCTGGCCCCTCCCCAGAGACAGCACCCCAGTCAGCACCCCAACCCCCTGCTCCAGTCCTGAGCCCCCCCACTCCAAACCCTCATCCCCGGCCCCACCCCAGAGACAGCACCCCAGCCAGCACCCCAACCCCCTGCTCCAGTCCTGAGCCCCCCCACTCCAAACCCTCATCCCCGGCCCCACCCCAGAGACAGCACCCCAGCCAGCACCCCAACCCCCTGCTCCAGTCCTGAGCCCCCCCACTCCAAACCCTCATCCCCGGCCCCACCCCAGAGACAGCACCCCAGCCAGCACCCCAACCCCCTGCTCCAGTCCTGAGCCCCCCCACTCCAAACCCTCATCCCCGGCCCCACCCCAGAGACAGCACCCCAGCCAGCACCCCAACCCCCTGCTCCAGTACTGAGCCCCCCCACTCCAAACCCTCATCCCCGGCCCCTCCCTAGAGACAGCACCCCAGCCAGCACCCCAACCCCCTGCTCCAGTCCTGAGCCCCCCCACTCCAAACCCTCATCCCCGGCCCCACCCCAGAGACAGCACCCCAGCCAGCACCCCAACCCCCTGCTCCAGTCCTGAGCCCCCCCACTCCAAACCCTCATCCCCGGCCCTACCCCAGAGACAGCACCCCAGTCAGCACCCCAACCCCCTGCTCCAGTCCTGAGCCCCCCCACTCCAAACCCTCATCCCCGGCCCCTCCCTAGAGACAGCACCCCAGCCAGCACCCCAACCCCCTGCTCCAGTCCTGAGCCCCCCCACTCCAAACCCTCATCCCCGGCCCCACCCCAGAGACAGCACCCCAGCCAGCACCCCAACCCCCTGCTCCAGTCCTGAGCCCCCCCACTCCAAACCCTCATCCCCGGCTCCACCCCAGAGACAGCACCCCAGCCAGCACCCCAACCCCCTGCTCCAGTCCTGAGCCCCCCCACTCCAAACCCTCATCCCCGGCCCCACCCCAGAGACAGCACCCCAGCCAGCACCCCAACCCCCTGCTCCAGTCCTGAGCCCCCCAACTCCAAACCCTCATCCCCGGCCCCACCCCAGAGACAGCACCCCAGCCAGCACCCCAACCCCCTGCTCCAGTCCTGAGCCCCCCCACTCCAAACCCTCATCCCCGGCCCCACCCCAGAGACAGCACCCCCAGCCAGCAACCCAACTCCTGCTCCAGTCCTGAGCCCCCTCACTCCAAACCCTCATCCCCGGCCCCACCCCAGAGACAGCACCCCAGCCAGCACCCCAACCCCTGCTCCAGTCCTGAGCCCCCCCACTCCAAACCCTCATCCCCGGCCCCACCCCAGAGACAGCACCCCAGCCAGCACCCCAACCCCCTGCTCCAGTCCTGAGCCCCCCCACTCCAAACCCTCATCCCCGGCCCCTCCCTAGAGACAGCACCCCAGCCAGCACCCCAACCCCCTGCTCCAGTCCTGAGCCCCCCCACTCCAAACCCTCATCCCCGGCCCCACCCCAGAGACAGCACCCCAGCCAGCACCCCAACCCCCTGCTCCAGTCCTGAGCCCCCCCACTCCAAACCCTCATCCCCGGCCCTACCCCAGAGACAGCACCCCAGCCAGCACCCCAACCCCCTGCTCCAGTCCTGAGCCCCCCCACTCCAAACCCTCATCCCCGGCCCCACCCCAGAGACAGCACCCCAGTCAGCACCCCAACCCCCTGCTCCAGTCCTGAGCCCCCCCACTCCAAACCCTCATCCCCGGCCCCTCCCTAGAGACAGCACCCCAGCCAGCACCCCAACCCCCTGCTCCAGTCCTGAGCCCCCCCACTCCAAACCCTCATCCCCGGCCCCACCCCAGAGACAGCACCCCAGCCAGCACCCCAACCCCCTGCTCCAGTCCTGAGCCCCCCCACTCCAAACCCTCATCCCCGGCCCCACCCCAGAGACAGCACCCCAGCCAGCACCCCAACCCCCTGCTCCAGTCCTGAGCCCCCCCACTCCAAACCCTCATCCCCGGCTCCACCCCAGAGACAGCACCCCAGCCAGCACCCCAACCCCCTGCTCCAGTCCTGAGCCCCCCCACTCCAAACCCTCATCCCCGGCTCCACCCCAGAGACAGCACCCCAGCCAGCACCCCAACCCCCTGCTCCAGTCCTGAGCCCCCCCACTCCAAACCCTCATCCCCGGCCCCACCCCAGAGACAGCACCCCAGCCAGCACCCCAACCCCCTGCTCCAGTCCTGAGCCCCCCCACTCCAAACCCTCATCCCCGGCCCCACCCCAGAGACAGCATCCCAGCCAGCACCCCAACCCCCTGCTCCAGTCCTGAGCCCCCCCACTCCAAACCCTCATCCCCGGCCCCACCCCAGAGACAGCACCCCAGCCAGCACCCCAACCCCCTGCTCCAGTCCTGAGCCCCCCCACTCCAAACCCTCATCCCCGGCCCCACCCCAGAGACAGCACCCCCAGCCAGCAACCCAACTCCTGCTCCAGTCCTGAGCCCCCTCACTCCAAACCCTCATTCCCAGCTCCACCCCAGAGACAGCATCCCAGCCAGCACCCCAACCCCCTGCTCCAGTCCTGAGCCCCCCCACTCCAAACCCTCATCCCCGGCCCCACCCCAGAGACAGCACCCCAGCCAGCACCCCAACCCCCTGCTCCAGTCCTGAGCCCCCCCACTCCAAACCCTCATCCCCGGCCCCACCCCAGAGACAGCACCCCAGCCAGCACCCCAACCCCCTGCTCCAGTCCTGAGCCCCCCCACTCCAAACCCTCATCCCCGGCCCCACCCCAGAGACAGCACCCCAGCCAGCACCCCAACCCCCTGCTCCAGTCCTGAGCCCCCCCACTCCAAACCCTCATCCCCGGCCCCACCCCAGAGACAGCACCCCCAGCCAGCACCCCAACCCCCTGCTCCAGTCCTGAGCCCCCCCACTCCAAACCCTCATCCCCGGCTCCACCCCAGAGACAGCACCCCCAGCCAACACCCCAACCCCTGCTCCAGTCCTGAGCCCCACCACTCCAAACCCTCGTCCCCAGCTCCAACTTAGAGACAGCACCCCCAGCCAACACCCCAACCCCCACACCCCAACACCCTGCTCCAGTCCTGAGCCCACCCTACTCCAATCCCTCGTTCCTGGCCCCACCCTAGAGACAGCACCCCAGCCAGCACCCCAACCCCCACCCTCAATCCCCTGCCCCAGTCCTCAGTCCCATCTCACAACCCATCCCCGGCCCCCCCAACACACATCACATAAAATTAATTCCGCAGACAGAGGGAAACAGCTGGGGGGGCAGCGAGGAGCTCACTTGGCCGCCGTGCAGGCGAGCGACCTGCACGTCACCCAGGGGCTGGGAGGGCTGATACAGACCCTGCGGAAGTGAGCTCTGGGCCAGGGGCTGGCTAGGCTGATGCCGGGCTTGATGCATTTGGAGTAGCTTCATCCGTGTCCTAGGCGTGGGCCGGCGTGAACCAGGCAGGCTCCCAGCCCTCCCCTGCCCTGCCGCCCATGCAGCTCTCCCCGCCTCTTGAGCATGGCTGGCCATGGCCTGCAGCCTTCCCCATCTCTTGTGCCCGCCGCCTCGGGCCCAGGACGTGCGCTGCGGGAGTCTGCAAGCGCTGCCTCATGTGGTACTCCACACATCAGCCCCTGCGCTGCAGCAAGGGCCCCAGAGGCAACCTTGGCAGGAACAGACCTTCCAGGGCAGGATCCGGCATCAGCGGGCAGGAGGCCGGGGTGGGTGGCGAGAGCTAGGTCTGAGGGGCCGGCTCCTGCACCGAGCCCGGCCTGCTCCCCCCAGGAAGGCAGAGGGGCAGCAGGCTGGAGCACACACACACTGGCGGATGGGGAGTGGGTCGCACAGAGCTGGCCAGGGACTGGCAAGGGGAGGCACCCACCTCTCCCTCGGCCCCTTACGCCCTGCTCAGCCCCCGGTGTCTCTGCCTTCCAGCCACGGTGATCCTCAACGAGCTGAACTGGACCCAGGCCCTGGAGGACGTATTCATCGAGAACCGGAAGGAAGACCCCTCCCTGCTGTGGCAGGTCTTCGGCAGCGCCACCGGGGTGACCCGCTACTACCCAGGTCTGTCACCTCCGGCTTTGGGGTGGAGAGGGCGGGGGGCAGCACGGGACATGGCAGCCTGGCCCTCAGGAACCGGGGCTGCCTCAAAGACCTTCAGTGGGAGCTGGGAGGTGCCCCGGTTGGGGGTGGCAGCAGAGCGCCCCTGGGACCATGCTGGGAGCTGGGAGGTGCCCCGGTTGGGGGCGGCAGCAGAGCGCCCCCGGGGCCATGCTGGGAGCTGGGAGGTGCCCCGGTTGGGGGTGGCAGCAGAGCGCCCCCGGGGCCATGCTGGGAGCTGGGAGGTGCCCCGGTTGGGGGCGGCAGCAGAGCGCCCCCGGGGCCATGCTGGGAGCTGGGAGGTGCCCTGGTTGGGGGCGGCAGCAGAGCGCCCCCGGGGCCATGCTGGGAGCTGGGAGATGCCCCGGTTGGGGGCGGCAGCAGAGCGCCCCCGGGGCCATGCTGGGAGCTGGGGGCTTAGTGCTGAAGTCAGACTTTGAGACACAACCCCTTTCCAGGCACCTCTGAGGCACTGGCTGTGATGCTGCCTGGACGCCTGGGGAGCATTCAGCCTCCTCTGGCACAGCTGGGCTCATCCCAGGCCCCCCAGTATCTATCATGCTCCTGCTGGCGTCCACAGCAGCTTTGCCTCTGCAGGGAGCATCTGGCTAAGTGGTTCTCGTCGCCTGTCGCAATCAGCACACGGCTGCAGCCTGTGTGACCTACTGTACAGGCAGGCTGTGGCCACAGGGATCAGTAGGCAGAGAACCACTGGGCCAGCACCTCCCCATCACTCCTGCAGCCCCCATACCTGAGAGCTGACCTGGGCCTGCCCCATGGGGTTTCACATCTCCGCTTTCCTTGCAGCCACCCCCTGGCGAGCACCCAATAAGATCGACCTGTACGACGTCCGCAGAAGGCCTTGGTGAGAGGGAAAGGGGACACTTGGTGAGAGGGGTGGGCATGAGGGCTGTGTGCGTGGGCAGGAGTTGGGTACACCCTGAACCACTTCTACAGCCCAGGCACCCGCGTTCCCTGCCCCCCAGCGATTCCTCAGGCTTGGTCCACCCTCTGCAGCTGTGCCCGGATTTGGACGCTCCCATGAATGGAGTCAGGGGCCGAGCAGCATGTGCAGGTCCCCGACGGCTCGGAGGCATAGGGCTGCGATATCAAAGCTGACCTGCTGTGGGGGGCCTTGAAAAGAACCAGGCTAAGTCGGGGTCAGCGGCCCCAGCCGGTCAGCTTTTGTGAGCTGCCAGCACCGCAGAGCATTCTGGGTAGCTGCATGCAAATGAGCCCATCAGGCCCCTCCCACCCCCAGTGCTGCCCAACAAGCAGGTCCTAGATAGAGCTAAGTTTGACCAGCCCAGGTGTTTCTTTCCTTCCCCTTTCTCTCCCCCACCCCCTCAGCTGCAACTTCTCTCCCCTCTGCCCCGGCGCCCTCAGAGGAAGGCAGCTGGGCTGTGTGGAACTCCAGGCCTGGGAGCAGCCAGCTCTGTCCAATTTTCATTTCACACATGGTTGGCGTTGGAGAATGGCTACAATAACACAGGCAGGGGCATCGCGCGCTGCCGCCTCTGCTCCTTCTCTCCTCTCCCCTCCTGCCTCTGGGGAAGGCAGAGGGCCAGGCAGACGGAGCTTAGCTACAGCTCAGCCGAGTTGCTTATCTTGCTCCCGCTCTCTCCCAGTGGAGATGGCAGGCGTGGGGCTCGCTCGCAGGCCACGCGCGCGCAGGGTCTCGCTTCCGAAGGAAGACGTATGGCTCTCCCAGGCTGGAGCCGAAAGGACAGCGAGGGACAGGGACAGGCTGAGCTTAGGTGGGAGCTGTGAGCGTCCCATTTAGCCACACATCAGGTTAAGCGTGGCTGAATCCCTTCCCGTTTGCCCAGATATCAGAGCTCTTCAGGCTGATTAATCCACTGCCAATGCAGCAGGCTTGGGAGTTCCCATTGATTCGGGCTCCTTTTACCTATTCAAATGGCGCTGGCTGCCTGAGGGGAAGTAAGCAGTCTGCTCTGAGCTGGGGGCAAACAGCTTCTTCCTGCTCTGAGTCCATCTCTGTGGAGCTGATGGCTCTTTTGTTTGCCTGACAGCTGCTGTGGTCAATTTTTCCCCATATGGTCTTTAGCCCCCTGCTTGTCCAAACAGGTGTTTACCTTCTGGAAGGGCGTAGCGGGAGGAACCAGAGCAGAAGCCCATGCAAGGTGAAAGAGACAGACTCTCAGAGGGCCAGAAAGTTTCCTTGTTTAAAAGCTAGCATTTGCAGATACAGAAGCAGCTTGTTTAAAGTTGGTCCTTTAAGATCTGGGGCCCTGCTTCTCTGGAGCCAATCAAAGCTTTGTCCACACAGGGTTGAGGGCAGAGCAGAGAAGGTTCTCTCAGCCCGGGCAGGAGAGACCCAGGTGTGAGCATGCTTGTAGGCGGGGCGATGTGAAGGGGGCAGAGTTAAGAGCACTGCAGGCAGGAGATGAAAGCTCGAAGGCCCAGGTCCCCAAGGGAATTGGGAGCTGAAAGTTAGGACGTAGGCACAGGACTCCCTGTAAACTGAGTGCTTGGGCAGCCACCCAGGAGAGATTCAGGTGTCACCCAGTTGATTAGCAGAGCACCCACAGCCGGAAATAATTGTGGGTGAAAACAAAGTTACAGAGGTCAGACACCAGATTGTCTGTGGTGACATCAGGGATGACATTCCTGATCGCTTGCAGTCTATTTTCATGTGGAATATTGGTGTACAGAGCCTCTGCATCCATGGGGGCAAGGGTGGTGTTGTCAGGAACTTTTCCGATGTTTTGTAATTTCCTCAGGAAGTCAGTGGTATCTCAGAGATAGCTGGGAGTGTTGGTGGCATAGGGTTTGAGGAGGAAGTCCACATAACTGGATAATCCGGTGGTAAAGGTGCCAATACCCGAAATGATAGGGGGTCCGGGGTTCCCAGGTTTGTGGATTTTGGGAAGTAAATAGAATAATCCAGGCTGGGGCTCAGATGGTGTGTCTGAGTGAATAAGGTCCCGAGCAGCAGCAGGGAGTTCCTTAAGTAGTTGTATTTTCTTTTAGAATTCCAAAGTGGGATCTGCGGAGAGAGGTCTGTAAAATGTGGTGTTGGAGAGTTGTCTGGCTGCCTCCTGTTCATAGTCTGACTTATTCATGATGACAACAGCACCCCCTTTGTCAGCTGGTTTGATTATAATGTCTGAGTTATTTTTGAGACTCTGGACAGCACGGCGTTCAGCAGAGTTGAGATGGGTCTGTCCCAGGAAAGCTGATCACCTAATAAATTACTCTGCTAGTCTTTGAAGTGCTACATGAGTGCTTGTTTGTTTTGGTAGAGCTCTTTAGGGTTGGGAAAGGTATGCAGGATGTCCCAGGTGGAACAGGTGAAACCTGAGGAGCTGACAGGTGTTCCAAGAGACCATTCAAAATGAAAACAAACAAGCAGTCTGGTAGCACTTTAAAGACTAACAAAATAACGTATTAGATGATGAGCTTTCATCTTTAAAGTGCTGCTGGATGGCTGTTTTCTTTTCATAGTATATAGACTAGCACGGCCATCTCCCTGTTACTATTCAAAATGAAGTGAGCACTTAACAGCTCTGCAGTCGCAGGAGAAAGGAAGGGTGAGCAAGTTACAGTTTCTTGTAATAATCCATAAATCCAACATCTATGAGTCTGTGGTTTTTAGCATCTACCAACGTTGTGGATCACAAAGCAAAGGAGCAGTCCTGGAGCAGGCTCACAGAATAATTTATTAGGTGATGAGCTTTCATGGGACAGACCCGCTTCTTCAGATCTGGAAGACTCTGTGTTATGGACGTAAGCTCTCAGGCTTGGCTTTGAAGGGCTTGTGCGGTTGTCCTTTGAGAGCAAAGCCAAAGAGATCAGATGAATTAAGGCCCATATCAGTTTAGGCTCCTGTACTGAGAGCAGGGAGCTAGTCTTGCCTGTCCTCCACCCTAGCTGGGCTCAACCAGCCTGGAGGAGAAAGCAACCTGAGGGTAACCCAGAGCTGGGGAGTAGTCCGGGACAAGGAGCCTGGAGGTGGGAAATTCCATGCAGCCCCGTTTCTGCAGGTGCAGTAGATGTTTTTTGATCTTTTTTCCCTGGGAATATTTTTAACAGGTGGGGTCTCTTGGCCTAGTTTGTGTCATACTGAAAACAGCCCTCTCCTGGAGATTGCAACTGGCAACATATATGCAGCACTTGCTCTAAAGCTGTGTTTAGACAGGAGCAGGGAGCGCTGAATTTCCCCCGAAGCTGGCACACTTCAGGATCGGTGTCGTGTGAGCACACGCCATGTATCCAGCGCACAGCAGAGCTGGAAACCCTTTGGAGAAGTCACTGCCCAGAAGCCACACATAGGCCCTGGTTACACTTCTCTTCCCTTCTGTCTGATTGTGTCGGTTGTGCAGAAGGAAGGAGCCAGTTGGAACACCTGCTTCTTGTGGCTTCGGTCAGGTTTGCTGCTTTCATTTGAGCAAATTGCATTCTTGAGAAGGGTGCCCATTACTCTGGGTACAGGCTTCTCCTTCTGTCACTGGCTGATGTATCGCATTGGGACTGCCCCTTAGTCTCTCTGAGCCTCCATCTCCCTGCTTTGCAAGTGGGATCATTACCCCTTCTTTCCTCTGGCTGGCCCCAGGGAGCAGGGACTGTCACCACGGATGTGTCTACACCACAGTCTTGTCTCATGTGCCCACATATGTTCCTGCACAAATCCCCCTACCAGCCACACAAGAACCGCTCGAGCACAGACTTATTTGCACACTGAATACAGGCCTGCCCCCACTGCTGGAACCTCTGCACTTGGCGGTGAGGTCGTAGGTCTCTTGAGTGCCATCCCGCAAATCCCTCTGCAGGACAGATAGGCTCTGGCTCCATTGGTGCTGCTGATAGGGAGAGTCCCAGGGCATCAGGCACTGAGAGAGAGGAAGGATGCAGAGGCGCGCAGGAGCAGTGGGGATGCAGACACAGGGCAGGGCTTTGCCGTGGGGACACAGCCACCCAAGCGAGGCTGACGCCAGGGCCAATCACCTGGGCAAAGCACAGCTTTACCCTCTGTGTATGTGACGCACCTCACAGTGGTGGGCGCATGCAGCCCAGTGGGGTTCTGTGAGCAGCCCCCCGTGTGCTTACCATCACCTGCGCGCAGTGTCTGAGGTTCGGCTGGTTCCTGTCTGCGTGGGTGTTTTCCGACCAGTCTTACTGAGGTGGCACGGAAGAAAAGCGAGGGCACAGGAGGTGAGGCGCGTGCTGATTGCACACAGCGCTGGCTGCGAGAGCCAGTCGCAGCGCTGCTACGGTTCAGCCGGCACACCCCGCGAAGCCAGGCACGCAGACACAGTTAGCAAAGCTGCCCTAGCCTGGGAGAGCATCTTGTCTCCAGTGGGGGGACGGAGGGCCACTCATGGCCATTCATTAGCCAAGGTTACCCCACACTGACTGAGCGCCTGGCAGCCCTGGTCTCACGCAGGGCACCTAGGAGTGCTCGCAGCAGAGCTGGATTTCACAATGCAGGTACCCAAACCGAACGCCTGGAGTTGTTTCCAGTTGGTTTTGGGTGTCACTTCTGCAATTGCTGCGCAACCCATTTTGCTTTCACAACCACAACCTGTTAGTAGCGTAGTTTGTGCACATTGTGCTGCCTGGGGCGATGGGCTGCAAGGCCAGATGAAAACGGAAGCTTGTAGCGGAAGCGGGATAGATTTTGTGTTACCGGGGCCTGATCTGGCAAGCGCTGTGTGAGAGTCAGCAGGAGGGCACGCAGGGCCAGGCCCGAGCAGCTGCCTAGCTCCTGTTGAAGTCAGCAGGAGCTGGGCAGGATCAGGCCACACCAGGGCTTTGCATGCTTTCTTCTAGAGGAGGGTACTGAACTGTACCAGCATGCATGGCATTTCAAGAGGCGTTCTGCCCAGCCCTGCCGGCCCTGTCACCGCACTGACAAATAGGATGCAGCCTGGGGAGCAGCACCCCAGCGCCCATCAGCTCTCGCCGTGACAGGAAATTAATGGCTCCACGGTGCTGGTTAATTGTCTTTGATTGCTGCACATTAATTATTAACTTTCCTCCGTTGCAAGGACTGTGCAGGGTGATTAGGAGAGGAGCGCAGTCTGGCTGGCTTGCTTTCCATTGCCGTGTTAAGGCCCTCGCTGATGTGCTCAGTCCTGGAGCTTGTTGGAGAGCAATGGGTTCGGGTAGATCCACTCATACAGGTGCCCGTGGTAAGCTCCACTGCAGAGCTGTGAAACTCGCCGTAGTCTCATACGGTGTATTCTGCTTGCATCCGTGCGTACGTTCCTGTTTGCACAACGCCTGTTACGTCTCCAGCAGGGCTGGGCTCTCCAGCACGCCTACTCCCCATTTCACAGCCTCCACTGGCGCCCTGTAAAACTCCGTCTCCATCCCAAGGCTTTCTCGTTTCAGAGGCTTGCCACAGCCTGGGACAGCTGACAGTCCGTTTGTCACTCGCGGCGTCCGGTGGTGGTGGAGGGCAGAGTCGGGAGGCTGGGTCCGCTGTCCCACTTGTAGACGATGGTCCTTGGGAGGTAGGGTTTGAGCAGCCCTGCCCCGGTTTGAAATGGGTCTGAGTTGCAGAGCTGGGATCCAGCTCTCCTGAGACTCTAAGGGTTGGCTCAGCTGTAGGAAGCACCAAATAGCAAAGGAGATTCCGAGCAACCCTACACCTCCGTATTCAGAGCAGCTCCAGGAACTGAGACTTCCCCTGTCTTTAAATTAGAGCAGCCCTGGCGGGGGCTCTGTGCCTACATGTGGCTGCACAGTCCGGAGCAGCTCAGAATCACTGGAGCTGGAGAGATGCCCCAACAGGCCCTGTTTTGTCCCAGGCTCCGTCCATGGCACATAGTCTTTGCTGAAGCTTATGAGAAGGGACAGGCTCAGGGGACTTCCACGGCCCTCTACGCTGCTCTGGATTTAAATGCATCTGAAGAGCTGAGCGCTGGCTGCAGCTTTGGTCTGTTCTGAACTAGCCTGGGGGGCATTTCAGCCTGGCCTGCACCAAGTCCTCCACTAGCCTAAGCGAAAGCTCTGGTGCACGTGTCTCTCCTTGCAGTGACTGTTCCCCGGAAGCACGAGTAAGTGCGAGGATGGGCCGGCGTGGGACGTGCTGCCGGCGGCACGGGCCGGCGTGGGACGGGCTGCCGGCGGCACGGGCCGGCGTGGGACGGGCTGCCGGCGGCACGGGCCGGCGTGGGACGGGCTGCCGGCGGCACGGGCCGGCGTGGGACGGGCTGCCGGCGGCACGGGCCGGCGTGGGACGGGCTGCCGGCGGCACGGGCCGGCGTGGGACAAGCTGCCGGCTCAGATGTCTGCACTGAGTGGAGGTGTCACTTCCTTTTGAGGCCGGGTCTGCGCCGTTTGCAAGTGGCAGGCAGAGCTCCCGAGAGCGCCCGCCTCCCTTGGGCTGGAGGGCAGGGCAGGAGGAGGCCATGCTGCCTTTGTGTGCAGTCCACACAGACCCGCTGTCCCCACTCTTGTTCTGCCACTTAGGGCCAGTGGTGCCCTGGTGGACCAGGGTCTATCGGAGATGATGGGGTTACAACCCTAAAAATCGGTGTCCTGCCTCTTTCCCGCCATCCCTTCAGGAGCCAGTACAATGTTCTTTGTTCCTCCTTGAGATCCGGGGGCACAGAGGGGGCCTAGCTGCTTTCCCCCCTTCCAGCAGACCCGTCGCAGCCGTTCTCCCTCCTGGGTTCAGAAGAAGAAACACCCGTACACCCTAACCCAGGGGTCAGCGACCTGCAGCTCCAGAGCCCCTCGCAGGCTGGCTCCTGCAGCTCTCTGCCCTGCCTGCAGCAGTGATGGAGCTCAGTGGAACTGGGGTAGCGGCCGGCAGGAGGGATCCAGCCCTTAAACCTGTTCCCGTGAGTTCCGTTTTTGCAGCGTGGCAGGGCAGGGACCCGCCCGCACGGCACCTGGGGGAGTGAGCGGGGAGGGGTGGCTGGAGCCGGGCAGCCACAGTAGGAAGGAGGAAGAGATGGGGGAGGGGCCTCCTGGGAGCCGAGAGCAGCTTCCCTCCCCGCGA
Organism: Carettochelys insculpta; assembly: GCF_033958435.1. Lineage (NCBI taxonomy): Eukaryota > Metazoa > Chordata > Testudines > Carettochelyidae > Carettochelys > Carettochelys insculpta. The sequence continues at coordinate 2,014,068 of NC_134147.1, read as the reverse complement.
GCCCAGCGCCTCCTCTCGCTGCAGCTGCAGCCCCTCCCCGTTTCCACTGGCAGCCATGGCCCAGTGCAAGCTCAGCTCTGCCAGGACCTGGCCCAGCTCCCCGGTGCAGGTGCCGCTATGTGGGGAGGGGCTGGGAAAGGTGCCGGGGCTTTCTGGCCTGAGAAGTTGGGCAGGGAGTCCCAGAGCGCGTGCGGGGAGAGAGCAGCTGGGGGGAACATAAGATCTGGGTTCAGTGGGCAGCTGGGGCAGAGCGGCTGAGGCGGGTTAAGCCTCGGGACGGGGGATAGTTTGGGGCTGAGAGGGGTTAAGCTGGTTTGCGTGCAGGGGGAAAGTTTGGGGACTGGGTGGATTTGGGGGCTGAGGCGGGTTGAGCCTGGAAATGGGAGTAACTGAACTTTCTAATGGTACAGCTCCTCGCGTGTGGCTCTTCTGAAAGCGGGTGACACAAAGCTCAGCTGGCCCTTATTTAAGGGCTGTCTCGTATTCACACCCTGCAGCTCTTCAAGTGTTGATTTTGTAACTGAATTTGAAAAAGTGGCTCTTCCGGTTGCAGGCACCTGCCCTAAGCCGCGCCTTGCCGCAGAGGTAGGACTCAAGACCCAGAACAAAGTGCCAGGCCCTGCACTGCCCTGGCCAGCATGCCCACAGCCTGGGAGAGAGGAGCCGGCTCTTTTACAGCTGGAAAACAGCTGTGCCCTAGGCAGCGTGCGAAGCAAAGGGGATGAGTGATCCATAGCTACAGGCAAGGCAGAGACTCAGCCTCCTCCCCAAAGAAAATATAATCACTTCCAATTAGCAAACATGGGAACTCGCCAGGGCCTGTCCATTTACAAATAGTTCCCGGTAATGGGGCGTAATCAGCAGCAATTCAGCACTAATTTACACTGGGCCAGATCCTGTTCACGTCAATGAGGAAGCTGCCTTTGATGTCCACCAGGGCAGGATCAGGCTCTCGCTGAGCAGTGTGTAGACAGGGCATGACTACATGCTTAACAACTGGGTGTGGGAGCAGCTGTGGCCTGGTCTGAGTCTGTGCAGCACCTGGCGCAGCTGGTCCTGGCCTCTGGCTGCTGCTCCGACCTATAACCCCATTACAGATAAGCAACGACTGCTAATGCCATTCTCAGGGCTCTTCTGGCCTCAGTCTTCAGCAGGGGATTTGGGTTGCGATGGAGTCCCTGGGAATAAATACCCAGCTCGCGGGAGCCCATAAGAATAATGTCTGTTTCTGCCAGTAGCCTGGCACCTGCTGAGATCTCGCTCTGGGCTGAGAATGCAGCACAGCCGTCCCTTCTTACAGCTCCTCCGCGGCTGGCTTTCCTAGGGCCTCACGTGCGTGGAGCCCTAGTGGGGGACGGCAGGTCCCACTGAGGAGTCTGGCCCCCACCTAACACAGCCAGGAGCACATTCGGGCACCGTACCAGTGCAGGTAGTGGGTGTCGCTGCCACAACTAGCGCTGTGAGAGCGGAGGGTGCAGGGCATTTAGGGGTCTTAATATAAGCAGAGCTGTACGCAGGGAACAAAGCAGGGCCCAGTGCCACGCGGCCTTTTCTGTGGCTTTGTTCCAAACTGAGTCTTTGTCCTCCGTCCCGGCTGGAGGAGACCACGCCTCCCATTGTGAACCCACAGCTCTAAAACGCTTCCACTGCGGAGACAGAGCCAGCATCTGCAACTGCACAGACGAAGGCGGTATAGATACGCAAGTAGCATAGAGAGACTCGGGCATTACCAGCTCTTATTAGACACCTTACCTGGCCCACGTGGCACAAGATTGGGTGCAAACCTAGTAGAGCGATGACAGAAATGGCGTTATTGTGGAAGTCCAGTAGCATCACACTCTGAGGACAGACCATGGGAGAGTGAGAACAGACCCCGTTTGCATTGGAAAGCTGGATTACCTCTGCTTTTAGTGCACGCGCAGAACTGGCACGTTTGGCGTTCCAAGCGAAGGGCGAAGATCTGGCAGGAAATCATAACTCGTGTGCTGAGAGTGCCGGTCAGGACCACGCTGTGCTGGCTGCTCTACAGAATGTACTACAATGTCTCCCCTCCTTGTGGCTCGCCTGCACGCAGACCCCTGCTCACCAGTTCTCCTCGAACAGCCGTGCTGCAAAGTAGGGTTCCCTGTACGCCAAGCACTCGTGCAGCCACGCAGGAGAGAATCCAGCACCGCCCAGCTGATTACCAGAGTGCCCACCGCGAGGGTTGTGTTTTCTTACTGGTGCACATTCGCGCATGCCTCGGTGCACAGAACGTTTATTCTGCGTGTGGGTGGAAATGATTAGCGGGAACGCGGCGGCAGGGCCGCTCAGCAGCCATGTTCAGACAGGGGCTGCAGTGACGGGTTTGGCGCTGGGATTTCTGGGCGTGTCGTGTCGCTCAGGGTTCTTTGTGCCTCACTGACTGGAGCCGTTCGAGGAATTGGTTTGTGGCGTACTGCAGGAGAACGCGTCTCGCCTTCCCATTGCAGAAGCGGTGCTGGTCAGTGCCAGCACATTTAGCTAAGCCCCACGTGCTCCCTGCTCCAGGCTGATCCATCCAGGGCTGCTGGAGGGGGCTGGTTCTTCTGGAGAAGCAGGTCCCACGTGTGGCAGGAGGGTACGGACAGAGGGTCTGCGCGAGGGCAGGTAGCATTTGCACAGCCATCGCCGGCCTCGGGAGCTGGCAGCGGGGCTCAGGTGCGGTGGGAGACAGCCCCGGCCCGGCACAGCTTGCGGGCTCGCTGTTTTAAGACAGGCAGCTACAGCAGACGGGGCGCACAAAGAGACAGTGGGGTGATACCACTCCGCCAGCGGTGCACCAGTGCCCAGTGGTTTGCAGGCATCACAGTGGAGGGCAGCCTGCTGCTGCACGGGGAGGTGCTTGTGCAGATGCGTCAGTCTTAAGGTTTTGTGGGAGACCTGTGGGCTGGATGTTGGGTTCTGCTTGTGGCCCCTGATCCCAGTTATGGAGCTTTCGCCCTCATGCTGCGCAGCGGGAGGCAGACGGCCCCTTTTGTGTGTGCTCTTTAAACGGGAGGAAGAGGTTTTCCTAATTGTTCTTAGGAGGCGGGTTTGGGGGGAGGTTTTTCCTCCCCACCAGCAGCTAAAAATAACCTAATCAGGGCTGGCCTTTGAAAGCACCAGGGGGCAAACAGCATCTTAATCCGTGCACGACTGCAGCAGCCTCACCGCCGCTCTGAAAGCAAAAGGGGGCAGAGGACAAGGTTAGCATTTGGAACTCCTTACGCCGATCCGAGAGGGAGTCGATTTGCAAGGCCATGCTGCACCCGCCCCGTAGCTTTCCTGGAGAGCTAGCACCTCGGCCCTTCGGCTGGGCAAGGGGCTGTGGCAGCTGAGGACCTTGGCATTTGCACAACACACCACTGGGGGACGGAGACCTGGATTCAGCACTGAACTGGGCCCGGTTTTTGGCTCATTAGCTCATACCTACAGGGAGGTGACATGAACTCTGATCCACGCCCGCTCCACTGAGGCTGTGTACTGCCGAGCTCTGCCGTGGCACCCCTAGCTCAGCACTAGAACTGTTGCGCCCTGGAATACAGAGACTGCGGTTTGCCTGGATGTGCCACAGGGAGCACAAGCGAGAGGTCGGGTGCAGGGTTCCCTGGGAGCTGAGCGCTTGGGTGGCCGCCAAGGAGAAATTCACGTGCTGCCCTGCACCATGGTGGTGCCCATCCGCACGTGCCTCGTACACAACAAAATTTATTCTGCGTCAGTTGGAGGAAAATGCGAGGGAGCGTTGGTCTGTTTGTGTGGGTGGAGCGGGGTGAAGGCTATCCGGGAAGAGTGGCTCCAGAGGGCAGGGGAACAGGCAGTGCACAAGGAGTGGTGGTACCGAGTGCGAGCACCTGGCAGACTCTCCCAGGCACCTGCTCCATTTCAATCTCAGTTCACTGCATGGAGAGCAACTCAGCAGAGCACACACAGCCTCCATCTTCCCAGCCAGCGGCCGCCCTGACTTCAGGGCAGCCGCGAACTGGGCGTCCAGTCACACGGATTTCACAGCGCCATCCCCTGAGCAGCTGGGCTCGGCTAGAGGCGGAGAGGCTGTTCCCAAGCTCCTGGGCTGCCTGCAGGCCCAACTGCAGCATGTCCGGGTGTCCCGCACCCTCCCTCGACTTCGCATTGGGCAGGTATTTCCTCCCACCCAGCTTTTGTCCGATTCGTGGTGAGGGCTTGGCGCCACCCTGGAGCGCACCGTGCACGCGGCTGGATTATCGCACTTTAGGGAATAGGTGTCACAGGGCGTGGGGCTCACCAGGCCTTGTACCCCAGCCACAGGCAGGTGTGACTCTCACTCAGCAGGGAGAAGAGGAGGGTTATTAGGCAACAGGGACACAGCATAGAAGAGACTTGTCAGCACAAAAACCAGAAGCCATCAGTGCCATCCATCATGGGGAGCCCCAAGTCAGCACCCCAGCCCCCCTCCTCCCCAGCCAGCGGAAACTGTCCCACTCCCAGCTACCCGGTTCAGATTCAAACCACCAAGCCCCTCCTCCAGTCTTGTTTCTCCTTCCTGGGCAAAAGGTGTTCCCTGGGCACTCCCCACCACCCCTGTGCTGGGCTCAGGTTACAAAGGGCATCAGCCATTGTACCCCTACAGAAACAATCACACCCGAAACCCCCATCACCAGCGAGGTGTTGATGCAGAGCCTAGAGAAACTGATGCAGCTTCCCCTCCCTTGGTGTTCACACCTCCGGATCAACTGCTGGTAGTAAGCCTCAGCCTTGCTGACTGAGCTAACCTTGTTATCCCCAGCCTTGCTCTGGCTTATTTATACCTGGCCCTGCAGATTTCCACAGCCAGCATCTGATGAAGTGAGTCTTTGCTCACGAAAGCTCATGCTCAGAACTTTTCTGTTAGTCTATAAGGTGCCATAGGACCCTTCGTTGCTGTTAGAGAAACTGAGGCACACACCCACAGCTACTGCAGGACAGTGGGAGATGCAGCGTACCCAGGGAAATAAAATCCCCCAGTCCCACTTTGTCACAGGATGTTGTTCAGCCTCGCCTTTCCATTGTTTGAAAAATCACCACCGGCCTCAACATTTTCACCACGGACGCTTGTGGCCATGTACGTACCTGGCGCTGACCTGTTTGTGTCACAGTGTCCCCAGGTTTGTGCCAAGCCCGAGGAGAGATTCTGACTTCGTGAATTTGGGGGGCGAGGGGGGTGCTAACAAGATCTATAGCTGGCAGGCTCATCAGCTAAGCCAGAGGTTCCCAAACTTTTCTTATTGTGCCCCCGCCCGCCCTGGCCCTTCTCATCAGTGACACTGTGAAAGTGTCTTCTTCCAAGCATTCCCTGCCTTTAGCCAGCTGCCCAGAGCTCCCAGTGACCTACAGAAATAGTGCGATATCTACAGCTGAGAATGCCCTGGCTTGGTTCTGGGCAAGTTAGCCTCGAGAGCTGCTTGACAACTTGTCCCTGCTCTGCAGTGGTTGGAGGTGAGGGCCTTGTACCTCAGCATCTCTGGGTCCTCCTGGTGCATTTTGAAGTAAATTAACTTCTGTATTTTATGTAACAAATTCCCAGCACGTTTTAAAGCTTTCCCTGGGAAAATGCACTTAATGAAATAGTAAATGGTGCCTGCGTGCCCCTAGAGGTTTCTGACGTGCCCCCAGGAGGACACGTACCACAGTTTGGGAGCTCCTGTTGTTTGCTGTTTTGATATCATGTTTTATTTCCATTTGAACCAGATACAGTACTGAAGGGGGACCTGTCGCTGGCTGGAGCCAGTGCCATCTGCCCCTCCTGCCCAGCATCCCTGCTTCCAGGAAGGGTGTTTGGGTGTCGTGGGGGATCTCAGGGTGACGCAAGCCATCAGTGTGATGTGGCTGTGAAAAAGGCTAATGCGGCCCTGGGGTGCATCCGGCGAGGTATTTTCAGCAGAGGAAAGTGTCGATACCATTACGCCAGGCACTGCTGTGCACAGTTCTGATCTGCCTTGTTCTAGAAAGATGAATTCAGACTGGAATGGGTGCAGAGAAGGGCTGTGAGGATGAGCCAAGGAATGGCAAACCTGCCTTATGAGAGGAGCGCCTCAGAACTCGGCTTATCTAGCCTATGCAACAGAAGGCCAAGGGGGAGCTATGATTGCTTTGTATAACTATATCAGAGGGGATGAATACCTGCGAGGCCGAGGAGTTATTGGCGTTAAGCGCCAGTGTGGACACAGAACAAATACATGCGAACTGGCCATCACCAAACTTAGCCTTGACGTCAGGTGAAAGTTTCTAACCACCAGAGGAGCAAAGTTCTAGCGCAACCTCCCTAGGGGAGCACTGTGGATGAAAACTCTGACAGGCTTTGTTGTGAATGGGAACGGCAAAGCACAGCCTAGGAAAGGGTTAAACTAACCTGCCCCACAGGGAGGGGATTTGAGGGAAAGTGGCAAAGAGCCAACAGGGGCAAGAGAAAAGAGTCACACCTAAAACTGAAGCATAAGCTTTCATGGGTGTTTTTCAGAGGCGTCTGACAGAGAGGGTCTTTGCCCATGGAAGCTCATGCTCCAAAATATGTTAGTCTATAAGATGCCACAGGACTTCTTGTTGTTTTTGAAGATACAGACTAACTGGGCTACCCCTCTGATACCTAAAACCGAAGCACAGCAGCATCTCTCCTTTGTTCGAAAGCAGAGGCTGAGCAAAGAGGGGGATTTCTGCAGGGCTGGAGGGGAAGGAATGAGCTCTGCCAGAAGAGATCCCCGGGGCTCATCAGAAAGTGCGCATAGGAAGAAGCTGAGGTTGTCGCGTAAGGTTTACTGATTTCATTGTTTGGGCAGTTGGAAATTATGTCTCAGCTGGTTATTTGTTCCTTTTGTTCTTGCCTGTAATCAAGAATCTGACCCAGAGAAAAATCCCTGATTTTGCTTTTATTCATATTTCTGACACGAAGTCATTTACAATGCTTACAAAGAGAGTCGTATTTTCATAATAAAAGTTATTCTTTTTTCTTTAAGTACTGGTTTGTGTCCTGCAGGGCTTAAAACTACATGCCTGGCTGCAGACACGTTACCAGAGAGCTCACAGCTCCTTGTGGGGGTTTTTATGGGGTGTTCTTGTGTTTCTTTCCAACTCCTTGGGAAAAGAAGGTTGTGGGGGATTGTCCTCAGGGAAGAGTTTCCAAGTGATTTCTTTGCTGGAAAAGGGACTTTGTACACTGGGTGGTGGCAGCTACTGATAGATTTCAGGGAAAACTGAATGCAGGAAGGCTTTTCTCTCTCTCAGAACTGCAGGGACAGGGTCTGGTGGAGTTTTATGTAACTCACTCAAAGTGCCAAGGTGGGGAATCAGCCACTTGACAAGCTTCAAGACTGAACTTGATAAGTTTCCGAAGGAGATGGGCTGACAGGGCTTTCAACAATGGCGTGTGGCCCATCGGCGTCTGCCAGTAGCAGAAATCCCCAACAGACGGTGATGGGAGCTAGCCGGGGAGGGCTCTGAGCTACCTGCAGAGAAGTCTTCCCCAGGCATCTGGCTAGTGGGTCTCGCCCACGTCCTCAGGGTCTAACTGAACATCATATCTGGGGTCAGGAGGTGGATGCGGAGAGCCATGGATCATTTTTGCAGATGGGGATCCCAGCTTTGTATCGTAGAATCCTAGAACTCTAGGGCTGGAAGGCGTCTCAGGAGGTCATCTAGTCCAGTCCCAGGTCCAAAGCAGGATCAACCCCAACTAAATCATCCCAGCCAGGACTGCGTCAAGCTTAGAAACCTCTAGGGATGGAGATTCCACCGCCTGTCTCGGTAACGCATTCCAGTGCTTCACCACCCTCCTGGGGACATAGTTTTTCCTAATATCCAACGTACACCTCCCTCTCTGGAACTTCAGCCCATTGCTCCTTGTTCTGCTATCCGACACCACTGAGAACAGCCTCTCTCCATCCTCTTTAGAGCCCCCCTTCAGGAAGTTGAAGGCTGATATCAAATCCCCCCTCACTCTTCTCTTCTGCAAACTAAATAAGCTCAAGTCCCTCAGCCTCTCCTCTTAGGTCATGTGCTCCAGCCCCCTCGTCACTTTTGTTGCTCTCTGCCGAACCCGCTCCAATGCATCCACATCCTTTCTATACCGGGGGTGGGGGGGGCCAAACTGGATGCAGTGCTCCAGATGTGGTCTCACCAGTGCCGAGTAGAAGGGAATAATAACTTCTCTAGATCTGCTAGCAGTGCTCCTCGTAATGCACCCCGATACCCTGTTAGCCTTCTTGGCTCCCAGGGCACATGGTTGACTCATATCCAGCCTCTCATCCACTGTAATCCCCAGGTCCTTTTCTGCTGCACGCCTACTTAGCCAGTCAGTCCCCAGCCTACAACAGTGCTTGGGATTCCATGTGGGCCTCTGCCTCTGGGCCTTAGCTCTCCCGCACTTACGGTGACCAGGGCAGCCACCCAACAGCTGTGCTCGGAACCCAGGCGTGAGCTGAAAGAAGGGCTGCATTGTGCGTAGAGTTTGAAGTTTGCTGCTGCTTCATCGTGCTCCATTTTGCACTCTGAACCCAGACGCGCACAGCATCCCACTTAGGGTCCTGGGCTGCCTATTCCAGCCGGCTGCTCCTTGGTCTGAGAAGGAATTGAGACACACATCCCTGCTTTCCTCCACTGCTGTAATTCTCCCATCCCAAACCACCCTCCCCAGGTGGCCCAGGCTCCAGTGAGTGCCCAGCCCTTCCCCTGGTCAGCTGAGAGGCCCCAGCCTGATTCACGCCCTGTCTTTGCTCATTCCAGGTATATCCAAGGGGCCTCCTCTCCGAAGGACATGGTGATCATCGTGGACGTGTGAGTGTTGTATGAGAATCCCCCTCTCCAGATTCCTTTTGCGGCCCCGGGCCAGCTTGTGAAATTCTCAAGCGACAGGCTGCAAATGGGTGGAGCCGGCACAACTCTGTGCTTGTGGGGGGGTTGCTGGGCAGCATTCCCTGTACGCTGGCACATGCGCAGTGGCTCAGGAGAGATTCAGCTGCTGCCCAGCTGATTAGCAGGGCACCCTCAGTTTCTGTGGTGGTGCACGTCCCCCCAGGCCTTGGTGCACATAAAAATGATTCTGCACCCAGATGGGAACGATGAGAGGGGCCGTTGTTGCTGAGGACGGGGGGGGGGGTCGCTGCTCCTGCCCTGCTCCCCTCTGCGTTCCCTGTATTGCGCCCCCCAGAGCTACAGATCGCCTGGGGCCTCATCACAAGCTCTCCCCCTGTGCCTCCCCAGGAGCGGCAGCGTGAGCGGCCTGACCCTGAAGCTGATGAAGACGTCGGTCTGTGAGATGCTGGACACCCTCTCGGATGACGACTATGTCAATGTGGCTTCGGTGAGTGCTGCTGCGGGGCGGGGCGGGGCGGGTGGACCCCAGAGCATCCTTATGTCCATGGTCCAAGAACCTGCGCACCACTGTGTGGTCTCACTTGGGCCTCGTGCACCCAGAGCCCAGGACACGCGGTCCTCGCACGTCTCACCGAGAGCAGAGTTCCTGGTCTGCTTCACCTGGGGGCACCCCCCTCCCCCGCACGTCCAGGCTGGCTCTCACCCCAAGGCACCACTCCCTGCACCTTCCCAGTGCGGCGCGGCCCAGTAAGGGCAGCAGGTTGCACCTCGGGCACCAATCCTGCCCGTTTAATAGAAGCTGGTGACGAGTGGCAGCTCCCCACTCCTCGCGCTAGACAGCAGCAGGGATGGTTTGGCAACAAGGTAAACCGAGCAGCACTAATTGTCCTGTAACGTTTCTGTTGCTACCCAGCACACGGGGATTGCTCCCTAGCTCCTCTCTGCCAAGAGTAACCGCAGAGCTGCTCCGTGCTCTGGTAGAGGGCCGCTGGGCCGCTCAGAGCTCTGTCCCTCCGTCAGGAGCGCCACACAGTGAGGAGCAGAGAAACTGCGAGCCAGTCGTTTCTGTGCAGAGTAGTTAAACGCCAGTGAGCTGCTCTGCGTCTTGGCTGCAGCGCCTTGGGCGTCAGTCACGCGGAGGTGGAGTGAGTCGTGAATGTCACGGGTCAATGAATGGGCTCGCTGGGATTTGTACCCCAGTCCCACAGTGTTCTGTCCAAGTGCTGTGTCTCCATGCGTGGTGGCACTGGAGCTGGGGCCTATGTGACTCTTTGGACCAGCATCCCTGTGAGCTGAGTGTGGGGCGGCTGCCCAGGAGCGATTCGGGCGCCCCCAGGCAGCAGCATTTGTTCCACACGTGCCTCGGTGCAGTAACTTCAGGGACCAGGGTTTGGAAGTGTTGGCCAGTGTTTTCTCAGGTTGTTTGTGGGTTTTACATCGCCCTAAATCCAGGTGCCTCAAAGTCACACCCAGCTCCCAGCCCCCCGGAGGCCTGTGGGAAGTGAGTTTGTGAGCTCAGCGTGTGCTTTACCACCGTTAGCTAAAGGCCCAAGCAGCAGATGGGGCGTGGGGGGAGTCTGCTCTTCCATTGAATGGAACTCACAGGCCAGTAGTGGTCTGAGGACCTCAGATCTAGAGGGGACCCAGCTTCCCTCCCACCTGGTGCTTGGTCAGGCCAGGCTCCTCCCATCTGCCCGTCCCTGCCAGCCCCAGACCATCACTCTGCTAGCTCCTGGCTCTGCCCAGGCTTGCAGAGGACCCTGCAGATTTGAAGCCCAGCTCTCAGAGAGGTTGTGGAAACATTCTCCTGGTTCCTGCAGGCTGAGGTGCCCTCTGCTCCGTCCGGGATGGGTCTTTCTCTCTGTGGCACATGTGCCTTTTATTTAGCTGGATTTGTGTTGTTGCAGGCAGCACATTGGTACTTACACCAATACAGACCCATCCCAGCCATGTCCCGTACAAGAGCAGGCAAAATAACATGTAGCACAATAGGGCCCATGCGTCCTCAGGCGCCTCCGGCAGACGTCTGAACTGAGTGCCAGGCAATTGCCGTGGGGAGGGCGAGTCCCTGGTTCTCCTCCTGTCTCCTTTCCCACACCGGTTGCCTTTCCACTGGGGATCATCGCCTTGCTGCTACACGCCCCCTCCGCCCGCCAACGTGCTGTTACACTCGGCACCTTCCGCTCTTGCTTTCCAGTTCAACGAAAAGGCAAAGCCCGTGTCCTGCTTCAAGCATCTGGTCCAGGCCAACATCCGCAACAAGAAGGTCTTCAAGGAAGACGTGCAGGAGATGGTGGCCAAGGGGACAACTGACTATAAGGCCGGCTTTGAGTACGCCTTCGAGCAGCTGCAAAACGTGAGCGTGGGATTTGTGAGAGGGGGGCATTGGGGCTCAAACACGGGGGCCTCCCAAGGATGAAATCCCAGGCAGTTCCAGGCTTCAGACTCTGGGGGGACTGGGGTGGGGTTCTTCAGAAATCCGACTGGGGACATCCATTGAAATGCTGGGCCAGCAGAGAGGCAACTCGGACTGCTCCCTGCCAGACCACTCTGCAGCTCCGGAGCTTGGGGACGTGCGCTCTGTGCTCCATCAGCCCTGCGCAGGAGGCGACCCACATCTCCTCCTGTCCCTCTGATTTTGTCTCCTCTTCACCTGGGGATCTCAGCCGAGTGGGCAAGACTGGCCACCTTTGCGTTATCACAGCCCGTGGGAGCCCGGTCGTGGGCCAGGACCCTATTGTGCTAGGCGCTGGACACACACAGAACAGAAAGACGGGCCCTGCCCCAAAGAGCTTCTACTCTAAAGCTCCATCTGAACTGTGCAGCGGTGTCGGTGTGTGGGGGGGATGCAGAGCCACAAATCACAGTGAGAAGCAGGCTGCTGCCTCGCTCGACATGTAACTACATGCCAGTGAAAGGCTCTGGCTGCCTCCCCTCAGCAGGGTCTCTCCCTGCCCCTGAGTCGTTTCAGTTTTCCCAGGACCTGCTGTTCCATTACAGAGTTCGCGGGGCCGGAGCGAGAGAGGGCTCAGCTCAGACAGCGGCCAAGGCGGTGGGCCAGATAAAGATGAATGGCCCTATTAATGGCTGTGCAGTAATAGTCACAACATAATTCCTCTCCAGACAGCCCCGCCCCCAGTTCACCTCCACCACCTTCACCCCTGGAGAATCAGGCAGGGAAAATAGATTTGTCATGGCCAGCGTGGCGAGCCGGGGCTGAGTCCTGCCGAGCTGCAGCGTGACTGGTGCACACACACGCTGCCGTACTCACCCTAGCGCACCCGGCTGTGAACACCCATGTACTTTGCTGGGCGTGCGCTTGTACAAACGTGCACAGGTTCACAAGAGGAAATGCACAAGTGGGATGACACTGACCGGTGCTGCTCGGTACCAAGGCTGCTTCTCAGAGGGTGCTTCCCTGCTCTTCAGCCCTCCTGCCCTGAGAGTGGCGGGTGTGTTATATGGATCTGTCACTCTCACTCGTCGGCATGCACAGGCACCACGGGCACAATACAAAATCAACTCCCTGGGCACCTTGGAGGACACCGTGGTTACTATCCCGGACACAGCGGCTTTCCAGAATGTCACCGAGACCATGAGGGTAAAACTCACAGCCTCTGTGCTTCAAACATACCTGCCGTCTGAGTTAATGAAGAATCCCCATAGTGTCAGCAGTATGGGGCATATGATACACGGTGGAGTAGTTCCAATTCCATCCAGCAGCAGGCAGTAGAGCCCAGCCAACTGGTTGCTGTCTGTAATAGCAGACACCTGTGAAGTGGTGTAACAACAGGGTGCGGCAGAGGTGATAAACATGCTCCATCCCTTCCAGTACCTGCCCTCACTCTGTTCTTCGCTCTTGCTTGCAGTCCAACATCACGCGAGCCAACTGCAATAAGATGATCATGATGTTCACAGATGGCGGGGAAGACCGGGTGCAGGATGTGTTTGAGAAGTACAACTGGCCCAACAAGACGGTGAGTGCGCCAGCGAGTCCCACGATCTCCTGCTCCCGTGGTCCAAGCTCCCATGGTGCCCAGGAGCACTGGCCAGGCTCCGACAAGTGGTATGTGCGTTCGCTCCGTACCCTAGAAGGACCACACTGCCGTGTGCTGGGTTTGTTTCTTGGGCTTTACTTCTAGCCCGTCCGAGCACAAGCCAGTGGGATGAATGGGCTAGGAGCCCTATCCCATGGAAGGCTATCTCACTCCTCAGCCTCTCCCAGCAGGGGGCGCTGTAGTGAGGGGGCAAGAGCACTGGCTCGGGGGGGACCGGTGGGGGGCAGGTACAACACAAGCAGCCACTATAGTGAGACACGTGTGAGGTTTACATCTCAGGCCTTTGTGGTCCTGCAGTTACAAGGGGATGTTAGAAGTACAGTTTCATCGTAACCTGCATTGCCCAGGCACAAGCAAGTCATTTCTCTCTTTCTCTCAAGCGGGCTGGCCGGAGTGGCGGGCAGGGGCCTCTCCCCTGCCCTGGTTAACACCCACACACCCACAGGCTCTCTGTCTCTGCCGGTCTGCAGGGAAGGGTCTGGTGAGATAACAGCAGGCTGAGGAGGCAAAGACATCCCGTGGGATAGCAGCAAGCTGTGCGCTGCATTAGCAGGGCTGGGGCAGGGAAACCAGAGCAGATGCTGCAACACAACCTTACTGTGTCCCGTGCGCACTCACACACACACGCTGGGGAGCACAGGGGTTAGTTAACAAGTTGCTCTGCTGCCTGGGGAGCCGGGTCCCATCACGGGTGCTGAGCTCAGCTGGCTTTGGATCTGTTTTCGTAAGAACGGCTGCAGGGTTGCAGCGAGCTGCACTCACTCTGCAGGCCCATGGTGCCTCTGTTAAGGATTCGGGGCACTCTGGCAGGCTTGTCTCGCGCTCAGTGCTGTGTTTAGACCCACCAGTGGAGGGTGCTCCGAACAGTACAGGCCAGAGCCCTGCCCTTGTGGCCAGCCCGTGCAGTCCAGCTGACTGCAGTGGGGTTGCACAAGGGCCAGGAGAAGGATGAATCTGATGCCGTGTGCACCCACTGCCACAATACCCATGAGGAGGGGAAGCCCAGATTAAAGGGCACTGTGGTGCTGTCCAGCAGATGGGGCTGTCATGGTCCCAGCAAGTCACTGCTGAGCAGAGGCACTGCTGAGGTGGGGGCTGGACAGGCAGCCTTTGGACTCCAGCCCCGCAGTACATACAAGGGAAGCCATGGTTTGCACAGGAGCATAAAAACAGGGTGTGACCCACTGACACCGTGCTGCACACCCCATCTCGCTGCGGCTGCACGGGCAGTGGGACCGGGGTGAGCCGGCAGGATGGCCAGGGCCAGGGCCGTTGAGCCTGGCCTTCGAGAGGCACAGCAGAGGGGAACCGTGCCTGGCCGCTTCTGACCAAAGTGGCCCAAAGAAGTTGCTAGCGGAGGCTGTTTTGGAGGCACAAACGGAAAGAGCCAGCAGGGAGAGTTTTCCGGGGGTGACCTGGAGATCTCCAAAAGGCCTCGTGCCTGGTTCCCTGCAAACGGGCCTGCAGTCAGGAGCTGGGGATCACGGGAGGAAATTAACGGGCAGCAGATGTAAAGTTAACAAAAGGGAGTTCTTCACGCAAGCCACTGACAGCCTGTGGAGCTCCTGGCCAGAGGATGGTGTGAAGGCCAAGACTAGAGCTGGGTTCAGAGAAGAGCTAGAGAAGTTCCTGGAGGCTCTGAGCCAGGCTGGGCAGGGGAGGTTTCCCCAGCCTCTCTTTGCCAGAAGCTGGGAATGGGTGACAGGGCACGGACGTGTCACTGGATGACTCCCTGTTGTGTTCACCCCCTCTGGGGCACCTGGCACTGGCCACGGTCAGAAGACAGGACATGGGTCTCCATGGACCTTTGGTCTGACCCAGTACATCCGTTCCTGTGTTCTTAGGCTCACTTGATGATTGCCTGTTCTGTTCGTTCTCTTTGGGGCACCTGGCGCTGGCCCCTGCTGTGAGACAGACGGCAGGGCTAGAAGGACCTTTGGTCTGACCCAGACTGGCTGGTCTTACGTTGTCCCACCATTCATGGGTCCTTCTGGTTGGCTCTCTGGGGGTGTTGCTCAGGTCACCGTGGTGGTACATGCTGGGAACCGCAGTCCGGCACTGCTGCTTGGCCCAAAGAGCCATCTCGCTGAGATGGAGCATTTCAGACCCCGCCCTGAGTTCTCTGTAAAAGCAAGAGCAAAAAGTATCTCAGTTCAAAGCTGATCCGATGGACTGGGAGCTGGGGGCAGGGCTGTGAGGGACTGGCGTGAACACCGGCCTTCGAAGACGAAGGGTCTGAGGGGGGCGAGATTTTCTTTGCTCTAAGTTCTAATAACCTTCTCAAAGCCTCACAAGCCCGCTGGTCCCTGTTCGTGACCCCTCGCCCCCAGGGATTGTGGTGCATGCTGGGGCTTGTCGCGCCCATGCCTCTGTAAAGATGGAGGTGGCTGTGGGCTGCATGCAGAACTCATAAGAACATAAGAACGGCCATACTGGGTCAGACCAAAGGTCCATCTAGCCCAGTATCCTGTCTGCCGACAGTGGCCAGTGCCAGGTGCCCCAGAGGAGGTGAACTGAAGACAATGATCAAGCGATTTGCCTCCTGCCATCCATCTCCCGCCTTTGACTAAAGGCCAGGGGCACCATACCTTACCCCTTGCTCATAGCCATTTATGGACCTAACCTCCAAAAATTTATCAAGCTCTTTTTTAAACTCTGTTAGAGTCCTGGCCTTCACAGCGTCCTCTGGTAAGGAGTTCCACAGGTTGACTGTGCGCTGTGTGAAGAAAAACTTTCTTTTATTAGTTTTGAACCTGCTACCCATTAATTTCATTTGGTGTCCTCAAGTTCTTATATTATGGGAACAAGTAAATAACTTTCCAATATTCACTTTCTCCACACCATTCATGATTTTATATACGTCTATCGTATCGCCCCTCAGTCTCCTCTTTTCCAGACTGAAATGTCCCAGTCTCTCTAGCCTCTCCTCATAAGGGACCCATTCCAAACCCTTAATCATTCTAGTTGCCCTTTTCTGAACTTTGTCTAACGCCAGTGTATCTTTTTTGAGGTGAGGAGACCACATCTGCACGCACTACTCAAGATGTGGGCGTACCATAGTTTTATATAGGGGAAGTAACTCAGAGGGCTCCAGGGCAGCCCACAGTACGCACTATGGAGTAGGTGCGGTGGTGACTGCGCTGACCCTGGCCTAGCCCTGGACTGGATTGTTAACCAAGTCTTCTCTGCCAGGGAGCTGCAGGGCCCGGGCCGTGTCACGGGCAGGTCGGGCTTTCCCGTATTTGCCCTCCCCAAAAGGAAATTAAGGCCCAGGTGTTTCCGAGCACTGTGACGTAGCAACGCTGTGCAGAGTGATCCTAAAGTCAGTGGGATGCAGGCTCCTAAATCAGTTAGGCCAAGCAGTGCAGAGCAGAACAGCACCTAATGCCTTTCTCAGGCTGGCCTGGACCAAGGTGCATGCAGGGCGTGAGCCAGGCCACAGATGGGATCGGTGAGGCAGCCGCGAGTGGGATGGTGGGCGCCAGGGGCAGCATTGCCTAGTGGAGGGGGCACAGAGCCGAGATGCAGGAGATCTGGGTGCTCCTCCCAGCTCAGTTGCTGCTCGGCCATGAGGCAAGTAACTTCCCCTGGAGGCGTCTTGTCCCTGTCGTGCCGGTTGCTGTAGTACGCGACTGCGTCATGCTGTGTCTGGGGAGGGAGGAAGGGACTTAGGAGCTACGTAATACAGATCAATGCGTGGGAGCATCTGTCTCTCAGCCCCACACTTGACCACGCTGCCGTGCTCCTCGTCCCCTCGGCCGGAGCGGGAGCGTGGCCCAGCTCTCCTGGTGCTGTGCTCCAGTCCTGGGAGCCCTTGGGTGTCCTGCAGTGAGCAGCTGCCGGTCTCTGCTCCCAGTCCTAACCTGCCCCCCTCCTCCAGGTGCGAGTGTTCACCTTCTCAGTGGGGCAGCACAACTACGACGTGACCCCCCTGCAGTGGATGGCCTGTGCCAACAAAGGTAAGGAGGGCGCGCTCGGGGAGGGGGAGGCAGTGGGACAAAGAGGGAAGGAGGCAGCCCCCAGCTGGGCTCTGAGCGCTGTGAGCCGGGCGCTGCCGGAGGGAAGCTCACCGCAGCCGGGCTCTGAGCACTGTGAGCTGGACGCTGCTGGAGGGAAGCTCACCGCAGCCGGGCTCTGGGCGCTGCTGGAGGGAAGCTCACCGCAGCCGGGCTCTGAGCGCTGTGGGCCGGGCACTGCTGGAGGGAAGCTCACCGCAGCCGGGCTCTGAGCACTGTGAGCCGGGTGCTGCTGGAGGGAAGCTCACCGCAGCCGGGCTCTGAGCGCTGTGAGCCGGGTGCTGCTGGAGGGAAGCTCACCGCAGCCGGGCTCTGGGCGCTGCTGGAGGGAAGCTCACCGCAGCCGGGCTCTGAGCGCTGTGAGCCGGGTGCTGCTGGAGGGAAGCTCACCGCAGCCGGGCTCTGAGCGCTGTGAGCCGGGTGCTGCTGGAGGGAAGCTCACCGCAGCCGGGCTCTGGGCGCTGCTGGAGGGAAGCTCACCGCAGCCGGGCTCTGAGCACTGTGAGCTGGACGCTGCTGGAGGGAAGCTCACCGCAGCCGGGCTCTGAGCGCTGTGAGCCGGGCGCTGCTGGAGGGAAGCTCACCGCAGCCGGGCTCTGAGCGCTGTGGGCCGAGTGCTGCTGGAGGGAAGCTCACCGCAGCCGGGCTCTGAGCGCTGTGGGCCGGGCGCTGCTGGAGGGAAGCTCACCGCAGCCGGGCTCTGAGCGCTGTGGGCCGGGCGCTGCTGGAGGGAAGCTCACCGCAGCCGGGCTCTGAGGGCTGTGGGCCGGGCGCTGCTGGAGGGAAGCTCACCGCAGCCGGGCTCTGAGCGCTGTGAGCCGGGCGCTGCTGGAGGGAAGCTCACCGCAGCCGGGCTCTGAGCGCTGTGGGCCGGGCGCTGCTGGAGGGAAGCTCACCGCAGCTGGGCTCTGAGCGCTGTGGGCCGGGCGCTGCTGGAGGGAAGCTCACCGCAGCCGGGCTCTGAGCACTGTGAGCCGGGCGCTGCTGGAGGGAAGCTCACCGCAGCCGGGCTCTGAGCGCTGTGGGCCGGGCGCTGCTGGAGGGAAGCTCACCGCAGCTGGGCTCTGAGCGCTGTGGGCCGGGCGCTGCTGGAGGGAAGCTCACCGCAGCTGGGCTCTGAGCGCTGTGGGCCGGGCACTGCTGGAGGGAAGCTCACCGCAGCCGGGCTCTGAGCGCTGTGGGCCGGGCGCTGCTGGAGGGAAGCTCACCGCAGCCGGGCTCTGAGCGCTGTGAGCCGGGCGCTGCTGGAGGGAAGCTCACCGCAGCCGGGCTCTGAGCGCTGTGGGCTGGGCACTGCTGGAGGGAAGCTCACCGCAGCCGGGCTCTGTGAGCTGGGCACTGCTGGAGGGACGCTCACCCTGCCAAATGACCGCACGGCACTGCCCTCCAGAAGCAGATCTGACCTGCAAGAAACAGGGCTGTGACATTGCTGCTGTGGGGATTTACCGGAGGGTCCAGCTGAGGCCTCACTCCTCGTGCTCTGGCTTTTCGGGGTGCAGGGCCCAGCAAGGAGCTGGGGCGCTGGGATCGGCTCTCTGCGTCGCATGGGGGCTTCACATAGCCCCTCCCTGCTGCCTGGAGCCGCTCCGAGCCCTGGCACACAGCAAGCCTCACGGCCGAGTGCCGCCTGGTCGGGAGGCCCCCGCATGGACTTGGAAGCGTCCGCGCTTTCTACCTGCCACAGGCAAAGCGCCTCGTCCCGGCCGGCGGGGAGAGTAGCCCGTCTCCCGGAGCCCGTGCTGTGTGGCGCCTGCTGCCCCAGCTGGGAGATGCCTCTCCTTCAAAGCCAGCTGCACCGAATCCACAGTCCCCCGCCCGCTCCACGCGGCTGGCAGTTCAGTGCTTGCTGGGCACGCTGGTGGCAGGGCAGCCAAGGGGCATGTGCAGGAACCCCAGGCCTGCAGGCTGGGGGGTCAGTCACTGTCACGACTGCAGAACAGAGGGCACAGAGCATGAGGGGCGGGGAGCTCGCCCTGCAGCAGACTGCCCCGGAGCGGGCTGAGAGCAGGGGCTGTGGGTAATGGAGCCAGCTGGGCCCCAAGGAGCAGAGAGCCTCTCCCCTGTGGCAGGGCAGCGATTAGCTGGGGCCGCCAGAGTCCCTCCCTGCTCCCCTGCGTTACCCGCCCAAATTTCTGTATCCCTTCCGCACTTCGGGGGCACGCGCCCTTCCCCAGGCCTAGGGCTCAGGCCGGACCTCCCTGCGGCTCTGCGAAGCCTTACGCAGGAGCATTCGTAGTCGCTGTCGGCTGGCAGTCACCGACCGGCAGGGCACAGGCTCAGCACACAGCGCGGGGCTCTCAGTGCCGATAAGGCCGGCAGCCTTCCCCTGCCCTGTCGGGACAGACACGGCCGCTCTCTGGGTGCCGGTCGCTGCACCTCAGGGGCTGGCAGTGCTGGTGTGGGGGTGAGTCCGCCCAGGCTCTGCCCTAAGCGTGTTCCTTCCGCCATCCTCCTCCTTCCTGCTGTTCCTGCTTGGGCCCAGCTTAAGCTGTGAACCTTGAGTCCTGCTTGGCTCTACCTCGCCCCCTTGCTGTAGGGGCGGCAGTGGAGCAGACTCACGCAGGGCCTGGCCGGGGGCTCGGCTGCGGGGTCGTTAACAGGGAAGCTGCCTGCCCGCTCGGCCTGGCTGGGGCTGGCCGCCCACTGGGCAGTGGAGATGGGAGAGCTGCTGACCGGGGTGCAGGAGGTGACAGGTGGGGGATGCTGCCTGGGAAACCAGATCCTGCCCAAAAGCAGCCACCAGGGTGACTCCGCTGGCTTCCGAGAGGGTCAGGGGCTCCCCTGCCGAGCCCTGCACGGGGATTGACTCAGGCCCTTGCTGAGGGTCCATGGACTCGAGGGCACAGGACCTGTCCCCGGGGGAGAGGGCCAAGGCGGTAGCCACAGCTCAGCGGGCAGGAGAGAGAATGATGCCGTCGGTGAAAGGGAAACTGAGGCAGAATTACCCTAAGGGGGCGTCAGAGATCAGATATGGCCACTGACAGGCCCCAGGCCCTTTCTGAAGCTGGTTGGCTGTGGGGCAGGGGCCCCATTGTGAACTACCTCCTGAGCTCCCCGGGCAGACCGCCAGCCGTGGCAGCGTCCACGAGAGTGGCACAGCGCTGGGGCCTGATCCTGCTGTTCCCTCTGCACCTGGCCCAGCCCCTGCTCTGCCAGCCCACTTCTCCCCCCAGCTCCGCCATGCCCCACAACCCGCCCACAGCCCCTCCCTGCTCTGCCAGCCCTCTTCTGCCCCCAGCTCCGCCGTGCCCCACAACCCGCCCACGGCCCCCTCCCTGCTCTGCCAGCCCTCTTCTGCCCCCAGCTCCGCCGTGCCCCACAACCCGCCCACGGCCCCCTCCCTTGTCTGCCAGCCCTCTTCTGCCCCCAGCTCCGCCGTGCCCCACAACCCGCCCACAGCCCCTCCCTTGTCTGCCAGCCCACTTCTGCCCCCAGCTCCGCCATGCCCCACAACCCGCCCACAGCCCCTCCCTGCTCTGCCAGCCCTCTTCTGCCCCCAGCTCCGCCGTGCCCCACAACCCGCCCACAGCCCCTCCCTTGTCTGCCAGCCCTCTTCTGCCCCCAGCTCCGCCGTGCCCCACAACCCGCCCACAGCCCCTCCCTGCTCTGCCAGCCCTCCTCTGCCCCCAGCTCCGCCGTGCCCCACAACCCGCCCACGGCCCCTCCCTGCTCTGCCAGCCCTCTTCTGCCCCCAGCTCCGCCGTGCCCCACAACCCGCCCACAGCCCCTCCCTGCTCTGCCAGCCCTCTTCTCCCCCCAGCTCCGCCGTGCCCCACAACCCGCCCACAGCCCCTCCCTTGTCTGCCAGCCCTCTTCTCCCCCCAGCTCTGCCGTGCCCCACAACCCGCCCACAGCCCCTCCCTGCTCTGCCAGCCCTCTTCTGCCCCCAGCTCCGCCGTGCCCCACAACCCGCCCACAGCCCCTCCCTGCTCTGCCAGCCCTCTTCTGCCCCCAGCTCCGCCGTGCCCCACAACCTGCCCACGGCCCCCTCCCTGCTCTGCCAGCCCTCTTCTGCCCCCAGCTCCGCCGTGCCCCACAACCCGCCCACGGCCCCCTCCCTTGTCTGCCAGCCCTCTTCTGCCCCCAGCTCCGCCGTGCCCCACAACCTGCCCACAGCCCCTCCCTGCTCTGCCAGCCCTCTTCTGCCCCCAGCTCCGCCGTGCCCCACAACCCGCCCACGGCCCCCTCCCTTGTCTGCCAGCCCTCTTCTGCCCCCAGCTCCGCCGTGCCCCACAACCCGCCCACGGCCCCCTCCCTTGTCTGCCAGCCCACTTCTCCCCCCAGCTCCGCCGTGCCCCACAACCCGCCCACAGCCCCTCCCTGCTCTGCCAGCCCTCTTCTCCCCCCAGCTCTGCCGTGCCCCACAACCCGCCCACGGCCCCTCCCTGCTCTGCCAGCCCTCTTCTGCCCCCAGCTTCGCCGTGCCCCACAACCCGCCCACAGCCCCTCCCTTGTCTGCCAGCCCTCTTCTGCCCCCAGCTCCGCCGTGCCCCACAACCCGCCCACAGCCCCTCCCTTGTCTGCCAGCCCTCTTCTGCCCCCAGCTCCACCGTGCCCCACAACTCGCCCACGGCCCCCTCCCTGCTCTGCCAGCCCTCTTCTGCCCCCAGCTCCGCCGTGCCCCACACCCCGCCCACAGCCCCTCCCTTGTCTGCCAGCCCTCTTCTGCCCCCAGCTCCACCGTGCCCCACAACTCGCCCACGGCCCCCTCCCTGCTCTGCCAGCCCTCTTCTGCCCCCAGCTCCACCGTGCCCCACAACTCGCCCACGGCCCCCTCCCTGCTCTGCCAGCCCTCTTCTGCCCCCAGCTCCGCCGCGCCCCACAACCTGCCCACGGCCCCCTCCCTGCTCTGCCAGCCCTCTTCTGCCCCCAGCTCCGCCGTGCCCCACAACCTGCCCACGGCCCCCTCCCTGCTCTGCCAGCCCACTTCTCCCCCCAGCTCTGCCGTGCCCCACAACCCGCCCACGGCCCCTCCCTGCTCTGCCAGCCCTCTTCTGCCCCCAGCTCCGCCGTGCCCCACAACCCGCCCACAGCCCCCTCCCTGCTCTGCCAGCCCTCTTCTGCCCCCAGCTCCGCCGTGCCCCACAACCCGCCCACGGCCCCCTCCCTGCTCTGCCAGCCCTCTTCTGCCCCCAGCTCCGCCGTGCCCCACAACCCGCCCACGGCCCCCTCCCTGCTCTGCCAGCCCTCTTCTGCCCCCAGCTCCGCCGTGCCCCACAACCCGCCCACAGCCCCTCCCTTGTCTGCCAGCCCTCTTCTGCCCCCAGCTCCGCCGTGCCCCACAACCCGCCCACAGCCCCTCCCTGCTCTGCCAGCCCTCTTCTGCCCCCAGCTCCGCCGTGCCCCACAACCCGCCCACAGCCCCTCCCTGCTCTGCCAGCCCTCTTCTGCCCCCAGCTCCGCCGTGCCCCACAACCCGCCCACAGCCCCTCCCTTGTCTGCCAGCCCTCTTCTGCCCCCAGCTCCGCCGTGCCCCACAACCCGCCCACAGCCCCTCCCTGCTCTGCCAGCCCTCTTCTGCCCCCAGCTCCACCGTGCCCCACACCCCGCCCACAGCCCCTCCCTTGTCTGCCAGCCCTCTTCTGCCCCCAGCTCCGCCGTGCCCCACAACCCGCCCACGGCCCCCTCCCTGCTCTGCCAGCCCTCTTCTGCCCCCAGCTCCGCCGCGCCCCACACCCCGACCCACAGCCGCGTGCTCTGCCAGCCCCGGGCTCTGCCCACCGCCAGCCCTGCACATGCCCTCTGCGCCGTCCCGTTAGCACTCGGCCATTAGTCTCGTTCCTACAGCTTCGGTCAGTGGGGTTCCTCCAGAGCCCTGTCTGGTTTCCTGCAGAATCCCCCCTGGGAGTGGCTGGAGACCCTGCTCCCCCCACCACAGCTGGGTCTCTCGGCCCCCTCACTCATTTTCTTCCAGCCCCAGGGCTCCGTCCTCAGCGGTGGGGCGGTACCAGGCTGTGTGCAGGGGTCGTGTCTCCACAGCCCCCTGCTTTGTTCCTCTGCACAGGTTACTACTTCGAGATTCCCTCCATCGGGGCCATCCGGATCAACACGCAGGTAAGGCGCCGCGAGCAGCCCAGCTCCATGGGCGCTGCCCTGGCACCGCAGCTGGCGGCCTGCACGGAGCAAGGGGCCCAGATCCAGGGCGGGCGAAGGGGCAGCGCGTCCCTCTGCCTGGCGTCACAGCCGATGGAGCGCGGGAGTCTGGCCCCCACCCCGCTGTGTGCCTCGGCTTGACCGGCCCCTGCTCACACGCTGGGTCGCAGCCTGCCCCCCACGCAGCCCGGGGCGGGGCTCAGCTGGGGGAACGCTGCATGGCCTGGCGGGAGGGGGCAGCCGTCCTGCACAGGGTCACCGGGGGGTTCGGTGGCCCCCCCCATACAAACGACTCCAGCCTGGGTGGGGCATCGCTGCGGGGGGCCGTGGGGGGGACAGCTCTGCCTCACAGCCGGCCGCTCCGCTCCGCTTGTGTCTCCTGCAGGAGTACCTGGACGTGCTGGGCAGACCCATGGTCCTTGCTGGGAACAAGGCAAAACAGGTTCAGTGGACCAACGTCTACCAGGATGCTCTGGTGAGGAAGAGGGGAGCGAGCCCCTTCCCCGCCCGCCCGGGCCCCCGGGCATGTTTCCCAGCCTTGGGCCTGCGCGGAAGTGCAGCGCCTGGGGGAACGCAGGCAGCCGGCTCGGGGTGCGCGGCTGGGCGGTGCCTGAACCTCTCCTGGGCGGCCGCCCAAGGGCTCAGCTTCAGGGAACACTGCTGCCTGGCCGCTCCCTCCCCCGGCGCCCGCCTGCCCTCTGCCTGCCCCGGCGCCCGCCTGCCCTCTGCCTGCCCCGGCGCCCGCCTGCCCTCTGCCTCCCCTGGCGCCCGCCTGCCCTCTGCCTCCCCCGGCGCCCGCCTGCCCTCTGCCTCCCCCGGCGCCCGCCTGCCCTCTGCCTGCCCCGGCGCCCACCTGCCCTCTGCCTGCCCCGGCGCCCGCCTGCCCTCTGCCTCCCCCGGCGCCCGCCTGCCCTCTGCCTCCCCCGGCGCCCGCCTGCCCTCTGCCTGCCCCGGCGCCCGCCTGCCCTCTGCCTGCCCCGGCGCCCGCCTGCCCTCTGCCTCCCCCGGCGCCCGCCTGCCCTCTGCCTGCCCCGGCGCCCGCCTGCCCTCTGCCTGCCCCGGCGCCCGCCTGCCCTCTGCCTGCTCTCTGCCTGCCCCGGCGCCCGCCTGCCCTCTGCCTGCCCCGGCGCCCGCCTGCCCTCTGCCTCCCCCGGCGCCCGCCTGCCCTCTGCCTGCCCCGGCGCCCGCCTGCCCTCTGCCTGCCCCGGCGCCCGCCTGCCCTTTCCCTTCTCTGGCCCCCGCCTGCCCTCTGCCTGCCCCGGCGCCCGCCTGCCCTCTGCCTGCCCCGGCGCCCGCCTGCCCTCTGCCTGCCCCGGCGCCCGCCTGCCCTTTCCCTTCTCTGGCCCCCGCCTGCCCTCTGCCTGCCCCGGCGCCCACCTGCCCTCTGCCTGCCCCGGCGCCCGCCTGCCCTCTGCCTGCCCCGGCGCCCGCCTGCCCTCTCCCTCCCCTGGCGCCCGCCTGCCCTCTCCCTCCCCTGGCGCCCGCCTGCCCTCTGCCTCCCCCGACGCCCGCCTGCCCTCTGCCTCCCCCGACGCCCGCCTGCCCTCTGCCTGCCCCGGCGCCCGCCTGCCCTCTCCCTCCCCTGGCGCCCGCCTGCCCTCTGCCTCCCCCGACGCCCGCCTGCCCTCTGCCTGCCCTGGCACCCGCCTGCCCTCTCCCTCCCCCGACGCCCGCCTGCCCTCTGCCTGCCCCGGCGCCCGCCTGCCCTCTCCCTCCCCCGGCGCCCGCCTGGCCTCTCCCTGCCCCAGCTGCGGAGCCGTCTGCAGTGCTGCTCCATGGACACCCACTTCAGGTCCCATACGCCAGGGGCTCTGACGACGCTGTTGGCTCCCTCGGTCGGGCTGGGAGCTGCTCGCCCCGGCAGTGGCCTGGTAGCCCAGCTACACATGGGCAGTCGGGGAAGGATCCCCCCGGGCTGCAGAGCTGCCAGGACTAGATTTACAGCCCGTGACCCCCAGCAGCGCGGCCCAGGGTGGGGCGTGACGTCAGCAGGCGGCTGACCCTCACCGGCACTGTGGAGCTGCCCGGCTCGGTCCTGCCACGCACCGGCCCCATTCCGCCGCCCCAGCCCAGCCTGGGCTGAAGGCCCTGATGCTCCCAGCCAGCAGCAGGCCAGCAGCCGCGCAGAGCCTGCCAAGGCGCTGGCAGAGCAGATGAGCTGAGATCTTACCTGACCGGCCTCTTTCCTTTGCCCAGGGCCTGGGCTTGGTGGTGACGGGCACGCTGCCCGTCTTCAACCTGACGGAGGACAGCAGCAGCAACAGGAAGGTACGACACGTTACCACACTCCCCACTCTCGGGGCGGGGGCAGGACAGCTCTCGACAGCCCTGGAAAGGAGGGACCTGCGGGGGGGTGGGGGTCGCGCTGGGGCCCAGCCGGGGAGTGGGGGCAGGGGAGGGAAACCAACCAACCCAGCCTTGCTGCGCTCGCCGTGGCCGTTCCCGCTGCGTGTGGGGGAGTGGGCGGGTTTGTGGTCCCCCCGGATCCGGCCTGCCAGGACACAGCAGCACAGGCCCCTGGGCCCACCCCTGAGAATGGCCTGGAGGGAGGCAGAGAGCACAGGGGCGTCGGGCAGTCCAGTGGTGGGGCGTGTGGGGCTGGCTGGGGCGAGTCCCCACCGACCGCTCAGAACTCCTGTGCCCCCAGCCTGGCAAGGCCTAGCGGGAGAGGTGGAGGCGGGCTGGGCTCGGAGTGAGCAGCGCCGGGGGTTAGTCTGCCCCACTCTTGGGAGAGCACAGTGGTGCCAGGCCATGGTCCTGTCCCCCCAGTGACACCAGGCCCTGCTGCTGCTCGCCTGGCACAGGACAGGCTACTTCAGCCAGCAGCAGCCGGGCCCTGGAGGCACCAGCCCTGGTGAAACGCAGCCGTTCTTGGGGCTCCCAGGCCGCTCGCTCCAGCCCAGTCTGTGCTCAGGCCGTCGAGCCTTTGTGGGTTGCCAAGGAAGGCTCAGTTAGCGTCTCACTGGGGCTCCCTGCCGAGCCGCGGCTGCGCCCCCAAGAGCCAGACAGAGACACCTTCCTGTCCGGCAGCCGCAGCCGGTTCCACAGGCTGCTCTGGCCCCAGCTCCCTGCGGAGACCCCAGCCACGGCTCTGCCCTGACGCCAAGTGTCTGCTTCTTTCAGAACCAGCTCATCCTGGGCGTGATGGGAATCGACGTGGCTCTCAACGACATCAAGGCGCTGACGCCGCGCTACAACGTGCGTGGGGGCGCCAGCCCCTCTGGGCTGTGGGGCGAGGCAGGGAGGAAGGGGACCGGCTCGTTCTTTGCTCTGCCCTGGCCGGGAGGGGACGGGGACGTGAGGCGTAGCACAAACCGGCTGCTGAGCGCCCTCAGCACCGGCCCGTCAGGGTCCCACAGAGGGTCTGGCCCCACACGTCAGACCCTGCTGGGAAGGAGCACACGTGGGCTCCACAGGCCCCACGGCCCAGGTGGGAAGCAGGGCCCTGCCTGGGGGGTTCCCGCTCTGCTGCCTGGCTGGGCTGAGAACACTTCCCTGAGTCATTCCTGTGCATGTGGCTCAGACAGTCCAACCCAGCAGCCCCTGTCTGCTGGGAACAGGGATCCTGGCGCCGCAGCTGGGTGGGGTGGGGCCGGCGAGCTGTCAGGAGCCCTGGGCGGGGTGCATCAGACCTTCAGGTGGGGAGGGCTGGGGCCTCGGGGAGGTGGCAGAGGAAGGGGATATTGGAGCCCTCCGTGCCCAAGTGCAGGCAGAGGGCGCAGGGGCAGAGCCTGGTGTGGAGGTCAGGGGGAGGTGCGGGAGTGGGGCTCTGTGCACCCGGAGGACACTCCAGCTCCCGGCAGTCTGGGCTGCCTTTCCTTGCCTGCCCAGGAGTGCCGACGGCAGGGTGAGCCGCTGAGCCAGGCTGCTGTGCCTCTGGAGCTGGGAGGAGGCCGGGCCAGCTGTGGTGGGATGTGCTGGGCAGGCCCCGGGTGCCCGGCCTCCCTTTGCCGAGCCCCAAGCTGCCCTGACCCCCCGTCTCCTCTCTCCTCCTCCCACAGCTAGGGGCAAACGGCTACATCTTCGCCATCGACCTAAATGGCTACGTCCTGCTGCACCCAAACCTGCAGCCACAGGTAAGGGCCGGGCCTCGCGCCCGAGCGTTGACCCCTGCCAGGGCAAGCCAGGCCCGGGGCACACCGCCCTTCAGGGCTCCCAGTGCCGGGATCCGGGAGGCCTCACGGCCCCAGGCCGTGTCGCACCACAACAGTCTGCCCTGAGCCCTGTGCAACCTGTTACTCCGCCAAGGCTGTGAGGCAGGTGCCAGCAGGCAGTGGAGCCGCTGGGGCCGTCGCTCAGGCAAGAGGAGCAAAGGCCTGGGCTTTTCCCCTTGGTGCACCGCCTTGGGCTGCAGGTGTCCGGATCCTGTGCCTCAGTTTCCCCGGTTGTTGTAAGGGAGGCTCGCAAGCCTGGCTGGCTCTGAAGCTGGCAGTCAGCTGCTCCATCCCTGGTGGTACAGCTTGTGCGGAAGGGCTCTGGTGAGCCTGGCTTTTCCCCAGTTAGGGCTTTGCGGTGTAGCCTGGGGTGCCGCCATGGCGAGCCCCTGGAGGCCGGGGCAGCTGGGACCAGCCCCCAGCCCCTGTGTTGAACCCCGCCAGCCTCAGTGCCCCCGCGGCTGGTGGGGAAAAGCCGGGATCGAGCACAGTGATGTGATCAGGGTCACACAGGCAGCTGACTCTCCCAGCAAAGCGCGTGCAGGACCGCGTGAAACTCAGGCGCAGGCAGACAGCAAACACGGCCTCTCCGAGCCCCTGGAGAATTCACTAGCCACCGTCCCCTCTGCCAGGCCGAGAGAGACTCAGGCAGCCAGCCCTGCTGAGGTGCCCACAGCAGCATGGCGAGTCCTCCTCCCCCTGGGCAGGCAGGTCAGCGTCCTTGTCCCCCAGCACTGAGAGGGGCACCCAAGTCCCAGCGCGGGGCAGGGGCTTGGTCCTGGTGGTGGCGGTGGCAGGGTGCTGTTGGAGGGAGCCCGGTCAGGCCCCGGGAGTTTGGCTCTGTTACATTGGCCTGGCTGCAGGAGAGGCGGGAGGGCACCAGGGGCATTGGCGCCGTGTGCCCTGCAGAGGGTCCCCTCCGTTCCCTCACCTCGGCAGGAGGCTGCAGGTTTGTGGTCTCGTGCTGTGCATGGACACGGCTGTGCGGAGCCCGGACAGGGGCGCGTGTGGGTTCAGTCCCCTCACTCCCGTGTCCCCAAACTGCCTGGTGCTCCCAGCGGAGTGGCAGCTCTGGTGCAGCGTGGGCATGAATCCCACCCCGGCCGGGCCATGGTGAGTGGGTCCTGCTCCCCTCCAGCCAGCCCCAATGAACTACGGGGTGGGGTGATTCGGCTCGTGGGGCCGCCGTGTGCGTCAGGTCCCCGCTTCAGACCGTGCCGGAGAGAGTCGGCATCATGGCCAGCTGGGACCGGGGCGCTGGCAAGCGGCAGCCGGCAGGCTGGAACAGCGTTCGTTGGCTCCTTGTGTTGTCAATGGGCAGTGGAGACAGGCGGCCGCGTGGGGGGATTTGTCCCCTGGCTCTCCCTGCGGCTGCCTGGGTGTGTGTGGCGCTTACCTGCTGGGGCTCGGCCGGCAGGTGAAGCCAGGGGAGGCCGGTTGGTCTGAGTGCAGCTCTGCTCTTGGGCCTGGCAAGCTGTGACGTCCCCGCGTTGGAACGGCCCCAGCCGCTCGGCAGCCTCACGTCCAGGCTTTGTGCTTGTAAACGTCAGTCTGGATCGGAAACGAGATTGATCTGAGGAAGTGGGCCTGTCCCATGCAAGCTCATCACCGAGTAAATCATTCTGTTAGTCTTGAGAGTGCTGGGTCTCTGCTGCTTGTTTTGTTGGAGGACAGACTAACCCGGCTCCCTGCTGTCCCAGTTCTTTCAGTTGTCCCTCGCAGGTTGCGGTTTAATCATTTTTGTTGCTCTTCTCTGGACTTTGTCCACCTCTTTCTGCATTGTGGCGCCCCGACCGGGACACACTACTCCAGGGCACTGGGGAGCATTAACCCTCCCTATCGGCAGTGCTCTGGGGGAGCCTCCAGGACCGGGTCGGGTGGGGGCCTGGGAGACGGCCACCAGGCAGGCGGGTTTGCTGGCAGTGCCACTTGGGTCTCGCTCCTCCGAGCTGTTGCCCTTGTCCAGTGCCCACAATGCCTCAGAGCGGGCGCTGACCGATCGAATGGGCTCGGATCTGCTAAACGGTGCCCAGGAGTCTCACCAGCCTCCTCCTCCTTTCAGATCATCAACTTCCGAGAGCCTGTGACCCTGGACTTCCTGGATGCTGAGCTGGAGGATGAGAACAAGGAGGAGGTGAGCTGGAGTGCTGCAGGGAGGGGAGGCCCAATCCCCCATGGGAGCTCTGGGGTGGCATACGTGGCCATGCGCAGCCCCCCCTTCCCACCCACCCGCCTGCCCGTCGGAGGGGTTGGCGTCCCTCCTGGGCTGGCACAGTGCCCAGCTCGCCTGCTGCACTGGGCGCCTGGCTGGCCACATTCACCCCGGCGTGTCTGGAGCACTGAGCCAGGGCACCCTGCTCACAGGCAAGGCTGCAGCAAACCCACAGGACCAGCTGACTTGGGGGGCAGCGCCGTGGCGTACGTGCGAGCTCAGCTCCCTTCCTGCCTGTTCCCCAGATCCGGAGAAGCATGATCGATGGCGGCGAAGGGCAGAGAGTCATCAAGACGCTGATCAAGTCCCTGGATGAGGTAAGGATTTGTCAGGGCCACTGCGGAGGTGGGGAGGGACGTTCTGGGGGGACAAAGCTGGAACGCCCTAGAAACCAGGGACAGTCCCAGCACAAGGGCCCTGGTCCCTAGGGGGCTTGTTTCACTCAGCGCCAGGAATGTGACTTCTGGCACTGCCCTGCCGTGGGGCTGCAATGCCCAGGCAGCCCTTTCCATGTCTCCTCCTGAGCCCTGACCGGGCCGTGTCCCCTTTGCCGTTCCAGCGATACATCGATGAAGTCATCCGGACCTACACCTGGGCCCCTATCAAAAGCACCAATTACAGGTGAGCAGGAGTGGGCGAGAGGCAGGAGGGCTCCGCTGCACCCCCTGGTCCACCTCCTCTGAAGGCACAGTGGGAACAATCAGCTGGAGAGTGGGGCATGGGGACCAGAGACCCTCAGTGGGTCCAAGATCAATGGGGGGAGCAGCGAGAGCCCCAGGCTGTGAATCAGGAGGCTCAGGTGCAGTCCCCAGCTCTGTCCACCTTTAGCCTTTTTGTTGCTTTCCTCTGAACCCTCCAACGTGTCCACCTCCTTCGTAAAGTGCGGTGCCCAGAACCGCAGCCAGCACACAGCTGGGGCCGCCCCAGTGCTGAGCAGAGCAGGACAATGGCCTCCTGCCTGTTCTGTACCACACTCCTGGTTGACCCCACGATGATATCAGCCTGGGTTACAATTGCGTCACATTGTCTCACATTTGGTACGATCCGAGCTCACTCCCAGCTCCTTTTCAGCAGCACGGCCCCTTAGCCCCAGTTTGATTTTTCCTTCCTTTGTACGTCGCACTTGTCTTCTGTTGAATTTCATCTGGCATCTTACATTGCCGAGAAAGACACTGAATTTCCATCTCCATGCCAGCAACTGCTCCAGATGTTACATAACCCTGACTGCAAACAGGAGTTGTCCAAATTGGAGCTGGGTGTCCATTAACATGTATCTGGGTATCTGTAGACAATTGAACGTGGAGCCAGCGCAGACTGAGCTGTAGAATACATTTTTCTCTTCTTTACGAATTTTTAAAGACGACCTAGGAATTTCCGTTTTTGAAATCCTATTTTAATAAATCGTTGAGTTGCATAACCAAAACTTTGAAATTCAGAAAACGCCTGAGTTAAATTGCATGTACAACCTTAATTCTGCCTCCTTGTGTGTAAACAGTACAGTACATGCTAACAGCCTGTTATTTGAGATCTAGGATGCGATGAAGGGATTAATAGAGCTTGTCAGGAATCTTCCAACAAAATGTTTTTCCATTAGGAAATGGTGATTCATGGAGACCAAAAGTGTTGGCAGGAAAGGGTTAGTTTCATCAAATCTCACAGCCCCAATAACTGTTGGGGATGGCAGGGGAAACCTTCTGAACCCATCAAAGTGTCCTTGTTTAACATTATCAAATCAAAAAAGTTTAGGGTGTTTTTGGTTCGAAACACCTTTTTTGGGGAAAAATTTAAGTTATTGGTTGGTTAAAAAGTGAGAAAAAACTAAAAGTCAAAAATGAAACATGCAGAATTTTTCAGAATGAAGCACTTTGATTAACCCGATAGGAATTTTGTCTTTGATTGTTGAGATTTTGACATTTCATCACTGTTCAGGACAGGAAAAAAGTTTGAAATCCCCCAAATTCTCTTGGGATGGGAAAACCATTTCCTGCCCACCACTAATAATCAGGGGTTTTATGGGAATTATTAATAATAATGAGTCCTGGGGTGCAGGATGGAAGTTGCGGCTGCCTCCTTAAGTGGCATTTGCAGATTTTGGCCAGGGCGTGCGGCCGGTTGGGGCTAGTGTGGAACCATGCCAGTGCATTGCTCTTGAAGGCTATGGACCAGCGTTCCCTGCAAGCCGAGTGCTTGGGGGCCGCCCGGGAGAGGTGAGGTGCCACCCAGCTGATTAGCAGAGCACCCACAGGGGGCAGCAGGTGTTTCTGTGGTGGTGCACATCACACGCGCCTTGGTGCATGGAATAGCATTTGTTCTGCCCGTGGGTAGAAAAAATGAGAGGGAAAACTGTTACGCTCCCTAGGGCCGTGCACAGGGAGAGAGGGCAGCAGCTGGGGGTGAAGTAAGACCATGACCTGCTTTTCCCATCACCCCTCAAGCCAGCTGTAGCCCTTTCTTACTCACTCGGGCTTCTAGATCAATGTTTCTCAGCACGTGGTGCAGTAAGGCCCCGAAATGCTCCATTTCGAGTTTCGCTTAACTTGTGTCAATGCGAGTTAAACACAGCTCGAAGCTGCTCTGTGGCTGTCTGCCCCCCCAGCTCCCAGGGAAGCCAGGGAGAAGCTGCGCCTGGCTCCCAGAGTGATGGGGAGCTAGGAAACTGACCAGGGATGTGCTGGTCAGTTTCCTGGCTCCCACCAGCGGAGGGGAACTGGGAGCCAGGCTGTCACCTGGTTCCCAGCTCCCCGCCTCACTGTGGGAGCCAGGAGACTGGCCAGCACCAGCACTGGGTAGTTTTCTGGCTCCTGAGTTATGCGAAAATTCAGCGTACACGGGGGTTGCCAAGAACACAACCTCTGCATAAGTCGGGGTCTCCAGTACCCGTATCCTTGGGGGGGGTGCGAGAAGCCCGGGGGGTACGTGCACCGGAGCCCCATGAGGCTCTTTGAGCAATTAAATGTTTGAAGCCACGGCAGCGCTGTGCACCACCCTGCACCTGTGTCCTACCCCAGCGCTTGAAGGGAGACGCGTGTGGCAGCAGCAGCTCCGGTGAGCGACCGGCATTGGATTACAGCGGTGGGAGCCCGGCTCTGGGAGAGCAGAGGAGGGGAGATTGGATGGGAACCGGGGGTAGGAGGTTAGGCCTGGCTCTGGAACGTTACGCTTGTTATCTGAAGTAAGTGATGAAACTGCTGCGGTGCAATTTTAGTTTAGTTTTTTTTATAATTGCAACTAAAAGGGTTTTAAATGGACCGATTGCTTGTGAAAACACAGAATAAAGCTGCACATTTGGAAGGTCGTACACAGGCAACCGGGTCAGGAACATTTGAGGTGGGAAGCCTGCAGTGAGAGAAGCCCGCCCCAGGGGTGGAGGTGGAAAGATGTGGAAAGTCTCCTGAGATAAGAGAAGCACGCAGTTACGGTTCTGAACGCCTTAGATTTGGGTTTTCTACCAGCGGAAGTGGACCCCCTTTAGCCCTTGCGTGATTTGCTGTGAGACATTGTCCAATAGCCATATGAAACGTCTCTGTTGAAATGACTTTCTAGTGCACGTTGTTTAAACAAGTGTGTTGAAATGGTGGAAAAAAATTGTGTATCTGAAAATTGTGGGTGCTGGGGGGTACTTACCGTTTTGGAAAGGGGACCTTATAAAGCAAGGCTGAGAAGCGCTCTTCTAGATGAGGCAGCAGAAATGCAGCACTTTAAAGACTAACAGAATGATCTGTTTGGTGATGAGCTTTGGTGGGACAGACCCACTTCATCAAGTGCATCTGAAGAAGTGGGTGCATCCCTTGGAAGCTCATCGCCAAATAGATTATTTTGTTAGTCTTTCAAGTGCTGCATTTCTGCAGCTTTGTTTGGTGGAAGACAGACTCACCTGGCTCCCTGTCTGTTACTCTTCTGGATGATCATGTAACCTGCTTTGGGGAGGGAACTGTCACCTCATGGTTAGCGAGTTCAGTGCACTTATATCTAGTCCCTAGGGACTGCTGTGAAAATGACTAGAGAGACCTGCTCCGGAGAGGTGGCCACTCAGTTCCAGGCTTCGAAGGGACCAGGCCCCCGATGTCCCCAGTGGCAATGGCAAATGCTGCATGGGGGGTCAAGTCGGTTACCTGCTGGAGTCCTAGGGAGCTTTGTCCCGAACCTCGTGAGGGCCAGGATCCTACCCTGGGAAATAGCCTGACAGGCAGGGCAGAAAGGTGCTCATTCTTTCCTTCCCTTCCGCAGCCTGGGGCTGGCCTTGCCGCCTTACAGCACCTACTACATCCAGGCAAACCTCAGCGACCAGATCCTCCAAGTGAAGTGTAAGTAGACACTTTTCTTGTCCTCCGGCCTTTGCACATGCCTGTTGACCCTGAACCTACCAGCTGGCACCAAGAACGCCCCACAGGGGAGAATAAGCAAAACTCCTGTTACTAAAACGAGTAATCATTGCAAACCCGAGATGAATGGTACCATGTAAAACAGAAGATCAGGTGCCTGCCCGGGAATGCCAGGGTTTCGCACCTTCAATTTTGCATTTAAAAAAAAACAAAAAAAACCAAACGTTTCCTAAAAGCAAGACTAAGGCCCCCTCTAGAGGAGATGAGGTTGAAGTGCTGCTGTGTTCGCTTTCCGTGGACTAGGTGGTAATTCAGTAGTAGCCGGTTACTTTGAAAACCTGTGAAAATTTGCATGTTTTGTTTCCATTAAGATTCTTTTGGGTTTTGGTTGATACCACTTTGGTTTTGATGATTTCCGTTTTGGTTGGTTGATTTTCTTTTTAATTATTTTGTAATTAATCTGTGTACTTACGTGTTAGCCTGCGCAGCTCTTGCTCTCTTGTTCTGTCTGTTCTCCCACCTTGGGATAGGAGTTGCTCCTGCGGGGGGTGAATCAGACTCCCTCCTCCATCTTTCCCCCACCCCTTGTTTCTCTCTCCATCTGTCTTTATCTGTCTCTCTCTGCTGCCCACTGTCCCTTGTCTTTTTGAGCTGCTTTCCTAGTCCCTTGTGCAGCAGGTCTCAATGTAGGGCACGTCCTGGGGTCTGATTTTATTCGCAACAAGAATTTGGAAGGAACCAACACAGAACCCAGCTGGGGTTGTGTCCCCAGCTTTGGTTGCTCTCAAGGTTCCTCTTCAAGGTGTTGCTCAGCCCACACTTTAGGTCCTCGCTCATTAGCTATGTCTAGGTGGGTCGATGAGCCATCAGCAACAGTCAGCAGAACCCATGGGACCCTCACCAGCGAGAGAGGCTCAGAACTCCTCCTCGGCAGTCACCACTGGAAAATGAGCAGGCAGGCCTCAGGAGTCTTGCCCAGCCCCGCGTAGGTCCATGTGCCCCCAACGGGCTGCTCCAGGAATAGAAGCTGCTCTTCTAAAGGTGGGTATGAAACCTGCTGCTGCTATCTCTGGACTGCAGCTTGGCCTATTCCCTCCTCGGGATGACTGTGGAGGGGGCTCAAAAGAATCCTCTGGCCTCCCCACACAGCCTGTATGACTTCCCCACTTGGCTTCATAAACACCTCGCTCACAGCACCATGGGTCACAACACATCCCCTTCCTCAGGGCTGCATTTGCACACGCAGAGAGAGCTGACAGCACGTCCAGCCCAAGACTTCTACCCAGCCACAGCAACTCCTGGGATTCCTCCTAGAGGACTGCTCCTCCCACTCTCTAGGTCCTTGCTCAGTTAGCAGCCACTTGCATAGGATAGGGTAACAGCCTTCAGCCTCCTCCCTTCCCTGTCTTGAGCACTCTGTCACCTGCCTTTCTCTGTATCCCTTTTTCCTTCTCTCTCCTTCCTACCCTCCTTCCTTCCTGCTCTGTCTCTGCGCCTCTGGGCGCGTCTCTCGTGTCTCCCTTGTGGTGTCTCTTAGCCTGGTCTTTTTGCATGGTCTGCTAACTCAGTAAAAACACTTCTATATCAAGACTGTTGCGACTGTTTGCTACTGACTTTTATTTTGATTTTGATTATATAAACATATATCGATTCTATTTCTCTAGTTAGACCTATACTTTTATTATTATTTTACTGTGGCCTTTTTTTTTTCTTTTCTTTTTTATGTCTTTTTTTGCAAGAGGTTTCCTTTCGGTCTGATTATGATACACAATATTTTTATTCAAACAAAAATTGAATAAAATATTGTTTGTGCCCCCCCTCCTCCTTTCCACCCCACCCTCCCCTCTCCCCCTCCCCCTTTTTTTTGTTTGTTGTTTTTTGTTTTCGTTTGTTTTTTTCTTGCTTTCTCTCTCTGGTGGATTCACACAGTACCAAACAACAAAATGAAGGGCAAGTATTTTCAGTCTTAGACCACTAACCCTTCACCACCACCACTCCCGTGTCCAGTACCCCCACCCCTCACTCCCACCCTTCACCGACTCCCTCCCACCCAGCCTGCTTGCCCATTCCCTGTGCCCGTTTGCCACGCCTAACCTTGCAAACCTCCACCAAACCGTTCCTTCCTCCCTTTATTTGAAAGCAACATGTCTTGTTATGTTCATGAGAGCTTTGTCCCTACTTATCTCCGCCCTCCTTCCCTGTACATTGCTCAGAAATTCGAACCGATAGTGCTAAGGAGTCCATCTCCTATGGAATTGTTATGGTTTGACTCAGTAAGGTTTTCGTAGCTAGTTTAATATCCCGCTCTTCCGCCTCCCTCAGTTCCCTTTCTTGTTTTTCTTTCCCGCTCTTGCTCCTTCCCTACAATTCTCTCCCCTACCCATCCTTGCTCCTGTGCGTTCCTCCTCTGCAAGACAACTCAAACTGAATGGGATAGGGCTGTGCACAGATCTCCAGACTCAGGGGCACTGGGGGCCAGATCCAGCAACCACTTCACAGCCCCTAATAACTAGACCCCAGCACTAGGGCTCCTGAATTGGCCGAGCAGGAAAACGGGGCTGGAATCTCAGACAGGTCCATGGCACTCGTGAATCAAACCTGTTTCTCCAGGAGTAAGTCTCAGCTGTCACGTCAGACGGGCCCCAGATAGTGGGTCGCTGCATCGTTTCAGTCCCAGCCCTGGCTGGGTCATGTGCCAAATTAATGGGAGCACAAGGATGCTTATGTTGTTGTTTAAACCCAGGATACTATCGGTTAGTTTAAGCTGACTGGGGAAGGGTTTGTCCCCAAAAGGAACAGCTCTTCAACGGAAATTCGTGTGTCCTTGTGCTGCAAATATGCATGTAGAGAAGGCCAGAGAGTTGCCAGCCAGTTACGGCTGCCTGAGGAGTCCAGGGTCTGCCGGGACCAAGGGTAGGGTTGGCTGGCATCGAGTATTTAAGTAAGTGGCTCTGGGTGTACATGGAGCAGTTTGATGTGATGCTGGGCCATCTGCTTGGGTGTGAATTTCCCACGATTCACTGGAGCACTTAGTTGATATCCCTTGAAGTCAACGGGCATCTTTCTGCTGACTTCAGTGGCCATTGGACCGATGTTGAGGAGTTTTCTCAGTGCAGCAGCCAAGTTCGGGTGACACTCAATTCTGCCGTGGGTTCCCTTTCCCATCCTTTGGGTAGCACAAGGTAGAGGCCCAGACCCTGAGAAGTGTAGAGCAAGTAGCAGCTCCCATTGACTCTTGGGGGCATAGCCAGTGGGGTCCTCTTGCAGGGTGCGGCTTCCTGCACACTGGACCAACTCCTACAGCCTTTGCTCAGGCCAACTCGGAGAGATTTCAGCAGGAGTGAGGCTGCGTAAGGTTTGACCCAGCCACC
Organism: Carettochelys insculpta; assembly: GCF_033958435.1. NCBI lineage: Eukaryota > Metazoa > Chordata > Testudines > Carettochelyidae > Carettochelys > Carettochelys insculpta. The sequence continues at coordinate 1,977,022 of NC_134147.1, read as the reverse complement.
TGCCCACTGGTGGAGGTCCGTCCCTAACCCACAGCACCAGAGGGGCCTTGTTAGGGTCTGGGTCAGGGCACAGGCTCTCTCAGACACTGGCGGAGGGGGACTGGGGGGCAGAATTTGGTTCACTGACTCCATAAATAAGGCTGCCCAATGCCTCCCTAGGCAAGAGACACTGAGGTTCTTGGAGAGACCATAGAGTGATAGAAACGTCGGGCTGGAAGGGATCCAGAGAGGTCATCTGGTCCAGTCCCCTGCACTCAGGCAGGGCCGTGGATCCCTAAGCCAGTCCTGGTGGACAGGGGTATTCCCCAGCCAGTTCCCAAACCCACCCAGGATGAGGATTGGACAACCTCCCTTGGAACGTCTCCCAGAGCTGGACTAGCCGTAGAGTCAGACGCTTCCCAAACATCTAACCTAACTCCCGTGCTGCAGATACTCCTTGTTCTTCTTTGCTGACCGGGAAGAACCAGCAGCCACTGTCCTCTTTACAACAGCCTTCGTTTCATTTGCAAAACATCAGGTCCCCCTCAGTCTGCTCCTCCAGAGCCTGTGGGATTCATTAATGTCCAACTAGAGCAAGCACTGGCCGGACCCAGCTGCATCGAGGACCTACCCAAAATCTGTCAGACGGAGTCAGTGGGACCCGTCTGTTAAGGCTTTGACTTGTGGTCACCATCGGTTGCGACTCGCAGCCGGTGAGGGAGCCCTGTGGCACGCTAAACAGGCCTCCGGGGAAGTGGGGTTTTGCCCAAATAATCTGCTAGGCTCCAAGATGGTGCAGATTCCTCATTGGTTTTTGTGGCTACAGACTATCATGGGTCCCCCTCGGCGACTTGTCACCAGGCCCGGCAATGAGAGCGTGTCTGGGGAACCAACTTGGCTTCCCAGTCACGTTCTCTGCATCTCCTGGGTGTGTGGAGGGCCAGGACAAGGGGCAGAATGTCCCACCTCCTGCCTCTTTCCCCCACATCCACCAAGGAGGCGACCCGCCCCACTCCACAGGGCACTGAGCAGCACCAGCGGCAGCGACCCCCTGCTCTGCTCCTTCCCCCAGCCACGGAAGAGGAGGAGTGCAGAGGCCCCATGACTTGGGAGGGCTGGACAGGCACAGAGAGGGGGGCAGGCGGCCTAGGCAGACAGAGGGGGAGGAAGGAAGGAGAAAGGTAAGAGGAGCATTGCCCTCAGCCCTGTTCTATCAGCCTTGAGTTGCCTCTTCCCAGTGCCCCTGTGATGGCAATGCTGATGGAATAATGACTACTGTCTCTGTATTCCTCTCCTCTTCCTCCTCTCATTGGCTTGTATCCAGACCCCGCCTTACAGAAAACAACAGTCCAACCTATGGCTGTGCTGCCCGCCGGAGGGCACCCTGCGTCATGCAGTGCATTGTGGGAAGATGGAGAGGGCGAGGGGCTTGGCTGCTCGGAGGGCGGCCCTGGGGCTATTCTGAAGGGGCAGGTCAGTGTGGAAAAGGCAGACAGGCTGTGCTCGTTGAGGCTGTGCAATGGACAGCTGGCAACAGCCATCCCGTGGGGGCAGCAAGGCAAAGAACTGCCCTGCCAGCCGAGCTGCCTGGGCCACCGAATCCCACCCCGGTTGGACAGGTGACCTATGCACGGCATGGGGTTCGCCTGCTGTTTGCTCCCCTCCCCCAGCCTTCCAAACCACATGGGTCATCCGGGAGCAGTTCCTCCAGCTCCCCGCCCCCATGTGCTGCCCTAGCCTTCGTCTGAGCCCAGATCTGTCCTCCAAAGCCACAGGAGTCCAGCCCCAGGCTCCCCTGCAGTTTTTATAGCCCATTCCCGGCACTGACCCCAGCAATCCAGACTCAGGCTGCCCTCGCTGTGGCTCCCATGGGATGACTCAGTCGCATACGGTCTTTGCAGGAGGACAGGAGGCAGGACCAGGCTCCAAGTAACGTCCATGATTGGACCAGAAAGCCAGGCTATCTCCATGCCAGGGGCTATGGGCCACCATGAAGGAAAGAGAACCCACCTTAGTATAACTGATAACTCCCCCACCCACCTTCACCCCTCACCCACTCCCTACCCAGCAGCCGGGGAGCACCCTAACCCAGTGCTTCTGCTTTGGAGAGTCACACTCAGCAACCCAAGGGGTTTCCTAGTCATGGAGGTGGTCTCCGCCTTTCCAAATAGCTACATGGATCCTGGCTGGCTCCTCCTTCCACCCCATCACGTCCTCTCTTGGACCCACAGTGTCAGTTTTCACCGACACATTGCCTGCTGGGACCCCGCTGCAGGTTTTGTGCCCAGGAGATGAGTGGTCCTGAGCTTGGGTCCTTGGATCTGCGAGAGCCAAGCTGGAAAGCCTCCATTGCAAGAGTAGGAAGGTTAGCTTGGACACCCCCTCCAAGCCCCACCCCTGCCCCCCAAATCCAGATTGGGAAGGATCCACTGAAGCCTGACTCGGGGGAAGATGATTGCTCAGCTGCACACCGTTAGCAGAGCACCCCCACAATGCACTGCATTTGACTCTTAGCGGATGGGTAAGTCCTTGGTTGGACTGTCTTCATACGGGACCCTGGTTTGGCTATGTGGATGCCTGAACAATGATTTTTATTACCAAAAAAATTGTTGTAGTAACTCTTTTCCCATATGAGCACAGCATGTGTTTTCTTTTCGTTGTTAACAACCCTCAAGAGAGAGAGATGCCCGTGTGACCTACTGAACATGCATATATATATATATTCTATATATAAATGTGTGCACATATATATGTATGTGTGTATATGTAACTATATGGCCTGTATTCATACATATACAACAGAGCAAATATATTGCATTTCAGAGCACAAATAAATATATATCCAATCAAATCACCAAATCTTCACAATGTTGGCACCATATTGGCTATAACTCTCCTTGTGCGATGCTGCAGTTGCCAGTAAAATTCCCCTTCCTTTCTCTCTTGTTAAAAAGCCGTAAATTGTTTGGTCTCTTTCGTTTATCCCTCTCTCTCTCTCTCTCTCTCTCTCGCGCTTGTACTCTGAGACCAGCGCCCCGCCCTTCGTTTGAAACCCCCGCCGGATAACCTTGCCTTTCTGTTGCAGATTTTGAATTCCTGCTGCCAAACAGCTTTGAGTCCGAGGGACATGTATTCATTGCTCCCAGGTAGCTTTGTGTGTGCGCTTGCCGAGGTGTCCATCTAACCACGCTCCCCACGCTAACCCTGGGGCTACTTCACTCCCCACCTCCCATTTCCACCTCCACCCCAGCATCACCCTTCTGCTCCAGAACTGACACCGCTTCATTGTGCCTGTCTCACTCTCTGTCTTTGGTGTGTGTACGTGTCGTGCGCCCCTGTGCCACTCTGAGACAGTAATTGCTACTTTGTCCTGGTGTGAGACCCACCCCAGTTGGCACCCTGTGCCCATCATCTGTTCAGTAATATACATGAGCGTGGTAATATATGTATAGCTGTATATGAGGCGTATATACATGTACATATATAGATATAGTTTCTGAAAAGTCTTGCAGAACGGCAGACACCCCCTGAAGTCGAAATGGGCTGGCTGTGGCATCGTACAGTCGTGTTGGCTGTGCAGGTCGGGCTCTTCAGTTATGGATAATATTTGGTTCAAGTTAGGGTCCTTTCTCAGGCAGAGAAAATGGCCAATTTGCTCAGGAGCCAGTCCTGGAAACATTATTCTAAAGGGCCGTCAGGTAGTTTCAACCAATCATTTCCAGAGCAGCTTACTGCAGCAATTCATTATTCAGCTCACATGACTGGTTGCCACAGTCCCATGACGTTTCTGGTCGGTGACTGGGTGACCAGACATGTTTGATTTTAAATGGCCGAATGCCAAGTAGCATGTAACACACTTTTGGCGTGAATTTTTGAAGAAATGAAAGTTTGACTAAAATTTGTGGGATGTCTGAAGAGTTGCAAACACTTTCACAAGTGCGGAGCGGTGGTTCGCGCACGCTGGAAGCACAACCAATTGCCTAATGGACTTTTTTCATGAAAAAGTTACCAATCGGTTTGGTCACCTGGCTCCACTCTTACTGAAAAATCTAATACGAGATAATAGACTCTATAGCCGTGTCTACACGTGCACGCTACTTCGAAGTAGCAGCACTAACTTCGAAATAGTGCCCGTCACGGCTACACGCACCGGGCGCTATTTCGAAGTTAACTTCGACGTTAGGCGGCGAGACGTCGAAGTTGCTAACCCCATGAGGGGATAGGAATAGCGCCCTACTTCGACGTTCAACGTCAAAGTAGGGACCGTGTAGTCGTTGCGCGTCCCGCAACTTCGAAATAGCGGGGTCCGCCATGGCGACCATCAGCTGAGGGGTTGAGAGACGCTCTCTCTTGAGCCCCTGCGGGGCTCTATGGTCACCGTGGGCAGCAGCCCTTAGCCCAGGGCTTCTGGCTGCTGCTGCGGCAGCTGGGGATCCATGCTGCAGGCACAGGGTCTGCAACCAGTTGTCGGCTCTGTGGATATTGTGTTGTTTAGTGCAACTGTGTCTGGGAGGGGCCCTTTAAGGGAGCGGCTTGCTGTTGAGTCCGCCCTGTGACCCTGTCTGCAGCTGTGCCTGGCACCCTCATTTCGATGTGTGCTACTTTGGCGTGTAGACGTTCCCTCGCAGCGCCTATTTCGATGTGGTGCCGTGCAACGTCGAAGTTGAACATCGACGTTGTCAGCCCTGGAGGACGTGTAGACGTTATTCATCGAAATAGGCGAAATTTCGATGTTGCTACATAAATAAGCTATTTCAATGTAGGCTTCACGTGTAGACATAGCCTATAGCAGTAACTCTAGAAACCTCTAGGGCTTAACAGACAAGGGACTACTTTCTACAAGATAATTTTGCTTTTGTAGAATTCTCTAGTGGGGATAGAAATGTATATGAAAATCAGTAGAAAAAAGTCTATAGAAATATTGGTCATACTTTTTATTAAGGGTATATTTATAAAGGCCTAATAAATGGTTAATCATCTGTTAACACCTACTGATGTGTTTATAATGATCTGTAACACATACTACTCATGTCTGTAACGTGCTTGTTACATACATTAATCATCCATTGACTCTTAATGAGCCATTTATAAATATACCCTTAATATAATATGGGGCTCAAATGGCATTTTTTTCAATGCTGTCGGACTGTTCCAGACAGGTAATGTTCATCATGAGGCATAAAGTCAGTGTTAATGAGACACTTAAGGAGCGTGGCATTTAAACTAGAGAGGTAAAATTCCAAACCATATGTTGCTTAAAAAACCCACATGTTATGGGAATATAGAGTATGTTAGAGTGGTCAGGTGACTCCAGCGTCAGTTCCCAGCATCGAACACCACCAGAAGCTGTTGATGAGTTCCTAGCTTTTTTATTCGATGTCCGCTTGGAAATAGTGACCACAATATAATAACTTTTAATATTCCTGTGTTGGGAAGAACACCGCAACGGTCAAACACTCTGGCATTTAATTTCAAAAAGGGGAATTACACTAAAATGAGGAAGCTAGTTAAACAGAAACTAAAAGGTAGAGTAACTAAACTAAAATCCCTGGAAGCTGCATGGAAACTGTTTAAAGACACCATACTAGAGGCCCAACTTAAATGTATACCCCAAATAAAAAAACACAGTAAGAGACCTAACAAAGAACCACCATGGCTTAACAGCCATGTTAAAAAGGCAGTGAGAGAGAAAAGGGCAGCTTTTAAAAAGTGGAAGTCAAATCCTAGTGAGGAAAATAGGAAGGAACATAAACACTCCCAAATTAAGTGTCATAACGTAGTAAGAAAAGCCAAAAAAGATTTTGAGGAACAGCTAGCCAAAATTTCAAAAAATGATAGTAAAATGTTTTTAAATACATTAGAAGCAGGAAGCTGGCTAAAGAAGCAGTGGGGCCCTTGGACGATAAAGATATAAAAGGAGCGATCAAGGAAGACAGTGCCATTGCGGAGCGATTAAATGATTTCTTTGCTTCATTCTTCACAGCTGAGGATGTTACAGAGGTTCCTAAATCTGAGCCAGCCTTTTTAGGTGACAAATCTGAGGAACTCTCCCAGATTGAAGTGACATTAGAGGAGGTTTTGGAGTTAATTGATAAGCTGAATAGTAACAAGTCTCCAGGACCAGACGGTATTCACCCAAGGGTTCTGAAAGAACTCAAATGTGAAATTGCGGAGTTATTAACAGTGGTTTGTAACCTATCCTTTAAATCCGCTTCGGTAGCCAATGACTGGAAGACGGCCAATATAACGCCAATATTTTAAAAAGGCTCCAGAGGAGACCCTGGCAATTATAGACCGGTAAGTCTAACATCAGTACCAGGCAAATTAGTAGAAACAATAGTAAAGAATAAAATTGCAAGGCACGTAGAAGAGCACGAATTGTTGGGCAAAAGTCAGCATGGTTTCTGCAGAGGGAAGTCATGTCTAACTAATCTATTAGAATTCTTTGAAGGGGTTAATAAACATGCAGACAAGGGGCACCCAGTGGACATAATATACCTAGAGTTCCAGAAAGCCTTTGACACGGTCCCACACCAAAGGCTTTTATGTAAATTAGGCGGTCATGGGATAGGAGGAAAGGTCCTTTCATGGGTCGGGAATTGGTTAAAAGACAGAAAACAAAGGGTTGGAATAAATGGTAAATTTTCACAATGGAGGGGGGTAACTAGTGGTGTTCCCCAGGGGTCAGTCCTGGGACCGATCCTGTTCAACTTGTTCATCAATGATCTAGAAAATGAGGTAAGCAGTGAGGTGGCAAAGTTTGCAGATGACACCAAGTTGTTCAGGACAGTCAAAACCAAAGGGGATTGTGAAGAACTACAAAAAGATCTCAGCAAACTGAGTGATTGGGCAGCAAAATGGCAAATGAAATTTAATGTGGGTAAGTGTAAGGTAATGCACATTGGAAAAAATAACCCAAATTACACATACAACATGATGGGGTCAAATTTAGCTACGACAGATCAGGAAAGGGATCTTGGAGTTATAGTGGATAGTTCTCTGAAGACATCCACGCAGTGTGCAGCGGCAGTTAGTAAGGCAAATAGGATGTTAGGAATTATTAAAAAAGGGATCGATAATAAGACAAAAGATATCATACTTCCCCTATATAAAACTATGGTACGCCCACATCTCGAGTACTGCGTGCAGATGTGGTCTCCTCACCTCAAAAAAGATATATTGGCATTAGAAAAGGTACAGAAAAGGGCGACTAAGATGATTAGGGGCTTGGAAAGGGTCGCATATGAGGAGAGGCTAGAGAGACTGGGACTTTTCCGTCTGGAAAAGAGGCGATTGAGGGGCGATATGATAGAGGTATATAAAATCATGAATGGTGTGGAGAAAGTGAACATAGAAAAATTATTTACCTTTTCCCATAATACAAGAACTAGGGGACACCAAATGAAATTGATGGGTAGTAGGTTCAAAACTAATAAAAGGAAATTTTTCTTCACACAGCGCACAGTCAACCTGTGGAACTCCTTGCCCGAGGAGGCTGTGAAGGCCAGGACTCTATTAGGGTTTAAAAAAGAGCTCGATAAATTTTTGCAGGTTAGGTCCATAAATGGCTATTAGCCGGGGTAAAGTATGGTGCCCTAGCCTTCAGAACAAGGGCGGGAGATGGATGGCAGGAGATAAATCACTTGATCATTGTCTTCTGTTCTCCTTCTCTGGGGCATCTGGCATTGGCCACTGTCGGCAGACGGGATACTGGGCTGGATGAACCTTTGGTCTGACCCAGTATGGCCGTTCTTATGTTCTTATGTTGTGTTACCAATGTATGGGTCACTTATGCCAGAGATGGGCCCAATCCAACAGTCCTGAACTTCGGGCTGTTAGAAATCCAGACCCAAAGGATGCTCCTCATAAAGGAGAAGAGAACTTTGGAGCTGCCTGGTAGTGACTACTTGCGTATTACCCAGTTCTTTAATCGTAGGCCAGACTCTTCCCATTGGAAATCTGTTCTGTGAATGTTCCCTGCTCCAAACTGGTATCAATAATGCGACACTGCCGGGAAAAAAACAGGCTCTTGTATTGTTACGTCCTAACCTACAAGGCCTGTGACGTGGCTGGGGACCAGTGGGACCCTAAGATGTCCTGGGAGGACCAGATGAGATTACACGAGTGCCAGGAGCACACTCTGGGTCCCCCGGCGATTCTCAGAAACCACAGATCACGTGTTGGTGTCTCGGTGCGTGTGTGAGCACGTCTGTCTGCACGCGTTGGTGCAGATATACAGCTGGTGGTAGTTAAAGATGGCCTGGGGGTGCCTATAGATGGTTGAGCAATCGGGAGCTGGGGGTGGATCTCCAGTGCGTTCTGCAAGCTTAGGAGGTGGGAGGAATGAGAGCTTCCGTCATGCTGGCGGACTGGAAGAGGGAGACGTGGGCCTTGCCCAGTGCATTGGGGCATTCAGACCTTGCAGCTTCCCTACTCAGCTGCCCAGACAGAGCAGGGACTTGACAGCTGCACGCCATTTCCACACTCACCCCCCGCCGTCAGTGCTGGTGTGCTGCAGTCAGGCACGCCAGGGACAGCTGCATCAACACAGCTGGTCGCCTCGAGTCCAGTCCACCCACGCGGCACTGCGCCATCCAGAGAGTTTTGCACAGGAGCGTCCGCTCACGAGCACCCTGCTCAGATCACTGCGCGCACTGCACCCTGGCAGTGCCAGTGAGGCGGGGATATGTGAAACTAATGCCCGGCCTCAAATATGCACAAACCAACCGGAAAGTGGGAGAGCAAAGAGTTTGTGGCTTCTCGAGCGACGCTGCCTGGACCATCCCAGAATGGCCTCAGCCACAAAAGAGGATCCAGTAACTTCTCCCTCCCTCCCAGTAGTTCAGACCTCAGACATTCCCGCATCTTGCCTCAAGCCACTCAGAAATCAGGAGCTTTGCCAAAGCTTTTCTCCACAGCCACAAGGGCCAGAAACTTCCTGTTCCTAAAGGAGAAAGCTGAGATCCTCCCAAATCCCAGGCCTCCAGGAGCTGGAGATTGAAGGAAAAACGCCATGAGTCACGACCCTTGCCATGAAATCACAGGAAGTGGCAACACTTTTGCTGCTGCATGTTTTAAAATGCTTCTGTACTTCACAGCAAAGGTCCCTTGGCCCTAGAGTTACCTACCGAGTCCACTGCCCAGCTCGCTAGAGGGGCCTTCCATGCCACTGACCTCTGGGGGTGCTTTGGCCCGGCGAGAAGAGGGGTTGCAGCTGCTGCATGTGGTCAGAAGTTGCAGAGCTGCATAGGGATGGGGTGCCCAGGGGTCACTGACGCGTGCGCTGGGGCCAAGTGCGTGAAGGACAAGCCTGCTGATCTGAGCCCCAGCTGATCAGTGTGTCCTGGAGCCTTGCAGTGGTACTCAACTGTCCTCATTAGCTGGGTGTTGTCCGATGCGTCTCAGACCCCCCAGCGTTCCCTACCGCCTGCTGTCCCTCGGGCATGGCTCTGCCTTCCCTTCTAGTACATTCAGGCCTTCAGCATCATTACCCAGATGGTTTGAAACAAGCAGCAATGCCTGAGCTGATGAAACCAGGCTAGGAATCTTCACTACCCCCGTGCGAAGGAAGCTCCACCCCAGCCCCATCGTGCAGGCCAGTGCCACGAGGCCACATGTCAGTAAAGGCAGCACCTGTATTGACCCCTTCGCATGCGCTCTGCATGAGGCAATAGCAGCTGTGGAGGGGACGGCAGCCTGGCAGCAAGGGGCAACGTCATGCCAGTGCAGCCCTCGTGCTGAGTATGCTGCAGCTTCCTTGGGGCACCTGATCTGCAGAGGAGCGGCTGGTCCTGACGCCAGCCCGCGCTCCTAGCTCTCGGGTCCCCCATCCGGTCCCTGGCCAAGGTGGGAGCTGTCGGAACCTGGACGATGCAGGCAGCCTGGCTCCGGGGGCCCTGACGGCTGGAAGCTGCAGGGAACTCGGGAGGTGGCCTGTGTGTGGCGGGTGGCAAGTTTTAAAGTGAGTGGGCTCTCTTGGGAGTGATGCGCTGCAGCCGGGGGACGTTCGAAAGAGGGGGACTCACAGCTGGGGCTGATGTGTACCCCAAAAGGAGTTCGTCCAGCGCTCAGGGCAAAGCTAGGGTGAGCCAAGCTCAGCCCCAAGGTCACCACTCCAGGCACCAGCGAAGCTGCAAAGCTACATCCTGAGCCGTGTCAGGCGGCCTACGGTGCAGTGCCCCTCGGAGCATCTGGTCCTCTGTAATTTCATACGCCCAGACACACTGGGGCAATCACACCTCACACCTGCACTGGGACAGGAAGTCACACCTCAAACACACCCCAGCAATCACACCTCACACACACACACACACACACACACACACACACCCAGCAATCACACCTCCCACCCAGCCACACGGGCAATCACACCTCACACACACACACACACACACACCACAGCAATCACACCTCCCACCCAGACACACGGGCAATCACACCTCACACACACACACACCACAGCAATCACACACCCCCACCCATCCACATGGGCAGTGACATCTCAAACACACACACACCCCAGCAATCACACCTCCTACCCAGCCACATGGGCAATCACACCTCACACACACCCCAGCAATCACACCTCACACCCAGCCACACGGGCAATCACACGTCTCACACACACACACGCACACACCAACAATCACACCTCACACCCAGCCACATGGACAATTACACCTCACACACACACACACACACACCCCAGCAATCACACCTCACACCCAGCCAGATGGGCAGTCACACCTCACACACACCCCAGCAGTCACACCTCTCTCACAACCACACACGCCACCCAGTTTATGTTTTAAACCTATCAGTGATCTTCCTTTTCTACGGCACAGGCTCCGCGCCGAGCGTGTGCCTGCAGCCCGGCAGCAGAGGGCTGGCGAGCGACCTGCGGCGGCTCTGGGGGCTCTCTGCGTAACACAGACATACGTGTTTGACAGAGCTGATCCCGCACCTGTGTAAGAGGCACAGCTCCGTTAGGCCGATACAGTAGCCTGGGGAAAGCGCAGTGGTAATTGTGCCACCAATGAGACAGAGCCCAGATCATTTGCTGCCCCTGGACTCAGCCCCCAGGGCCAGGGGTTCCTTTAGGACGTTCCACCCAGAGGGCGCCTGGGGCCCTTTTGAGCCACAGAGCGCTGGGGATGCCTTGCCGTTACGCCGCGCGCGTTGGTCTGCGCTCAGAGGAGGGGGCTCTGCGTGTGGGACCCTCGTGCTGTCTGTTACTGCCCTGCATGGCCAGCTGAGCACAGCGGAGCCCCACGATCTGTCGTGACAAGGGTCAGTGAACGGGAAGGAGCCGTGGGCAGTTGACCAAAGACCTCCTGGGGTTCGGATCAGGCTGAACGAATGTGCAGCCACCTTGTTTCTCCCCCTGGAACCCAAGTGCCAGAAGGGAAGTCTAAAAGCAACCAGCGATCCCCATTGTCTCTGGGCAGGCGTGGAGTGATGGGAGAGGAGCAGGGGCTGCTCACGGGGTACCAGCGATCCCCAGCGTGTCTGGGCAGGCGTGGAGTGATGGGAGAGGGGCAGTGGCTGCTCAGGGGGTACCAGCGATCCCCAGCGTGTCTGGGCAGGTGTGGAGTGATGGGAGAGGGGCAGGGGATGCTCAGGGGGTACCAGCGATCCCCAGCGTGTCTGGGCAGGTGTGGAGTGATGGGAGAGGGGCAGGGGCTGCTCAGGGGGTACCAGCGATCCCCGGTGTGTCTGGGCAGGCGTGGAGTGATGGGAGAGGGCAGGGGCTGCTCAGGGGTACCAGCGATCCCCGGCGTGTCTGGGCAGGCGTGGAGTGATGGGAGAGGGCAGGGGCTGCTCAGGGGGTACCAGCGATCCCCGGTGTGTCTGGGCAGGCGTGGAGTGATGGGAGAGGGCAGGGGCTGCTCAGGGGTACCAGCGATCCCCGGCGTGTCTGGGCAGGTGTGGAGTGATGGGAGAGGGACAGTGGCTGCTCAGGGGTACCAGCGATCCCCAGCGTGTCTGGGCAGGTGTGGAGTGATGGGAGAGGGACAGTGGCTGCTCAGGGGTACCAGCGATCCCCAGCGTGTCTGGGCAGGCGTGGAGTGATGGGAGAGGGACAGTGGCTGCTCAGGGGTACCAGCGATCCCCGGTGTGTCTGGGCAGGCGTGGAGTGATGGGAGAGGGGCAGGGGATGCTCAGGGGGTACCAGCGATCCCCGGTGTGTCTGGGCAGGCGTGGAGTGATGGGAGAGGGGCAGGGGATGCTCAGGGGGTACCAGCGATCCCCGGTGTGTCTGGGCAGGTGTGGAGTGATGGGAGAGGGACAGTGGCTGCTTGGGGGTACCAGCGATCCCCGGCGTGTCTGGGCAGGTGTGGAGTGATGGGAGAGGGCAGGGGCTGCTCGGGGGTACCAGCGATCCCCGGTGTGTCTGGGCAGGTGTGGAGTGATGGGAGGGGGCAGGGGATGCTCAGGGGGTACCAGCGATCCCCGGCGTGTCTGGGCAGGCGTGGAGTGATGGGAGGGGGGCAGGGGCTGCTCAGGGGGTACCAGCGATCCCCGGCGTGTCTGGGCAGGTGTGGAGTGATGGGAGGGGGCAGGGGCTGCTCAGGGGTACCAGTGATCCCCGGTGTGTCTGGGCAGGTGTGGAGTGATGGGAGAGGGGCAGGGGATGCTCAGGGGTACCAGTGATCCCCGGTGTGTCTGGGCAGGTGTGGAGTGATGGGAGAGGGGCAGGGGATGCTCAGGGGGTACCAGCGATCCCCGGTGTGTCTGGGCAGGTGTGGAGTGATGGGAGGGGGCAGGGGCTGCTCAGGGGTACCAGCGATCCCCGGTGTGTCTGGGCAGGTGTGGAGTGATGGGAGAGGGGCAGGGGATGCTCAGGGGGTACCAGCGATCCCCGGTGTGTCTGGGCAGGTGTGGAGTGATGGGAGAGGGGCAGGGGATGCTCAGGGGTACCAGTGATCACCGGCGTGTCTGGGCAGGTGTGGAGTGATGGGAGAGGGGCAGGGGATGCTCAGGGGTACCAGTGATCACCGGCATGTCTGGGCAGGTGTGGAGTGATGGGAGAGGGGCAGGGGATGCTCAGGGGTACCAGTGATCACCGGCGTGTCTGGGCAGGTGTGGAGTGATGGGAGAGGGGCAGGGGATGCTCAGGGGTACCAGTGATCACCGGCATGTCTGGGCAGGTGTGGAGTGATGGGAGAGGGGCAGGGGATGCTCAGGGGGTACCAGTGATCACCAGCGTGTCTGGGCAGGTGTGGAGTGATGGGAGAGGGACAGTGGCTGCTCACCGGGTATTTCCACTTAAGGATATTAGCAGTCCGTGGGGTGCAGCGGGGGGTGCTGTTAGCAGGCTTCCCCGTGGGGTTTGACAGCCCGGCTGACTCGGTCCCCAGCCAGCCAGCAGCAGTGCCTGGCTCAGAGTCACCCGGGCTGATAAAATTGGCTGTGTCCACGGAAGTTGGCTCCTCGCTCTGCCGCGCGGCTCTGGTGGTGCTGGGAGACGATGCAGTGGGCAGGCCGGACTGTGCTGTTTCGGGGGAACGCCCGTGTTCCACGCAGACCTTGCAGGTCACTTGGGGGGACACACCTACACCCAGCACTCACCAGCACCTGCCCCCAGGCACCTGCCTACCAGCACCTCTTCACACACGTGTGGCCTGTCTCAGCACAGGGGCTACACACACCATCTGCCACATACATACACCCCTCCCGGGCACCTCCTCAGACACAGCCCACTCCCTTTCACACGCAGCCCACGTGTAGCCCGTGCACACCAGCACCTCTGGGTGCAGCCGTCGTGCACAAGCATTGCACCAGTGCTGGGCGGGAGAAGAGTGACTCACGTTTTGCTCCTTCCAAACGCCCAATCTTTTCACCCCAATCCCAGAGAATATTGCAAAGACCTCGACCTGTCGGATAACAACACGGAATTCCTGGAAAACTTTATCGCCCTCATGGAAAAGGTGACCCCCGACTCCAAGCAGTGTAAGTACCACAGCAGCCAGCCTGCGCAGAGCAGTGCTGGCCTTCGCTCAGGGGCGGGGGGCCAGGACCCAAGTGCTCACAGCAGACTGTGAGGCCTGTGGAGATCCGGGGCACATGTACTGGTTCCTGGCAGGGCTGAACTCTGGAGGGGGTTGGCTTGCCAGTCAGCAGGAGGGCAGGAGGGAGGAGCACTGGCAGGGCCGTGTGAGAGGCCAGTGCTGGGATAGCCAGGGATGCAGTGCAGGAGGGAGGGACACTGGCAGGGCCGTGTGAGAGGCCAGTGCTGGGATAGCCGGGGATACAGTGCAGGAGGGAGGGACACTGGCAGGGCCATGTGAGAGGCCAATGCCAGGATAGCCGGGGATGCAGTGCAGGAGGGAGGGACACTGGCAGGGCCGTGTGAGAGGCCAATGCCGGGATAGCCAGGGATGCAGTGCAGGAGGGAGGGGCACTGGCAGGGCCGTGTGAGAGGCCAGTGCCAGGATAGCCAGGGATGCAGTGCAGGAAGGATGGGCACTGGCAGGGCTGTGTGAGAGGCCAGTGCCGGGATAGCCAGGGATGCAGTGCAGGAGGGAGGGGCACTGGCAGGGCCATGCGAGAGGCCAGTGCCGGGATAGCCAGGGATGCAGTGCAGGAGGGAGGAGCACTGGCAGGGCCATGTGAGAGGCCAGTGCCGGGATAGCCAGGGATGCAGTGCAGGAGGGAGGAGCACTGGCAGGGCCATGCGAGAGGCCAGTGCCGGGATAGCCAGGGATGCAGTGCAGGAGGGAGGAGCACTGGCAGGGCCATGTGAGAGGCCAGTGCCGGGATAGCCAGGGATGCAGTGCAGGAAGGATGGGCACTGGCAGGGCTGTGTGAGAGGCCAGTGCCGGGATAGCCAGGGATGCAGTGCAGGAGGGAGGGGCACTGGCAGGGCCATGCGAGAGGCCAGTGCCGGGATAGCCAGGGATGCAGTGCAGGAGGGAGGAGCACTGGCAGGGCCATGTGAGAGGCCAGTGCCGGGATAGCCAGGGATGCAGTGCAGGAGGGAGGAGCACTGGCAGGGCCATGCGAGAGGCCAGTGCCGGGATAGCCAGGGATGCAGTGCAGGAGGGAGGAGCACTGGCAGGGCCATGTGAGAGGCCAGTGCTGGGATAGCCAGGGATGCAGTGCAGGAAGAAGGGGCACTGGCAGGGCCATGTGAGAGGCCAGTGCCGGGATAGCCAGGGATGCAGTGCAGGAAGAAGGGGCACTGGCAGGGCCATGTGAGAGGCCAGTGCCGGGATAGCCAGGGATGCAGTGCAGGAAGAAGGGGCACTGGCAGGGCCATGTGAGAGGCCAGTCCCGGGATAGCCGGGGATGCAGTGCAGGAGGGAGGGGCACTGGCAGGGCCGTGTGAGAGGCCAGTGCCGGGATAGCCGGGGATGCAGTGCAGGAGGGAGGGGCACTGGCAGGGCCATGTGAGAGGCCAGTGCCAGGATAGCCAGGGATGCAGTGCAGGAGGGAGGGACACTGGCAGGGCCGTGTGAGAGGCCAGTGCCAGGATAGCCAGGGATGCAGTGGAGGAGGGAGGGACACTGGCAGGGCCATGTGAGAGGCCAGTGCCGGGATAGCCGGGGATGCAGTGCAGGAGGGAGGGGCACTGGCAGGGCTGTGCATGGGAAGCCAAGGCCCGGGATAGCAGAGGATGCTGTAGGGTAGGACTAGAGCGCCTTGACAGAGACTCCTGTCTGCTCTGCTGCCAGCCCTGTGATCTCCCCACGGTTACAACCCGCCTGCTTAAGGTGAGTATGGCCGAGGGCAAGCAGAGGAGGCGCTGGGTGGTGCAGGGATCCAGCTGCCAGGCTGGAGCCCCGAATCGAGGTCCCGCTCCAGAGCGGATGAGCCACGTCCTGCCGCCAGCACTTGGAGCAGGGCACAGCTGCTCCAACAGCCCAGGGACAGGGCTGCGGGGGATGGAGAGCAAAGGGCGAAGGGAACCCACCCTCTGCCACCCAGCACGTCAGTGGGGCGAGAGCCCCTGGGCGGGACGGGGGTCCTGGCAGTCTGGGTGGGGAGCAAACCTCATTGTTCTCTCCCTGTTGCTTTCAAGGCGACAACTTCCTTCTTCACAACCTGATCCTGGACACGGGCATCACCCAGCAGCTGGTGGACAGGGTGTGGAAGGACCAGGACCTCAACACGTAGGCACAGCCCCATTGCAGGCCCGCGGCTCGGCCAGGGTCAATCCAGCTGGGAGCTGAGAGACTGAGCCCTGTGGGCTCTGCGCACCTGGGAAGCCCCAGCTGGGAGGCAGGGCCCTCCAGGCGTAGGCTCCGGAGCATCTGCGTGGGCGGGAGACGGTACCGGCACGAGCAGCCCGGACCTCAGTGTTCAGCTGCTGAGCGGGTTCAGGCGGGAGCCGGCTCCTGCAGCAAGTGTAGACAACAGCTGCCCCCAGCCGGGGCTCGGGCCCCAGGCAGGTTTCAGCTGTCACGGGCCATTCCCAGCATGCAGACAGGGCACCGCTCTGGAGAAGCTCGCAGCCTCGGAGAGTCAGCCCTCCACAGGAGCCGGCACAGCTGGCTGGGCCCATTGCGCTCCTAGAACAGTAGGTGGCAGGGCAGGAATGAACGGAGGACATGGACAGAGCCGTGTGGGAGCTCAGTGGCAGGGAGGGCTCGCGAGGTGCCAGGGCAGGCAATAGCTGATCCAGATCAGGTGACTCCTCTGGCCGCCTGTAGCCCTGCTCACTCCTGTGCTGTCTCCTTCAGGTACAGTCTCCTGGCCGTGTTTGCGGCCACGGACGGTGGCATCACCCGAGTGTTCCCTAACAAGTAAGTGGCCATGATTTCCCGGCGTGGCTCCCCCGGTCTGGCTGTGACGCCCAGGCTAGCGCACGCGGCTGTCACCGCTGACGGCCTCGCTGACCTCTCCTCCCGGCACCCCAGGGCTGCCGACGACTGGGGGGAGGACCCCGAGCCCTTCGATGCCGGCTTCTATCGGCGGAGCCTGGACAACAAGGGGTACATCTTCAAACCGCCCGCCCGGGACTGTAAGTACTGCCCTGCACTGACGCGCCGGCCGGGGCAGGTCACAGCCCTCTGCAGAGAGACGGGAGACGGGGGCGGGAGCCGTGCCTGGGGGCTGCCTCTGCTGGTGTGGAGCTGGCCCTGGCTGGGGCTTCTGTAGAAACTTGCTGGAGATCTGGCCCTGGGCAGCTTAACCCCCTGGACATCTGCAGGTCCCAATATCCTGGTGCATTGCACATGTAATTTGCACAAGAGTCACCCGCCGGTGTCCAGGAGGCGCGAATTGCGTTGGACTGGTGCTGCTCAGGCTGCGGGGACGATGGCTGTGTGAGGAGCAAGGTCCGCAGGGGTTTGTCAGCGTGTCTGCTGCGCCCCAGCTGTTCCCTGGCCCGGGGTGGTCGGAGGCTCTGCCGGAGAGCCCTGGCACTGGGAGCAGAGGGCAGCAGCGAGAGGTGAATCAGGCTAGGAAGGAGAGAAGCCGGCCAGCCTTGCCGCGCCCAGAGGGGGATCCGGCGGGGGTGCAGACACAAGTGCGCGGCTCTCAGCCCGGCAGGGAGCCCTTTGAAGGGGTCGGGGGTGGAGGGAAGGTGCGGCAGGACTGCGTCCACACCGGTGTGGTGGCCAAGGCCCTGTCACTGCCAGCTTTTGAACCCACTTGGGATGCTTTACTGTAGGGCCTGGGGGTGGGGTGCTCTGGCCTGTGTTACCAGGCACCCAGACTAGACGGTCCCCAGGTCTGTGAATCTGCGAGTACCCTGGCGACAGGGCCAGATCCCTGCTCCCCGCATCTCATGAGGTCTCCGGCCTCTCTTCTCCCCACAGCCGGCTACAGAGCGCTGGAGCTGGAGAACAGCACCATTGGGGTCCTGGTCAGCACGGCCGTGGAGCTGAAAGTTGACGGGAGGACGCTGAAGCCAGCAGGTCAGCTGCCTGGGAGACGTCTGCATTGCAGGCCGAGGGGCCAGCCCCTCCAGTGCCTCTCCTGGGCCGTCTGTAGGAGGAGCCCCTCTGCCGCCAAGTAGCTAATCCCAGCTCAGTGGCTTCCAGGCGGGCCTGGGCTCCGCTGTGCTGCTGCATGAGTGAGCGTGCCCGGCTCTAAGCTGAGCTCCCTGTGCCCGTCAGTGCAGGGCTCCCGCTGCACAGTGTGACTGACGGGGAGCAGCCACCTCCCTCCGGCCCTGGGGGGAAGCAGGAGGTCGATCCTGAGCCCTCGACTCAGTCCGGCTCCTGGGGATGTGGTGCAAGGGGGACCCTCGCTGGCCACACCAAGGCACCTCTCCAGAGCGTGGGGTGGGCGCAACAGGGAGCCGCCCTGTGACCTGCCCGTCTGCTCTCCCAGTGGTCGGAGTGAAGCTCGACTTGGAGGCGTGGGCTGAAAAGTTTAAGGTGCTGGCGAGTAATCGGACAGACCGGGATCAGCTGGGAACGCGCCGGGTGAGTGCGGACGGGGGAGAGCTGGGCTGGGGCCCCTCCGAGCAGAGCCGCTGGGTTTGTTCTGCCGGCGGGATGGTAGTTAGCACAGAGGGGAGCACCGGTGTGACGGGTCAGACCGGGCCGTGCTGCTCCGGGAGAGAGCCCGGCCCAGGCTGTGTCTGCTGCCAGCCAGCCCCTAGCTTTCCCCGTCCCTCTGTCGCACGCAGGCTGGGTTCCCTCCTTTACCCAGCCCCTCCCTGTTCCACTCCGGCCCCTTCTGCCCCCAGCCCACCCCCCGTGTCCTGCTCCTGCCGGGTTCTGACCCCCACCAGGCGCTGCAGCCAGGGGAGCCGGGCTGCGGATGGAGAAGGGGCTGCGGCTTCCGAACGCGGCACGGCAGTTGTGGACACCCCACTTCCCGGTCTGCTCACCCAGTCCCTCCTTTGTGTTTGCTCCATGCACAGTGCGACCCCTCCGCGAGCTGCGAGATGGACTGCGAGGCCAACAACAAGGTGAGCGGTGGGCTAGCGGCTCAGGAGGGCAGCTGCCCCCTTCCCTGGCTGGCCCTGGGCTGAGTGCTGAGCACAGCAGTAAACAGCAGCCCCAGTGCGTGCTGAGCCGGCCTAGCACTGCATTGCTCTGGTGCCCTAGGCAGCCGGGGTGCGTGCACGGAAGCGGGGTGCGCTCTCTGGCAGTCCGCCAGCCGCCTTGCAGGGCTGCTGTGGTCACACCGCTAACCCCTCGGTCTGTCCTACCGCAGGGAGGCAGCTCTGCCTCATGGGCAGCCAGCTAGGTTTGGTCCCATCGTCACCTCTGACTGTCGGGGTGATCGGGGGCCAGGCGCTTCCCCCACCCCCAGAACGGAGCTCATGGCGCTTGCAAGGCACCTCGTGTCTGTGGCTGAGAAGGGCCGAGCCAGGGATCACGGTCACGTGCCCCAAGGGAGAGGGAGGGACGGAGCCTCTGGACTCCCAGGAGTCGGGAGAAGTGCTTAGAACCCAAAGGAGGTTCCAAGCCAGAGGCGCTTGGGCTACGGTGGGAAGTCCCAGCCTGTAGCTTGGGGGAAATGGCAGAGGAAGCCCTGCCCAGCTTCCCCAAAGCGTCTGGCAGACAGGGCCTTTGTGGCTCTTGGAAAGCAGGAAAAGGCAGGTGGAGCCATGCAGACAACCTTTCCTCTGTCCCCGTCCCTGGTCCGTCAGCTGGCGCTCCAGCGGCTTGGCTTTCACACGTTTTACAAAGGCTGGTCCTCCCAGCTGTGGCCGGTTTCACCCTCCCTAAACTTCCCACACGTGAAGCCCCAGGTGCTTTCAGGAAGCGTCCTGAAGGAGAGCCCGAGGGAAGCCCCGGCTGCCCCAGGAGAGCTGGCTGCCCTTCTCATCCGTCCTGTGATTTCATGTGCCACTTGTCTGCCAGGGGCAATGCAGTGCCCTGGGCCTGGTGTCTGGACACAGCTGAGCCCACAGGGCCTGCAGCATGTAGCCTATAGCTTGTGTCAGACCAGTGTGTTCTCCTTCCTCCTCCGGCAGGACCTCATTTGCGTCCTCATTGACGACGGGGGCTTTCTGGTGCTCTCCAACCAGGAAGACCATTGGTACCAGGTGAGTGGCAGAGACGGAGGGTCTGGGCTGGGAGGTGGCGGGATCCAAAGGCAGGCAGAGAAATCCTGGTCGGCGCACAGGGCGGCCTGGCGATTTGCTCCTTTGCAGCCTGTGGCTGGCAGCTGGGATTTAACCCCCTTCAGGAGCTGCAACAGCCCCCTGCCTGCAGTCCCTTTCTGGGGCTTCTCTTCACTCACGGTACAGCTCAGTGATGTCTCAGAGCAAAGGACGGGAGCACCGGCCCTGCCACCGTGCGCAACTGGTGGCCTCCAGCCCCTCTGCAATTCCAACCCTGGGCTGCCCCATCCACAGCCCCGCCAGCGCCCTTCAGTCCTGCCCTGCCCCCCTGCTCTTCCAAACCCGAGCCCCTCTTATTTCTGCCAGTGCCCCTGCATCTGGGCCCACAGCATCCCCTGCCATGCCAGTCCTCAGCCTTCCCACAGCGGGGCCAGTCCAGAGCCGCCCCCAGCCCATCCCTGGGTCGTTCTCATTGCGCTGAGCTTTGCACTGGGCTGTCAGGACGCACCCGCGGGTGGGGGCAGCTCAGCTGAGCCCGCCAGACTCCCTTCTTTTGTGACTGTGAACCTGACTCCTGTGCTGCACCGGGGAGCTTGGGCCCGGGAACTCGATAGGAGCCCTGCAGTGCAGCGTCCACATGTCCCGTGCTAAGCGCAGACCCGCCCCCCGCTCGGGGGTCCTCTCGTCCAGGTGGGGAAGTTCTTCAGCGAGGTGGACGCTAACTTGATGTCTGCCCTGTACAACAACTCCTTCTTCACGCGCAAGGAGTCCTACGACTTCCAGTCGGTGTGCACCCCGGAAGCCCAGAGCAACACGGGAGCAGCCCCCCGAGGGGTGTTCGTGGTGAGTGCTGGGCCAGGGGCTGTATCCCTGAGAGCCAGGCAGGGCAGAGCAGCCAATCAGAGCAGCAGAAGTCCTCCCAGAATGCCCGCGGGTACCAAGGCTGGGGTGATGCGTCCAGAGTCCTCGCCCAGAGCCCCGGGTGCTGCGTGCCGGGGGGCGCAGGAAAGGGCTGCTTTCCCCCTTCTGTGTCTCACGCCTTGTGCAGCACAACTCACCAAGGGACAGCTTCCCCCTTGGGGCAGAGTCTTAAATAGCCTCTTATCTCCCACACGTGGGCTCCCTCTAAGCGTGCTGGGGCTTTGTCTTCACGTGGCCTGGAGAGGCACCAAGCTCTGTGCGTGTGTGTGCGCGATGGGCTGTCACCTCTGGGCCCCTCTAAGGCACACAACGGAGTTGGGGGGACAGCGAGCCTCACCCAGGCCCCGTTACGCCCCAGCACAACAGCAGGTGGTGCCACCCTCCTACAGGAGCTGCCTGCATGTACTCAGGAGCCACCTGCCCATTTCCCAGGTACACCCCACCCCCAAAGTTACCCTGTCTCACCTGGCATAGGGAGCCGTTCCAAGTAAGCTCATCCTTTGGCGCCTCCCCCTCAGTGTGGGAAGGATGTGCCCAACACGCTCGCGTTAGAGCCGGCCGTCGAAGGCACCCTGCTTTAGAGCCGGTCAAAGCAAGTGTGTTAACGACAAACGCCAGCATGGCTGAGAGTTCCAGCAGGACGGGACTTGACGCGACACTCTGCCCCGCTGGTGCCAGAAGCAGGCTGCACGTTCTCAGGGCACCAGCTGCACTTGCTTTGCAGCTTGGGCTTCCCGCCCCACTTCCTGATGTAGCCTTTCGATAGGCCAGGAACCCTTTGTCCCCAGAGCAGTTCCCAGCCCATCTTGTGTTGAGATCTAGATACCCAGCCACTGTCCCAGGCCAATATATACTTGGATCTAACGCAAAAACTCCCACACTCACCCAAAAACCTTTCGCTCTAAATAGCTAAAGATCTGTTAGTTAAAAGAAAGAAGAGGGTGAGAGAGAAGTGTTGTCAATTACAGCTACTGGGGCAGCCAGCCACGTTCTGTGCTGACTCCTGAAGGTCTGAAAGTTCGGGTTACAGAGTCTTAGTTACTGGAGAACTGTAGATCCGGCCCGCGGAGGTCAACATGCTGGGACATGGGCCCTTGGAGACAGGCCCCAGCACAAAGAAGCAAGATCCCAGCCCAGATGGAGAGTGCTAAGCCCACCTCATGGTTCTCTTTTTGCTGGAGGCAAAGCCCTTTCTCCTTCCCATCAGGCCCTTGGGGGTCAGACTCCCCTGACCCAGGTGAGCCGCTGTGGCAAAATGCCACTGGTCGCTGGTTTGGCCAGCCCGCGCATGGCAGGTGGAGTCTGTGTCTGGGCAGCTCTTTTCAGTTCGACTGCTCAGCCCGGGTCATGGGGCCAGTGCGCTGCATCCCACTGACAAGTCCCGAGCATCTGGGATGTGGATTTGGGGTCTGAGCACCTGGTTCCCCCCCATTGTTCAGCCCATTGTCCTGGCTGAGGCTCAGGTCACACCTCCGTTGGGAAGCTCAGCATTCGAACGTTTTCTAACACAGCTCCGGAGCCAGGACTGGTAACGTGCCGTTACCTACCAGCACGCTCCAGAGATGTGAGTAGCACGCCCAGACCCAGCTTCCATCAGCTGCTTCACACGGCCCCCTGGGCACAGTATTTGGGGCCAATAGACACGCTGGACACACGAAATGGCTTCCATATTTAATATAAAAATCCAGTCATGTGACAGGGCGACGAGCAAACGGAGCCCCCTGGCCACGTGGCTGTAGCACCAGCATCTCCGGGAGCAGCGTCTTTCCCACCCTGCCGCCCGCTGGCTTGTTGTGATGAGGTCTCTGGACGGCTCTGCTGACATGGCGTTTCCTTCTCTCTTCCCAGCCTACAGTGGCAGATTTCCTGAACCTGGCTTGGTGGACGTCAGCGGCCGCGTGGTAAGGCCCCGTCTTCCTCAGCATTGCTTCTGCTGAGGTCTGAGCACCCAGCGGAGTGAGACTGGGGAGTGGGGAGGTTGTGGGATCTCTGTCATTGGAGATGTTCAAAAGCAGGTTAGACAAACACCTCAGGGATGGGCGAGATGGTGCCTGGTCCTACCACGAGGGCAGGAGACGGGGCTTCATGTCCTCTCAAGGGCCCTTCCCGCTCTCCAGGCTGCGATGAGGCAGGGTGACAGGCTGCTAGTGACAGAAGTCAGGTGGAATAGCGCCCACCTGATCCATCCTGTCCCCTGGACTGGAGAATTGCCTACAGTCCGTGCTTCTGGGGCTTGTCACTTGTCTTCTAAATCTATGGGGCTTCCACCACTCGCTCTGTTCGGGAGCGTCCTTTCCCGCCTAAGATGCCGCAGGATCAGAAAATGTTCCCTGAGATTGAGCCTGCATCTCCATGTGTCCATTTCAACCCCCGTCTCCTGGTCCTTCCCCTGCTCTGGTGTTTTCAGAAACAGCATTAGATACTCCCATTAGTCAGCATCTTTCTCTCTGTCCCACACACCCAGGCACATGCACAGCCCAGGCAGCATTTACACATTTCTCTGGACAGGTGGGCGAAAAGTTTCAAACAGGGATGTCAAAAATTAGGTACTTAAATAAGTTGCTTCGTTGACTTCATTGCAGGGGCTCAGCAACACAGGTCTGAAAATCCAGCCAGGTGGCCTTACGGGTCTGAATACGGACTTTCCTCACCCAGATTTGAACATTGTGGTTTTAGTGCTCGTCCCAGCACTGTGATGGTGCCCAGGTGTAGTGGGGTTTGGTGCGCCAGGAGCGGTTAGCTGGCTCTGTCTGGCTCTGTCTGTGTGGATGGAGAGACACTCGTAGCCGGTAGGACGCCTCAGTGCCATCTTACACTTGCTCCTGCAGAGCACATGCGCCTGCTGTGGGCGTTGGGTAGGAAAACCGTCCTTGTCAGTAAGTGGCACTTCGAATCCCAGCCAGGTTTTGCCCCGTGTGTGTTACTTGCTCCTGTCTGAGTCAGTGACGTCTCCCGCCCAGTTCCACTTGCCGAACGCAGGAATTGCTTGGAGCTCCGCACCCGGAGGAGGAGGAAACTGGGGAAAGGAAGCACTCGGGCTGGGTCTCTTCGGCTTGGGTCGGATAAATGGGGGAGTGGGCTGGGCTGGGCTGGCCCTTGTGATGTCTGAGTAGCTCGGAGCCAGGCAAACCCATCTCCCTCACAGAGTGAGAGGAGAAGCGTCTGCTTCTGGCTCCTGACCTAGTGAGCCGTGTGTCAGGGAGGGGTTAAACTGGCTGCCACAGGGGGAGCAGCCCACAGCCGTGTAGTCGGTCCTGAGCCTGGCCTCTAGTGCTGGGTTCTCAGAGGCCTCTTGCATCAGCCAAGCGCTCTGTGTTTCCCTTCCCCAAGGTCTCTGTTCCAGCACCTCTTGTATGGCCTCACCTACAGCAGCTGGTTCCAGTCGGGTAAGTCTTGCCCTAGCTGACGCTGTGCCGCAGCAGGACGAGGGGAACGAGGGGTAAATGCCAGGCCTGGCAACAGAGGGGAGCAAGCAGCTGAGACCAGTACTGCCCCCAGCTGATGGGCTGTCGGCTGGCCCCGGGAGCCCCTGCAGCAGCCGGCCCCAGCGTGGAGATTCTGGAGTACCTGGTTTTGCTTCCCAGGGTATGGGGCTGGGTGGGTTGGCTGCTTCCGAGGGACTTTGGGAACAGGGCTCCTGCCGGGGGTGGGACGAACAGCCGAGGGCGTTCCGCCTGTGGTGTCCCACCTGGTGTGTCTCCTGTCCCTCTTGGCAGAGGACGTCACAGCAGACAGCATGGAGGCCAGAGAGACCAGCTGCATCATGAAGCAGACGCAGTATTACTTCAGCACGGTCAACGCCACCTACAACACCATGATCGACTGTGGGAACTGCTCCAGGTCAGTGCAAGGGGGAGCCTGCGGCGCAGGGCCCACAGCAGCCGCCACTGCCTGGGAGCCAGAGCCCAGTGCGCAGGGGCATCTCCCAGCTAGGAGCACAGCCTCCGTGGCGGGGGCACGAGGGGCTCTTTCTCCTGCCGAGGGCTCCAGAGGCTGTGGGTGCTGGAGAGCCCGGCTGTGCAGGAGGAGGAGGAGGAGGAGCTGGGCAGCTGAAGAGCCGAGCAGTGAAGATGGCCCTGTGGGTCCCCTCCAGCTCCTGTTAGCAGCAAAGCCAAGCCGCTCGCTGAGCAGGAGCCACCAGGCCCCCCGAGGAGGCTCCGTCGCCTCTTTCCACATCAGCTCTGCTCCTTGAGAGCGGCCCGGTCGCTTTGCAGTAGCACCCAGGCTGGACCAAAGGCTGGCCCGGAGCAGGGGCAGTGCAGCTCGAGGCATCTGCAGGCGTGAGGCCCCACGCTCATGCCGTCAGCCCCTGCAGGGTCACAGGCGGCTGCGGGACGTCACTGCCTGCGCTTGTGCGCTTGGGTTTGTGCCATTTGGATGCCGAGTCCCTGGTCCAGATCGTCAGTCCCCGAACCATCGTTAGCCAATCAGACCCTTCCGACCAGACAGCCCCTCCCCGTGCCCAGCCAGTGAGGAGCTGGGGAACCCTGACGCCTGGGAGAGGGACCTTCTCTTCCCCGTCAGGTTCCCTCTGGCCTCCCAGGGCCACAGGCTGGTGTGTTGTGTGCTGGTCCCAGGCTGCCGCTAGACATGTCTGTGCAAGGGGCCAGTGTGAATGAGAGCCGAGTTTGTTACATGGGTCACTTTGACTGATCATAATTCAGCCAGGTTAGCCAGTGGCCCGTTCCACTCTACCACGGGACCGGCGTGCCCAGACTACAGGCAGCCCAGTGCCAAGCAGAGCTCCATGGGCCGGGCTCTGGGGAGGACGGGGCCCACCCAGCTTCCCCGCGCCCAGGGGCCCATGGGGTTCCACCAACTTCAGCACCCCTGGAGCCCTGCCGCTCACCATCCCCCGGGCTCTGCAGCCTGCCCTGCATGGGCTCTGCTCTAGGTCTTGCCACCAGACTGGTGCTCCGCAGCCACCTCCCGCTGGGGCTAGGTGGCCAAGTGTCCCAGGTCAGATGGAGCAGACAGCCTTTGCGGTTGTGGTGTCTAGTCCGGGAGAGCTGGCAACGCCAGGATGACGCAGCCAGGGACGGCAAGGGGCATGCACAGGCTGGGGGGCACAGCCCCGCACCCCCCACCCAACAAAGAGTTCCAGCACCACTGAGCTGTAGCCTCTCCGTGGGCAGCTGCAGCCTCCTCCGGGCTGCCCAGCCTGGGTGTGGCCCTTCATCTCCTGCCTGAGCGACACGTTGCCCTGGCTTGGGCAAGGCTCAGGCCCTGCCGGCTCAGGAAGAAGCGCAAGCTGGGAAGAGTCTTGTGTGCATGTGAATTAATAATAACCACTCTGATTCGGCTGCTGGGCCACGATTGCTCACGGATGCCCGAGAAGCAGTTGTGCTCCCCACCGACCGCCTGCCTGTGTCCTTCCCACACCAGTGTGGGTACAGACAGCCCCATGGGCCCAGTCTGCTGCGTGTGAGGTGTGCCCCAAATCCTTCAGGCTGCCGGGGCTTTGTTACATTGTTACATGGGCCCTTTCCCCTCTAACGCCCAGCCAGCAGCATTGACACCCGCCTGAGCCCTCTCAGCCTGGCAAGGGAGGACTTGGCCTGGCTGCACGGGGCCACCAGATGGGGCGAAATCTTTGCACCTGAACCTTGCTTGGCCTCGCATGGGAGGTCACCGAGGGCAGGGCTGTAGTGACCCGTGCTGGCTTGCAGGGCTCTGGGTCCCAGATCAGCCACACCAAGGAAGACCTGGAGTCGCGGTGGCTCAGGGCTCCCCGCTCACGCTGACAGGCCTAGCTCCGCTCTGCGGGAGCAGCACCTCGCAGACAGAGGGTGCCGCCCCGGAGACAGGACCCAGGCTAACAGCTGTGCTCCCTCCCTCAGGCTATTCCACGCCCAGAGGCTCACCAATACCAACCTGCTGTTCGTCGTAGCAGAGAAGACGATGTGCAGCCAGTGCGAGTCCACCCAGCTCCCTCAGGCGGAGATACGAGGTATCCTTTGAGGGGTGTTGCGTGGGGCTTAGCAGCCCCTGCCACGGCCCAGGGCATTGGAGAGGAGAGGAGAGGCGCTTTCCCGCGGGCGGATGGTTCAGGGTGGAATTCGCCCCCCTCCGAGGGCCAGTACAGTGCCTCAGGTGTGCCAGCCACCAGAGCCTGCCAGCTCCAGGAGAAGCCCAAGTGTCCCGGGCTAGGGCAGGATCCCCCACCACAGCCCCAGGTCCTTAGAAGCAGCTAACACAATCCACAGCTCCACTGCCCCTGGAGCGGATTGTGTCTCTGCCTCACTTGACCTCAGCTTTCAGCTCTTTCTCCTTTGGGCCTGCACGTGTGAGACACCCAGCGGGTCTCCAGGCCAGGTGAGCAGAGAGGAATGGTTAAGGGAGCTGGGACTGTCCTCCCTGGGAGCAGGGACAGCTAGCAAGACCACCTGGCAGAAGGCTTCAGAGAGAGGAAAGGGACTGATGGCAGCGGGTGGAGATACCCAGTTCCTGCTAGAGGAATGTTCAAGGCCCCAGCGCAGTGTTGGGCACCAGTGAGGAGAGACGGAACCACGGAGAACATCTTGGCGGGTCTCTGTCCTTCCCTAGCCTCAGACCTCCTGAAGTCCCTTGCGTTCTGGGCGGCCTCCTTTCCCATTGCTCATCTTCCATAAGTCACCCACCCGAGCCACTTCCTGCCCCTCTGCCCTCACTCCAGAACTGTCTCCACACCACCTGGTTTCCTTGACATGCAAAGCTCCACCGAGAGATCCAAACCAATGCGAGCTGGTGGACAGGCCCCGGTACCGGAAAGGTCCTCACATCTGCTTCGATTATAATGCAACGGTGAGCAGGGGAGCCGGCTTCAGGGGCTGCAGAAGAGGGGGACTGGGGAGCAGGGGCAGGGCGGAGGCTGTGTGTGGAGTCTGCTGGGGATGGGCGTTAACAGTCATGCCAGGCACAGGAGATAAGAGCTCCCCCGGCTCAAAGCTCGCCTGAGGCGAGTGCGTCTGCACCAGGCTGAAGGATGTCAGCACACGGGGACTGCCTTGGCCCTGGGTCCCGTTGCCAAGTGTGTGACGATCCTGCCCTCCCGCCTGCCCGATCCCTGCAGAAACCCATCTCCTCTTTTGTCTCCACAGGAAGATACCTCAGATTGTGGCAGAGGGGCCTCCTTCAAGCCCTCCCTCAGCATCTTGTTAGCCCTGCAGTTGCTGCTCCTGTACTTGACTGCCAGCCGCCAGCCTCTGCCCTTGGCATCTTGCCTTTAAAACATCCATGTGGTCCAACCCATCCATTGTTCTTTTCTTTAAAACCATCTCCATCCCCTCCAGGCATGCAGGAAACGGGCAACTTCTCCTCCTCCGGTCACTCTGGTTACACCTTGGCTGTGGCTCATGAGGACTTCCTCTCGCTCCACCCGGGAGCCTGGAATATCCTTTCGGTTTTCGTTTGCTTTGTCTCCCACCTGGCCTTGCTTTTCTAGCGTCTCTGTGCAGCAAGGTGGCAACCAGTGAGCTCAAGCAAGACTTGGGGAAATACAAGCCATCCCAAGGCTTCTGTTCTTCAGACAGTGAGCGTCCTTGAGCTCCTCACTCCTTGACCCTGTCCTCTCTCTTCCATGGAGCTGGTGGCCAAATTTGAAGAACAGTGACCTGGCTTTTTGGTTCCATTTTCTTTTTTCCATTCTTGTTTCCCTCACGGAACCCGTGGAATTCTGGGAGGTTTTGTCATTTCCGTGGACAGGCGTCTTATCATGTCACTGTCTTAAAGTATTGAAGTAACACCAAGGCCGGATTACTCCTGTGTTTGAGATAATCTGCCCTCCCGCCCTGCCCATCCAAACGGAAACTCAAACAGAAGAGAGAAAAATGGTGTTTTCTTGCCAAATCAAAACAGATCTTGTTAACTTCTCGGCAGTCGCCGTGGCTTCTTGAACTCCAACAACAACCGATGTCGTAGTTTTAGGACGTCTTCATTTGCTGCCTCATGCTCCCCAATCCCTAGGTGCTTTGCAATGCCATCCTGTCTGAGTCTCGCATTATTTACATCCATCTTATTCCCATCTCTGATTATCATGTCGTAGCCTAAGGATTTTAAAGCAGATCTTTCTACATCTACTTTCCAACGTTTTAGCCTGAAGAAGTACAAGTGTTTATTGTCAGCAGCAAGGACACACACACACACAAAAAAAAGAAACTTGAATTGAACGTCATGGTCAGTATTATTTTATTTTGGTGGATAACTCTGGAGTGGGGACATGGGGAGGAGGAGCCGAGACCTTCAGAAGCCATTTGTGTTCATCAGTCTAGCCCTGGTGTAGAGCAGGTTGACGTAAGCATTGCTGAGAACTTTCTGGCCCGTGTTGTCTTCTCATTCCCGCTACAGCCCAGCCTCTCCCTGGACACTTGCAGGAAGATGGGTCACAGGGGTCTCTCTCTCTGTGGAGCAGACAGCCACCATCAGGGCGGGCACACACCACTCCTTTGAGTGGCGTGTCCTGGTTCTGTGCCCTGCACACTCTCCACCAGGCACTTAGAGGTGTCGAGGATCCAGGGGGACTTTTGAAACACCCAGGGCCTGGCTAAGGGAAGGTGCTGAGCCCCCGCAGCTCCCTTTGACATCCGTGAGGTTCAGCACCTCTGAACACTCCAGTCCAGGCTCATGTCTGGCGTAACCATGAAGTGAGACACCCTCCCCCGCCAGCGGCCGCTCCAGAGGAACTGGCCTCTGGGGCAGCGCTGCTAGTGGAGGGGCATCCCTGAGCTGAACCCCCAAACGGGCCATGTGCTGCCAGCATGTCGCTCCCGTTGACTGTGCCCCCGAGGGAGGAGTTGGACCTCGCACACCATTGCTCGGAGGTTGCCCCGCGTGAGCCTGGCAGACACTCGGGAAGGGGCACACTAGTGAAGGCCGTTGGCGAGCAGCAGCCAGCGCATTCTAGCCCTGACGTCACCCATGGATGCAGATGGCTTCAGATGTCCCCCTCCCGCCCCGCAGGCCGTTCAGATCTGGTTTGAGAGGAGAAGCTTCTCGGGGCACCTGCCACTCAACTCACGTTCCCACCAAGGGCCCCTCCCCTTGTCTTCACAGCAGCGTGTTCTATCTCTGGGGCCGGCTTTTGAACTCCTAAGACCCCTCCCCTCCCCTCCCCCCGAGTGGGGCCCAGATGGGATGTCAGAGCGGCAAGGCGGGGCCCCTCTTGGGGCTTTTGCCAGGCACAGGCAGAGATAATCTAATGCCATTCAACACAGGCTCAGCCGTTCTTGGGTCCCCTCCAGCCAAATATCCCCTTTGCCGTTTTGTTTGGGGGGCCAGGGAAGGGGAAGGGACCCTCGCTCATTGCTGCTTCCCGGGTGGGCTCTCAGAGAGGCAGCTCAGTGCAGTGCAGTGCAGTGCAGGGAGCAGGGCCGCGTGCTTGTGGCTCTGTGCAGTGCGATGCCATCCCAGCACTGGAGCACAGTGGTGGGAAAGGTAACGCGGGTTCCTGTGGCGTCAGGCAGCTCCAAGGGAAGGGGTGCGACGCAGTGCAACACGCTACCCTGCTGTGCAGTTTTGTGGCTCAGTGCAATGCTTTGCACCATAGTGGAGTGAGGCAATGCAGTGCACCAGAGAGGAGCGATGCAGCTCCCCACAAAGTGGTGCGCTGAAGTGGAGTGATGAAGCTCAGTGCAAGGCAGTGCAACAGAGTGAGGCTTTGCAGCTCGATGGGATGCACCAGAGTGGAGTAATGCAGCTCAGTGCAATGCAGTGCACTGGATCAGAGCGATGCGGTGCAGTGCAGTGCAGTGCACCAGAACGGAGCCGTGCAGCTTAGTGCCATGCAGTGCACCAGAGTGGAGTGATGCAGCTCAGGGCAGTGCTGTGCACCAGAGTGGAGCCACACAGCTCAGTGCAATGCAGTGCACCAGAGCGGCATGATGCAGGTCAGTGTAGTGCAGTGCACCAGAGTGGAGTGAAGCAGCTCAGTGTAATGCAGTGAATGAGAGCGGAGCAGCGCAGCTCAGTGCAGTGTAGTGCAGTGCAGTGCCACCTCAGTGCAGCTCAGGATAGCGGAGCAGAGTGCAATGCCAGCAATGCCATGCCATGCACCATGATACATTTGGAATAGATACAGATCCCTCTCTGGCACATCCGCTGGGTCGTCTTAGCTTCCTTTTTAACCCTTCTGTGGACTGGCCGCAAGGCTGCCGGCTCAGCTGCATCATTAGCAAGGACTTCGTCTCCTGGCACACTGGCAGCCGAGTGCCTGGAAAGGAGACCTTTCTGACTCCATGGCTTCCCTTTCTGGCCCATGTCCCGCTGCTTCTAGCAAAGATGGGCCCAGCCATTGCTGGCCTGCACCCCTCGTCTCACCCTGATCCCTAACTCTTGGCGCCTGAGCAGAGGCTGCCAGACCGTGCCAAATCGTGCGACTGCTTCGTGACATGGGCAAACGTCTGGCGGGGACCCACTGAGCTTCTGCCCCACCCTTTCCTTTTGCTTCTTACCCAGGTGCAGTAGCATCCCCTGGGGGACAAACCAGCCTGCAGCCCGGGAGTGCGTCCCCTGCTCAGCAGCACGTAGGACCCAGAGGCGGAGGGAGAGAAAACAGACGTAGGCTCCTCTAGAATCTGCTAGATTTGGGGGGGGTGACATCCGGGCAGGAAGAGCCAGGAACCAGGGTGTGGCATTACTCTGCCGTGTCTCCACAAAGGAGCCCCATTCCGAGCTGGCTGTATGAACTACCGGCGTCGGGCCTTTGGGCAATCACGTCTCCCTCCAACACACAGCCCCGTGGCTGTCGCTGGCAGCTCCCTCCGGCTGGGAGAGGTCTGCCTGAGCGTGCTGAGCAGGGGCTCGTGCCAAAGCCGGGCTGGTGAGCGCACGGGCCCGGACCCCCTGGCATGGCAGCTGCTCTGTGCTCACTGTCGGCCCCAGAGGCGGGTGGTGCCAGGCTCAGAGTCCTGTGTGCTGCAGGTCTCTGGGTATCCCCTGCCACGGGGCAGCAGCAGGGTTAGCCAGCCCAGGGGCCAATTCGTGATCCCGGCACGCAGGCCTCACTGGTGGGAGCAGCTGGCAAGGCGCCGTTACTCATTACCAGTGGGGACAGCGGTGGCTGGCTGGGGCAGGAGGACATTGGCTGTGGGGAGGAGAGGGGTAGTTGTGGGCAGGGCTGAGCCAGGAGCAGAGAGGTGGAGGGTCTCTCCGCCACATGTGGCAGCTGAGCTGTGCCCAGCTGGCCGGTACGGAGAGGGCCCAGTGGCACTTAGAACCTGCTGGCGAGTCGTGGGTCTCTACCCTGGGTTTGGCCCGGGGCGGCTGCCAGCGCTGACTGGCTCTGCGACTGCTCTGATCTGCAGAGGACCACCAGCTCCCAGCACCCCAGAGAAGCCCGGCTCTTTCCCACCAAGCGGCCATGCCCTGAAAGGAGACGGTAGCCCCAGCAGTAGTTCTGGGTCAGCCCCTGTGCCATACCCTGGATCCAGCCTGCACTACAGCTCGATGCCCGCTGGGCGCCATACCCTGCGATGCAGCCCAGTCACATCCGCCCCTAACACACACCTCCGCGTGTGCAGGCACACCCCCTCAGGTGCACAACGGTGCACACTCGTGCATTGACTGGCCCGTGCACCAAATTGTATGCACACTGGCGCCTCCCGTCCCACGTGGGTACCCCGCCTGTGAACACACATGCCCAACACATCCTCAGGTTCATGGGCCCATGTTGCACCCGGCTGTTACCCACAGCCCTCCTCCAGGAGCCTGGTAGGGCCATTCCCTCGGCACCTCTCTGGTGCGGATGCCACCCCTTCTGTCTGCAGCTGAGGGGCAGGCAGGCCTGGCAGGGGCACAGGGAGAGAGGCAGCTTCCCCCTTGAATTCCCCGGACTCTGTCTCTGTTTTCCCTGGAGGACTCTTACGAGATCTCCCCCATTGTCCCCTGTGCTCCTCGGCTCTCTCCAGCCCCAAGGCATTTCAGGGAGGTCTCCCAGTGAAGTGCCAGCAGGGCAGAGAGCAGGAGACAAGGTGAGGTGGTCAGGGAGAGCAGGGGCAGCACGTGGGGGCAGACGGGGCAGAGTGCGGAGGAGGAGACAGCGCAGCAGGATGGCGCAGTACTGGAGTGACTTGCCTGGGCTGGCTGTGGATGGACTTGCTGTTGTGGGAGATGTCGAGGAACAGGTCAGAGGAATACCTAACAGCGAGGGGAGAAAACAGGCAGTTTTCTGCTTGGTCGCAACAACCAGCTGGCTTGTTAAGAGTCGTCTCTGGAGTCAGGAGTCAGATCCAAAGAGGTGGGTCCTTCCCAGGAAACCTCCTCCCCTAAGCAACATATTGGTTAGGCTGGAAGATGCGACGGGGCTGCTTGTGACTTGCAAAGCTACAGACGGACATGGCTGCACTCGGAGGGATGACCTAGATGGTGCTTGCTTGTGCTGTCAGTACAGGGACTGGACTGGATGACGTCTCGAGGTTCCTTCCAGTTGTTGTGTTCTGGGAGTCGATGAGTCCGTGGCTGGGGCAGAGTGCACAGGACACAGTGGGGAGGGGCAGGCGGTGAGCAGGACAGAGTGCAGTGCATGGGGTAATGGCGGGTGCAGGTGGTGAGCAGGGCAGAGTTCAGCAGATGAGGTAATGGCGGGTGCAGGAGGTGAGCAGGGCAGAGTGCAGCGGATGGGGTAATGGCTGGTGCAGGCGGTGAGCAGGGCAGAGTTCAGCAGATGAGGTAATGGCGGGTGCAGGAGGTGAGCAGGGCAGAGTGCAGCGGACGGGGTAATGGCTGGTGCAGGCGGTGAGCAGGGCAGAGTGCAGCGGACGGGGTAATGGCGGGTGCAGGCGGTGAGCAGGGCAGAGTGCAGCGGACAGGGTAATGGCGGGTGCAGGCGGTGAGCAAGGCAGAGTGCAGCGGACGGGGTAATGGTGGGTGCAGGCGGTGAGCAAGGCAGAGTGCAGCGGACGGGGTAATGGTGGGTGTAGGTGGTGAGCAAGGCAGAGTGCAGCGGACGGGGTAATGGTGGGTGCAGGCGGTGAGCAAGGCAGAGTGCAGCGGACGGGGTAGTGGTGGGTGCAGGCGGTGAGCAAGGCAGAGTGCAGCGGACGGGGTAATGGTGGGTGTAGGTGGTGAGCAAGGCAGAGTGCAGCGGACGGGGTAGTGGTGGGTGCAGGCGATGAGCAAGGCAGAGTGCAGTGGACGGGGTAATGGTGGGTGCAGGCGGTGAGCAGGGCAGAGTGCAGCGGATGGGGTAATGGTGGGTGCAGGCGGTGAGCAGGGCAGAGTGCAGCGGACGGGGTAGTGGTGGGTGCAGGAGGTGAGCAGGGCAGAGTGCAGCAGACGGTAATGGCGGGTGCAGGCAGTGAGCAGGGCAGAGTGCAGCGGATGGGGTAATGGCGGGTGCAGGTGGTGAGCAGGGCAGAGTGCAGCGGATGGGGTAATGGCGGGTGCAGGTGGTGAGCAGGGCAGAGTGCAGCGGACGGGGTAATGGTGGGTGCAGGCAGTGAGCAGGACAGAGTGCAGGGGGCGGGCGTGAGTACAGGGAACCACAAGGGCAGAGCTGTGCCACGTGCTCCCGCCGAGGCATCTGAACTTGCTGTAGGTGGTGAGGGAGCCAGTGAAGGGATCTGGTGCTTGTGCCGGCTGGTAAGGGAGGAGAGGAGCTGGGGTGACCCTGGGGGTCGGCTCAGGGTGGGCAGGAGACTGGGGGGGGGTTGCTGCCCTGCCCCGTCCCACCTGACAACACTGCTGGGGATTGGAGCAGACCTCACCTCCCCCTGAGAAGCTCGTCTCCAGCGCAGCACTGGAGGCTGTGTTGGTTTGTGAATAGCATCATCTTAGCTGGGTGAACGTACCAGGCACCCCTCATGCGGCTGCCAGTGGGGGCACCATGGCCTGCTGGAAATCAGTCACCCACCCTTCTTCCTACCGCGTTTGTACAACTAATTCAATGAATCCAACTCGGGGTGGGGGGTGGGCAGGGGGATGCCACGGACCTGGCCGATTTACCCTGTGAGCCAGAGGGGCGGGGGGCGGTGGTAATGAATGACTGGGTTAATTAATGGTCATTTTGCTTGTAGCTTTTTCCGTGTGTGTTTGGTTAAATGTCTCTGGGAAACGTGTTTGAACAGATGGCTGGCTCTGTGTTACTGGGAGTCTGTGTAATTCTATAGTCTAGTTAGGTGCTCATTTGAGAATATGAGAAAAGCCTATACATAACTATAAATATATATATATTGTATTTTACGTTTAAGAAAACAAAAAACCCATGCGAACAAAGCAAACCACTAGGTAGTTGTTCAGCCGGGATCCAGTCCTGATCATTCCACATCCGAACGCTTTCTTCCGCTCGTTGGAAAGGTTGGGTTTTTTCTTCGTTTGATTTTATTTGGTTCTTTTTTTGTACAGAAGAGTCGGAAAAGTTTAAAAAAAAAGACAAAAATCTTTGTAAAATATTGTGTGTGTGATTCCTTGTAAAATATTTTCAAATTGTTTATTACAGAGGATCAGTTATTAAATAATGTTCATATTTTCACTTCACACGTGGTGCGGTTTTTTTAACTGGGTTTGAATGGACGGGGCTGGGGCTGGGGTGTCCCACATGCCGGCGTATGTCACTGCCTCAGCAGAGGGTTTGCTGCTGCTTGGCTCTGGGAGGCTGCAGGCCAGTGCTGCTCTAGTAGAGGTACAAGGGAGGCTGTGCCCTGGCACTCAGCTGGCAATGGACATGCCTCTTCCAGGGCCAATGGCCAAGCCCAGCTGCCCCTTGCTACCCACGGGGCCCCGACGTGGAGAATGCAAGCGAGCAAATGGTTGGTTCGGGTCTGGGGCGTGCTAGGGTCGGCGAGCCAGAGGGCTGGCTGCTGGAGGTCCCTGCGCCTCCACCCCTCCCAAATGCACCCCAGTAGCTCAGTCGCTGGCCCTTGTGGCTCCGCGGCTGCTGGTTTACAAAAACCCAACCGCCCACTTCCTGCTGGCTGCCCCACTGGCAGCAGTGGGAGCCAGGCTAGTGGAGAGTTGCACCACGCCCGTGCGGGGAGAGGGAGAAGGTGCCCTGGGAGAGCCGAGGACTGAGCCAGGCAGGGTGCCGCGGAGGGGCAGGGCAGGGCAGCCTTGCTCAGGCCCTGGAGGCAGGGCGCTGCGGGGCAGTGTTTGGGGGAGCAGCCCAGGGACAAGCTGGCATAGTGGGAGTAGAGGGAACCTCATCTGGAGCTGCTGCCATAGGGCCCCTGGGCCTGGGAGAGAGGTTGGGCCCCACCCCTCCACACACCCGTGCAGGGTCCCCCCCCCAGGAGGGGAAACCAGCTGCGGGGGCGGTTTCCCCCACCCTCCAGCCTGGCCGCTGACGAGGCTGGCTCGGCGGCTGGGGCCCTGCCTCTCCTGTGGGGAAAGGAGTCACAGCGACCCTCGGAGCCAGAGCCACCGGCCAGAAGCACGAGACCCTCGTGGCCCGAGCTTTGTCACGCTCGAGGAGTAGCTTCGGCACAGCCTCGCCCCAGTGACCGGGGCTGGGGGAGGGAAGCTGTGCCCTTGGGAGCTCGGATTCTCCTAGGGCTGGGGCCGCACACCAGATGCGACAGGCAGAACTGAAGCTGCGCACTCTGCGCTGGCAACAGCAGGGCACGCAGGAGCCCTGCCTCGCCCTAGGGGCCTGTGTGCTGAGGGGCCTCTTGTTGGCGCTGGGCTTTTAGGGGACCATGGGGGCAGACTTTTTGACCGGAGGGCCATAGCTAGGTGTGGAAAGTGTAGGGCAGGCCATACAATTCAGAGCTAGAGGCCCTGCTGGCAGAGGCACCATGGCGGCCGTACCAGGCTCCTTTGCCTGTGAGGTGTGAAGGGTTTATTGGAGCTGGTCTGGGCAGTAAGACATTTAACAGCCCCATTTCATGCTGTGACCAGCGTTCCCTGTCAGCTGAGCACTTCTGCAGCTACGCAGGAGAAATTCAGCTGCAGCCCGGCTGGTCAGCAGCGCACCCAGAGCCCGGAGTGTGTTTCTATTGGTGGTGTACATCCGCGCATGCCTTGGTGCACATAAAAATTGTTCCGCACGTGGCTAGAGAAAATCCACCACGGATGGAAGAGTGGAGGGACATCGGCTGTGACCCCAGGATGTCAGCTGGTGGAGTGACTCAGCCACATGAATCTGGGCTTCTCTGTGGTGGTGGGTTCTTGGTGCTGTCGGCAGGTTGGAGGCTTCACGCACAGCTCAGTTTCCCACCCAAGCTTTCCCCCGCCTGGAGAGCCAGGAGAAGCCCGTGAAGGACAGCGGTGAGCTCCCAACAAGCCACGCCTTGGGCAAACAACAGCCCTGGGAGGTAAAAGCCAGTGAGGCTGTGGGGAAGGTGCTTCTGCAGACCCTGTGCTCTGGTGTCTTCTTTGCAACCCTTTGAGTCACTGATTCCTAGCTCCCAAGACCAGCAGGGACCCGAGATCATCTACCCTGGCCCCATGTGCATCACAGGCCAGAGCCCTGTCCCGCAGTCATTCCTGCAGCAACCTCCAGTTTTGAGAGAAAAATTGCAAGTTCCCTGCAAACTGAGCACGGCCCAGGAGAGAGTCAGGTACAGCCCAGCTGGTTAGCAGAGTGCCCACGGCCGGCTGCGTGTTTCTGCTGCTGGTGCACATAAAATTCATTCTGCCCACGGATGGAAAAACAATAGAAGGCACCTGGATGAGCTCCTCAGTCACCTTCCTCCCATGCCCAGAGGCCCCAGTCCACGAGCCAATACTGGCACTGGGTGGTCCTGCCCTGAGGGGTTCACAGGTGGCTTTCCTGGCTATCTCCTGAGACTCAGGGCCTGCCGTACTCTGACCAGCAAGTGACTGCTGCTCCCAGCCTTTGAAAGCTGCAAATTCCCCAGAGGGGCCACCTATTCCTCTGGACAGTGTAGCTCCATGAAGGAGCTCTCAGCAGCATGAGGACAGGCCGGTAGAGGGGAGGGACCCCTTGACAAGATCAGTCCCCACCAGGCTTCCCCTTGGCCCCAGGCCCCAGGGCAACCCCCCGCAACCAGTGCCGGGGTAACCCCTCTTGCCACTGGTCCTGCCTCCATTCCACTCCACCTCTTCCCACCCCATTGCATGCCTCCCCCAAGCTCTCTCCCCACATGATGCAAGCGGAGGGCCGGGGCACAGGATGGCAGCATGAGTCATTCCCCCGCACATACACACACTCACTCCCATGGGTGGCAGGAGCTGCAGCTACCCCACAGCCTGCTCCACCTCGCCGCCCATCTCCCGGGCTGCTGCCCCCTGCTTCACTGCAGCAGTGGGAAGTGGAGTGCCCTGGCCCTCGCCCTGGCCCTGGCCCACTCTCTGGCGCAATGCAGGAACTGGAAGAGCTGGCCAGGGCCAGGGTGCGGTGCTGCCCGCTTCTCTGCAGTGGGGGCGGTGTGGTGAGCTGGAGCGGAGCAAGCATCTGGGTAGCTGCAGCTACTGTGGCTGTGGTGAGCGTGGGGGGCCTGACTCCTGTGGCCACCCCACCTTAGCCCCCACCATGGCTCATGAGGGAACCATCCTGGCCTTAGGGTGGTTGTGGTTGTTGCTGCGGGGCCCCCAACACACAGAGCAGCTGCCCTGAACTGGCCTGTGGCTGGGGGCTGTGCCCTGTGGTTGGGGGTGTGTGCCCCAGGCTCAGGGGTGGCCAGGTTTGCAGAGCTGTGCTGGGGGGGGGGTGTGCCCCACGCACAGGAGGGGGGCAGGTTTGCAGGGCTGTGCCCAGGACGGCGGGGGGGTGCCCCACACACGGGAGGGGCAGGTTTGCAGGGCTGTGCCCAGGAGAGGGGGTGCCCCATGCACGGGAGGGGGCAGGTTTGCAGGGCTGAGCCCAGGACGGGGGGTGCCCCATGCGCGGTGGGGGGGGGCAGGTTTGCAGGGCTGTGCCCAGGACGGGGGGTGCCCCATGCGCGGGAGGGGGCTGGTTTGCAGGGCTGTGCCCAGGAGAGGGGGTGCCCCATGCGCGGGAGGGGGCAGGTTTGCAGGGCTGAGCCCAGGACGGGGGGTGCCCCATGCGCGGG
Source organism: Carettochelys insculpta (assembly GCF_033958435.1). NCBI lineage: Eukaryota > Metazoa > Chordata > Testudines > Carettochelyidae > Carettochelys > Carettochelys insculpta. The sequence goes on along the minus strand of NC_134147.1, from coordinate 1,938,226 downwards.
AGGGGGCAGGTTTGCAGGGCTGAGCCCAGGACGGGGGGTGCCCCATGCGCGGGAGGGGGCAGGTTTGCAGGGCTCAGCCCAGGACGGGGGGTGCCCCATGCGCGGGAGGGGGCAGGTTTGCAGGGCTCAGCCCAGGACGGGGGGTGCCCCATGCGCGGGAGGGGGCAGGTTTGCAGGGCTGTGCCCAGGACGGGGGGTGCCCCATGCGCGGGAGGGGGGCAGGTTTGCAGGGCTGAGCCCAGGACGGGGGGTGCCCCATGCGCGGGAGGGGGCAGGTTTGCAGGGCTGAGCCCAGGACGGGGGTGCCCCATGCGCGGGAGGCGGCTGGTTTGCAAGGCTGTGCCCAGGAGAGGGGGTGCCCCATGCGCGGGAGGGGGCAGGTTTGCAGGGCTGAGCCCAGGACGGGGGGTGCCCCATGCGCGGGAGGGGGCAGGTTTGCAGGGCTGTGCCCAGGACGGGGGGGTGCCCCATGCACGGGAGGGGGCAGGTTTGCAGGGCTGAGCCCAGGACGGGGGATGCCCCATGCGCGGGAGGGGGCAGGTTTGCAGGGCTGTGCCGAGGACGCGGGGTGCAGGGCCAATCCAGCGCACGTTCATCGTTGGGGGACCAGCCCAATAGCAGGGGCTCAGCCCTGTGTGCACAACTACCTCCCACGTGCCCCGGTTTCGCACACTCGCCGCCTGGCCCCCGGCTCCCCCACACCCCAGCGCCCCCTCCCTGCTGCAGCCCCGCCCCAACACCCTGGGTCAAGGCAGGGGCCCTGGGACAGCTGCAGCCCTGGGAAGCTTCACCGCACCCAAAACTACAACCCCCGGCATCCCTTTCGCCAAGAGCGACCCGGCGGCCGGCCAGCGCGGTGCATGCTGGGACTCGTCGTTCTTCCTTCCTTTCCGCCCGACGGCAGAGCCCCGTCTCGAGACTCCACCTCCCAGCGTGCACCGGGCGGGCCGAGGGCGGCGCGCAGGCGCAGTGCTGCTCCTCGGCGGGGCGGTGAGTGAGGCGCCGAGTGGCTGCGGCCTGGGCCTGGACCGGGGCGAGGCCGGGCAGCCCGCTGAGGGGCACGGGCGTGGGAGGGGGCGCCGGGCTCGGCCCCCCATTGAGTGCGGGGCGCCGGAGGGCTGAGGGGTCGGAGCGGCGGGGGAGAGGTGCAGGCGGGGGGGCCGCAGGCGGGGGGGAGAGCGGTGGGGGGAGGGGCTCAGGCGGGGGAGGAGAGCAGTGGGGGGAGGGGCGCAGGCGGGGGGGGAGCAGTGGGGGGAGGGGCGCAGGCGGGGGGGCCGCAGGCGAGGGGGGAGAGCAGTGGGGGGAGGGGCGCAGGCGGGGGAGGAGAGCAGTGGGGGGAGGGGCGCAGGCGGGGGGGGAGAGCAGTGGGGGGAGGGGCGCAGGCCGGGGGGGGGAGAGCAGTGGGGGGAGGGGCGCAGGCGGGGGGGGGAGAGCAGTGGGGGGAGGGGCGCAGGCGGGGGGGGGGAGAGCAGTGGGGGGAGGGGCGCAGGCCGGCGGGGGGGAGCAGTGGGCGGCAGCGGGCGGGTCCCTGGCCGGCGGGCTCCGTGAGGCTGATCACAGGGCGGAGCGGCGCTGTCACCCCCCACCCCGCTGGGCCCCTCAGCACCGCGCTTGGGCTGCATCAGACGGAGGGGGGGCTGCATGACCCCCCCGGGAAGCACCAAGCCCAGGCCTCTGCCCGGTTCGGCGCCAGAGCACGTGGGTCCGGATTCAGCATGAACCGGTACCTCCCGGTAGCCCGGCAGCACTTCCTGGCCGCGCTGGCCAGCACCAGCGTGGTGGTGAAGTCCATCTGCGCCACCGTGGTCCTGCTCTACTGCCTCTCCTTTGCCGTGGACACGACGCTGGGGCTCGGCGTGACGCCCGGTTACCTCTTGCCACCCAACTTCTGGATCTGGACGTTGGCCACGCACAGCCTGGTGGAAGAGCACGTCTGGGACGTTGGCATGAGCTTGGCCACGGTGGTGCTGGCCGGCAGGCTCCTGGAGCCCCTGTGGGGAGCGCTGGAGCTCTTGATCTTCTTTGCAGTGGTGAATGTCTCTGTTGGGCTTCTAGGAGCCTTTGCCTACTTCCTCACCTACGTGGGGTCGTTCAATCTCTCGTACCTGTTTAACATTCGTATCCACGGCATGCTGGGCTTCCTTGGCGGCGTCTTGGTGGCCCTCAAGCAGACCACGGGGGACAGCACTGTCCTAAAGGTGCCCCAGGTGCGGATGAAAGTGGTCCCTATCCTCTTGCTCCTCATCCTGGCTGTCCTGAGGCTGACCACCCTAATAGAAAGCAACCTGTTGGCTTCTTACGGCTTTGGAGTCCTCTCCAGCTGGATCTATCTCCGTTTCTACCAGCGCCATAGCAGGGGGCGCGGAGACATGTCAGACCACTTTGCCTTTGCCACATTCTTCCCCGAGATCCTGCAGCCCGTGATTGGTTTGGTGGCCAACTTGGTGCACGGCCTTTTGGTGAAGGTCAAAGTGTGTCGGAAAACAGTGAAACGTTATGATGTGGGTGCTCCTTCCTCCATCACCATCAGCCTGCCTGGAACAGACCCACAGGATGCTGAGAGGAGAAGGTATTGTATCTTCCCTTGTCATATATCAGTTGGTATGTTGCATGAATTCACAGACTCAAACCAAGTGTGTGATTCTCACTAAAAACGAGCTGTGATGAGTTTTAATAAGCCAGCAAAACTACGTGGCTGCAAATGACTGTCTGGGATTAAATGTTGGGATTATTCTAGAAAAGGGAATATTTGAAAATCTGCCCCTCCTCGACTTGCTTATCTCCCCCGGCGTTCCGGGATCTGCATTTATCCCCTGCATTGGACATGAGGGGTGGCAGCAACTGTTGTCTCTGCTAGAATTTTTTTCCATGGTGCAGCCCTCTTGGTCATAGCAGCAGTGAAGATGCTGGTGGGGGACGGCTGCATTTTAGGGCCCATTTTTACGTAGAGCAGCTCTGCTGTACACATTGGTAAAAACATGTATGTCTTGGGCACGCTAGCACTCCAGCCACCATTACTGCTAGTGAAAGGGCACCAATGCGGACCATGGGATGTTGTGGGGAGCGGGATTCTTCCAGAGACAAGGTCTCTCAAGGGGAGTTCACTTCTTACCATCCGCTTTTAAAAAAGTTGTGAATTTCCAGTGCCGAAAAGGATGAAACCACCCAAGGACCAAAACCTTCCATCATGTGGAGCGCGCTTCAGCAGTGAGCGCCACCTCCTCCTTCCGTTTAAGACTCCAAGGGAAGCTGTTGAACCTTCCTCTTTAACATTTTTTTCCTAATACGTGGCTTAGATCTTTGCCACTCTAATAATCTCATCCCCATGCACATGCTTAACTTTTCAGCGCAAGTGTTTTCCTTTTGGAATCAGTGGGACAAAGAATCAGGAGTCTCATCAGGGCTGAGGCCTTAATTTGCCCTTTGTCCATCATGCTGCCTGCCCTGCTTGCTCCTTCCTCCATTTTCCGGTGTAGGGAAGAAAGCTGAGTCAGTTTCATGGTGTTTCTAGTCACTTTCGCTTCCTGGCTCTGTTGAATCCAGGCAACTGGTTGGATTTTAACTCAGTGGCAAAACAGTTTTAAAAGAAACACCGCAAAGGCAGTTTTCCGTTGTCGTGAATCATTTTATTCGGTCAGCTTTTGCACACATTCCCTGTAACTTCCCAGTTGACTCTGTCTCCCGGGCAGTCTGGTCATGTGTTCCCAAAGCGAGGGAGGCAAGAAACTGTCACATTTTATTGTCTTCAGTGTAAACATTTCCCTGTGCTGTATTCAGGTTAGTCCTGTTTGGGGAAGATAAGGCTTGGAGTGATGGGAACGGATCCAAGCTTTTGCTAGACTAGAGCTAATCAGGTGGCAGTCACCTGAGCAGCTGCCGCAGGGGTGTGGTTGCCCACTTTGTAGTTTCTCATAGGCTGTGTGTTTAGGGAAGATTTGCTTAAGTAATTCTCAAGCTGGAGCATTCAGGGGTGCAGTGGTGTTAAGAATCTGCTGAAAAGAGCTGCCAATCTAGCATGTTCTTCTTAAAGACTAGGCTGACACAATGGAGGAAGATAACTATGACAGGTGCATTTCTGGGTCCTGTGATGCTCTGTGCCTTCTGCTGGAGTCTGCTCAGACTATTTGGCCCATGGCCAGGTTAGGTCGTCGGGGTTGCGGTCCAGTCTCAGGTGCTCTCCACCTGGGCATTCAACAGGGTGGCCCATTCCTTAAAGCAGGAGTCGTCATATGCCTCTTGCTGCAGCAGAACAGGTGTGTGTTAAGCCTGTTGAGGATCAGAGGGAGGTGACAAGGGGTTAAATCCTGTCTGAGCCAAGTCAGGCCTGTGAGGAGGCTTGAGAATAAAACCAGGGTCTGCGGCTGCCCACCCCACTGCACGGTGTCTAGTCGGCGGGGATTGCAGTGCAGAGGGAGCTCCTCCGTCCCTCAGAACTCCTTCCACGGGCAGGATAAGCAGAGCCCCTCTCAAAGGTGCCACCCCGGCCAGGGAGGATTAAAAGGAAGGCGCTCTGCTGGGAGCACCGGTGTTGTGGAGGGTCCCAGTAGACGGGACGGAAGGAGTTGAAATGAGCTCGCATGTCCAGGTGCAGAGGGCGGCTAGTGTGGGGAAAGCAGAAGACTGGACTACCCTGTGCAGGCAGTTCAGCAGACTGCTTTGTGCCTCTGCTCGAAAGCCCCCTCTGCATTCCATTTCCAGGCCACCTCCCAGTGCCAGGTGGTGTCCAGAGCACTGCTGGGTGGGCTGGGGCTTTGTTTCTCTTGGGCTGGGAGGGGCCCTGCTGGGAAGCCTGGAGGGAAAAGCAGGGCTTGGTTCCAGCGCAGGGCTGGAATTTACAGTAAAAGCCAGCGTACGTCGTTGCTGGTGCCCAGGAGTGGAGCGCTCTTAAGTTCAGTCCCGGCGAGGAGGACAGCACTTCCCGCTTCCTTTCACCTTCCCTCCTGCCTGCCCTGGGCGTCTGACATACCCTGCTAGCCAGATCCTTTGCAGAGCCAGCACCAGAGGTGCTGGTGCTATTGCCTCGCAGTAACTGCTGGCAGAGCGTGAAGTGATTTCGCAGCGTTTCGGATAGAGAGTCGGTCCATGCGCTGCCTCAGAGAAGGTGGGACAGGTCCTTCCCCCTAAATCAGCTCTGGGAGAATAATAACATTGGCAAGTGCTGCTGGCGCAAAGCTTTCCTCTTCCTCCAGCCCAGCGAGGTCCCCAAGTGCTTTCTCTCCTTCCCTGGCCTCTTTGCATGTGCGCTTGGGGGCGGGGGGGGCGCTGTTGAGATGAGGTGAGGTGGAATAGGCCCTTGGCTCACACGGGTGTGGGACTGAGTCTTGTGCAGTTATCCCAGCCCTGCTACGGTCTACCCAGCCCCTCCTTGTCTCAGAGCTGTAGGTGGAGTTGTTCCTTGGAATAGGTGCACAGGGGCATGTTGTTAAGCAGCTTTAGTGCTGGTGAAGGCAGTCAGCTGGAGAGCCCAGGAGGCTGGGCCCAAGGAAATGGGGGGGCAGTGAGCAGCGGCAGGGCCAGTTCCCTTGTCAGTATGCCTCTGCCCCGCCTCAGCGGGAACTCGCCTGTGGGGATGAGGCAATTGTTCCCTCCCCCGAATAACTTTGGCAGGCTCTTGGACTGTGGCTGGGTGATGACCAGAAATGACTCCAAACCGAGGTGTCTCGTTCCTCTGGCCGCGTTTTGCACCACGCAGCAGTTTCTCAGGACACAGAGCGCTGCGAATGGCCAGCGCAGTAATCCACTACCGCCTCTGAAAACAAACATGCTTGTTGTGATGTAGATTAGATAAAGCGCTTGGTTTTGTGGCTACCTACATCCAAACCTCACTGGTCTGGCTTACTGCTTCCAGGAGGGTCAAATTGCCTTCCAGGCTCAGGATGGGACAGCTCAGCCCATGTTCAGCAGGCACCTCTCCCTGCCTTTCCCTCTCTCCTTGTTTCTTTGCTCCTCTTCCCGCTGCTGCTATTTCACTGCTCCTGGGTTTGAGAGGTGGGTGGGAAATGTTAATATTTTTGCAGGGTGTCACGACACTAATTTAACCGTAAGTTCCCTTATTAAATCCAAAGGCCAAATGGTATTGAGCCAGTTGCTTCCAACATGCCTAAATAATAAGCAGTTTATCACCCCCCATATGGTAACAGCAACAAGAAGTCCTGTGGCACCTTATAGACTAACAGCTGTTTTGGAGCAAAAGCTTTCGTGGGCACAGACCCGCTCCCTCAGATGCATGTCTGACAAAGTCAGTCTGTGCCCACGAAAGCTTTTGCTCCAAAACAGCTGTGAGTCTATAAGGTGCCCCCTGACGACTTCTTGTTTTTGCAGACACAGACTAACATGGCTCCTTCCCCCTCTGCTATGGTAACAGCACATTTATAAGTATTTGACCAAGATTTAGGGCTACCGTATAAACAAGAGACACTCCCTCTCGGGGTGTCATCTGTGTCAGGATCTACCAACTCATGTTGTACGAGTGTGTTACAGTGTACGCGTGTAGTACGTTAATGCAGTGTGACTTGGTAGATACTGAGACAGATACACTCCGCCTTCAGGGGTCCTCATTGTTGAAAGGTCAAAATGAAGAGACTTGTCCCCAGTGGGCTAAATCCGGGGGTCAGCTCCAGCCTAGGCAGACGGGGTGTGGGGGGGGTTAGCAAAGGACTCAGTGAAGAGATTTATGCTTTGTGTCCTTCAACAAGCCAGTGACGTCATTTCCCATTAGTGCCATCGGCTAAACACCAGTTGGCGTTGGCCCTTATTACCAGACTTATCCGGATAAGATTTACCACCCCGAGGCCTTTTCTCCCCTCCCTCTTGCTGACTGACCGTTTTTCTAACACACCCAGGGGTCACGTAAATTGAACCCTGGTGGGGAGGGGCTGGGAGAGGCCAGATTGGCTCATTTGAAGACAGATTATCTTCATTTGATTTCAGATCAGCTGCAGTCGCTCGTATGGGTCAGCGGCTGCCCTTTTAGACCTCTCCTCTTACCCCCTCCTTCAGTCTGGGAACCAGACATCCTCCCTTCTTCATTCCCTCTTGCCTTATCGCTCCTTATTTCATGCCCTTCCTTCTACTTGCTGCTCAGGGCCTCTCTGTACAGCATAGGCATTTTTCGTTTATCGAACGCAAACTAGCTCTAACCCTGTGATTTTGTATTTACCCTACAGTGGTCTCTTGACACCTCTGCTTCAGAGACCCTTTCTCCCAGCTGGGGGTTGCTAGGTTTGAGTGTTGCCTGAGGTGGCACTTCCCACCCGTAAGCAATGAGGGCCCCGTATCAGTGGCTCTCCCAGCTTCTTCTGGCCCACAGAATGCGAAGGCACACCTTTTTCCCTGGCCGGTGAGTGCTGTGCCCTCTGACCTGTCAGTCAGCTCCACCTCGGTTCACTATCCCTGCCCCTTCAGTCTCTGACCTCCTCCTGCCCCAGGATGAAGCCCCTGTCCCTCCTTCCCAAGTGGTTCCCCGGGGCAGCTGAACTGAAACTGACAAGGGGTGGTGCCAGTTTCACCCCACAGCTGTGCTTCCTGCCAGCATGCTTGGAGGAAGCAGTATGCGTGGGAGCAGCCCAGAGAAGATTCTCCCAGGCGGGTCTGGCCACTGGTTAACACAGGGCAGACTGTGGGGTAAGAGGTGCTCTCACACCTGCACCAAATTCCCTCTCTGTATGCCAGAATGCCCCACCCCTGCAGATGGCAAAGGTTCCCATTGGAAGAGCCGGGGGTTGACCTTAGCGGGTGAGTCGTCATTAATTCCAGAAAGCAGCGGGAGGGGGATGACTACTCAGGGGATAATGTTATCAGCAGAGAAGCAAAGGAGGCTGGGTGATCTAATGCTCTGGGCCGGCTGAGGCATTCAGTGAGTTGCTCTTGTGGTTAGCGCCTTGCCTGCTTCTCTGCTGGCACCGCCTTTCAACCGAAAGGAGAGGAAGCTGTGGCTGGGCCCCGCTGCCCACTGGGGCTCCAGCGGTGCCCCTTTGGAGGCACGGAGGAAGCTGTTGACTCTCCAGTCAGTCAGATTGTCCAAACATACCTCTTAGGAGCCACCCTGGGGGCCCTAATGCAGAGGCAGTGTTTGAAAGCCGGGCCTCTTGCCTCTGAGGTTTCCGAGCAGCGTGTGGGAGGCGAGTGTTCCCTTTCTGGGGCTCAGGCTGGCCGAAATCCTCCTGGTACCTAAGCTGGCTCTCTCAGTTGCTGCCCAGTCCCTGTTCGGATGTAATGATGCCGCGAGCCAGCAGCAGGGTCCTGTTCTGCAGCGAGGTGCTGTTGGGACACACCATAAAAGATGGTCTGTGTCCCCAAAGCCCTTGCAGTCTTATGGGCCCCGGATCTGTGCTGCATTTGCAAGGGATGTGCCCCAGAGCGTAAATGCCTGTCCTTGGGGAGGGCAGCAGAAAGAGGCCTGGGCTCCGCTGCTCTCCTGACTGAAGCCAAGATCCTGGAAGGCTCTCTGAACCCCACGAGTCCCTTCCTAGCCGCAGGAGGTACTTACCGGTAGCTAGGCCTGGGAAGTAACCAGGGGCACGTCGCCGCATTTCCCTGGCACCTGGGCGTCCACGCCCGCTGAGCAGACCTGGGCTGGGGTGTCGGCGCGTACTCCAGGCAAGAGCAGCAGAGTGAAGCTGGGGCGCAAACCCTGCTGCGTCTGCTGGAGATGGGCAACACGCTGGAGGCACAGGGAAGCAGCCTTAGCTCTTTGCTGCTGCTTCGGGCAGATGGGCAGAGGGGGCTGGACTACCCTGTAAACCCTTCCCAGACTGGGAGAAGCAGCAGTCAGGACACACAAGGGAGATCCCGGAGCCGAGAGGGGCGGCCTGGACAGATGGTGCACAGAAGTCCTGGGAGATCTACCCCATCCCCCCAAACTCCCATGAGGTTCCCAATATGCCATAGCACACCTTGTCCCCTCTCCCTGGGAGTGTGGAAAGCTGAGCCTGACTCACCCTGCATGTATGTCCTTGTCCTGCAGGCAGCTTGCCCTGAAGGCACTGAATGAGCGCTTGAAGCGGGTGGAGGACCAGTCAGTGTGGCCCAGCATGGAGGATGAGGAGGAGGATGGGGGTGCGAAGGCAGACAGCCCACTCATCCCTGAGAAGAGTCAAAGCAGCCGGGACGCCAGCGCTGCAGGGAAGGGAGCCAGCCAGGAGTCCAGCCTCATCTCCTTCGAGGATGCGCCGCCTCAGCTGTGAGCCAGGAATGCAGCCCCCCCTCCCCATCTCTGTGTCAGGGTGATCCCTTGTGTCTTCTCACAGTCCTGTCTGCTCCCCCGCCAAGCCGGCTGCGGGGAGCCCGGGACCTCTCCAGCATCCTTGAGGGGAGAGGGCTACCTCATTCCAGCGTTCAACAGCCCTACTTGGCTGCTGCCATGGCCCTGGGTGGTAACTGTTAGCCACTGCTGGCTCCACGGACAGGCTCTCTCTAAGGCTGGGGCTCTGGTTCTCCTCCGCTCTTCAGTGGTGGGGCAAGATTCTTCGGACACGAAGCTGGGTTGGGCACCAACCACCTGAGGGACGGAACCACTTGTGTCTCTTCGGCACAGGAAACAGACTTACCCTGACTGCCTCTGCGGTAGCAGGGACGGCTTTGTCTGGACAGTTGCACTCGACTCATCTGGCCTCAGGATTCGCCCTGTGCCTGGTCAGTTCCCTGGGTCGAAGCCTGGACGCCAGCCCACGAGGTGATGCTCAGAGTATCCCGCAGGCAAACTCAGCCAGTGGTGCAGCCTTTTCTCTGTTACTTTGGTGGTGGTTCAAAGTACTCTACAACCTCCTTTTACCCTCTCCCCGTTAGTTTTGTTACTGATCTGAAGAGCAGCAAGATTTTCTTATGCCCTTTGCCGTATTAACTCTTTCCTCTCCGGCCTTGAATACCCGGCAGGAACTGGCTACAGCCAATTCTTGGCACTTCCTGTGATCATTAGATAAGAAGCCTGTTTTGCTACCAAGTAATTGCTTAGTACCACCTCCTGGCTACTGCTGCCTACCTTGAGTTACTGACTGGGAAACTGGGGCCGCAGAGCTGGAGACTAGTCCCTGGACATGAGTCGGCCCTAGTCTTCAGCCCACGGGGGTTTCATTTCAGTTGTGTTAGTGCTACTATGTTTTTTCTCCAACTTCGTTTGCGGTGATTGAAATTGTAACGCAGGCTCTGAACTGGGGGGGCCTGTGTGCTCAGCTGCTGCTTGGCTGAATCATCTTTGCCTTGCTGCTTTGTCAGACGGTGAATCTCTCCCTCGGTGAAGATTCTCCCAACACCTGCTTTTTTCTTTTCTTTTCCTTCCCTGGGGTTAAAATGTTTCCCTTTTCCCTCCTCTGTGCTGATGGGCTTTTTTGGAGAGGGAGCTTCTCTGGCAAAGCTTTCCTTGAGAACTGGCCCCCAAAGGCCAGGCCACTCCAGCTCACATGCTTCCCTCCGAGGCAGTGCCCAGAGCGGGGAGTGTGCATGTGTGATGAATTTTTTTAAAGGACCACCCCAGAAGGTTTTGTCTACAGGGAAATAAACATACGGGAATTTCAGTATCAATAAACAATTATTTCAAAGAGCGTCTCTGGCTTTAATACGTAGCTCGCCAGATCCTGCTGGCATCACCCTCCCACTGTGGTTTGATCTGCTCTGCTTCCTGCATCACTAGCAAGTCCATGTGGCACAAGCTTTCATGCTGTGTGTTTTTCTGAGCCACTAATGATCCTTCGGCCACTGTAATCTAGATTACTGTTCGAGCGTGGCACACAAGGCTGGTTCTGGGGGGCTGAGGGCTTCTGGGATTCAGCTGGCATTGGTAGCAGGGGAATTTGGGGGCTGGGCTCTCACCTCTAGCAAGCCGTGCTCAGGTTCTCACCCAGCCCTGAGAGAAATCTATTCTGGGGCTCTCAGTTCCACGTCTAGACACAGGATGGCTTTCAGTCTGAGACCCCAGGACTCGACCGATGGGGTGCAGGTGGCTTAGCAGGAGGCACTGTGGGTTAGAAATGCGGCTTAGGCCAGGGCAGGGAAGGAGCAGGCCTGGAGCAGCAGGGATTGCTCCTGATCAGCATTAGGCTCTGCAGAACATTTGTATCTGGGGCCAAAGGGACTTTTCCTCCAAGCCCTGCTTCCAGCTCCATTTAGTACTCCCTGTCCACTCATGAGCAAGGCCTGGTGGGGCCAAAACCCAGCAGCAGGACCTCCAGCATGTGCAGCAGATGGGCTTGTGTGTCAGTGTGGGGTCAGTTAAACCAGGTAGTCGTTCCCCATGCTGCTGTGAATGCAGAAGCCCTCCCTCACTTGGGTGCATAATTTCAATTATTTTGTTCTGCCCCAGAGTCTGACTGAATCACCTCACTGGGGGTGTAGGTCTGGCAGCTGGGGAGGAGGTTAGACAGCTGAGGTCTTGGGCATCTCAAAGGCAGCTTAAGAGTTGGTTTTCCTGCTGAAACGGACAGTGAAATAGTGAAAGGCCCATAAAATTGTCCTCTCTGGGTGTGGGTGACCACCCTGAAGGGGGAAGCTGGCCCCACTCAAAGCTGCAGTTTCAGGCTGTCTCCCTGTGGCTGGAAAGTTCATTGAGGTTCTGGGTGCTGATTAGTCACCACGTGACCTCTGAGTCCGTAGTAGGGCCATGTGGTGTGGGGGAGGTCACTTCCAGGGGAGTCCAAAGGAACTGCTGCTTGGGAGAGCAGTGGCGAGAACTGGGCCACTTACCTAGGTGCTGATTTAGCTTTCAAGGCCAGAAGGAAGTACTGAGATCAGCTAGTCTGACCTGTGGCCGGGGAGAACTGTGCCACAAGAGTTCGCCTTTAATAGACCAGACCTTTAATGTATCCAGATGCGATTTAAAAATCGTCAGCGTCAGAGAATCCACTGCAGCCCTTGGGCTGATGTCACACAGGCCCGCATTCAGCGCAACGCAGCTAATGGCTTGTGTCAGTTAACACACAGGCCATGTGTTGGACAGCCTGCTGCCTAGGACTAGGTGCCATTGCTCCTAATCCCATTAGTCCCTTGATTTACCTGATTAAATGTGTCTCATTTACATGCAAATCTGCTTCTTTTTTAATCTTAAAGCAGCACCTGCCCTCTTGCTAAACGGGGTCCAGTTAATCCAAGGAAGCAGTGGCCCAGCAGCTTTACGGTTACTGGTGGAAGGGCGCCTTCCACTGCCAGAGCTCCCAAGAAAGCTGCTCCAGGCCGGCAGCTGCTGGTTCGGCCGCTGCATGTGACGAAGCACATCTCCCAGCTGCACCCGAGGTTGCTGGTGGTGCCCCAAGGCGGCCTGAGCCCCTTTTTCTTTTCCACAACTGCCAAGAAAAGCTAGTGAAACTGCCCTGCTCCTTGAGACTGGCAGGCGGAAACAATAGCACCACCCAGTACATCAGAGCCCCCCACATGCCCAGCACCTTCTGGGCTAGTGTCTTCACTGGTCGGGTAATAAGGGAGTTAGTCTGTGTCCCTTCCCATCAGCTGCCCAGGGGTAGGATCAAGCCATGACTGCCTAGGCCCAGGGAGCTGTTCAAACACGCCCTGCTGTGTGCTTGCTGAGGGATCAACGCACCCATCCCGCAGGGTTCCTCCGGTCTCTCACCCGGAAATCTGGGGCTACTGGGGGAATTGAAACCCAGACAGGAGCACAAGGCTGCACCTGCTTAGAATCTTTATTTGGTTTTAAAAAAACCTCAGGTTCCAGCTTCAGGGTCCTCCAGCCAGCTCTGCTCCCGCCTCCCCTGCCCCCCAGGGGAAGCAGGCTGCACCTCGTAAGGGGATTGAAACGGGGGCTGTGGCTAGCTGCAGCCTTGTAGCAGGGCTCACTGCAAAAGTGGGCGGAGGTAGCAACTCAAACCCCTTCTGCACCACAAGGGCTGCGGCACGGGGCTGCTGGGACCGCTCTGCTAGCAGGGGGTTCAGGGAAGAGAGCTGCAGGCACACTGGAGTCTGTGTGCATAACCCCCAACAGAGGAGGGCTCTGTCCGCCTGCTCCCCACAACAGCAGAACTGAGGCAGTGCAAGGGTCTAGGGAGCAGGCTGCCTCACCACCAGGAGCCAGGACCAGGCTCTGCTCACATGGCTGGCCAGGAATACTGCAATGAACCACTGGCACCATCTCTGAAGGTAGGTACTGCTGGGCTCCTGCCAGGGGTAATGCCCAGAGCAAGGAGGGGCCCCTGTGTGCTGTGCTGACTAGCGCCCCAGGCCCCAGACTTGCCTGGGGGGGTCAGAGGGCCCAACTGGACCTGGGCTCTTTTACCCAAGAGGTATAAAACCTGGTGTTGCTCCCAATGCCCGTCCCCGCACTGCCCCGCCCCAAGCTCAGTCCAGCTCATTTCTCCCCATCCCCGCAGCCAGCCTGGGCCAGGAGACCCTGGTACCGTGGGAGCAATGAGCCTGAGGTCCCCGTAACACCCCCGGTGGGGCACGCCCACTGCTCCCACAGCCCCAGGCAGGGAACGGCAGACCTGAGCCTGGCCCCAAAGCACATCCCAGGAAAGGGGGCAGGAGATGCAGGATTGATTCCCAGCTCCTTGCAAGACCTTGAACAGGTCAACTCCCTTCATTGTGCCTCAGTTTCCCCAGCTGAACTGTACCGACCTACACCATAGGAGGGCTGCACGGCCTGATCCGCAGCTGCCAAGTGCTGGGAGCTCCCTGGCGGGAAGGAGCTCTGGGAAGCCAAGGGGCTCTCAGCTCTTCCACGCCCACGGTCCCAGTTTCTCCTCCTGCACCAGTAGGGCACGTCCCAGGCCTGCAGACCCGAGCTGTCCCAAGGGCTGTTGGGGACGCCCCTCTCAGCAGCCGGTCTCAGCTGCTACGTGGCTGGAGCCCAGCTCGGCAGAGGACATGCCCTGGCCTAAAGCTGGGGGGGGCGGGGAGCCTCGCCACATACCGAGGGTCCCCTCAGCCAGCCTCTCCTGAGCCAGAGCAGCCTTGGGTCTTGCGTGGAGGGTCCCAGGCCCCTCTGCACAGCCCAGCCTCCGTTCCCTCATGTCCAACCCCGTCCCTGGCTGTCACGCCCCCACCTTAGCGTTAACCTGGGGATGTTCCAGCAGGGCCTCAGAAGAGCTCCTCCACCCAGGGGAGGGAAGAGCCAGGGCTGACTTCTCTCACCATCTCCCCAGCCCAGTTAGAGTGGGGGCAGCCTTACCCAGCAGGCACTGGTGGCTGCCCCAGCGCCACTAGCTTGAGCCCTCTGCACTGCAGCTCCTGCCCTGGCATTGGGGTGTGGGCCCAGGGCAGCTCCGTTCCCTGCTAGGGCCCACTGCTTGTCACACCTATAAAAGGGTGGGGAGGGAATTCCAGACCGGCCTTGTCACACAGGGATACAGGTTCCCACCACCACCACCAGGCTGCTGGGGAAAAGGCTGCGCTAGCTTCGAGCCCCCCTCCCCCGGCGGAAGCAGCAGCAAATTCCAGCTATAACCCTCCAGCCTGTGCTAGTCCCGGGTCTGAGCACGGACACCCAGCTGCTCGCCCTGCACGTGGCTCGGAAACCGTTAGCACCACAGCAGACCTGGGCTAATCGCTGCTACCTGGCTGGCCACTGTGCCCAGGGCTGCCAGGCATTCTGGGAAGAGCAATTCCAGGGAGGTGGAGCAATGCTACACCCATTTCCAGCGTCAACAGTTGTCAGAAATCTAGCCCGAGGGACCCTGCCCTGCCGACTGCCAACGTTCCTGGAGAGGCTCGGAGTCAGCTGGGCATCAGGGCTGGACCCTTTTGCGGTAGAGATAAGCGTTGCTCACCTGGTTCATGATAACCAGGCTGGTGAGAATGGGGCAAAGCACAGCCAAGTACCAGGAAAGGCCAGTCACTGCGGTGGTGAACCATAAGGAGCACATGGCCAGCATCAAGCTGGCACAGCCCAAGAGGTAACCCACCAGCCCCGACGTGGCGTGGTAGACCTTCATCTTGGCCAGTGGCCAGTTCTTCAGCAGCTTGGGGTAGAGAAGGGCCAGGCCGCCCGTACACTGCAGGCTGGCGTACAGCACGGTGAGCAGGCCCGTCAGGCCGTGCCAGGTGACAAAGTGGGCCTTGCCGTTGAGGTGCTTGTTGGCGCTGATGATGGCCAGGCCCAGCAGGGCGCACAGGAGGGCCAGCAGCTGCAGGGCCCAGTGGAAGCGCACCTTGGCTTTGCGGGAGAAGGAGCGGAGCAGCGAGCTCTCTGGGGAGAACGCCAGCAGGGCTTCTGTCATCACGAAGGAGAACTGAAGGGGACAGAAGGAGCAGGTCTGTGGTGGACACGGTACGGCAGCAGGCAGGTTAGTGCTGGCAGCCGCCTCTTTCTCTCCATCCCCACCGAAGCGCCCCCCTCCCCCGCTTAGCATCCCATCCCACAGACACCCCCTCCACATATCACCCAGCAACCACAGTGGAATGGCTGCCTCCTTCCCGAGAGGCCAGGGCAGGTTTGACACGGAGCCCCGTGGCTTGGGGCTGCAGCCAGCCATGCTCTGGGCACCCAGGGAAGGGGCTCACCTGCAGCTTGAGAATCCCAGGCCAACTCCCTGCTCCCTCACAGACCTCCTGTGTGATCTTGGGTGAGTGGTCAAGGGGCAGATTTTTAAAGGTACCTAACTCCTATTGGCCAGCGTGGAGTTAGGTGCCAAAGTACCTTTTAGTACCTGATTCTTAGTTTCTCTGGGACTCAGCTCCCCTCGGTGAAGCGGAAATATCACCACTTGCCTATCTCACAAGGGAGCTGTGGGGGAAATACATTACAGGCTGTCGGGAGCCCAGGCGCTAAGATGAGGGGCAACGTACAGGTGCCTCAGAGAGACAGAGTAAGTGCAGCTGGGCGCCATGTGTTCTGTTAAATTGCTCAGCGTCGAGGCTCTGAACTAGGAATCTCCCACTCCCCTGGGATGTAGCTCCACCTCACACACGCTACGGCATTACCACCAGCCTTTCCAGCACACCCACCCCCATCCCCCAGCAGCAGGCGACAGCTGAGGGGTGCAAAGCGTGGCCGGGAAAGGCCGGATGTCTGAGACTGGCAGGTTAGTCCTGCTGCTTTACCAAGCCCCTGCCCATCAGAGGCTGCCCTCGGATCCGGCGGCAGAAACAGGAACAAGAGATTGCATGCTTAGGGCAGAGGTTTCAGGGGTGTGCAGAACCCCAAGTTTCCAGGGGTTCCCCAGGCGGCCAAAGAATTTGTGGTTTACAACTTAGTCGCAGCTGCCAGGGCATTGTACCTGGCCAGGTGCCTGGACCACGCTTTGCTCACTAGCTCGGGAGCCAAAGCATTTTATGGGCCCTTATGTCACCCGAGTGGTGGTGCTGAGCCAGGAACAGATCTGGTTACAGCCTGGGCGAAATGATACCTGGACAGAGCATGAGGACAAGTGGTGGGCAATCAGCTAAGTGAGATTCCAAGCAGCACCTGCGCCTGGTATGATCCTCCCAGCTCGCGCAAAGCAGGAGGAGAACTCTGCCACTCGGACACAGCAGCAGCATGGTCACAAGCAGCCCCCACCACTAGCTGCTGGTTACAGCACAGGAGAGAGGCAAGACACAGCGCTTCTGTCAGACTTACCGCAAGCGACATTAAGAACGGGTGCCAGGAGAACAAGCCTGGAATGAAACGAGAGAGAGGAATGAGCCCTGTCCAGCTCGCCAGCTGACATGCCAAAACCACATCCCGCACGTCAGTCAGTGCGCGAACCCGCTCCGATCACCTGCAGCCGGCTGAGGTGGGATGGTCCGGTTCTCCTGGCACTTGGGAGACCTGGCTGAACCCTGGCTCGGTCAGGAACGGCCTGCACGAGCGGAGGCAAATCACTCTCACTCTGAGCCTCCTCTGTCGGGTGGGGGGGGCGTGTTGTGGGAATAAGCACACGAGGGGGGTGAGGCACTCGGGTAGCACCAGAAGGGAGGCCAGGTAAGTGCTGAGCTAGGCAGAGAACGGAAGTGACTGGAAAGAGACACATTTGTCGAGAGCACTTTGTGTCCCGTCACTTTCACCCATTGGGAGGATTTTCCACGCTGTGAAACGCGACCAGACCCGCAGTGGGGACTGGGGGGAAGTGGAGAGCTTGAGGCTCTTTCTGTCCATATCACAGCAAAACCGTTGGGGCTGAGGGAAAGCAGCGGGGTGAGGCTCGTGCGTGTAACATAACTCTTCCGTCATGGCTGAAAGCCGGCCTCCTTCGCTCCATTACGCAGGAGTCCGTGATTGCAAGAGACCCAGTGAGGAGGAGCTGGGAATGCAGCGGACCACAAGGGAGATGCACTGGCAGAGCAGGAGCCCCAGGACAGGACTAGAAAGGCAGGAGCATTGGGCGGCTGGGACGTTGCAGGTCAAGATTAACATACATTAGCCTAATGGGACAGGACTCAAAACAGCAGCAGGGGCTGCGGCTCAGGCTGGGGAGTTTGCCCAAAGGCTGCCTGCATCCTTGGGCCCCAGCCAGCGCAGAAGGGCTAAAACTGACCCCACCCAGTAGCTCTACCCAACCGCTGGCTTCCACTTACTTGACCCAGGTCTGGCCAGTACGGCCACAAAGACGGTGAATCCAAGTGAGACAAGGTGGGCAATGCCACCGGAGACAGCTCGCAGGGAGCGGTAGATCTGTGACTCTGTTTCGCTGGTGAGAGCCATCGTCAGGTGAGCCTGTCTTCTGCCGCTCAGCAGCAGGGCTCACACCGTTCAACTAAAGGGGCTGTCTAAGCAGGTGCCAGCTTCCCCGAGACATCCACACCAGGGACAGAACCAGCCAACAAGCACCACAAAGGTCCTTCCTTCTTAAGACGAGCAATTCACCGTCGTCCTTCTGCACAGCCGCATATTACCTAGAAAGCAGGAAAATGAGAAAAACAGAGTTACGTCCCAAAGGGCAACAGAGGGTAGAAATTAACACTAGTCTACAGAGGGCTCACTCAAGATCCCACCAGTGAATGGAAAGGGTGAGACTCCTGACATTTGTAAGAAACTGCAGGTACTCGCTGCTTGTTCGCGCCCTCATCGGCAAGGAGAAGCGTTCAGTTCCCTAGCAGGGTGAGGCAGGTCTTTCTGCAGGACTGGACGCAGGTCAGGGGTCTCGCTAAAAGAAATACGCCCAACCAGACAGTGACAGGGGTGCCATCCAGCACGGAACACGCTGCCCAGCTCCTGGAACAAGGGCAAACTGTAGAAGTGTCTGAACTTGGTCACCGGACTGTTGCTAGACAAGAGAGAACGACCTGATTTGGGGGATGTTAGAACAATCCCGAGGGACTCAGCGGAGCATCAGCCTGCCGAACCCATGGCCCTTTGTTCCAGGTATGCCGTTGAGAGCAAGGAGAGGAAAGGGATACGTGAGGTGGAGTGGATCGGCTCTATTTCATCCAACGGAGGAAGGGTAACGGAGGCCGACATGCGATACCCCCCTAGACCATTATGGGTCTGTAATACTTCTACGAGCACAGCTCGGTGACCCATATGTGGCTCGGCAAGGTCAGGGAGTGCGTAGAGGATACAAAGTATCAACCATCCCAGAGAGGCGTTAATACCTAGGCCAACTTCACCCCCTGCCAGGCCCGCTTGTAGCTTCTCCGCTGGTTCAGCAGAGACGGGACTGGCTTGGCTGCCAAGCACATTTAGACTCTGACAAATGCGCACCTGCCTGAGGGCCGCTATTTAGTCCTCACCCCAGGACAACAGACGGAAGGAGCTGTGTCATTCGTAAGCCAAAACACCCCTCTCCCGACTCTCGACCACCAATCCGAGCTGGCTGCGGAAAACCTACTGGTTCTGCCTCTTATCTCTGCCCTGGGAGCCAGGTGCTGCAGGTCAGCCCAGCTGACTCCGCAGAAGGCGCCTTTCCCGAGCACCTAACCCTACACAGGACAGCCGGGCCTGGAAAGCCAGCAAGTGACTCGACACCGCACCCAGCTCCGGTGCCAAAGTCAGCAGAAGTTTGGCCAGGACAGGCCAAGGAAGGGGCTGGTTTTCCTGTGACGCTGACCATCCCACTAGACGAACCGTTCCCAAATGAACACAAAGGCTTGAGGCACGTTCTCTTATGGGACCACGTGGGGGAACAAGCAGAGCACCCCCCCATTGTCAGGGGCACAAGACCTCAGGACCCAGCAGGGGAGATCGAGTGCAGGCTGGGGCTCCCGTGAAGGGGTGAAATTTGTGCTCCCGGGGGTACAGTGTAAATCCCTGCACCCACCTCAGTGTGAGGGGGACGCGGCCCTGCATCTCCGGTGCAAACCCCTCCCCACGCGGGGTCCCAGGGCAGGGATCACCGCAGAGCCGAGCAGAGGGAACCCAAGCGCCCCACCTTCACCTACCTGGCCCCAAGCTGCGGAGCGGCCACGTCCCTGCTACCGCCCGGGGCAGGATCGCGGGACCGCCGGCACCTGCAGGCCAGCAGCTCCGTGCTCAGCCCGGGTCCCTGCCCGCACCACCCCGCAGCCTCGGGGCGAACAGCGCCCCACGGGGCGCGACGCAGCAGGGAGGAGACCTGCGGAGGGGCTGGGCGGAGCACCGGGGGGGCCCCCCCGGGAGGGGAGGGGGAGGGGCGAGGCGGAGCACCGGGGGGGGAGGGGCTGGGCGGAGCACCGGGGGACCCCCGGGAGGGGAGGGGGAGGGGGAGGGGCGAGGCGGAGCACCGGGGGGGGAGGGGGAGGGGCTGGGCGGAGCACCGGGGGGCCCCCCCCCGGGAGGGGAGGGGGAGGGGCTGGGCGGAGCACCGGCGGGCCTCCCCCGGGAGGGGAGGCGGTGAACGCAGCAGGGGACCCCAAGGTCCCGGCGCCCGCTCCCCGCCTCTGGGTGCGGAGTCCGCGGGAGGCCCCTCACCTGATCCTGGAGCACCAGCATCTCCTACAACTCACCCGGAAAAACAACCCTCGCCTTCTGATTGGCTGTCGTTTGCTGTCACTTATTGTACTGACCCGCCCCTTATGCCTCTTAATGGCTAAGCTTTGCTGTCTATCACAGACAAGGCCCACCCTCCCGCTGTCACGATGGGCCTTTCGTCACCCTCCAGGGTCACGTGACAAAAGGGGAGGTGTTCTGTGCATCTCCGGGAGAGTCTCCAGTACGCATGCGTAGATCGGCCGCTCTGGCGTGCGCGCCCGCTACTGTGCGCATGCGCTTGTCAAAGAGGCGTTCGGGTGAGAGTGCGGCTGCGCCTGCTGGGGTAGCCGCCGTGTGCGCATGTGCGGAGTGGGGTAGGTGCTGGGCTGGTGCCTGCGGGGGTCCTGCGTTGCTGTTATTGTAGGGTCGCCGGGCGCGCTGCTTGCCTGCCCCACCCGCCTCCCGCCCCGGGGCGAGACAGCTCCCTGCCCCGCGCCTGCCGGGCCTCCAGCTGGGCGGGCAGCCGGACGCCTGGGTTCCCTCCCGGCCCTGGGCGGGCGGGGGTGCGGGGAGCCGGACGCCTGGGTTCCCTCCCGGCCCTGGGCGGGCGGGGGTGCGGGGAGCCGGACGCCTGGGTTCCCTCCCGGCCCTGGGCGGGCGGGGGTGCGGGGAGCCGGACGCCTGGGTTCCCTCCCGGCTCTGGGCGGGCGGGGGTGCGGGGAGCCGGACGCCTGGGTTCCCTCCCGGCTCTGGGCGGGCGGGGGTGCGGGGAGCCGGACGCCTGGGCCCTGTCCTCCTGGTGGGAAGGGAGTCTGGGGCTAGGTCACAGGGCTGGAAGTCAGGGTTCCCTTGCTTGCTGGCTGCATCCTTGTGAGACGGGCCCCCCCATCTGTTCTGGGCTATTGAGTGACCCCCCGCAGAAGAAGACTGGGGGGTGACTGATGACTCCTGCTGGACTGGGGTGCTGGTGCTCTGGGATGAGCAGCACTGCACCCTTTAGGTGCTAGCAGACGTAGCCGCGTACGCAGAAAGTGCAGGCGTCGGAGCTGTCCTGTGCGTAGGGTGGTCTGGTGCAGTAGTCCCGGGCTCTGTGTGGCCACCTTAACCGTCCTGTGAATGAGGTGGCCCCCATGTTAGCTGTGGGGCTGAGCACGGCCTGGGAAATTACCAGGGGTGGCCTGGTGCAGAGTGGCAGCTGGAGTCCGGCCCCCCTGCACTCGTCTTGGTGGCGGGAGCCAGAGCTACCCAGCAGCCTTCTCTGCTCCGCTCTTCCACCCGTCTCCCAGCCCGCTGTGCCCTGTTTCACCACACTCGCAGGAAGTGGAGTGTGTTCTCCACTACCCCGAGCTCTGCGTTGATGGGGGGAGAGGGCTGGGGCATTCCAGAAGCAGAACACAGCGGACTGGCAGATGGGGGGCAGAGCAGGGCTGCTGCATCATGATGAGTGCCGCAGGGGGTGGGCTCGACCCTCACTTCAGTCCCGTGCTAAGACCACAGTAATCCTCCAGCTCGCATCACGTGAGGAGGAGGCAGCTTGGGAGAAGCGGGGTGCAATGTAGGTTAGGAGGAGTGGGGCGGAGCAGGGGCAGGGCTCGGGGGAGGAGTGGAGTGGCTTAAGGCAGGGCATAGATAGGCCCTTTGCAAGGTTGCCCCGGTCTTGTGTCTGAAGCCGTGCAGGAGGGTGCTCCAGCCCCCACCCACCTGGAGGGCAGAAAATGTTCCATCAACATTAATTTACATTTAAGTCTGATCTTCAGCTTGACCTTTTTCAGGGCGGTAACTGGGCTAGTTTGTTCAGCAGAACCAGCGAGGAGTCCTGTAGCACCTGAAAGACTTACGTATTTTTTGGGGGGGGGTGTAAGCTTTCGTGGGCGTTCTCTGGTGCACAACATCGCTGTGCCATGGGCCATAGAATTTGCGAGTTTGAGCTTTGCAGCTAGAATCTTTGCAAGAAGTTCGTATGAGACTCTGATGCTTCAATTTCTTATTTTTGCACCTAAAACTCAGTCCGTGCCCCTGCTCTTGAAGGGGAGAAAAGGGTTTAAATAGTCCAACTCAAACCGCTTTTACTTGCAGCTGCTGAACTTTCGCTTTTGCCCTTGTATGATCGTTGCAACATTCTTGTGCACCTTTGCTGGTCAGCTTTCTCCTTAATGTTTTAACCGTGTGCCAGACCTGGAACTGAGTTGTGTTTTGTGTGCATAGTCATCTTCCAGTGGGCAGTAGGCGTGCGACCGTGTTGCTTCGCATGTGGAATTGTTGGTTTTGGAAGGAGAGGGAACGGCATGTTTTGAGGTGAAGTGACTTTGTTAAGGAGAGAGGCCCCAGCTGCAGCCACTGGTAGGGTGGTTGTGCCGGAAGTCCGTGCCTAGACTCCCAGTTCTGCAGCAAAAGCTGAGGCGCGCTCTGCGCTAGAGCGCGTGTGGTACCGCACGCAGCATTAAGGGAAGAGTCAGCGTAGGCCACACAGGCCGGATTTGCAGCTGCTGTAACCGAACATGGAAGATGTGCTTCCTGTGCACTGAAAATTCATATTCTTATTAAGCGCTTCTTATGGAACCAGGGAGGAGACCGCCAAAGAGAATCCACAATTTGGGGTTGCACCTCTTGCAGCGGTAACCATGGACGCCAGCAGCCGAATTGAGTGCATCTTCTTCAGTGAATTCCACCCGACGCTGGGGCCTAAAATAACCTACCAGGTCAGTGATCCCAGGGTGCTTGCTCCGGGCTCCAAGGGGTGTTCAGACAGGCAGTGAATGGAGAGGGGCCAGGGTGTGCTGGCTCCATCAGTCGAGAGCCTGCAGCTGGGCCCTGCGCGTCTCTTCAAATCAGCCGTGGCAATTTTGTGTCCCTCCAGAAGTGACTTTTCGCAGGTGCTCTTCTTGTCCGGCCTGTAGCCTGTTGCTGCCGTGAGACACTGGGGTTATATCTGTTGGCTCTTCACTGGTGCGTAACCGTTCCCTTGGCCATGCAGGTCCCAGAGGATTTCATATCCCGGGAGCTCTTTGACACCGTCCAGGTGTACATCATCACCAAACCTGAACTGCAGAACAAGCTCATCACCGTGTGAGTACCCCCGGGCATTGCACCCGCAGTCTGAGCGCCGAGCTCTCCCAGACAGAGCTGGGCAAGGCTTGCGCCCTGCCCAGCCGTTGCTAACTGTTGGACCCATCTGACAGCTGGCGGGTGGCCTGCATGCTGTCATTTGCGGATCTAGTCTCCATGTCACAAAACCCTCTACCACAGGTGGTACCTTGAGACCTGCTCGCTTCCGTCTCGAAGAGAAGCCGAGGGTGGAGCAGAGCATGGAGATGTTAACAAGCGCTTTCAACTGCCGTGATGGCGCCTCCAGATCAAGGGGGAGACACATGGGTTGGGAGAAGCTTTTTGTTGCTTGAGCATTGGGTCCACTCTTCTAAGTAGGGGTCTGTCCTGTCCAGGTCTGTCACCTTTCAGCAGTCCTAGCTCAAAGGAGAGGCCCACAGCTATAATTTGGCGAGTCCAGGTGTTCCAGTGCTGCTGAAACGAAGCTGTCAGTGCTTATGAGGAAACGCTGTTTTCTCCAAAGAGGCAGGAGCCTAGACTGCTAAAGGGAAAAATAAGAGGCCCATCACTCTGAATTGTAGTTGAGTTACCTTTGGCCCCAGTTCATTAAATCACCTGAGCTCCTGCCCAGAACCTGTTTGTAGTCCGTATAAGCATGGCAATGACAACCACAGGTTTTAAGAACTTTAATGCCACATGTGCATAAGATTTCAGTGAATTTTAACTTCCTGGCAGCTTTGCAGAGCTTGTGTTTCTCTATTAAGTGAATTCAGGCCAAAACCTTGCACTAACATTGTTTCTTATACGACTTGATTTTTGCATTAATTTTAACTCCTAAGCTGCTGATTGCATTTCCTCTCCCATTCTCTGAAAATGTGCTCTGCACGCAGAGTAAGTTCTGGAAGTCTGGGGGGATTTATTGTTTTTCTTCACACAGAAAAACCAAAAAGTTGCTACTTTAGAAGCAGAATCCTTCCCTGTGCAACCAGAGCGACGGCAGCTGAGGGCCTGTGACCCTTTTGCTTTGATAGGACTGCAATGGAGAAGAAGCTGATTGGCTGCCCGGTGTGCATTGAACATAAGAAATACAGCCGGAATGCTCTGCTCTTCAACCTGGGCTTTGTTTGTGATGCCCGAGCCAAGACTTGTGCCTTGGAACCCATTGTGAAGAAGCTGGCTGGCTACCTCACCACCTTGGAGGTCAGATGAGGCACTGAGGTGGCGTTCGGTACCTAATGCTGTTTGTCACTGATGCACAGAAGAGGGGCTGTAGGACAGTCTCTGGGGGATCCTGTCAGTGTGTCAGAGCCCCCGGGGTCTCAGCCTTTCTACACCGGGCAGCTCATGCCGCCCTGATGCTCTCCTTACACTGAACCTTCCCAGTCCTGTGTCCTCCGGCTGGGATCTCTACTCAGCTCCTGTGCTCCGAGGTGGGGAAAGCCGTCTGCCTCTGGGTCACCATCTCGGTGACTGGGTGTTCCACTGTCATCTCAGGTTTCCCATTGATATGGGGGTGGCCTCAGCCAGTCCTTTCCCAGTGACACATTCAGGCTCAGACCGCTAGGCCATATTTATACCTACGGTCTCCCAGCCTGCCCTGAGAGCAGACAGCCCTCCTCCTCCCACCTACCCCCAGCTGGGTGACCATGCAAAATATAGGGGAAACTGAGGCACGAGGGGGTCATAATACAGTACAGCAAATTCATTTTTGGTTACATATGAAACTACACTGGGGTGACGCTCTGGTTGTGCTGTTCGGGAGTTTGTCATCAGGTAATAATCCCAGTCGTGTGTGTGCTCTTAATCACCACTCATCCATTCCAAGGCTAGAATGGGCCGCTGTAATTGCATCGTCTGACTTGCTGACGCCAGCCAGAGAACTGCCCCACTCTCATTCCTAGAGCAGCTCTGTAAGGAAAACAGCCAGTTTTATTTTAAAAACTGTTGGTGAGGGAGACCCTGGGTAAACTGTCCCAGTGGTGAATTAAAAAAAGCACATTGTGCCACCCCCACTCGTCTTTGTTGGTACAAACAAAATGAAATGAGAGGTAACATCTCTCTCGCTCACTTTTCATTGGCCCTGACTTCTCATCATGGGAAAAACACCAGCTGCTTTTGCTTCTTAGAAATAAGGCAATTTTAAGTCGGACAGTTTTCACAACTGTTACTAAGAAATATGGGTGGTGCTTTTGGGTTCAGAACAGTACTTAAATAAGTGCAAGGAGGGTAGGTCCGTCCATGGCTACTAGCCGGGGTGGTGTCCCTGGCCTCTGTTTGCCAGAAGTAGGGCATGGTGACAGGGGATGGATCACCTGATGGTTCCCTGTTCTGCTTATTCCTTCTGGGACACCTGCATTGAGTGCTCTCAGAAGACAGGACACTGGACTAGATGGACTTTTGGTCTGAGCCAGCCTGGCCCTTAAGTGGGGATGAATTTAAAATTCCCTTTCTGAAGGAAAATGAGAGAAGCAGCGTGCTGTCCAAGTTCTGCAGGTGGCCGTAATGACTACAGGGAAGCTCGTAGTACTCGTAGAATAGCAATGTAACCTTCCCATTAAGGCCTTGACATTCCTGATCCTTCCCACGGACCGGCCAGCAAAGCCCTGGGAGATCAGACTTGACACCCGTTCTGTTTCTCAGTATTAAAAACAGCGAGAAGAAAATTATCCGGCCTCCTCCCAGCTTCTGTGCCTGTTCACAGCCCTAAAAAGAATTCCTTAGTGGAAATCCATTGACACCAGTGGGCATTTTACTGTTGACTTCTCCAGACCTAGAATTGTACCTCTTGATTCCGCATAACATTTCAGGGTGTAGAAGGCAGATTTGTCCTTAGCCGTATGAGCGACGGGGTTCCAGCGTCCAACTCCAGGTTAGAGAGAAGCAAAGGAAAAGTACCGACCAGCGTGGCCCGTGTAAGGGCCCCGCGGCGGCTTTGCAGAGCGATGGGAGGTAGTTTGCTGCTGGAATTCTCTGGCCTGGCGGAGGCTGTTAAGGCAATAACATGCTGTTCTCTCCTAGCTGGAAAGTGGCTTCATCTCCAACGAAGACAGTAAACAGAAGCTGGTGCCGATCATGACCATCCTGCTGGAGGAGCTGAACGCCACCGGGAGGTGTACCTTGCCAATAGGTAGGATCCCTGGACGTCCGGCTGTAATGTGGTGTGTCTCTCTGTCCCTGCCCAGCCTCACAATCAGCCCCTCAGAGCATCAGCTGACTAGTGTATCTCGGCTGAGGCAGGGGAGCCCCCCAGTAGCTTGCGGGAGGAAAGTCGGGCGTGCAGCTTTGTTTTGTCCTGTTGGAAGTGTTTCTGGCGTGGCGGTCGAGGGGTGCAGGGGAGAGGAGATCGTTAGAGGCACTGCTCCCTTCTCGCCGTCTCTGACGTGCTGATGGGAAGTGGCTGCGATTACAGCGCAATTGGCAGCCGCTAGGAACAAATGGGTTGGTGTGTGAGGCTCAAATCCTGCCCTGGCGTCGGATGGGTGCAGTTCCTGGGTGGTGCTCACCCGGTTCTGCCAGGGCTGACTGGCTGGGATGGTGGAGCAAGGCGGCTGTGTCAGCTAGCAGAACCGGACACGTTCGCTCCTCCTCCCCTAGACGAATCGAACACCATTCACCTGAAGGTGATCGAGCAGCGCCCAGACCCCCCCATCGTGCAGGAGTACGACGTGCCTGTCTTCACCCAGGACAAGGACGACTTCTTCAATGCCCAGTGGGATCTCACCACTCAGCAGGTCAGTCTGCTTAACCCAAGGGGCGGGGTTATAATGGAGTCATTCCCTGTCCCAGCAACTCAGCTGAGGAAGATGGGGGTTCTTGGGGTCATCGTGGCTAGTTCTCTGAAAACATCCATGCAGTGTGCAGTGGCAGTCAGAAAAGCAAACAAGCTATTAGGAGTCATTAAAAAAAGGATAGAAAATGAGAGACAGAATATTTACTGCCCCTATATAAAACCATGGCATGCCCCCATCTTGAATTCTGCGTACAGATGTGGTCTTCTCACTGCAAAAAAAGATATTTTGCCGTTAGAAAAGGTTCAGAAAAGGGCAACTAAAATGATGAGGGGTTTGGAACGGGTCCCATATCAGAAGAGGTTAAAGAGACTGGGACTTTTCAGTTTGGAAAAGAGGAGACTGAGGGGGATATGGTAGAGGTGTATAAAAATCCAAAGCCATGTGGAGAGGGTGAATAAAGAAAATTTATTCACTTGTTCCCATAATACAAGAACTAGAGGACACCAAATGAAATTAATGGTTAATAAAAGGAAGTTCTTTTTCACACAGTGCACAGACAACCTGTGGAACTCCTCGCCAGAGGAGGCTGTGAAGGCTAGAACTAGAAGAGAGTTGAAAGAAGAGCTAGATAAGTTCATGGAGGTTAGGTCCATAAAAGGCGATTAGCCGGGGGTAGGAATGGTGTCCCTGGCCTCTGTTTGTCAGAGGCTGGAGATGGATGGCAGGAGACAAGTTTGCTTGATCACTGTCTTCGGTCCACCCCCTCTAGGGCACCTGGCACTGGCCGCTGTTGGCAGATGGGATGCTGGGCTAGATGGACCTTTCGTCTGACCCCCTAATGGCCATTCTCATGTTCTAGGTGTAGCGGGGCTGTTACCTGATGGCCCGTGAACTAGGGGGTTAACCAGAGCTCAGTGACCCGGGCGCTCCCCCAAGGCTTAAATCTTTTGCTTGGGAGAGGAGGAAGAAGGGTGCTGTTGCGTAGGAGCCCCTAGAACTGGGTAGTTTGATCCCTTTGCCAGTTGCTGTGGTAACCCTCTGCAGAGCCTTCCCCCGCGAGCATGGGGTCAGTGGCTGTTGCTAGTGCTGTGCAAATCAAACATAGGTGCCCTGGCGGGGGAAGCGCTTATCCAGCGACCACAGCTGGCTAAAAGGGTGTTTAAATAGCGCGGAACTCCATGTGCCAACCTCAGATGGCAGACCCTGCCGGAGGGAAGGATGGACTGCAGAGGGATGTGTTTATAATGAATCGCCAGGCCACATGGGAGTCTCATTCAGCACAGTAGCTAGTGTCCATGTTAAATCTCTTCTGATGGTGTCGTTGGTTCATGCATGGGTCACACACCCAGGAAAATCCGTGCCTTCTGTCTTCAAGTCTGTAACGATGTAAGTTGCTCTTCTCCTCAAATGTGACTTGGAAGTTGGGTCCAAAAGTTGGCGGCTGTTAGAAGTGCAGGTGTCTGGTGCATAGACCCGTATCGGTGTCTCAGGAAAAGAGCTGTCTTAAGACAGAGCTGTTAGCGAGAGCATGTCAGTCGCTTAAGGGAAGACACATTGCAAGGATGTTGTGACTCTCCCCAAAGAAAAAGTGGTGAACACAGGAAACATAGAGCTAAGGGCTAGGGAAACCCAAACGCATCAGTGTAACTAATGCACCATTAAAGTATTCGGACAAGCCTGACTCTGTCCCATAGTGACCCAGCCAATGATGATTAAGGATGTTATTGCTCATGGTCCGAATCCCCGGTGCAGCTCGTTCTCCCGCCTTGCCTCCCTAGATCCTGCCCTACATTGATGGATTTCGGCACGTCCAGAAAATCTCAGCAGAAGCCGACGTGGAGCTCAATTTGGTGCGAATTGCCATCCAGAACCTGCTGTAAGTGCTGCGCGGGAAGGCGGAGAGCGGGTTCCTGATCAGAAAGGTCACACCTGCACACATCCCCGCCCCCGTCGTCCCGGTTCTCTTCGCACACGGGTCGCCAGGCTTAGAGGAAGCTCCCTGCCATTAAAAGCTCTCTCCTGCCGAGGAGGCATTACAGAAGACCCAGCTTGCAGCTAGTGGAGAGCAGGACAACTTGTGTGTGGCTGAGATGGCCTCTCAGAGGGAACAAGGCTGGCGTATGAATCTGCACTCAGATTTCTAATGTTGCATTGTCTGTCTTGCAGATATTATGGGGTGGTGACCCTGGTCTCCATACTTCAGGTGAGTATGGCGAGGAACGAAGTAATCCAGCCAGTTGTTGGCCTCTGCAGTTGTAGTCTCTCTTGGGAGCAGCCTGCTGGCCCCACAAAACCATGCTGCTAGATCAGGCAGCCCCCAGGACATACACATCATGCGCGTGGCAGGCTGGTGCTGAGAAATACAGTCGGTTTGTACTGACCTGCAGCTCAACTGTTGTCTTTGCCAGTATGCCTAGAGCTGGGCCACCGGAGTACGCAGGACCTGTTAGGATTTCCCGGGGTTATTTCGATAGTGCCTGGTTTCTGGTGCTGTCAGAGAGCAGGCTTCCCACAGGACACCTGTGTTCTGACACGCCCATGGGTGTGAGCAGACCGGCAGGCCTGGGCCAGCAGCGGGTGTAGAGTTCAGTGGAGTTGAATCCCTGTCTGAAGAGCTCTGATTTAGGAAGGGGTAGAGACTTGTGCGCCTGTGCTCCACAGAGGCTGCTTCCCAGCAGAAAAGTGCCAGGGGCCACGTGCCAGTCACACAGCTGTGTTCTGCAGGTGCCTCTCCGTGGCCGGCTCCAGCAGGTTGTTTGTGTTCGTGTCTTTACTGTTGCGTGACTTACGTTCTAGGCCCAGAGCTGCAAACTCTCCAGCCTCTGGTTAAAAGGAGTTTCATCTCGCTCTCTTACTTTTCCTCCCCAGTACTCAAATGTGTATTGTACCACACCGAAAGTCCAGGATCTGGTGGATGACAAGTGCCTGCAAGAAGAATGTCTGTCTTACGTCACCAAACAAGGTAGCGCAGCCTGAGCAGAGCTAGATGTGAGAGGATTGTGCTGGCCTGTGTTCTGCCCACCTGAGTCCTCCAGGCATCTACCAAGGACTGGGAAGCCAACAGTGCTGACTTTCTGCCTTGCTTTTGCTCAGCACAAAACCAGGGACTTTGAGGTTGCATACGAGGCCCCCTCTTGGTTCTCATGCTAACGATCTGACAAAGGTGTTGGGTAGCAAGGCAGCAAAAGTTGCAGATTTCACAGTTGTTTAGGTTAGTCAGGGCCAGGGATGGCTGGGAGGAACTTCAGGGAGACCCAACCAAGCAAGGCGAGGGGGCACCACAGTGGCAGACGAAACAGAGTGTCCATTGCAAAGTACTGCACAGTGGAGGGGAAATTTAAACTCCTTCCATACCGGCCAGGGTTCTAAGTCAACTGTATCAGTCAAAGGAAGGGACCGGGGCTTCATGGTAGACAAATCAATGGCCATTTCTGCTCAGCGGGCAGCTGCTGGTTTAAAAAACAAACAAACCAGATGTTTGGCGGCCAGTGGAAGGGGATGGAAATAACATAGAAACTCTTCTAATGTCTTGCCATAAATCAGTGCTGGGCCTTTTCTGAAGTGCTGTGTGTGGTTCCGGCCACCCTGGCTCCCGAAGAGCATTGCAGAATCATAGAGGTTCAGGGAAGTGTGAGAATGGAGAAGTGGGATCCTTACCTTCAAAAGGAGCTTGACTACAAGGGGATGCAGCAGGAATCTGTAAAAAACTGAGGAGCTGCTCCCCTTCCCCGCGTCGGCACACGAAAACAAGGGGCATCACATGAAATGACGAGGTGGCAGAGTGAAAGAGAACCAATTTTCCCACCGTGGGTAACTAATTAGATGGTGGAATTCACTGTCCTGTGATGTTTCAGAGGCCGAGAATGGAACCGAATTCCAAACAGGATTGAATAAGGATATGGATGGCGAGAATGGTCATTTATCGTAATTAACAAAGATAAAGAATTAAAGAGGCTATTACCCCTCCTGCTTCAGGTGTCAAGGCAGTTTCTAACAATTAGTGGCAAGGGTGATACTCAGTCTGCCCATACGTGAGTTGCTGCAGGGTTCTCAGGTCCCTCTCTGATGCAGCTGGACTGGATGGGCCTCGGCTGTTCCTATGAGCCCAGTATAGCGAAGCTGTGCTGGGAGCACGTCTCAAAGTGAGGCTGATACGTCCCATTGCAGGACCCCGTCCTGAGGCGGAGACCGGAGGTGATGCCGTCCTTTGGCTGAGATGGTAAAGCCCCATGCGTCCTGGTGGAATGTCACAATCCCGGAGCCATTTGTCCCCCTTTCCGATGGATTCCACATCGCAGCCATGTCACCTGCGTAGCGTGTGTGGACACCGTTCCACCACCATTTAATTTGGGGATGCCACTGAGACACGCACCCGCCCACCAGGCCATGGCCAGGCCTGTTTACTCTCCAGGGCAGGTTCTTCTTGGTGCTGTCATCTGTTCTGTCGTAGAAACTTCTGCGCTCTCTCTCTTCCCCGCCCAGGCCACAAGCGAGCCAGTCTGAGAGACATCTTCCAGCTGTACTGTGGGCTGAGCCCCGGCACGACGGTGCGAGACCTCATCTGCCGCTACACCCTGCAGCTCCAACGAGTGGATGAAAGGTCAGAAGCGCTAAGAATGAGCTTGTGATGTGTCTGGGAGCCAGTGAAAGACTGGATGAATGCCGGCGGCTCAGGGAAAGCCAGTAGCCTAGCTTAGGGTGTCCTCTGCGGTATCATTCGCCCAACTTTTCCAAGGGGGAAACTGAGGCACGGCAGCCAGGTGACTTACCCAGAGTCACACAGTGAGCTGCAGCAGGTCTCCTGACTGTTTCTTGATTTAGCACTTGCCCTTTTTAGAGTTCTGCTGAGCTTACGGCTCACTTTCTGCCAGTCCAGCAGCCCAAGGAGGTCCCCCTCCTCAGTGTGTAACCTCCCAACCTGCTGGCCAGTTGCCTGCTCAGCGTTCTGACTTGGCTCGCTGGGAGCGGCAGCTGAGCTTGAGTGAGCTCCTGCTTGCAGTTGAGACCTGTCCCTCCCTAGGTTTCCCCAGGCTGGCAGCCCTTCTGAGAGCCATTTCTCCTCCCTCAGGAAGCTCATCCAGTTCGGTTTGATGAAGGGTCTCATCCGACGGCTCCAGAAGTATCCCGTGAAGGTTGTGCGGGATGAGAAAAGTCACCCGGCACGGCTGTACACCGGCTGTCACAGCTACGATGAGATCTGCTGTAAAACAGGTGCAGGAGTCCAGCTCAGGGTGTGAGTCAGAGAGGAGAGACCAGGGAGGGGCCATTTAATTCATGCTCCATAACATCTGGTACCCTGATTTGCATTGCTCCCCTAAGCTACAGTCACAGTCACCTGTGTTAAGCTCTGTACTCCTGTGAGAATGTGGATGAGTTGCAGCTGGCTGCAGGTGTTGCCAGGCTCCAGGCAAACCTACCTGATCAAATGAAATAACTTGCCGGTGTTGCTCCATTTGGCCTTGTTACAAACCTAGCTGAGAGCCGTTCTCCATCCCTGCTGAGCCTTGATGGTGGGCAGCCCCAGCAACGGATAGCCTCAGCACACCCTTTGAGGAGGCCCTATATGTGGTGTTGGTTTTTGTTTTTGTTTTCTTGAATTGTGTTCAAACAGCAAAATATTGGTGTGTTCCCAGTAGAGTTGCTGCTGTTGGGAAGGCAGCGCAGCACCTAGCTCATAGAAGCTTCCCACCTAGGATGGACACGGAACAAGCAGTTCAGATGTGTGTGAGACTGCAGAGGGCATCGCGTGGCGGACTCAAGGGAAAGCTCCGCTCTGCAGAGGGAGGTGGCTGGAGGAGGGGATCTGAGAGCTGAGCACGTCATAGGGTATTGCACTGCACTCCCTCTTGCTTTTGTCAGCTGCAGCTGTTGGCACTGAAACGGTGATCGCCGAGATAGCCCAGATCAGCTGGAGTGTCTGGCTGGGCTAGATCTCTGGTTTAGTTTCACCTGTCAAGGGGCCAGGCTGGGCGAGACAAACTCCAGGATCGGTGGATTAACTGCTGGGTTGTCCTTCAGCTCAAGCCAAGACTAGCTGGGGGCTGCCAGCCCAGCACAATCTGGAAGTTCCAGTTTCACCATGAGGAGGTCGCTTCACCTCTGTGCCAGCTCCGGCCCAGCGGTGATAACAGACTCTGGTTGGCAGGGTGGATGCATGTTAGTGCCATGGGCCTGCTGGTTCTGACACCACTCTCTCTGCTTCTTCCTCAGGCATGAGCTACCGGGAGCTGGACGAGAGGCTGGAGAATGATCCCAACATTATTGTTTGCTGGAAGTGAATCTCTCTTGGGAGAAGGATGGGTGGGACCAGCAGCACCCTGCCCCCTGGAGAGAGAAGAACCCTGGGCCTGGGTGGCTGAACTATCCACATCTCAGAGATGGACCTGAGAGCCCAGACTGGCTCTTTGAAGTGACTTGGCTCCTGTAGGGGAGAGCCTCGCGCTGCTCGGAGAGAGGTGAACTCAGCTCGGACGTCTTTGCGTTCTTCCAGAGCATAGGTCCCGCATCACAGTGCAGAGCATGGGCGAGGCAGTGCACTTTGCCACGTGCTGCTGAAATCCTCTGTTCCAGGGTGTGCGTGCCACACTCAGTCCCGCTGGACTGAGGATTGGAGGGTGTCCAACAGAATCCATCTGTGGAACACGTGAAGCCCTGGTGTTAGAAGGGAGAGGGCATGTTCTGCACTCAGAAGCACTGATGATTCTGCCCCAGCCTTTCCCTAGACACCTTCCCTGCATCTCCTGTGGCGGCTGAGAATGGAACGCCCGGCCCGGCCCAAGGCCTGCTGTTCTGGGGCTCTCACGGCAGAGGGTGCTGTGGGATGGCAAAGCTGGGTCCAGGGAGCTGAGTGACTGACTCACAATAAAACTGTTCCAAGGGCTTTTGAAGCTGGGTGGAAGGTCTAGCTGGGTGGAGTGTGGAAACGGGGCGTAGGAGGTGGCGCGGAAAGTCAGCGTTTGGAGGGAGTGGGGGTGGCTGTGGGGCCAATGTAGCAGGGGAGATGGTTCACCTGCCGCTCTCGCAGCCAGTTTCCGAAAGGATGTTCAGCGGAACCAAGTGAAAATAAGGGGTGCGTGAGAGAATTCCTCTGCGGCTCCCTGCCCTGCTGCTGCTGAAAGGGTGGAACTAAAGGTAGTTGGTTTAACAGCTGCCAGGCTGGTGGCAGGGATGTATCTGTTAAACCAACTGAACTTAGTTCCCCTGTTTCGGTGGTGGCAGGGCAGGAGTAGCAGAGAGCATGTTACTAACCCTGCTGCCTGAGTGGCCACACCCCCTCTGGTTGGCAGGGGTGAGCTGAGCCCCCCTCCTGGAACCCCTCTACCCCAGCCTTCCTTCCACTGGGTGCGCACAGCTGCCTGGCATGGGCTCCCCAGCCAGCGCCACAGAGGGGTTAGTCCCGGGGGCCAATTTGGGACTGAGGCGGGTTAATCCTGGGCAGTGGGGAGCGGGTTAGGGGCTGAGAGGGGTTAAGCCTGGGCATGGAGGGGTGGGTTTTGGGGGGGGGGTACAGCTTGGGAATGGGGAAATTCGGGGGCTGAGGAGAGTTAAGCCTGGAAATGGGGGCTGGGTTTGGGGAGCGGAGGAGGGTGGAGCCTGGGAATGGGGTTCTGCAAAATTCTTTCATGTTTAAAGGAGTTCTATGCCCAAATACACGCGGGAAACACTGCTCTACTCTAATGTTTCTCAGCCACCCGGTGCCTAGATCAGGTCACCCGAATGCTCCTGCTGTCCTAGGGAGTGACCTAGGCTCACCTCCCTGCCCCAGGCAGTGCGGCCCTGGGGTGTACGAGTGCCACCCAGCTGGGGCCCAGGTGCTGTGGGAGCGGGGGCCTAGGCAGGCCAATGGGCATGACTTGCAGCCCCAGAAGCCTTCTCACTTCACCACACAAATCTGGTGGCAGGGTGGAGCAGGATCAAACCTGAGGGCCGGTGCAACCCCTGAGGTTCCAACACCTGGCACAGAGGGTCAGCACAGCTGGTAGGGGGAGGGGGGTAAGTGCCCATCAGGACCCCTTCCTGGGGGGAGAGCTGATTGAGCCCCAGGGGGGAGTAGGGCAGCTGCCTGGGCTACAAAAGCACAGGGGTGGCTCAGGCTGGGGATGCCAGGTGGCTCAGGGAGGGAGTGCCAGCTGCACCCGGACTCACCTCGGAACGCCACCAAGCCTGTTTGTGTTGGGCACAGGGAGGAGCCAAAAAATTGTGCTGGGGGGGTGTCACAATTGAGATGGGGGGTGCTCTGTACAGTACACTCTGAATTACAGGGACTGGACCTTAAAAATACTGCTCAGTGCATACCATGGGGCTGGGCCTGCTGTTCACCTCTCCCCCAAGGGTGCTTTGTGCCCCTGGTACTGTCCAGGCCTCGGCTCTGTCCCTTTCTGTGCAGTGGGGGGGTTGGAATGGGAGCAGGACCCTTCCCATGCTGGGGGCAGCTGGGGCCTGTTGGTGGGAGCAGGGCCAGGGTACCAGACACGGCTAAGTTAGAGCGATGGGTATGGGGCAGGGTCTCTGCACTCCAGCACAGGGGGCAGGCAGGCGATGCCAGGGATGGGGCGTGGGGTACAGGCACAGAGCTTGTGTGTGGGGTAGCGGGCAGGGTCTCTGCACTCCAGCATGGGGCGGGTGGGCGATGCCAGGATGGGGCGTGAGGTACAGACACAGAGTTTGTGTGTGGGGTACCGGGCAGGGTCTCTGCTCTCCAGCACAGGGGGCAGGAGGGCCGTGCGGCGGATGGGGTGTGGGGTACCGGGCAGGGTCTCTGCTCTCCAGGATGGGGTATGGGGGCACAGACGCAGAGTTTGTGTGTGGGGTACCGGGCAGGGCCTCTGCTCTCCGGCACGGGGCAGGCGGGCAGTGCCAGGGACGGGGTGTGGGGTACTGGGCAGGGTCTCTGCTCTCCAGCACATGGGGCAGGCGGGCAGTGCCGCAGATGGGGCGTGGGGGTACAGGCACAGAGCTTGTGTGTGGGGTACCGGGCAGGGTCCCTGCTCTCCGGCACGGGGCAGGCGGGCAGTGCCAGGGATGGGGCGTGGGGGTACAGGCACAGAGCTTGTGTGTGGGGTACCGGGCAGGGTCTCTGCTCTCCGGCACGGGGCAGGCGGGCAGTGCCAGGGATGGGGCGTGGGGTACCGGGCAGGGCCTCTGCTCTCCGGCACGGGGCAGGCGGGCAGTGCCAGGGACGGGGTGTGGGGTACCGGGCAGGGTCTCTGCTCTCCGGCACAGGGCAGGCGGGCAGTGCCAGGGATGGGGCGTGGGGTACCGGGCAGGGCCTCTGCTCTCCGGCACGGGGCAGGCGGGCAGTGCCAGGGACGGGGTGTGGGGTACTGGGCAGGGTCTCTGCTCTCCGGCACGGGGCAGGCAGGCAGTGCCAGGGATGGGGCGTGGGGGTACAGGCACAGAGCTTGTGTGTGGGGTACCGGGCAGGGTCTCTGCTCTCCGGCACGGGGCAGGCGGGCAGTGCCAGGGATGGGGTGTGGGGTACCGGGCAGGGTCTCTGCTCTCCGGCACGGGGCAGGCGGGCAGTGCCAGGGATGGGGCGTGGGGTACCGGGCAGAGCCAGCAGGCAGGGGGCGGGGTCAAGGTAGGGGCGGGGCTCGGCGCCGTCACTCCCCCCGCCCGCCGAGCAGGAGCCCCTCTGCGCCAGGGGGCGGGGCCTGTGAGTGGGCGCGTGCCGGCCCCGCCCCCAGCGGCTGCGGTCTCCATGGTGACGGCGTCGGGCCATGGCGGAGCCGGCCGCGCTGCTGCTGCCCGGGGAGGCCGAGGCGCTGGTGCAGGCGCTGCGGAGCGGCCCGCTGCGGGGCACCGGGGACCAGGGGTCCGAGGCGGGGCTGCGGGGGGAGCCCTAGTCCCGGGGCGGGTCTCTGGGGGTGTGATGAGCGGGGGGGCCTCTGAGTGGGGGTGGGGGGTCACTGCGCAGGGCTGGCCGGGGCAGGGGGGCGGCACCTCCAGGGCGGGGGGGTCTCTGAGTGGGGGGGGGTGTCGCTGCGCAGGGCTGGCCAGGGCAGGGGGACGGCACCCCCAGGGCGGGGGGGTCTCTGAGCGGGGGGGATCGCTGCGCAGGGCTGGCCAGGGCAGGGGGACGGCACCCCCAGGGCGGGGGGGTCTCTGAGCGGGGGGGATCACTGCGCAGGGCTGGCCAGGGCCGGGGGACGGCACCCCCAGGGCCGGGGGGGGGGGGTGTCACTGCACAGGGCTGGCCGGGGCAGGGGGACAGCACCCCCAGGGCAATGGGGGTCTCTGAGTGGGGGGGGGGTCACTGCACAGGGCTGGCCGGGGCAGGGGGACGGCACCCCCAGGGCGGGGGGGGGTGTCGCTGCGCAGGGCTGGCCAGGGCAGGGGGACGGCACCCCCAGGGCGGGGGGGGGGGTCTCTGAGCAGGGGGGATCACTGCGCAGGGCTGGCCAGGGCCGGGGGACGGCACCCCCAGGGCAGGGGGGTCTCTGAGTGTGGGGGGGTGTCACTGCGCAGGGCTGGCCGGGGCAGGGGGACAGCACCCCCAGGGCCGGGGGGGGTCTCTGAGCGGGGGGGGGGGGTGTCACTGCACAGGGCTGGCCGGGGCAGGGGGACGGCACCCCCAGGGCAGGGGGGTCTCTGAGTGTGGGGGGGTGTCACTGCGCAGGGCTGGCCGGGGCACGGGGACAGCACCCCCAGGGCAATGGGGGTCTCTGAGTGGGGGGGGGTCACTGCACAGGGCTGGCCGGGGCAGGGGGACGGCACCCCCAGGGCGGGGGGGGTCTCTGAGTGGGGGCGGGTGTCGCTGCGCAGGGCTGGCCAGGGCAGGGGGACGGCACCCCCAGGGCGGGGGGGGGGGTCTCTGAGCGGGGGGGATCACTGCGCAGGGCTGGCCAGGGCAGGGGGACGGCACCCCCAGGGCCGGGGGGGGTCTCTGAGCGGGGGGGGGGGTGTCACTGCACAGGGCTGGCCGGGGTAGGGGGACGGCACCCCCAGGGCAAGGGGGGGTCTCTGAGTGCAGGGGATTGCTGGGCTGGCTCGGGTGGGGGCTGGGCTGTGCCATGGGGATGTGTTGTGTCCTGGGGGTGCCCCGCATCCTTGGGGTGGGCATGTCACTCTGCAAGGGCTGGCTGGGGCAGGCAGCTGTGATGAGTCTGGGGAGGGAGCATCCTGGGGCAGGGGGCATCTCTGAGGCAGGAGGGTGTCGTGCCACAGGGCTGGCTGGCTTGTGGGGAGGGTACAGGGTACCTACGTGCCATGGGGATGTGGACAATGACCCGCATGCTCTGCGCCCGATCCCTAGGTGGCTGCGGCAGCACGAGGCCATTGAGAAGCTGAACATTGAGGCCATCCTGAGCGCCTCGGCCAGCCAGGAACAGCTCCTTGTTGAGCTGCTGGTGAACTATGCCAAGGTGAGCACCGGGCAGGCAGCTGGGGGTAGGGGGGCAAGTGCCATGCCCCATGGGGACAGCAGCCAGTGGCTGAGACAGAGAAGGTAATCTTTGCAGGTCCCTTTACCCAGCTTCACTGGCCAAGCCTAGGCAACCTCACCTGCTTCCAATCCTAGTCCAGGGGGGCTCCTCTCGTTCTTGGGGGAAGCGACTCCACAGCATAAGTCACCTAAAACGTGTCCTGACACATAGCCCAGATTTTGTTTTGTCCAGATACTCTCTTTTGTACCAACCAAATCAAGGCTCTCCCTACTTGGCATCTGCAGCTTTCCAATATATGTAGTCAGTTCCGTCTGGGACGCTGTTCCCAGGACCTCAGTCGTTTAGAGCCACATTATGGAGTTATAGATTTTAAAACCAGAAGGAACCACTCTCATCATCTAGGCTGACGTCCCAAATAACACAGAGTTTTACCCAGTGATTCCTGCATCAACCTCATATGTCATAGTTGATTTAGCACTTATTTTGCAGAACGAGACAGCCAATCTTGAGTTGAAGACTTCAAGTGTTGGGCAAAATATGCATACCTTATTTTCTAGCCTAAATTGCTTACATGTTTGGCTCTTGTTCATTCCTCCCACTAACCCTCCTCCGTCCCCATACTCCTTCTGGTTTGTCTACATTTTGGGTATGGAGGACCCCAAACTGAATGGCGAATGCAGGTTTGGTTGTGCCAGAGAGAGACTTGCTAAACAAGGACGAGCTGTAAGATCATGGACTGCGTTTATCTCTGATGTAACCCTGACGTCAGTGGAGCTTACCTCCCATGCAAATTTGGTTTGTTAGAAACGTTGAAAGGACGGCGGCAGATACTGATTTCAGTAGTACGATGGTGAGACACATCAGAGTACCTCAATGAACAGGGCAACCAGACTGTCTGAGCATCTTCTTCTCTAGGACTACAACTGCACTTGGCTTCTCTCTTCATTTCTCTGGCCTGAAAGGTTTCACTCTGCATGCTTTTCTCCCCTTCCAGGTCCCTACTCTCATTGAGGAACTGATCTCTGTGGAGGTCTGGAAGCACAAGGTATTCCCCGTTCTGTGCCAGCTGGAGGATTTCAAGCCCAAAAGCACCTTTCCCATCTACTTGGTGGTGAGTACAGCAAGATCTTGCAGAAGACACTTGCAGTATTCAAGCGAACTGCCATGGTGTGGAATGTCCTGCAGAGTGACAACCTTGCCCGGTACCTCTGCTCCAACAGGCCTTCACATGACACCTTGTCTTTTAATAATGAACTGCATATAAGTCATTTTCGCAGCGAAAACTCATATGAAACACGAGTTCTGTGGGACAGTCACTGTTCACAAGGGCTGGAGGTTTCAGACAATGATTTAAGGATAAAATAATTTAGCCTTATTTACACAGGGCCATTCTTCTCAAGAATCCCAAAGAATTCTTTACACAGTGATCACTTCTCTACATGTCTAAAATGTAGCCATCCCTGTGGTGGAGCGTTGCAGCTGTGTAAGAGCACACATCGACGCTATGTAAGTTTAGGACAGGAAATGCGGAAGGATCTGCTATCTAGTTGCAAACTCAGTGGAAATTTTGGGAGCCAGCAGAATGCAAGCCCCTGGTCTAGTCTTTGGCCAGGGGTAACTAGCGTAACTGCTGCCCCTTTAAAAACAGGCACAGAACCTTGAATGACCGAAAGTTCTCAGGGCTGTGATTTCACATTTCATTCAGACTTTGAATACATATGGCCCTTTAGCATGGTGCTGAAAATCTCTTGCTTCTAAAAACTGAGAACCTGTCTTTTTCTGCTTTGAGTTTCATTGCCTTTAATAAGCAGAGCTCACAGGCGGGCATGCTGTTGTTTGACAGGAAGATGCAGCCTGCACGCAGCATGTAAGTGGAGGAAGGACAGTCCAGTCAGTTTTTTGGGATGCTAAGAAATCCTGCCACAGTCCTGTCCAACCTTGGCACTTCAGCTGGATCCACTAGCTAATGCTGGATCGGGGAACTCTCCTAGGAATTTTGCTAGCAGTAGACAATAATAGGTTATCTAGCCCCATACTGTAGCTGTGATAGCAGTCAAAGATGTAGAATATCCTTCCATACCATGTATAAAGTAGTGCTGAGCTCAGGCATCTTTACAGCAACATCTCCAGCCATCTGATGAGACCACTTGGGTTAGAATCTCTCAGATATGGTCAGCCCGGTTGCTTGCTGCCCCTTGGGGCTTTTTATGCAGCCACAACCTCCTGGGCAGTGACTGGGTTGAGAGTGGGGGCAAAGCAGTGTTGACAAACATACAAATATCACTTTTCACAAACACAGACTTACTAGCTCACAAGGCTTTTAAATAACAGCAGACAAGCAAAAGAAACAACAACAAAAAAGACAAGAAGAAAGTGCAAAACAACAACAGAAAATGTGGAAATAGCAGAGGTGCTGAAGGACTTCTTTGTTTCAGTTTTCACCAAGAAGGTTGGTCGTGATTGCGTGCCTAAAATAGTGAATGCTGGAGAAAAGGTGGCGGGTTCAGAAGTTAAAATAAGAAAAGAACAAGTTAAACATTATTTAGAAAAGTTAGATGTCTTCACATCACCAGGGCCTGGCGAAATGCATCCTAGCATATTCAAGGAGCTGAATGAGGAGGTTTCTGAGCCATTAGATGTCACCTTTGAAAAGTCATAGAAGACAGAAGCAATTCCAGAAGACTGAAAAAGGGCAAATCTAGTGCCCATCTAGAAAAAGGGAAATAATTACAACCCAGGAAGTTACAGACCAGTCAGCTTATCTTCTGTTCCAGGAAAGATAATAGGGCAAAATAATTCAGGAATCCATCTGCAAACATCTGGAAGACAATAAGGTGATAGATACAGAATGGATTTGTCAAGAACAAATCATGTCAAACTAACCTGATAGCTTTCTTTCAAGTGTAGGGATAAAGGAAAAGCAGTAGACGAGGTCTACCTACACTGTAGTAAAGCATTTGATACAGTCACACATAATCTTCTTATCAATAAACTAGGGAAATACAACATAGATGGGGCTGATGTAAGGTGAGTGCATTACTGGTTGGATAACCATTCTCAAAGAGTGGTTATTAATGGCTCACACTCATGCTGGAAGGGCATTACAAGCAGGGTTCCATAGGGACCAGTTCTGGGCCTGGTTCTGTTCAATATCTTTATCAGCAATTTAGATAATGGCATAGAGAGTACACTTATCAAATTTGTCAAAACAAACAAGCAGTCCAGTAGCACTTTAAAGACTAACTAAATAATTTATTAGGTGATGAGCTTTCGTGGGACAGACCCACTTCTTCAGACCATAGCCATACCAGAACAGACTCAATATTTAAGGCACAGAGAACCAAAAATAGTAATCAAGGTTGACAAATCAGAAAAAATTATTATCAAGGTGAGCAAATCAGAGAGCAGAGGGACAGAAAGGGGCGGGGAGTCAAGAATTAGGTAAAGCAAAGTATGTAAAAGAGCCCCTATAATGAGCTAGAAAATTGCTGTCCAGTTCAAACCACGTGTTAATGTGTTGAATTTGATACCAAGCTGGGAACGGTTGTCAGTGCTTTGGAGGATAGGGTCAGAATTTGAAATGATCTGGACAAACTGGTTGAAAGGGTCTGAGGCATACACGATGAAATTCACCAAGGACAAATGCAAAGTATTCCACTTTCAGAGGAACAATCAGTTTTGCACACACAAAATGGGAAGTGACTGTCTAGGAAGGAGAACTGTGCTAAGAGATCTAAGGGTCATACTGGACCACAAGCTAAATGTAAGTCAACAGTGTGATGCTATTGCACAAAAAAAACAACCAAACATTCTGGGGTGTATTAACAGGAGTGTTATAAGCAAGACATGAGATTTCTTCCACTTTATTCTTTGCTGATTAGGCCTCAAGTGACACATTGAGTCCAGGTTTGAGCATTACACTTCAGGAAGGCTCCAGAGAAAACTGGAGAAGACCCAGAGAAGAGCAATAAAATTAATTAAAGGCCTAAGAAAATGTGACCAATGAGGGACGATTGAAAGAACAGGGTGTGTTTAGTTTGGGGGGAAAAAGACTTAGAGGGGACATAACAACTTTCAAGTACCTAAAAGGGTATCACAAGGAAGTGAGAGAAAAAATATTAATCCTTAACCTCTAACGACAGGACAAGAAGCAGTGGGCCTCAATTGCAGCAAGGGAGGTACAGAGTGGACATTAAGAACTTCCTAACTGTCAGAGTGGTTAAACACTGGATTAAATTGCTTAGAGGGGTTGTGGAATTTCCCTCATTGGAAATATGAAAGAGCCAGTTAAATAAACATCTGTCAGGAATGATCTATATGGTACTTGATCCTGCTGTGAGGGCAGAAAACTGGACTCGATGACCCTTAAGGTCCTCCCAGTGCTAGTGTTCTATGATTCTATGAAACTACATTGTTTTTCTGCTCTGTTTAGATCTGGTACAACTATAGTGCTTTTATTATTGAGTCGGTCCTAAACACCTACATCAATAAAGTACAGTGATTTGGACACGTAGGTCCATATTTATTTGATTTTCCTAACATTAATGAAGTATTTTAGAAACAATTGCCAGAGCCACCAATAATTTCTTGTGAACCCCACTGGATGATTGGAAAGTGGTGGCCCTTTGCTGCTTTAAGAATTTCACTGAAAGGTCTTCACTGGCCCTTTTGGTGGTGGGACTGATCTCAGTAGCACAAGACACACCTAACTCGTGTCCTGCTAGTGAAGCTAGGAATAACTGCTCTAGCATGTTTAATAGTAACAGAGAGGAACCACGAAAGCTCACCTAGTAAACTATTTTGCTAGTCTTTAAAGTGCTACTTGACTGCTTTTTGCTTTGCTCTAGCATGTGCCAGAACTAGAGTGTATCATTGACATGATAAACTTGCAGACTGCTGTGATACAGAGGTTCAGACTCTGGCTCTCCGCGGGAGTCCTCCCGCCTACGCTCAGATGATGACGGAGCATTGCTTGCTGGAACCTGTCGTTTCCACAGGCCATGTATCTGTATTAAAGATGAGCCGGGCTGAGGACTCTGTGGTTTGCATTTGCCTCGCCAGCGGGCTTTTGTTGGGGGCTACCTCAGTTACAAGCTGGATGCATATTCCCTGGGCACTGTAAATAATATTCCTCTGACCTTTGCTCTTTCTCCCCACATTCCCTCAGCTGCACCATGAAGCTTCTATTGTCAACCTCCTGGAGACAGTGTTTTTTCACAAGGTAAGAGTTGAATTCAAATGGGATTTCCCGAAAAGCTCAAAGAGAGGGGTGCTTGGTGGAGTGGACCGATCATGGGAGTAGATGCCAGACCTGTGATGAAGGGTGAATTTTCTGTAGTATTTGTGTGAGTAGTATGCGTGCCTCAGTTTCCCCTATATTTTGCCTGGCTGCTTGGGGAAGAGGAAAGGACTCGGTGCATTGTCAGGGCTGGTTAAGGGAGAGAAGTGGATGTGTGTTGCTTCACTGTCTGAGACCTGAATGGGCCATTAAAAAAGAACTGATAGGCTGATTCCATAGTCATCAGGATAGTGACATCTAGCAACCTGCATCCCAGAGGGAGTTGGATTTCCCCACCTCACAACACAGAAGCTAGGCCAGGACCCCAGCTCCAGAAGAAAGAACTGGAAGGTGTGAGGAGGGGGGATGAAGTGTTGGCTTCTGGAAAGACTCAGGACTCTCACGTGGAAACTGACCACGGAGGTCAGACTGCGGGGGAGACCCAGAACCTGAACATGGATTCACTATAGCTTAGCGGGGGCCTGTACTTACCAAAAGGGCCTATACTTTAACTTTCATTTCCCTGAGGACTTCCAGACACTGCGTGCCAAGTGACCTGGAAATGGTTACCTTGTTTTCAAAAGCCTGCTTGTGTCGTTGTAAATACTCCCTGAGCATATTGTGCCCTCAGGGTGTACAGTAGGACTCTGACTTGGCTGGAGTCACCGCACAGGTTCAATCCCTCCTGCCTCTTGAACCTGCCACCTTAGGGGTTAAAGCCATGTGCTGTACCACATGAGCTAAAAGTCAGCTGGCTCTTAGCTAAGGCTGTAGCGCAGACTTCCCTTGCCCTTGTCAGTGGTCTTAGTGCACCTGGGTTACACATCAATCCCGAGGCAGTAGAGAGTAGGGAAGTACAGAATTAATGCAACTTGAACAACCAAGACACTGGCCCACATTTCTGTGTTCAGCCTGAA
This sequence comes from Carettochelys insculpta, assembly GCF_033958435.1. Classification (NCBI taxonomy): domain Eukaryota; kingdom Metazoa; phylum Chordata; order Testudines; family Carettochelyidae; genus Carettochelys; species Carettochelys insculpta. The sequence goes on along the minus strand of NC_134147.1, from coordinate 1,894,124 downwards.
GCCTTTAGGTAGATCTCAGTCAATCCTTCAGCACTCTGCCACCTTCCTGTTGTGTAGGAGATCTGCGAATCAGCTGAGGACACCATTCTGGACTTGATTGATTATTGCCATCGGAAACTGACCCTGCTAGCAGCTCGGGGCGCCAATGGGGAGATTCCAACCCAAACAAAGCTTCTCCCCCAGGACCTGGCCAATGCATCATCAATGCAGGTGGGTTGAAAGTTCAGATTTTCAACTTCCAGCACATCTAGCTGAAGTTTTAACTGCAAAGGCTCTTGTATTCAAAGCCCAATGAACAAGCCCACTCTAGCTGGACATCCTTCAGCATGAGCCTGGTGCTGGCACTGCTCTGTTTATGGGTGAGTTGTTTTTACTGGTGGCTCATGAGGAGCTGAGACAGTGTGAGCTTTTCTACTCTGTCCTACCAGTGTGCTTCAACTTTAACCTTATGAAACGATCTTTTGGAGTGAGAGGGCTGTTCAGTTTCTATGAACCACTGAGTGTTTTTGACCTCTCCGCTAAGAATAGGAATGAGGGAACCAGTCAGTATTAATTGTAGTGGTGGGTTTTCTTTTTTTTTAGATCTCTGGGGGTTTCCACTTGAAACTGGCCTAAGGTTCATTTCACATGGGCCTTCCAACTCCCAGGGTACTGTAGCAACCCAGCCTCTGCTGGCCTAGGTCAGTTTTGAACCAGCAAGCTAAGGAGAAGAAGGACATATTCAACCTCCTGAACCAACCCTGGTTCTGGGTGTGATGGTGGTGTTGGTCCCGATCTCATTGCTTTTTCAGCTGCTTTTTTTGGCATGAGACAGCATTGCGCATTTGGGATTTTCTTCTCGACTCTTAAAATTCTTCTCTGTAGGTAAGGTACCCGTCAGAGTGTTTTGGTGAAATGGATTTAAAAGGAGACACAGTTGCCTCAGTGGTAGTCTCAGGAATTGCACTCACCCTGTGGCCTCCTGCCCAAACTTATACTCCGTTTTCCAAAGTGGAGAGGAAGTCATGGGGCTCCTGAGAACAGGGAGGATGTATTCCAGGAAATGTTTTCCTGCTGGGCATTTTTGTTAACTCTTGGGCTTGGTCCAAGAAAGAATCACAGTTCTAGCTACTGCAGTATTGAAAACTACTTACCCTGGGTGGGTCCTAAGACAAGGATAGACTACAGTGGCCTGCTTGTTGTGTTCCCTCAAGTTTTTCTTACCCCCCTGAGTGGAATGAATTTTATTATGTGCACCAATGTGGAATGGCTGTGCAACATGGAATGGGTGTGCGACACGGGGGGTGTGACACGGAGGGGCTGTGTGACATGGAGTGGGTGTGCGAGATGGAGGGGTTGTGTGACATGTCACCTCCATAGTCGTGCACATAACAAATTCATTTGGCAGGTGTGGGGCCAAGGGGTTCTGAGTGTGTGATGAGGCTCAAGCCTGCAGCAGAGAATTGAGGCGCGGGGGTGTGGGCTCTGGTGTGGGGCTGGTGGTGAGGGGCTCAGGGCAGGGAGGGGGTTAGAGAGCCAGGGCTCCATGTGGGGTGTGCAGGCTCAGGTCTGGAGCCCAGGATATGGGGTTTTGGGTGCAGGAGGTGGCTCCAAGGTGGGGGGCCTCAGCATGGGGCAGAGGGTTGAGTTTGGGCTTACCTAGGGAGCTCCTGGCCAGCAGCACTAAGGTAGGCTGCCTGAGACCTGCCTGTCCTGGGACACTGCACTGTGCCCTGACTCCTGGGGGAGGCAGGGGGGCACTTGAGGTTCTGCAGTATGCGGAGCCCCACGTTCCCTCAGCCTAGCATCCAGACCTGCAGTGCTGGCTGCTTTCCTGCTGGCCCCAGCACAGAGCTGGCCCAGTTGCAAGAGCTCCCTGCTGAGGCCAGTGGGGAGGGAGGGTGGTGCCCCCCACCACCTCTGGCAGCTTCAGGGCTTGGAGAGCACCCTCTGTCCCTGCTGCAGCGCTGAGCCCCTGCGCAGGGTTTAATGGGATACTGCACAGCCAGGCAGCTTAGTGGGAGCTTAAGTCGGTACCTTCGGCACACGGCCCATGAAGGTGATCTGCTGGCAGGGTATGAGCCGTTTTGTTTACATTAACCTTCCACAGGCCTGGCCCCCTGCAGCTCCCCGTGGCCGTGGTTTGCCGTTTCCAGCAGTGGTGAACCACAGCCACTGGGAGCAGAGAGGGGCCGAGCCTGCGCATGGCCAGCGTGAACTACACGTCGCGTGGGCCGTCGCAGGTTTCCCTGCTGGGCCACGTGCCGAAGGCTGCCGACCCCGATCTGATCTGACCTGTGTCACGCAGACCAGAGAACTTCCCCTGCGTCGTTCCCGTCTGAATGAGTGGCTTTGTTAGGAAAAGATCCGCCCTGTTTGCTCAGGCCCTGTCCAGTCTCTGCTAGCTTTCCCCACCGCCCCCCTGCTGTGTGACAGCGCTAAACCAGCAGTCTTGCTCTCTTTCCCCAAGGGAGCCAATTATCGTTTGTATTGCCATAGCTCCTGGGCTCCCTAGTCCTGGCCCAGAACCCTCGTGTGGTTGGTAGCTCCTTGGGGAAGTAACAGTACCTATGTCAGTGTAATGCAAGGCACACCAGATGGCTACAAGGCGAGTCAGGGAGCTTCTTTAATTGGACCAGCTTCTGGTGGTACAAGAGACATGCTTGCGAGCTACACAGCTCTTCAGGGTCTGAGGAAGGGCTCTGTGGAGCTGGAAAGTGTGTCTCCAGGGTAGCTGACAGCCACCGCAGGCCCTGTGGGGAAAGTGGGGGGACGCTGGCTCTGCACCCCGAAAGGGGCGGACCAAGGGCAGAAGGGAGAGGCCAAGGGCATTCAGCCCTCAGGACCACCCAGACTGCAGCACTGCCACTTGCCTCCACTCCCTCACAGCTGCACGCAGCTGGAGCAGCGCGGCCCCAGCACTTCAGAGGGGCCCAGCATGCTTGCTGTTCCGGCTCCCTCCCTCCCTCCCTGTTCCCCAGACCTATCCCGCTCCCTGGCAGGCCCCTCCCACACACTGAACCCCTCATTTTTGGCCTAACCCCAGATCTTGGGGGGGGTCACAAAATCTACTTATCCCACAACCCCAAAAGAGTTGGTCCTCCCTGCCTCCTCTCCCCTAGCCCCCATCTCCGGCCATGGGGCTGGAGCGCCAGGGGAGTGAGGTGTCTCTCTTGGGGGCCACATCAGTGAGGGTTGGGGGGTTATTTGGACTGAGGGGTTGCCACTCACTTGTGTGGCTCCCAGTTGCTTTTTCCGTAGATCAGTGGCCCTCAGTTCGAAAGAGGTTTCCTTCCCCTGCTATAAATGAAGACAACGTTGAAACTTTTGTTTTCAGACATATAAATTAAAAAAATATGTTATTTAAAATGAAGTTTGGTAAACTAGCATGGTAAAGTTAAAGCGCTGAATCTGTGTAATTATTTAGATTTTGATTGTTCCTGATGATGATTTCCTTTCTGACCAGTTGTATATGTTCCTTTATGTTATAGCTCCAGAAGCCTAATATGAGTCATGTAGCATTTAAGGTATTTAGAGGTACACGAAGGCATTTTGTCATCATGGCTGGGTGGCTGGTAGTCCATGGAAACGTTCGTATGGAACGGGGTGAGCCATGGGCCGAACAGTTTGCTTATCAGTGCCCTATTGCGATTGACTCCGATTCTTACCACCCCAAGAACTTTAAGGCCAAAAGGGACTGTCGTGGTCATCTAATCTGACCTCCTGCATGCTGCCAGGCACAGAACCTCACCCACTCCTCTCATGGATCCCTAACCTTTGGCTGATGTACTGACGTCCTCAAGTAATGATTTAAAGACATCAACCTGCAGAGACTCCACCAGTTTAGTTACATTAGTTTCAGAGTGAGCCAGGCCCCATGCTGCAGAGGAATGTGAAAACCCCCCATGATCTCTGCCAGGCTGGCTCAGGGAAAGACTCCATCCCAACCCCAAATATGGTCATCCGTTAGAACATAAGCATGTGGAGAAGCTGCAGCAGCCAGGCAGCAGGAAGGAGTTCTCTATAGCAACTCAGAGCCCTCCCTACCCAGTGTCCTGTCTCTGGCCATTGAAAATATTTGTGGCTAGCAATTGTAGATTGGCTACTTGCCCTTGTGGGCAGTCCCATCATCCCCTCCCCTCCAGTTGTTCATCGAACTCGCTCTTGAAACCATTTAGGGTGTTTGCCCCCACTTGGAAGGCTGTTCTAGCACGTTACTCCTTTGAAGTGAAGTAGGCATCCTTCAGTCTGCACAGACTATGGATCGCGCCCTTTAAAGTTTCAATTGAGGACTTCATTTACCGCGTCTGTTGTGACTATGAAGACCCACACGAGAGTGACAGTCCTTGCTGCATCTCTTGCAGATGTAGCGGGTGTCTGGCAAGTCCTTATTGTGCTTTCTGTGTACTCGCTTCTTCTCTGCTAGCTGTCTGATCTTCAACTCGCCTTCTGAAGGCCCTTGTGTAACCCCTGCCTCCATCTGCTGCAGTCGTCTGCTAGTTCTTCCCAGTTCTCCAGCTCGATGTCTACCTCTCTGAGGTCTCTCTTGCAGACATCTTTGTAGCGCAACTGGGGGCGTCTGGGAGGTCTCTTGCCAGAGGCCAGCCCACCATACAGGATGTCTTTTGGAATCCTTCCATCATTCATCCTGTGGACGTGGCCAAGCCAGCGGAGCCGACGCTGCCTGAGGAGGGTGTGCATGGTTGGGATTCCAGCTTGCTCGAGGACGGCGGTGTTGGTCACTCTGTCCTTCCACGATATTCCAAGGATGCACCTGAGGCAGCGCAAGTGGAAGACGTTCAGCCTCTTTTCCTGGCGGGCGTACAGGGTCCAAGTCTCGCTGCCATAAAGGAGGGTGCTGAGGATGTTACTCCTTTGATGGAGAGAAATCTTTGCCAAATTTCAACCCCAGACTTTGTGATGGCTAATTTATGTCCACCCACTCACCCTAACATTTGTGCCTGCCTGTGAGGGGAGACTCCGGACATGGGTCCATGAAACCAGAGTTCACAGAAGGTATTTAGGGAAGGAGATATCTGGAGCTGGGGCCATGTTAATGTAAGGGTCTCCCCAGTGGTGGATCAGGACAGTTACTCCTTGCCTGGGCGCTTGTGAGAGTCTGTACTTTCACCCCTGTAGGAACTGCAGAAGCAGGCCGAGGTGATGGAGTTTGAGATCTCACTGAAGGCCCTTGCTGTGCTGCGTTTCATCACTGATCAGGCAGACAGGTAAGCAGCTGGCTTGCAGGTGAATCTGGAGATAAGCTCATGGCACTGCTCTGCTGCCGTGTGAGTCCTCCTGCGCTCAGGGACTGGGAGCCTCAGTTCTCCTGCTAGTGCCCTGGTGTCTGGATCCCACTGGCTGGAGTAACTGGATGTGCAGATCGTGGCACTAATTGCGGTGCGTGCTTCCTCCTGCTCTCGGCAGCTGGCCCTGGGAATGCAGCTGGCTCTCAGAGTGAATCTTGCTGGGCATTTGGCGTGTGGTGCCACCCTAGCACCTGAAAGTATCAAACCTACACCAGCATGGGAGGCGGGCATAAGGGCAAAGGGAGGCGATGCCTCCCCCAAGTCTTAGTGCTCATCCTCTTCCCTTTTTCTGTCCCTATTCTGACCCATCCTAAAGGCTCCCACTGTAGGCTGCTCAGCTTGGAGACTGGCAACCTTCCCCTCAAAGTGGATCTACTAATTTAAGAGTGAAAAGCCATCCAGCTTGCCAGACCTGCTGGCATAACATTGAACCTGTGAAACAGCCATTTTAGGAGTAATAAAAGCGTTTAACACGCATGTGCCAACCCTATTTACTGACAAAAACCAGTTGTGCATCCCTGTGTCTACAGAACCTTAATTTAAAATTTCCTTCAAATATTTCATTAACTTGTGGCTGAAGTTTATAAAATCACATCTTGAAAAATCCCTGGCATTGACATTTAGATGCACAATCAGAATATTCAGCTTTAACCTTAATTGCTTCGATCTTCAGGCATATCGCTGACTTTTAAATAAAAAACCACTCTTCTCTAAAATACACATTTGAATTTTATTTTCTGTAGTATAGAAACTCACTTCCAAAGTCTTCCAGTTCTTTCTATCCATCCCTACTCCCCTTTCACCCTCTTACAGGGACAACATGCCTTTGCTTCCAGATAGCTGGACAAATGCGTTTCCCTTTTACTTCTGACTATTTGATTGACTAGTTTTAAAAGAATCCTCCACCAAAATCAGTACCTTCCTAAGATATAAAATCCTTTGATGTGCCTAAAATCTGTGGAAATGTATTTCCACATAAACCTACCATTAAATTTCCTAAACGTGTCTGGGTAGGAAAATCACACACACAAATTAGCCTTCCCTTTTTCAAAAACAAACTGTGTAATGAACACACTCCACTTCTCAGACTGGTTCATTTAGAACAATCTCTGTGCTTCCGTGAGTTTAAGTCTGTAGTGATCTGGGATGATTAAGAAGGTTTCACAGCTCCATTTTCTTTAAAAAGAGTTTTTAGAAGAGTGCGCTTTTTCCGATGTGGTTTGCCATATTTGGGTTCAGGGACGGGCTAGGATGGGTGGGCAGAGAGAAAAGGGAAACAATGGGGAGGGGACAGGGTCTGGGAGGAGGGGCAGTGGGGCGGGCGGTGGCGCACAGGCTGGGGAGCTTGCCTCCTCAACCAGCAGCTTCACCCGTCTCCCAATACACCAGGGCCTGGATCTGGCTGTGCCATTGACTGGCTGTGTGGATCCCGGTCTTCATGCCTCGGTGTATAAATCCTGCCATGCGAAGGGGCTGGGTGGGTGGCTCCCAGCATCAGTGTCCTGGTGTGGGATCAGGCTGTTCCCAACGGCTGCCCCTATGGATTTCACCCCTGGCCTGGCTGTGAGTTTTTTGGTCATTTCTTGCCTGGAGCTTTGGGGCCATTGTAGCTGCTCTTCCATTCCTTCAACTGGTGTGTTCACTAGTTCCTCCCGTGTTTGTCTCCAGTTTGCCACTGAGTGCCCTGACACGGATGCTTAATACTCATAACCTGCCCTGTCTCCTGGTAGAGCTGTTGGAGCATTGTCCATGGAGCCACCGCGAATCAGGTATGACTCAGGCGATCATATCCTGGTGTCCCTGGGGCTGTAGCATTTTTTACCTGGTACTCCAGCTGGTACAGGTGGTTCCAACAGCAGGAGAAATAGCTGAAAGTTCCTCCCTAGGTTCAGTTCTCACTCTCCAGCTTGCACCTGGTTTGCCATCTGGCTTTCCCATCTCCGTCCCTGCCCCTCCAGCTACATGGGACAACTTCCTGCATGTGGTGATCTGTGCCCATTGGCCTCGCTCTTGAGCAGACTCCACTCAACTGGGAATGCAGAGCTGCACTTTCACGAGTGGTCTCTGCTTGTGGCTGTCTGGGAACCCAATCTGGCAGCTGCCAGGCTGATGTCCGCAGTGCAGTAAAAGAGCATGACACAATGCTAATGCCTCTGCCAGCTCCCTTCGCCCACCTCGTCCGGCCCTGCAGGGAGTCCTCACACTCTGCAAGCTGCACCAGGAACTGCATCAGAAGGCCAGTTTATCAGCCTGCTCCTCCATGGCATCTGTGCCCTCTTCCCACCCCTGCTGTCTGCGCTGAGCCCTCACCCAAACGGGAGTTCCAGGCCACCTCAAACTGCATTCTCACACAGTGGGTCAGATGAGTGGTGGCAGCGCTAGCCTGGTTCCAGAACCAGGCGGGCTGGTCCACGCTAGCACTCCAGGGGTTCAGCCACAACTGAGTGTCAGCATGGTGATTAACATGGGCTGACGCCTGTGTAGGCAGCACCCCGGCTACACAACACGTCCTGGGAGTTGCAAGAAAAGGTCGGTCAAAGTGGGGTGCATGGGATCCCTGCAGTGTGCCCGGGTCTCTGGCCAGGAGCCTGTCGCAGATGGACTTGCCGGGCTGTGCTCAAAGAGCAAAGCCAGATGCTCAGCCTCAGTGGTGGTGAGGCCACAGGACGTATCCTGAAAGTAAAGCAGCGTCATGCCGCTGGGGTCTGCAGCACAGCAGGGGATTCCCCGGGGAACTGGGAGAGCTGGAGCTTAAGGCTGGTCCTGTGGATTCAGACCAGGCGGAAGGCTGAGAAAAGCATTGCTGACCCCCATGCACACATGGAGGGGGTCCCTCTATGGCCTTCTCCCAACAGCCCGGCAGCCTTTCCTCCTGCCCTGGTGTGTGTGGAACGTACAGGTTATAAAGCCATGGGATCTGTTCACCTCTTGTAGGCCCTTAACTAGCCCCATCAGCGGCCTCTGAGCATCTTACAGCCTCTGAAGGTCCTCCTCACACGGCACTGGGAGGTGGCTGGTAGCCTCACGTTACTGAGGTACAGAGGCATTAAGTGACTCGCCCAGGGTCGCACTGTTTGTGCTGGAGTAGAGAATTGAATGTAGGGCTGAGTTCTCGCTGGCACCCTAACCCCTAGGCCCTCTTTCCTCTGGTATAGAATCCTAGAACACGGGAACGGGAAGGGACCTCGAGAGGTCATCAAGTCCAGTCCCCTGCCGTCACGGCAGCACCATGCGCCATCTAGATCCGTGGTGTCCAACGCGCTAGCCATATGTGGCTGCTGGGCTGGTTGAGTGTGGCTAGTTGGCATGAACAGTAAATCTATTTTCCGATTTATGTGGCTAGTTCACTTCAGAACCGGTTGGACACCGTGGATCTAAATCATCCCTGATAGATGCCTACTTAACCTGCTCTGAAGTATCCCCAAGCATGGAGAGTCCACAACCTCCCAAAGCAATTTATTCCAGTACTTAACGATCCTAACAGGAAGTTTTTCCTGCTGTCCAACATAAACCTCCCCTGCTGCAATTTAAGCCCATTGCTTTTCATCCTCTTATCTGAGCTTAAGGAGAACAATTTTTCTCCCTTCTCTCTTGGTCTCACCCCCTCTGACTGACTGTCTCTCTCAGGCAAGCTAAAGAAGTTTGAGAATGGAGCGTGGCACGTGGTACCTCCTGAAGACCACGTGAAGATGACCAAGCTGGATGGGCAGGTGTGGATTGCCCTCTATAACCTCCTCCTGAGCCCAGAATGCCAGCGGAAGTACCACTTGGACGGTTTCAACAAGAGCCAGCTGCTGAAGGTACAAGGCTCGAGCACGTGTTGCCAGCGTGGTGCCGAGGTGCGGGGAGGAACAGGGCCTTCCCACGAGCAGAGCGACCCTCTGGCCTTCACTTTCCAGATGTGCCAGGTGGGCATTTTCTTGCTGAAACCCATGTCGCAAGCTGGGAAATGCCACGTTGTCCGTTCCCCAGTGGCGTCTGCTCGTGCCAGTCGAGCTGAGAGGCCCGTGCCCCAGCGACGGGCCTGAACGAGCTCCTGGCCAATCTGCAGCGTAACGGGGCAGAGAGGGGCATGGAGCTGCCAGGCCAGGCCTGAGACCTGGGAAACTCACTTTGCTGCCGCAGTTCTGTGGAGCCACAGGCTGAGCCGTCCCATCCAAAGAACAAGGTGGGGCGGCTGCCGCAGGCCCCGTGGCTTGAGGGCTGCTATGGGTGGGAGAGGGGAGCATTAGGGGGTGCAGGGGAGGTAGCAGGGGGTCACCCCCCACGCACTTGCCATGCAGCGCGAACGGCAGCCTACTCTACTCTGCTGCAGCCTTCCTGCCCACGGGGCCCTGCTTCTCCGTGCTCGTGGGAAGCGGCCTCCACGCCCAGCTGCCCGCAGAGGAGCCAGGCTCCGTGGGCCGGAAGGGCACCATGCGGCAGAGCAGAGCAGGCTGCTGCTCATGTCACCTGCGTGGTGAGAGGCCAAGGGAAGGTGCCACCCTGGCTCTGCTGCCATCCGCCACTGCGCCCTGGCCCAGGTAATCCCTGGTCAGCCTGGTGGGGGAGGTGCAAGGGGGCAGGGTGGGGCTGCTCAGGGGAGGGGTGGTGCATGCTGGGAGGGGTGCCCAGGCCGGGGGGGTTGCCCACAGCTTTGCCAACACGCCTCAGTCCTGTCCTGCAGCCCGGAGCTCCCCACACAGCTCTGCCGGTCCCTCTCAGTGCCCCCCATGGCACTTCCTGCCTTCCAGGGCTGCCGGCTTTTGACACCGCTTCACACATGGATTTGCTGGTGAGCATGGACCCCTTCTGATTCTAGCCCTTAGGATGTTAACCCTTCCTTCCCTACTCGCACTCTGCTCAGCGGGGCCTTGCCGAGCTGGCAGGTGGCCACCTGGCCGCTTCTCCAGCAGCTTGTTTTTAACCAGTGGATTATTTCTTGGGCTTGTTCTTCTCTCCCTCCGTTCACCCGCCTCTCTCCTGCTCTGCATTTAGCTCCGTGCATTCCTGACTGATGTCCTCATTGACCAGTTGCCAAATCTGATGGAGATGCAGAGATTTCTGAGCCACCTCGCAGTGACAGAGCCTGTTCCCCCCAAAAAGGACCTCATCCTGGAGCAGGTATTTCCGGCACCGTCCCTCTCCCCAGGCCAGTCTGTCTCCTCCATTCCAGCTGCACGAGGCTGCTGTCTTGTGGGGAGCATTCCATAACCCCGTCTCCCGCTGCCAAAGGCTGGGTGTATTCCCTCTGCTTGGGGGGCAGGGGTGTGACGAGAGAGGGCACATGCCCTGGCGCTGCACCTGTACTTTCCACTCTTGTGCTCCTGGCCCCCTGGGCCTCTGCTCTACCAACTGCCCTCCCCCAAGGGGCTGGCTTCCCACCTGCCAGATGGGCAGCAGAGACGCAGGGAGCTTGCCCTGGAGTCAGGCCATGGTGATTTGAGAGCAAAGCTGGAGTCACCGGAGCCCCCAGGTGCAATTCAATATGATGGAGAGGGAGGGTGGCTCAGTGCTTAGGGCACTGCCTTAGCCAGTTCAATTCCCTCTCTGCCGCAGCGCCCCTGCGTGACCCTGGGTAAATCACACAGCCGCTCTGTGCCTCGGTTCCTCCTCTGTACAATGGTGATCATTGCCCTGCCCCCAAGGGGGGTGAGTGAGGTCGCACACGCTGGAGAATGTGGGGTGCACAGCTACCAAGGCGGTGACAGCCACATCAGCACCGTGCCTGTCGCTCCTTCTCCTCGGCGCGGCACTGGGAGGGGAGTCTGGCACAGGCTCTGGCTTTCGCCAGCGCCGCTCTCCACACCCTGCTCCAGCAGCAGCCGCCTTTGCTTCGTGCTACAGCCTCGGCTGAGCCGGGAGCCGGGCAGGAGGGGGTTATCGACAGCATCAGACTGGCTCTCTAGCACAGGGTGCACTAGTGGAGGGAGAGACAGCAGCTGCTTCCCGGCACCAATTAACCCTTTGTTTGCCACGCCCCTCCATTTCCACTCCATGCACAGTAGGACCAGCAGAAGGGTTGGTTTTCAGGTCCTATTCAAGCAACTCAATTGTGAGTACCTTGGTATGAACATTACGTTGCCCTTGAATCCTCAGGAAGTGGGAGTTGAAGGGCTCCTGAGGGACAGGGTCCTTGGCTGTGCAGCGTTAAGCATGTGTCAGTTGTGTTACATCCTCAAATGCTTTTACAGAGCACTTCAGAAGTGGCAGGGAGAGAGGGAAGCCGGGAGGCGTGTGCTGGGGAGAAGGCAGGTGCATTCAGGTGGAAGTTGCAAAGAGATGGGAAAGTAGAGGCTCTTCCAGGTGGCAGGAACTGCAGAGGCGAAGGCTCTTGTACCCCGAGTGGAAGTGTTGTGTGGAGAGTTGGAGGAGGCTATTGATGAGTGGAGGAAAGGGACAGGGAGGAGGGAGAGAGACATGGCACTTTAAGTCAGCTGGAGGGGTTTAATAACTGCATGGTTCTGACCTGATCGTGATTAGGCTGAGGATGGCGTCCTGTGTGTGGGGCAGCGTCATGCTGCAGAGGATGGGGTCCAGAGGGCTGAAAGGCTGGAGTGGAGAAAGGCTCGTGGGCAGCCAAGCAGCCAGGGGTGACGACTTTGGCAAGGAGTGAGTGAAGGCACCTTGGGAGTCACTCTCCACCAGTGTTCCCTAGAAGTGCTTGGGCGGCCGCCCAGGAGAGAGTTGGATGCCACCCAGCTGGTTGGCAGAGCTCCCACAGCCGGCAGCCTGTGTTTCTATGGTGGTGCACAGCTGCACATGCCTCAGTGCATGTAACACAATTTATTCCTCACATGGGTGGGAAAAAAAGGTAGCGGGAATCGTGCTCACCGCTCCCCCCTCTGGCTGGCTCAGAGCGAGGTGGCAATAAGGGGCTGGGCTGACAGCCATTGCTCTGGAGGGTTGTGTCTGGCACACCCGTCAATCTCCTTTCGGCTTGCAACCCTAGCCTCGTGCATGCAACTGGAATTCAGCATCCTGAGTGGGCTGGGGGAAGCCAGCAGCAGTCACACATCCGGCCCAATGAACTCACCCGCTGTCACTGGGCCAGGCAATGACGAAAAAGGCTTTTTTTTTTCCACTGGTTGCGTCTCAGAGAGCCGTCCGCCTCTCGCCATCTCGGCTTGGCTGGTTTACCCCCCAGGGACAGCAGCTCCTTTGAAGCCACGGCTTTTCTTCCGCAGCCTGAGCCCCGGGCCCTGTTCTTGGCTGGCATTTGCTCCTCTCCACCGAAAGGCTCCTCTCCAGGCGTTTGCTCAGAGAAACGATGAGTGGAACGAGTTCTCAGGTCAGGGAGGAGACCCAAGCCCCCTCGAGCACTCCTCCCAGTGCAGCTGGTACAGGTCCCAGCAGGGCCTCTTCCTGCCCCCTCCCCCAGCTGAGAGGATAGAGCTGAGGCACTGCTGGAGAGGCTGCCCAAGGCTTAGAGAGGCACAGCTGGTTTCACTGGCCCTTGTCACCCTGTCAGCCAGGGCATCCGGAGGGATCACGTCTTCCTTTCACTCCCTACACGCACACGGACTTGTGTACCTGCAGCGCTCATCTGCCTGCACCTCACACACAAATGGGTGCGTGCGCACATACCCAGCTCTGTCACATCTTCCTTTACTGCCTACCCACACACGCGCACATGCAGCCTGGCCGCCTCTTCCCTCACCCCACACGTGCCCTGCTCCCTGCTCTCGTGTGAGGCTGTCTTCCTCACCCAGCACAGGGCCCCCAGACAGAAGCGGAGACAAACAGCCCCTTGTTCCTCTGATACAGCAGGAAAGTTTTGAGCATGAGCTTTCGTGAGCACAGACTCACTTCATCAGATGCTGGTCTTGGAAATCTGCAGGGCCTGCAGATTTCCAAGACCAGCATCTGATGAAGTGAGTCTGTGCTCACGAAAGCTCATGCTCAGAACTTTTCTGTTAGTCTATAAGGTGCCACAGGCCCCTTCATTGCTGTTACAGATCCAGACTAACACGGCTGCCCCTCCCATACTTGACACAGCAGAGCAGGGCTTCCACTGAACTGCCCTGCTCCCTGCATATCCTGCCCCAGATTCACCCTGTTTATAAGGCTCCTTTGGCTGGCCTGCCAGGTTCCCGTCATCAGGGACCGCATTGTCAGAGAGAACTCGGGGAAGTGGCAGGCGATCGCCAAGCATCAGGTGAAGCACATGTTCAGCCCCTCAGAGGATGAATTGAAACACCTGGCTCGCCGGTAAGAACCCCCGCATCAGCCCTTGTGTGGGCGACAGCCCTGGGCTCCCTCCTGCTGGAGAACCTCTTTGCAAGGCCAGTCCCATTTCCATGACACTGCCAGCTACAGGAAGCCCAGCACAGCTGTCAAGCCAATGGTTGTGGGCTGACAGCTGGGAGGCCTGAGATATTGAGCGTGGCAGTAATCCTAGCCTGGGGCTGAAGGTCCCTTTGGAGGGTGGGATAGGAGGGGCAGTAAGGTCAGAGCCCGAGGCTCCGCCCTGTGCTGGAAGGTGCCTCAGGACAAACTCCACCTTCCACATCCTTTGTCTCCTGCTTTCTCCCCCGACCAGGTGGGCGCAGACATACAACCTGGCCGTGATGGAGGCTCTTGTCGCAGAGAAACCCAAGTGCGGGCTGTGCGGCTCGGAGGCGACAAAGCGCTGCTCTCGCTGCCAGAACGAGTGGTACTGCAGACGGTAACGAGGCAGCGCGAGGAATGGTCGGGCTGAGCTCCCTGCTGCCCTGGGGGCTTAGCTGGCGTCTTGCCTGTCTCTGGGGAACAGCTGGTGCGAGAGGCCTCCCGTGGGACCTGGCCACACCCGTGACAGGACTTGGGCCTGTCTATGGAGCACGCGGTGCTCACTCTTACCTGAATGGCGTGGGTCTAGCAGCACTGGCTGGTCTCTGCGCCCCTCCTGCTGAGGGTGCGTTACCCCCAGCGCTGCAGCCACATGACTGCCAGGGGGTTTGCAAATGGTGCATGAATTCCCAGCCCCAAGCCTCTGATCAGCAGCGCTGGAACTGTGAGCGGAGCTGCTCCTGCCCAACAGGGCATCTCCCCTGGGGTCAGTTACGTCGCAGGCTGGAGCAGGAGCAGCCTTTCCATACCCCCGTCTACGAAGAGCCCAGTGAATTTTGTGCTGGGGCTGGGCTGAGCCCAGAGTCCTTCGTCACAGCAAAAGCAGCACACGGTTTCCCCACGGGGCCTTTCTCCAGCAAATGTGCTTCACCTTAGACCTTGGGGAACCCCTGAGCTGGGAGTTCAGGGTCCTCTGCCTCTCTCCGGGCACTTGACCCCTGCACCAGACCCCTGCTTTGTCTGAAACGGCCACTGAGCCGGAGTAGGTGGCTACCGTTTTTGTCACGGGCTGGCCTTATCTGAAACGGTGCCCTAAAGGCGAAGGCCACCACAGCCCATCCCGGCCCCCAGCCTGGTTCCCTATTTGATCCTTCCTACCACTGCTCTCCATCCGCTTCTCCTTGGCAGGGAGTGCCAGGTGCAGCACTGGCAGAAGCACAAGAAAGCTTGCAACCTGATGGCTGATGCCCTGAAGAAAATAAACGAGGACCTGAAAGTGCAGCCGTAACGCAGAACCAGAGGGGCTTCTCCTGCAACCTGAGAGCAAAGGCCCCCCGTTAGAACTGGAGACAGACAGCCCCTTGTTCATCTCATGCTGCAGACCGGGGCTCCGCTACATACGGCCTCAGCGGAACAGCTGTCTCGCGAGGATGCCCAGGGCGCCGCCGCCGCCAGGCGAGAAGGGATCAGATCCAGTGGCTCGGAGAACCCCCAGAAGTCCAGTTCTCGTTCCTGGGGCTTGCCCGAGTCGTGCTCTCAGCTTCCCCTCCCTCCGCTAGCCCGGGCCCAGTGCGCCACTGCCGCTTCCTGCTGTGTGGCGGTGAACACTGCAGCAATGCACAGCCTGCTCCAGAGCCCAGCCTCGCAGCCAAAGACGGGAGGCCCAGATCCATTATCAGCGGCTCAGTGGGAGCAGCAGCCACTGCTCACCCTCTCCGCAGCTCGGAAACCTGCCTGCTGCGACGGGCAACCCTGCTCCCATCTGACCCCTTCTTACTTGGGATAGGGCTGCTCCTGACCTCCGCGACTTGCTGTGCTAAGCAGCTTTCTCCCGGGCGGCTGCCCCAAGGCACCCTGCCCAGCGCAGGTGCCGTCTACAGACAGGCAGCAAGCGGTGATCCCGCCGCTCAGCCCCAGCACCACCGTGGCAGCTGGCCAGCCAGGAGCTAACCCCCGGCCTGCTGCTCTCACTCCCTGCAGCTGGGAATGCCCCCCGGGTCTTAAGGAAAGAGCATGTTCTGCTCAGGGCCAGCAGCAGCCCCAGGGCTGCTGGGTCTTCCACCATCTCTGTCTAGATTAGTCTCCAGTAAATGGGTTGAACCGCTAACCACCCTGTTCTCATTCGTCTCCCTTCTGCAGCACTGCAGCACTCGCCCTGGCAATAACGAAGCCACTTCCTCCCTTATTTCCGGCACCGTCCTACTGGGGCGGATTGTATAAACCCCTCTCAGCCAGCTGTGAGTTTACAAGGTCTCTGCTGGTGCTCAGATGCTGCTCAGGGCCAGATAGGCAGGGAGGGAACTGCCCAGATGGTGATGTCTGTTGTGCCGTCCTCATGTAGGTGCTCAGTTCTACGGCAGGCTCACAGCGCCTTGCAGTGCAGGCTGGCGGGGGGCAGGGAAAGGATGTGGTTAAGACAGAGACTTCAGTTTTTGGCGGCTCGTTGTTTCACGGCTGACAACATAATGTGCCTCGGTGGCCACCAAGGGACTTGTGTCCCGCTGTGGGGTTTTCGCTGCTCTCTGCATTGCAGTGAGACATGAACTTAACCATCAGCTCCTCCACCCAGCCAGAAAGCAGCCAAGTCACTAGTAGCTTGGGTCAGCCCTGGTCATCCAAAGCTGCCTTCTGATCAGAAGGCCTGGAATCAGCCCCCACACAGCTCGTCTTCAGCCCCATTTGGTATTGGTCGGGCCCCTGGCACCCACTGCAGCTAAGCTTGTCGGTTCCCTGGCTGTTTGGGTCATCCTATGCGGCATCCTAGCTCCTCTGGTGAGCCAGAATCCTGCCAGCTCAGCCCCGTTAACGCCCATCTCTGAATGCAGGTGGCGCGGTTGTGGCTGTGTAGAGGTGAGTACACTGAGGTAGCATATTAACAGAGAGGAAGCCGTGCTAGTCTATACACTATCAAAACAAAAAGCAGTCCAGTAGCACTTTAAAGACTAGCTCACCTAATAAACTATTTTGCTTTTTGTTTTGAGGTCGCATATGTCATTGAACCCACTTCATTTGCTTAGAGAGACAAGCCTTCGAGTTACCCAGTGCTCTTCCTTGGGTCTGGGAAAGGTACTCCCCGCACCACAGAGTAAAACCATGGAACAGAGCTGTAGTGTCCAGCAGAGCTTAATTCATTTCACTGCTGGACGCTACAAATCCCGGACTGAGAGAGGCTGTGCGTGCGGTTTGTTAGACCAGTCTGTAACCCACTATCCCCTGCTTGTTACCCTATGACTGCAGAGGTGTTAACAGGGCGCTCTCCCTTGACTGGTCCTTCCCAATATGTGCTCACTATTTATACTGAACCATTGCATCCTCACTCACCTTGTCCTGCAAGAGCTGTCCCATGGCATTGTGGGTCTGGCCATCTGTCTCATTTTCACTGACATCCCCGCTCCCCACCCCAGTCATCCTGCCCAGAAGCTACAGACTTGTATAAATATACCACCACAAATGGGGAGGGGCTGCTTGTGCTCGAGGGGTTGGATGTTAGAGACGGCTCTAAGCTGAACGAGGATCCAGGCTTACCCGCATGCTGGAGGTGTTGGATGCTGGGGTTTGTGATCAGTAAAGCGGTGAAGTTTGTGCCAGCTCTAAACTCTTCTGAAATCTACACAATTCTCAGCTGAACTGTCAGCTCCACCCCTCACTACGTGCTGCAGTAGAAAAAGAGGCTGACCGAGCCCAGTGTCCAAAACCTGAGTTAGGCCATCAAAGTCGTGAGATTGGCTAACAAAAATGAGATTTTTCAAAATACCCAGTGCTGCTCATCTAGTTTCCCCGTTTGGGGCCATGTTATCAAGGTTTGCTCCACAACCACAAGGGCTAGAAACATGCGTCTCTTTTACGTGTGAGCTGAGATACTCCACAAATTGTATGACTCCGGGAACTAGGGCTTCAGGCAAATCAACAAGTGTATTGAAACTGACAATCAAATCCCACGCACCGGTAATGGTGGAACAAGCAAAGAGAGTGGAAAATACTGCAGGTAATGTGCAAAACAAGGGGCTGGAAGGTCAAACTCATCCGGCAAACATTCTGTGGCAGCAGTTGAAGTCCCTGTTGCCTGCCTGGACACAGTTCCTGGGCGGATGATTTAGACAGAGGTGTTTGTTGGTCTAAAAAGAGGCAGGCCGACAGATCCAGCTCGCGACTTGAGAGCGCAATATTTTGTCTGTGAACATTAGAGTCAGCATTTTCTTTAATCTTTCCTTGTAGATAAGCACGACTGTATACACAAGTGGGCTGTGCCAGGCCAGCCTGGAGGGGCAGGGCCTCTCTTAGCACAGTCTCTCGCAGCCCCTCACACTTCAGATCTGCATCTTCCTTCAACCCTCTCTCAGCCCCTTTCTGGCTTCTACACATGCCTCTCAACTGGCCCTGGGTTTGCCCAAATCAAGCCCGAGAGGAAGGATCGGGTGAACTGCATTGAAAATTGAGAGGTGCGCACAAGGGGCTATAGACAGACACACATGCCCCTTTCTGGGAATTACAAAGCACCACTTGAACCTGAGCTGGTTTAGAAATTCTTGCTTTTAATCATATATGTGGGTGCCTGAACTGGAAACACATAGGCATACGGCACGCAGAGGGCACTTGCAACTTAAAACTGCTGCCACCATACTTTCGCTGTCGGAAGTTGTTGACTCATCCGTGACGTGATCTTACAAGCTGGGCACTTATTATTGAAGCAGAAAATCATCAGCTAAGAGGCTGGTTTGAAATGCTGTTAAATTTTCAAAAAATCCACACCGAGTACCCTTTCCATGCTGAGATGCAGCCACTTCTGGGGTGGTGCTTGGCAGCTTAAGGGAACAAGAACCCTTTAGGCAAATCACAGCTATACCATTGCCCGTTCTGCTCTGATCTTTTTACCCTGTGCGATCAGTGAGGCCCCCTGAGAGTGTTAGTTTGTCTCCGAAAGATCACTGAATTTTGAGTGAATTGAATTTTGAGTGTGTGGTTCTAGGGTCTATTTTCAGTCAGCTGCTGAGCTGCCCTTGCTGCTTGCCTGCCTTTATGCAGCAGAGGTCCCAGAACCAGCTTGCAGATGAGGAGTGTGAGGGTACCGCTCAGAGGGCACAGCACTCGAGGATTCTGGAACAGCTGCTTTCGCTTCCTGGCTGATGGGGAAGTGCCCCTGATCTCTTTGGAGAGAAATTCAGGTGACAAGGCACTAGATTAGATATTGAGAGCCTGGGTGGTCTAATCCCAGCTCTGCCACTGATTTAATGGGAGGTCTCGAGCAAGTCACTTATCTTCTCTGTGCTTTGCTTGCCCGGTCGGTAAACTGGGCCGAGTGAGAGCCTCTGTGTTTTGCCATCCGCCCAAGCGCGGTGTGTTGGTGTCTGGCAGGGAACCAAGGCCTGGCTTTTGCAAGTCGCTGTACAATAAATTCCTTCCCCTTATCAGCTTCTGCTTTGTATTCAACCGCCACCCCCCCACCCCTTGCCTGCTCAAGAAGCCATATGTCAGCCAAGCTTAGCCAGAAGTCACCGAGGAAGGAAAGGGACAACTGACCCTGGGGTCACAGGAGAAGGAAGTTGCTGCGGTAGCCTCTTGCTCCTTGAGTGGCTGCCTGGGCTGGGGAGCAGAGCACGGCCATGTGCCAGGCCAGAGCATTGGCTTACAGGACCCAGGTGGTTCACCAGACAGCACAGGGCAGCTTCTGTCGGCATCACTGGGGCCTCTGCTCAAAAGCTGCTTCGTCGCTGATGGCGCAGAGATCCACAGCTCGGGCCTGGCCCTGCCTTTCCCACAGCAGCTGTTCACCACTGCGGGCTGGATCCCCCCTGTGCCCAGTTCCAGCAGAAACCCTGTGCCCAGCTACAGCACTAGCCTGTTCTGTCAGAGCTCTGGGGTTTGCGTCCCAGCTCGGCTGGGAACGGGGGACATTCAGCACCACTCAGGATCAGGCCCCAGCTGCACCACCAGCAGGTCTGGCCCCTAGTTGCAAGCAGAAGCCAGGAGGGCTGGTTTGCCCCAGAAAGGAGAGACGGCACTTTGGCCATAGGAAACCAAGCAAGCCGCAACCAAACTGTGCACGCGAGGGAGCTGGGTTCCTGGGACGTGTTTAGATGGCTGGACCAGAAGGATGAGGTGCTGGCGCTAGCACTCCTCAAGCTTCAGGGCACAAGCGGCCCCCGTTCGCATGCTATAGCATCACAGGTCTGGGCCTATTTACGCTGAGCGTGAAACACTATCTGGCGACCTGGAGATGAAGACGGCTGCAACCCTGGCTTTGCTGGGGGCTTTGCCAGCGCCATGTGAGCCAGCTAGCACAGCCTGAAACTCTTGGTTATAGGACTGGAGCACATCTCAAGGGCCCTGAGCCAAGGCTGAGGCATTTACGCAAGTCTAATGTGTGAGTCGGACTAGAAGCAGAGGCGTAACGCCAGCTTTACCTGCACAAAGACCGTTACTCCAGTCCCCGGGAATCAGTGTACTTGCACCAGTGCTGGACTCAGGAGGCCTGTGTTGTGACGCTAATCTGAGGCAGTGGGTCTGTCTCACAAACGCTCATTACCTGGCTGATAAATCTGCTGGTCGCTAAGGTGCTGCAGGACTGCTTGTTTGTGAAGTTGCCGGCTCCCGCTCAGGGACTGTTTAGTGGCACAGCTTTTTTCTCCCGTGTGCGTATGGTGTCAGCCCAGCCTGCACCGGAGCATTTAGTCCCATGGGTTAGGACTGTAGCCCTGGAAGTTTGGGCACAGGGGAAATAGTCTCTCCACAGCCTGGAAGCCCCAGACCCCAAGCCCATGGCAGGAGGAGGAAATTGCCATTTATTGCTGTTCTCCCAGAATGGCTGCTGACTTTTAAACTCCTCCGAGATGTTAACCTTTCGCTCTCGGCCCCAGGGCTCTTCCCGGCAGTGAAAAATCCCAGCTCTGTTGCATCCTCTTGCTGGGCTATTTTCGGCTCTCAGCTCTGTTTTAGTGCCAGCAAGAACCCTCAGCCTGGGCTACGTGGTGCTCTCCTCTGGCTTGCCTGGGTCCACCCAGCGCGTGGGCTTGACTTTTTTCTACTGCAACCAGACCGTCTTTGCAGCCGACTGTTGTTTTTGTGATGCTATGGTGACCACCAGCAACAAGCGGCTCTAGCAGCCAGCCGCTGGTTTGTAGGGCTGGCACGAGGAAGGGGTTTTTGCAGGCCCCAACAGCCCATTCCCTTCTGCTCCCTCTGTCTCTGGCCTAGGCCAGGATGCGCACAGCTCTATGAGGTGCTCAGGAGTCCCAGCACGGAGCAAACACTGAACTCCTGCAGAGTTCCTGGGCACTGCAGTGACACCGTGTCCTGGGGGGTGAGCGGTCAGCCAGCACTCAGGAGCATAGAATCATAGAACACTAGGACTGCAAGGGACCTCGAGAGGCCATCGAATCCAGCCCCCTGCCCCAATGGCAGGGCCAAGTTCTGTCTAAACCATCCCTGATAGACATCTATCTAACCTGTTCTTAAATAGCTCCTGCAATGGAGATTCCACAGCCTCCCTTGGCAATTCATTCCACTGTCTCACCACCCTGTCAGTTAGGAACTTTTTTCCTAATGTCCAACCTAAACCTCCCTTGCTGCAGTTTAAGCCCGTCGCCTCTTCTACCCTCAGAGGCCAAGAAGAACAAGTTTTCTCCCTCCTCCTTATGACACCCTTTTAGATACCTGAAAACCGCTATCGTGTCCCCCCTCAATCTTCTCTTTTCCAAACTAAACAAGCTCAATTCTTTCAGCCTTTCTTCATAGGTCACGTTCTCTAGACCTTTGATCCTTCTTGTCGCTCTTTTCTGGACCCTCTCTAATTTCTCCACATCTTTTTTGAACTGCGGTGCCCAGAACTGGACACAATACTCCAGCTGAGGCCTAACCAGCACAGAGCAGAGCGGAAGAATGACTTCTCATGTCTTGTTCACAACACACCTGTTAACGCATCCCAGAATCGTGTTTGCTTTTTTTGCAACAGCGTCACACTGCTGACTCCTATTTAGCTTGTGGTCCACTGTAACCCCTAGATCCCTTTCTGCCATAGTCATTCCTAGACAGTCTCTCCCCATTCTGTGTGTGGGAAACAGATACCAGAGACAGCGGCGGTCTGGGGAGAGACAACATGGAAGAACAGACTGGTGGCTCTGGGCCCCAGGAGCTATGTCCATCCAGCCTGAGGCTTTATGGGCCACCGTCTTGTCGGCCAGAGAGAGGACGCTGGGCAGCAGCCTCCTAATGTGGCTGTGTCCTGGGACCCACACATTGGTCTACCCCCCACCTCCGCCCTGCTTTAACCAGTCCCGGGAGCGCCTGCATGGCCAGGAGCTGCAAGTGCCCACACTGGAATCGGCCGTAGGTTCGGAGACCAAAGGCCGATGGAGCCGTTGCAGCTGTGTGGCCTGACCACACACACGCCACAGCCACCCAGCGCCCCCCAGGGCTGTCTGCGCCCCAGCACCGGGCTCATCCCAAGCATTCCAAGGGCCCTGCACAAAGCAGGCGCTGCGCCGGTGTCGGCACATCAGTGTGTCACTGGGGTTCGTGAAGAGGCCGCCTGGCTGAGCCGCGTGGCCCATGCTCGGCTGGGGCCAGCGTGGCCTAGACACAGCCCTTCACTTTCACGGGGGGCCGATGAGAGGTGGCAAGAGGGGATCTGAGGGGCCCTGGAGGAGTGAAGCAACCGCGCTCACAGCCAATGGACGGTGCTTGCTGGTGGCAAGGGGCGGCGGGAGATGGCCGTGGGAGCCCCCTACATCCCACCACTCCCACCAGGGGCTGTGCATAAGCTGAGGGGCTCCCAGCGGCCCACACGCCAGAGAACTCGCCAGAGCCCAGTCCTCAAAAGGGCACAAGATCGGTGCGTCAGACACTCCTCCTCCTGAGCCAGGGCTGCTGCAAGGGCCAGTCTGCTCCCTGCAGGGCTCTGGCCAGCGGCTGGCTGTTCAGGAGTGAAGGTGGGCAGTGTGTTGCCTTCTGGGGCTGCCTGCCTGGGGTCACCCAGGGCCTGCTGCAGCTCTAACTCACAGCTGAGCTGCCTGCTGGATCACATGTGGACCTGCTAATCTTCATGGCATCGGTGGGGCTCAGTCCAGCTCCCCTTCTGGGAGTGTCCTCGAGTCACCTGCACCCAGGCTGTTTGGCTCTTTGCTGGGGTGCAGTGCTAGTGGCCAGCTTCATTCCAGCTCCTTTCCGGCATGCAGTGCCCTGTCCACGTGCGGATGACCCCCGCCTCCCCCACTTGAGGCCCGCTCCCACTGGGCCTGGCCCCAGCCCCACTGCTGAATTCCCAAGGAGCTGCTTGGGTTAGAGCAGAGGATTCAGCGCAGTGCCCGGTGGAGAGGCTGCAGCCTGCTGGGCGTGCAGGGGGCAGTGAGGGGACCATTTGTTCCCTCTGCAATGCAGGCAGTGGGAACGGGCCTCAAGGGAAGAAGGTGAATCTAGGGAAGCAGGGTCTTTGCTGCTGCGAGCTGGGTTGGCAGTTGGGAAATCCAGGGCGGCCAGCACAGGCGAGGGCCCTCTGGAAGATGGCAGAGGTTAAGCAGGGTGGGGGCACCTCCCTCTCTTCCCTCACCATGCTCCGAACCTCCACCCAGTCGGGCTGCACCCAGCCCCTCTGCCCAGCTCAGGGAATGGGATAATTCATTGTCTGTACAGAACAGTTGTCAGGCTCCACCTCAGCCCCGTGGTAGGTGCCCTCTCTGGCCTGGGAGGTGCCGGCTGTCTGAGCAGCTGCTCCTCTGTGTTCACCACAGCAGTGCCGCACACCAGAAGCAGCTGCACCGTCACCAACCAGGGGATGTCTGCCGTGACTGTCGCTCTCTGGGCACAAGTCAGGCTTTCACTGTCTGCCCTCCAGGGATTTCTGCCCTTCCCCTTGCCCTACAAAGAGGGCACTGGAGCAGATGTCTTTATTTTCTGCCCCCCGCACGGCCTGCCTGAGCCTCACTCAGCCCTTGTTACAAAGGGACTCCCTCTCAGATCAGGCTAAGCTTCGCTGCGCAGTTGTGTGATGCATCTTAGGGAAAGTGCACCAGCAACCCCAGGGCAGCTCTGACCGAGCAGCAGGAATGGAGGAGGAGCAAGAGCAAGGTGTCGGCATGCGAGGGCGGGAAGAACAATACCTGGCACTTGTCAACCAACGCGCTCCCTGCCCTCTTCCAAGGGAGGGCGCTGTCATTAGCTCCATTGTACAGATGGTGAAACTGAGGTGCAGAGCTGGGAACAGAACCTGGCTGAGCTGTATCCCAGTCCGGCGCACTTGGCACTGGCCGGCGCTGAGGGGTGGGCGCTATTCGCTTCAGAACCAGGCTCTGGCAGGGATTCAGCACAACCTCGTGGGCTGCCCAGTACAACCTGCCCTGCGGCCGGTCCATCCACACCTTTCAGAGAGGTGCTGGTGCTGCCTGGCCATTCCACTTCGTCCACATCTGATGCTCTTCAGAGAAGGCTGGTCAGCTCTGGGGGACCCCCCCAAGGGGGCTGGAATGGGCCCCCTCACCCCGCCCATCACGGCCCTTGAATTCTTCAGCGCTGAGGCCCTCTGGGAGAGGGGAAAAGCCAGTGCCAGGAGGGAGGCCACAGAGCAGTGAATGGCATGAACCGGATGGCTGCCCAGTAGGTTAGTGTCAGAGCTGAGGGCAGAACCCAGGAGTCCTGCGGCCCAGCCTCTGCTCTACCCACTAGTCCTCACTCCCCTCCCAGAGCCGGGGCAGGACCCAGCTCCCACCCTAACCTGTAGCTGTAACACCTCCGAGGGCAGGGCCCAGGGCCGCTTCCCGTGCCACACCCACCCCCCGCTCTAACCACTAGCCGCTTCTGCCGGCTGAGGCCCCTGCTCTGACCCCGGGCCCAGCCCCACACCGGGGTACGGGCTAGCGGCGCCGCCGGCTCCCTCCCCTCCCAGCCGGGCCGGGGCGGGGCGGGGACCGATCCCGGCTCCGCCCCCTGCCGGCGCCGCGCTCCGCTCCCCCGGCCCGGCCGGGCCCGGCGCCCAGGGGGCGGGCAGCCGGAGCCGGAGCCGGAGCGCAGCGCAGCGAGGCGGCTCCCGCCGTGTGTCCCCGCCGGGCCATGGCGCAAGAGCTGATCGAGCTGCGGAACCTGGCGCTGGAGACGCGCATCGAGCTGAGCCGGCGCAGCCCGGAGCGGCCCGTGCGCCTGGAGCGCACCAACGCGCTGCGCTTCGCGCCCGGCCGGGCCCCCGAGCTGCTGAGCCGCGTGCGCCAGATCCGCCTGCTCCGCGGGCCCGGCGACCCCCGCCTGGCGGCCGCGCCGGGCCAGGGCCACGCCTTCCGGGCCTGCGCCCGCGGCCAGCAGACCTGGTGCGACCTGTGCGGGGACTTCGTCTGGGGCGGCCCCCGCAAGAGCCTGCAGTGCGCCCGTGAGTACCGGCCGGGCCCCTCTCTCGGGGGACCCCCGCTGGGGCGGCCGGCGGGAGGGGAAGTGTTGGGCAGGAGCCGGGGGTCCGCAGGGCTGCCCTGTCCCCCTGCCCCAGCGGGGTCCCCTGTCTGCGAGAAGGCGGGAGACCCCCCTTTTCCCCCATTTTTCTCCTCACCGCCCCGGGCTGGTGGGACCCTTCTGCTCCCTTCCCCAGCCCCGCCGCCCAAGGAAGCCGCACCAGGCTGGTGTCGTCCTGTGCCGGGCCTGGGGCTGGCCAAGGGGGGCCTCTGGCTGGGGGTGAGCAGGCCAGTTCTGGGCGGCAACGTCACCCCCCTTCACCCCCACCACCAGACCTCTGTGTGCCCGCAGCCAACTCCGTCCTCAGGTCCCAGCTGTAGAAACAGCCACAGCGGGGCAGCGCCATGGTCCACCTAGCCAGTCTCCTGCCTCTGGTAAGTATCGGAGGGGTAGCTGTGTTAGTCTGGATCTGTAACAGCAACGAAGGGTCCTGTGGTACCTTATAGACTAACAGAAAAGTTTTGAGCATGAGCTTTCGTGAGCACAGACTCACTTCATCAGATGCTGGTCGTGGAAATCTGCAGGGCCAGGTATAAATAAGCCAGAGCAAGGCTGGGGATAACAAGGTTAGCTCAGTCAGCAAGGCTGAGACTTACTACCAGCAGTTGATCTGGAGGTGTGAACACCAAGGGAGGGGAAGCTGCTTTTGTATTTAGCCAGCCATTCGCAGTCTTTGTTTAAGCCTGAGCTGAGGGCATCGAATTTGCAAATGAATTGTAGCTCAGAAATTTCTCCTTGGAGTCTGGTGCTGAAATTTCTTTGCTGTAGGATATCCTGAGCTACAGGATATCTGCAAAATTTCTGAGCTACAATTCATCTGCAAATTCGATGCCCTCAGCTCTGGCTTAAACAAAGACTGTGAATGGCTGGCTAAATACAAAAGCAGCTTCCCCTCCCTTGGTGTTCACACCTCCAGATCAACTTCTGGTAGTAAGCCTCACCCTTCCTGACTGAGCTAACCTTGTTATCCCCAGCCTTGCTCTGGCTTATTTAAACCTGGCCCTGCAGATTTCCACGACCAGCATCTG
Source organism: Carettochelys insculpta (assembly GCF_033958435.1). NCBI lineage: Eukaryota > Metazoa > Chordata > Testudines > Carettochelyidae > Carettochelys > Carettochelys insculpta. The sequence goes on along the minus strand of NC_134147.1, from coordinate 1,868,134 downwards.
ATGAAGTGAGTCTGTGCTCACGAAAGCTCATGCTCAGAACTTTTCTGTTAGTCTATAAGGTACCACAGGACCCTTCGTTGCTGTTACTGCCTCTGGCAGTGGCTGCTGCTGGATGCTCTGCGGGGAAGGAACAGCGTAGGGTGATTACCGCCTCAGCCCAGTTCCCACCCCAGCAGCCTGCTGCCTCCCCTGTCCAGCTCCTCAGCCTGCTCCAGGCTGCTCTCTCCCTGGCACGTCGCAGCTGCTCATGGGCCTGTGCGTGCAGACTCCGCAGAGGGACTTGGACTAGCTCATGCGTGGACCTGGGCCAGGCCCTGCTGCACATCCCAGCCCCCTAGTAGCAGAGCCGGTCGCGGGCTCGTGGAGCTTGGGATCGTCCCACACCAGGAACTCTCTGTTGCACTGGGCATCGCTGGCTCCGGGGTCTGTCTGTCTCGTGGTGTGCTCACATCCAGGCCTGGCCCGCTGGCCAAGCCGCCCTCCCGGCCCAGTGGGCGCCCTCTGCTGCTGATTTCAGAACGGTGCACAGAGGGAATGACCGGGCTGAGCCCCCAGGACTCCAGGGCCCAGGAGAACAGCGATGCCCCGGGTGTGTGGCATTGGGGGCTGCTTGCAAGGCACCTGGAGTGCCCGGACGCATCTCACCATGTGCCCGTGGAGCCCTGTGAACGCAGCGTGCGCAGGGGAGAGGGTCGCTCGGGCTGCTCTCCGCTTGCCTTCCGCCAGCCCCAGCAGCCCAGGTCACAGGGTGCAGTGTCTGCGTGGGTGAGGAGGAGAGACCGAAAGCTCCTGTGCAAGGTGTTCAAACCCCAGGCCCCTGGCACAGTGGGGTCTGGAGCTCCCAGCAGGCACCAAGCAGGTCAGGGGCTGCTGAGCCGAGTCCCCGGCCAGCCAGGTGCGGATGTCTGTAAGACCGAGGGCTCTTTTGCCCGCCTGCCGCCATCCCGCCGAGCACAGGAAGCGTTGGCGTGGGAGGAAGCCTGGGGTTATCAGGCTCCCCCCGCTCTGTATGCCAGGCTGGGCTGGGTGCCAGGCAGGTGTGGGTGCAGGGCCCTGGAGGCACAGCCAGATCGAGGCTCCCCTCCAGGCGTAGCGTGTCCGGTGGGATCTGGTCGGATCCTGCAAACTGGGGACCACTCACGAGGAGCCCTCCCCTCTAGCCCCACGGGTAGAGCTGTGCTGCCCTCTGTCTGGGCACATGTGAACCTGTGGCCCTGCCTGCTTGTGGGGCTTAATGATTCTGGGGCACGCGGTGAGCCTGGGGATGTTAACCCTCGGGGCCTAGCCAGGTCCCTCTGTGGGTGACCCCCCCACCAAATCCTTCCTCAGTCTCCTGCACAGCTGAGCAGGTTCCCCTCCTGTCCCAGAGGCTTGGGCGGTGCTGCTGCACAGTGTCAAACAACTGCTGTGCTCCACCCCAGAGGCAGCTGCATTTCAGCGGTGTGTGGCTGTGGAGGAGGGAGATCCCTGGGCGGGCGGTACAGGAACACTGACGCAGGCAGGCGGAACTTGCCAGAGGAGGGAGGAGCTGGCAGGGTCCATGCGGGGGAGCAGGCGTGGCTGGAGGGGCGCAGGGTGCCACTGAGGCGTTTGTGTGGGTGGGGGCGCTGGCGGATGCAGGGAGAGGTCCCTGGTGTCCTGATTTCATCAGTTCTGCAGAGACATCTTATGAGGTCCCTCCCTTCCCATCCTCTGTGTGCTGCTGCCGGCGCTGGGGCCTGGCCCTTCCCTCTCATGGAGGGACTGCTCAGAGCACTCGGCAGTGGCTGCAGCAAAGGACCTGAGCGGGACCGCTTGCAGGCCCTGCTAGGGATGTGGTTGCTGGGGCTGGTGGCGGGGCAGCGGGATGAGGGTAGCTGCCGTGGGTAAGGCATGCCGGCCGGAGGCGGCGCAGAGATGGGAGGATTCGAACTCGTTAGAAGTGTGGTGAAACTTGGAAAGGAACTTCTGACCCCTTCTTGCAGGGCTGGGGACAGAGCCCAGAAGAGGGACCCTGAGCTCTCGAGCCCGCAGTGCCAAGGGGGGGGTGGAGTCTGGTGCCTGTGCCCGCCTGCCCCGGCTGGGCAGGGAGGAACATACAGGGCAAAGATGGCGAAGGTGGGAGCAGCTGGTGATGGACAGCAAGGCCCCACCCAACCTGACTGATTGACACCTCAGGTGCCAACCTGCTCTGCAGCACGTTTCTCTTCCACCTCTGCCACCACCTCCCCAGTGGCACCTGGGTCTCCATTTGCCACCAGCAAATCCCAGGCTGGGGGTCAGCGGGCTGCTTGGGTCCCTGGCAGCCGTGGGGCTGGAGTCCCCGAGTTGCCCGTCCGAGGGCTGGGGCAGTCCTTCTGTGACGAATTCCCGAGAGCTGAGAGCTTGGCGGCCCTGGGCACCTCTGCTCTAGCCAGGCCTTGACAGCCAGCTGTGGGGCAGTTCTTTTATAACTCTGGAAAGGCAGGTGGTGGGGAGGGTTGGAAAGTTCCTGGGAGGAACCTGAGACCTTGGCTGGGGCTGGGGAGATCTTCCAGGCCCCAGCACTGAGCCAGGAACTGCTGCACTCGTTCTCCCTTCAGTCTCCTGTTCTGCTGGGTCTCTCCGGCCCAGCGACCTCCTCCCTGTGTTCTGCATTGCTCACAGCTGTCCCCCCGTGCTGGGCCCTGAGCCTGGCACCTCTGACCCCACCTCTCAACACCTCCCCTGAGGGAGCCTGCTTCTCCCTGCCCCTCCCTGGCTGGGGTCATGTCAGGAGAGCTGCCCCCCAGAGAAACGGGCCGCCCAGGCTGTAAGTGAGCAGCGTGGAGGCCAGTGCAGCAAAGCCCCTGTTGCCTGTGACGAGTCCCTCGCCAGGGGCGTCTGCCCTCCCAGAGTGCTGCATCTGTTCCGGAGGAGCCCTTTGTTTCCCGCCTGGCTATATGCAGCTGCCTCTGGGGTGAAACGCAGCAGCCATGTAGCAACCCAGGAATGGCTGGGCACATGCAGGTCAATGGAATTTAATGACCCATGTTGCACTTTGGCCAGAACCTGTTATCTTGCTGTCTTTTGAAAATACCCATAATGCTTAGCTTGTGTCTAAATGACAAGGGAACATGGCTGGCCACTGAGGGGTCCTTACAGCACCCAGGAGAGTGACTGCCAGGGAAGCGCACCCCTCCTGAGCTACCAGCCCTGCCTTCCGCACCACCTGGGCCAGTTCCAGGCCAATGCTGATCTGTGAGCTCTAGCAAGACCTCAGTTGTAACAGAGGGGGAGCCGTGCTAGTCTCTATACTACCAAAACAAAAAAGCTGTCCAGTAGCACTTTAAGGACTAACACAATAATTTATTAGGTGGTGAGCTTTTGTGGGACAGGCCCACTTCTTCAGACCACAGGCACACCAGAACAGACCTCAGTTGGGGGTGGGACAGAGCCCCTTTGCAAGCAAGCTGGGGAGGTGCTGGTTTTTATCAGTCAGCATCGGCAAGCATCAATTTCACCTACACACCCAAAGCCAGGAAGAAATTCTCCCATTGATCCAAGAGGCAAAGTCAGGCAAATGCTGGGTGAGAACGCGTTAGTTTGGTTCAAGGACAGTTGTCCCTTTGTCTGGTTTGTCTCAGTGGGAGTCCTGCTAGGCTGTAACTTCCAAACCAGCCAGGATCTGTGTGGCACTCATAACCCATGAAAGCTCCTGACCTATTGGACGTGTTAGGCCAGTCTACCTTACCCGGAAGATTGGCCCGCTCGGGGTTGGTCTTCCAAGGTTCGATTCCGGGTATCTGGTAGGGCCTTGCAAAATTGACCTGTCAGGGGTTGACCGGAGGAACTTTCCCGTCCACCTTCCTCAGGGAGGTGGGCCAGGCAAGTCGCTTTTGGATAAGTCGATGCTAGCTGCGCAATTGCCCTACCCAGAACCGCTTGTAGTAGAACCCCAAGTTACGCAGGGGCTGTGTTCCTTGCAACCCCCCATGGAACTCAAATTTCGTGTCAGTCGGGGGAGGGAGACCCCTCCTCTTCCTCTGAGCCTGGGAACCAGGTGCTGCTGTTCCTGGTTCTCAGCTCCCTGGGCCTGGCGGGGAGATGGGGAGCCCCTCTCTCCCAGCATCGGTGTCCGCCTAGCTTCCCCCAGCTGAGGGAAACGGGCAGCTGGAGCTGGGGATTTCGACAATCGGGTGAATACGATTAGCGCGCGCAGTATGCTGCAATCCCGTGCATGGGGGATTTACTGTCTCTGAAATGGACTTATTTCCCAAGCATGGACCTGGCCTCGGTCTCTCAGGTGCCTGAGACTCCTGGTTGTTTTTGTGTAATTTGACAGTAACGTGGTCAGTTTCGCGTTTTAACCTGGGCAGCAGGGTCACCTCTTTGAATCACAGTGACAGTTCTCCTAGAATTGTCTGACTTCTCCCCGCCTCCATTTCCCACAATGGTGTGTGTGTGGGGGCGGAACATATTATCTTCATGTTATCCATCAATGTGATTAAAAAATAATTTAATTCAGCTAGACCCAGTCACAGGGGACCCCCAGGACATCCCTGTGGGGCCTTTGTTAGCAGGGGAGTCTGACATAAGTGGAGAGCGGCTGTGAAACTGCTGGCCCTGATCCGGAGCTGCCTCACCGGTGTGAATCAGAACGAACCAGCCGCCCTGCAGCGCTTCACAGACTAGCAAAAGGCTGTATTAGGGGATGAGCTTTCGTGGGGCAGAGCCACTTCCTCAGATCAGGTGTGAATCGGAGAAACTCCAAGCCAGGACACAGGACGCTGATGCAAAAGAATGGGGTCTTTGTCCTGCTGCGGTGCGACACGAACCCCTGGAGGGCGCCAGAGCCCTGTTTCAAGTGGCAGCTCCCCTTGAAAAGCCCAGCTGCCAATCCCTGGAAAATCCTGGGAGGAACCACAGGGAGGATGAACAGTAACAGAGAGGGAGCCGTGCTAGTCTATAGACTATCAAAGCAGAAAAGCAGCCCAGTAGCACTTGAAAGATGAAGTGTGATGGTTTCGCTTCTGTGGCCGAGTTCTGCTCTGGGGCACAGGGCCCCTTTCTCCTGTGCGTGCTGGGCCGGGGGATGGATGTGCTGGTGCCTTTGCCCTGCCCAGCTGCAGGCAGAGGACAGGCCAGCCTGGGACTGTGCTAGTTAGAAGCTGACTAGGTGGTCAGGGCTGGGCAAGGTGGGAGCTTTGGCTGCTTTCTCTGCAGCAGGGAGCTCAGCTCAGCTCAGCTCAGCTCAGCTCACTTGCAGGGTGTAGGTACTGGGGATCTGGGGGAGAAGGCAAGAAAGGGAGAGGCCCTTGAGTTGCACGAATCCATTGTCAACCCCCAGCACAAGAAGGGCGCGCTCGAATTTTTTCCATCTGCAGGTGGAATAAATTTAGTTCGGTGCACGGAGCCGTGTGTGGCTGTGCACCACCCATAGAAACGCACGCTGCTGGCTGCGGGCGCTCGGCTACTCAGCCAGGCAGCATCTGCCTCTCTCCTGCACGGCCGCCCCAGCGCTCAGCTTCCAGGGAACGCCGAGTCTGTCGTGACTCTCTAGGCAGTGACTTTTGTCTCAGTGGAGACACGAGGTTCTCTGCTTTCCTGTGCTTCTGAAGTCCCTGCCCGGCCCGCGGGTTTGCAGAGAGGGTTTGAAAACGCGGCCTCAGTGTGCCTGGGAGGCGGAGACAGTGAACATCACGTACCTGTGACCTCTTAGTCTAGTGCGGGGGGCTGGGATCTTTTAAGCCAGGCTTGGGGCGTTCCCAGAAGCGGGTGTGTGGTTCTGGAACTCGTGCTGTGGGATGCGGAGCACAGCAGTGCCCCTGGCGTCTCTCTCTCTGCCTCTGTGAAAAGGCCACAGCCGAACGGTCTGACACCTCCAACCCCTCCTGTTCTTTCTGCTGCGCCGTGCTGGGCGCGTGGGGGGTTGGGGTGCTGGCAGGGACCCAGGACCATTTGGGGGACAATTCCGCTCTGTTTCCCAAGCCTCGTGTTTGGCACGTGAACCCGTATTCCTGTTGCACCCGTTGCTCTTTCCCTTCTGAAGTGGCCCGCAGTGCGATGGGGACGGTGTTGTTTCTCTGGTTGGTGTAAAAAGTGATTTTTAAGCCAAGATTCCCTAATTTTGGCCTGAATCTTGGCTGCTCAGGAGCGCTGGGGTAGGGTAAGGTGGTCCAGTTCCTGCTGCCAGGCTGAACCCTCTCTTCTGTGACATCACAGGCAGTTGATAGGGCGAAGGTTGTGATGTCACAAGCAGGAGATCATGATGTCACAAGCAGACATGGGAGGCGTTCGGAGCCCTGCCATTCAGAGGACCAGGGGAGAGAAATGCAGAACGTGTGCTGGGGGGGAAGGTCCTTGGTAGGGCAGAGGGGACCCCTGTGGGATTGGGGGTGGGGAAGAGCAGGGCGTCCTTACTGAGGTCTGGGGAGGGCTCTGGGGGGCTCTCTTGGGCTGTGTCACCAGCTTGCCAAGGTGCTTTCCTGCCCCGGAGCCCATCTCTGCTGCAGGGACTGTGTCCTGTGAAGGATCGCCAGGCAGCCACTGCTGGAGCACAGGCTCTTTGTGCTGGCGGGCGGCCGTGTGGCTCTGGGGCAAGGCCATGCTGCTGGGACAGAGGTCCTCTGTCCCCTTCCCTTTGAAGTGTGTGTGCCTTGGGGGGTTGCGCCCTCCCTGGCCAGCTCCCTTGCCCCGCTGAGGTGCTGCGGGCGGAGGTCTCCTGGCTGGGCACGGGGGGCTTAGCCGGGTCCGGGGCTGGCAGGGCAGCGTCCCGGTGCCACAGAGCTGCACGGTGTGTTCAATGCAGGGGCAGGAAAATCGGAGCTGCAGCAGCCTTGTTAGCTCCCATCCAGCCCAGCCCTCCCAGTGCCAGGGCAGGGGCTTGCCCTGCCTTCGTGTGGGACCAAGGTGAGGGGCTGGCAGGAGCCACTGCAGGGCGGAACAGGAACTCATTAAGGGATCCTCCGTCCCTCTCCGTGGCTGCTGAGGTTGGTGCCGGCTCCTGTCTCCTCACCCCTCTCTGCCACTTCCTTGGCAGGCCTCAGCTCCACGGGGCCGAGTCTGTGTCCTGAGCTGCCTCTTGCGGCCCTGAGGTCCCACATCTGCCATGCCCCTGCTGATAGCGCTGCTGGGGCAGGGCAGATGGGGGTGCCAAATGGGCATCAAAGGTTCCCAGTGCTCAGCAGCCAGGGGTCCACGCGGTGTGCCACGGCCGGGCAAGCTGCATGCACGAGTGTCCGATTCCCACCACCCTGGCGGAGCCGGGGGGCTGGGGAGGTGGGGCAGGGTCCTGCCCCACAGCTGAAGGAGGCCCAAACGCCCAGCGCTTGCTGGTCAGCGTCTGCCAGGGACCCCCTGGGATTCCATGCACAGGGAGTGTCAACCTAGAGCAGGGGTCTCTGCTCCTGAGGACCCCACCCTGGCCACCAGGTCTGGCCAGTGGGGGCCCATGCCTCCCTCCTCCCCCGAGCCCAGTCTGGAAGGGTGTGGGGCTGAGCTGGGGTGGCGTTTGGCCTACAGCCACTCCCCCCTTGGGGTTCCTGTCCGGGGGCTTCCCCAGGGGCCAGGGAGGTGGGCAGCTGGGCTGGGAAATCCCATCATCGCACAATGGCTCAGGACAGCTGGGTTGTGCTTCAGCCCCCGGCCCCCTCCCAGCTATAAGGGGCTGTGTGGCAGAGTCCAACCGACCCCTCTCCTCACCCCGGGGCTCTGGCAAGGGCTGGATGCCAGGGGCTGCTGGATTCCCCCCGGCCGGCGCCTGTCCAGCTCACGCTGTCTCCCCTTTCCTCTCCCTCCCCCAGACTGCAAGTTCACCTGCCACTATCGCTGCCGCGCCCTCATCCGCCTGGACTGCAGCGGCCCCTGCGACCAGGACAGCGCCGCGGCCGAGGCCAACGAGCACACGCTGGAGAGAGACACCAATGTGGTAGGAGAGGAGCCGGGGTTCTGGGCTGCAAAGTGCACCCAGGCGGGGGAGCGGGGCTGGAGTAGAGCGGAGAGCTGGGAACCACCCCCTGCCCCCAGCACGCCTGCCCCAGCCCCACAGCGCCCCCTGCTGGGAGAGGCTGGGGCTGATGTTCGTGAAGCTCGTACCTCCACCGTCCCCAGCCCAATTCCCCAGTGTGTCCCAGCTGCAGGAGGGGGGGTGCGTCCCCTTCCCCCCGCCAAAGCCTTAGGGCACTGGGCTGAGCTGGTGTCCAGGGAGAACTTCATAAATCCTGCTCCAATGTCATCCTGAGATTGCGGCTCTGCTCCCTGCAGCTGGGGCCTCCCCGGAGCAGGGACAGCTGGGGAGAGGCCCCTGCAGCTGGAAGGGCAGGCACAGTGCCAGTTAACTCTGGCTGGAGACGGTGCCCTTCTGATGCCCAGCAACACGGGCACCTGCCTGCGATGCCCAGCGGGTCTGAATCCTTCATCCCACCCCCTTGGCTGCTGGGAGAGTCAGAAACTTCCCCGTCACCCACCCCCATTATAGATCCCAGACCATCTCCACCTCCCCAGAGCCACCACTGGCTCCGAGCTTGTGGAGGGGGTCCATGCACCCGTCCATCCAGGACTAAGGAAACCCTGTCTGAGCCGCGCCGAGCCCCGCCCCGAGGGGCCGACCTTTGCAGCTGGGAGCACTGGGCTGGCAGAGGCTGTTGCTTTAGCTGCAGAGCAGCAGAGAAGCTGTTCCAATGTATATGGAACTGGACTGGGACTTGGGAGGCCAGCTGGGCTCAGCCACAGACTCTCCTTGCCTCAGGTTCCCCATCTGTGAAATGCAGCTCTTCCCCTGCCTCCTAGGGTGTGATCCCTTGGGGGGCCCCGCCGGTAACCCATGCATCCATTACCCAGTGACTGGGGGACCCTGTGGGCAGGGCCCCTGTTTCTCTCGGTCTCTGTAATGCCTAGCACAGACTGTGCCCTCTCGGGGGCCAGAGCACTGATGTCTCCTCAGAGTGGGCTGGCTGGGAGCTGGGGATGGTCTCTGGCCCAGTGTAGCCTGCTCCAGGCTGGGCTGTGGAACATCATACGTGCCTTGTGGACTCGCAGCGGCTGTTCGCTGCTGGTGCGTAGCGCATGTTCCTCGTGGCCTGGGGGGGGCGGTGGGCAGGGCGCGCTGGCTCAGAAGCTGCCTGTGCGCCGCCTGATCGCCCTGGCTGGCGAATCTGGACCAGAATTCATAAAGGGTTGGGGTTTGTCGCAGCGTTGCTGCTGCAACCAGAAATCCATCCACAGCAGCAGCTCACTGGGTGGTGCAGCTCCTGGCCGTGGTGGGGGAATCAACACTGATGTCTCTGATGGCCGGGCGGCTGCCTTCATAGAATCATAGAACACTAGGACTGGAAGGGACCTCGAGAGGCCATCGAGTCCAGCCCCCTGCCCCAATGGCAGCACCAAGTACTGTCTAAACCATCCCTGATAGACGTCTGTCTAACCTGTTCTTAAATAGCTCCAGCGATGGAGATTCCACAACCGCCCCAGGCAATTTATGCCACTGTTTGACCACCCTGACAGTTGGGAACTTCTTCCTAATGTCCAACCTAAACCTCCCTTGCTGCAGTTTAAGCCTGTTGCCTCTTGTTCTGTCCTCAGAGGCCAAGGAGAACGAGTTTTCTCCCTCTTCCTCATGACACCCTTTTAGATACCTGAAAACCGCTATCGTGTGCCCCCTCAATCTTCTCTTTTCCAAACTAAACAAGCCCAATTCTTTCAGCCTTTCTTCATAGGTCATGTTCTCTAGCCCATCAGTCGTTCTTGTTGCTCTTTTCTGGACCCTCTCTGATTTCTCCACATCTTTCTTGAACTGCGGTGCTCAGAACTGGACACAATACTCCAAGGGCAAGGGGAGCTGAGTTTGGACTGGGGGACTCATTCTGCATGGGGGGGATCCCCAGCTGGTGGGAGGATCAGCTCCGGCTTCTACTCCCTCAGAACAGGCCTGCCCCCTTTTTGTTGTCAACCCCCCGGCAAGGGAGAACAGGGAAGCAGGGTCTGCAGCCACTCCCAGCCTTGTGGCATGGGACACAGCTGGGGCACAATCACTGAGGTAGATGGGGGCAAAAGGCAGCAGGTTCAACCCCTTCTTCCCCCCCCCCCGCCCTCTGGGGCTATCACCACCTCCCCCAGGGTGCGGAGGGGCAGCGCTGATGGCCCGCAGGGGGTAACGTCTGTCTGTCTGTCTCTCCTTCGGGCCTGCACCCAGCCCTTTACCTACCCCCGGGAGCCTGGACCCCGGCTCGGGCACGGGCCGGAGAATCGGGGTGCAGGGGAGACCCAGGTCCGCTTCCCCGGCGTTCCTTGCTCCTGGGGGGCCTTGGGCGTGGCGCCCGAGTCCCAGCTCCTGCCGGGGAGCCAGGCCCAGGCCCAGGCGGTGGAGGAGCTGCGTTCCCCCGGGGGCACACGGGGCGCTGCCGTGGGGGGCGGGCAGGAGAAATCCACCCCGGGCCTGTGGCGCGCCCGGGCCGCGCAGGACGAGCTGCCTGGGGGATGAAATCACGGCCGGAAAGGGGCGGCCCCAGCGCCTCGCCTCGCCCCGCCCGGCGCCGTGCGCACGTTTCAATCGCAACGGCCGCGTCGGGCCGGGAGGAGTCGCGGGCCGGGGCCGGGAGCGTTGCGCGGCGCAGGGCGCACGGAACCTCGCCAGGGCGCACGCTGCGTTCCGAGCCGGGGCAGCCCAGGGCCGGGATCCGAGCGGAGCGGGCCGGGGAGGGGCGAGGCGAGGCGGCTGCCAGGCCCGCGGGGATGAGCGAGTGCGAGCCGGGCACCCCGGCCTTCGAGATGACTTGGAGCAGCACCACCAGCAGCGGCTACTGCAGCCAGGAGGACTCGGACTCGGAGCTGGAGCAGTTCTTCACCGCGCGCACCTCCTTCCTGCGCAAGCCCCACAGGGAGAAGGTTAGGGGGGTCCGGGCCCCCAGGGCCGGGGAGGGGAACCCCGGTTCGGAGCGGGGGGATCCGGGTCCCTCCCAGGGCCGGGGAGGGGAGCCCCGGTTCGGAGCGGGGGGATCCGGGTCCCTCCCAGGGCCGGGGAGGGGAGCCCCGGTTCGGAGCGGGGGGATCTGGGTCCCTCCCAGGGCCGGGGAGGGGAGCCCCGGTTCGGAGAGGGGAGATCCGGGTCCCCCCCAGGGCCGGAAAGGGGAACCCCGGTTCGGAGCGGGGGGATCTGGGTCCCTCCCAGGGCCGGGGAGGGGAACCCCGGTTCGGAGCGGGGGGATCCGGGTCCCCCCCCCAGGGCCGGAAAGGGGAACCCCGGTTCGGAGCGGGGGGATCTGGGTCCCTCCCAGGGCCGGAAAGGGGAACCCCGGTTCGGAGCGGGGGGATCTGGGTCCCTCCCAGGGCCGGGGAGGGGAGCCCTGGTTTGTAGTGGCGGGATCCGGGTCCCTCCAGTGCTGGGAAGGGGAGCCCTAGTTCGGGGCAGGGGGATCTGGGTCCCCCCAGTGCCGGGAAGGGGAGCCCTGGTTCGGGGCAGGGGGATCCAGGTCCCCCCCAGTGCCAGGAAGGGATCCCCGTTTCAGAGCGTGGGGATTCCGGATTCCTCCATACATGGGCGAGGCGATTCGGACTCTGGAGCTGGCTTGGGTTTCTGTTGCCCTGGGCCGGTTGTCTGGGTAGGCTGCTCTGCCTGGCGCTGCACAGACACGCTGGGGCAGGGGGTGAACCCCCGTCTAAAGGCTTTGCCGCAGCCTGATCCTATGTCTGCTGCACTCCTGTTACTCTAGGTTCTGCTTCCCTGCTGGCTGGGCCCTGGCCGGGGTTTGCGCGGGGGCGTCGGAGGTGAGGGGAGGGGGTGGTGGCAGGAGCAGTGCGGCCTCTCAGCCAGCAGCTGGAGGGGCAGTTCCCCACGCCTCCTGGGAGCCTCCCCACGGGTGTAGCAGAGGCTGGGCTGGGGCATGAGCCCAGCCCCATGACAGCAGCCAGAGGGGGGTGTGCCTTGGCCGGGAGCCCAGGGATGAGGCCTGCCTCCCTGGCCTGGCTGGAGCAGGGCTCACTGTGGCCTGTGGGGAGGGGTATGGCTCTTCGGCTGTGTCACACGTGACGTGAGTTCAGTGGGGCTCTGCCAGCCCCTCCCTTGGTTCGGCCCTGGAGGACTTGGCTGGGCTGGGCTGGGGGGACCCAGGGGCAGGGAGCAGTGGGTGAGACCGACCACAGCTGTCCTGTGGTGGCTGTGCCCAGAGCTAAGCAGGAACCGCTTTCTGAATCTGCACATCAACCCCAACCCTGCCCCGGGGAGGCAGCAGAAGGAGGGTGAGTTGGGAAGATCTGGCCTGGAAGGCCCTGAGGCTGGGCACCAGCTTGGCAGGCATTGGGGGACAGGCTCCTCCTGGTGCTCCTGCCCTGCAGTGGGGCATCTGCCCAGCCCCTCCGGGCTCCCGAGAGCGGGCGTGCCAGGAGAAGGGCTCGGTGTCTGGACTTGGCAAGCTGGCGTTGTGATGGGGAGCCGCCGGGAGGCTGCTACTGCTCAGGAGGGCTTTGGGATTGGGCCACCTCTTAGCCACAGCCTGGGCTGCCTGTCTCCATCTGCCCCCAGAGCAGGCAGCTGGCTCTCGTCTGTGCCCGGGAAGGATGCCAGCTGCAAAGGGGCTCCATGGACCAGCTGCCACCAGCCACAGGAGGTTGCCTTGGGAGTGGGTGGGTGGCCGGCCAAGGAGCTCTTTGCATATGGTGATGCCTTGGAGTCTTACCGAGCGCCCTGGGACCACTCAGCCTCTGGGCTGGCATCGTGCACTGTGCCATCTGGCCGATCTTTGGCTCAGTCGGTGGCTTCTGCAGACAATCTGAGGTCAGGAAGCACGAGGGTGTGAGACGGGGTGATCTCAGCCGGTGGACTGGGTGCGGCCAGGCTGTTCCCTCTCTGCTGGTGATGGGAAGTGCATGTGAGCCAGCAGACACCAAGCACACAAGAAGTGGGTGCTGTGCAAACCTCAAGCCACAGCCCCTGCCCGACGCCCCTCAGCCCCCACTTCTGGGCCAGTCTAGTGCTGCTGCTGCGCAGAGTCAGCCCTTTGTCAGGGGCCTTTGTTTGCAAGCTGTGAAAGGCGTGGGGCCTCGGCAGCAGTGCCAGGGCCTGCCACTCTGCAGGGCTTGCTGAGAAGGAATTGTTCCCAGAGTGCCAAATCTGCGGCTGCCAAAGGCTGGGGTATCACTAGACCCCAGCAGAAGGGGGCGTCCCACAGCTGGCTCAGGAAACTGCTGGGGACACCACTGCAAGGTGTCTCTCTCAGCGTTGCCTAGTGGTTAGAGCGGGAGGCCTGGGGGCTGTTGCCAGATCTGTGGGGAGTGGAAGCTGCTGGTTACAGTAAAGTGTCTGGGAGTCGGGACTCCTGGATTTTGTTGCCAGCCCTGACACTGACTCACCAAGGTGACCTTGGGTGAGTCCCTTCTGAGCGCCATGCCTCAGTTTCCCCATTCTCTACAGTGATCCTGGGTCCAGTGGGGCACGAAGCCTGGTGTACAACCCGGTGTACTGAGCAGTCAGATCCTCTGCTCTGTCTGGGTTTGGCCCCTGTCTGAGCACTTCCCGATGGAAACAGGCCCCACACCCTCCCTGCAGGAGACCAGAGCGTTGGTGTGTGAGTTCGTGGATGTGGTGGGACTGCAGCGGGAGCTCCTTGGAGCCTGGGCCTTGCCCCACTTTGCCCCACAGGCTGGTGCCAGAGCCTGGCGCTGAGCCCAGTCCCACACTGTAACCACTGCCCCCTCCTGCCCTGGGGGTCGGCTGGAACTTGGCGTTGGTTAGGCAATCGGGGCCGTGGGGCACCAGTGCAGAGCAGGCGCTGCGGGGGGCAGTGATCCATGTGGCTGGGCAGGGGGCTTTCAGACTAGAAAGTTGGGCCTGGAGTTGAGACCTGTGTGAGAAGCTGGCGCCTGGCTCTGGCTCTGGCTCTGGCTCTGGCTCTGGCTCTGGCTCTGGCAGGGGAGCCGGCCGGCTGTCTGGCCAATGAGGGGCCAGGGGGGCATCTCTGGCCTCCTGGCTCGGGGGCCTCTCCTGGCCCCAGGGCTCATCTGAGGCTGCCCCACTCGGCTTGGCCTTGCCTGCCTGGCCAGCTGCTGCCTCCCCGAGCACTGGTGAAGCACGCTGGGGGAGGGGCTGAGCCTGACCCCGACGCGGGGTCTCCTCCCAAGGGCGGCCTGCACCCCAGCAGTACAGTGCCTGCGCTCGGGGGAGGGGTACCCCCGCGCCCCGGCAGGGCCGTGATCAATCCGTCTGACTCCGCGCTGGAGCAGCGGCCCAGGGCAGTCGGCGCTCAGCGGTCAGGGAGGGTTGGGCAGATCCCCCCCTCCTCGCTGGCTGCGGCTCCAGTACCCTGCCCCAAGAAGGGGCGCACTGAGGGCCCAGCTGCCGGCACAAGGGGCAGGGTGCCCCGTGCGGAGCACGGCGAAGGACAGATGCAGCTGGGAAGAGGCAGGCGCTGGGCTGGAGGGGAGGGACGCCCCCACCCCCACCCCCAGTCCTGCACCCTCCCTACTGAGCAGGGGCTGGGGGTTGTGGGGGCGTCCAGCGTTCAATATTTGCTGGACTCCCGCAGCCCAGGCCTCTCCGATAGGAGCTAGCGACTCCTCCAGCCCGCGGTGGGAAGCTGCTGGTTCCCAGGCCCAGCTGGGAGAGGGGCCGTGTGCAGATCTCTGCTCTGCAGCCCAGGGAGAGGGGGCGTTAGGCCTCTCCAGGGTCTCCTGCTGCGTGCTGGCCCAAGGTGCTGAGTGCGTAGGGCCCTTTCGTGGGCCCCGGGAGGGCTCAGGGCAGGAGATCCAGGACAGAGCAGCTCCGGGTGCACAGGCAGTGTGGGTCGGCAGTGGGCTTTGCATGGCCTGCTGGTGGCGGGCAGTGGGGTGTGGGGGGCTGGGCTGCCCTGCCAGCACCTTGCGGTCTGCCCCCTCGCATAGCAGCCATCTCCCGTCCTGTGCACTGTGCTGTGGGCGGGGTGTGGCTGTAATGCCAGCAGGAGGGGTTGCCACTGTGAGGCCCCCTTGCCTTGTCTGTGAGGCACACCCCCTTTCTCTGGGGCCCATACACAGTGAGCTCCCCCGGGGCCTGGTATCCGCTGCTCGCTGGGGCCCTGGCCTGTGCCGGGCGGGAGGCAGGCTGCCCCCTTTGCCCTGCGTGGATCAGAGCTCATGCCCGTTCCCATGCAGGCGGGCTGGGCATCCCACGTCCTCTTTGGTCACCACGTAAGGGCATCTTCCGGTGTCCCTGGGGCCGGCGCCTGGCACCCCCCGGGCTTAAGCAGCTGAGTGACCAAGCTGAAGCTGCCTAGCTCAGGTTGTGGCAGACTCCTGCGTGGGGTAAGGGGAGTAACACCCTCACCCTATGCCTCGTTGATGCCATTACCCTGTCGTTAGCCAGCCCCTCTGTGTCCCCCATGGTCAGCTCTGCTGTTCCACAAAGGCCTTCAAACAACACCCAGCTGAGCTGTTGGGCTTGGAGCAGCCGAGGGTCCCGACGCGGGGGGGGCACGGTCTCTGCCCAGGATCATAGGGGCATGGGCGCGGGTGGAGCTGTTACGTCATGTCGCAGGGCATGGGCCTCGGAGAAATTTCCTTTTGTTCTGCAAACAGGATGCCTGTGTCCCTCCCTGTGACTTTCCATGCTCCAGCCGCAGCTCCCAGTGCGCCTTTCCTGTTCTGGGACGGGCCAGGCTCCCGCCCTGCTCCTCGGGGTTCAGAGACTTCCCCTTCCTGTCCCTGGGGTCGGATCCCTGTGCATGGGAAAGGCGCTCCACCCCAGACGCACGCCCAAGGACGTGGCAGGACCGGGGCTGTGGAAGCTGCTGCAGCCTGGGTCACAAAGCAGAGCATCGCCCTCCGCCGCCCGATAGAACTACAGCTGCAGCCACAGGACAGCACTGAGAACCTGCTGTTAGTGCATTGGTTCCCAAAGCCATGGCGGACAAGGCAAACTCCCCCCGGCCCACCCTGGTTCCCCCAGCCCAGAGCCACAGACCAGGCCTGGGAGAGTTGTTGCTGTTTCACTCAGCTGAGCACAACCATAGCACGCAGGCGTTTACAGCCGCTCCATGCTCCCGCCCTAAAGGTGATGTGGAAAGGCAGCTGGAAAGCTGGGCAGCCGCTCGGTATTATTTTGTCGGCTTCAGTAGGAAGGGCCAGAACGCACAGGCCTGTCTCCCCTGCCTGCTCTGGGAAAACGGGGCTAGCGCGTGCTCAGCCTTTAGGCACTTCAACCGGGAGAGTTTTTCTCCGACCTGTTTATTACACGTTTGAGTGACCTGGGCGAACGGAGAGGGGCGGGTTGAACATTTGCTCTTCCTTTCCCTTTCGTTAATTGTCATTCAGCCCAGTTGTCTGTCAGGTCTTACTGGCAAATCAGGTTGATTGCAGCTTCCCAGCCGTGTTGGTGGGATAAATCATAGCTCCAAAGGCATTTGTCTGGAGATCTGTCCACAGCTTCAGACGGAGGCTGTGCGTGGGATCCCACACCCCTGAGGATGTGGGGTAATTCCTTGTGATCGGGGCAGGCCCTGGCGGGGCTGGTCTGATGGGTTTGGGCCTGCCTAGGGCAGGGGGTTGGACTTGATAACTTTTTTAGGTCTCTTCCAGCTCTGTTGTTCTATGATTCTATGTCCTTCCAGCCTTGGAGTCTGTGGCTCAGCTGGAAAGGTCCCCAGGCTGCTGTTCCCGGGGGCCTCTGGTTTGTGGGCTAGAACTTGGGTACTCGCTCCCTCCCCCGCACAAGCACCTGCCTGCAGCTAGGGCAGTACAGGCCGTCTGATCGCACTGGAGAGTCACTTCCCTCTGTGATCCTGTCTCCCCACTGGCTGAGCTGCCCGTCAGCGTGAATGGGGGGCGGGGCGGGAGCTGGAGGTGAGCCTCGGCGTGGGTCCGGGCAGGCGGGTGTGGGACTCGCAGGGTTGAGAAGAGAACAGGTCTGGCAACTGCAGATGAGACGCGGCGGTAGCTAGCGTCTGTTTGCGATGGCTGGTCTGCAGCACCAGCCTGTGTGCGCATCCCTCTCTGACTGTGTGGTGCACGTGCACGATCTTACGCCTGTGGTGACCCAGTTAGGGGAGGCCGTGCTAGCGGCAGGGAGAGCCAGACGCACCCCCAGAGCAATAACTTCATGTTTTACAGGGGACACTCCCTGCAGCGTAACTCATACCACGCGCTAGTAGCGTTTGGCTCCCTGTCGTAATAAGCTGTAGAGGTGATTCAGCTCGTTAAGCTCTGTGGGCTTGGCCACGCCGCGGGGTTGGCGTCAGATGCGTTGTGGTTCACAAGAACACAGCAGGATCCCCTGTCACTTGACACTTCCTCTCCCTGGCTGATGGTCCAGCTCCATTCTTGCTGTGCCCTTCGGGGGGGCCTCTTGGGCTCAGAGCGCTCGCCCCTTGGGTTCTGTGCTTCTGCGGCACTCCAGGCCATTAAGGCCATCGTGGAGAAATGACAGGAAATCTTTACAGCTACGGATGTGAGGGAGGTTCCCGGACCTGAGCCATTCGTTTTAAGTGGCAAATCTTAGGAATGGTCCCAGACTGAGGTGACATTAAAGGAGGTGTTGGACCCAACTGGTAAACTAAATAGTAACAAGTCACCGGGACCAGATGGGCATTCGCCCAAGAGTTCTGAAGGAACTCAGGTGTGAATTCCAGAACTATTAACTGGGGTTTGTAATTTATCCTTTAAATCAGCTTCTGAACCTAATGACTGGAAGACAGCTAATGTGATGCCAATATTTAAAAAGGGCTCTAGAGGTGATCCTGGCAATTCTCTTTTTCCCCAATGACATTTCAGACTTATTCCCCTTGATTCTCTCTCTCTCCAGCACGTCTGCAGGGGTCATTTCCTTCCTTTCACCAACGGTGTCTGCTCACGTGCCCAACGTTTGCTTCTCTTGACCTGAAACCTTTGCTGTTTGCCATCTCTTCCCAGTCTCCTGCTCTCGTATGTGCTCAGCCTGGCTCTGGCGCACCCGCTCGCTCAGCATCTCTGTTCTCCTCTGCTAACCTGCGCCAGCTGCCTCAGGCCCTCGTCAGCCTGAGCTGCCCTGTGGGGAGACGCCTCCCTCCCCGAGCAGCGTGCTGGGCAGCCGTTAGTCCCAGGGTGTGGATTACTAGCCATACTCTCTGTAGTAGGTCTGGATGGACATGTGTGAGCGTCCGTGGGTGGGTCCCTGCGTGTCTGATGTGCGCGTTCTCTTCTCCCGCTGCCCGGGCGGCTGCCTGCTTGGATTGGCTTTGCAGCAGGAAAGGAAAGGAAGTGGTTCCCAGAAATCCCTTGAGAGCTGTGATTGGTCAGCAGTGAGCTCATCTGGAAGTCCCCTTGCTGGGGGCGGGGGAGCTGATCTCAGCAGGAAGCCAGGCTGATGCAACAGGGTGCTAAGAAGTCCTGTGGCAGGGAAAGGGAGAGGGCTGGCCTCCCCGCTCCCACGGGTTGCGTGTCCTCTGGCTGGGGATCCCTCGGCTGGAGGTGGCCCATCCCTGCAGCGTGGCGGCTGCACTCAGGCCCGACAGGAGACGGGTCCGGCTGGCCTGCGCCAGCCCTGCGTGGCGTGGGGTTGATAAGTCCCCCACTGCCAGCCTTTGCTGTGGGGCAGCCCGAGCTGCAGGCGTGTGCTCCAAAGCAGGCATCCCCAGGGGCCAGCATCAGCAAACCAGGGAGCGCCGAGGTCTTCCCTGGAGACCAACACATGCTCTGAGCACGTCCCCCAGCCCCAGCAGCAGTTCTTTGCTGTGCGTTGTTCAGGGGCAGGGGTTAGCCTGGAAATCCCCCCTGCCGGGCCCATGCTTTGGCCCTGGTGAAGGGAGTTCTCTGGCCCTGTCTGCAGGGCTCTGAGCAGGTGATCCCAGGAGTTTGTTCCAGCTCGAACACTGGGCATCTCCTGACCGTGCCCTGGCCGGGGGTGGCCCAAAGGCACCACGGGCAGGGCCCTGGGGGAGGTGGGATCTGGCATTGGTGCCGCTGTGGTTTTTCTCCGGGGGGCGGAGGCTGACTCACACCCCAGCCCTGGGCGTGAGGGCCCCGGCAGCAGGGCATGAAGGGTTCACGGGCAGATGGGCCGGGTGCTGTGGCGGCAGGTGCCCTCTCCACCCTGGAGTGGGCCAGCAGCTGCTGTAGCTCCTGGCTGGGGGAAGTGTCTCTGCAGTGGTAGCAGCAGCTTGCTGCAGTCCCGCCTGGGCTCTCTGCCTCCCCTCGTGCCCGCTGCTGGGCCCGGCCTGGGGCTGCTGAGGGGCTGGCTGCCCCCTCGGAGGTGACGAGCAGGGGGAGGGTTCTTGACTCCCCTGGGGGCCCGAGGCAGGGTTCAGCCGGGCTCCAGCTGTCTCTAGAGGTACCCCTCGCTGGGGGTTTCTGGCCTGCCCCGAGGAGCAGGTGTGACTGGTATCGACTTCTCCTGTGGGGCAGGGAGCTCACCTGCCCAGCCCGCCCCTCCCCAGCCTGTCTGGCCAGTCACGAAATGGGCCTGGGCCATGGCTGGGCTGAGCTGCAGATGGGAGCGTGGGGAGGGAGTGGCGTGGGCCCCCCGGCTGCCCTGGCAGGTGGGCTGTGACCCCAGGCGTCTCGTCTCTCTCCTGCAGGATGAACAGATTGACTGGGAGAAGCCGGTTCTGAGCCAGGCCGAGATTGAGCAGAAGATAAAAGAATACAACAGCCAGATCAACAGCAACCTCTTCATGAGCCTGGTGAGAACCAGGGGTGGGGCAGGACATGGGCTTCAGAGCTGCACATGTGAACTGCCAGCAGGGGTATGGTCAGGGATCCCACTCCGGGTCTTCCCTGCTCCCGGTGGCTGTACACAAGCCCCATTCGAGGGGCACATGGATCTTCTTCCAGGTCTTCCCTGCTCCCTGGGGCTCCACCCAGAGCCCAGTGGTCCCATGCAGGGTCTTCCCTGATTCCACATGCTCCACCCAGAGCCCATTTCCAGGCCCCAGGGATCCCACTCCAGGTCTTCCCTGCTCCCAGGGGTTCCACCCAGAGCCCATTCCAGGGCCCTAGGGATCCCACTCCAGGTCTTCTCTGTTTCCACAGGCTCCACCCAGAGCCCATTCCAGGTCTTCCTTGCTCCCAGGGGTTCCACCCAGAGCCCATTCTAGAGCTGCAGGGATCCCACTCCAGGTTTTCTCTGCTCCCAGGGGCTCCCCCCAGAGCCCATTCCAGGGCCCCAGGGATCCCACTCCAGGTTTTCCCTGCTCCTGAGGGCTCCACCAGAGCCCATTCCAGGGCCTCAGAGATCCCAGTCCAGGTTTTCCCTGCTCCCTGCTGTTCCACCCAGAGCCCAATCCGTGTGTCCTGTCTGGCTCATTCTCTCCCTGGCTCTGCCTCCCCCCAGAACAAGGACGGCTCCTACACCGGCTTCATCAAGGTGCAGCTGAAGCTGATCCGGCCGGTCTCCGTGCCGGCCAGCAAGAAGGCGCCCTCCATCCAGGACGTGAAGAAGGCGCCGCGCTCCCAGGCGGTGAAGCGCCGCACGTCCTTCTACCTGCCCAAGGACACGGTCAAGCACCTGCACATCATCTCCCGCACCCGGGCCAGCGAGGTCATCGAGGCGCTGCTCCGGAAGTTCATGGTGGTCGACAACCCCCGCAAGTTCGCCCTCTTCGAGAGAGCGGAGAAGGACGACCAAGGTACCAGCCTGTTCTCCGCCCCCCGGCCGCCTCCCGTCCCTGGCCAGGTTCCTGGGGTCCCGCCAGGGTGTGAGTCTCACCCGCCTGCTGTGGCTGCCCCAGCGCCCCCTGCTGGGAGAGGCCGGCTTAGCCGGGAGCTCCCCCCCCCCCCCAGCACCCCCTGCTGGGAGAGGCCGGCTTAGCTGGCAGCTCTTCCTCCCCTCCACCGCCCCGAGTGCCCCCTGCTGGGAGAGGCTGGCATAGTTGGGAGCTCCTCTCCCTCCCACCAGAGCGCCTCCTGGTGGGAGAGGTGGGGCTGGAGCAGCTGAGACCCCCCCCCCCACACACACACAGACAGTGCCCCCTGGTGGGAGAGGTGGGGCTGGAGCAGCTGAGACCCCCCCCCCCCCCCCACACACACAGACAGACAGCACCCCCTGGTGGGAGAGGTGGGGCTGGAGCAGCTGTGCCCACCCCCCCCCACACACAGATAGCGCCCCCTGCTGGGAGAGGCTGGCTTAGCCAGGAGCTCCTCCCCCCCACACCCAGAGCATCCCCTGCTGGGAGAGGTGGGGCTGGAGCAGCTGTGAGCCCCCCCCACCCCACACACACACAGACAGCGCCCCCTGCTGGGAGAGGCTGGCATAGCCGGGAGCTCCTCTTCCCCCTCCCGCCCCCAGAGCGGCCCCTGCTGGGAGAGGTGGGGCTGGAGCAGCTGAGGACCACCCCCAAACACCCAGCGCCCCCTGCTGGGGGAGGCTGGGGTAGCTGGGAGCTCCCCCCGCCACCCCCGGCGCTCCCTGCTGGGAGTGGTGCGGCTGGAGGCAGCTGCCCCACGGAGTTGCGCGTGCCGTTGCAGTGTACCTGCGGAAGCTCTCGGACGAGGAGCAGCCCCTGAGGCTCCGGCTGCTGGCTGGCCCCAGCGAGAAGGACCTCAGCTTCGTTCTGAAGGAGAACGAGACGGGAGAGGTCAATGTGAGTCTGGGAGGGGCCTGGCCTGCGGGGCGGAGGGTGTTACAGCCCTGCCCCTGCTGGCTGCTTCCTTGACTGGCCTGGGTGCCCCGGCTGGCCAGCTGGAGACGGGGTGTGGGGGGGTCACAGATGCTCCGTGGGGAATCCAGGCCTCTTTGCTCAGCACCCCCAGGGCTCTCCATGCTCCTGGAGCCCGAACGGAGCCCAGCCCCGCCCCCCGTCGGAGACCCTGGGCACACTCGCGTCCTCTGGCCACCCCCTCTGAGGGCTGGGACCCCCAGCGCAGGCCCTTCGCGCTCCCCAGAACCCCCGAAAGGGGAGGTGCTGCCCCTGCTTGCTTTGTCCTCCTGTAACTTTCCCAACCTCCCCTGTGATGGGCTGGCAGTGCCTCCTCCCGGCCAGGGTGCGAGGAACCCGGCACATAACGGGGGGCTCAGCCAGGCCCCTTAGGGGTCATGGGGGAGCCAGGGTAAGAAGCGATGACGACGTGAGAGGAGCTCAGTGAGTGCAGGACACCGCCCCCTGCATGAGCACCTCACCCCCTTTGCTGCTGGGGGGGGGTCGGAGACCCTGTGGTATGGAGCTGGAGGGTGCGGGACAGGGGCCCTCTGCAGCCCTGCCGGTGCCCGTCAGTCCTGACTCACAGCCCTGAGGTCCCCTTGCCTTCCCCCTGCCCCAGGATCTCCTGCCAGCATCCATCCGACCTGCAGCCATGCTGCTGCTTCTGTTACGGACCCGCATTGCTGTGCAGATGTCCCTCCCCCCAGCCCACCCCCCAGCGCTCTCTTCCAGGCTTGCATTCCAGACCCATAACCCCCTGTGTCCCCCAAGCTCTGCCAGTGCCCCGCAGCCCTGCCCCGATGCCTAGGCCAGCCGGTGCTGGTGAGATAAGCCCTTTGCCCTCTCGCCCGGCTGCAGTGGGACGCCTTCAGCATGCCCGAGCTGCACAACTTCCTGCGCATCCTGCAGCGGGAGGAGGAGGAGCAAGTCCGGCAGATCCTGCACAAGTACACCCTCTGCCGCCAGAAGATGCAGGAGGCGCTGGCCGCTCGCACCCCGGGCTGAGCCACCCGCCCCAGACCCGACACTCCAACCGATGCCAGGTGGCTGGGCGAAGCGGCGGCAAGGCCAGGCGGACGCGGGCGGATCCACTCCGGGATTATGCTTGTGGGGCGGGAGCTCCCCTGTGTGGGCGCAGGGAGGTGGGGGGGAGTGCGGGGGGGCGGCGGAGGTGGGGCTGCGCGGTGCCGTGTCAGGCGCGAGTGTGAGCGATGGAGGGGCTGTGTGTGTGGGGCCTTTCCCTGAGGGAGTGAACTGCCCCCCATCCCATCGTGTGTGTGTACTTGGAGGGCTGCTGGATCGCTGCCAGGATGGCCTCTTCCCCTTGTGCCTTGGGGAGGAGCGCGGCCCAGGCCTGATTCATCCTTCTGCCTGGGCCAGTCTTCGGGCCCCCGGGGCCTAGCTCTGTCCGGGGATGGATGGAGGCTCTGTGTGCCGCCGAGCAGGGGCCCCGGACCCTGCTCCCCAGTCCCGGGCGGCGTGGGTAGACTGGCGTGCAGGAGGGCCCGGCCCGGCCCTGTGGCTCATTAAGCCTCATGGAGCCAGACCCTGGAGAGTGCAGCCGGGTGCCCTTTGCTGGCAGGGCTGAGGGCTCTCTTGCTCTGGCTGTGGGTGGGAGTCCGGGGCGGCAAGGCCAGGGTGATTTGCTCTGTGGAGTGGTGCAGCCCTCAAGACCCTGCATTGGGCTTTCCAGGGTCCCTGTTACCAAGGATGACCTCTGTAGGGGCAGCACCCAAAGGAACCACGTGGGACAAACCCATCCCTGGGTGTAGCCTTAATGGAGCGGTGCCAGGGCTGGGTCTGCTCTGGGGAGTGTTGCCTGGCTAGGTCCATTATGTGACTGGAGGGATGACACCCCACCACTGCTCCCAGCTGGCTGCATGTCTCATGGGGGTGGGGGCCACATGGGTCCATAGCAATGGTGAATAGAGAGCACTGCCGGGCGAAGGGTGGCATTTCCAGCCTGGGACGGGCCCTGCCACCCCTTCCCTGGAGGAGCAGCCAAGCAGGGGACTGGGGCAGCGGAGCAGGGCTGCCGGGCTGGAGTGAAGCAGCCAAGCCGCTCCCTGGGAGGACGGGGGATCTGAGGCCGTGCGAATGCTCCCAGCAGGCCACCCCCGGCGCGGCGGGGCCTCGCGTTGGGCTCTGAGTTTCAGTGAATGTTTTGGAAATTGACTCTGTTGAATGTCCCGAGTCTCTGGGGGGCCGGTGCTTCCTGGAGGCTCGGCCTGTGCGTGGTGCTGGCTCTGTGCGGATCAATAAATGATTCGGGGCAAAACAGGGCTGGTGCTGGTGTTTTTTGGAGCCGGTTTCAGGCCCGGAACGACCACCCCCCCAGGCAGCCGGCCTCTGGGTGGCCATAGCAAAAGCACAAGCTCCTCTCAGCATGGGCCAGCACTGCCCAGAAGCAGGCAGCCCTGGGAAGGAACGGGGAGCTCAGCCCCCTGCCCCAGCCACTGGTTGGCAGGAGCGGGGGCCGTGCGTTCGACAGGCACGGCCGAGCTCACTAACCGATGGGGCCTGCCTAGCAGTGCCCTGGGAGGTGACGGACCCTCCTCTTCCTCCCCGCTGTGGGATGTGGTGGGAGGACGTGAGAAGCAGGGCTGGCCAGTGCTCAGTCACAAGGGTGTGGGTTAAGCTGCACATGTGTCCTGTCCGCCCTGCTCAGCAATGGACCCCAAAGCTCCTGAGCCTCTCCAGCCCCTGCTGTGATCTCCCAGGGTGCTTTGCAGCGGTCAGGAGAAACAGGCAAAGCGTCTTTAGGGTGCAGCCATTGAGATGCCCGACTCCGCACACTGCCCTAGAGGGAGGGACTGTTCTACCATGGGGCAAACGGCCTTGCCCCCCCCATGCAACTTCCACTTTCTGCCTCTGGAGCTGGTGCCACATCTCCCACCCTACCCCCTGTGATCAGTGCTGACGTGGGCCAGCTGCCTGTTGGGTTTACAGGGTCCCAGGCCCCCTTCTCTGGGGGAGCCTGCACTCCTGCAAGGGAACGGCCGTTGCAGGAGGGCTGCCTGTTGGGTTCGACAGCTCCAGGTTCAGTCGCTGCGGGTTGCTGAACAAGCAGCAAGAATTCAGGCTCTCTCTCAGCTGGATTTGTGTCCTATTCAGACAGACACAGCTGGTCTCCTGGGTGAGGTGAACACATTTCCCAGGGCCCTCCCCTCAGTGGAAGAAGGTGCGACCATGTGAAATAAAACACATTGATATGGTGCCACTCGGTCCGGAGGAGCCCCCACCCCTTTAAAAATGTAAGAATCATTTTGCCAGTCTCTGAAATGCAGCCACCTCTGGGGTGGAGCACGGCAGCTGTTTCTAACTACTCACGGCGGTGCTGTATGTTAGTGTAGACCAAAAGGTAAAGCTGATGCTGGTATCTACCAAGAGGAATAAGGGAGGTGGAGTTTAATTCTCCCTGCTGGGAATTGGCCAGAACACTGCCCATGCAGCCTTTTCCTACCTTGACCTCCACCTCCAGGTACTTGTGCCCAGGGCACCTGGCTGCAGGATGCGGTGCACAAGGAGGATGCATTGCAAGCAGCCAAGCGCGGCAGTGGGAGACTGAAGCGGGACACGCTGGAGCCTTCTGCTGAGGCTACAGGTGTGACTCCTCCACGCTGCTGGTTACGGGGTGGACTCTCCCTGAGGTTGGAGGGTAATAGTGTGCTGTGGAGTCAGGGCAGAAAGGAGCAGTATCGTCTGCCTCCTGGGAGGAGCCCCCTACTTCTGTCCATACCTTTGCCCATTGTCCTCCCTGCCCAGCTGCTTGGCCTGAGAATGGGGCTGTACCAGTCATAGCTGCAGAGGGCTGGATGGAGTCTGCCCTGCTGCCAGCTGGCCCCCCACTGCCTGCCTCCTGCTCTGCCTGCCCCATCCAAGCTTCTGCCTCTGGGAGCACGAGGGACTGCAGGTGAGGTTCAGGGGCTGAGCACTCAATGCTGCGGCCAGCCCTGGGCACATCCCTGCTCCTGCCTGTGTCCCCTAGGCTCTGGAGCAGTGAGGGGGGCTGTCTGCAGGGGTGCAGGTACCAGAGCGAGATGCCCAGGTATTTCCTCCAGCACTCACTACAGGGGGCACGCGCCTGCCAGAAACAAAGCCAAGGGGAGCCCAGGTGCCGATGGGTCATGCTACCAGCCACACAGGGCCCCCCACTGAATGTACTCTGTGCCCACTTCCCCCACAGGCCAGCCCTCCTCTACCAACCTCTCCCGTGCCAGGCCCAGCCTTGCACTGGAGTACTCTATGGGGGGGGTGTCAAGTATCGGAGGGGCAGCCGTGTTAGTCTGGATCTGTTACAGCAACGAAGGGTCGTGTGGCACCTTATAGACTAACAGAAAAGTTTTGAACATGAGCTTTCGTGAGCACAGACTCACTTCATCAGATGCTGGTCTTGGAAATCTGCAGGGCCAGGTATAAATAAGCCAGAGCAAGGGTGGGGATAACAAGGTTAGCTCAGTCAGCAAGGCTGAGACTTACTATCAGCAGTTGATCTGGAGGTGTGAACACCAAGGGAGGGGAAGCTGCTTTTGTATTTAGCCAGCCATTCACAGTCTTTGTTTAAGCCTGAGCTGAGGGTGTCGAATTGGCAGATGAATTGTAGCTCAGAAATTTCTCTTTGGAGTCTGGTCCTGAAATTTTTTTGCTGTAGGATAGCTACTTTTACGTCTGCTACTGTGAGGCCTGGGAGATTGAAGTGCTCTCCTACCGGTCTATGGGGGGAGAGGCTGTGTGTGCTTGGAGAGGGGCAGGCAGGAGCCATGGCAGGAAGAGGCCATGTGTGCAAGGGAGGGGGGGCTGTGTGTGTACCGAGGGCTGTCGGGGGTTTGTGTGTAGAAGAGGGGGAGGCTGTGTGTGTGTGTGTGCACTGAGGGGTGTCAGGGGTTTGTGTGTAGAAGTGAAGGGGGGCTGTGTGTGTGTGTGTGCACTGAGGGGTGTCAGGGGTTTGTGTGTAGAAGTGAAGGGGGGCTGTGTGTGCGTGCGTGCAAGTGAAAGGGGGCTGTGTGTGCACGGAGGGGGGCGGGGGTTTGTGTGTACAAGTGAAGGGGGGCTGTGTGTGCACCAAAGGCTGTCAGGGGTTTGTGTGTAGAAGGGAAGGGGGGGCTGTGTGTGCACCGAGGGGTGTCGGGGGTTTGTGCGTGCAAGTAAAGGGGGGCTGTGTGTGCACCAAAGGCTGTCAGGGCTTTGTGTGTAGAAGGGAAGGGGGGGCTGTGTGCGCACCGAGGGGTGTCGGGGGTTTGTGCGTGCAAGTAAAGGGGGGCTGTGTGTGCACCAAAGGCTGTCAGGGGTTTGTGTGTAGAAGGGAAGGGGCGGCTGTGTGCGCGCCGAGGGGTGTCGGGGGTTTGTACGTGCAAGGGAAGGGGGGGGCTGTGTGTGCACCGACGGCTCTCGGGGGTTTGTGTGTGCACGGAGGGGTGGCGGGGGGTTGTGCGTGCAGGGGAAGGGGGGGCTGTGTGTGCACCGAGGGGTGCCGGGGGGTTGCGCGTACAAGGGAAGGGGGGGCTGTGTGTGCACGGAGGGGTGGCGGGGGCCGTGACGCGCCGAGGGGCGGGGCCAGAGCCCGCACGCCGGCACCAGCCCTCGCCACGTGGCGGGGCGGAGTCTCACGCGGCAGCCCCGCTCCCGTCCACGCGCTCCTCGCTCCCGCGGCTCCCTGACCACGTGACGCGGGCGCCCCGCCCCGCCCCTCCGCGCGGCACGTGACGCGCGACCGGCCGGAAGTGGCGTCGGGCGTCCGGGAGGCGCCGGCCGTTGCTGGGCTCCGCCGAGGCGGCCCCCGCCCCCCGCCATGCTCCCGCCCTGAGCATGGGCGCCAGCGGCTCCAAGGCCCGCGGCCTCTGGCCCTTCGCCTCCCCCGGCCCGGGCGGCGCCGCGGGACCCGGCGGGGAGCGGGAGCGGGAGCAGGCCCTGGCCCTGGCGCGGGCGCGCGGCTGCCGCAGCGCCACCCCCTTCGTCTTCACCCGCCGCGGGTAGGGGCGCGGCCGAGGGGGCGGGGCTGCCGGGGCGGGGGCGGGGCGGGGTCCCCCGCGTCCCCCCGCCCAGGCCGGTTCCGGGGCGCTGCGTCCCAGCCCGGCACGTGGGAGGCCCCGGCGCCGCCCGCAGCCTTCTCCGCCGTCCCCGACCCGCCCCGGCCCGGTCCCTGTGCGCGCCGGGGCCCAGCGCGGCAGGCGGGGAAGGGGGACCCCCGCTCTGCGGAGGGAGGGTCCTGGGCCCGGTATTGCCCCTGCCGGGGCTCGGGGCGGGACTTGCGAGGGCGCAAAACAAGAGGCTCTGCGGGGAGCGCGTCACCCCTGACCTTTGGCGCGTGTTTCCCCCGCCCGCAGCGGCAGAGCTGCCCTCGGGGGTGTCTCTGCGCAGGTCAGGTCGCGCAGGGGGCAGCCCCGTTAGTGTGGGTCTGTAACAGCGGCGAGGGGTCCTGCGGCACCTGAGAGACTAACGGGGAAGTCTTGAGCATGAGCTCTCGTGAGCACAGACTCACTTCAGCAGATGCGGAGCGAGTCTGTGCTCACGAGAGCTCCTGCTCAAAACTTTCCCGTGAGTCTCTCAGGTGCCGCAGGACGAGCGAGTCTGTGCTCGCGAGAGCTCCTGCTCAAAACTTTCCCGTCAGTCTCTCAGGTGCCGCAGGACGAGCGAGTCTGTGCTCGCGAGAGCTCCTGCTCAAAACTTTCCCGTGAGTCTCTCAGGTGCCGCAGGACGAGCGAGTCTGTGCTCGCGAGAGCTCCTGCCCAAAACTTTCCCGTGAGTCTCTCAGGTGCCGCAGGACGAGCGAGTCTGTGCTCGCGAGAGCTCCTGCCCAAAACTTTCCCGTGAGTCTCTCAGGTGCCGCAGGACGAGCGAGTCTGTGCTCGCGAGAGCTCCTGCTCAAAACTTTCCCGTCAGTCTCTCAGGTGCCGCAGGACGAGCGAGTCTGTGCTCGCGAGAGCTCCTGCTCAAAACTTTCCCGTCAGTCTCTCAGGTGCCGCAGGACGAGCGAGTCTGTGCTCGCGAGAGCTCCTGCCCAAAACTTTCCCGTCAGTCTCTCAGGTGCCGCAGGACGAGCGAGTCTGTGCTCGCGAGAGCTCCTGCCCAAAACTTTCCCGTGAGTCTCTCAGGTGCCGCAGGACGAGCGAGTCTGTGCTCGCGAGAGCTCCTGCTCAAAACTTTCCCGTCAGTCTGTAAGGTGCCGCAGGACGAGCGAGTCTGTGCTCGCGAGAGCTCCTGCTCAAAACTTTCCCGTCAGTCTCTCAGGTGCCGCAGGACGAGCGAGTCTGTGCTCGCGAGAGCTCCTGCCCAAAACTTTCCCGTCAGTCTCTCAGGTGCCGCAGGACGAGCGAGTCTGTGCTCGCGAGAGCTCCTGCTCAAAACTTTCCCGTCAGTCTCTCAGGTGCCGCAGGACGAGCGAGTCTGTGCTCGCGAGAGCTCCTGCTCAAAACTTTCCCGTCAGTCTCTCAGGTGCCGCAGGACGAGCGAGTCTGTGCTCGCGAGAGCTCCTGCTCAAAACTTTCCCGTCAGTCTCTCAGGTGCCGCAGGACGAGCGAGTCTGTGCTCGCGAGAGCTCCTGCTCAAAACTTTTCCGTGAGTCTCACAGGTGCCGCAGGACGAGCCAGTCTGTGCTCGCGAGAGCTCCTGCTCAAAACTTTCCCGTCAGTCTCTCAGGTGCCGCAGGATGAGCGAGTCTGTGCTCGCGAGAGCTCCTGCCCAAAACTTTCCCGTCAGTCTCTCAGGTGCCGCAGGACGAGCGAGTCTGTGCTCGTGAGAGCTCCTGCTCAAAACTTTCCCGTCAGTCTGTAAGGTGCCGCAGGACGAGCGAGTCTGTGCTCGCGAGAGCTCCTGCTCAAAACTTTCCCGTCAGTCTCTCAGGTGCCGCAGGACGAGCGAGTCTGTGCTCGCGAGAGCTCCTGCCCAAAACTTTCCCGTCAGTCTCTCAGGTGCCTCAGGACGAGCGAGTCTGTGCTCGCGAGAGCTCCTGCTCAAAACTTTTCCGTGAGTCTCACAGGTGCCGCAGGACGAGCGAGTCTGTGCTCGCGAGAGCTCCTGCTCAAAACTTTCCCGTCAGTCTCTCAGGTGCCGCAGGACGAGCGAGTCTGTGCTCGCGAGAGCTCCTGCTCAAAACTTTCCCGTCAGTCTCTCAGGTGCCTCAGGACGAGCGAGTCTGTGCTCGCGAGAGCTCCTGCTCAAAACTTTCCCGGCAGTCTCTCAGGTGCCGCAGGACGAGCGAGTCTGTGCTCGCGAGAGCTCCTGCTCAAAACTTTCCCGTCAGTCTCTCAGGTGCCGCAGGACGAGCGAGTCTGTGCTCGCGAGAGCTCCTGCTCAAAACTTTCCCGTCAGTCTCTCAGGTGCCGCAGGACGAGCGAGTCTGTGCTCGCGAGAGCTCCTGCTCAAAACTTTCCCGTCAGTCTCTCAGGTGCCGCAGGACGAGCGAGTCTGTGCTCGCGAGAGCTCCTGCTCAAAACTTTCCCGTTTAGTCTCAGGTGCCGCAGGACCCCTCGTTACTGTTACAGGTACGAGTGTGGCGCCCTTTTTGTAATTTGTCTCCTGTGGATTTAAAAAATGAATGCGTTTATTGCGGCTCATGTTCGGGTCTGATTTTTGAGGCGGTAGTACTGACCGTCAAGGCTGGGAGATGAGATTTTTTTTCCCCCTTGGGGAGGGAGAGTGACTGTCCAGTGACCCAGCTGCATCAAAGGGCCGAAGAAGGGTTGGGCTCCCTGCCTTATCAGTTGTCAAAGTTGGGGTGAGGAATAACCCTCCCCTCCCACCCCCATTGTCGAGGCACCTGTCACTTTGATATGCAAAGGCAGTGGTGTTCGGTGGCAGCTGGTCTTTCGGTGAGAAGCGCAGACTGCACCCACTGAGGCAAAAATATGAGATCCTGCTGATTACCTGATGGCCAAGCTTCGCTCATTGGGGCAGGTCCTATCACCAGTTTAGACTGAGGCTCCTGTCAGAGCGTTTTGCTGAGCTGTGTGTGTAGCCTTAATTCCCATCAGTAGCTGTTTGAGGCTTTTCACCAGGAACTTTTAAGCAGACTGTACTTGCCAACAAAATTCTGTCTGCCGGTTGTACCCTGTGGAGCAAACTTAGGAAGGGTAGCCATATAGTCCGACTGGGGAGCTAGCAGAGAAGGAAATAAATGTGAAGCGACAACGAATGCTTTTATGTCGGTGTCTAGGTTGGAATGGATTGCTCCATCAGACCTGTGAGTAGCACGCACTTGTTTCTTTGCCAGTTCTCAAATTATGTGGTAAATGTTGTGCCAAAGTCCTTGACTTTTGCTTTGGGTTTATTTCCTCCTCATTATCTTTTGGAGTTGGGGAGCCTTCTCTCCTAAAGGGAGAGAGGCCAGGTGCCTCTGAATCCAACGGCATAGCTGCCAAGCTATTGCTTGCGGCTGTCTGAAATTGTCACTCTGCCTTGAGTGTGAGGGGAGATGATTGTCTGGAAATTGGCATTGTGTCAGTGCCCCTCTGTCTATCCTAAATCAGTAGCTTGCATGTCTCTCCAGGCCCACAAGCCAATCTTAGGCCAAGGGAGGTGCAGGATTTGCAGAGGACGGAAACTGCAATTCAGTAACAACCCAAAAGTCTGCAGTTGGGCCATTTTTTTAGACGTGGCTTCAATCCAGAAAGGAGGCTGTGCTACCCATCCTGCCGCTGTTTTGAAGAATTGTGTGGCTGCGTTAGAGGTATTGCTGTGCTGGTTATGTTAGTAAGTATCAGAGAGGTAGCTGTGTTAGCCTGTATCTTCAAAAACAACAGGCAGCTCCCGTGGCACCTTGCAGACTAGCAGATATTTTGGAGCATAAGCTTTCGTGGGCAGAGACCCGCCTTGTCAGGTGCATGAGTGGCCACTCGCGCATCTGATGAAGCAGGTCTTTACCCACAAAAGCTTATGCTCCAAAGTATCTGTTGGTCTGTAAGGTGCCACGGAGTTGCCTGTCGGTTATGTTCGTGCCCTGGATAGGGAGCATGAGATAGCGATGCTGTTGCTGTCGTTCATGTCACTGGAGGACTTTAGATACATGTGGATCATCTGTATGAATCTTGGCACACTTGATATCTGTGTGTGTGCGCGTGGGTGGAGTGGTGGGATTTACATTAGGTCATATGTGCCGTCTTGGTGCTATGTGGTGAAATTGGTTCAGTCCCCTCGAGAAAGGGGGAACTTCAAACATATCACAAGGTGAGATGAGGGGGAAGTTGCAGCTGAATTAGTTCCAGAGCCTTTTACCACCAAGTTCTCGGCGGATCTATCAGTCGTCATCCAAGTTGGTTATTGCCTGATGATTTTGTGATTCGTGTGAAATAAATAGGTGGTCGCACTTTGGCTCCAAGCAAAGAGTTGTTTACATCCTAAATATTGGATCCATGTGCCTTGACTACATTGCTAGCAGATAAGCCAGGAACTGCATAGACCAGAAATTCTGAAGTCATCTAGTGACTTATTTTCCCCTTTAGCTGCAGGAGTCTCTCTCAGGGTAAGAGAGTGCTCTTAAACTTGCAGGGTCCCCATTTAGTGAGCTTAACTTGTTTCATGCTTGATCCTGAGCGTGCTCTCTGTTCGCTGCTCAGGCATAGTTAGCTCTAAGTTAATATGAGATCTGATCCTTAGTGCTGAACAGTTCTCCAGCTTGGCAACAACCTGAGCTTGCGCGTCCAAGCGTGAAACTATTCTGGTAGCCATCTCGCCCTTGAGCGCTGCAGATCTGCCCCGTGTGCGTGAACCAGAGCGGGGAAGTGTGCTCGGCGCTGATTTTTACCATGGCTCCGTAGGTCTGTGTTTAACGGCTCAGAATTGGGTCTGTGCAAAGCAGCCCTTGCTGTGTGAGTTGATAGCAAACCTTGTCTCTGTATGCAGAATGCGAGGGAGTAGCAGCAGTTTTTCTGCTCCTGCCTCACCCCTGCTTTGCTCAGGCTCCTGTGATCAAGGGGAGTGCAATCTCCATGGCCCACTTAGTCCCCTTTCTCTCTGCTGAGCCTGTCTCTTTCATGCGGTGGGGGGGGGCAGGGCAGATCGACAGCCACAGCAGCTGCAGGCATTTCCCTTGAAACTGGAGTACCGTGTGCATGTAATGCCAGTTGTCTGACTAGCTTTATGAGAGACTCCAGCCCCGCGAGGCACTGCACTGGGGCCAGCTCCTTGTTTCACGGTTGCTGAACAGCTGTCCGATGGAAAGGACTCCTGGCTGCTGAGCTCAGCTGACAGGCTCCATATCCAGTTTCCCAGCCTCTTGGTACCCAGCCCGCCAGTGTGGGATACCTAAGGCAGCTGAGGTCTGCCAGCCCACTCCTGCCCTCTTCCCAAAGCGTTTGCCTGGCGTTGTGGGGAGGGTTCGTTGATGGCTGGTCCCCCCCAGTCTCTTACATGGCCCTCTGCTGGTTCCGCTGCAGCTCCATGTACTACGATGAGGACGGGGATCTTGCGCACGAATTTTACGAGGAGACCATTGTCACCAAGAATGGGAGGAAGCGGGCCAAACTGAGACGTATCCACAAGAACCTGATCCCTCAGGTAACGTGCTGGGAAGTGGACGCGGCCCTTCCGGAGCCCCGATCGGCAACCTAGTGATACACCGGGGTTGCTTCGTGGTCGCTAACCCATGGGGAGCCTGGGATTTGTGCCAGCTCTGAGCCCCTGGAAGTTTCGTGGTAGCTCCCTGCTGTCCTGCCTGCACATGCTAAGGGGAAAGCTTTTGCCCAGCTTTCTCTTTCTGCTGAGAGCTCCTGATGAGAAGGGTGTGGGCACCCCATCCTGCTGCTCAGGCCTCTGTTCTGCAGCAGGACCGGTAAGATTGAGCAGAGGGTGCCGAAGTACTGGGTGGCTTTAAAATCCTGCACGATTAAGTGCCTGGCTCAGCTCTCTCAGCGCTGGCTCATCGATGTGGGAGAGCTGGGGTGAGAGAAATGACTTTTAAATACCCGTTAACAGTTTTGAACGATAGTTTCCAGATGGCAAGCCCTGAGGACGCTCAGGCAGTGATGTACCCTGTAGAGTCACTTGATGGCGCCAATCTGGCACAAACCCCAAACACAGTGTGCTGCTCCGGGACTTAATGAACCAGCACAGTGCATAAAAACCATGCGTACGCTAGTCTCAGGAAGTCCTTGCTTTTGGAAGGCAACGGTCTGACCTTAAAACTGAACACGAGCACCGTGCTCTGTGACTTACAGAATTAACACTCGGCATTGATCTCAGAGACCTTAATTTTGAAACCTGCCAGTCAGGCCCTAGGAGTTGTTACTGTGCTTTATAAACTGTAGAGAGAATAACCATTCTGAACTCTGACGAAAGAACAATAAGGCTGGGGGAGAGAATCGGATATGGGAGTGGACCAGAGATTCTACTCATCAGGTGTTGGTTATAGTTGGACAGGGTTTCAGGGGGTTTCAATTGAGGCATGCTGAAGCAGGCGTTAGGGTAGAGGAAATGCCATGCTGACGTAACAATACGTCCTCGAGATCAGTGTTTCTTAAACATTGGGAGCCCTGGGAACACCAAACAGTAATACTGCTCCTGTGGAACACTTGCGAACGTTTTCTTTAAAATAAATACAGAAATAAAAATTGTCAGGCCGAAGACACCAAGCAGCAGCATACACAGCAGAAACAAACCGCAGGAATTTAATCAGGTATCAGAGCAGTGCAGATGTGACACGGTATCTGGTTTTACTGCCAGCAAATAGAGCCCATCAGTGTTGATCAAGAGAGTGCCAGGCGCGTGCAGCGCACCTGCAAGGTGTTCAGGGAGCATCAGTGTTCCATGGAACCCGGTCTAAGAAATGCTGGTCTGGCTCGGTGGCAAGGAGTCCGTTGTCACCATCTGACAGGTCCTGGGAAAGGAGAGTTTGGGGGCCAGTACCTGTGGGCAGCGGGCAGCTGTCCGTTGCACAGTCACCGCTTGGTGATGCCTTGCTTGGCTTTCTCAGGGGACAGACTGAATGGGCTGTGGGAAGAGAGCCACCTTTTTCCTCCTTGAGGGATTCCTCTGGGCCATGGAGCGAGACACGCGGAGGAGATGTAGTTTGCACCACTGCTCCCTGTGCTGTGCCTGTTTTGGGGACGGGAGGCTTTGTTCTGCAGGACTGTCGGTCTGGCACCTTTCCTGAGCGCTAAAAGAGACCTCTGCCTGGTTGTGGCTTTTTGTGGGGAGTGTTACAGATAATCCCCTTTTCTGTGGCCAGTTCTAAGGCTTTTGTATGTAGTGATGAAGGTCTTGTTGGACAAAACTCATTGGTTGCGTTTGTGCTGTACCCGCATGAGATGGTGCCACTTTCTGGCCAGCTGCTGCCTTGTGACGGAACAGTCAGTATTATCCT
Organism: Carettochelys insculpta; assembly: GCF_033958435.1. Lineage (NCBI taxonomy): Eukaryota > Metazoa > Chordata > Testudines > Carettochelyidae > Carettochelys > Carettochelys insculpta. Next base: position 1,833,328 of record NC_134147.1, on the reverse strand, counting down.
GAACCAAGCAAGGCCCTTTAACTGAAGGCCCCAACTCAAGGTATTCCCTAGCTGCTTTGTTTGGTGTTCCACCAGAAGCATTATCGCCGGGCTGCAGATGCAGAAATGTTAGCCCAAAGGTGAAGTGACATCTGTTTGCATAGGCGAAACGCTAGTCCACCTTCCTGGCCTCTTGTCAGTCTTGCGGGGATTGCTCTGGTTCAGTCTAGTTCTGATTCTTCTGTGAAACTTGAGCCCCGAACCCACAAACGTGCATCTTCTTGGCCTATAGGCCCTGAAGCTACTTTGCTTTCTGCTCTGTTTGTAATGTGAGGCTGCTCCCAGCAGAGCATAGGGCTCAAGAGTTCTGCCGTTGCTGGCACAGACGCTTGTTGCCTTCCGCGTCACTCCTTGGCCCGAACGCTTGCTTGCTTGTGCACAGGGGACTTTGTTCTTGTCTGCTTCTCGGTCGCTTAGGGGCTCTCTTTGCCACCCTTTCCGCTGGCTTTGAGTGCTGGTGAGTTAAAGGTGCCAGACTAACAGCCCTGGTCCTTCTAGTGATGGTTTGTGGGAGTCTGGGCGGTGGCAGGCGAAGCTGCTTCTCCCCCACTCTCGTGGCTCTGTTGTTCAGTCCCGTCGTGCTTGGTGTCATAAGCTCAGAGCACTTCAGTCAGCCTTCCAGGGGCTAGTTCGAGCATGGAATCCAGTGTCCTTTGCCTGCCTGCTGCTCAGAGTGCCAACCAGCAGGTCAATTATGAGGGTTTAATGGACTCTTGTCTGTTAAGAACTGGACTCGGACACAAGCTCTGTTGTCTGCGTCCATCTGGCGTGACTTGCAGAGCCTGGGTGCTTTGTTTGCAGGCCTTTTCGTAGGACTCGGCTCTGGCCAGTGTCTCTCCTGCCTCACCAGCCTCCTTGCTCTCTTTTCAGGGGATAGTGAAACTGGAGCACCCTCGCATTCATGTGGACTTCCCCGTTATCATTTGTGAGGTCTGAGCTGCGGGGGAGCGCCAGCTGCTGCATCAGTGCATTGGGCCTGCCCAGCCTTACTGTACCTAATGTCGTCACCCAAGGCTGCCTTGTGTCCCGGCACCACCGTGGACTGCGAGCACAGACACGCACGCTCTTGACTTTGGAGCTGGAGCGGTGCAGAACCACCCAGGGCTCCGCTCACAGACAAGACGTGGGACCTGGTGTAGCAGCGGCTTAATGCCACGATTGAGTCAGAAGGGTTAAATCCTCATGAGTGCCCTCCGATGTTTGGGTGGATGCTTGAACTGCCCGGGACACCTGCGTCGGAGGGTTTAAAGGGAGAGCCGGCCTGCACCTGTTGTTGAACAAAATCCCCGCTTCTCAGGTACCTGCCCGAGGTAGAGTGGAGGTCAGGTAATGCCCCCTGTGGGGCTAGCGACAGCCCCCTCGTGCCCCTGTCCTACCACGTGGTGATGAATGGAAGAGTAGAGGTGTAGTTTATCCTTTGTGGGGGGTTGATTTGGCAGTGCTGCCCCCCCACCCCCCAAGTTGCTCTGGGAGCAGAGGGTAAATGGGGCGGTCTGAGGTGGAGTGAGTCTTGAGAACCCCACAGAAGTGGGAGCCTCATGAAGGGAGGAGACCAGACTTCACTGCATCCAACCTCCGTCTCCTCTCTTCTAGCCCCTCCCGTGCACAGCTTTGTTTTGCACTTCCCAAGAGTATGGCTGAGCTGGTCCCCCGAAGCCTTTCGTGGGGCCCTAATGGGTAGGTCCAGTCCTCTCCGAAAATCCATTAGCCAAGCACGGTGCAGCCCGAGCAGCTGGCTCTTTTCAGCCAGAACAATGGACGCTGCTAGCAGCAGCCCTGGTGTTCAGTGCTGGGCGACAGCTGGCAGCCCACGGGGACGCAGGCAGCTTCGCACAGCAGGGCTCATCCTGCCTCTTGTAGCCTGTCTGCCTGGGTTGAGCAGCACCCTTCCGTCCCCTGAAGCTCAAGGGTGCTGGAGGGTGGGCCACTGGGTGCGACCTCTTGTGTGAGCACTGCTGTTTGTTTTGGGGCTCAGTCCCCCTCAGGCCATAGCCCGGGGTGGCTTTCGCCTGTTGCTCAGTTGTCCTCTGGTGCTGGCCTCGTGCCCCAGCTGTGTGTAGCTCTGAGAGTCCCCAGGTAGGAATGAAGCGTCAGCGTATACGCTCTAAAACAATCAGTTGGTGGGTCTCGGAAATCTCCCTGCAGATATGAGCACCCGGGTTCTTCCTCCGTGCTCGTTCCTCTCTCTCCCCCGGGGGCTAGAAGGGGTGCATCGCACTTGAATGGAAGGGTCTCTCCCCACTGCCCAAAACACGGGGCTGGTGGGGCAGCCCCTGGGCTCCTGGTGGCAGTGCTGGACCTGTGCATTGATGCGTCTGCTGCTTCATCCCTGCGTCCTTGTTCGAAGGACTGAGTGTGAGCTGACCGCTGCCGAGCTGGGACGAGCCTACCCCATCCCATGGTCCTTCGGCACCAGGTTAAATGAGAAGGGCACAGTGAGCCTGCCCTAGGCAGGACTTCAGGGGTCCTTCCTGCCACCCACCCCTCCAGGACCTCCTCTGAAGCTTTAAAACTGGGTCAAGATGCGGCTTCTGCTGCAGTCAGCTTTTTAGAGACATCTCATCGCCCCTCCCAGAGCATATCATTTACTTTCTGAGCACGTCAGACGTTTGCTACCTCGAATTTTAATTTAAGCTGCTGGTGCAAAGCAGCTAGCAGGATCCGTGCGTCTGTATCGGCTGTATCCATCTCCACGCCCCTGAGAGTGATTCAAAGGTCTGGGTGCCATTCTGACAGGCTTCAAGTAGTTAGCAATAGCAGTGCTGTCAGACTCTGTAGCACGGTCTCCCCTTAACCTCGGATTCCACCTTCTCCCCCGATTGCTCTCTCTAGTGCCTGGAGCGAAACTATGACCCCGAGGGACCAAAGGCTCAAGGTCCCCTCTTCTGGCTGGCACGGCAGTTGGCTTCAGCAGACAGCATGCCTGTTACAGCTCCAGAGAGCTGTGTGGTGCCGAGCCTTTCCCCTACATCGCTGTTCTTCCACCTACTCAGAAATATTCTTCTGTTCCCGGCCATTCTCTGTCGGGTGAGTCGAGTTCATCTCGCAGATCTTGAAAGCGGCACATCTCTGGGGGCAGAGGTGGGTGGAGGATGCTGTCTCCAGCAAAGGAGGGGGGTCGAGCTGTGTGAGGTCAGCTCAACCTCCTGAGTGTGGGGAGGTGTAGCTCTGAAAACTGCCCCCTTTCAGCTGCTTTTGGGAGGGTTGTAGGAGACAGCTTGGGCTGGGAACCCGCCTCTGACTTCTCTTGATGAAGGTAATAGGTCGCAGGAGACCCCCCACCCCATGTGGAGAGCAGTATTGGTTGGGTTCTGTGTGAGTCGGATGGACTCTAGCACCAGGGATGTCCGGAGGGGTTTGATATGGAGGAGAGCGCAGAGGGAGATGGCTTCTGCAGACATGAGAACCGCCAGTGCATATCTTATCCCCCGCCCGGAGCAGAGCTTGGGGGGTGCCACCTCCCTTGTGCTATGGCAGGCGTGGTGCTGTTTGCAAATGTAGGATCGGGCTCCTTGGCCTGGCGCTGGGCAGGTTTGGGGCAGCAGAGTTAGAGCCCCCTGTTGAATTCCAGGCTGGCCTAGGGCAGCATTCTGAGCCGTGCCGGGTGGGGCTGGCCTCGAGCTCAGCCAGCTCCGTGCCCGGGGTCGCTGAGGAGCGAGTGCACGGGGTAGTTCAGCCGCCTCCTCGGCAGAAGTCGGCACCGAAGGAAAGCCGCTGTGTTTCCTGCTGGTTTTGAGGGTGGGGTTGGCGCCCTCGTGTGCCGAGCTCGCCCTTCGGCGCGTCGCAGCCCCGAGCAGCGGGAGCAGCGGCTCGACTCTGGGAGGAGAGGAGTTCCGCTGGCCCTGCTTCCCGCACTGGAGAGCTTTGGCAGAGGAAGCCATGGCCCCCCGTGCACACGCGTTTGTGTTACAAACCCTTTCTGTGGGCAGGGGTTACCACGGCACAGTGAGTCTCGCTCTTGAGAGGCACCCAGCCAACGCTGCAAGGCACCGGCTATGTCTGCACTGCAATTAAAAACCACTGGCTGGTGACTGGGGCTCAGAGGGTGCAGGCTGAGGGCTGATTGTGCCTGTGGATAGTCAGGTCTGGGCTCTAGGACCCTGTGAGACAGGAGGGTCTGAGTCTGAACGTCTACACCACAGTTCAATAGCCCCAGAGCCCAAGTCAGCTGGCGCAGGCCAGCTGTGATGTCTAACTGCAGCGCAGCCGTCCCACTGCGCCGAGCGCGGCATCTCTTCCTTGGTCTGGCCGCAGTGTAGTACTCTTGGCCGCCTGGCTCCTGAGTAGGGGAAGTGCACAGAGCACCCTCCGCTCGGCAAAGCTCCCCAGGAGCCTGAACCCACTTGGCCGTCCTTCGCGTGCGATGCGACAGCACACCCGGAACAACCCAAAAGGAGCCGTCCCCCGAGGAGGGAGTCGATCTGCCTGGCTTCTGGGGCAAGGGCAGCAGGCTCTCTGAGGTGGTCTGCTCTTCCTCCCCCACTTCTTCCTAGCCTGGCTAGCCCGCTGGGGGTGGGGCCGGGTGCTCAGTCTGCACAGGTTCCAGAACCCCAACCCAGCTCTGGTCCCCTGGAGCCTCGGACGAGGCGGATCCCTGGGAGCAGCTGAAGGGATATTTAAAATGTGAAGGTGATTGTAGATAGGATCTATGTCCCCTGTATTGTTGGAGCAAGCAAAAAAAGTGGGTTTCTTTTCAATTTTTTTTTAAGACTTCTTTCTGTGCAACTTTGTGCTGTCGTGTGGCTGTGTAGAATTGTACCCACCAACACTATTCTTCGGGCTCCTCTAGCGAATGGATAGGAATCACCAGTCCAGACACGTACAATGTTTATGATGCTCCTGCCTCGGCCTTTGAGTGCAGCTGTCTGATTTTTGTTAAATTTCAATAAAACTCTTTCTCGATCCCAAATGGTCAATGGCTGTCGTATTTCTGGAGGGTGGTTTAGTAACTGATCTCGCCACCTCTCTATTCAATGGACACGTTAGTGCTAACATGATGGCAAACTGCAGGCTCTCCCTGCACGTGGCCCATGGAGCAGCCCCTCTAGGTCTACTCAGGCCTTACCTGATTCTTTCCCCTCTGGTTGTACTGACACAAGGAAGGCCTCTTCTGAAGTGTGCCCAGACAGGACCTGCCGCTGAGGGCTGTGAATACCTCAGGATCTGAGCTCCTAGAGGAAGAAAATGCCGTGGATCTGTCTCTTCGTAAACCGATTCGTAGACAGAACAGCCGTGGTGGCTTTGGCCGCTGTTCCTGGGGTCCCTCCAAACTTGTCCGAACTTACCTCCAGCTAATCGAGCTTATCCCCCTTAATCACACAACTGCTGTCAGCTGATGGAAGGAGAGGACGCACAGCTGCTCTGCAGGACTAGTGAATGCTGAGATCACATTTGACCACTGCCCTTGAGATCAGGTATGTAGTACCTGAACACGCTCACGTCTCCTAGTATTGCTACGTAGGCCATTCAGATGCCCCGTGGGGCTACGGTTTGTGGTACAGAACACATGGACGTTAGCTGCAGGGGCTTCCTGAGTGCTGACCCTTGGGTTATGTGATGCAGAAGTTTATTTACATCATGGTGGTCTTGGTTGTGATCTAGAGGTTCTAAAAGGTGAGCGATCCCCTTGCAGCTATTGGAGAAGGGAGTGGGCAAATCCTTCATGGAGTTGAAGAATTACCTCGCAAGGATTAATGCAGCGAGCGGTGGGAATTTGTTGGCCCTGACACCACAGTTGTAGTTGCAACTGGAGTTCCGATGATCATCAATCATGTTAGTGTGTTTTACTTCCCAAGGGCCAGTCAAGAATTGTCAGGAGCTGTAAAAACACATAAGAGGAGGCAGCTCCTTCCCCAGAGAGCTTGTGATCTAGACGAGACACACACAAAGTGGAGGGACCGGCCATGGGATCAATGTGATGTTGGCAAAGGTTGCTGTGTTCCATGACGTTTTTTTGGTTGGTTCAGACAGGAGTCTGACTCATTCCCACTTTTGACTTGTGATTGGAACAACCTCGAAGTATAACTTTCTCTTAAATTATAGACTTGGGGTAGAAAACAAATTTCCCTAGAGTTTCATGAGCTCTGGAGAAGTAGTTTTTAAATGCCAACCCCTCAAATTGTCCAAGACCAGAATGATGTCTCACGACTTTTCCATGACCTCTCATGCATAGGCGCTGCAAAACCACAAAGTCTTGGGCACATCTGCCTGCCTGCATTCCTGCTGAGGGCAAAATTGGTGTTGGAACAAATGAATCTAAACTCATTGCAATCCAATCTGTAGCCACTGAGATGCAATGTGTAGATTTCCTTGTGGCTTGATGTGCTTCAAAGTTAAACTCTAAATTGTGCTTTGACCTTTTGCATTTCAGTACAAGCTGTTAGAATGTAAGGGGCACAATTTTATGATCTGTTGTTTGCCTAATTAGGATTAGGTGACACTGCTTTTTGCAGGGGAAAGGTTTCCAAGTGCGATTTGTGCATTCGGACGTTAGTGTCTGTGGTTTATGCGTTCTTTATCTGCGAAAGACCAGATTTGCATGAAAGCTTTTATATGCCTCTGCGAGAAATTGTGCTGGGTGGAAATGGGTGGTTCAGACTGTCTGTTTGCCTGTTACGAGATTAGAGCTGTGGTTGTCCGAGTGCTGAATGTTTGGTGTGGCGAGGGAATGAATGTGGGCTTCAGGGCAGCATCTGAATTATTTATGTGACAGAGGTTTGGGTTTTGTGCGTAAGAGAGAGTCTTGCTTCAGAATACCCTCAGCAACCTTAACTAAAGTTAACTTTCCCTTTAGGGGCTGGTGTGCGCTGGTTTTACTGGTTAAAACCTGCATTTTATTATGTGCTTTTTAGTTGTTGGGGGTTTTGTTGTTTTTTTTTTTGCCGACACGATTGTAGTAGTTAGGTATAAAGGTGCCTTGTGCAGCGTAGTTCTGCTGCCTGACCTGGAGTAAGTTATGTCAGTGTGAGTACTCTTCTGCCGTTAGAAATGCATCCGCACGAGGCCCGGGCCTGTGCTGTGCATTTCTGTTGGCTGCGGTGAAGAGCTGTGTTCCCTGACCAACTCTGCCAGCACAAGTGCCCCGTGCTGATGCGGTCATACCATAGGACTGCCCTTTCGTTCCTGGAGGTAGATGTAATACACTGGTACAAAGTGCAGCTTTGCTGGTAGAAGCCGCAGCCGCGCCAGGAAGGCTTGGCTGGAGTAACGCACCGCAGCGCAGGCCTACGCTAGCAGCGTGCTGCTCCGGCTGGGATTTGTTGCTTTAGCTGTGTTGAGTGTTAGAGAAGCCCTAAGAAATGAACTCGCTGTATGTGAACAGTGAGTGTATTGAGTGTGTCAGTGCGGATTAGAGGAGACCGAGAGATCAATCCATCAGAGGAGGTGCTGGTCCAGAAAGCGTCTCAGCGCCGCTCCGGGAGGTGGCCTCGTGCGGGTGGCCTTTGTTCCCCAGCCCGCTGGATGCTGGAATGAACACCGTGTCCCTTTCTGCGCTGCATCCTGCCTTCTCCCCTGAACAGCCGAAAGGCTTGTAAATAGCTTCCTGCTGCACCACAGCACTCATCCTTTCCTGAGTACTGGCCTGGTCCCGAGAAGCAAACGAGCCGCTGACGAGCCTGCTAACAAGTACGAAAATCCTGTCAGAGTCTTGGCTGCCTGACGTGCAAGCATCTCGGTAGCAGCAGTTGTTGGACGCCGCTTGTCCTGGCAGCTTTGCTTGTTGGGATCTGGCTTGGGAGGGGAAAGTGGAAACGGCTTGCAAGCTGCTAATTGGAATGAGAAATGTCCCAGGAGTCCAGGCCTCAGCAATCAACGTGGGTTCCTCCTCTCCGGTTTTCCCCCACGGCCTGGAGAAGTGGGGAAGAGTCGAAAGCTCTGCTAGCAAAACGGAATTGCAAAGGGGCCTGGCTCTGGTTCACGCTACTACCTTTGCCTTCCTTAGCACCGGTTTACCTCTGACGCTGTGTGCGGCTGGGAGAGAGGTGACCCCGCCGTTGGAGGCTGAGGACTGCCCCAGAAGCCAACAAAAGCAGGGCATCTAGACTGGGCGTGACCCCTTGTGAATTAAGGGTCCCCAGTTTTGTGGAACTCAATAAGCTTCTCACCAGCAGTAGCTTCCTGGGGCATGTGACTTGCCCCAGGGCAGACGGAAGAGCCCCGCTGTCAGGAACGGTCCCATGCTGGTCCTTGGCTAGCAGCCTGAGGAGGACTGACCGGAGCTGAGATCCGGCAGAGGTGTGCAGCTTGAGGGAGGATGGGCAAGAGAAGCCTGCAAAGCAGCAGGAGTAACTTACAGGTGAGGTGCTGCCCCAAGGTAATGGGGCACGGCTCCTGCGGGCTAAGCTCACACAGGAGCGGTTGGTGCGAGGGGGAAAGATGCATGGGGTCAGTGCTGGGCTTCCTAGCAACAGCCCCTGCAAAGACGGTTCGGCCGGGGTCAGACTGCATGCCTGGGGCTGTAAACAGCAGCCAGCCATGAGCAGATGCCCTGCTCCGTCTCAGCCGTCTCTCCTGGGTGGGAGAGGTCACGGAGGCGGCTGGATTCCTGGCCTGGCAGACCAGTCCTCTGGTTTCTCTCCAGAGCAGATTGCCCGTGCTGAGTGCAGGGTGGTTAACCCCACCGGCAGACTGGCCCTGGCTGGGCTGGTTGAGAAGCGGTGCGTTATAGTAGCCTGGGGGCCGTGGTGCTCAGTACGGGTGCAGTAAGGGTCCCGGCCCCAAAGCCTGGAATTGCGATAGACCAGGGAAGAGCGACAAGTTCAGCCTGGCTCAGGCTTTGGCTTTCCAGGTGAGCCCAGGCTGGTCGGGGCTGGCCGAGCACATCTGTGGTGATTCTGACCCTGGCAAGCAGACGGCCTGCCCCGCGCTCGCTGCTGACACCTCCTTGGCTTTGAGAGCAGACACCCAGGAGGGAGCCTCCGCCCTGCAGTGACCTTCTCAGCTTGCACCCTGCGTGGCACAGCGAATGCCAGTTGCTCCCCGCGACACGCAGCGTCCAAGAGCTCCGGATGTTGGGTCCCCCAGCCACCACTCTCCTTCCAGCTGTCGTCCAGATGAGGGCAGCAGCCCGACGCTTTGGGGCATGCGGCTGCGTCTCCTTATACGGCCCAGTCTTGGTCTAGTGCCTAAGCCGTCCGGGCTGAGATTCCTACTTTGATTCGTGTTTCTGTGTGAAGGGGCAAGCGCTGGGGTTTGCGGCCGTCCCAGACAATGAGGGGTTTGTTCCGCCTTTGCTGTCCTCCCTGCTGTTTTACCCGCTGGTGAGGCCTTTGCTTTGACAAGACCTGTCAGCGTTTGCCTGCTGGGGCCGGTGGAGCGCCCTGCTCCAGCGCAGGGCTGTGCTCAGAACGGTGGTCGGTCAAATGCTGCTTCTCTGGGGACGCTGCTGCTGCTGTTAGTTTCTTGTTGCAGAGCGAGCCGGACCCCCTGCTGAGCCCTGACTGCAAAATCTTGCTAACAGGAGATAAGGGGGAGGCCTGAGTCACCTGTCACTGCACCCAACCGCCACACAGTCTCCCTAACGGTAGCTGCAGTGCCCTTTACCTCTGCCTTGGGGGGTGCAGGGGAGAATGGGCCTTGAGCTCAAGGTTACAGCCCTGCGGGCGTGAATCTTGCGTTTCCAGTGTCGGGCACGGGCTGAGGACCTGCTGCCAGCACTTGGAGATGTGAGCACCTGGGGGGCGGGGGAGGACCTGTCCCCAGGCATCTCACGCAGAGCACCCAAAACCAGAAGCACCTCTGCGGCTGCGTTCCCCAGCTGCTGCTGTGTTAAGTTCTGGCTTCGGGAGCCTATGTTGGGCCCACCAGCCGGAGATGGAGATGGGAGGAGGCCGGGCGGGACCTTTTCAGCCAGAGTAGGGTAGGTCTGCCCTGCAACGAACCCCACTGCACTGGGTCACAGTGCTTGGGTGTCCTGACTTGGGCTCGCAGGGCTGCAGATGGCACTGGAGATGCTCAGATTTGGGCTGCAGCCTGGGCTTTGACCCAGCCCCCTCGCACCAGGTCTTGGGGCCCGGCTCCAACACGACCTTGGCCCTGTCCACACTGCAGTCCAAGCCCAAGTCAGCTGCCAGAGCAGTGCAAACGTGCCCTTAGTGCCCCTTGGCACCAGATGCCCAGCCTGAGCTTTAGAGGCCTTCCCAAATTCCTGGCAAGTTTCTGCCCCTGCCTGGGCTGGGGTAAGTGGAGGGCTGGTGCCTGGCTTGTCGTGTTCCATTCCTCTGAGCTCAAGTCCAGCCCCACCATAGCGGGGAGTGAGGATCATTCAGTCGGCAGTGGGCAGCCTCTGCAGCACAGACCAAGGGCTGTGCAAGGGGGGTGGAGCGGCGCGAGTTCTCACCGTCGTATTTTGTCCTTTTGTGGCTCTCCCTACGGGAGCCTTACCTTGTTCTGTACACTCAAACGGAGTCGCCACACAGCCCGGGGGAGGGGTATTGTCGCCCTCCTCGCACAGGGAGGGGAACTGAGGCACAGAAGCAAGCGGGGACATGCCCAAGGGCCCGCAGCCAAGCAGGGCCGGAGCCAGGGCTGCACCTGCAATTTCCTGACTGAGGATGCTAATCTGCTGACCTGTGCTCCTTTTTTCCTCCCCTTGGCATCTTAGCAGGGCAGCACCTGGCTGCTTGCAGAGGTTAATTGCGGAAGAACTTTGTACGTGACAGTTTTGGGGTGTGTTTGGCAAGGCACTCCCCCATATCTGATGAGCCAGGATGTGACTTAGGAAAACCCAGCCCTCCAGATAAACAGCGGTGCTCCCGTAGCAGAACGTGTCGCTAAGGATAAAGGGAGGGGAACAAACCCATTTTGATCGAGTGCAACCAGATGTAACACGCACTCCTGCAAAATAAGGAACAGAGCAAGTACTGAGAGATCAATAACTAACAAATGAGGAAACAGCATAAATGGTGAGGAGTGACCTTAGGGAACTGCATAGCAAGGCAGGAAAACCTGTAGCTAAGGTGCACAGAAAGTATGGGAATTTGGACCTCACTGGTGGGCCCCAGCGCCGGTGCCTCGGAAGACTAGCGAATTCCCACTCATCCGCAGCTCACCGGCTCCCCAGCTGTAAGTTTCCTTGTAAGTTAAGGGGTTTTGTTGACACTTGTCAGGGAATAAACTGCTCATGTTTGACAGACACCCATGCACCGTGTTTTGTGCTGGGAGTGCACTGTGTACCGTTGTGATGGGGTTCTGGGGTCCCCCAAGCTCTGCACCCTGTCCGCAGGCAGGAGAGTCTCTCACTCAGCAGGAAAGCAGCAGGTTTATTAGCCGACAGGACGCAGCATCGTACAGAGGAGTCAGTGCAGCCGGCAGAGACAGCCAGTCCAATCCATGTTGGGGGGAGGAGGCCCCGAGGGGCCCCCAGAGCCGGGGCCTGGCCCCCTCCTTTGTCTCTCTCTCTCTCTCCCAGCCCAGACTAACTGCTTCCAACTCCCAGTTCCAATTCAAACCCCTCAGGCTCCACCTCCTCCTTTGTCTGCAGTACAAAGGTGTTACCTGGTCGTGAGGGTTACCCTCAGCAGGAGCCCCACACCCTCTGTGAGCCACACACAGGTATCCCCCACTCCATCACAACCGTGGCCTTCTCAGCCTAGTGACAGCCAGAGGCTAACTGGTCGAGTCTGGCACGGCCCCGTCCCTAACAATGCGACCGTGCCGTCTGCCCCCAGCCTGGCTGCGGAGGGAACAGAGGCTTTATCACCGCTGCCCAGCTGGAGAGAGGAGGGGATGTGCGATGGATTGAGGCTCATGGACAGCCTGATAAGCTCCAGGCCAGGAAGGCTTGGGCTACAAGCTTGGAGGAAGCATGAGCCAGGGAACTTCCCAGCTGCATGGATGGTAACCAGGAGAAATGTAATCACGTCATCTCCCTGGGAAAGCGCGTGAGCCCAGGGCTGGGGGTAGGTCACAAGGAGATGGGGGGAAAAGCTTGAGATCGGCGTTGGTCTTCACAGAATAACCTAGGTGATGGGAAAGCCTTTGCGTCCTGTCTGGTCTGGGGGCTCTGCCGGCAGAGTGCTGTACCGGGCTGCAGGAGAGCTGGGCTCTGTGCCCGGTTTCCCCACAGGCCAGCTGGGTAATCTCCAGCAGTTCCGTTCCCTGCCTGCATCTCTGTCTGGTCCGGCTCGAAGGGAAGCTCTTGGGGAGGCTGGGTCTGTGGTGCTGCGTACGTGCAGCGCCAAGCACCGTATTGGCCCTGGGCACCGCCTCTTTTGTGATACAAAGAGAAACTTGAGTCTCCTGGGCTGCCGCTGTTCCCCGGGGGTGTGGATTCTGCAGCTTCAGCGCTCGAGCTTTTCCTGAGATTCAGCCTAAGTTTTCCTTTCCTCTGCTGCCAGCTGGTTAACGCCCGCGAACTCCGGCCAGCCCACTTCCTCTGCTGCCCGCCGCACTCAGGTGGCATCGCCTTCCTTTTCAGCCAGCGTGCAGATGCGCCCCTGCCGAGTCCCTTCCTTCCCTCCTGCCTTTGAGCTCAGCCCAGGCTGCACTTACCACTGCTCTGCCTCCGGGCCAGCCTGCCAAAGCTTTGTGAAACGCCCCAAGCAACGGAGCTGTTGCCCCTTCCCTTCCACCGCTGCACTGACCGTCCGTCACAGGCTGGCTTGGCTTCAGGCACAATTGGCCCAGCCGCAAGCAGATTGGTGACCCAGATCTCTCCATCCCCTAACCATGGCGACCCATTGCGTTCCTGCTCCCCGAGATGGAGACCCTGCCCCGGTATGCCCCACAGAGGGGGGCAGCTGTAGGTGGTACCTCAAAGCCTCCCAGAATCACAATGGGGCAGAGAATGACTCAGCCACCCTGGCCAAGCCTTAAAGTTCCTGCAGGTTTAAAAAAAACACCCACCCCAATTCCAGCCCCAAGGAAAACTAAAGCTGAACTTTCAGTGGAAGCAGCTGCTGGCTGCAGGGTGGGAAGGAGCCTCACGTTAAAGCACAGGGCAGCCGCACCAGTGCTTGAGGAGACGGTAACGCCCAAAAGTTGCGTAGCTCAGTCAGTGCTGCTGCCCGCAGGCCTGCGTGCTCAGCCAGCACTGGGGTCAGGCAGGGCTCTTGCCCTGAGGCGGAGGGACTGGTGCTACCTCTGCTGTTCCTCAGAAGCAGCCCTGCTGGCTCCCACCAAAAGGCCAGCCAGGCCTGTCTTCCAGAACTGAGAGGTCCCCACGCCGGCATCTCCGGTGCTCCTGGTGCCCCAAGAGCTCCGTCTTCCTGCGCCCTCTCCGAGCCAGACGTGGGGCTGCCCCTGCTTGCTCCCTCTCTCGCTCTGCTCTAGCACATGCCCACAGCCTGCCAACCCAGCCCCTGAACCCTGCGCTTGCAGCTGGGGAACCCTTCGGCCCCTATGGCAGCTCCTGAGCAGGCCTGGCCAAGCAGCTGCTGCCTCCGACGGGAGGTTATGTTGATTTAGGCCATCTCGCTTCCTGTAAAGGCTTAATTGCTCCTTCCACCCCAACCAGAAAGGAGAACGGTTCCCTTCCCCCTCCCATCCTGCAAATTGGCTTTAATGAGACCGGTCGCTGTCTGTCGAGCAGACACACAATGCAAAGCAGAGGCCGTCCTGGCAGGACTCCAGCCTTATTCCCAAGAGTAAATGGTGCAGCCTTCCAGTGACAGTGTCAGGATTGCCATTGGCCCAGTAGTGCAGGTGCTTTGCCAGCAGCGGGGCTGTGTTGGTCGCCTCAGCTGCTTGGAAACATTTCTCCACGCTCAGCCGTGCCCGAGCCTCCCAGGAAGGGGAGAGGGCCAAGATGCAGCTGGAGATTAAGGCACACCAGGGCTGAGTCCAGTGTAAGAGGGTTGTGTTTGAATAGCACCTGCTATTTGGCAGCAAGTCAGGTACCAGGCTGTGCCTGGTACCCAGCACCAGCCTGGTTGTGGGAGGGACTGTCCAGCACCCCCTCAGGCAGGCCTAGCAGTGCCCTTGGCTGCCTGCCCGCTCAGGGAGTGAAGGGGGAAATGTGGCTTGTTCAGGCTTCCATGGCGCACAGGGGCCAGACCTTTGCGACGCTCGTTGGGCTCCTCTTGCCACTGAACCAGCCAGCGCTCCAGCCACGAAATACGTCCCAGCTCTGTTCCTTGCTAGGCACAGCCGCTTATCACCGTGGGCTCTTGCCAAACCGAGAGCAGGCAGCGCCGGGTCAGCTCCTAGGCTGTGCCAAGGCCTTTCGATGAGCCTGAGCTGCTCCCGCCTTCTGAGAGGCACGTGTAAAGGCAGCATGCCTGGCTGTGCCCTCCAGGAGGAGCAGGGAGCTCGTGGAGGGCTGGAATATCTCCTTGCTTCTACACCTCCTCCCTTGGCAGCACAGAACAGTGTTCGTAGATATTCTGTGGAGGGAAGGCTGGGTGAGGCTGTGCCTCCTGAAGCCCGCATCAGGCCTAGCCTGTGCCTCCTATCACCCACCCCCCGTGCAACCCTCTGCCCCCTTACTGTGTCCCTCCCAGCCCTGGGGCTGGTGGTGCAGTGAGCAGGTAGCCCAAGCGCTGGCACTGTGGCTACAGAGGAGGGCCTGGGGACTAGTCTGCCTAGCCAGGAGTTCAAGGGCCAGACAGAAGGGTCCCGGGGGCCGGATGTGACTCGCAGGCTTCAGTGTCCCCCCTCTGAGCTAGTCTGACCTGCTGCTTGGGGCAATCCAGGCTCCGCCCCCCCCCATGACAGACCCCAGAGCGTGGTGTAATGAGGGCAAGTTACAAAGAATCTCCCGTTTAAACCTGCGAGTGACCCGTTCCCTACGCTGCAGAGGGAGGTGAAAAATTCCCAGCGTCCCTGCCAAGCCGACCGGGAGAAAATTCCTTTCCGACCTCAAATCTGGCGATCAGTCAGCCCCTGCGCCTGTGGGCGAGGCCCAGCAGCCAGCAGCGGGGAAAGAATTTGCTGCGGTAACTCAGAGGCCTCCTCATGGCGCACCCCATCGCTGACAGTCGGCGATGTTTGCAGCTGGGCCACATGCTACTGACAGAAGAGCTGTGCGTGAGGCTGGGAAGGTGCAAAGTTTCACCAGTCTCTGCACGGGGGAGCCGGCTGGCTTCTCCTGGGTCCGCTCGGTGCCCTCCACTCGCAGTCTGTGGCTGCCCCAGGGACGTGGGGATGGTTGGCGAGCTGTGCGTGAGGCTGGGAAGGTGCAAAGTTTCACCAGTCTCTGCACGGGGGAGCCGGCTGGCTTCTCCTGGGTCCGCTCGGTGCCCTCCACTCGCAGTCTGTGGCTGCCCCAGGGACGTGGGGAAGGTTGGCATTTTGGGCTGCTCCCCATTACGAGATGGCTGTCAAAGGTCCCACGTGTCCCGCTAGCCACAGCGCGGGGCAGGTACGGATCGGGAAATGGAGCCAGAGGCCATCAGTGTGTTCTCCATGGCCTTTGCCAGCGCTGAATGCCGTGGTACGAGGTGGCCCTGAGAGCCGTCGGGGCTGGCGGAAGGGCCTGCTGCCGCCCGCAGGCTTTGCTTGAGGCAGCCAAGAGGGGCCTGTAACTGGTTGTCGAATGTCCCGGGTGAAAATGTTCTGTGGGGGGCGGGGGGCGGGGGGCTGAGGCCGTCCCTGGGGGTGTTTGGAAGGGAGCTGCTCTCTGTGGCTGGGGAGTGGCCGTCTGTGTCCCTACCCGGCCTGGAAGGCTTAGGGGAGCGAGCCTGCCACCTACTCTCCCCACGGCGGCCGCTCCAGCCTCCCTGCTACATCATCGTGTGGGGTGTGTGACCCCAGGCAGGCACAATGCCCACAGCTGGCGGGCTTTGCCTGCCCAGCTGGGCATGCATGTGGGCAGGGGTGTGGCAAAGCAGAGAGGCTGGGAGAAGGGCTGAGCCCCCCCCCGCCCTGCCCACCCCTCACCTACGTCCTGCAGGTTACACCTCTGCCAAGCGTTCCGCAAGGCCCTTTGGGCAGGTGGGCCCCAGCCCCTCCTGGGCGCTCTGAGTGAAGGACGGGACGCAGCGGAAACGGCACAGAACGGCAAAGCTGGTAACAAGCTCAGCCCAGACCTACACTGGCTCTTTCGTACTCCTGGGGGGGGAGGGGCCAGCTGCCCCGTGGCAGCCGACCCACGTAGCCCCCGGGGCTGTTAATGGCACTTAGGGTTGTGATTGCAGGAGACGCCTGTGATATTCTGCGTGAGCTCTCTCGTTCTGGGCAGATGCTGGGTGTGCAGCTACGGGAGCTCCTGCCCAGATGGGAATTGAGTTCGGCTGTCACGTCCAAGCCCAAGAGCCGGTTTCATTTGCCGCAAGAAATGGGGCTTGCTGCATCGCATCAGCTCGTTGCCCTCCTGCCAGGGCCGGGTCGGTGGGAAAGTTTATCCACCCATTCACACGAGCAACATGCGCTATGGCCTCAGGGGAAGGGGGGGTCACAGTACAAGGTTGCGCATTTTCTGTTGGCCCATAGGAACACAGCCCGTGCTGCTCCGCATCAGAAACCAGCAATATTGTTTATGGGTGAGTCCCTACCAAGCTCAGCCATGAAGAATGCATCTGGCGTGCTTTCTCTATGGGCTATGCAGACTTCATGGGGGAAGCCAGTGCATCTCAACTGGGGGGTCCTGACCCGAAAGGGAGTTGCAGGCAGTCACAGTATGGCCATCCTTACTTCTGTGCTGCTTTTAGAGCTGGGGGGGGCAAGCCCAGTGACTGCTGCCCAGCCACCCAGCTCTGAAGGCGGCACCCCGCCAGCAGCAGTGCAGAAATAAGGGCGGCATTGCCATCCCAGGCCTCCTTACTTCTGTCCGGCTGCCTGCAGAGCTGGGTTCTGGATGCCTGGTTCCCGAGAGCCCCCCTGCATCCACCCAGCTAAAGAACCCAAGGCAGAGCGTGAACTTGAGCTGTTCACATCCGCTCCCAAGCAGCACCTGTGCCGCAGCCAACTAACAATACGGCGTTGAAGACCAGCCGGGGGGGCGCTAGGAAAAGCGTGTGTCCGGCACTGCCTAGCAGGGCTACCTGGCTCCTGCGGGGAAGCTAGCCCAGGTAGTCGAACGATGGCAGAGCCTGGGCCCCGCTGGCTGTGCCTGCTGGAGGCTGTCAACTGAACCTCGGCCCCGCCTGGGAAGCCTGCGCTGCGTGTGCTGAAGGGTTAAGTACCCAGAGGGCTGCTGTAGGTGCCTTCTCACCAGCCAAGCAGCTCCGCAGTAGGAGAGGGAAACTCCACCCCAGCGAATGCTCCTGCCTGCTCACAGGGAAGATCTTTTCCTTCGCATTAGCCTGGAGCCAGAGGATGGGAACCAGCCCCTCTCCGGGTCTGTGCTGCTGGGAGCTTTGGGCAGGCTGCCTCCAGTGGGCCTGGGGACCTGGAGCTGTGCTGGCAGGGAGGGGCTGGGGGCTGTCCCCACAGCCACTGGAGCAGGGGCCCAAGCTGTGTTTCCCTGCCCTGCTTTGGGATGATTCCGGCTGCACTGAACCCTGAACACTACGTGTCATCCCTGGGCTTCCCTGCTGCCGGGGCCACCCCCCCCCCGGCTGTGCTCCTGCTCCACGGCCGCCTTGTCGTTCCCCAGCCCCTCCGGAGCTCGTCTGCCTTGAGGCCACTTCCTTCCTTAGCCGGCTCAGCCCTGCGCCCTGGCCTGGTGCTGCCAAAGCTGTGCTCGCGGTGGGCTTTTCCCATTGGCTGCATGTGACATCACGCCCGGCAGGGTGCTGACCTGGCCTTTCCTGAGTCATTGCCTGGGCAGTGCGACCCGGGGGAGCTGCGCACTCCCTTTCCTTGGGCGTCCCGGTGCGCCCAGGCACGGGTCAGCACTCGCTCGTGTCCGGGCACGCTCCTTCCCCTGCCCGACGCCTGCATTCCCCTCCCGTGGGCGGGTCGCAGCCCCATGGCCAGCAGGGACTACGGCACCCACAGGAGGGCAGGTGCTGAGCACCATCGCTGGCAGAGAAGGCCGGGACCGATGGTGGGGAGCCTGCGACGGGATCCCCGGGGGTAACCTGCGACTGTGGGACCACGGTGCCTGCTTCACTCGCTCACCTGAGCTGCATCTCACACTGCCCTGCCGGTGACGAGCCACAAACCCCGCCAGGCACTGCTACCGCTCAGTGCAACCACAGGTGGGGCCCACCCCAGCCGGATTGCATGACTGGTCCCGGAAAGGCACCAGCCAAATCCTCCAAGCTCCCAGCACGGTACCCGCAGGAACAGACTCTCTTGCACTGCCCGAGATCAATGTTCCCTCCAGTCTTTTCCATCTGTGCCTGGACTGTTCCTATCCAGGGGTGGAATAATTTTAGGTGCACCAAGGCCAGTGCCAATGTGCACCACCAGTAGAAATAGAGCCTGCCTGTGGGAGCGCTGCTCGTCGGCTGGGTAGTGCTGGAATCGCTCCTGAGTGGCTGCACGAGTACTAAGCATGCAGGGAACGCTGCTCAACACCCTTTCTGGAGCAGTGCAGGTTTACTAAGCAGTCCCTCCCCCGTCGTCCCTGGCAAGCGTCTATGCACCCAGCTCCATAACCTGAGCCGGTTCACCAGGCGCCTCCGGCGAAGCCATGGGCAGGATAAACTTCACAATCAGTTCATCGGTTACAGGAGCTGGATTTTCCGTGGCTGTAAGTGACAGCCGAAGGCTTCCAGAAAGTGACCCCGGGGGGCAGCTTCCTGCTGACGGCACTGAGGGCTGGAGGTTTCCTGATCCCCTTTGCATCCTGTGCCTTCCGCTGGGGAACAGCAGGCCGGCTCTTCCTGAGCACGCGTCCCAGTCCAGCACTCGGTGCCTGGGAACGGGCAGGAGGCCTGAGCGGCTGCCCCCCCTCTCATCTCTCACCCAGTCCAGGGCAGCCTTCCCGCCTCAGAATCCAGCATGTCCTGGTGCAGCTTCCTGGCACCCCAGGGTCTGCCTGGCACCCACTTGGATTTACTCCCTCCGACTTTTCTAGGCCATGTAGCACAGCCACCAGCCAGTCAAACCCTGCTCCTTCACTAGGGCTCGATGCATTCGCTGCTCCCAGCCCTGCAGGTCAGAACCTGGGCTTGGCATCGGCCCCAGCCTCCCCAGCAAGGGGACTGGGCCAGTGTGTTGATCTTACCCCACAGAGCAGGGCCAGGGAACAGTCTATGCTGGGCTGGAAAAGGGAGCTAGTCTTACAAGTAACTGTAGTTAACCCAGGGGACTCACTGCTACAAGAGGCACTTGCAAGAAGGCTGATTTGCCTGTGGCTGCTGTCGCAGGGCAGAGTGTGGAGGCAGCAAGGAGGCTGAACGCGAGGGGTAAGGGCGCCACGGGCCACAGGCCACAACCAGCCAGGGCTGGGACTTAGGGCCGTTTGCTCAGCAGCCTCTTCAGTGTGTCAGACAAACGAAGTCCCATCAGCAGGGGCCCCTCGTTTGTTCAATCCATGTGTGGAATAAATGTTGTTCTGTGCACGGGGCCTACGGGGATGTGCACCACCCGTAGGACACAGGCTGCCGGCTGCAGGGTCTGCTGATGACCTGGGCGGCTCCTGGCTCTCTCCTGGGCGGCTCCCCTGGTGCTCAGCTGACAGGGAATGCTGCCTGCCGGTTCTGTCACCAGCCAATTGTTCCTGGAGCGTGCTTTCCTCGCCTGCCGCCAGGCCCCCAGCGTACTGCCCCTTGAGGTGCTTTATCCTTCTAGGCGGCCTTTCAGCACTAGCTAAGGAGCAGAGGGGTTCTGAGTGCCACTGGCACACACACGATCCAGGTGTTCACACCTGTCTCACACTGTCTGTGTGCCCCTCCTCCCTCCCCCTGCTCCTGGATCAGGTGTGGAGGGTCATGAGGCTGTCGTTGGCTCTGGCACACTTGTCCAAGCAGGACAGCCTCTAGCTTTTAAAGCCAGAAGTCCCTTCCCCGCTCGGCTCCATTTCCCTTCCACTGTCCAGCCTGTCACGCAGACGCAGCCTGAGCACATGGCGGTTATCCTGGGTTTGGGCCCTGCATCTGCCACACCCTCCGGCTGTAATCTGAGGGAGTTCCTAGGCCGGTCGCTTGCGGGAAAGTCAGGCCCTGCATCCTGCGCAGGGACCGCACCCTGTGAGCGCTGCGTCTGTGCAAGGGATGTGCTGCGTGGGCCACTGCGTCCACCCCGCCTTTCCTCTGTGGCGGGAGGCTCTGGGCTGTGCCCAGCTGGGGGGTTCTGGAGACCTCCCCTGCCCCATGGCCCAGGAAGCTGGCAGTGATCAGCCACGCGTAGGCTGCAAGCCAAAGGAGGGCAGCCCCCTCCTCCCTGCTATGGGGCAGGGGACTGATGAGGAAGGAAAGCGTCCCAGTGGGGTGGGGCTCCCAGGGGCCATTCCCTCCTCCTGACCTTGTGCCTCGCGCCTTGTCCTTCTGCAGCCCCTCTCATCAGGCCATCTCAGCATCCTAGTTTGTAAATGGTGAAACTGAGGCCCGGGCACAGCAGGGACTCGCCTGAGGCCAGAGTATGAGCCAGCTTTGGCTGGGTGCCATTTAAGCCCTGCAGCAAGGTGGGCCGGGTGCAGGCTGGAAGCCTGGCAGCACCCTCACTCGAGCAGCGGCTGGTGCCCTCAGCTCTCAAGCTCCGGCTAGATGAGGGACAGTCTGTCTGACCCGAGGGCTGTGAGAGCCCTTAGCAAGCCGCACCTGGCAGCCTCCTGGCCAGCTCTGTGCAGGGTGTGTGTGCCAGCAAATCGCAGGCACGCACACACACACACTCATGCCCTGGACAGGCACCCAGCGGGTGCTACACAAACACACGCATAAAGGCGCCTTCAGCTGGCCCGTCCCTTCCGTCCTCAGTGGGAAAAAAAAACCTGCCTCTGTCGTCTGGAAGGAGCGTGGCCAGAAACCCACCGAATCAGCTCTGGAGACAGATGGGCCTTTCTTCTGCACTAGGTAGGCCAGGGCAGCTCCAGGGCGCCAGCCTGTGCTGCCAGCCTGCAACCCTGCCCCGGCACCGCCAGCTGGAGCCTGGGCCATCAGCGCCCTGCCCAGCTCCTAGCCCCTGCCAGCCAGGCTAGTCTGCCAGCTGGGAGAGCTCTGCATGGAGAGAAGCGTCTCCTTCAGCCACCCCGGGAGCTGCTCAGGGGCCAGCGGTGCCCCCTGGCGAAGGCGCTTTGATTTCAAAGGCTCCTGTGCGGGGGAAATGGTCCTGGAAGCTGGGCTCTACCCCCGGATCATGGGCTGGGGCAGGGCTGGCTTCCCTGCATTGCCCACTGCAGGGCCCTGCCAGGCACAGAGGGAAGAGCGGCCCATTCAGTCCTCGGCTGCTGTGCTAATCGCCGAGCCAGGCAGGCCCCCACGCCAGTGTGGCAACCAACTGGAGTGGGGAGAGGTGGCACGGCCTCGGGGCAAGCGTCACAGCTGGCACCGGGACCTGGCCCCGTGTCCCAGCCCTGGGACCCCCCGGCTGCCGTCCCGGCGCCCATCCCGAGGAAGCGCTGGCAGGGGGTGGGGGCAGAGCCAGGAGAGCTGCAGGGCACGGGAAGGGCTCAGCAGCACAGGACGCGCGTGGGTGTGGTGTCGATGGGGGCCGGGGCTGGCCCTGCAGCCTGACAGGTGGGGATGGAGCCAGAGGCTTGGCTGGGGGCTTCCGAAGGGTTTTCCTGGGGACCAGCTCAGCTGGAGGGGAGGGGAGAGGAGGGGAGGGAGGGGGGCTTTACACATGGGCCATTAGCTGCTGGGTGGGGGGCGGGGGAAGGACCCTCCGCCTGCCCACCCAGGCTGCTGAGGAAGGTGACAGCAACCCAGGGCCGGGCATCATGGGAGCTTGGCCTCTGCTAAGGCTGTGCTGCCCAGAGGCCAGGCCAGCGCTCTCCCATCGCTTTGCCTGGCCCCCGCCCAGCAGCGCTCTGGGGCAGGAAACCCTTCCTGCCTGGCTCCTGCTGGGAGAAAGCAGCTGAGTCAGCACGGTGAGGCCAAAAAGAGGGGGCGGGGGGCGGGGGCGCTGACCCAGCAGCTCCATGGACCACCAGCAGGAGGGGCAGCCGGATCCCCCTGCCCCGATACCTCTGCTCTGGTCCCATGCACAGGTGTAGTTCAGTTTAGGGTGAGGGGGCTGGCCTCTCGGGCGGCCTCTCCCAGTGCTGGCTCCGGTCCCTGCGCCTGCATGTGGGGCTGTGGGGCCAGCTGGAGCCAGGCGGATGCAGAAGAACAGGTAAGGGGAGAAGCACCTTCTGAAAGGCCGTGGCGGCCCCCGAGCCCCCCGCCGAGCACAGCTGGGGGCAGCGTGCCACACCCAGCTGCCCCGCAGCTCCTCCTGCCGGCCGAGAGGTGCCTGGTGGATTGAAGAGTCTGGGGCGCTTTCCTGTGACTATGACACTAGCTTCCTGCGGGGGCCCGGGGGCTCTCTGGGACTCTCCTGCAGTGCACGAGCCCTGCTGGGGCAGCCCCAGGTCGCACAGGGTGCATGGCTCCAAGGCTGAAGCCATTGGGGTGGCTGACAAAAGGGCCCCCGGTGACTCCGCCAGGCCTGGCTGCTATCCTAGCACAGCAGGAACCGGTCGGCGGGGCTGTTGCCTAATGGGACAGCAGCCATGGCTATGGGTTGCAAGTGGAGGTGAATGCAGGGGAGATCCCTGAGCCCTTGCTGACCTCTGAGCCACCTTCCCTCCCAGCGCGGTGAGGCCTTGCGGTTGCAGAGCAGGGACCGCCAGCTTCCCTTTCCATCGCCAGCAGGAAATGAGCCTTTGTTCTGGGAGAAAGGCTGTCCAAGGCAGAGGGAACTGGGGTTGGGCACATAGGGCAGATCGGGGCGGGGGGGGTGGGCACTGGGGAACACCCTGAGCTGCAGGGGCTGAGTGTGTGCCTCTCCGGAGGGGGACAGCGCACAGGAGAGCGAGAGAGAGAGAGAGAGAGAGAGAGAGAGAGAGAGAGAGAGAGGGACGCTGGAAGCGGAGCCCTGGTCCAGCCCAACCAGCCCTGCACTCCCAGCCCCGGCACGGCACAGCCCAGGAAGCCTCACTGGCCAATCCAGACCCTTTGGACTGTTTCCAGGTCCCGACTGGGTCAAAACTGTTCCACGCCGGCTCCGTCGTTCACTTCTTTCTCCGGGCCCCCTCCCTGGGGCAGCCACCTATAAGGGACTCACCCCAGTGCGGACCCAGCCTGGGGGGACCAGGTCGCCTTACCCCTGCCCCTCCCTGCCCCGACATTGCTGCTGCTGGCTGGAGCCACGCCAAGCCAAGCAAGGTGGGTGAGTGCGTTTGTTCCCTGGGGGAGGGTGAAGGGCCCTGCTACTGGCCAAAGGACCGAGTGGTGTGCAGCAGCGTTAACAGGCTGGGCCCAGGGCGGGGATCTGGCACTCTGGGGCGCAGGGGAGGGAGTGGGGATTCATGGTGAGCTGGGGGGTGGTGGGGGTGGAATGCAGGACTCCAGGGCCTGTTTCCAGCGCTGGGAGGGGGCTGTCTGTGGGGGTCTAAGAGACGGGGGGGGGGTTGAGTGCAGCTCAGGACCCCCTGAGTTGTATACACCTCCAGCCTGGCTGTCGACAGTGTTGCCTAGTGGCTGGTGCATTGATCCAGACTTCGAAGCGCTGGGGGTCTAGGCCGGGTGCTCTGCAGGCGCGTGGCAAGTCGCCGCCTCTCGCTGTGCTGCCTATAAAATGGGGCGCACGTTCCCCACCCGGCTCCCACAGCAAAGCTCCCCCGTGCCGGCCGATGGCAGGTGTTACGGACATGCCCAGGGTTAACGGGGCCCAGGAATAATGCAGGAGGCCAGCAAAGGTGCGCGCGTCACTGGTGTCTCTGATCCTGCCCCCATGGGGGCGCTGTGGGCAGCAGAGCAGGGGTGCTGTGGGGTGCTCCTAGTTATTCCAGCCTGTCCCAGCGGGGCAGGACCAATGGCTGTGGGTGGAGTGCTCAGGCACTGCAGCCCCAGCCTGTCCCCACAGGGAGCACTGTGGGGCGCGGGGCAGGACCAATGGCTGTGGGGGGGGGGTGCCCAGGTACTGCAGCCCCAGCCTGTCCCCACAGGGGGCTCTGTGGGGCACAGGGCAGGACCGTTGGGGGGGGAGGCGCTCCCAGGTATTGCAGCCCCAGCTTGTCCCCTCAGGGGGCGCTGTGAGGCGCGGGGCAGGACCAATGGCTGTGGGGGGAGCTCCCAGGTACTGCAGCCCCAGCCTGTCCCCACAGGGGGCGCTGTGAGGCACGGGGCAGGAGCAATGGCTCTGGGGGGAGCTCCCAGGTACTGCAGCCCCAGCCTGTCCCAGCAGGGGGCGCTGTGAGGCGCGGGGCAGGAGCAATGGCTGTGTGGGGGGGGGTGTGCCCAGGTACTGCAGCCCCAGCCTGTCCCCACAGGGGGCTCTGTGGGGCACAGGGCAGGACTGTTGGGGGGGGAGGCGCTCCCAGGTATTGCAGCCCCAGCTTGTCCCCTCAGGGGGCGCTGTGAGGCGCGGGGCAGGACCAATGGCTGTGGGGGGAGCTCCCAGGTACTGCAGCCCCAGCCTGTCCCCACAGGGGGCGCTGTGAGGCACGGGGCAGGAGCAATGGCTCTGGGGGGAGCTCCCAGGTACTGCAGCCCCAGCCTGTCCCAGCAGGGGGCGCTGTGAGGCGCGGGGCAGGAGCAATGGCTGTGGGGGGAGCTCCCAGGTACTGCAGCCCCAGCCTGTCCCCGCAGGGGGCGCTGTGAGGCGCGGGGCAGGAGCAATGGCTGTGTGGGGGGGGTGTGCCCAGGTACTGCAGCCCCAGCCTGTCCCCACAGGGGGCTCTGTGGGGCACAGGGCAGGACTGTTGGGGGGGGAGGCGCTCCCAGGTATTGCAGCCCCAGCTTGTCCCCTCAGGGGGCGCTGTGAGGCGCGGGGCAGGACCAATGGCTGTGGGGGGAGCTCCCAGGTACTGCAGCCCCAGCCTGACCCAGCAGGGGGCGCTGTGGGGCACGGGGCAGGAGCAATGGCTGTGGGCGGGGGGCGTCCAGGTACTGCAGCCCCAGCCTGTCCCAGCAGGGGGCGCTGTGGGGCGCGGGGCAGTGATGACCAGGGCTTGTTTCATGCTCCTTGCTGGACAGCGGGTGCCTCATGCTTCCAGCGTGGAACAGCCCCGTGCCCCATGCTGCCTGCATCTCTCCCTGGCCATGCCCTCAGCCCAGGCGCAGGGATTTCCTGGCCCACCAAGGAGCCGATGGGCTGTGTGTTATCTCAGCCCCAGAGCTGCTTTGTTCCCAGCCAGGAGGCCTGGAATGAATAGCCTGTGCTGTACCCACTGCAGTGTCACACCTTCAGGGCAGCCCCAGGCAGAGCCGCGTCTCTTCGTGACAGCCAACCTGGCCTCCCGCCGAGACCTGGCCTACCCCGGGGTGCAGGGAATTAGGCTGTGTCCTGGGGCTGGTGGGCAGGGGGAATTGAGGTCCGCCAAGGGGCCTGTGCCGAGGGGTGCAGCTCTGGGTGAGAGGGCTCAGCCTTGTTGCTGGGGGCTACCCCTTGCTCAGCCCTTTGGGAGGGACAAAGCCCCAAGCGCTGAGCTGCGCCAGCTCCTGTGGGAGCCCATGTTCTGTGGCTGGCCTGACCCCTGCCTACGTCCCTCTGCTCCCATGGCGAGCTGCCCCGACCCTCGAGATCAGAGATTGTCCAGCTCGCTAAGGACTTTTTGGCCCTCCCCCTCCCCCCAGCGCAGGGGTGTGGGCAGCTGTGAGCAGCGTACAGATGAGCCATCTTTCATTTCTCAGCTGCTGCAGCTCTGCCTGGCACAGACCAAAGCTCCCAGCTGATCCAGGGCTCCCCTCCCTGTTGTTACTCCCTGGCCTTGGGCCTCTCGTGGTGGGCATGCACCACCAGAACCCACCCACTGCTGCTCAGAGGCCGTGGCTGGTACCCCTCTGCTCGGGTGACTTGGGCACCCATATAGGGCAGGGGCGGGAGCACTGGCTACAGGGGTGGGGGTTCCCAGCCTCTCCCAGCAGGGGGCACTGTGTGGGGTGTGTGAGCAGTGATTGTGGGGGAGCCCAGCTAGAAGCAAGCTCCAGGGTTATTTCCCTCTTGCCCTGCGAGCCCAGTGGAGGAAGGAAGGGGAGGTGCCAGGCCAGCTGTCAGTGCAAACATAAAACCCCTCCTTGGACTGTAGCAGGGCTGAGATTGGGGCTGAGGCTTGACAGGCCAGGTGCTTCCAGGCTTCTGCCACTTACAAGGAGCTCGTGCATCACCTGCATGCCTAAGCCCTGCCCCACAGAGACTAGCCTCTGTGCCTGAGACAGAGGAGTCCGGCCCCCTCGGGGTCTTAGCTAGGGATCCCGCTGGAGGCCAGCAACGTGTCGCCCTTGGACCTACCCACACTGGTGTGGGAAGCTGCTACGGTGGATGGACCTGAAGCACTTGCAGCGCCAGGGTCTGGTCACACACCCTGTGGTTGTCTCAAATGCTGCCATCTCACCAGCCCTGTTCTCAGCAGCACTCCTGGGTCGGTCAAGAGGGGTGGGTGGTGGCAACCTGGCCCGTTTCCCCAGCTGAGAGGGATCGGTGGCTGACTCAGCCCTCAGTCTCGCTGCTGGGATGCAGGCAGGCTGGGCGGCAGAGGCACATGCACAGACACTGGCCCATATGGAAACAGCCTGGGACATTCCTCCCCATCTAATTCATGGCCCCTGCTCAGCCACCCCAAAGCAAACCTCTGTGGTCTCCTTTGACCTGGAGTGAACTCAGGCCCCTGTCCACCTCCAGCTCCAGCACTGCCCCAGGCGACACTGCTGGCTATTCATGGAAAGCAAAAAGCCTTGGAGACATCCTGCACTGCCAAGCTCCTGTCCCGCCCCTGGTGGGGGCGCTCAGCTGAGGGGCCCCCAGCACTCTGGGCATGCGTGGTCCTTCTGGGACAGCGCTGAGCCCTGCTGGCCAGGTGGTGGGGGAAGCAGCAACTGTGTTAAGCACTCAGACAGCAGAGGGGCGGCAACCCCCCCGACTGCAGCCGAAGTCACTGGGGGCTCCTCATTCAGCACCCGCTGTCTGCAGGTTCCCAAGCAGGCCCCATGCACCAGAAAATCGAAAAATTCCCAGCGTTGGCTTTGGCTATCATGAGACCACGCAAACAGCCTCGTGTGGGGAGAAGAGGCATCCGCTCGCCCTCCAGTGCTGAAGAGCCGGTTTTCATTCCCAGCTCGAGTGGCACTTTGGAAGGCCTCCAGAGCGCCGGCCGGCTGGAACGCACCAGCCGTTTGGCATGCCCGGCCCTGCCCCGGCAGCTGGTTGCCTGGCTCCGGGGGAGCCATTGAACACAGAGGCTGGCGGGCGTGTTCCCGGGAAGGACAATGGCCTTCCCCAGATAATAGCCATTGACTGGGGTCCGCATTGTTCTCTGGACAGATGTTTATGTAGCGTCCACAAGGAAACAAAGGTGTGGAGGGATTCCCAGCCCTTGACATAACAGCTGCTGTGCGATTTGATCTGTCAGTCCTTAGAGCACGTCCGGGTGGGCAAGGGCGAGGCACCGGGCCCCTCCGCCCCATTGTCCTTTCTGCCGCTTGCCACACACTGGCCTCTGCAGGCTCGAGGCTGGGGCTGGTGTAGCTGAGACCCACCCCCCCAATGCACAGCCAAATGCTCCTGCCCGCACTTCGCCCCAGCCCCCTGCTGGGAGAGGCTGGGGCTGGCCTAGCTGGGACCCCCCCCCCCCCATGCACAGCCAGCGGCCCCTGCCCGCACCCCACCCCAGCCCCCTGCTGGGAGAGGCTGGGGCTGGCCTAGATGCGACACCCCCCGCCCCGCACAGCCAGTGCCTCTCCCGCCCCACGGCGCCCCCTGCTGGGAGAGGCTGGGGCTGGCCTAGCTGGGACCCCCACCCCCCGCACAGCCAGTCGCTATCCCGCCCCACGGCGCCCCCTGCTGGGAGAGGCTGGGGCTGGCCTAGCTGGGACACCCCACCCCCCCGCACAGCCAGTGCCTGTCCCACCCCACGGCGCCCCCTGCTGGGAGAGGCTGGGGCTGGCCTAGCTGGGACCCCCACCCACCGCACAGCCAGTGCCTATCCCACCCCACGGCGCTCCCTGCTGGGAGAGGCTGGGGCTGGCCTAGCTGGGACCCCCACCCCCCGCACAGCCAGTCGCTATCCCGCCCCACGGCGCCCCCTGCTGGGAGAGGCTGGGGCTGGCCTAGTTGGGACCCCCCCCCACACACACAGCCAGTGCCTCTCCCGCCCCACGGCGCTCCCTGCTGGGAGAGGCTGGGGCTGGCCTAGCTGGGACCGCCCCCAACACACACAGCCAGTGCCTCTCCCGCCCCACGGCGCCCCCTGCGGGCACAGCCCAGCGCTGCAGCATTTCGCCTGTTCCTCGGCGAGCTCATTGGCCAGCCGCTACCCCCGCCCCGCCCCGCCGGGCCCGCCCGCGCCCGCCCGCTGCCGTTCAGTAGCAAGCGGCGCTTGGCCGGACCCATCTGCCGGGCTGTACCAAGTGGCTCCCGCCGGCTGGAGGGGGGGTGAGGACAGAGGCACTTTAAAACTCCGGTCCCCTCCGCCACGGAGGGCTCAGAGTGGGGCAGAACGAGTCAGAGGTCTGGAGTGTCTCTCCCGCCTCGGGCCGCCGGGCCGCGCGCTGTGTCCGTGCCTCCCTTGGGCGGGGGTTCCCCGGGGTCCCCCCCCGGCCCGGCTCGCTTTGGGCCGCTCCAGCAGCTGGGCTTTTAAAGGTGCCGCGGAGCGCCGCCGCGGCCAGAGGGTGGGTGGCGCTGGGGCCGGCCGGGGGCGATGGGCTGGTGAGCGCGGTGGGACGGCGGGCGCTGCCCGGGGGCGCGGCGCGGCGCACGTGGGCCGGGGCCGGGCCGTGGGGTGTGGCTGGCGGGGCCGTGCGGCGCGGCGCGGTGGGGGGAAGCTGGCGCTGCTCCGCGGCCGCCGAACAAAGGCGCCGGGCTTGGCCGGGCCGGGCCGGGGAACAAAGCGGCTCCGCCGCGGCCAGCACATTCCTGGGATGTTTCCTGGCTCCAGCCCGCCGCCGGGGGCCCGATCCTGCCCGCGCAGCGCCCGCCCCGAGAGCCGGCACCCGGGCGCCACGTGTGGCGGGCAGCGGAGCCCCGCTCCTCTCCCCGGCGGCTCCGGTGCCCGGGCGGGCGTCAGCCGGCGGGGCTGCTCCGGCCGGCGCTGGGGTGCGGCGGGCTACGGGCGAAGTGCCCGGGGTGCAGCAGGGCAGCGCCGGGGTCTGAGGCCCCCCGCCCGCCCTACTCCCTTCGTGGGTGGCCTCAGGTGAGTCGCCTGCCTCTGGGCCTCAGTTTCCCTTCTGCAGCTCCCAGCAGCGGGGCAGTGGCAGGGCAGGGCACTGGAGCCTCTCCAGTGCCTCGCTGGCTCTGAGCGGTGCGGGTGAACTGGGCCCGGCATGGGGGAGCCGGGGGGCGTCGGCCCGGCCTGGGGGGTGGCCGTGCCTCTCCCTGCCTTAGGACAGCCTTGTCCCCCTGCAGGCTGTGACCTGAAGCCGTCCCGCCAGCAGCGAGAGAGAATGCGGGCCGGCCCCGGGCTGGCAGTGCCATGGCTCCTGCTCCTCGGTGTTGCCAGCGGCCGCGGGCAGGACGAGAAGCCAGCCTTCGCCCCCCGCTTCACACGCCGGCCCTTCCTCGTGGCCTGGAACGCGCCCACCCAGGACTGCCGGCCCCGCTTCAAGGTGCAGCTGGACTTCAGCCTCTTTGACCTGCAGGCCTCGCCCAACGAGGGCTTTGTCGACCAGAACCTCACCATCTTCTACAAGGAGCGCCTGGGCCGTTACCCCTACTACGACGAGCAGCAGGTGGCCGTCAACGGGGGCGTCCCCCAGAACAGCAGCCTCCTGGAGCACCTGGACCGGCTGCAGGAGGGCATCCGCAAGTACATCCGCTCGGAGGCCAAGGAGGGGCTGGCCGTCATCGACTGGGAGGAGTGGCGGCCCATCTGGATCCGCAACTGGCAGAACAAGGACATCTACCGCAAGAACTCCCGCCAGCTGGTGCTGGCCCACCACCCTGACTGGCCGCCCGAGCAGGTCGCCAAGCAGGCGCAGTATGAGTTTGAGGCCTCGGCCCGGCAGTTCATGCTGCTCACCTTGCAGCATGCCAAGAGCTACCGGCCCAAGCAGCTGTGGGGCTACTACCTCTTCCCAGACTGCTACAACCACGACTACAGCAAGAACCCCGACAGCTACACGGGGCGCTGCCCGGACGTGGAAGAGACCCGCAACGACCGGCTGGCCTGGCTCTGGAAGGAGAGCACAGCCCTCTACCCCTCCATCTACCTGGACCAGGTCCTGGCCTCCTCCAAGAACGGCCGCAAGTTTGTGCGCTCCCGAGTCATGGAGGCCCTGCGGATCTCCCACCAGCACCACGATGGCTACTCGCTGCCTGTCTTCGTCTACACCAGGCCCACCTACAGCCGCAAGCTGGAGGTGCTGAGCAAGGTAAGGAGCTGCCGGTGCCCTGGGGCTGACCCGTGGCTGCTGGAGCAGCTGGGGGTGGCGCCAGCACTCCCGGTAAGCTGAGCTCGGGAGTTAGGGTCAAAGGCTGCCTAGCTGCCTAGCAGGGCGGCAGTGGGGGTTCTGTGGGTGGTGCGCATCTGCACGTGCCTGGTGGGAAAACTTATTCTGCACGTGGCTGGAAAAAAATTAGCAGGCATGTTGTCTGGCACCCCCCTTCTGGGAGAGGGTAGTGGGTGGGCTCCCCGCTAGGGGGCAGTGTCATTGTGCCCCCTCCTTGTGTATGGCCGCCAGGGCCCCTGCACTGCTAAAGGGGCAGACTGGCCCCACGTGGTCTCTGCTGGGGGCGGGGGGCAGGAGGAACTGGTTCTTCTCTTTAAACACTAGCTCCCCAAATGCAGCGGCAGCCAGCCCGTCCTGTGTTGCTGCGAGCCGGGGTGGGGGGGGGGCTTTGGGGGCAGTATGGGACCCTGCTTGCCCCTTGGCATCTGAGCTGACTGCTCCTGTCACTAGGGAACAGGGCTCATGCTTAGTGGCCCCACGTCAGCTGGGCCAGGGCAGCTCTGGAGCTCCCAGGTGGGCTGGGGTGAGAGCAGAGAGGTAAGCAGCTGTGTGCGGGGCGGGAGAAGAGGCACAGCTGTTCCCACGCTAATCTGGTGGGTCTGCGAGATCCTGAGCTAGCCCCCTGCTGCTGCCCACCCATGGCGGAGCAGGCCTGGGGCGGGGCAGTTCCTGTAGCCAGCCTGGCAGGAGAGCGTGGATGGCAAAATGGGAACCGTGGCCCTGCCTTTGCGCAGCCCATTGTCACGTTGGCGGACGCAACTTCCCCTTTGTGGGCCCTGCCTCTCGCAGGTCAGCTTTGGGGCAACCGGCTGAGGCGCATGGTGCCCAGAGCCAGGACTCCTGGGTTCTGTTCCTGCCTGAGCGAGGGCTGTGTTTTTCCCCAGAGCTGAGTCTGCTGGGGGCAGAGAATCTGGGCCCGTGTGCAGCTTGGGGGGCCATGCCGGGGCGTGCAGAGCCACGGTGAGGTGCAGAGCTCTGGGATGGTCCCATCCTGCACTGTGTACCTCTCTCGGGCCTGGCTGCCCTCGTTCCTGGGGGCCGTTGGACATGCAGGGGGACAAATGGCACTAAAGCCGCCCGGCCCCTCCTGCTAGAGCTCTGGCCTGGGTCTGCCTGGCACCTCGCTGCCGGGCCTGTGAATCCTGCAGAAGGGCCGAGTGGGTGAAGCCATTGCAGTGTGAGCCTGGGCGTGGGCGGGCCGAGGTGGGTTAGTGTGAAGGGCTCCATTCCGCACCACTGTCCCGCGGGTGCAAGCAGGGGAGGGTGAGCGGCCCCGCTGGCTGCCTCTCTCCGCGGGCTCTGCAGGAAGCCGGCCGCTGAGAGCGGGTGAGGGTGTCACAAGTCGCTGGGTGCAGCCCTTGGGGTCCCTGTGGTGCCACCCACCCATCTACCGTGCCCCTTGTGCCAGCTCTGCTGGGCACAGCACCCCCAGGCAGTTCTAGAGTGGAAGTCTGGGGGGCCCTGCACATGGCTGGGGCTGCAAAGCCAGCTCGGGTGGGGCAGGGTGGGGTAGGTGCCGGCCTCTCCCCTCTGGGGCTTCTGGGCCTGCTGAGAACAGAGCAAAGTGAGGGGGTGGGATTGCAGGACCCGCTTCTGTGAGCAGCACCGAGTCAGTGGCCCAGGGCTGCGAGGGCTGGCTCTCTGCCTGCCCTGGCTCTCTGCCACTCTCAGAAGCAGCTGGCCGTGCCCCTGGGCTTCCTGGCCAGTGGAGCTGCTGGGGCAGCCCCTGCAGCTGAGCATGTGGCCGGCACTTCCCTGGTGGTCAGCGGGGCTGGGAAGTGAGGAGCAGGGACTCCTCACGGGCCAGCTGGAATTAAGCAGGGGGCCAGAGGTTCCCCACCCCTGTTCTGATGGTGGGAGCAGGGCTGGGAGCCAGGGTTCCTGGGTCTGTTCCTGGCTCTCGTGGGGAGAGGAGGAAGCAAGGAGCCCAAACTCCTATTCTCTGTACTGGCGCTTCAGCTTTTCCCCTGCGACTCTCTCTCTCGGCCCTGTGCCTCAGTTTCTCTTTCTGTAACATGGGCCCCCTGCTCCTTGGCGGCAGTGGGGAGCGTGAGGGTTAATTACGAAGCATCGGCTGCTGGGGTTCTCCAGGGCAGTGGGATCTGGCTGTCGGTAGGATAGCAGGAGCACTCAAGCGGTGGAAAGAGAGTACTGAATGGTTCGCGTCAGCTGGGGCGGCCCCATCCGGTGGGGTCCTGCTGGGCTGGTTCGGCTTGTAACCGGGAGGGGAGTGGAGAGCTCGCCCCCCCAGAGCCAGCAGGGGAGGCCAAGCCGGGAGGGGTTCAAGTGGTTAGAATTCCAAAGGGCCGTGACACGTTGGCCGGAGACGTAAGCTGCGTCGGGCAGGCCAGGCCTCGCTACGGGCACCGAACAGCCCCGGCCACGCTGCGGTGCCATCAGCAAAGCTGTCCTGGTTTGGCAACGCCGATTTCCAGCCTGGCGGGAAACACTTTGGTTTCCCCCCTTTCTTGTCAGGGCGCCGGTGCCCACGCCGCGGCGGAGCCTGGGGCTGGACGTGGCTGATCTCTGCTGCTGGGCAGGCAGGGGTCCCTCCCCGTCAGCGCTCCGGGGCGTAGCTGACAGCTACATGAGCGGCTCCGTGTGGGGAACGAAGAGCAACGCGGTGCCGTGCGCTGGTTCTGCCCAGCACTGAGAGCGCCGCTCCGGGGGCCGCTCCTGGCCGCGGTGGGAGAACTCCGAGGGAAGCCCTCGATCTGCAGGGATCAGCTCTGCTGTCCCCCGGCGCTGTGGGGTGCATACCCTCGCGCCTTGCTCGCACCATCACCCTGCTGTTGGGTGTTGACAAGGGGGCACTGGAGAGGACCCCCAGTCTGAAACAGACGGGGCGGGTTTCAGCAGAGACCAGCGTGTAGGGCACAGGGGAAGGGAGAAGGACAGACGCTTGCAAACTGGGGCCTGGCCAGCCGGGGGCTTGTGTGGCCGCAGAGGCCCTGGGGGTCGGCGTGACTCAGCGTGAATATGGGACATTCGAGGGGAGTTGCAGGAAAGGGGCCCAGTGGTCTCTGGGGGGTAGGGGGCGCGCTGGAGGGGAGGGACTTCCCTGCCCGCAGCTGTAGGCTGACGCCCGAGGGCACAAGGGGAGTGGGATACTGTTGGGGGGTGGCTTGGCCCTGCCTCGGCGGGGCGGGGGGGCTGGACATGCTGGTCTCTTCCAGCCCAACTTGCTGGGGGAGCCTCTAGCCCTGCTGCCTGGTGGGCAGGCAGGCGGGTCGGGGCTGCCTGGGTGTACTGCCCTGCACCTCCCGGTGAGCAGCTGGGGCCCAGCGCCGCAGGAGGCAGCTGAGTTCTGGACTGGCCTTGATGGGGAGCTCAGCCTTCCACAGGGGCAGGGGCGGTGGCAGTGGTGGGACATTGGGCACCAGCTGGGGGCCAGCAGCTACTGACCCTGGCTTTGGGCTCTGCCCTGCCCCAGGCCTCTGGTCCCAAGTTCCAGCCGTGAGGGGGCAGGAGCCAGCCCTTGGTGCCAGCACCTGCTGGGTGCAGCAGGCTCTGCCCTCACGGCCCCAGCACTGCTCCTGGGGCTGGCCCTGCAGGGTCACTACCCTCTTTGGCCGCCATGGGTCCTGCTGTCTCCCCAGCCCTGCATCCAGCCCAGCCGCCCATTCTGGCCCTAATTGGTCCTGGGCCTTGCTGGGCTGGGGTGGGGGGCAGTGACAGGGCTGAGGTGGGGGAGCCTGGGGTTGGGGAGGGCAGTGGTGGGGTGGGGGGCAGGGTGGTGGGGAGCCTGGGGGTGGGGTGGGGGTGGGGGGCAGGGCTGGGGAGGGGGAGCCTGGGTTGGGGAGGGCAGTGGTGGGGTGGGGGGCAGGGCGGTGGGGGGCAGTGGCAGGGCTGTGGGGTGGGGAGCCTGGGTTGGGGAGGACAGTGGCAGGGCGGTGGGGTGGGGGGCAGTGGCAGGGCTGTGGGGTGGGGAGCCTGGGGTTGGGGAGGACAGTGGCAGGGCAGTGGGGTGGGGGGCAGTGGCAGGGCGGTGGAGGGGGAGCCTGGGGTTGGGGAGGACAGTGGCAGGGCGGTGGGGTCGGGGGGCCATGGCTAGGGTGGGGCTGTGGATCAGGTTTGCAAGGTGCACAGGGACACGTGGGGGGAGGCTGCTCAGAGCCGGGATCTCACTGGCTGCACCAGTCCCACAGGCTAGGCAAGCCAAGCCTACAGCTACCCCGCCCCCCACCTCCGCGCTCCCAGCCCGGGTCCCAGCGCTGCTGGGCCAAACACCTCCCTCCTGCCTGGCTCTCAGGGCTTGTTCCGTCAGGCTGCCTGCTGGCCCAGCCCACTCTGCCCCGAACATGCACCTTGGCCTGGGGTGGCTGGAGGGGAGGGGCAGGATGTGAGGAGCGCAGGGTGGGGGTGCTCCTCCCCTCTGCTCTGCTCCGCTCCTCCCATCACACGTGCCTGCCCTCGAGCTGGGTGCAGCCCTGGGGTGCCTTGGGCAGCTGGTGGCCTTTCACCCTTGCTGCTTCCTGGCCTGCCCTCCCCTCTAGCCGAAATGCAGCTGCCTCTGGGGTGGAGCACAGCAGCTGTTCTTAACAGTGCCCAGCAATGGTTTGGAGCATCTCATGGTGAATCCTGTGGCAGCTGGCCTGGGTCAGGGAAGGAGCAATTAGGGAGGTGCAGGGATGGTGGCAGAGCACTAGCAGCACAAGTGCCCCCACGGCAGGGGCTAGCCCCCCGCGGGGAGGGGGCCGTGCTGTCCCGCTTCTGGCCAGGCCCAGCCCCACTCAGCAGCAGCCTTCTCCTCTCCCCTCTGCTAGCAGAGTGCATGCATCTGGTGTGGCACCTGAGCCGCCTCCGCCGGGCGTGAGCCAGGGCCTGACTCCCACCCCATGGGCCCGAAGTGGGAGCAGTAGGTCAGAGCACTGGGAGCGGGAGCTGCCCCTGCCCCACAGAGCCAAGTTCCCCCCCAACCTCGGCTCTCCCGGTTCCTCCCGGCAGGCGGACCTGGTCTCCACCATCGGGGAGAGCGCAGCCCTGGGGGCGGCCGGTGCCATCTTCTGGGGTGATGCTGATTACACCAAGAGCCAGGTAGGCACAGGCCGGGGAAGCGGGGGAGCCCCATTCTCCAGTCCCGCACGGGCCATGGCTGGGGCATGTGACTCCGCGTGCCCCAGGCAGCTTGTCCCCTGGTGTGGGGCTGCTGTGAGCCCAGCTGGGATCAGTCCCAGAGGAGCCTGCTTGGGGGGGCTCAACTCGGTAATGCCGAGGCCATCTCCTCCCTCCCTGCCCCCCGGCTGCTCTCGGGGGGTGCCCCCTGCCGGGTTTTTGGCACAAGCTGCTGGGCAGGATGTGGCCATGGGCTGGCTGTGCCAGTGGGGTGTTGCTACACCAGTGCTGACCAGCTGTGGGGCAGGGAGCCCCCAGCTGCTGTAGGAGCAGGGGAGGGGCCCTGCTGGCCCCTGTCTCCTGCAGAATGTGCTGTGAGTGAGCTGTGGCCTCGCCGCACACGCTGGCCTGGTGCCTGGCCCAGGGCGATGCCCAGCTGACCGGCAGGGAGCCACCCACCTCCCCGGTGCCCTGCTGATGCTGCTGGCCCTGGCTCACCCGCCTGCCTCCCCCAGGACACCTGCCGCAGCATCAAGAGCTACCTGGAGGGGGACCTGGGCCACTACATCGTCAACGTCACCACGGCGGCCCAGGCCTGCAGCGAGGAACTGTGCCAGGGCCAGGGCCGCTGCCTGCGCCGCGACAGTGACGCCAACGTCTTCCTCCACCTCAGCCCAGCCAGCTTCCAGATCCGGCGCCGGGCCGAGGGCGCCGGGCACCAGCCCCTGCTGCGGGCGGAGGGGAAGCTGTCCCCCGCCGACGTCGCCTACCTCCGGACCCACTTCCGCTGCCAGTGCTACCAGGGCTGGCAGGGGGCCGGCTGCGAGCGGCAGCTGAGCGCCCACGGCGTTGCCCCCCACCCCGCCCTGGGGCTCCTGGCCCTGGGGCTCCTGGCCTGCTTGGACTAGCCCGGCCCGCCCGCTGGTCCGCGTCACCATTGGCTGGCTCCTGCCGCCCGGCCAGGCAGGGGCTACCGGCAGCCTGTTGTAGTGCCTTGAGTGCTGGGGGCAGGGGAGGGGAGGTGACCCCCTACTTCTACACTGGGGTGGCAGAGGCTGTCCCAGTGCCCAGCTGTGTGTGTGTGCGTGCGCATGCAGAGGAGGGGCAGCAGTGTGCCAGCGGGGGGGGGGGGTGTGTGTGTGTGTGTGTGTGTGTGTAGTGAAGAGGGGTGCATGGGACAGGGGCTCTGCTGGGCCCTGGAATGGCCTGTGCCCCCCCCCTCCCCCCGGGGTGAGCCTGGCCCTGTACCTCTGTCTGTTGCCCCAGCTCAGCCGGGTGAGCGGCGGCTCTTGGGGCAGGGTGACCTGAGCTGCCCCATCTGTGCTGGGGGGGGGCCCTTCTCCTGTTTTAAGGAGGGGGCAGATAAGCAGTGAGGGGCAGGGGTGTGTCTAGTGGAGTGGGGCAGGGCAGGGCTGGGGCTGTCTGGGCTGCCCCGTGGGGGGTGGCTGTACTCCCTGCCTGGCCCCCGTGAGGCAGGGGCTGGGCTGGGCTGGCTGCCCCCCAGCGGCCTGTTTCACTGATACCAAAGTGCCTTACCTCACAATTAAAAGTGGAACGAGTGAGCGGCTGGTGGCTCTTTGCTGGGGGGCCAGGGGGCTCCCTTTTGCCTCAGGAGCAGGCCCCAGCCCCCTCCCCCCACCCCTGCTCCAGCTGAGGTCAGGCTGCAGGACACTGGCGTTCCTGGGGGGCAGTGCCGGGCTGGCGGGCAGTGCCTGAGTGGGGCCAAACACTAGCTCAGAGCCATGCTAAGGGCCCTGTCTGTGGCTGCAGCCAGCTCACAGGGCACTGGGCAGCCCCTGGAGTTACCTGCCCTGAGCACTGCTGCCTAGGGAGTGTGCTCTGGGGGGAGCTGCTTGGCATGGCTGGGTGGGGGCCCTGTGCTCAGGGGCTGGTGGCACAGGGTGGAGGGGCACTAGGGTGGGAGCTGGCATAGGCCATGCCCCAGGAAGGTGATCTGTCACTCGGTGGCTGAGCTCTGTGTGCAGCACGGGGCTGGTACCTGCTGGGACCCAGGCCCCTCTGCCTCAGGGTGGGGACCGGCCAGAGGCCCCTGAGACCCGGCTGTGCCCATACGCTCCTGGAGGCTGCAGTGTGTGCGTGGCACATGGCTGCAGGGCTGCTGCTGGCTGAATTGCAGCCAGCACTGGGGAGGAGCGTGGCGGTGGTGGTTTTCGTCACAGGCAGCGTGCTGGGGCAGGGCCAGCAGGGAGGAGGAATGGCTGGTTAACCCTCTGGGTGGGGTTTCCCCAGACCACAGAGGGTTAGTGGCAGGAGGGGAGGCCCAGCTTTGGGCAGTGGCCCTGCTCCTGCACTGCAAGGAGCCCCATGGTTCTCCCCCCCGCAAGCCTGGGGGCAGTGGGCTTCTGCCAAGGCTGCTCTGCTAGACAGCCCTGATCTGAGCAGTGGGGGTGGGGTGCGCTTGGGGGGGGTATTGTGCCCCTTGGGGTGCTGGGACCGGTGACCCTCGGGCAGGTGCTGTCTGCGTGCCAGCTCTGGCCCAGGACCTGGGTGCTGTCCCCCAGCCCTTGGGCACAGTGCCCTGGGAGCTTAGTGCTGTTGTGGGGCACTTTGCTTTTACAGCTGGCCTGAAAACAGCCACAGGCAGGGAATGGCAGTGACTCCGGGTGAGCCCTCCAACAGTGTGCCCTTGAGCCCCCTGGGACAGGGGAGTCAGTGGTCCTAGGGGAGAGCACCCCCTCCATGCCACTGACTAAGGGCTGGCACTCTAGGGCAGGTAGGGGGGCCATCTAACCCCCCTCAGCAATCTTCTGTCCAAGACATTCCCAGCACCAGCCTTGTTGTAGCTTAGAAAGCTCAGCAATGACCTCTGAAGCTGGGCTGGCCCTGTAATCTAACACACCCAGCCTGGGGGCTTGGTGCCAGCCAGAGGCCGTGAAATCGGCCCTGTTGTTCCACCCCCTGCAAGGAGACCCTAGAACCAGCCCTGCCCCTTGCTCTTGAGTTCCCTGCACCACAGCAACAGCTCAGGGTCCCCTGCTCCCAGCAGCAGGAAGGGGCGGTGGCTTAGCAGCACCTGCCCTACTAACCTCCCCAAGTCCCCGGGTCCTGGGCCTGATGGGAGCCAGTGCTGGCGTGCGGTGGTCCTTGTCCTATGATGCCCAGGACTGGGGTTAAAGCCAGAGAGAGAGCATGGATGTGGGTGCAGCAGGGTAAGTGCCAGAGGCTCCCTGCCCTGGAGAGCCCACCCAGGCTGGGGCTTCCCCCCTGAGGTGCTCTGTGGGACGTGAAACCTACCTGCTGGGGCAGGCTACAGCCCCCTCTCCGCTCACTGCAGGCCAGGTACCGCAGCTGGACCTGCTGTGGTGACCAGCTCTGCCAGCAGCTGCTGCTTGGACAGCCACTTCCCTGCCAGCCGAGGTAGCTCAGCGCTGCAGCTGCTCCTTTAAGCTACTTCAGTGTGCAGCCTGTTCCCTGGCTCTGCTCGGGGAGGCCTGTGAGGCCAGGCTGGGGCATGGGGAACCCAGGGCTGGGCTAGTGGGGTTCTGCAGGAGAGAACAGTGTAGGGAGGCCAGGACCAGCCTAACAGGGCCCAGCAGGGTATGTAGGGGGGAACCAGCCCCCTTTTGTCCCCTTCCACCCAGGCCTGGCTGTGTCCTCTGGCCAGCTGCAAAATGGGCTGCTGCAATTTGCCCGCGCGGCTGGGAGACGGGGGGTGCTACTGAACGATTGGAAGAGGGGGATGCTGGCGTTCGAGAGGGGCTGTTATAGAAAGATCCCGTGAGTCGGATGGATGCAGAAGGTCACCAACGAGGAATTCTACACGCAGCTACAGCTGAAAGGGAACCTCCTGCAGCAGGTTCTGGGCCGGAAGTTACAGCGGGTCGGGAGTATCTGCAGAATGAACGACGAGCGGAAAATCGAGAGCCTGGTATTGAGCATCATGTATGGTGGGAACAGGAGGGGCAGCCCCCGCAGGGAATGGGGAGATGGCACCAGAGTGGCGTGGAGCTCGTCTGCACTGGAAGGAAATAGGGAGGGAGGCAGCGGACACCAGCGGGTGCTGAGCCCAGGGTTGTCGATGGCTTTGCCGTAGGCAGCTGGGTGAGAGTGAGACTGTGGGAGCCAGCTGGGAGCCCCCGGCCGGGCGCGCCAACAGCCGGATGGCCCTGGGGAGGGTTCTCAGCTCCAGGGCTTTGGGTGGGCCTGGATTCGCTCTTGGGTGAGGAGAGGGGGTTAGACCCGACCCCCTGAGCCTCTGCTTTCCTCTTCCCCTGTGCGCCAAGAGGCTGGAGTCTCCTCCAGGGCGCTGGGGGTGTTTTCTCCCCCATCCTGCAGGTGAGCTGCAGCCTGGCCCTGATCTGCTCCAGGCCGGGCCTGTGCGGGGTTTTCCCGTTCCAGGAGCGTTTTAACCCTTTGAGGTGTTCTCGCCTCCTCCGGCAAAACCAGGCCTGCACAGGGGCGTTAGCAGGGCAGGAGCAGTGGGGCTGGGCTCACAGCAGACCTTCCTCGCCACCCCCGCGTGCCCTGCGATGGCTCTGTCCAGAAGGGCCAGCACAGCTGGGAGCACTAGGGAGTGCAGCCCCTCCCCCCCGGTACCCCCCAACACAGTTCTCCCCCCACTCTCCCGAGTGGGGTCTCTTTTATGTGGGGTGTTTGCTTGGCTGAAGCGGCAGCCCCCACCCCCACCCCATTGCACTGGCCCAGCAGAGACAGGGCGAGCCCTCCTGCCACTGCCCAGCCAAGAGTTAATGGGCTGAGCCGCACTGCCAAGGCCCTAAGGCTCCAGAAGCTGGAGGCTGGACTTGGCTCGTTTCCTTTCCCAGTCTCCCCGGCGGCTTCCCCCCCCCCGCCCCACCGCAGTGTAATAGGAACCAGACTCTGCACTAGAGGGGGGCTGTGCTCTGCCCCCCTCCCGACCCCCCCCAGTGCTTGGCTGGCTGCTTTGCTGAGATGTGTGTGCTGCTGCCAGCTGACCG
Organism: Carettochelys insculpta; assembly: GCF_033958435.1. Classification (NCBI taxonomy): domain Eukaryota; kingdom Metazoa; phylum Chordata; order Testudines; family Carettochelyidae; genus Carettochelys; species Carettochelys insculpta. The sequence goes on along the minus strand of NC_134147.1, from coordinate 1,793,001 downwards.
GAGCTGGGAACTGCTCCCCTAACCACAAGGGGGGACTGGGCTACAGCCCCCCAGTTAAAAAACACACCCTCTCTGCACTGCAGCCCAGCATTGTACTGTCATCACACTGCCCCCTGCAGAACATCCCCCGCACTGCATTGGTATCGCGTACTGCCCCAGCACTGCTCCTGCATGGTTATCACACTGCCCCCTGTGGAACACCCCCAGCACTGCATTGGTATCATGTACTGCCCCAGCACTGCTCCTGCATGGTTATCACACTGCCCCCTGCGGAACACCCCCAGCACTGCATTGGTATCATGTACTGCCCCAGCACTGCTCCTGCATGGTTATCACACTGCCCCCTGCAGAACATCCCCAGCACTGCATTGGTATCACGTACTGCCCCAGCACTGCTCCTGCATGGTTATCACACTGCCCCCTGCGGAACATCCCCAGCACTGCATTGGTATCATGTACTGCCCCAGCACTGCTCCTGCATGGTTATCACACTGCCCCCTGCGGAACATCCCCAGCACTGCATTGGTATCGCGTACTGCCCCAGCACTGCTCCTGCATGGTTATCACACTGCCCCCTGCAGAACATCCCCAGCACTGCATTGGTATCACATACTGCCCCAGCACTGCTCCTGCATGGTTATCACACTGCCCCCTGCAGAACATCCCCAGCACTACATTGGTATCACGTACTGCCCCAGCACTGCTCCTGCATGGTTATCACACTGCCCCCTGCGGAACATCCCCAGCACTGCATTGGTATCATGTACTGCCCCAGCACTGCTCCTGCATGGTTATCACACTGCCCCCTGTGGAACACCCCCAGCACTGCATTGGTATCATGTACTGCCCCAGCACTGCTCCTGCATGGTTATCACACTGCCCCCTGCAGAACATCCCCAGCACTGCATTGGTATCGCGTACTGCCCCAGCACTGCTCCTGCATGGTTATCACACTGCCCCCTGTGGAACACCCCCAGCACTGCATTGGTATCATGTACTGCCCCAGCACTGCTCCTGCATGGTTATCACACTGCCCCCTGCAGAACATCCCCAGCACTACATTGGTATCACGTACTGCCCCAGCACTGCTCCTGCATGGTTATCACACTGCCCCCTGTGGAACACCCCCAGCACTGCATTGGTATCATGTACTGCCCCAGCACTGCTCCTGCATGGTTATCACACTGCCCCCTGCAGAACATCCCCAGCACTACATTGGTATCACGTACTGCCCCAGCACTGCTCCTGCATGGTTATCACACTGCCCCCTGCAGGGAATCCCCAGCACTGCATTGGTATCACGTACTGCCCCAGCACTGCTCCTGCATGGTTATCACACTGCCCCCTGCAGGGAATCCCCAGCACTGCATTGGTATCACGTACTGCCCCAGCACTGCTCCTGCATGGTTCTCACACTGCCCCCTGCAGGGAATCCCCAGCACTGCATTGGTATCACATACTGCCTCAGCACTGCTCCTGCATGGTTATCACACTGCCCCCTGCGGAACACCCCTAGCACTGCATTGGTATCACGTACTGCCCCAGCACTGCTCCTGCATGGTTCTCACACTGCCCCCTGCAGGGAATCCCCAGCACTGCATTGGTATCACGTACTGCCCCAGCACTGCTCCTGCATGGTTCTCACTGCCCCCTGCAGGGAATCCCCAGCACTGCATTGGTATCACATACTGCCCCAGCACTGCTCCTGCATGGTTCTCACAGTGCCCCCTGCGGAACACCCCTAGCACTGCATTGGTATCACGTACTGCCCCAACACTGCTCCTGCATGGTTCTCACACTGCCCCCTGCAGGGAATCCCCAGCACTGCATTGGTATCACATACTGCCCCAGCATTGCTCCTGCATGGTTATCACACTGCCACCTGCAGAACATCCCCAGCACTGCATTGGTATCACATACTGCCCCAGCACTGCTCCTGCATGGTTATCACACTGCCCCCTGCAGAACACCCCTAGCACTGCATTGGTATCACGTACTGCCCCAGCATTGCTCCTGCATGGTTATCACACTGCCCCCTGCAGAACATCCCCGGCACTGCATCCTCCAGTACTGCACCTTTACTGCCCACTGTAGGGCATCTCCATCACTGCACTGGTATCACACTGCTCCCAGCAGGGCATCCACCTCACTGCGCTGTTATCGGACTGCCACCTGCGGGGCACCTTTATCACAGCACCATTAGCACCCTGCCACCTGCAGGGCACCCTCAGCACTGCACTCTTATCACACACTGCCTCCCAGCCCCCCAGCTTTACACTGCACGGTTATCACACACTGCCTCTGCACTTCATTGTCATCACACTGTCCCCTGCAGGACACCCCTAACACTGCAGCCCCCTGTACAGCACCCTTATTGAGCACTGCTCCCTGCAGGGCACACCCAGCACTGCACTATTATCTCACTGCGCCTCTTTTCACTGTTATCATACTCTCCCCCTACAGGACACTTCCATCACTGCAGCCCCTGGCACTGCGCCATTGTCACACTCTGCCCCCTGCAGGGCACACCCAGCACTGCACCCTTCTTGCACATTCTCGCAGGGTGCTTGGCCCTGTTTGGGGGGTGATGGGACTCAGCCCAGCTGTGACCTCCCCTGGTGGAGCGAATCATGTCACCCCCAGCAGGCTAGGGAAGGCAGAGGTCTGGAGAGAGGTGCTGATTTGGCCAGGCTGTGGCAGGGAATCGTGATGGGCCAGCGGAGCAGGGGGCCCAGAAGGAAGGCCTGGGGCTGGCTGCTCGGGAAGGAGCAGGGGCTAGCCCCTGGGCCTGGGGGTGAGAGGAGGGCTGGAGAACAGCTGGGAAGAGGGACAGCCGTGGCCGAGGGGGGCAGAGGCATGGTGGGAGGCCTGTGTTTGGGTCGGCCTTGTGTCCCCAGGACAGGGGGGGCCCGCGGGCCAGGCTGGGACAGTACTGAGGAGAAGGACCCCAAGGCAGAGCTCTTGCAGGGCTGGGGCTGAAGCTCCCACTGCTGCCCCCCCCATGGCTGCCTGAAGGCTGGGTTTTGGTTTGGCCCTGTATGGAAATGGGGCTGTTTGGCTCCCGATCCAGTTTGGGTTCCGAGCCCTTATTTTTGTGGCAACTGGTGTCAGGGCTGTCTGGGGAGGCCCCCTGTGCAGGAGGTGGCCCGTGTGGCTTGCACGTGTTTCCCACACCCCCGCGCCAGCCCACCTGGAAATGTTCCGTGTAGACTCCAGCCCCCGAGCTCCCCCGGGGCACCGGCTGTGGTTACTGGGGTGGAGACAGCCCCCTGCATCCCTGGCTGGAAGGCTCTGCCCCTCCCACTCCCCACCTCCCAGGAATTCCAGCCCCCCGCAGCCGGCCAGTGCTTGGAGCTGCCTTCCAGCAGGCTGGCTGGGGAGGAGGCATCGTTCTAGCTGAGCTGCCCCAGGCCCTGCCCTCCAGCCCCTCTGAGATGGGGCTTAGTGGCTGGCCATGGGCTCCTGCGGGTCAGAGCCATGCAGGGGCCAAGCAGGGTTAGATTAGATTAGATTAGATTAGAGGGGCTGCAGGGAGCGGCGCCAGTCCCCGGCCTGGTGTTTTACCCTGGCTGCTGCCTCTCACGACGGCCCCTCCCAGACCCAGAGCTGCTGCAGATGCCCTGGGCAGCGGGGGGCTTTGCACTAGCCAGGCCCAATGCCCTCACCCCACTGGGGCTCCAGCGGTGAAGTCTCAGCTCCACAGGCTGTGCAGAGCATGGTGATGGCAGGATGCCTCCGGGAGGGGGGTCACCACCCCAGGGCTACAGTTCCCAGCAGCCTCTTTCCTTTCCCCTGCTACCCCCATATGGGTTTGCAGCCCACCCCAGCCCAGAGAGTTATGGACTGGGCTCCCCTTCCCCCAGTGCTGCAGCCGGGTTCCTGGAAGGGACGCAGACTGCCCCACATGGGCTGGGAGCCTGACTCCTTGGGCATGAGTGCTGTGAGCTTCCTCAGAGCAGTGCCCTGCCTGTGCCAGCGAGCCCCCTGTGCTGTGAGCTTCCTCAGAGCAGTGCCCTGGCTGTACCAGCTAGCCCCTGTGCTGTGAGCTTCCTCAGAGCAGTGCCCTGCCTGTGCCAGCGAGCCCCCTGTGCTGTGAGCTTCCTCAGAGCAGTGCCCTGCCTGTACCAGCTAGCCCCCTGTGCTGTGAGCTTCCTCAGAGCAGTGCCCTGCCTGTACCAGCGAGCCCCCTGTGCTGTGAGCTTCCTCAGAGCAGTGCCCGGCCTGTGCCAGCGAGCCCCCTGTGCTGTGAGCTTCCTCAGAGCAGTGCCCTGCCTGTGCCAGCGAGCCCCCTGTGCTGTGAGCTTCCTTGGAGCAGTGCCCTGCCTGTACCAGCGAGCCCCCTGTGCTGTGAGCTTCCTCAGAGCAGTGCCCTGCCTGTGCCAGCGAGCCCCCTGTGCTGTGAGCTTCCTCAGAGCAGTGCCCTGCCCATGCCAGCTAGCCCCCTGTGCTGTGAGCTTCCTCAGAGCAGTGCCCTGCCCATGCCAGCTAGCCCCTCAGAGCTGTGCTGCCATGGCTTAGATTCTGGCCTTGCAGTTTAGCATCAGAGCTCTGACCCAGGTTCTCTTGACCCCTCGCGAATCCTTTGCCCTCCTGCCACTTCCCCCGTCTCTCCCGCAGGAGGTAAATCTTTAACCTGGGCACAGAGCAGCAGCCAGTCCTGGGCTCTCCTTTCCCTCCCTCCCCATCTGCAACCACGGTGGTCCTGGCTGCATGGCCCAGCTGCCCCACCATGAGGTGAAAGCACCCCCACTCTGAGGAAGGCACACAGGAAAAAGGGGGACCCTGCCGGAGTCAGTCGGGTGCCTCTAGGGGGAGAAGGCCCCACAGCTGCGGTGGCCAAGGTCACAGGGCAGGCAGAGCTGGTGGTTTGGGCCCAGCCCTCGGCAGAGTGAGCCTGAGCATAGGGAGGGAGGAACCAGCAGGAATCGGCTTTGGAAAGCTGGCAGCACTCCACTCCTCTGGGGCAACAGGAATCGGTCCCCAGGCTTCCCCGGGACCTCTCCCCGCTCCCCGCAGCAGCCGGGCCCCCAGGGGCTCTCCCTTGCCCCAGACCCCAGCTGCACACCATGGCGGGCGCCGTGGTCCTGCTGCCCTGGGTTTGCCTGCTGGGCCTGGCTCCGGTGGCTGGCGGGGGCCCCATTTTCGGCGACCGCCCCTTCATCGCCGTGTGGAACGCACCGAGCCAGCAATGCCGCACCAAGTACGATGTGGCCCTCGACCTGGGGGTCTTCGACGTGGTGCTGAACCACAACCAGTCCTTCCTGGGCCAGGAGATCAGCCTCTTCTACAGCAACACCCTGGGCCTCTACCCGCACTACGACGCAGCGGGGAGGCCAGCCCATGGGGGCGTCCCCCAGAACGGCAGCCTCCCGGCCCACCTGCACCAGGCGAGGGCCGACATTGCCGCTGCCATCCCCGAGCCAGGCTTCCGGGGCCTGGCGGTCATCGACTGGGAGAGCTGGCGCCCTGTGTGGGCTCGCAACTGGGACGCCCTGGAGCTGAACCGGGAGAAGTCGGAGGAGCTGGTGCGGGGGCGGCACCCTGACTGGCCCCCCGCCAAGGTAGCCGAGGTGGCACAGGGGGAGTTTGAGCAAAGTGCCCGGGCGTACATGGAGCAGACCCTGGCGCTTGGCCGGCACCTGCGGCCCGGGGGCTTCTGGGGGTTCTACGGCTTCCCCGACTGCTACAACGCAGACTTCGAGGGCACCAGCTACACCGGGGAGTGCCCGGCGGTGGAGCAGCAGCGTAACGAGCAGCTCCGGTGGCTCTGGGACCAGAGCCGGGCTCTCTACCCCAGCATCTACCTGCCCAAGGAGCTGCGGTGGACGGACAAGGTCGGCAAGTTTGTCCGGCACCGCGTGGGAGAGGCCTTCCGGGTGCAGGGCCGAGCAGGGCTGGGCGGCCTCCCTGTGCTGCCCTACGCCCGCATCCAGTACGAGCTCACGGAGGACTTCCTCTCGCAGGTGATGCCCCTCGGCAGCATTCCCGTGCACCCCTGCCACGGCCTGGCCCAGGCGCTGGGGCTGCGCGAGGGCAGGTGGGAGGGCATTGCCAGGCTGCCAGGCGAGGGGCTGCCCGAGGCAGGTACCCGCTTGATGCTGGACGCGGGGAGGTTCCCATCTCCCTTCCCAGATCTCCGCTCAGCGGTGGGAGCAATGGGCCCTCTCCATCACCCCGGGCCGAGGAGCAGCCGCGGGTGGGGCAGGGCTCCGGGGGGAGCCTGGCAGGATGGAGGCAGCTGTGGAGGGACAGAGAAGCCCCCTGGGGCAGAAGGGAGGTCCCTAGGGATCCCCACAGGAGCCGTGTGTGGGACGAGGACCAGTGCCGGGGCTGCAGCACCAGTGGAGGGTGACGCTGTCACACAATTTCCTGGGGGTTTCCCGTGTGCAGGCGATCCCTGGCCTGTCCCTCGCTGGGAAGGAAAATATCCACCCCGCCTCTGCTGACCGCCACCCCCCGGCCCTAGCCGCGCTCTGCCTTTGTCACACAGCTGCACCCCTGCGGCCGCGAGGGGCTGGCCAGGAGCTGGGGCCTAGCGGGGCTGCTGCCGAGTCAGGTCGCTTGTTTGCCAAAGAAACGGGCCCAAAGTCCAGCTTCCCGAACAGAGGGAAACACCCAGCTGGCCGTTTTCTCACTGTGAAAGCCCCAGGCCTGCCACCATTCAGGGCTGTGCCCGCCTAGCTCTGGGGTGCTCTCCCGGCTGTCACCCCATCCCGCCTGCTGGCCAGCCCGATCTAGCACCCCCCGCAGCTTGCCAAACCAGCCCCCAGCGGCCGAGCACCTGCAGTCGCCAGCAGGGACGCCTCAGCCCACACCGCTCACCGTCTGGGCCATTAGTGCCATTGCCTTGGGCGGTGGCTTTTGCTGTTCCCTAAGGGGGCTTAATTGCTCCTTCCCTTCGGCCTGAGAGACGGTTGCTTTAACCCAGCCAGTGACCGTTTGCAGCTCGCAGCCCTCCTTGAGGGCCGCCATTAACACTCCACAGCTTTGCATGTGGGCTGCAAGACCCGCCCCCATTGGCTTTGCCCCACCTGGAACAGCCCCACAGAGCTTCCTCGGTCTGGCTGGGGGCAGCAGGTGCTGGGGGTAGGGGGCGTGTCTCCCACTATGACGGGCCAGCGAGAGCTGTGCCTGTGTGCGGCCGAGGGACCAGCTCCCAGGTGTTAGTAGCTGACCCTGGTATTTGCACGTAATTCTCTGCTTCTTGCAGGAGGACTTGGTCCACACCATTGGGGAAAGTGCTTCTCAAGGCGCCGCCGGGGTGGTGCTGTGGGGCAGCAAGAATTACAGCCACTCACGGGTGCGTTAGGTGGGCGCTATGGGGGGGGGGCGTGGGCCTCGTGGCCGGGGTGTGGCTGCTGCGGCACTCAGAGGTGGGAAGGTGTCGGGGGGATCTGGTGGTGTGCTGGGCCTGGCTCCGGTGGCTGGCTGGTGCTGGATGCTCACAGCAGCTGGGAGGGTGGGGCCTGTCCACCCCCCACCCCCCGAGTGCGCCCCACCTGGGCCTGTGCTGTGCCCCTACAGGAGTCCTGCCTGGCCCTGAAGGAGTACGTGGATGGGATGCTTGGCCGCTACATCGTGAACGTGACCAGCAGCGCCCATCTGTGCAGCCGTGCCGTGTGCTCCAGCCATGGGCGCTGCGTGCGCCAGGCCGGGCACCCCGAGGCGTTCCTGCACCTCGGCCCGGCCCACACCCGGCCCCACCTCCACGGACAGCTGGCCAAGCAGGAGAGGGCCAAGCTGGCCCAGGAATTCAGCTGCCGGTGCTACGCTGGCTGGGCAGGGGCCCGGTGCGAACAGCAGGGCAAGGCAGAGTGAGAACGTCCGTGGAAACACCCCGGCATGCAACCCCTGTGATCCCGACACCCTCCCATGGTCCCTTAGCCCCTGACACCCCCCCAAATCCCCCCCACATGGTCCCATAGCCCCTGAGACCCCCCCACATATGCCCTATGGTCCCATAGCCCCCGAGACCCCCCACATAGTTCCATAACAAAAGACCCCCCCACATACCCCACATGGTCCCATAGCCCCTGAGACCCCCCGCCAACATACCCCCCCATGGTCCTGTAGCCCCTGAGACCTCCCCACATACACCCCACATGGGCCCATAGCCCCTGAGATCCCCCACATACCCCCACATGAGCCCATAGCCCCTGTTCCTGTAACTCCCACCAGTGGGAGCCACGTGCCACGTGAGACGATGCTCGGCACACGGCTGACGAGCTCCTTCCAGAATAAAAAGCAGCAGCAAGCGGGAGTCAGGGCAATTCACACGCCAGGCATGGCCTTGCACGGACACAGCCGAGGGCAGCGCCACCAGGCCCAGGCTGCCAAAGGGCCTTTCATTGGCACAGGAGGAGGCGTGCGACAGACCCACAGCGGGACGGGCCACCGCCAGAGCTGACCGCACGAGCGGCTGCTCTCGTCTCATCCTGAGCGGGGTGAGCACAGAAGGCCCTTGCACCACACCCGCCCGCTGGCGGGTCACAGACACACGGCCGTTGCTCAGTGCAGCTGCCCCCCTTGGCGCTGGAAGGGGCTGATTTTGCACCCGGGGGCACTGAGGCCTCGGGGTGAGTGTGCGCTGCAGAGGGGCGCGAAGTTCCGGCTCCAGGCGGACGCGCTCATGGGAGCACTGGTGCGGCGAGTGTGCGACACGCACCAGTGCGGCCATTACGCCTTGGGGGGACGGGGCGGCTGTACCACGGCCCCTGCTGCCTTGTGCCAGTCCCAGGCAGGACGAGGCTGCGGCCAAGGGCGCTCCCTGGGAGCCGGAGCCGGAGCCGGCGCTGGGGCAGGGGCGGGGGCTCAGCGGGGAGTCCCGCGTGGCTGGTCTGGGTCGCACACGCGTGCACTGCCCGGAGCACATGGAAGACTTGATCCCGCACGAGGGCAGGGGGGCTGGGGCCAGGGAGGGGGCAGCCCCCCCGCGTGGTGTGGCCAGGCGGGCCCGGGCGAATCCCGCACTGACTGCTGGGGGGGGGGCGTCTCCGGCCGGCAGGGGGCGCTGCGCTGCGGCGGGGCGGGGCGGGGCGGTTCGCAGCCTCCGGCCGGCAGGGGGCGCTGAGCTGCGGGGGGGGCGGGCGGGGCGCTGAGCGGCGGGGCGGGTGGGGGGCGATGCGCAGCCTCCGGCCGGCAGGGGGCGCTGCGCTGCGGCGGGGCGATTCGCAGCCTCCGGCCGGCAGGGGGCGCTGAGCTGCGGGGGGGCGATGCGCAGCCTCCGGCCGGCAGGGGGCGCTGAGCTGCGGGGGGGGGGCGGGGCGATGCGCAGCCTCCGGCCGGCAGGGGGCGCTGCGCTGCGGCGGGGCGGGGCGATTCGCAGCCTCCGGCCGGCAGAGGGCGCTGAGCTGCGGGGGGGCGATGCGCAGCCTCCGGCCGGCAGGGGGCGCTGAGCTGCGGGGGGGGGGGGGCGGGGCGATTCGCAGCCTCCGGCCGGCAGGGGGCGGCGCCGCAGGACTCGGAGCTCCGCGCGCGGCGGCGCCATGTTAGTACCGGGGGCCGGGGTCGGGGCTCTGTGGGGCTCCGCGCCCCCCCCCCATAGCGCTGCCCCGGGCCGGGCCGGGCCCAGCGGGGAGCCCGGGGGCAGGCGGCGGGCGCGACCCGCTGGGGGTGTTGGCTGCGGCGGCCGGGCCCTGGGCAGCGCCCCGCGGTAGTCGCGCCGCTCGCGGTGCCGGCGCCCGGGGGCTCTGGTGCGCGCACGGCCCTGGCCGCAGCGAGCGCTGCCCGCACGGAGCCTCCGCGCCGGGGCCTGCCGGGCTGAAGCCCCGGAGGGCGGGTGCAGCTCGGCCGGGGCCGGGGCCGGGGCCGGGGCCGGGGCGGGCTCGTGCCCGTCGATGGCTCCGCGGGCGGGCGGGCTGAGACCCCGCCAGGCCCCAGCGCAGCCGGACGCCTGGGTCCCGGCCGGGGGGCAGGGCGGGTGTCAGGCCCTGCGGTCGGCCGGGGCACGTGCCGCTTCCGGCGCGAGGCTTGTGAAAGGGGCCGGGCGGCCTCCCGGGGGCCCCCAGTCCGCGCAGCAGCCGCAGGCGCCGAGGCGGGGCGGGGAGGCCGAGCGCGGGAGCCTGAGCGGCGCGGGCGCGGGGCAGGGTGAGTGGACGCCCGGCGAGCACACGCCGCTGCCCGCCGGCGGGAGCCGACCCCGCCTGCGCGGCGCCCGGGAGCCGGGAATTCCCGGCGTCGCTTTCCCGCCCTGCTGCCGGCTCGGGACGCGCCTCCTGCCTCAGTTTCCCAGCGGGCCGGGCCGGGGGCCGGCTCTGTTCCCGGCGCGCCGGCGCGAAGGGGGCCGCTGCCCCCGGGCCTGGCTGCGCGTTCTGGTCCGCGCCGTGAGGTTGCATTGGAGCGGCGGCGAAGGCCGGCTGGAGAACGGGGCCCGTTTGCGGAGCCGGCCCAGGCTGCGCTAGCGCCTTTCGTTTGGGCCGGTTCGTCCCGGGCCGGGCGAAGCGCCGGGGGTGGGGTGGTGGCTCGGGTGGGGGATCTGCCCGGGGGTTGGATTGTGCCGGTACCGCGGGGTGCGGGGCGCAGGGATCTGGGCGGTGCAGGTCACAAGAGGCTTGTCCTGGCCTTGCTGTCTGCGGGCGCCCGGTTGCTGCTATGGGTCTGTGCTGAGGAAACGGCTGAGCTTGTGGTTGCTCTTGCAAACTGCCTGTGGCTTCCCGGAGCCCAGCGGCTCCTAGCAAGGGGAACTAGCCCAGTGGCCAGCGTCTGCCGGGAAGTGCAGGCCCCACTGGCGGGCAAGCGCTCGCTCGCTCGCTCGCTGCAGGGCGGTGCTGGGGCAGCCGCCCTGTGAGCCTCCCCCGTATTGCTTCGGGGATGGGCTCAGGGCGGAGGACAGCCAGTGTCCTCTCCTCCCACAGGGCGTTTTAAAGCGGCCTTAGGGCTGCCGAAAGGGGCTGGCTCGAGGGGCCTGCAGACGGGCACTTTGGTAATGGGTACGGCTGGGGCTGGAGTGGCTGGGAGTCTCCCCCGCCCCCCCCGGCCAGTGCTCCTGGCCGGCTCCCTGGAGCATCCCCTGGAGGCAGAGGCAGGGCTTCCTCCGGGCGCCTTTGAAGGCAGTGAGCAGAGGCGTTGGAGGAAGTCGTGTGGTGACTTTGCATGTTGCAATTTCACAAGGTTTGTGACTCAGCCGGAGCAGAAGTGTGGGGGGAAGGGGCAGGGGAGGGTTTCCCGGCTGTCCCCAGGCCCGTGTGCAGGGCTGCGGGGTGGGCTGAGTCCGGGGGACTGACGCTGGCTGAGCTGGCCTCTGGCGAGGTGCGGCTGTCTCCCTGGTGAGCGTGCACAGTGGCTTGCGGGGGTCTGAGCCAGCTGCCCGACAGCAGCTGCTGAAGTAGGTAGCACGAACATGCTGCAGCACAAGCAGCTGCCGTTAAAGCAGGCGCCAAACCTCGGCGCTGGTGGGGTTCCTGCACGTCTCCTGGGTTTAAAGCTGGGCGGGAGCCAAAGGGTGGGGGGCGGGACCTCCTCCACCTGGTGCAAGGTGATGGGAGAGCTGGAATGGACTGTGCTTGTGGTGTGGCTGTCTTCCCACTTCGCCAAGCCCAGCCTGACGCCAGCCTCTTCGTCTCTGCCCTGAGGTTGGGCCGAGGCCTTCTTTCAAGGCATCCGTGTAATGAGTTGGTGGTTCTCAGCCTGGTCTCTCACACATGGGTGTCTAGATCACAGAGCCTGGCCTCAGCCCTGTTGGTCTCAGCAGGGAGGACTTGACTGGCCCCAGAGCCTAATCTCTCATGGGACTGTGGAGTCCTCTTGTCTGCGTGGGCGCAGGGCACCTGGCCTGAGATGGCTTTAGGTCACTTTGCCATCCACGTATGTCTGGACCAGCTGTCGCCTACCCCCAGAAGCTGCTCTGATTTGCACTCTGTACCCCGGCCATCTGCTAGGTGTGACCAACCAGCTCCCAGCATTCGTTGGCCCCTACCTCTTTGCTGGGGAGACCAGTGCAGTTCCCAACAGGTATTCCTCCGGGAGGTTTCCGTCCCATTTAGCTCCCCTTCCTCTAGCATGCGTGGTAATTATAGGGCCGGTCTGGTGGGTGGATTTTCAAATGGTTGCCTGGAACTGGGACAAATGACAAGGACTAAACTCTCCAGGTGCCAGCTGGGGCGGAGGGGTGAGAGCTCTGCTGTCTGCTTTGTTTCCACCAGCTGTTGGCGCAAGAGGACTGGCGAAGCCTCGCAGGACAGGGCGTGCTCCTCCCTGGATTTGCCTGGGGCCGTTCTCTTCCCCCCAGGGCCTGGCGTCTCCCAGCCCTGCCGCGATAGCCAGTGGGACTGGCCCAGCACTGAGATCACTGGAATTGCTGCAGCACGATTGCGACTGGCTGTGCGTGGCTGGCTTTGGGGCGCAGTGCTGGCTGGCTGTGACCGGCAAGGCTTTGCCCTCTTGGCCTCCCGGGGGTGGGAGGAATGGGCTCTGTTTCGGAGCTGCTCACGGCCGTTCCCCTGCACCAGCGGCCGGATCTGGTGGAGGCCTGCGCCGAGCTCATCAATGAAGAGTGGAAGAAAAGCAAAACCGCGCGCATGGTCTCGCTCCAGAAGTCCACGGACAACTTCCCCCTGTGCCTGGTGCTGGTTAAAGCCCCGAGGAGCGCCGCGGCGGCTGCTGGAGGAAAGCCAGTGAACACCGAGCTCCTTGGGCACGCCAGGCTGTCCCGGGTGGTCGGCCAGCCAGAGAGCCTGTTTGTGGAAACGGTGGTGGTGGCCAGGGCACTGCGGGGCCAGGGGTATGGCCGGAAGCTGATGGAAGCCACCGAGCGCTACGCCAGGTCTCGTGGCTTCAGGCACCTGCACCTCACCACACACGACAAGCAGCACTTCTATGCCCACCTGGGCTACGTCACCTCTGAGCCTGTGCAGAGCATGGGGTTCATGAGCTCCCTGGTCCCCATGGAGTTCCTACAGATGTTCTCCAGCCCCCCTCCACGTGCTGGAGCACCTCTGGGTGGGATGGGGAAGCCAAGCTCCACCACCTCCCCTCTTCACAGCAGAACTTCAGGAGCAAACCCACCTCCACTATTGTCCCCCATGTTCCCTGCTCACTGCGCAGCTGCTGTGTCACCCCTGCCGTCCTCCACACCCCCTGCTCGCTGCACAGCCGCTGGGCCCCCACCACTGCCACCACCGCTGTCCTCTACACCCCCTGCTCACCGCACAGCTGCTGGGCCCCCACCACTGCCACCACCGCTGTCCTCCACACCCCCTGCTCACCGCACAGCCACTGGGCCCCCGCCACTGCTGTCCTCCACACCACCTGCTCACCGCACAGCCACTGGGCCCCTGCCACTGCCGTCCGCCACACCCCCTGCTCGCTGCACAGCCGCTGGGCCCCCCCTGCCACTACCGACCTGCTGTTTAAACTCCTTACCCCTTGGCAAGCCCTCTCCTCTACCCTTTCCACCTGCACCTCCCCTTGCTTCTCCTTTCCATCTCAGGGCACCTGCTGCTGGGCTGCCTCCACCACCCCCTTTACCTCCATCAGCTGGACCCCTTCCATCCCCTCCCCCTGGTTCTCCACAGAGCTGCCTCCCTCTGCAACGCCAGCCAAGCTCTCCTGGCCCCATCGTCTCCACTTCTTCAGGGGACGATCCCTCTGGTCAGATCCTGCTGGAGACGCCATACCGTGACCTCAGAGGGCTCCCCATCTTCTGGATGAAGAAGGACATTTGACTCTCTGTGTGCCAATGAGATGCTGATTAAAAGTTGGGGGTGGAGAGAGCTCCCCCCCGCCTCACCCACCGTTTGGTTGTTTTAGTTTTGAATGGGCTCGGCGAACTCATGGGGGATGGTGTGGGAAGCCAAGTCCTGGTCATTTGTCCCACGTTCACCTGGGTAAATCAGGGAGCTTCCTGTCTCTCTTGGGCCAGCTGGAAGAGGGTTTCTGCCCAGGGACGGTGTGATCCATGAGGTAGACGCACCCACGCAAGTCACCTCCTGGGATCTTTGGGGAAGTGGCTGGAGAAATCTCTAGCAGCAGCAGGAGCAGCTTTCCGACTGGGGGTCCCCATGCTGGTGAAGCGGGCAGCTCAGTAAGTGGCCCCTACTTCATTCCCATCGCCTGGGGGGAAGGCCACTGAGGTGGGGTGAGGGGCTTGGAGCTGAAAGCTTGGTTGCAAAGGGTCTCCCCCAGCCCCTCCCTGTATGCTTCCAAGGCCGATCAGTTCAGAGCCCCACCGGCACGTCAGTGTGGGATGGGAGAGGAGGCTTGGGTGGGTTACACCTGTGTCACGCCCAGCTGGGTTGCTCGGTTCCAGGCCTGTGCAAGCAGGCTGGGTGGCAGTGAGGGCAGAGCCATGTGGGTTTCCAGCACAGCTGCCTGCGAAGCGGAGGCGCATCTGTGGTTTGTGGGTCGCTCTTGGGGGCAGAGGTGCCTGGCTGCGTGGCATGGGCTGGTGCCTGTAGGGGCAGGTAAGAGCCTTTTCGATGTGGGAGGCACGGGGAGAAGGCAGCAGCTGCACCAACGTCTTGCTGAAAACGGACCCGTGGGGAGGCAGGCCCCACTGGGTGGGTGGAGGAGCAGAAGGTGTTCATAGGACGCTGCGTAGGGGGGTGGCGGATGGGTGTGAGAAGGGCACGGAGCTGGCGTCAGGAGGGGGACCCTTCTCATTCCAGAGAGACTAGGCTGGCTGGAGGGGGCATCTTCTGACCCATTTCTAGCCCAGCTGCCCTCACCTCACGATAATTCGGAGCTTGCCAGCCGCTAGCGTGGGTCTCTCTTTGGAGGGGAGTCCGAACTGGAGAACGGGGTCACCTCAAGCTCCTCGCAGGGGCTGGGTTAATCCAGCTGGGGTGGAGCTGAAGCCTTACGGATGGAGGTTGGAGACCAGTGGAGGCTCCCTATGGAGGAGCTTCAGGACCATTCTCCAGCCTCTGACGACCTTCAAACCAAGTGATGTGTGACTCATGGCTTTCGAGGCCAGGGTGGCCCCTCGTGATCATCTGTTGTCCTCCTGCCAGAGGACTGGCCCATGCTCATTCCCACAGCGGATGGGTTGCAAATACAGGCCCCCTGGGTTTAAGACTGGACCGTGGAGAAGCCCCCATGACCCTGGCTCAGTGGTTAAGTACAAACGCTGCTGTTCTGGGAAGGTGCTAGACGGCGCAGCGGGTCTGTGGGCTTGTGAGCCCGGCAACGGGTGGGGCTAGACCAGAGAGCAGCGGTGGGAAAACTACCGCAGAAAGTGACTCGAGTAAAAGTCCTGGTGCTTTGAAAACTGTTAGATCTGTTGTCAGTGGGTCAGGCCAGCCGACAGTGGTGGGCAGGGGCAAGGCTGCTTTGGCTGCTGTCGCCGCTAGGGGAAAAAAGGGAAAGAACAGATTAAGGCCCAGGTGAAAGCAGCAGGGACAGGCTGCAAGGAGTCAGCGAGGGCCAGCAGGCCCCGTGGCTGGCAGGGCTTTTCAAAAGGCCTCCTGGAGCAGAGAGTGAGGCAAGCCACAAGGCAGATAAGGGGAGCAGCAGGACTGAGAAGAGAGATGGGGTGGGCAGTAGCTCCCTGGGGAGCCTGGCAGCCCTGGCTGTGGCGAGGGGAAAGGACAGACCAACCGGCCCAGACACAGGTGTGCAGCTTAAACCCCCCGGAGAGGGGCGAGACCCTGGCAAGGCACAGGCGCCAGGAGCGTGGTCAGGTGCTGCGAGGACACCTGCAGTGGACCCACCCGGGGCAGGGCACCGGCCCCAAGCTGGTCTCTGGGGAACGCCATTGTGGCGGCGTGTTTTGCAAGGACGTGTGCCTCTGCAGGGACGGTTGGGGCCCTCGGGGTGGGGTCTAACCCGCGAGGCTGCTTCGGGACATGCTGGCAACCGTTTGTGGTGTAACGAGAGGGAAGTCTTGGTAAGAGGAGACATTGCCAAAGGCTGGGCCTGCCCTGAGCTGCACAGGGCTGGACTGCTGTCTACGCAACCCAGGGTGAGATACCTTCTCCGAGTGGCAGTTCACTGAGATGGGCCAGGACCTGCTGATGTCCCCTGGGCATCTGGGCCTCCAGAAGCCTGGGCTGGGTGCCAGGTGATGAATCACTTGTTAATTGCCCTGTTCGGTTCATTCCCTCTGGGGCACCTGGCACCGTTAGCGGTGGATGAGGTGTGCCTAGACTTTTGTGAGGTATCTGATACGGTCTCACGTGGTCATCCTGTCACTGAATGCGGCAAATACGACTCAGATGGGGCCACTCTAAGGTGGGGGTGTAAGTGGCTGGATAGCGTCTCAGAGGGTAGTTATCAATAGTTCACATTCCTGCTGGAAGTGGGGTTCCCCCGGGGTCTGGTCTATTCAATATCTTCATCGATTTAGATATTGGCGTCGAGATTACGTTTATTAAGTTTGCAGACGAGACCAAGCTGGGAGGGGTTGCAACTGTGTTGGAGGACAGGGCCAGAGTTCAGAATGATCTGGACAAACTGGAGAAATGGTCTGAGGTAAAGAGGATGAAGTTTAAAAGGACAAATGCAAAGCGCTCCACTTAGGAAGGAACAGCCAGCTTTGTACATACAGAATGGGAAGCGGCTGTCCAGGAAGGAGTCCTGCAGAAAGGGATTTAGTGGGGGGTCATAGCAGACCACAAGCTAAATGTGAGTCAATAGTGTGATGCTGTTGGAAAAAAAGCACACATGATTCTGGGATGTATTGACAGGTGTGTGGAGAGCAAGACATGAGAAGTCCTTCTTCCGCTCTACTCGGCGCTAATTAGACCTTATTTGGGGTACTGTGTCCAGTTGTGGGCACCACATTTCAAGGAAGATGTGGAGAAGTTGGAAAAGGTCCAGGGAAGAGCAACAAGGATGATGAAAGGTCTCGAGAACAAGAGCTGGGAGGGAAGACTGAAAGAACTGGGCTTGTTTACTTTTGAAAAGAGAAGACCGGGAGAGAGTCACCATAGCAGTTTTCAGGTACCTAAAAGAGGGTTACAAGGAGGAAGGAGACAAACTGTTCTCCTGGGCCTCTGAGGAAAGGGCAAGAAGCAACGGGCTTAAACTGCAGCAAGGGAGGTTTAGGTTGGACATTAGGAAAAAGTCCCTCACTGTCAGGGTGGTCAAGCAGTGGAATAAATTGCCCAGGGAGGTTGTGGAATCTCCATCGCTGGAGATATTTAAGAGCCGGTTAGACAGACACATGTCAGGGATGGTCTAGATGGTGTTTGGTCCCGCTATGAGGGCAGGGGGCTGGACTCGACTACTCGATCCCCTTCTGATGCTGGTGTTCTGTGGGTCTGGCTGGAGCGTTGGTCTGACCCAGTGCGGCTGTTCTCACAAGAGACGCAGGCTCCTTGTATGTGGCGATGTACCAAAAGGAGACGGTGGCACTCAGGACATGCAGACCGGATGGGCCAGGCTGGCCGTTACCAGGAGCTCAGAGCTCTGGATAAAATGGACCCAGTGGCAGACCCACCCTCACAATTTCTCGAGGAAAATGAAAGTTGGCCTCCTTGTCCCATGGTTTCTGTACAGGAGTCACTTCCGCCCAGGTGAAATGCGGCCACTTCCGGGGTGGTAACCCCTACCTCCACCATGGGCCCGCTGGAGCCCCTCCCACCCAGTAGACGGGAGTCACCAGGATCGAGGTGGATTTTGTTGGGGTGGTGATCTCTGCCGGACCCACACTCCCACATGATGAAGAGGGCCCAGGTGGCAATGGGGTTCACTGGGGCTGTCGCCAGGGCTCTTTGGGGCCCCAGTGACCTCACCGGGACAGCTGGGGAAATTTGGCTGAGATCAGACAATCCACTGCATCCCGGCACCCTTGGTCACGTGGCCATTCACACCCGCACCCTGCCGCAGGATCTGCACTGGCTGTGGAGCTGGCTGGCTGGGAAGAGACCCTCTGCCGGGGTGGGGGAAATCAGGGTCCAGGTGGGAGGTCAGCTGCCCTGAACTCTGGCTGGCCACAGCTCTGCGCAGCAGTCTCTGCACTCCGGCGCCTGGCACCCTGAATGGCGTGGGCTCTGCAGGGAGCTTGTCTGGGCAGGGCAGCTGCCTGATGCATAGCTGTGCTGGAGCGGCAGGGCGGTGTTATAGCCCTGCACTCAGGGTGGTGCGGCCTTCCTTGGCGGCAGGTGCCCAGGCGCTGTCTGGCTCCAGAGGCAGGCGACACTGGAGACGGGAGAGGTGTGGGACAAGCAGTGGTGCCAAGCCCACACTGGGGAGTGTCACTGTCCCCTGCTTGTGGCTGGCTCGTGCAAGAGGCTAAAAGCCCACTGCAGCTGCTGGCTGAGAGGCATTCCTTGCCCTCCGGTGGTGTGTGTGCCGCTACTCAGGCAGGGCTGGCTCCATGCGCGCTGGGGGTATAGGGTGCACAGGGGCTGCACAAATCCATTTGCTCTTGCAGGGCCCTTTGTTAGCACTGGACTTCACAAACCAGGGGGTTACTGTCGACTGGCTCTCAAGGGCCAACTGTTGCATGTGAGTTTGTTATGGTAGGGGTGTTTGCAAGCGCAGGGCTATACACACACAGGTTTGTTATGGTAGGGGTGTTTGCAAGCGCAGGGCTATACACACACAGGTTTGTTATGGTAGGGGTGTTTGCAAGCGCAGGGCTGTACACACACAGGTTTGTTATGGTAGGGGTGTTTGCAAGCGCAGGGCTATACACACACAGGTTTGTTATGGTAGGGGTGTTTGCAAGCGCAGGGCTATACACACACAGGTTTGTTATGGTAGGGGTGTTTGCAAGCGCAGGGCTATACACACACAGGTTTGTTATGGTAGGGGTATTTGCAAGCGCAGGGCTATACACACACAGGTTTGTTATGGTAGGGGTGTTTGCAAGCACAGGGCTATACACACAGGTTTGTTATTGTAGGGCTGTTTGCAAGCGCAGGGCTATACACACACAGGTTTGTTATGGTAGGGGTGTTTGCAAGCACAGGGCTATACACACACAGGTTTGTTATGGTAGGGGTGTTTGCAAGCGCAGGGCTATACACACACAGGTTTGTTATGGTAGGGCTGTTTGCAAGCGCAGGACTATATGCACACGGGCTTGTTATTGTAGGGTTGTTTGCAAGAACTGGGCTGTACACACACGGGTTTGTTATCGTAGGGTTGCTTGCAAGGGCCAGCTCTTGCCCTTGGTTTGCTATTGCAGGGTCTTCCGGAAGGGCTGGGCTGCTGGCAGTGAAGTGTGGAGCCAAGGGCTGGTGTTTGTGCTGGGCACACACAGACCTAGAATTACAGAGGCAGTGAAAATAGACCCGGAGAGGAGGTGACATTCCAGCCCCAAGGTCAGTTGTTCCAGCTCTGAGCCGGCTGGGCTGGGGGGTGCTGCAGGCAGGGCTTTCTGGGGGATTAGAGCGTGGCGCTGGGCTGTCACACGGCTCCCAAGCCTGATCCGGTTCCTAATCGCTCGCTGAAGTTCTCCCTGTCATCACTGGGCAGGGGCGAGGCGAGCTGGCTCCGGGGCCTGGGCCAATGGCCTGAGACGCCGGCCGGAGGTCTTCCACTGACGCCTGTGGGCCTCGGCTCCTGTGCAAGGCTGGAAGTGCGGGGGGCCCCACCCCCTTCTGTCGCCTCGCTGTGTCCGAGCCGGGGGGAGCAGCGGCACGGCTGGTGCATGAGTGGCAATGGGGTAGTTAGCACTCGGCTGGTGCTGCCGCTGACAGGCCCAGCTCCCAGCCGGAGCTTCTCGCTGCCCACCTGGGACCCTGTGCTTACCCTGCAGTGGAGAGGGCCCAGCCTGCCAGTCAGCCCTCAGTGGCGGGGGCTTGTTGCAGTCCTGCCTGCAGAGCAGAGCGATGGGGGGAGAAGAGGGTGTGGCTGGTCCCTTGCAGAAGGAAACCCCCGTTGTGCTCATGCAAAGGAGCCCCTCCCAGGCCCAAAGGGCACAGGCCCAGATCCACAAAGGTCCCCAGCTGCCTTTGGGAGCGAGAAGCCTGACGCAGTGAGACCCTGTCCTGTCTCCCGCCTGGGAGCTGTGCCTAGACAGCCCGAGCTGGCTCCTTCCCTGGGCTTGGCTGCGGGTCCTGGCTCTTTCCCTGCAGAGGGCCCAGAGGGCCCTGGTCCCGCTGGCTCAGAGGTGAGGTTGGTGCAGGTGGCAGGAGACAGCTCCCTGGGGGTGGACAAAGCCCAGGCTGAAGCCTGGCTGGGGAGCACTGGGACAGTCAGAGCTGTAGGTTCCACCCCTTAGGCGCCTGGCCGTGGGAAGGGGAAAAAAAGGATAATGAGGGACCCAGAACAAATTAAGTGAATGTGTCTCAATCCTCAGGCCCCAATTTCTCCTGGACCCTTTGGAGGCCCGAGGGGCTTTGCTCGGCCACAAACCAACCGTGAGCAGCTCAGGGTGTCTCAGCTAGAGATTGGGTCTCTGCTGGCCTCAGGCCTTCTGTTGCCCCACCTGGGTGGCCTGGGCTGGGGCCTTCCCCCAGAAGTCCGTGGTGAGCTGCTGATCACAGGCTGCTGGGGGTGTGCTGGTTGCTCCCATTGTGACGCTCCGGGGGAGGATGTGGGGCTGAGCGTGAAGCCGTGGACATGCGGTTCCTCTTAGAATGGCTGCGGCCCCCACCTCACCCTGCCTTGCTTTGCTCTCTGCTTGCAGGGCACCCGTTCAGGGAGGCAGCAGGAGCGGGTCTGGGCCAGGCCTGGTTGCAGAATGTCCATCATGACACTGGGCCTAACCGTCTGGGCTGGGGTGCTGCTGTGCCTCAGAGCTGCTCGGGAGATTGTGTCCGCCAGCCCCCTGCTCCCGCACCGGCCCTTTGCGGTGGTGTGGAACATGCCCACGGCCCGGTGCCACCAGCGCTTTGGGGTGCTGCTGCCTCTCCAGGACTACGGCATTGTGGAGAACCAAGACAACGCCTTCCAGGGCCAGAACATGACCATCTTCTACAAGAACAAGTTTGGCCTCTACCCCTACATCTCCCGGCAGGGCGAGCGCCGCAATGGGGGGATCCCCCAGAGAGTCCTTCTCCAGAAGCACCTGGAGCGGGCCAAGGCAGAGCTCACCCAGCTCCTGCTCCCCGACTTCCACGGCCTGGCTGTGGTCGACTGGGAGGAGTGGAGGCCACTGTGGGGGCGGAACTGGGGCCCGAAGGTGGCGTACAAGGCGGCCTCAGAGCAGTGGGTCCGGAAGAGGTTCCCAGAGATGCCAGCCAAGCAGCGAGCCTACTTGGCTGAGGTGGAGTTTGAGGGGGCTGCCCAGGAGCTCATGGAGAGGACGTTGGCGCTGGCGAAGGCGCTGAGGCCCTGGGGTTTGTGGGGCTTCTACCGGTTCCCTGACTGTTTCAATAACAACTGGGCCAAGACAGGGAATTACACGGGGAAGTGCCGTGCTGTGGAGGTGCTGCGTAACAACCAGCTCCTGTGGCTCTGGGAGGCCTCCACCGCCCTTTACCCCAGCATCTACCTCCCGCCCAAGCTGCCGCCAGCCGAGCGCCAGCGCTACGTCTACCACCGCCTGAGAGAGGCCTTCCGGGTGGCGTGGTTCGGCCTGGAGCGGCCCCTGCCGGTGATACCCTATTCCCGAGTCTCCTACCAGCGTTCCACCAGGTACCTGTCCGAGGTGAGCTCCCAAGCTGGGGACCCCTGCACCCGGTCTCCTTCTCAGAGCTAGTTGTCCAGCTCCTCAGTGGGTGGGAAGGGCCCCGACTCGGCTGCCAAAGCCCCCGCACAGCTCTCAGACATCCAAGAGGCAGCGGTGGCTGTGATCCCTTGTCTACGCTATGCAATGGTGTCGACAAAGCAGCAGAGGCGTGTGCACTGCAAGGCTCCTCCCACCAACGCAGCTCCCTTGCTGGGTCGACACATTGAACCCAGCTCGAGGAGGGGCTGTGGCGGGCAGTGAGGGCCAGGCAGCGTCGGATGCTGTGTCCCTTACATCCACTGTTGGCCGTCTTGTCAGTTTCAGGGCTCCCCAGTGGGCTCCTGGTGCCCCAGCTGCAGGGACGCCCTCTGTCCACTGCAAACTCGGCTGCGGCCCCGGCTCCCTAATGCCCGTTGGCAGCCCAGCTATCCCATGGGGTCCCAGCTCAGAGAAGAGCCCCTGACTGGACTTTGCATGGATCTCCCTGCTGGAGACGAGGTGCTCTGGTTAGCTGCCCTTACACCTGCTCCCAGCACAGTAAGGAGGGCAGCTGGATTCCTGACAGGGAGCTGTGCAGAGACGTGATCTCTGGATCTCAGCCCCCTCCTTCGGTGGGTGGAAGTTCTGCTGTCGAGGGCGCAGTGTGGACACTGGCCACTGCAGTAACTAATGCACTGGCTGTAAGTTGCACTGACGTAGGTGGAATTATCTTTGTAGCGTAGACACAGCCTCGGTCAGCGGAAGCCCCGGCTTGCCTGGAGCTCTGCTTAGGGCTCTCCGCGCGCCAGCAATGCCGATCCCGGAATGAGGTCCACTGCCAAATGCAGACAGGCCGGGGGCTCCCACACTGCCCCGCCGCGCACAGGCCTGCGCTGTGCTGGGGCACGTGCAGCATCGGGAGCTGCACAAATAAGCTGTTCATGCCCCGTGGGCGCCCACAGGACCCCGCTGCTCCTGGCTGGCCCCAGTGGGCACCAGTCCCTCCCTCGCAGGCCCAGGCGCTGTGGTGCCCGAGCCGTGAGAGCAGCCAAGCCAGCGCCCCCAGGGCCTGGGGCCAGAAGAGGGGTCCCGGTTTTCCTTGTCTGACAGTCTGTTTCTCGTTCCCTTCTGCCCTGGCTCAGGCTGACCTGGTCCATACCATCGGGGAGAGCGCGGCACTCGGTGCCACCGGTCTGGTGCTCTGGGGGGACAACTCCTACTCCCGGTCAGCGGTAAGACAACACCCCCTCCCCCCCCCCCGTTCGCCCCGTCGGGCCTCAGCAACCCCAGGGGTCGTGGCCTAGTGCTAAGAGCTGCACTAGTCCGTGCGTGTGTCCAGGGCCGCCACGCCCTCTGTCCGCGCGGCACAAATGGGGCCCATCCATGGGCCCTGCCCCTGCACTTGTCAGCTGCAATGCAAGTGGCTGTGCAGGCAGGTCTGGGGACTCACCCTTAGGAGATGAGCATGTGGGTTCTCAGACCCCATTCCAGGGCGGTGCGCACCTGGCATTGGGACCCAGAGCCCCAGCTTGTAGGGGCAGGTGGGTGTTGGTCACACCAGCCCCAGCTGGGAACTGGCTGTAAATGTGGCTTTCTGCCCCTGCAGGAGAGCTGCCGGAGCCTCCGCCGGTACATCACCCGCACCTTGGGGCCCTACGTGGTGAACGTGACGGGGGCGGCCCAGCTGTGCAGCCGCCAGCTCTGCCAGGGGCATGGGCGCTGTGCGAGGCGGCGCCCTGAGGAGCTGGGCGCTTTCCTGCACCTCAGCCCACAGCAGTGGGGCGAGGACCCCCTGCTGACCAACCACCTGGGCATGGACGAACCAGGCCTGAGGACCTGGGGCCGGTTCCGGTGCCGCTGCTACCGTGGGTGGACAGGCGCCAGCTGCGAGAAGCGGGGCTGGGTCGAGCCCGGGGGGGGCCCGGTCTGCATTGGGCCAGGCGGGGGTCCTGACAGCTGCGGCACCATACGAGGCAGAAATGCCGCAGGGGCCGAGATCTGCCCCAAGTCTGCCTACGAGGGGAAGACGGAGCTCAGGTGATGGCCGGGCCCAGGCAATGGCTCGTGGGACCTCAACAGCCACAGCACTGGGAAGAGGGGAGCCCTGGGGGGCCGGGTCCTGCCTGATGCACCCTTTGTTCCAGGCCAGAGGGATGGATCTGCCAGGAGATGAGCAGCTGCTCCCAGGGCTCAGCTGGGTTGCCAAGTTCAGTCCCTCCCCCAAATGAAACCACTCCACACTGGGGTAGCCCCTTCCCCAGGGAGGTGCCCAGTCCCATTGGCCCAGAACCAGATGAGCGCACCCAGGGGATATCCCTTCAGGCTGCCCCACTGCAAAACACCCCCCACCTCAGCTGCACCAGCAGAGACAGACCCCAGCCCCATCTGCCCCAAGGTGCACGCCCCACACCGGTGAGATAGGGGGCGGCTGCATCAGTCACTCCTTGCGGTAGGAGGCACTGCTCTCCATGGAGGGGCAGGGTTCACGAGAGCCCCAGGGCTGGGGGATAAAGGGGGGGGTGCGGCAGGGAAACCAGTGCGGTTCAAAGGCCCCAGATCCAGGGGAGGCAGCAGCTGCTGCCAGGCAAAGATGATCAGAAGCAGCAGACAATGGGACACGGAAGTGACCCCCAGGCCCCCCCCCGAAGCCGCGGGTGTGCTGGGGCTCGGCGGAGGGGCCTGGCACTAGCACAGGTGGGCTGGGCTGGGAGCCCCCGAGAGCCCCTAGTGCGGGAGCCAGGGGCTCATCCCCCCCCCACAGGCAGCCGGGCAGCGCGCCCAGACCGCCCCAGCGTGTGGTGCTCGGCGCCCCCCGCCACGTGCCCGGCCGCACCGCCGTGTGACCCCGCCCCCAGGGCAAAGGCCCGAGACCAGCCCCCCCCCGGCAGCCAATCAGCGACCAGCAGTGCCGACGGCAACCCCGCCCCCAACCCATGTGAGCCCTTGGCCGGCCAATCACACCTCACCGTTTCGCCTCCGGCCCCGCCCACTCCTCTCCGCGCCCCCGAGGGTGAATGGCCCGGACGGGGCCGCGCCTGCGCAGTGGGCGGTACCGAGCCCGGCGCCCTGGGTGCAGCTGCTGCGGCCCCCGGCCGGGGCGGGGCGGGGAGTACCGGGCGTGGGACCCCGCGCACAGTCGCGCCACCGGCTCAATACACGGCTCCGGCAAGCCAGCGAGTGCGGCCTGGTCTGTCGCCCGCCCCGCGGCTCGGCCCGGCCCGCCCTGGACGCGCGCGGTGCCCAAGGACCCCCCCCCCCCCCCCCCCCGTCCCCCGTCCCCGGGTACCGCCAGCCCAGCCGGTCTGCCTCAGTTTCCCCGGCTTGCCCAGCACATCGAAGGGTGTGTGTGTGTGTGTGTGTGTGTGTGTGTGAAGCCCAGGCCCTGGTGGTGCGGGCTGCCCGGTTCCCCCCCCCACCCCGGCCTCGGGCCAGCTTGCGCTGCCGCCCCCCCCGCCCCCCCCGCCAGCCGCCCTCCCCCCCGGCTATTTATAGCCCGCCGTGGGTTCCCGCCGGGCCTATTTTAAGCCCGGGCAGCTAGTGCTGCAGCCTCCAGTGCGGGGGTCTTGGCAGCTCCCGGGGGACCCGCCGCCTCCTCTGCGGAACGGCCCGCGGGGCCCGCAGTGATGCCCAGGGAAGCTGGAGAAGGTATGGGGGGGGCGCGGGGGCGGCGCTGCAGGCACGGGACCGGCCCTGCGACGAGCTGCCGCCCTCGGGCTCGGCCCGCCGGGAGCAGCGGGGGCCTGGGGGCAGCGGGAGCCCCCCCCCCCCGCACCGCAGCAGCTCCTGCCCCCCGGGAAATCCCGAGTGCGGGGGGCCCGGACCAGGCGTTACAGGCGCCCCGGGCCCGGCCTCCTAGTGACGGACCTGGCCGCCTCCGCCCGCAGACCCCGCCCGCCCCACGGAGCCCGGCGGCCCGGACAACGGCGGCCCGGCGGAGATCGCCCTGCACGCGGTGGACTCCATCAGCGACCTGCACTGGGCGGCCGGCGGCGCAAAGGGCCCAGAGGGTGAGACCCTCCCCCCAGGGGCGATCCCTGCCCTCCCTGCTGGGCGGGGGGCAGCGGGCACTGAGAGCCCACAGGCTCTGCCGCCCACAGCCTGGCGGGCACCCCCGGAGTATCCCCCATCCTAGGTGGGGACAGGCTGGTGGGCACCCCCGGAGCATCCCCCATCCTAGGTGGGGACAGGCTGGTGGACACCCCCGGAGCATCCCCCGTCCTAGCTGGGGACAGGCTGGTGGGCACCCCCGGAGCACCCCCCTCCTAGGTGGGGACAGGCTGGCAGGCCCCCCAGAAGCATCCCCTGTCCCCGGTGGTGAGAGCCTGGCACTGAACTGCTGCCAACAGTAGTGAGGGTAGGGGAGACACCAGCTGTGGGGCTGCACCAGTGGTGGAGGTGGCCCAAGGAGGCAGTCAAGCTCCCCAGCTGTAGGGAGGCACAGCCCTGGGGTGGTGGGGACAGGAGCAAGACCCGGGAGCTCTGCTCAGCCTGGGCCAAGCCAGCGCCTCCCTCAGGGCACCTGCCCTGGGCCCCTTGTAGCATCAGCCCGGGCCTGCCCAGCGGGGGGTCAGGCAGCCATGTCTCCTAGCAGCTGCTGCCAGGGGGAGGTGTGGGGCCACCCCAGGCAGGGCAGGTCTCCCCTCGTGGCTGCCCCCTTGGCAGCAGAGCTAGGCGGAAGGGGGCCTGGCGGCAGTGGGGCAGGGAGGGCCAGGGCTGGTGTCTCACCCCTTTCTAACTTCTCCTCTTAGGGAATGGCCCAGCTGCATCCACCACCCCACAGAATCACACTGCCATGCGCCGTGGGGCCCAGCCTGCCCTCCTGCCGACTCTGCAAGCTGCCCCCCTCTGCCCCTGCTTCCGCCCCCCCTGCAGCCGCACCGCCCTTTTCACCCTGCTGGGGGCCCTGGTGCTGGGCAGCCTGGCCCTGGCCACGCTGGCCGTGTACCTGAGTGGTACGTGGGAGGTACCGGGGCACAGCCTGGGCTGGAGGAGCTTGGGGACAAGCAGCCCCTGACCTGGCTGTGACCATGGGGGCCCACCTGCACCCAGAGCCCTGGTAGCCATTTAACCAGCCGCAGGTGTGTGGGTCACAGCAGGGAGGGTAGGAAAAGGGAGCCCCCAGGCACAGACTAACTGTGCCCCCCTTCCCCCAGGGGAGCTGGAGCCGAGCCCCTGCCGCCCCATGGAGCAGCAGGCAGGCTGTGACCCCCTGCCCAGGGTGCCCTGGTGCAGGTAGACAGGGGCCCTGCTCCCACTCTCAGCTGCTGCTGGCCAGGTCAGTGGGAGCCCAGCAGGACTCCAGCTATCAGCTCCCTGGCTGCCCACCAGGGGGCACTCCAGCACGGCAGGGAGCGGTCGCAGCAGGTTGAAGGTTCGAGGCCCGGGCCAGGCAATACGGGGCCCTCCCTGGGCCGCAGAAGGGGGGTGGGAGGGATCGCCACCCACCGGGTCTCCTCTCTCCCCCGCAGTCCTGCAGAGCGAGTCGCTGCGGCTCCTGGCCCGCTGGCTGGAGGCCCAGGAGGAGGCAGTGCGGCAGATGAGAGCAACCAGCCTGCAGCTGTGGACGTGGCTGAATGGCAGCGAGGCCGGGGGCCAGACCTGAGCCGCCCCCCTGGGCCCACTGCTGCCCCTGCTGGGCATGGGAACAGCACCCCCTCTGCAGGCAGCGCGGCCAGGCCCAGCACTCCTGCTGCCCACGGCAGTGCTGGGGTACTGAGGGGGCCTGCACAGGATGAAGCGGGAAGGAGAGAATCCCCTTCACTGCCCCCCAGCACCGTCCTTATTTATTACCCCTCCCCCCTTTACCCTAAATACAGACTTTGTACGTGGCAAGGGAGCTGCCCAAGCCCCCCCCCAGCACCCCAGGGGGCTGGCTCCCAGCTGGCTGAAGCAGGCCTGGGCCCTGATGGGGCTGGGGTGCGGTGCATGGGCTGGTTGTGCCTCCAGCTGGGGGGGCCACCAAGCACAGCCAGAGCGGAAGCCCCTCCAAGCTGGGGAGGCCACAAAGGGCCTTGGGGTGGCTTGGGGGTGACTGTGGGAACAAGCAGCTGTAGGCCAAGCTGGAGGGGCACCAGAAGAGCTGGGAGAGGTGGTCAGGCCTAGAACAGAGGCTGCCCTGCTGGGGCTGCCCCTCAGCCTTTCCCATAGAGGATCAGTCCGTAGCCCCGAGGGCTGGGGGGGGAGGTGCTCCCTCACCAGTGTGGTTCAGACCCACCCCGGCCCTGCCCTGGGATCAGCCCCCTCGGATGGCATGAGCCCCCATACCAAGCCAGCAGCCCAGCTCTTGAGGCCTTTTAATGACCACAGTCAAGTAGCACATGAGAAAACCACCCCAATGCAGCCAAGGAGGGATGCCCCACAGCAGGGGGTAGAGCAGGCCCAGGGCATGGCCCCCACGCCCCCCTCTGCTGGGAGAGGCAACACCCCATGCACCCTGCAGCGTAGGGCTGGGCCCCTGCCTGCCTCACCCCAGCCCTCCCTCTTCCCACACCCCCCCAGCCCAGCCCTGGGCTGGCCTGGCCCCATTCAACAGAGCTGTTCTGCCCCTGCTGTTGGTGGCAGAAGGGGAGGGGGAACCCTACAGCTGAGCTGACTCCTACCCTGGCCCCTTCCCCAGCTGTGAGCGCTGGGCAGAGGCTGCTCCAGGGTATCAGATGGTGTCTGATCTGGCCCCCCACAAGTGGGAGCGCCAGCTGGGGGACCTCCATCCCCCTATGCCCCAGCCAGGGCTCCTTCCAGCCAGCAGCCTGGCCCCTGCTTCTCTGGGTGGGGGAGGGGGGAGGCACGCTCAGCTCCCCCTCACAGATAAGGGGACCAGCTGCTGGATTGTAAGGGGGGCTGGGCCGTACCCTGCTTCCCCACACTTCTACCCCCTTTGGGGGAACACTGCCTCCCCCTGCCAGCCCAGCAAGGCTGCTCTCACCCTCTGCCCTCCCCCGCCTCCCACCTGGGGGAGCAGCACCCCCACAGCCAGAACAAGAGCACCCCAAGAAGCAGCACAGGCCTGGCCCCAGGAGAACCTGAGTGCCACCCCACCACCCCAGCCAGCTCCTGGCAGGGGAGGGGAACAGCCCCTCCAGTAACGCTGTGCACACGCACACACTCCCACCTCCAGTTCTCACACCAGCCAGCCAGGCCCCACACGCCCCTGAAAGCCCCGGGGCCAGGGCTCAGCACCGGGCTGGCCCAGCGCCACACCAGGAGGCAGTAAAAGCACCAGCGAAGGGGGGAGGGCTGCCCCCCACTTACATTTTTGGTTAAAAAAATAAAAGCGCTGTGGGGCTGGGAGCCCAGCCAGCCACTCCACCAGTCTGTACAGGCGGGAAAGCCCCACCGCGGGGGAGGGGAGGGGAGGGGCCAGGCAGGAGCCCCCCAGCTCCTCCCCAGCATCACAGTGGTCGGGGTCTGCAGCCCGCGGGGAGCTGCCTGCCTCACAGGACGTCCGCTCGCTTGTCCCGCACCCGGCTCCTGGCTTTCGTCCGGGCTTTGAAGGCAGCCGAGTTGTACAGGTGCTGGGGGGAGAGACGGGGCACCAGGCTGAGCCACCAGTGGGCCCCACGCCAGCTGGCTGGGCCAGGGGAGCCGGCTGGCAGCAACCACCTATTAACTCTCTGTCCCACCCCCCGGGCGCTGCCCGAGCCCCCTCCCAGCGGCAGAGAAGGCAGCAGCTGCCAGGGCCCAGCAGGGCTCCCCCACCCTCGCCGGGAGAGCTCAGCTCCTCCCCCGCAAGCCCGGAGGGGTCCAGGCCCAGCCCTGGCCTGGCCCTAGACCTGGGGACACGGCCCCTGCAGCTCCCTCGGTCCTGAGCCCTGATGCTCGGGGGAAGCTCTGCCCGAACAGGGGGAGGCCCCCTCCGCTCTCCCCAGCTCGGCAACATAAGCCATGGGAGGCACGGCCCCTGCAGCCCTCCCTCCCGCGGCTCCATGCCCCTGGCCCTGCCCATGCCCGGTGCCCCAGGCCCGGCCGGAGGCGCAGCCCCACCTACCTTCTCGAAGCGGGAGATCTTACTGGCTTTGAGCGCCACAGCGTCCAGCGCCAGCGGGGGCCCCAGGGCGAAGATCTCGCGCAGCAGCTCGTTGTTCTAGGGCGAGAAGAGCCGTCGCTGTGCCGGGCAGCCCAGCCCAGCCCAGCCCAGCCCAGCGCCCGGCCCCACCAGTACCTGCAGGTGGTGCCGGACCCCCGATCCCAGCAGCTCCTTGAAGGCGTGGTACACCCGCCGCCGCACCCAGCTGTCCACGTACATGCACTCCAGGCCAAACTTGATGCTCTCCGCGTGGCACTCGCCGTTCTGCGGGCAGGGGGGCGGCGTTATGCTCAGCCGGGCAGCCCAGGAGCCCTTCCGCCACCCGGCCCCAGGCCCCGGAAAAGGCAGCTCCCGCCAGAGCCCGTGTGCCCCCAGGCTCCCTGCTCAGGGCCTGCGCCGGCTGGCTGGTGCTTCGCCCCACGCCCTGCTTCTGGGGGAGGCGGCCGCCAGCCACTTGCTGTTCCAGAATCCCTGCCCACAGGCTGGCCCCAGCCGCCCCCCGGGGGCAGGACACCCTGGGCACTGCTGGACAGGCGTCCCCAGTGCCTGAGCCCTGTGCTGGGATGGGCTAAGAGCCACCTCAGCCCCTTCGCCCTGTCCGTAGAGTCCCCCCAGGAGCACCCCGCCCCCCGAGGTCCCAGCGCGGGGCCGGAGGGGACCTGCAGGAACAGGCCAAGAGCGCCGTATGCAGCCCGCAGCCCTGGGCGCGCCCGTGGGCACCTCGATGAAG
Source organism: Carettochelys insculpta (assembly GCF_033958435.1). Classification (NCBI taxonomy): domain Eukaryota; kingdom Metazoa; phylum Chordata; order Testudines; family Carettochelyidae; genus Carettochelys; species Carettochelys insculpta. The sequence continues at coordinate 1,762,767 of NC_134147.1, read as the reverse complement.
CGCAGCACGTCGCGGAAGATGGAGCGCTGCTTGCGCCTGTCCGTCTTGGCCCGGTACTTGTTGCTGTCGGTGGCCAGGGCCTTGAGCTTGGCGCACAGCAGGTCCGTGTCCGCGTAGAAGAACTCCTCCTGCCGGGAGAGCAGAGGCACTTGCTTGGAACCCACCTCGCAGCCCCGGGCAGGGGCCCTCGGCAGGCTGCTGGGGCACAGCCTCCCCCCGGCTCACGGCCAGCCTGCGGTGGGCAGCCAAGCCGGCCGAGCCCTACCTCCAGCTCGTGGGCCAGCTCGAAGAGCAGCGCCACCGTCTCGCCTGCCACAATCCGCAGGTTGACGTCCTCGCTGGACAGCAGCAGCGGCAGCTTGGGCAGGTGACTGCAGCAGGAGAGGGGGGAATCAAAGCAGAGCCAGCGCCAGTCACAGGGCAGCCGGCCTGCTCCCTGCTGCGCTCACGCCCAGCCCTGCAGTGCAGCACAGCCCTGCGCTCCTCCAGGCCGTGCTGCAGGGCCCAGGGCAGCTCCCGCCCTGCCCACCCCCAGCTGCCCGGCTCTGCCGGCCGGGGCACGCACTTGTCAAGGATCTGCCTGATCTGGGAGCTGGGGCAGATGGTGAGGAGCAGGGACCAGGACTGGAGGGCGCAGCAGTGCAGAGTCTGGAGGAGGGGGCTGTGATGGGCAGGAACGGAGCTGCCCTCTTCCAGGCAGGATGTGCCAAAGATGCCCTCCAAGCAGGCGAGGCAGGAGGCCAGGTCCTAGGGCAGGAGAGACAGGCGGTTAGACCGGCGCCCCAGCCTGTTCTCCAGAGCCGCCCCAGGTCAGTGGCACAGGCTGAACCCCCTCAGGGGCTGCGGGGCTCTCCAGGGCTCCACGCTGTCCTGCTCACGGGTGAAGCCCCAGCCCCAGCGACCGGCAGCAGCGGCAGGTGCCAGGGTGCGCAGAGGGGGGCCTGAGACTGCCCAAGCCCCGTGCAATTCCCTGGTCCCTCCCTGGGGTGGGGGGTCTGCCCCGGGGGACAGGAGCCCTCCAGCACGGCGCTCCTCTGGACAGCCGCTCTGGTAACAGCTGGAGGCTCCCCAGCACGGGGAGACCAGACAGCCCAGCCCAGCCCAGCCCCGCCCCGCCCCGCCCGGCCACAGGGGCACCCTCAGGTAGCGACTGGCCAAGGGGGCACTGCCCGGGCTGCCCCACACCAGCAGCAAGGGCACCTTCCGCTGGGGCAGAAATGCTGCACCGGGGCTGGCGGCGGACACACGTGCAGGGCTCACCCCCCCGCCTGGCCTTGGCGTTACCTCCACATCGGCAGCAGCCACGTAGCAGCACACCCCCAGGGCCGTGGCACACTAGAGAGCGAGAGGCGCGGGTTAGGGAAGGCAGCGCAGGCCCAGCCCCGTGCTGATTCCAGCCCCCTGGCACTGCCCAAGGGCGGGTCCCCCGCTGGGATCAGGCAGCGGCCGCTAGCCTGCGGCTGGACCCACAGCCCACACTCTGCTTGGGGGCCAGTGCCCGTTCGGCCCAAGCGCTGGCCAAGAGGGCGGCTGTCGGCGTGGCTGGGAGCCCGGTGCCCAGGGCGGGGGCGAGCTGCACTCCCAGTGGGGGCTGCCCAGCGGGAGGGAGAGGTCTCTGGACTCTGCAGCCCTGGGGCTGTCCCCTAGCCCATGCCCCCGGCAGGCTGGATGGGGGGGACCAGCCCCCCACTTCTCAGTGTTGCAGAGTTCCCCCACTCCTGAATGGTTTCACCCCAGGCTCCCGGAGCCAGCCCTGCTGGGGAGACCTCCGACAGCGGGGATGGAGGGGAGAGGGTGCCCGGCCCAGCCCCTCTTGACACCGTACTGAGCGCGGTCTCCTGGGGCCTGGCCCAGCCCACAGCCGCGTGACGAGAACCCAGCCCCAGCCTTGCTACAAGGGGAGAGCGACCCAGCTCAGTGCCGCGCCCGGGGACTCGCTACTCACGCTCTGGCGGGCGACGGGGCTGGCCGAGGAGTCGGTCAGGATGCCGATGAGGAGGGGCTTCAGGCTGCGGAACACCTCCTCGCCCTCGGGCCCCGAGCCCATCTGAAGGCACAGTAGTGTGAGAACGCTAGCAGCCAGGGACTGCTCGTCCCCTTTACCTGCAGGGCAGAAGAGCTGCCATCAGCCTCCAGGTCTGCCTCCACCTGGCACCCGCAGCCCCAAGGCTCAGGCGTGAGGGGCGCCCGCTGGAGGGGGGCGCTGGCCGACACAGGCAGAGCAGAGTGGTACTCAGCTCCTTCGACCCGCCCCTTCAACGCTCCCCGGGCCTTTCTGCCCACCCTGTGCTGAGGGCAGGAGACGCCCGAGACGGCGGGTTTCGTGCTCAGGGGCCGGGTGTGCAGGGAAGGCAGGAGCCAGGCCGGGCCAGGGCAGCCATACCTTTCTTCAGGCACTTCTCCAAGGAGTCGGTGAGTGTGAGCCTGCGTTCCAGCAGGAAGTCGTAGAGCGTCTTGGAGGAGAATGCCAGCCGCAGGCTCTCCAGGGCCGCCTGACGGGTCTTGGTGCTGGAAGAGAGACCTGTGCTAGACAGGGCGGGGAGCTGGGGACCTGGACGGGGCCACCCATCACCTCCAGCAGCCTCCTTGTAGGCAGGCCAGCCAGGGGGTGTGGATGTGTGCCGGGGGGACGGGACGAGGCTCTTTCCAGCCAGCTGAGCACACTGGCACCTGCTAAGGGCACAGGGACCCCAGCGCCCCGGCGAGCAGGGAGTCAGATCCCAGCCGAGCTGCAGCTGCCCCCGAGGAAGGGCTGGGGCCGGCACCGCCCGTCCCCTCTCACCTCTTGTCCGACACATGGTCAATGCACTCCTTCAGCTTGTCTTCCTCCGCCTCCTGCTGCGCCTGCTCGTCAACAGCTTCGCTCCCTGCAACCGCAGCCAGCGTCACTCGCCGGGCGCCCAGAGCGGGTCCTCCTCCCCCGCGGGGTCCAGCCTCCGGACGGAGGAACACCCGGGTCGCCTGCCCCCTCCCGCCCCCGCCGTGCCCTCACCAGTGCCCTCCTCGGCCACGCTGGTGCTCTCGCTGGCGCTGCTGTAGTGACTGAGCACCTCGCTGGCGGTCTCGTCGTCGCTGGCTGGGGACTCGGCCTTGGCGCTGCTCCGAGCTCCTGGGGAGCCATAAGGGGAGGGGAGACGGGTTAGGTCGACCGGAGCCCCAAACTCTGCTCCTGGAGAGCCCCGCCGGGCCCCAGCACCTGCCCCGCCCACCCCGGCACTGAGCCAGCCGGCCGGTTGTGCGGCTCAGCGTGCGAAGGCAGGCACTGCACCACGCACGCTTGCAAAGGCAGACCTGGTCCCCCCAGCCCCAGCCGCCGCCCGTTAAGTCCCACTCACGAGTCACCCAGCTGCAGCTGCCGGCCCTGCCAGGCAGGGAGCTTGGCCCACGTCTGCGGAGCACCTCGCCTCCCAATGCCCTGCGCAGGGGCCGCCCGTCCATAGCCGGCTGTGCCGTGCCCTGGCTAGGTCCCTACCGGCGCCGGGTTCCGCCACCCACCCACACGCCTCGCTGCTCTTGCCACAGGTGCGGAGGGGAACGGGAATATTCGCTCCCACTATCAGCTCTGCAAACGCGGAACCCGTGAGTGTCTCCGCTGATAGCCAGGGTGGGGACTGGCATGAACAGCCCCACTGATAAGGGAGAGACCTGGAGGCTCTGCTGCTCGGCCCCACGTGGGAAGGGGAGAGGCACAGGCCGAGAGGGGAGAGACTAGGCAGGCAGGACTGGCCACAAAGCAGCTCCGGCTGTGGCCATTAAGAGTACAGCCCATCCCAGCCTTCCCCAGACGGCCCAGCTTCCCCCTCCGGGGAGCGCCAGGCGCACCCACTTCCCACACGAGCTGGCGTATGAGTAACCAGCAGTGCCCACTGACAGCCGACAGGCTCAGGAATGGCCAAGCGACCCAGGGCGGCCTTGGCCCGCGTGCCCAGCGCCAATGGAGCCAGCTGCAGGCCGGGGACGCCCCCGGGCTCCCTCACTGCCTGCGCAGCAGAGTCCCACGGCTGCCAGGGATTTGGATGCGTCCCCCAGAGGGGTGGGCTGGGCTGGGCAGGGCAGGGCGGGGTGCACCTGGCCCTGAGGAGCGAGACGGCCCGAGCAGCGCCTCGGGGACGCAGGGACAGGGAGCCAGCAGCTGCCTGCGGACAGGCGCCTGCGTCAGCGCACGGAGCCCCCGTCCGAGTCAGTGCCGGCGCCCGAGGGAGCGGAGAGGGTGCAGGCTCTGCAGGTCACAAGGGCACGGCTGCTCCAGAGGCTCCACCACAGGGGCCCTCCAAGCCCAGCCCAGCGCCCACTGAACGAGCCTTGGTACCCGCCAGGGGGCCCGGATCCAGCCCCTCCCGACGGCCCCGGCCCCTCCCCGCGTGCGAGGAAGGGGCACTGCTCACACGGGGGACGGGACAAAGCAGACACAACCCCGGGGCAGCGGGGCGCACGCCTGCCGGGGCTTGGCAGCCCAGAGGGCAGGCAGAGAACACTGCCCGGCGGGTCGGAGCCCAGCAGGGGGGTCCCCGGGAGAGGCGGCGCTCTGCCTGCACCAGAGGGGAGCGAGCAGGAGCCCAGCCGCAGAACTGCCGGGACGGCCCAGGACGTGCGCAGGCTGCAGGCACCTCCCCGCCCGGCCAGAGGCACGCGGGCCTTGGGGATGCAGCCGGGGGAAGCGGAGCCCTCCCCTTACACGACCCCAGCGGAGAGAGAGACAAGCTCTGCGGGAAGAGAGCCAAGGCCACGGCTGCTCTCACCAGAACAAAACCGCAGGCCGTTGAGCGACGGTAACAACCCAGCCGGCGGCTGCGGCCAGAGAGGTTGGCAGGGCAGGGGGTGCTGCGTCGGGGAGGGGGGGGAGCAGGGCTGAGGCAGGAGGCGAAGGGGGACAACCTTGGGGGGTTATTTTTAACTCCTTGTGCCGCAGCAGGAGGCTGCCCCAGCAGGCAGGGGGTGCAATGGGCCCTCCGCCTCCTCCCAGCAAGCCGAGCGCCCAGGCCACGCTGCTGCAGGGCAGGGCCGAGCCGAGCCGGCCTCCTCACACTGTGCACGCAGCCAGCCTCCCTGGAACCCGCCAGCAGCAGGCGGGGGCTTCGGAAGCAGCGTCAGCAGGTCCCTCAAAGCGCATGTGGGGTCAGGGGCGGGGGACAAAAACTGTCCCGAGCCCCCAGGACGCGCAGCGGGAGGGGCACCCAAACAGCCCACTGCCCAGAGCGCCTGAGCCAACGCCCCTCCCCACCAGCTGCCGGCATGCTTAAGAGCCCGCAAGTCGCCCCCACACGGACCCCAAGCAGCACTCCAGGGAGCGCTGTGCCACCGAAGGCTGCACCCCGACACCCGGCAAGGCTCCCCTCACGTCTCAGCACCGAGCTCACGCTTCCCAAGGGGGCAGGAAGAGACGCCCCTGCGCGCCCCCGCCTTTCCACCACAGCCAGGCCCACACATACGGGCCCCGCGGCTACCAAGAGATTTGCACTGACAGCCGCGGCAGGACAGCCCAGTAAACGGCCTCAAGGCTAGGTGCAGCTGCCCCAGCCGGTCTGAGAAGAGCCCGCTCTTAGCAGAACAGGCTGAGGGCACCCAGCCATGGATTTCTGTGACATCAGCAGCTGGCTCTCACCCTGCACCTCATCTGCATTGGCCTCTGGCTAACAAGGACCCAGACAGCCGTGGGTAAGGGCTGCGTCACACAGCGAACATAAAAACCAGCTCTCCTGCTGTCCAACTCAGGTGCCTGGACTGGTTGCTTGGGAACCTGCACGGGAGGCAGTTTGATCCGCGTTAATCAGACCTGCCAGGTGATCCTACGACGCCCAGGACATCACACAGGGAACAGGTGTTTGCACAGCAATAGCTTCCAAGCCCGGCAGCCAACAGAGTCTGGCACAGCTGCAGCTGGGTGTATTTGGAGTGCTGTGAACAGCCGCAGGGTGAACGTGCAGCCATCCAGCGCCCTGCTGAAGACACACGCTGGGTACGCCTTTCCGCCAGCTGCGAGGAATGGAAAGCGCCAGGCCAGGTCCGGGACACCGCAGAGCACAAGCTGCAAAATTCAGCCCACTGAGCAAAGAAGTTGTTCCTCTTGGAATAACCTCCCCGAGGGATCCCCCATAACGGCAGCTGTCGGGTGGTCGGCGAGGAACAGAACCGGGGCTAACAATGCACCCCCTGCAAGCGCCGAACAGCAGGCAGGCAGTGACCGCTTTTGCAATTGCTCCGAAGATTTCACTCTGTAAGCGAGCGCTGTTCCAACTGAATTTTACAGCTATTGTGGAAAAATACCCTTAGGTAAGGCTGCTCCCTCCTCTGGGCTGCACAGCACGCCTGGTCTTCCAGCCGCCAAGCTGCCTGAGGCAGAAGCAGAGCACATGGCTGGTACTTCACTAGCAGCAAAGAAGGGGACATGGAAATGAGCCGGAGGACCTGATTTCAGGAGATGCTTGCACAGAAACAGTGGAACCAGTGGGGCTTCCAAGTGCCACAGCTTTGTGTCGCCACCGGGACAGACAAATTCTCACCTGACGGACTTTCCTGCTTGCACCCAGGTATTGGGGTACCAGATGACTCGAGTACTTAGCAAGTGCCGGCCAGGTAACTGGCTGGCAGAACGCACCCTACTTGAAGCGTTCTTACACATTAGGAGGCGACTGGGGGACAAGACCCAGGGTGAACAGGAAGTAACATGGGGAGGCGCTGCGGGAAGGAGGTCGCCACAGCAGATTTAAAATGACTCAACTCAAAAGGTCACATTCCTTTGAAGCGTTTTGTTCAACCTGTTCTGCAGTTCCAAACACACACTTGATGCGGAGAGGCTGCTTGTGTTACTGCAGCGCCTAGCGCAATGGGCCACCGTCCACAGCCGGCCTCCAGATGAAGTGAGAGAGAACAAATCCTCTCTTCACCCCAGCGTGCGCGGCACATCTGCCAGCAGCGGCTGGTGGCTGGCTCCCCACGAGGAGTTCCTCCCCTCCTGGAAAGCTCTTTGGACACAAGCAGCAAGCAAGGCACATTAACCCTTCGGTTTCGGGAGAGGCAGGAAATCCAGGGCAGCGCAGGCATTGCTAGCCGGATGTTAATTTAGTGCATTCCAGCAACTCAGGGTAGTCCTTGAAACGTTCTACAATGCTGCTAAAGATGGAACAGCCTCCTGGTTTCCATGGCTTCAGATGCACCATGCCAGAGCCCCTTGGAGTCCGACATACTCCGGACCACCTCTACTGAATCCCAAACTTCCACGGTGTCATTTCTTCCCACCTGTGCAGAAATCTTCCCCCCGCCCCCCCCCAGCTTTGGAAGTGGGGAGCCCACGGGACCTGCCTTCGCTTACTTCAGTTTTCCCCCTTACTGTTCAGCTTCAGAATTAGATTTGGTTCCCAACCCCAAACCCGAGGGCTTTGCTTTGGCAGAACCAATGTACCTAGTATGAGATGTAGCACGCCAACCTACCCCTCCGGGGGCTTGGACTACTGCAGAAGGTGCATGCCGGAACCCGCGCTCTTCAAAGCAACACTGAAGGTGCCGTTGAGCTGCCTGGATTTAGCAGGGATACCCCCTGCCCCCAACTGCACCTTAAAAATCCAAGCAGCTTTATTTCACCGTTGGCTTTACAACTTTAGTGCTCCGTCAGCACATGAGCACCCTCCCGTGCACTTAACCATTGCAAACAGCCTCCCTGACCAAGCACAACCACAGGGGGATGTTTGATGCACAGAGCAACAGAACCGCACGGATCTGGGAGGCGACGAGCACCTGCTGTTCCTATTCCCAGGAATGGGGGGGCAGGATTTTCAGTCACCCGCAGCAAGAGGCGGGGTGGACGGAGCGCGCACCACAGACGTGCGTTCAAGTCGCTGCTCCGCCACGGGCTCCCTGAGGCAGCCACTGGCCACGTCTCCGCTACAGCACTAGGCAAGTCACGCAGATCGCAGGCACGGAAGGGCTTCCCCGGGGGTCAGTCCGGCTCCCAGAGCCACAGCAGTCAGGGGGACGGAAGCCCTCTTCTGCCAGCCTCGCCGTGTCTACGGGGGACGGGGGTTAGGCTGCCATTGCTGCGTCCCCCTCGGGCACGGGGCTCTTCCAACCCCACATGCCACAGCTAGACCAACCTGCTTCAAGCCCACCCCAGCCCAGTCTCTGCATGGAGGACAACAGCCTGTCACTGCGGAAGACCCTGGACGCACCGGGCACCGACCGGTGCTCTACAAACATAGGACCCGACACGTGCGCCCCACGCCCCTCCCCGCTGAACCCAAACCGAGACCCCCAGCTGGGCGCGGGCAGCCGTGCCTGGAAGGCACCCAGCGCTGCGGGGAAAGGCCAGGGCACGGCTAGCAGCGCCTGAGCCCGTCCCACCGGTCTGTCCCAGGCGCGCTCGGTGGGTGCAAGGCTCTGACCGACCGCAGCCAGGTGGGCACAGCTGCCCCCGGGGGAGCCGGTGCCAGGCACGTCCGCCCCCGCCCCCGCAACCAGCCCGGCCCGACGCCACACGGGGGTCAGTGCGGCAGATCCCCTGCAAGGCAACCCCAGCGGCCAGCAGGGCAGCCCGCCGCCCCAGCCATGGGGCACCCCCCGGCCCGGCGCTCCCCCATTGCACCCCATCTTCGGGGCACCCCCCTCCCTAGCCCGGGGCACCCACCCCCATTGCACCATCTTCAGGGGGCCCCCGCCCCGGGGCACCCGCGCTGCCCCCCGGCCCCGGGGCACCCGCGCTGCACCCGCCGCCCCCGGCCCCGGCCCCGGCCCCCCGGGGGGACTCACCGCGGCCGCCCCTGCGGGCCCCGTGCGCGCGGCGGGAGCGGGGCATGGCGGCGGGGCCGTGCCGGGCCGTGGCGGGGGCGCGCTCAGGGGGCGGGGCCGGGCCGGGGCCGGGCGCGCGCGGCGGGCTGGGGGCGGCGGCGGCCGGGCGCTGCCTGCGGGGGGAACCACGCGGCGGCCGCCGGCGCCACCATCTTCCCTGGCGCGTCACCGCCGCGCTGCCCCCTGGGAGCCGCAGTCCGCGCGGGGCGGGGCCGCCGCCCGCCGCGCGTTGTGACGGGCGCGCGCGGGACTACGCGGCCCATGAGGCCCCGCGCCGGGGCCCGGGGACTACAACTCCCAGCAGGCCGCGCGCGCTCAGGGCCCGGGGGAGGGGCCGGTAACCCTTGCGCTGCCGGGCCGCAACCCCGGCGTCCGGCACAGCGGGGCCCCAGCTGGGGGCTCGCCCCGCCAGCAGCGCCGGTCCCGGGCGGGGGCCGCTGCAGGGCTGCGAGGCGGGAGCACGTGGGGGACCTGGCCGGGCGGCTCACCGCCTGCGAGCGGCCCCTGCAGCGCTCCCCTTGCTGCTCGGCCCGCCCGAGCGGCCGCAGCCCGAGGACCCCCGCGGCCGCCCCGTGCGGGAACAGCCGGGCCAGGTGCGAAGGGCCCCGGCGCTGTCCTCTGCGGGGCTGAGCTGCGTGTCCGGCGGGGTGGGGCTCCCCCGGGAGCTCCTCAGCTCCCAGGGGCCTGACTCCGCGTCCGCCCTGCTCCGGTGCTGCGGGGCCTCGGGGCGTCGCTCCCGGCCCGACGGGCTGGTGGGAAGGGTCCCTGGGACACTGCCGCGGATGCCGGAGGCCTTTATGCACCTGCGTCCTCCTGCTCTTTGCACCCGGGCAGGCGCCCCAAGGGCCCGTCAGCTCCCACCCGACTGAGCCGAGGTGCAGAAGGGGAGGAGACCCCGGGCTTGCTGAGAGTGTTACGGGGGGGGCTTCCCCAGAGGGAGAGTGGGGGGTGGAGGAGGTCCTGGCTTTCGGGGGAAGGGTTGCTGAGCTCGGGCCCGGCCGGGGAGGCCCAGGGCAGCGCCCCGGCGAAGAGCGGGGCTGGTACAACCGCAGAGGGTGGAAATGCACCGGCACCTCCAAGTCGTCCAGCAGCCAGACAAGGTGGAGCGGCTGCTGCAGGACACCCCCGCGGCAGGGCCGGGCACGGGGGAGCACCGACGTCACAGCCCACGCAGCTGCCGGTGGGGGGTGAACTTCTCCAGGTCGCGGGCTGAGGGACCCCACTTCAGCTCGGTCCGGAAGGGAGGAGAGGAGGTGTGCTGGGGTTCAGGGGACCCCAAGCTCTGCCCCCCGCAGCCAGCAGTGACTCACTCAGGGCGTTTATTAGACACGGCGCAGCACAGAGGTGTCAGTGCAGCCGGCAGAGACAGTCGTTCCAACCCGTCCTGGGAGAGGAGTCCGAGGGGTGCCCCAGCTGGGTCTAGCCCCCCCTCAGCGCAGCCTGGCTGCCTTCCCCCTCTCCCCAGCTTCCAACCTCCCCGCTGGGCTCCTCCCTGCTCTGTGCCGGGGACAGAGGTGTCACCTGCCTGCTCAGGTTACAGACAGCTGGGTATCATCCCCAGCTGGTGGGAGCTGCTTGGGTCTCACGCATCCCTCACTCCATCACGGCTGGCCTGAGCCCATAACTGGGGAAGCCGCACCCCCAGGCGTGTGGAGATGCAGCACCCCGCCTCGCCAGCGCGGAGACAAGGGGTGTGTAACGGCAGGGAGGGAAGCACTCTCGAATTCAGAACCCATGAGTACAGCCCCTCCCTGCTGAACACAGCCCACGCCCCCCAGGGCATCTGGCCCCACATAAGGGAGACAAAAGCAGTCCAGGAGCACTTTAAAGACTAACAAACTAATTTATTAGGTGATGAGCTTTCGTGGGACAGACCCACTTCTTCACACCACAGCCAGACCAGAACAGACTCAGTATTTAAGGCACAGAGAACCAAAAACAGTCAGCAAGGAGGACAAATCAGAAAACAATTATCAAGGTGAGCAAATCAGACAGCGGAGGGGCAAGAATTAGATTAAGCCAAGTGTACCAAAGAGCCCCTATAATGACCCAGAAAATTCCCATCCAGGTTCAAACCACGTGTTAATGTGTCGAATTTGGATATAAAAGAGAGTTCAGCAGCCTCTCTTTCCAGAGTGTTGTGAAAATTCCTCTTCAGTAAGACTCAAACTTTCAGGTCATTAACAGAAATTGCCCACTCCATTAAAGTGCTGGCTGACCGGTTTGTGGATCAGGAGTGTTTTTATGTCTGTTCTGTGCCCATTGACTCTTTGTCTAAGGGAGTTAGAAGTCTGTCCAATATACAAAGCATCTGGGCATTGTTGGCGCATGATGGCATATATGATGTTAGTTGAGGAACATGAGAATGTGCCCGTGATTCTGTGACTAACCTGGTTAGTATCTCCAGAATAGATATGTGGACAAAGCTGGCAGCGGGCTTTGTTGCAAGGAAAAGTCCCAGGACTCGTGTTCCTGCGGTATAGACTGTGGTTGTGGGTGAGAATCCTCATAAGGTTGGGAGGTTGTCTGTCGGACAGAACAGGCCTGTCACCTAGGGCCTTCTGGCGTGTGGCGTCCTGGTCAAGGATAGGATGTAGGTCTTTAATAATCCGTTGCAGTGGTTTGAGTTGGGGGCTGTCGGTGATGACCAGTGGTGTTCTGTTCTTGGCTTTTTTGGGCCTATCTTGGAGTAGCTGGTCTCTGGGTATTCGTCTGGCCCTGTCGATTTGTTTTTTTATTTCTCCTGGTGGGTAATTCAGGTTTATGAATATTTGGTAAAGATCTTGTAGTTTTCAGTCTCTGTCAGTAGGATCAGAGCAAATGCGAGTGTACCTAAGGGCTTGACTATAAACAATGGATCTAATTATGTGTGCAGGATGGAAGCTAGAAAGGTGTAGGTAAGTATTGTGATCAGTAGGTTTTCGGTACAGTGTGGTACCGATCAGGCCATCCTTGATTAGTACTGTGGTTTCCAGGAAATGTATCTCTTGCGTGGAGTAACTGAGGCATAAGTTGATGGTGGGGTGTAGATTGTTAAAGTCTCTGTGGAATTCTTCTACAGTCTCTGTACCATGGGTCCAAATCATAAAGATGTCATCAATGTATCTTAAGTAGAGGAGGGTAATAGGGGACGAGAGCTGAGGAATCGTTGTTCCAGGTCAGCCATAAATATATTAGCATATTGTGGGGCCATGCAGGTGCCCACAGCAGTTCTACTAATCTGGAGGTATTAATTGTCCCCCCATCGGAAATAATTCTGGGTGAGAACAAAGTTACAGAGGTCGGACACCAGATTGGCTGTGGGAGACAGTGACACAACAGAGGGGCAGGGATGGGGGGAGTAGAACAATGGGTCTAATGCATAATGTCTGGCCGGTGCCCAGCACCCAGCGTGGAATCGGTGGCCGTGTCCCCCAAGAGGGGCCGGGCCGGGCTGTGGGGGGCCTGGCTCCCAGGGGATGTGGGGGGCCGGGCCGGGCTGTGGGGGGCCTGGCTCCCAGGGGATGTGGGGCCAGCCAGCACGACGTTGCTAAGCTTTGAAAAGTCTCGCAAAGGCTCTAGGAAGCAGCGTCTCCAGCTGGGGGCTGCTCTCCCTGGGACACAGCAGACTCCGGCCCGTGGAGGTCCCCGCAGCCCAGAGAGCGTCTCACCCTCCCCGGAGGCGCAGAAGCAGTAGGACCGTGCTCTTGTTCCGGAGCCTGTAATGGTCGAGCGTGTGGTCATCTTGCAGCTCGCGGTCACTGAAAGTCAGGCGCTGTTCGCTGGCGGAGATACCCAGGCGAGCCTCCGTCTTCTTCTTCAAGGCCAGCACGGTGTCGCTGGCGCGGACGACGTACAGGGTGGTTCTGCTGTTGGGATCCTTCACGAAGATCTCCAGCTCCGAGGGCTCGGTTAGCAGCAGCTGCAGCCTGGTGTCGTAGAAGATGCCATACGAAGCCAGCGTGTTGTCGTCCAGCAGCCTCTGGCTGCCCAGGCCAGGCTCCTGCAGGGCCAGGCGTTGCCTGTAGGGAGAGATGCCCCAGGCGCCCTCGAGCGCCTCCTTCACCTCCCAGATGGTGGTGCTGGGGCTCACCTCCAGGGTCAGGCTGCGGCCTGAGAGCAGCGTCACCGTCACCTGCACGGGTCTGGCCGGCTGGAAGAGAGACGGGAGAAGCTGGGGCCGGGACTGCATCAGGAAACGTTCCCACAGTGCTGGGGGAGGAGGCTCGCCTGGGTATCCCCCCCAGCTACCCAACCCCAGCCTCTCCAAACGGGGGAACAGGGCGAGGGGAAGCTCCCAGCGACTCCCAGCAGAGGGTGCCTGGGGGGAACGGGAGCCCTGGGCTGCTCCATGCGATGACCAGCAGCCCTGCGCGGGCGGCATCCATACCTGCACGTCCCAGCAGGCCACGAGGTCGTGGCTGTTCTTGCAGCACAGCTGCTGCTGGCAGAAGGCGGCTTCTCTCGCCAGCAGGGCCCAGTCCTTTCGCTGCCCCAGGACTCCCGTGGGGTCGGCTGGATCCAGGATCACGGGGCTGCGAACACACACCAGGCTGGCTCTGTCAATGGCCCCACGGGCAGCTCCTGGCCCATGTGGCCAGGAGCTCTGTGCTCTGCCCCAGCCTGCTCCCTGTCCCACCAAACCAGACCCTGCCCTGTGCCCAGGCTGCTGACACAGTCACTGGCCTGTGGCTCACGGTCCCTGTCCCGGCACGCAGAGGGGAGCTGCAGGAGGGAGGATCAGGCCTGGGCCGTGGGTGCTGCAGCCCCAGGGGCTCTGGGCGGGAGCGAGCGTGGACCAGGGTCGCCTCCTGGAGGAGGAGCTGTCCGGCCAGCTGAGCGGCTGGAGACAGCTGCTGTCCTAGTCCGTGTGCTCCTGCTGGCTCAGGGGTATCACAGGGTGCCACACGCACTCATTCAGGAGCCCTCAAGCCATCAGTGCCGTTCCCACCCTGCCTATGGGGAAACTGAGGCACCGGGAGTGGTGGCAGAGCAGGGCACGTTCGGGGAGGTGCTGGCCGTGGGGGCACAGGGCTCAGACACGCTCAGGGCTGCGGGCTCTGCCGGCCGCAGTGCTAGGCTGGCACTGAGTGGCACCGAAGGGGCAGCAGGGCTGAGCTGCCGTTTCTCTGCTCCTGCATCCCCAGCGCTGGCGGAGCCCCCGGCCCCCCCCCCGGAAGGAAGCGGGTGCGATGGAGCCACGTGGGCAGGAGCAGGGGCTCACCGTGGTCCCCGCAGCAGCTTTTTGACGTGGGCCCCTGTCACCGGGGACTGGAGATCGTAGAACTCGGTCCAGTAGATGCAGAGCTCGCGGAAGCGGCCCAGCAGCCCCAGCACCGTGCAGAACCCCTCAGCTGTGCTGAACTTCTCCGCGGCCCTGGTGCCGCTCTCCCAGGCATAGATGGTCAGCAGCTCCAGGGCGTACTTGGGGGGCAAGTCCGAGGCCCGCTGGGAAAGCTGGGAAAGAGACGGGGGAGCCGGCTTGAGACGTGGGCTGGGGGAAGGTGAACCAAGGTGACATATGCCAGCTAGAGAGTGAGCGGGTGTGCACATGGAATCCCAACTGCAGTGTTGTGTGTCAAGGCCCTATACTGCTCACGCTAGTAGGGATTCTCCTTTAGCTCAGGTGGCAGAGGTCAGTGCTTCTGAAGCAGCTGGGGAGGAGGCACACCCCCCCGCTCCAGGGGCCCAGAACTGCGCTGCTGTGATGGCTCTGTGCTGCGGATGGTGGGCAGAGGTGGCTCCACCCTGCACTGGTTAGCCCTTAACTGGAGTCCTGTGGCACCCAGAACTGGCCACGTTGCCGGACAGACGTGGACAATCTGGAGAAAGGCCAGAGAAGAGCAACAGACCTGGTTAAAGGTCTAGGACCAGTGAGGGACGACTGAAAGAACTGGGCTGGGTAGTTTGGAAGAGAGACGACTGAGAGGGGACATCGCAGCTTTCAAATACCGAAAGGGCATTACAAGGAGGAGGGAGAAAAAATTGTTGCTCTGGGCCTCTGAGGACAGGACAAGGAGCAACGGGCTTAAACTGCAGCCAGGGAGGTTTAGGTTGGACGTCGGGAAAAAGTTCCCAGCTGTCACGGTGGTTGGACACTGGAATAAATTGCTCGGGGAGGCTGTGGAATCTCCATCGCTGGAGACATTTAAGAGCCGGTTGGACAAACAGCATAAATGATGCCTGGCCCTGCCATAAGAGCAGGGGGCTGGACTCCATGACCTCTTGAGGTCCCTTCCCGTTGCAGTGTTCTAGGAGTCTAGAAGAGCAGGCCGGACAGCAGGGTGTTAGGAAAGCCCAGCGAAGCCGAGACAGCCTCCGTCTCCTGCCGGCCAAGCTCTGGGGAGCAGCGAGCTACCTGAGGGGGCTAAGGTACCAGCCAGGAGAGCTGGTGGGCGGGGAGGAGGGGCAGGGCAGAGCAGGGCAGGGCCCCTCACCTCTTTGTACCAGTGCTTGACCAGTCGCAGCAGGTTCTTGAGCTTGGCTGGACGACACTTCACGAAGTTCCTCTGCAGCTCGGTGAAGGAGGTGCAGAACTCCCCTGGCTCAGCACCGACCCGAATCAGATCCTCATAGATGCTGGGGGAGGGTTTGCTGCCTTTGATCACGTGCCCTGCGGGGGGGAAGAATGGGGAAGGGCACAGGGGATCAGCTTGGGTTTCCTGCCCCAGTGGATGCCAGGGACATAGTGCGCCTGGCGGGAGCCCCCGAACTGGCCAGGCCGCAGGAGGTGGGGCTGCAGGGCAGGGCTACAGTCCCTACCTAAGGCATCGTAGGCCGGCAGCACGTCCAGGTCGATGGATTCCCGACTCTGCTTGGACTGGAGAGTGATGGAGAGCGCCCGCGGGCTGGCACCTTTCTTCTTCTTCGGCTCAGAGATCTCCACCTCAATGCGGTAGGCAATGCTCTGCCGGCACCCAGTCAGCGCCTGCTCAATGGTGGCCAGCACCGCCGCGCGCTTCGCAGCCTGGTCCTCGTAGCTGGAGAAGCAGTCGAGGAAAAGGACCAGATCCGCGTCTGAGTTGTTCTTCAAGGCCGTGCCCTTTCCTGCTGAGCCACCCTGCCATGGGAGAGAACCGCCTGCTCAATGCACTGCCCTGTTATGCCCCCCAGGGGGCCAAGCTGCATGGGGCCAGTACCCTGGGACCCACTCAGAGGGGGACCCCGGCACCAGCCCACTGTGCTGTGAATGCTAGTGGAAATGGGCTAGCTCACCAAGTCGAAACAGGTAAAGAAAACTTTACAAATGTCTTGGAGAAGTGAGATGTCTGCAAGTCACCAGGGCCTGAGGAAATGCGTCCTAGAATAGTGAAGGAGCTGATAGAGGAGGTAGCCAAGCCATTAGCTGGGATCTCTGAAAAGTCCTGGAAGTCAGGGGAGATTCCAGACGACTGGGAAAGGACAAAGCTAGTGGCCATCAGTGAAAAAGGAAATGAGGAGAACCCAGGGAACTACAGACCAGTCAGCTTAACTTCTGTCCCAGGAAAGATAATGGAGCCAGTAATTAAGAAATCCATCTGCAAAGATTAGGCGGTAAGTAACAGCAGGGATTCGTCAAGAATAGATCACATCAAACCAAACCAAGAGCTCTCTGTGCTGCGGTAACAAGCATGGTGGATTGGGGGAAGCGGTAGATGTGCTATACCAGGCCTTTAGTAAAGCATTTGATACGGCATCACAGGCCCTTCTTATCAGGGAACTAGGGGACTGCAGCCTACATGGGGCTGCTCTCAGGTGGGCGCATGAGTGGTTGGCTAACCCTTCCCAGAGAACAGTTACTGGTCCGTGGCCAGGCTGGAAGGGAATAACGAGCGGGGCTCTAGTTAGGCTGTAACCATGGTAGATATTAGTCACCGTGACAGGTATGAGCAACCGATTGAGCTGGAAAAGGTGGGTGTGCCATAGCATTGCCCCGCTGAAGCGTGCCGTGGTACTGAACAGGTCAGGAACCCTGGCCATCGAGAGCACGCTTGCCAGGTTTGCTGAGGAAACCAAGCTGGGAGGGTTGCAGGTGCTTTGGAGGCCAGGACAGAAACACTTGCTGGGAGGCTGTGGGCGTTCTGCTAATCAACTGGGCCGCAGCTGAATCTCTCCCGGGCAGCCGATCACGTGCTCAGCGTACAGGAAATGCTGCTTGCAATCTCAGTAAGGCTCTGCTGTACAATTTTTTTTAGATGGCACAGGTGGGTCTGGGGGAGGTTTTGCAACTGTCCCGTCCTGTTACTGGTAAAAGGGCGTGCTGAGTTCAGAGGAGTGACCCAGCAGGGGGACGGCTGAGAGCCCTGGGTCAGAGAAGCCAAAAAATCACACCCCACCTAATACAGCTGGATAAAAGGAAACAACGAAAGCAGCTGAAAGGCCTGGTTGGGGCTGTAGGGGCAGTGGTTACCCTCTGGCCCCCACAAGGAGGCCGTGAGCTCCTTAGCCCTCTCCCCTGGAGAGCGACGTGGTTTTGACAGGAGGGAATTGCACCTAACCCTCATGTTTCAGAGCACAGCCTGACCACTCGCCGCCGGTGGTCAGGAGGCAACGTCCCCTCTCAGGAAATGATTCTCTCACTGTCCACAAGGTGGAGGGGGGTCGCTTGTGCCTTCTTCTGAGGGACCGGTTACTAGCCCAAATCGCTCGATCACACACAGCAGATCCTGCCTGTCCCCCCAGCAACTGGGCCACCAGGTGGATTTGGGGTAAGGCCCCTGCTTGGCCCATCCAGCTGGTGATCACAGTAGCTGCCCCCAGGCTTTGGCCCACACCGCCCGCAAGCAGTCCAGCCAAGCGGCTGGTCCAGCCCCGACTCACCTTCACCGTCTTCAGCACCTTGATGTCGTCAAAGCACCGCACCTTCAGGAACTCGCAGATCCGCTGGACTGCGTCCTTCACCTGGCGCGTGAATTCCTCGCTGGGCTGCAGGTGCAGCATGACCCATTCATCCAGCGAGCCGGCGGGCACCTGGAACAGCTCCATCCCTGCAGCTTGGCTCCCCATCGCTGCCTGCCGCCGCTGCCGCTGCTGCTGCTTTTAAGCACCGGCTCTGCGCAGCCCCTCCCCTGTGGATGGCGTCAGGCTGAGCTTGTTAAGGTGGCCTGGGCTGCAGGACTGGAACCGGCCCTGGACACCTGCTGGGTTGGGGCCAGGAGTGAAGCCTGGGGCTGGCCCATCCCCGGCTGCTGGGATTCCTCAGCGGTGGCGCCTGCCCTGGGCCGTGCTGGGGGGCACCGTCCCTGCCAGCCCTGACCCAAGTGTCTGCCTCCCCCGCCCTGCCTGAGAGTGACACTGGCCGGGGGGCTCCCAGGAGAGGGGCTGGGGCCCAGGGACCCTCTCAGCTGCCCCAGCAGGACAGGGAGCAGCTCAGCTGGGGGCTGGTGGGTTTAGCAGCCCCGGCTCTCTTAAACGCAAGCCCTGCGAGCAGCGCTGGGCTGGGGCTAGTTGGGGCAGGGCCCTGGCCCGTGCCCACCACCAGGCGGACGCGAGGCGCTCAGTAGGCCAGCCTGGTCCCGGCCCCTAGGACTCAGAGACCCACTGGGTGGGTCTGGGTGTGGGAGGTGAACCCCCAGGTCCCGAGTGTGGTTCCTGTCACGCTGCCCTGGCCTGGGCGCCTCTGCCCTGAGCAGTGGTGGGGACCTGGAGCAGCTGCCGGCGGCCGCCCCGGAGCAGCCGGACTGCCTGGCCAGTCCCGGCCTTGGGGAAGGGCCGGTTAAGGGCGCTGAGGTCCCCTGCCGACCGGGGCCACCTTAACAGGCAGGAGCCAAGCGAAAGAGCCCCGGTTCCATCTGCTAAGTTTCGGTTTTCGCTCTGCCGGAGAAACGAAACCGCTCAGCCGGGAGGGGCTGGAAGCTCAGCCGGGCGCGGTGCCGGGAGGGGCTGGAAGCCGGGGCGCCCCTTGGCAGGGCATCGCTTTCGCTTTCCAGTTCCTGCCGTGCGTGGGAATTCCTGCGCCGGCCTGGCAGGGGAGGGGCAGTGGTGCCCGCTGGTGCCCAGGGCAGCCCGCCCGTGGGCTGGGCAGCGAGTGGAAGGGCGCAGCTGTGCCCTGGAGGGTGGGTGGGACGCCCCAGGCCCGTTTCCTGGTGCCAGGGGGCACCTGCTGCTTGGGCACGACGGGCCACGCAGCCAGGCGGGCACAGACCGGACTCGCTGCCAGCCCTGCGGCTGCAGGTCGCAGATGGCTGGGCCTGGAGCCAGCGTGACCTCTGGTCTGACCCCGGCCCGGCGCCCAGCGGGGCGTACGACTGGCCAGTGAGGCAGAGCCCGCTCTCCCCATGCGGGGGGGCATCACCCCCGGCTGGCCCCGGGCAGCACATCCCAGCTGGGTGCTGCTTCTGCTATGGGCCCCTGGGCTGCCCTTTGCCCCTGCTCAGCCCTGGCCAGGCAGGGCCCTGCCCGCAGGCCTGGCCAGAGGGGGGCCTCTCGGCACCCTTGTGCCAGCCTGCCCCTCGGGCCAGAAGGGGCCTGTGCCCGCTGCCCGCCCAGTGCTCCGGCGCCCCAGCGGCTGGCGGGGTTGGGTGGGAACAGCCGCTCGTGCTGCCGGAGGTGAGACTACGCATGGGACGGGTGGTGCAGGCTGCAGGACCAGGCTGAGAAGGGTGGGGAGCTGGGCACTCCCCTGTCAGCCCCCCCCGAGATGCCGCCCCCCCGCCCCCCAGGGCCCAGACAGCTGGGGGGGCAGCGCGCAGGGCGCTTCTTGAGGCACCGGCTGAGCTAGGGGCTGGTGCCTGCACTTCTGGGCAAGGCACCCGGCCTGGGCAGCCGCCTCGGGCCTGGGCCGTGTCACGCTGCTGTGGGGGGCTATGTCCCCATGTCAGAGCCCTGCAGGCCCCGCCCCCGCCTGGGCCAGTGCTGGGGCAGGTGACAAAGGCCAGGCCAGGGCTAACGGCCAGGCTGGGGGGTCCCGCCTTGGGGGATGATGGGGTGGCTGGGGGTATGGTGGCCGGGGAGGGACAGAGTGGCTGTGGGGGATGGGGGGGTTAGGGGGTACGGTGGGTGAGGGGGGCAGTGGCTGTGGGGGACAGGGGGACGGTGTGTGGGGGGACAGAGTGGCAGTGGGGACGGGAGTATGGTGGGTGGGGGGACAGTGGCTGTGGGGGATGGGGGGACGGGTACAGTGGGTGGGGGGACAGTGGGTGTGGGGGATGGGGACAGTGGGTGGGAGGACAGTGGCTTGGGGGGATGGTGGGTGGGGGGACAGTGGCTGTGGGGGATGGGGGACAGGGTACAGTGGGTGGGGGGACAGTCACTGTGGGAGATGGGGGGACGGTGGGTGGGGGGACAGTGACTGTGGGGGATGGGGGTACAGGGGGATGGTGGGTGGGGGGGACAGTGGCTGTGGGGGATGGGAGTACAGGGGGACGGTGGGTGGGGGGACAGAGTGGCTGTGGGGACGGGTATGGTGGGTGGGGGGACAGAGTGGCAGTGGGGATGGGGGTATGGTGGGTGGGGGGACATTGGTACAGTGGGTGGGGGGACAGTGGCTGGGGGACGCGGCGGTGGGTGGGGGGACAGAGTGGCTGTGGGTAGGGTGGGGGGATGGATACAGTGGGTGGGGGGACAGTGGCTGTGGGGGATGGGGGAACGGGGATGGTGGGTGGGGGGGCAGTGGCTGTAGGAGATGGGGATATGGGGGGGTACGGTGGGTGGGGGGACAGAGTGGCTGTGGGGATGGTGGGTGGGGGGACAGTGGCTGTGGGGGATGGGGGTACAGGGGTACGGTGGGTGGGGGGACAGTGGCTGTGGGGGATGGGGGATGGGGTATGGTGGGTGGGGGGACTGGCTGTGGGGACGGGGATGCGGGGTATGGTGGGTGGGGGGACAGTGGCTGTGGGGACGGGGATATGGTGGCTGGAGGGATGTGTGACAGTGGCTGTGAGGGATGGGGGTAGAGTGGGTGGGGGGACAGTGGCTGTGGGGGAAGGGGGTACGGGGGGACGGTGGCTGTGGGGGATGGGGTACAGTGGGTGGGGGGACAGTGGCTGTGGGGGAAGGGGGGACGGGGGGACGGTGGCTGTGGGGGGTGGGGTACGGTGGGTGGGGGGACAGTGGCTGTGGGGGAAGGGGGTACGGGGGGACAGTGGGTGGGGGGACAGTGGCTGTGGGGGAAGGGGGGACGGGGGGGACAGTGGGTGGGGGGACAGTGGCTGTGGGGACGGGGATATGGTGGCTGGAGGGATGTGTGACAGTGGCTGTGAGGGGGAACAGCTGCTGGGTACTTGGTAGCCCTGGCAGCGCCCCAGGGGAGCTGGGACACCCGCGTGGAGGCGGTGGGGTGCTGGGAGATCAGTGCCAGTAGCAGGCTCTGCTGGTCGGCCATGGGCAGCGGGCAGCCCAGCCCAGCCCCCGAGACTCTGCCAGCCACCCGGGGCCTGGCCAGGATCCGCACCTGGCTCCTCACGCTGCAGCCGTGTCCCTGGGGCTGTGCCGCAGACAGGCCTGCCTGGCGCGTCCCTGCCACAGCGGGGCCCCGGCGCTGACCACAGAGGAGCCGGGGCCTCCCCCCACAGCCCCACCGGCCCCAGGCAGTGGGGATTGCTGGAACAGCCCCCAGGTGACAGGCCAGCGCCATGGGCCGGGCTGTGCCCGGGACCTGGGACTCAGCCTGGCTGCTGCTGGGGTCTGGCCCTGGCCCCACAGCTCCACCCTCCCGGCTCAGTCCCCCCAGCCCAGGCCCCCAGCCTCCCAGCTCTGCCGCCCCAGCCCCGCTCAGTGCCCACAACACCCCAGGAGCAGGCAGGTTCATCAACTGCTTTTATTGTGTTAATTTTACACACTCCCACTGGGCTGGCACAGGTTGGTGCAAGCGCCCCTCTGCGGCCGGGCCCCGGCCCAGCTCAGCGCTCTAGGGCTGCCCCCACCTGGCACCACGCCCGTCCTCTTTCCACCTGCGCTCCTGCCTCGCCCGGCAGCCGCTAACACCCCATGAGCTGGGCCCGGACGTGGATCGGCAGGAGGCCCCACTTTGATGCCCGCTGCTGTGTCTGTCGACCAGAAGGCTCCAGGCGGGCGTGAGCAGGGCCAGCCAGGCCTCGGGCTTGACATGGGGAGACGCAGCTCGACCCGGGAGTGTCGCTCTTCTCAATGCCCCCGCTGCGCCGTGGCCCCCATGGGAAAGGGAGAGGTGAAGGGACTTGGCCAAGGTCCCCCAGCAGGGCAGTGGCAGAGGCCAGGTCAGCTGCCCCCTGTGTTATCTGCTGGGCTGTGCAGGTGATGACAGGCCTTGCAGCTGGCCAGGAACAGCCGCCTCCTCCCCACAGGGCGACAGCCGACACAGGGCCCAGGGCACTGGACTCCCCGATGCAGGCCTGGCCCCCAGAGGCGCAGCAGCTCTGGAGATGGGCCCCAGGTACTGCCACAGCCGGGCTGAAAGTGGTGGAGCTGCTCCCCTTGGGCCCGTGGGCACCCCCAGGCCTCGCTGACCCCATCCCGCATGCAGCTGGTGCCCCCCGCCCCCCAGTGCCCCACCTTGTCCTGTCTCCTGGGCACCCCGGCCCTCCCCTACTCCAGCCTGGGAGTGGCCCAGCTGCAGCTCCGCTCTCCCCTCGTCACACGCTGGCACCACCCACGCCTCTGCCAGCACCC
Source organism: Carettochelys insculpta (assembly GCF_033958435.1). NCBI lineage: Eukaryota > Metazoa > Chordata > Testudines > Carettochelyidae > Carettochelys > Carettochelys insculpta. Next base: position 1,740,444 of record NC_134147.1, on the reverse strand, counting down.
GCCAGCCAGGATCGGGGCCCCCGGCCGCAGCCCGAGGCGGGGTTACATTCATCGGCAACAGTCTGTTAATAAATAGCCAGTGGTCACGTCCTGGGGGGCGGGGTGAGGGCAGGGGGTGGGGGACGCAGCAGCCCCTGCAGCATGCGTCAGGCGCTCGGTCCCGGCTCCTCTGCGCTGGCCTCCCCGGCGGTCAGGAGCGCGGCCCCCCCTGCCGAGCCACGAGCCGGCTGGGTTTGCCGGCGGCCCCCGCCCCCCCCCGCAGGAGTCTGGCGGGTCACCAGGCGGCGGCGCTGCGGGGGCCCCTCTCGGCGCGGGGCAGCTCGTGGGTGCGCCGCTTGCGGGCTCGCCGCGCCTCCTCCAGCAGCTGCCACTTGTGGGGCTGGGCGGGGGGCGGCTGCTGGCGGCCCCGCAGCTGGTGGCAGAGCTGGTCCACGGCGCCCAGGTTGGGGTGGTCCACCAGCTGCAGGAAGTCCTGGTACCACGGCTTGGAGTGGGGCGGGGCGGCCAGCGGCTCCCCCCGGGGGCCCAGCACCTCCAGCCAGAGGCGCAGCAGGCCCTGCGTGAAGCCGTGCTCCGTGGCCTGGCAGTGGTACAGCCCCGCGTCCCGGCGTGCCACGCTGCGGAGGAGCAGGCCCCGCTCTGTCTGCAGCACCCGCTCGTCCGGCTGCACCTGCCCAGGAGACAGGGAGGGCCGGGCTGGGGGAGTGGGCCGGGGCCGCACGCGCAGGCCGGGGGCAAGGACGGGCCGGGTGTGCCCAGGCAGCTGGGCACCGGGTCGGGTCGGGTCAGGCGGGGCCAGCCCAGGCCGGGCATCCTCGTGCCAGGGCGGATGCAGCAGGGAAGAGCGAGGCAAGGGCCGGCCCTGGCTTGCACACAGGCAGCAGGGAGTGGGTGGGAAGGGGGAACTGGAGTCCAGGGGGGGCACCTGGCTCCTGGCTCGGGCTGGCCCCGTGCCCCAGCACAGCAGGGGGTGGGCGGAGCAGCCCAGCTCTGGGGGAGGGGAGCTGGGCCCGGGGGGGGGGGGGGGCTGTACCTCCTTCAGCGGGGCGCCGCTGGCTTTCTGGTAGCTCCAGAGCACGCGGGCCTGCAGGGACTTGGGCACACACTCCAGGAACACGCTGCTGCCTTCCACCCCATAAAGCCGCCTCTCCAGCACGGAGCCACGCTGGGGATCTGCAGGTACGGGCGTCTGAGCGGGGCAAGGCACCGGGCAGCCAGGCCAGGGGCCGGCTCAAGCGGGCACAGCCGAGCCCACGGCCACACGGAATGCAGGGGGCGGCACACGAGGGGGGGCGCCGAGCTGACGGGGAGCGGCACACGAGCAGGGGGGCCGAGCTGGCGGGGGGGCGGCACACGAGGGGGGGCGCCGAGCTGACGGGGAGCGGCACACGAGCAGGGGGGCCGAGCTGGCGGGGGGGCGGCACATGAGGGGGGGCGCCGAGCTGATGGGGAGCGGCACACGGGGGGGGGGGGCGCCGAGCTGGTGGGGGGGGGTGGCACACGGGGGGGGCAGCGAGCTGGTGGGGGGGGTGGCACTGAGGGGGGGCGCCGAGCTGGCGGGGGGGCGGCACACGAGCGGGGGGCACCGAGCTGGTGGGGGGGTGGCACACGGGGGGGGCGCCGAGCTGACGGGGAGCGGCACACGAGGGGGGGCGCTGAGCTGACGGGGAGCGGCACACGAGGGGGGGGCGCCGAGCTGATGGGGGGGTGGCACACGGGGGGGGGAGCGAGCTGGCGGGGGGGGCGGCACACGAGGGGGGCCGCCAAGCTGGCGGGGGGGCGGCACACTGACCTCCGGAGCAAAGCATGTTGGGGTCCCCGTTCCGGACGTCCTGTCGCCGGAAGCGCCTGTGGGGGGGGGGAGGCAGAGGGCTCAGCGGGGGGGGTGCAGTGTGGGACGGACAGACGGACAGACGGACAGACAGCCTTGGAGGAGAACGGGGCTCTGACAGCCTCGCTTAGTGCCTGGGGGAGCACCCAGTGCAGCCCAGAGCTGGGAGAGGAGCTCGACAGCCCTGAGACATGGGGGGCAGGGAGGGGGCGTCCCTCACCTCAGCCCCAACTGAGGGGCTGTCGCTATCCCATACTGGCAGTTGCCATGTGGCCCGTTGGCTGCCTGTCCCCCTCACCCATGTCTGGGCGCCTCAGTTCTCCTTAACGTCACTTCCCCTGTGCCAGGCCCAGCCAGGCTCCTCTCCCCATTGCACAGATGGGAAAACGGAGGCCAGAGCCAACCAGCCAGCCTGGGGCACTGAATGGAGGCTGCCCGCCCCGGGCTGCCTCTTACCACCTGGGCCTGACCATGGCTGAGACTGGCGCAGGGCCAACCCCGCCAGCCATGTGCCAAGCCCTGTGCCGCGTGAGGGGCTCAGGCAGCTGGCACCGGCCTCTCCCCCACTCCTGGCGCCCCCTGGCCCGGCCCAGCTCTGTGCGGCGGGCGCGGACGCACCTCTTGGTGTTGGGCATGTAGCGGGTGCAGCTGGTGCCGTTCCAGGCGCAGTAGGGGTCCCGGGCCAGGCAGCACTCGGCACAGCCCTTGCCGTAGATCCAGCAGCGGTGCAGGGGCAGCTGGGCCAATGCGCTCGGGGAGCCCACGTAGAGCTGTTGCTGTAGGGGAAAGCCGGTGAAGGCAGCCCAGCCCTGGCCCGCCCCTCGGAGGGACCAGCCTGGGCTTGCCCCCACCCCACGCCAGGGCGCTGGGGTCAGGCCAGCCGTGCTGCAGGGGGTGCGGCTGGGGCAGAGGCGCACAGCTCCCCAGCCTGCGCCTGCCCATGCCGGCTGCCCGGGGCTCTGATTCGCCGAGCAAGGGGCCGACACCGGGTCCCTCTCCCCCACCCCTTCCCCCGGCTCCTCTCCCTCAGCGCCTGGCAGCGCCGGGCCAGCCACACGAGGGGAACTGCGCCCGCCCTGCATCCGGCCCTGGCTGGCACATGGCACAGCCCACGGCTCCTTCCCACCCCCGTCCGGTGCCGCCCGCGCCCCCCGGCTCCTCACCCGCTTGGACGAGAGCTGCATGCTGGTGACGGGGGACGAATCCTGCCGAGACAAGCAGAGCGCACGGCACATCACGGGGGCGCCCAGGCAGGTGCCAGGTCCTGGCACAGCTGGTGCTTTGCCCGTGCTGTGCTGTGCTGTGCCCGGGGGGGTGGGGCAAACTGCCCCTTCTAGGGCCAGGCGCCAAGTGACAGCCCCAGAGTGGTGGGACCTGGGAGAGAACCCAGGAGTCCGGGCTGGTGATGCTGGGTTCACGGGGCAGGGACAGGGTGGGATGGGGCGTGGACAGGGCAGAGGGGAGGCCGGAAGCCGGTGCCATGTGGGCCCTGCTCCACTGGGGCCAAGGCCACGGACATTAATAGGTGGCACTGGCCCCTGGTGCCCAGCAGGGGGCAGTGAGAGCCCACAGCTCCCCCAGGCACAAGTGGGGTGGGTGGGGGGTACTCCAGCGGCCCCACGGCTGCCCTACCTTAAACACCTGCAGCTCCTCCAGCAGCAGCTCCTCCATGTTCTGCCAGCTCTCCTTGGGCACCGAGACCACCTTCAGCACCGTGCCAATATCTGCCGGAGGGGAGGGGTGACAGGGCACGGCCGCCCCCAGCCCGCAGCACCCACGCGCCGTGCCCGGATCGGCCCGTCTGTGGGCAGCGTGGCACAGGCAGCCCAGGGGAGCCAAGGGGCCGTGGGCGCAGCCGAGTGTGAGCAAGGACGGCTGAATCCCCCCGGCCCTGCACCCGCATCAGCACCTTCCCCAGAGGGAAACTGAGGCACCGGGCGTGGGACGGTCTCCCCAGCAGGCCAGGGAACAGAGCCCCTGTCGCTGAGCTGCTGGCACTGCTGGGGTAGCCCAGAGGCCAGGGGAAGGGGGGCTGCAGGCTGGCGCACCTGTGCCGATGAAGAGGACATCGTAGTGCCCGTCGGCGGCCGCCACCCGGTCCACGGCGATGCGGGTGAAGGTGGCGGCGCCGGCAGTCTGCAGGAAGAGGGGCCGGCGGCCCTGCGGCAGCACCGGACTGGCCATGAGCGGGTGATTGCGGGCGAACTGGATCACGTCGTCCGGGAAATCCTTGGTGGAGCTGAAGGTGCCGAAGGTTTTGCTGGGGCACTACGGGGTGTGGGGTGGGGGGGCGAGGTCAGCCCAAGAAGCGGGTGGGGGGGCGCTGCCCGTTGGGTCTGTCCGGTGCCCCCGCCCCCCCCAGCCCCAGCCCCACAGCCCCGCACCCCCAGCCCTGCCGTTGCCCCTCTCCTGGCCCCAGCCCCACTGCCCCCAGCCCTGCCAGTACCTGCCACCGGCCCCGGCCCCAGCCCCAGCCCCAAAGCCTCCCATCCCCAGCCCTACCAGTGCCTCCCCCGGCCCCAGCCCCACGGCCCCGCCCCCCCAGCCCTGCCGATGCTCCTCCCCCAGTCCCCCACTGCCCCTCTCCCGGCCCCAGCCCCACTGCCCCCAGCCCTGCCAGTGTCTCCCCCCGGCCCAGCCCCACAGCCCTGCCCCCCCAGCCCTGCCGATGCTCCTCCCCCAGTCCCCTACTGCCCCTCCCCTGGCCCCAGCCCCACAGCCCTGCCACTGCTGTGTCAGTGGGGGGGGGCAGTTTGCCAGGCTGGGCCCCAGGTCTGCTGGCGCTGCCCCTGCCCAGACCCCCCCCGGGTGCCCGCAGGCCTGCGGCAGGCTGGCAGAGCTGTGCGGGTGCTGCGGGGGGGGACCCCGAGCCTGGCCCCTCTCCCCAGCAGGCTGGCCGTGCACGTACCATGCCGGGCCGGGGGTAGGGCACGCGGCCCTGGAAGGACACCCACTGGTAGCTGGGCCCCTCCTTGTGGGCGAAGGGCCCCAGGAAGGCCCGGCGGATGTCGCGCATGTTGTACAGGCAGACGGCCGAGCCCCTGAACACCGAGCTGTGGGGAGAGAGCAACAGGCCTGGGCGCGTGGGGCACCGGGGGGGGGCAGGGTGTGGGAAGCACTGCGGGGGTAGGGTGGGAGGGGAGCAATGGAGGGTCAGGGCGGGCAGCGGGTGTGGGGCAAGGAGTCTAGTCCCCCCACATCAGCCTGGCTGCAGAGCCCCGGGGGTCCCAGCAAAGGGGGCTGAGCACTGTGGGGCTGCACAAAACTGGCTGGGGGGCTGCAAAGCCAGCTCTCGGTGTGAGCTGGGGGGCACCCCAAGCTGGCAGGCGCTATGGGTGTGGGGGAGGTGCATGGAGCCAGCGGGGGGGCGTGGCTAGGGTGGGGGGCCAGCGGGGTGCGGGTGTGGCCAGGGTGGGGGGCCAGCGGCGTGCGGGGGGGCATGGCCAGGGCGGGGGGCGGGCATGGCAGGGGGCCAGCAGGCGTGGCTAGGGTGGGGGGCCAGCGGGGTGCGGGGGGGCATGGCCAGGGCGGGGGGCGGGCATGGCAGGGTGCTAGCGGGGGGCTGAGGCGGGGGGCCAGCAGGCGTGGCTGGGGCGGGGGGCCAGCGGGGGGCCGGGAGGCGGTACCTGGAGGTGGAGAAGACGGCGTAGACCAGGGGGTTGCGCATGTCCTTTGTGCGCAGCAGGAAGACGTCACCTGCGTGCGGTGGGGGGTTGTCACTCACCAGCCCCCCCCCGAACCCCTCCACCCCCCCGGGGCGCACAGCGAGACCCTGACCTGCAGCCTCCCCGCTGCCCCTTGGGCCCAGCGCCCCCCCCCATGCCTGGCACCCCCCCAGCCGTGCCCCCCCCTCTGCACCCGCCGCTCACGGAGCTCGTCGAAGAAGGTGTCGCCGCCGTCGCTGCCGGGCACCGCACACACCAGCCTGGCCTTCAGGAAGGTTGTCCACTTGTTCACCAGGCTGCGCTGCCCCCCCAGGTCGTTCTGGGTGGGGACACACAGGCTGAGCAGGGGCTGGGCAGGGGCGTGCGGATGCCCCCACCCCCCCATGGTGTCAGGCCCTGGGGCAGGAGCGTGGGCAGAGCGTGCACAGGGTCCCTGCGCTCACCCTGCAGATCTGGCCCACGCGGGCGAAGCTGGACTTGCCCAGCCCCGGCGGCCCCTCCACTGCCGTCTCGCGGAAGAAGAAGTAGATCTTGTCGTCGTCGGGGTTCTCGCTCTCGGGGATCCAGAACACGTCCACGAACCTGGGCTCTGGGCCGGGAGGAACCGGGGGCAGCTCAGGCAGGGGGCTGGGTCCGCGTGGCACCGGGCGCAGCAGCCTGGCACCAAGCAGAGCGAGCGACAGCCCACGGCCAGGCCTGCCAGCACTTCGCTGCCTACCCCGCGCGCCGACCCAGCCAGCTGCCGCGGGGGAAACTGAGGCACCGAGCAGGCACGTGACCCAGGAGTCCTGACGCCAGCTGACACCAGACCCCAGGGGGAAGGGGGAGGGCACCCCCTGTCCCATGGCACCTGCCCTGCCACAGGCAGCTTTGTGTTCCCCCTACAACCCTCTGCCTGCGTAACTGGGGGGCTCCTGGCCCACGCAGCCAGACACATCCCCTGGGGCTGCATCGCCCCACAACTAGCCCTGCTCCAAGGGGGCCCTGCAGACACTGGCCACTAGATGGCAGCCTCGACCCACCTGCACCCACGGGCACCTCAGCCCAGCCCCACGACAGGTGGTGCCCCTCACTCCCGCCCTGCAGCCCCCAGCGCAGCCGGCGCGCCTCCGCCCCTTGGACATGAGCTCGGAGCGGGCATGGAGCACGGAAATCCTCCAGCCTGGGGCCTGCCCCCCAGCTGCAAAACCTGCCCCCAGTGAGCCCCCTCCCAGCGCTGCCCCCAGCGGCACCCGCCCGGCTGAGAGCCCGGTGCCCAGCCAGCGGCGTTCTGGGGTGGTGCGCGTCCGCAGAGCATCTCTCCCGCCCCGGCTGGGACGGAGCGGCCCAGCCCAGCCCGGCGCCCGCACTGACCGTTGAGCCAGCGGGAGTCGTGCTGCTCGGTGCGGATGGAGGGGCGCGGCCCCAGGCTGCGGAAGATGGTGAAGTCGCGGCCCATCAGGTCGGTGGCCACCCCGGCGTACAGCTCCTCACCTGCGCCGCGACCGGAGGAGCGTCACACAGGGCCCCGCTCAGCCCCACACCGCCGGGGGGAGCTCACGGCTGACTGCGGCCCTGGGGCCCTTGCACTTGCCTCTGCCCAGGCTCCAGGCACCCCCCCAAGGAGCACCAGCCAGCCCCAGCCTCTCCTGGCAGGCGGCATTGTGGGGGGACAGGAGCGCTGGCTGGGGGGTCCCAGCAGTGGGCACTAGGGGGGCAGGCAGCTGGGGGTCCTGGCAGGGGGCACTGGGGGGGAGGGGGACAGGAGCGCTGGAGGGGGTCCCAGCAGGGGGCGCTGGGGGCTGGCGGCTGGACAGAGGACCCCGTGCACTGGCTCCGGTGGCAGTCGTACCCACGAGCACCGAGGCGGCCGTGTGCCGTGGGTCGTACGGGCTCTTCCCTTTGCCGTCCTCCACGGCCGCCGGGTCCAGTCTGAAGACGGGCTCCTGGAGGGGGGCAGGAGGTGTGTCAGTGCCGGAGGCAGGGCGGCTGTCGGCCCCGGCCCCGGGGGTCCCTGGCAGGGTGCCCCGGGCTCTTCCCGGCCTCCCGGCCCTACCTCCAGGCGCTGGCCGACCTCCACGTAGGCGCAGGTGGGGTGGAAGGCGCCGGTGCCGCAGGCCAGGAGGTGGGTGCGGTTGTACAGGTGCAGGATCTTGACGAAGTTCATACACTCGGCCTGCGGGAGACGGGGCGAGCGCAGCCGGTAACAGCAGAACGTCTCTGGGATTCCCGGAGACGCACCCAAGGGCCGTCGTCCTCCGCCCCCGAGCTGGGGCAGCCGCCACTAACTGCAGAGCTACGAGCCCCTACCCGCCTTGCAGCCGCACCTCCGCACAGCGGCGTCAGCCAGGCTGCAGCCATGCAGCCCAGCTCAGGCTGCGGAAAGCAAACCGAGGGTGGGGCAGGTCCTCTGGCGGGGGCTGAGCTCGGGGGATCCCCGGCTGCGACCGTCTCCACCCTCCTGCTGTTGGCTGGCTGCTCTGTAACTGTGCCCGGCGGCGGTCGGCCGAGGGCTGCTGGGTGCCAGTCGGTTCGGGTGTGGGCACTGGGTTGCTTGGGTAATTCTCTGCCAGTCGGTGACGACTGGTCACTAAAATGATACTACAGCAAGGGGGCGAGGTAGAGCCAAGCAGGACTCAAGGTTCACAGCTTAAGCTGGGCCCAAGCAGGAACAGCAGGAAGGAGGAGGATGGCGGAAGGAACACGCTTAGGGCAGAGCCTGGGCGGACTCACCCCCACACCAGCACTGCCAGCCCCTGAGGTGCAGCGACCGGCACCCAGAGAGCGGCCGTGTCTGTCCCGACAGGGAAGGGGAAGGCTGCCGGCCTTATCGGCACTGAGAGCCCCGCGCCGTGTGCTGAGCCTGTGCCCTGCCGGTCGGTGACTGCCAGCCGACAGCGACTACGAATGCTCCTGCGTAAGGCTTCGCAGAGCCGCAGGGAGGTCCGGCCCGAGCCCTAGGCCTGGGGAAGGGCGCGTGCGCCCGAAGTGCGGAAGGGATACAGAAATTTGTGTGGGTAACGAGCTGGGGACCAGCAGGTAGGGGCTAGCAGGGGGGTGCATCTCCTGCTACTCCCCACAGCTGGCACGCCCCCCCTGGCTCGGTGTGGGTATCCGTCCCACCCCACAGCACGCCCCGCCCCCTCTCTGCCCGGCTCGGTGTGGGTATCCGTCCCACTGCCCTGCCCCCTCTCTGCCCGGCTCGGTGTGGGTATCCGTCCCACTGCCCCGCCCGCGCTCTGCCCGGCTCGGTGTGGGTATCCGTCCCACTGCCCCGCCCCCTCTCTGCCCGGCTCGGTGTGGGTATCCGTCCCACTGCCCTGCCCGCGCTCTGCCCGGCTTGGTGTGGGTATCCGTCCCACTGCCCTGCCCGCGCTCTGCCCGGCTTGGTGTGGGTATCCGTCCCACTGCCCTGCCCCCTCTCTGCCCGGCTCGGTGTGGGTATCCGTCCCACTGCCCTGCCCGCGCTCTGCCCGGCTCAGTGTGGGTATCCGTCCCACTGCCCTGCCTGCAGGATGCACATCAGATCAACGGCCCCCTGGGGCCTCTGGGTGGGGTGTGACTTGCTGTGGGGCAGGAGCAGAGACCAGGGGCTTGGCTCCTGAATGGGGACTGGGAGTTGGAAGCAGTGAGTCTGGGCTGGGAGAGAGACCAAGGAGGGGGCCAGGCCCCGGCTCTGGGGGCCCCTCAGGGCCTCCTCTCCCCAGCACGGATGGGACTGGCTGTCTCTGCCGGCTGCACTGACTCCTCTGTACGACACTGTGTCCTGTCGGCTCATAAACCCGCTGCTCTCCTGCTGAGTCAGTCACTCCTGCATGGGACGGGTGCAGGGCCTGGGCACCCCTCAGCCCCATCACAGCTCCCGCCTTCCAGAGAGGGGATTTGGCTCCAGCTGGGCCCCCGGGGTACTCCAGCCCTGGCCTGTCCCAGCAGGGGGTGCTGTGGGGAGGGGGGTGGGGTGCTAACTGGCGGGGGGGGGGCAGCCTCACATAAGGGACCCCAAGGCCTCCCACACACCGGCTCATACCCCAGGCCGGTGCCCTGGTGCCCCGAGGCTGGAGGCTTCGGGAGCTGTCAGCACTGCCCAGCCACCTGCGACCTGCCCCCCTGCCCCAAGGGGCTGGGCAGACGCGACCCCCAGAGCTCTGGCTTAGCGCTGGGGGAGCCCACTCAGCACAGCGTCGGCTGCCCCCACCCACGCAGGGCCACCAGGCTGCACAAGCCACCCTTGGGGAGCACCCCCCCGCCGCAGCCTGGTACATCTGCTGCCAACGCCCCCGCCCGGCACACAATGAGCCCTTGTCTCCCGGCCGGGCGGCATCTGCTCCCCGCAGCTCCACCCGCGGGCACAGCCGGGAAGCCCCGGGTTAACCAGTCCACCCCGTCTGCCCAGCCGCCCGGATCAGCCTCCCCGCCCCGGCTTCCCTGGGCCTGATCCTGCTGGGGCCCAGCCTCGCATCAACTGGCCCCGGGGGGGAGCTGGAGCTGGGGCTCGGTAGGTGCCCACGGTGGTACCTGTCCCTGGGGCAGGCAGCGCCCGGGGTCCCCAGGTGTCTCCTAGGAGCGGAGAGGCTGGCAGAGAGCCCCCACTGCACCTTCTCAGTGCTACAAGGAAAGGGCCCTTTAGCTGCTGGGAGGCGAGGGCTGGGGGGCTCCCCTCTCTGGGGTCAGTGGAGGTGGCCCCATCCCCTCCCCCAGAGCACACTGGCTGGGACGCTCTGGCTGCCTTCGCACCTCCCCGTCCTCGGGGCTCATCCCATCGGGCCGGCCGAAGCCTTGGGGAGCCGTGGCCCAGCCCGCACAGCCCCACCTCTGGCCCAGAGCACAGGGCACGCGATCAGGGCGTCCTGCCTTCACCCGGGGCAGGAGAGCAGACCCCAAAGCCCCCAACGCACTCGGCTCCCCAGGGTACCACTGGGCTGGGCTGCCCCTCTCCGCACTGGGCACTGTGCCCCCAAACGGAGCAGGCGCTCTGGGGAGCTGCTCTGAGGCACCGGAACCCGGGCCAGGCTAGCGACCTGCGACAGGCGGCAGCTCCGGACAGCTGGGATGGGGGTCTCAGCCTGCCCCCCGCGTCACACCCCAGCTCAGCCCAGCTGGGCCACTTACGTTGATGTCTTTGCCGGCCCAGTTGCACTCCTCTCGCCACTCCACGGGTGCCGGCCAGTAAATCTGTGGGGAGAGAGCCGGCCCGTCAGGGGGAGGTGCCAGTGGCCTCCCCAGCCAGCCACAGCTGCGGCGCTGGGCTCGGGCTCTGGGGCACAGCAGCAGGCTGAGACCTGAGCAACTCAGATCACCCCAGGAACAGAGGGGCAACATCCCTGGAGGTGGAATGAGGCCCTGCCCCAACAGTGCCCCCTGCCGAGGGGCTCCCAGCTCCCTGGGGCCTGGGGAAAGCAGCAGCCGCAGCAGCCTGGAGGTGTGGCTTGAGTGCGCCAGTCCTCAGCTGTGTGCTGGAAAGCAAAGCAACCGCCAGCGCCTCTCCGGGCAGGACCGTGCCCGGCCCCTGAGCACCGGCCCGCTCGTGACATGCCATGCCAAGTGCATGGAATCCTGGGAGCAGCAGCAGCAGCATCGCCCGCCCCCGCCCCCCCCCGCCCAGCCCCAGCAGCTCCCCCTGCCCCCGATGGGCGGCCGGCTCCCACCCGGCACCTTCTGGTCCTGCTTGCTGATGTTGTCCAGGCTCAGGGAGGCCAGGTAGTTCTTGCCGCCCACGAAGAGCCGGCCCCGCTCCTCGTCCAGGAGCAGCGCTTCGTAGCAGCAGGAGCGCTCCAGCCCGTAGGTGCGCAGCCCGTGGCGAGCCTTCAACTCTGCGGGGAGACCCAGCCGAGTCAGGCCAAGGGACCGGAATGCGAAGACCCCAGGCTGGGTCGGCAAAGGTATTTAGGATCCCCCCTCCCAGGGGAGTTGGGCGCCTCTGGGTCCAGGCCTCGGGGCGCGTGCAGCGAGAGCCGCAGGCTGCCCATCCCTAGAGCCCAAACGCCCAGCCACTCACGCAGCTCCTCTGGCTCCTGGCACTGGCTGTCAGGACCCAGCCTGGGTGCCAGTGGCCGCTCCAGAGAACATGCAGCCGGCCCGTGGCGACAGCTCTGCCCCCCCCGGAGCGGGACCACTAGGGCTGCGATGGGTTGGGGCAGCTGCGGCTGGAGTCGGGGCTCTGGGACCCAGGGGCGAGGGGGGTAACAGTTCTGCTTTTAGCCCTGTGACTCCGCCCCAGCTGCTCCGGTCTCTGAAATCCAGGCCTGCCAGTTATCACAGCAGAGGTGTGCCCAAGGAGACCCTGTCACCAGAGGGATAAGAGCCCAGGAGCCCTGGTGCCCAGGCCCTGCTCTCAGCACTAGCAGACTGCTCCCTCCAGAGCCAGGAGCCGCACCCAGGCCCCCTGGTGCCCAGGCCCTGCTCTCAGCACTGGAGACTGCTCTCTGAGATGAAAGTAAGCCGGCGGCTGCTCGTTAGGGCTGGGGGTCTGACGAGATCAGGTGTCACCTCCAGCTCTGGTGACGGTCGGGATGGAGACCCTGGATGAGACTCGCTCTGGCACACCAGCGGCGTGGGAGCCAGCCCAGCGCTCCAGGCTCTGCCAGCCTTTGTGCCAAGCTGCGTGCTGATAGAGACGCAGGGCAGGGGCGGGAGGGGGTGCCAACAGGCAGCACCCTCTGACCGGCAAAGGCCGTGGGGCGCTGCTCCCCGGGAATGAAGAGTAACCCCCCAGCTGGCCAGCTAGCCCTGCACCGCCAGAGGGGAACACAGCCACACCCCTGTGGCCAGCGCTGGCAGGCGCCTGGTCACAGACCGGCTTTCTCTCAGTGCGCGAGCAAGGGCTGAGTCTCGGGCAGACATGCCCGGCGGGCACAGGGGCAGCGAAGGAGCGGTGTGAGCCCGGAGAAGGAGGCTCTGTCCTGCCTGGGCTCACACAAGACACCCACCCACCAGGTCACTAATCTCTCCTCCATGAGGAGGGTGACCCCCTCCCCACCCCACGCTGGGGACAGAACCCAGGAGTCCTGACTCCCCGCTGCTCGAACCACTAGATCCCACTCCCCTCCTAATGCCAGGGACAGGACCCAGGCGTCCCCCCAGCCGCCCCAGGCCTAACCACTAGACCCCACTCACACTCACGCCAGCAGCACCCTGAAGGTTAAGGGGTCTGGATCAGCCCCTCTGCCAACCACTGCTCTTACCACGTGCCTGGAGCCGGCACCCTGGGGCTGGCAGTGCCCAGAGGCTACCTGCGGCTCCGGAGCGGTGCTCAGCCCACATCGGAGGAGGCGCCGACATGGTTAATACCACAGCCGGACCCCTGGGCTAGGGAGGACAGGGCCAGGCCAGCCGAGATCCTGCCCAGTCCCAGCGCTGCCCAGCAAAGGCTCCTGCAGAAGGAATTAACCCTTCTGGGCCGGGGACCCCGCAAACGAGGGCCTGGAGTCAGGATTCCTGGGGAGTGTGGCGCAGCGCTGGGCCCTGCTGTGCCAGACAGAGTGAGCGCGTCCCCAGCGCTCACGATCTGACCAGGCAGGGGTGGGGAAACTGAGGCGCTGAGCTGGCTGGGCACTGCTGGCTGTCAAGGTATTGAGCAGCCTGGTGCACGCGGCCCCAGGTCCTGGGGGTGCCAGACAGCTGGGTGCCCTGATCCCCCACGATGGGCCCGGCTCAGCCTGCCCTGGCGGGCACAATGCAAGGGCAGGCAAAGGGGGCGCCCAGGGGCTCCTGCGTCCCTCTGCCCCGTCCCTGGACCCCCCAGCCCCCAGAGGCCACGGCAGCAGCACTTCAGGCGGCTCCCCAGAGAAAGGGCCTTTCTGTGCCCCACGGCGCGGGAACAAACCGGCCATTGTGGGGAAAGCAGCCGGCGGGGACCAGGCCACTCAGTGAGGCTCAGGGCCAGAACCCGCCCAGGTCCCTGCCCCCTGTGCCCCTCCCCCGCCAGGGGGCCGGCCCGCCCTGTGCCACCCCAGCCAGTGCCAGCCTGCCCTGTGCCCCTCCCCCCCAGTGCTGGCCTGCCCTGCACCCTCCCCCCGCCAGTGCCGACCCACCCTGCGCACCCCCCGCCAGGGAGCCGGCCTGCCCTGCACCTCCTCCCCTGCAGTGCCAACCCACCCTGTGACCCTCCCCCACCAGTGCCAACCCACCTTTTGCCCCTCCCCCGACAGTGCTGGCCTGCCCTGTGCCCCTCCCCCCAGTGCTGCCCTGTGCCTCCTCCTCCCCCGTGCCAGCCCGCCCTGTGCACCCCCCGCCAGTGCCAACCCATCCTGTGCCCCTCCCCTACCAGTGCCAGCCCGCCCTGGGCCCCCTCCCCCACAGCACCAGCCTGCTCTGCACCCCCTCCCCTGCTGTCAGACCACCCCTCCCACGCCAGCACACCCCTTCCCACTGCAGCACCCGCCCAAGCCCCACCTGCCCCTGCCTGGACCCCTCTGCCAGCCTAAGGAGAGGCGGGCGCAGAGCAGGGGAGAGGCTCCTGGGGGCATCTGGGCCTAGGACCCCACTGGCTCCCCTGGCTGTCTGCTAGCACCAGGCTGGCAGGGTCCTGCGGCTGCCCAGACTCGAGGGGAAAAGCCCCCCCTCCCTTCCCTGCACATTGCCGGACGCCCCAGGGGCTGGGCACGGCCCCTCGCTGCCCTGGCCCCCCCGGGCTCCTCCTTTGAGGGCACAGCCCCAGCTCCAGGCGCCAGGGCCCTCAGCCCAGCAGATAGGGCCCCTGCCCCCCCATAGCACCCCCAGCTGGAGGGGACAGGGCTCCCCTGCGGGGGGTCAGTGACACGCTGCTGGAACCAGGCGTGAAAGCAGCACACCTGGGAGCAAACCACACGCCAGTGGCACTACAGACACCCACGGCCAGCACCCCCCTGCCCCACGGCCCCTCACCCCACACCAGTGCCCCCTGGCCCCTCACCCCACGGCCAGCATCCCCCTGCCCCACGGCCCCTCACCCCACGGCCAGCGCCCCCTGCCCCACGGCCCCTCACCCCACGGCCAGCATCCCCCTGCCCCACGGCCCCTCACCCCACGGCCAGCGCCCCCTGCCCCACGGCCCCTCACCCCACACCAGTACCCCCTGGCCCCTCACCCCACGGCCAGCATCCCCCTGCCCCACGGCCCCTCACCCCACGGCCAGCGCCCCCTGCCCCACGGCCCCTCACCCCACGGCCAGCAACCCCTGCCCCACGGCCAGCGCCCCCTGCCCCACGGCCCCTCGCCCCATGGCCAGCATCCCCCTGCCCCACGGCCCCTCACCCCACGGCCAGCATCCCCCTGCCCCACGGCCCCTCAACCCACGGCCAGCGCCCCCTGCCCCACGGCCCCTCAACCCACGGCCAGCGCCCCCTGCCCCACGGCCCCTCACCCCACACCAGTGCCCCCTGGCCCCTCACCCCACGGCCAGCATCCCCCTGCCCCACAGCCCCTCACCCCACGGCCAGCACCCCCCTGCCCCACGGCCAGCGCCCCCTGCCCCACGGCCCGCGCCCCCTGCCCCACGGCCCCTCGCCCCACGGCCAGCATCCCCTCGCCCCACGGCCAGCGCCCCCTGCCCCACGGCCCCTCGCCCCACGGCCAGCATCCCCCTACCCCACAGCCCCTCGCCCCACGGCCAGCATCCCCCTGCCCCACGGCCCCTCACCCCACGGCCAGCGCCCCCTGCCCCACGCCCCCTGCCCCACGGCCCCTCACCCCACGGCCAGCATCTCCCTGCCCCACGGCCCCTCACCCCACAGCCAGCACCCCCCTGCCCCACAGCCCCTCGCCCCACGGCCAGCATCCCCCTGCCCCACGGCCCCTCAACCCACGGCCAGCGCCCCCTGCCCCACAGCCCCTCGCCCCATGGCCAGCATCCCCCTGCCCCACGGCCCCTCACCCCACGGCCAGCGCCCCCTGCCCCACGCCCCCTGCCCCACGGCCAGCATCCCCCTGCCCCACGGCCCCTCAACCCATGGCCAGCACCCCCCTGCCCCACGGCCCCTCAACCCACGGCCAGCGCCCCCTGCCCCACGGCCCCTCACCCCACACCAGTGCCCCCTGGCCCCTCACCCCACGGCCAGCATCCCCCTGCCCCACGGCCCCTCACCCCACGGCCAGCATCCCCCTGCCCCACGGCCCCTCAACCCACGGCCAGCGCCCCCTGCCCCATGGCCCCTCAACCCACGGCCAGCGCCCCCTGCCCCACGGCCCCTCAACCCACGGCCAGCGCCCCCTGCCCCACGGCCCCTCAACCCACAGCCAGCGACCCCTGCCCCACGGCCCCTCAACCCACGGCCAGCGCCCCCTGCCCCACGGCCCCTCACCCCACACCAGTGCCCCCTGGCCCCTCACCCCACGGCCAGCATCCCCCTGCCCCACGGCCCCTCAACCCACGGCCAGCACCCCCTGCCCCACGGCCCCTCAACCCACGGCCAGCATCCCCCTGCCCCACGGCCCCTCAACCCATGGCCAGCGCCCCCTGCTCCACGGCCCCTCACCCCACGGCCAGCGCCCCCTGCCCCACGGCCCCTCACCCCACGGCCAGCATCCCCCTGCCCCACGGCCCCTCACCCCACGGCCAGTGCCCCCTGGCCCATGGCTCCTGGCCCCCATCCCATGGCCAGCACCCCCTGCCCCATGGCCCCTGGCCCCTTGCCCCAGGGCCTGCTGCCCCACGGCCCCTGGCTCCTCACCCCATAGCCAGTGCCCCCTGCCCCACGGCCTCTGGTCCCTCACCCCATGGCTAGCACCCCAGACTCCACGGCCAGCGCCCCATGGCTCCTGCCACATGATCCATGGCCAGCACCTCCCGCCTCCTACCTTGAGGCTGTGCTAGCCAGGAGCACCCCGCTCACACAGTGTCCCTGCCCCACGGCCAGCGCCCCCTGCCCCACAGCCCATGGGCCCTGCTGGGAGAAGCTGGGAGCTCCCCCCGCCACCTCCCCTTGGGCGCCACCCCCTGACACCGGCTGCTGGAGGACTTGACCGGCAGCATTCAGGGATGGGCGTCCCGGGCGGTAACCCGGCAACCCCACGCTGCTGCCTAGCAACTGCCCTGGAAACCGCCCAAAAGGCACCCCCCCCACATACCTCCCGCACCAGCTCCTGGCTGATGGACAAGGGAGGGCAAAGGGCAACGGGCCCCTGCTCTGAGCCGCACAGCGCCCAGCCCCCGCAGCGCCCCAGGGAGCACCCAGCCCTGGAGGCAGCCCAGAGCCCCTGCTCTCTGCGGCTGCCCCCCACTGCCGTGCCCAGCCCCCGCAGCGCCCCACGCTGGGCGGGGCCCGTCCCCTTCCTTGGCCTCACCCTGTGCAGGCCCCTGTGGGGGTACGAGGGGAAGGTGCCCCCGTCTCTCCAAGCACCTAAGGGGTGGGGGCGGGGGCGGGGGCTGGGGGACACCTGCCCCCTCAATCCCACCTCCCGGGGTCACACGCGCCCTGGGGCTGGAAACGGAACGGTCCCGACAGCCTGCAGCCAGGAGCTCCCCGGAGAGGGCTGGGGGTGGGTCTGGGGAGCCCGGTCTAGTCTGGAGGGACCCCCTGGGCAGCTGTGGGCGCAGGGGGGCTGACCCCGGTTCTAGCCCAGCCCCCAGCACCAGACGGGAGGCAGCTGCTGCCCCAGCAACACCAACCATCCGCAAGGAATGGGGCGGGTCAGCCCCGTACAATGGGACTGGGGGCCGGGCTGCAGCACTGACGGGGTTAACCCGGGTGCGGGCTGGGTGGGACGCGGGCAGGGCCGGGGGATGCGTCAGCTGGAGGCCCCAGGTCCAGCCGGAGCCTGGCATAGCTGGGCCAAGAATTCATCACGAGCCCCCGCCTGCCCCGCGGTGCACCGGCCGCTAATCCCTGCGGGCTGGCTCCAATCCCAGCCAGGAGCCCCGAGCAAGGCCCTCGTGGTGCCATACGCAGCCCAGCGCAAAGCCCATAATCTCTCCCAGCCCCATGCCCGTGGGGGGCCCGGCCCCGAGCTTCGCCCCAGCTCCAGCCTGCCGGGGACCTGGCTCCGCAGGCGCTGCTCTCGGTACAGCGCTAAGAGGCCCGGCTGCCGGGCACAGCGGGACAGCGACACCAGCCTCCCGTGCCCACGGCTGGGACCTTCCCCCCTCCTCCTCCCGTCTCCGGCCTGGCAGCGCTGGCCGGACTCAGGCATCAGAGATCAGAGTCCAGCCAGGGGCGAGCGGGCTGATGCCCGCAGGGCCCAGGGCAGGGTGGTTCGGTGCCCAGCCCGGCCGGTCTAACGGGGAGTGCCCTTAGGGCCCTGCCAGCGGCTTGGCGCAGCCCCCGACAGATCCTGCGGGGTCCTCCCCCCCGGTTGGGAGCGCACGGCTCTGCCCTGGGCTGGGCCACGCTTACCTTGGAAGGACAGCCGGAGCCTGGGCTGGGAGCCGTCCATCCTGCCCCCGGCGCCCAGCAGCCAGAGCAGCAGCAGCTGCAGGAGCGTGGGCACCATGGTCACTTCTCCGGCGGGAGGCTGCGTCTGGAAGGGCAGAGGAGACAGTGAGCTCAGATTACAGCCCCCTCCCCACAGCGGGCAGGCGGGCCGGAGATTTCAGGTCCGCCTCAGGGGCGCGGGGCCGACCCTTGGCAAGACACGCGGCTCCCGCTCTCCCCGGGCTGGGGCAGGTGGCTGGGAGGGGCTTGGGCCGGATCCCGCCAACCCTGGTGCGGCCTGGGCACATGGGCGCCAGCTCGGCAGGTCTGGCAGCGGAGCGGGGTCTGCCGCCGACCTGCTGAGATGGGCCACCTCTGGGCCAGGAGCAGCCCCGCGCGTCCGGAGACTGGTGCGGGGCCGGCCGGGGCTCGTGTGGCTCACGGGGTCTTATGGCGGGTCACCGAGCGGAAGCACCCCCGGAGCAGGGTCAGCCCCATGGCGGTGCTCCCCCAGGCTGGGAAAGCCGAGGGCAGGCCGAGCCAGCGAGACCGGGAGCAAAGAATGGCAGGAATGCAGGGCTGCAGGGCACCTGGGGCGGGCGGCGAGTCCAGCTGTGCAGAAACCTCAGAGCAGCCCTGGCGGGTGTCTGTCCAACCTGTTCTCAAGCCTCCGGCGACGGAGGCTGCACCCCCTCCCCCCCACAGCGGCTGTGGGGCCCAGCCTGCCAGCCTCACTCTCCCTGGCTGCAGAGAAAGCCCATCGCTCCCCGTGCTGTGGGCAGCAGGAGCAGAGCGCGGTCGATCCCCGCTGTCTCCGAACAGCCCTGAACGCACTGGAGGGCTGATGACAGGTTCCCCCGCCGGGTTTGTTCAACCTTTCCTCCCAGGCCAGGGCCCCTAAGCCCTTGCTCTCCGCTGGGCTCGCCGGCTCACCCTCAGGGCTCCTGCTGGGGCCTGGCCCTGCCACGCACAGCTGTGGACACGGGTAAGGGAACAATTCCCTGGAACTGACATGGGAAAAACCCCCAAGAGTTCCAACTTGGAAATATTTCTGGGACTGCCACTCCTCCCCCCGGCGCCGGGGAACACACGAACTCGCAAACCCCTTTCGGGCTCAGGGCCGGGCTCGCACTGAGCATCCCCCAGCCGCCTGGGAACGAAAGTTTGTTCTGTGCACCCAGGGGAGCCCGGAGGTGCACCACCCACAGGAACGCAGGCTGCGGGCGCTCAGCTCGGCTCAGCTGGGCAGCGCCTGAATCTCTCCCGGGCAGCCGCCCGAGCGCTCAGCGTCTGGGAACGGGAGCTGCTTCCCACCCAGCTGCGCTGAACCCTTCCCCGCCGTCGGCTCAGGCACAAAGGCAGTGCTGCCCAGTGGGTAAAGCAGTAGGCAGGGAATCAGGACACCCGATTCGAGCCCCAGCTATACCCCAACCTACTGGGAGAGCCCCAGCAGCTTCCGCCCTGCGCTCTTTCGATGGCTCGTTTGCACGGCGCCTAATGCGAGAGGGGAACGAATGCAGCGCCTGGCCGGGGGCGGGGGCTGCACCCTGGGCTGAGTTTACTGCTCTCTACTTATTTAATGTCGGAACAGCCCTGGTCTGTGATGCCGACCGTCCCCCGCTGGCTCCCGGTGGCTCGTAACCGGCCAGCCCCGATCCCTGGCCCGCCCACCCGCAAACCAGCCAACAAAAGGCCTCCGCATGCCCAGCAGCCGGAGACAAAGGTAGCGAGTGGGGGGCGGAGAGCTGCCCCACAGTAGCAGCTGCACACAAAGGGCAGCAGAAAACTGAGCACACAAAACTGAAGGCCTTTCCCAAGGGAAACATCTGCAGATGGGCTGGAAGGAAGGGGTGAGGAGGAGCAGGAGCAGGGCCTCCCGTATGCCCTTGGAGCTGAGCCCTAGAGCTAAAGGAGGCTCACCCCTGCAGGCGCACAGTCTAGGGCTTATGACACACACGGGTGCAGTTCCGATGCCCTCCAGCAGAGAGCAGTGGCGCATACATGCATTAATCTCTTTGTTCCGGCATTATGCAGCTGTGGCCCCACCCCAGCAATCCTTGGGAAACAGGCCCCAGGGAATCCACTGAGGGGACTTTGGGCCGGGGATCAGGGAAAGGCGTCTACACAGCAGGGCTGAAAACCAGAACCGGAGCTGCTGCCATCTCCCCTTTGTGCTGTGGCTGCCCTGGCTACGCCACAGGCGGCCCCATGGCCGGGGGCAGCTCACCGGGCCACAGGGCCAGGCAGCAAACAGCGAAGGAGCCTGGCCCTCTCCGCACTGGGCCCGGGCAGCCTCCCCTGACAGAGCAGTGTGGCACTAAGGTAACCTGAACGCTGGGCCGAGAACGAGCCGGCGAGCCAAAGGGAAACTGAGGCATGACACAGGCCTGTGACCAACAGCAACCCAGAGCCTCAGGGGCCTCCAGGCACAGGCCACCACTGCGCGAGCAAACAGCCTGTTCCCTCCACATGGCCTCAGACCCCGCTGAGCCAGCACAGGGCTTTCCTGCAGCCGCCGGAGGAGCACCTGACCACCATGCTGGCTTGGCGCTGCCAAGCAGACCCAGCAGAAAACCCCCAGCCCAGCGCTGCTCCAACTGACCGTGCGGGGGAGCAGGAGCCAGAGGCTGCAACGTTTTCCCACAACCTCGGCACCTTTCGCTGCCCGGATCCTACCCCGAAAGAGCCTCAGATGCCAGCACCTGGCAAGGCCCTCAGGAGGTGCAGGCAGAGCTCCAAGGCTCACCCTGCGCCTGACCTGCGCTGCCCTGGCCCAGCCTGCGACCCGCTCCTTAAACAGACCCTTGTTGCTGCAGCCAGACCAGGCTGGGGCGCGGCGCACTGTCCCACGTCACAGGCTGCCGGCGGAGCGTGAGCCAGGCCCTGCTTTAAATCCGGCCTGGCGGGTTTCACGCTCGCCCCGCTGACCTTGCAGGCCTGTATTTTCCCTGCGCGGCAGCGAAGCGCTCCCATGCGGCGCGTGCACCAGCGGGGAACGACCTGCCGGGGGCGGCTCCTTTCAGCCTCACCTTTAGCAGGTCTTTGCCAATTTCAGGGGCAGAGTAAAGGTTGTGTGTGAGGGATGAACAAGGGGCAGGATCAGATGGGGAGGGGGTGGGCAGGCTGGCGTGATGTAGTGGGGGATGGCTAGGGGTGGGGGGGCTCACAGAGGGTGGGGGTACCCCGGCGACCAGGTGACACCTCTGAGCTGCAGACAAAGGAGGAGGTGGAGCCTGAGGGGTTTGAACTGGAACTGGGAGTTGGGAGCAGTGAGTCTGGGCTGGGAGAGAGCGAGACAAAGGAGGGGGCCAGGCCCCGGCTCCAGGGGCCCCTCAGGGCCTCCTCTCCTCAACATGGATGGGACTGGCCGTCTCTGCCGGCTGCACTGACCCCTCTGTACCACGCTGTGTCCTGTCGGCTAATAAACCCGCTGTTCTCCTGCCGAGTGAGAGTCACTCCTGCCTGGGACGGGGCTCAGGGCCTGGGGACCCCAAACCCCATCACTGCAGTGCCCCAGGCTGCCTCAGCCGCATGCTGCTAACAAGGCCCCGGAGCTCGTCTGGGCTCCTGCCGAGCGCTGCCAGTTACTGAAGTCCAGGCTGCCTGCTTTTCCGCCAGTGCCCGGCCAGGTTGGGCAGAGCACGGGCAGGGCCAGAAACCCCGCAGGGGAGTTGAGGCTGCATGTGTGGGCACAGGGGCCGGGCGGACTCCCCAGTGCGAGGTTACTCCAAATTCCACACCTGGGCACTAGAACAGTGAAGCCAGTGCCCCGCTGTGATGGAGGTCGGGGTCCCCAGGCTCTGCGCCCCGTCCCAGGCAGGAGCGACTCGCTCGGCAGGAGAACAGCAGGTTTATGAGCCGACAGGACACAGCGTCGTACAGAGGAGTCAGTGCAGCTGGCAGAGACAGCCAGTCCCATCCATGCTGGGGGGAGGAGGCCCCGAGGGGCCCCCAGAGCGAGCGCGCGCACACACACGCGCACACACACGCGCATTACATCACAACTGCCTGTCGGGACATCCAATGGGGCTCTGTGCCTGCCCCTCCGCTGCCCCGTTTCACAGCGTGGCTTGGCGGCGGCCAGGCTGGCAGCCAGTAACACAGCTGCCAATAGAACCCATTTCTCCCACATGCCCAGGCAGGGCTCTCACCACTAAGACTTCCTACCTCTGCTCCCCAGACCTGTGAGGTCCTTGTGGCTTGGCCTACGCACAGGGCAGGTTGCAGCCCTGCCCTGTGGCTCAGTTTTCCCACCTGGAAAATGGGGGCAGCAGTGAGATGCTTTGGGAGCTACAGCTGAGGAAGGCTGATGCGAGGAACATCCACGCGCTTGCTGGATCGGAGCCCCAGCCCCAGCCCTGCTGGGTGATCTGTCCAATGCCCTTTGGGTGGAGCCAGAAGAGACCACATGTGGCTCACCCCGGATCCTGCTGGGCATGGGGCAGCTTGTGTCATCAGGCTGCCATAGAGATTGGGCACAGCTGGGCAGGGCCCAGAGCGGGGAGCTTCCTGTCGGTGGGAGCCGAGGGGTGGGGGCTGGAGCCAGAACTCCTGGGATCTCTCCCCAGCTTTCGCTTGGGGAGTGTGGCCTAGCGGCTACAGCAGGGACCCAGGCACCAGGACTGCTGGGTCCCTGTACTCAAACTTTACACCTTTCTCCTCCACCGAGCAGGGCTGAGACGAGCAAGGGAGCTATTGGGGGCAGGGGGGCACTAATGCCTGGCTTCTGGGCAGAGAATCCCACCACCAGGACCCAGCACCACAGTGCTGCACCCCCGCCCTGGGCCGAGGGCAGGGCCCCATCACTGCCCTAGGCCTGTCTGTACCCTCCCTGCCTGCCAGCTGCTCTCAGGGGTGAGGGGCCAGGCCGGACCAGGCCTGTTGGTAGGAGACGCAGCACCTCGCCATCCCCCCTCCAGCTGACCCAGCTGGCGATCCCGGATCCCCCCAGCAGCTCAGCCACGGGGGGCACCTGCTTTCCAATCCCAGCAGGGCCTCTGCCCACAGCACCGGTCCAGCAGTGGCCGCCTGGCAGCCGGCCGGGGAAGGAAGCCTGTTATTTCTGCCCGTAGCGCTGGAGATGGCTGCATTCCCTGGGGCAGCCCAGACCCAGTTACTGGCTGGCCATGGAGCCGGGAAGGCTCGAGAGGGGTGAACCCAGCAGGGCAGAGGGCAGGGGCACCCAGCAGGCTGAGACCACCCTCCGGCGAGGAGCCCAGAGGCGCCCAGGCTCACACGCCCTCCCAGCCTAGTGGCGGAGGCCTGGCACCTCGTTTCCCAGCGGGGCGCTCCCCGCTCCTCCCCGGCCAAAGGGCGCGCTGCCCCTTTAAAGCCGACTCCGGCAGGGCTGCGGGCGGGCGAGGCTGGTGCCAGGCTGGGAACTGCTGCACACTTGAAAGGCTGCGAAGTGTCTTACGGTGTCGGGTGACAGGCAAAGCACAAGTCAGCTGGGAAGGCCGAGTCCTGTGCCCGCCCCCGCCCCCGCCCCTGCCTGCGCCAGGCCTGGGAACGTGCACACCATGAGCAGGTCCAGCCCCCAGTGCTCTTACAGAGGGGCCTGGGGCAGACCCCACTCCCACCGGCCTGGGCTGGGGCTGGGGCAGGCCACCAAGGCAGCACCTGGCACTGCGGACGGGAGGGTAGAGAGCAGGGCTCCCGCTCAGCCTCTCCAGCCAGGTGTGGAATGAAGTTTGTTCCAGGCACTGCGGCCTGAGCAGGGGGCACCACCTTCCGACACCCACCTGGCCTGCAGGTGCCCTGGCTCCATCCCGGAAGCTCCCCCCATAATCCTGGCAGCTGCCCCACTCCACTCCGACCTGGCTCCCAGCCCCCAGCAGCACCTGTGCTCCCCCACCAGCCAAGACCTGGGGGTAGAGCAGGGGACGCAGGCAGCGGGTGGAGGGGGGCACTGGGGCTCAGCTACCCCCAGCTCAGGCCCTAACTCTGCTAGAGGCAGCGCCGGGCCCAAGTTCTCCTCCTCCAACAGCTTCCCA
Organism: Carettochelys insculpta; assembly: GCF_033958435.1. Lineage (NCBI taxonomy): Eukaryota > Metazoa > Chordata > Testudines > Carettochelyidae > Carettochelys > Carettochelys insculpta. Next base: position 1,716,650 of record NC_134147.1, on the reverse strand, counting down.
GGCTGGCCACCCTGCTGGGCACCCTGGTTCTCGCCCCCTGCCCCAGGGCCCCTTGGCCACCAGCCCCGCCACCCGGTCTGAGACCGGGAGCACCTGCCCCGAGCTCACCCAGTCCGGCCCCAGCCCCAGCCCCAGCCCCGCTAGGAGGTGTAACTGCAGGGGACAGCCCCTGCCCTCCCACAGTGCGACCCCGGCTCTGTACCCCGCCCCCCACCAGCCAGAGCACCAGGAGCCCCACGCTGCGCTCAGGGCACGTACACTGCCCGGGCGGGGAAACTGAGGCACGGACCTCTAAGCACACCTGCTCGGCCCCCTTCTGCGCTAACCACTGGCACTCACGGCCGCCGGGAGTCCTGACCTCCAGCCGTCTCCAGCCTCCCCTCCAAGCTGCAGCACCGGCCTGGCCCGGCCCGGCCCCGCCGCGCCCCTCACCGTGGCGGCAGCAGGAGGCCGGCGGCTCTGGGGGAGGCTCCCTGGGCAGCACCTGCTCCCTGCGCCAGGCCCGGCCGGGCCGGGGAGAGCGGGGCCGAGCCGGCCCGGGCCGATCCTCTCCAGCTGCGGGCAGCACCGTGCGCCAGACCCACCTGGCGCGCCGCGGGCCCCGCACTCCCGGCCGGGCGCATATGGGGTTCCGCTCCGAGCCCGGCCTGCGCCTCCGCGGCGGCGGCTGCTGCTGCTGCTGCTGGCCCGAGCCGGCCCGGCCGAGGGGAGGGAGCAGCCACAGCCCCGGCCCCGGCCCCGGCCCCAGCCGCAGCAGGGCGGCGCCCGCCCGCGCTTAAAGGCCCCTGCGCCGAGGGCAGACGCGCCCGGCCCCGGCCACGCGGGCGGCAAAGACAGGGCGGGCGCCCCCGGCACTGGCCGCAGCCCCGTTCATGGCCCCCGCGCGCCTCCCGCACCCCGTGGGACCCCTTCTGCACCCCAACCCCTGCGTCGCACCCCGCACCCCCCTCACACCCCGGGCCCCCCCTTCTGCACCCCGCACCCTGCGTCACACCATGGGGCACCCCCCTTCTGCACCCCGCGGCACTCCGCGTCGCACCCCGGACCCCCCCCTTCTGCACCCCGCTTCGCACCCCGGGCCCCCCCTTCTGCACCCCGCGTCACACCCTGGGGCACCCCCTTCTGCACCCCGCACCCCGCGTCGCACCCCGGGGCCCCCCTTCTGCACCCCGACCCCTGCGTCGCACGCCGGGCCCCCCCCTTCTGCACCCCGTACCGCACCCCGGAGCCCCCCTTCTGCACCCTGCGTCACACCCCGGGGTCTCCCATTCTGCGCCCCGACCCTCGTGTCACACCTCGGGTCACACCTCAGTGCGCCCCTTCTGCACGCCGTGCCCCACGTCACACCCCCGGGCACCCCTTTTCTGCACCCTTCGCCCTGCGTCACACCCCAGCGCACCCCTCTTGTACCCTGCAGCGGGGATGTAAAATCCTGTTTAATGAGTTAACCAAAAGTTAACTGGTTAACTGATTAAAGGGGGGAGGGGAGGGGAGGGGAGGGGGCTCCGGGGCGGGGCGGGGCGGGGCGGGCAGGGGAGGGGGCTCCTGCCCGCCGCCTGAGCCTGGTGCGTCACAGAGGGGACTGACGGGAGCCTTTCCAACCCCCACCGAGGACCAGAATCCTTAAGCCTTGTCTGGTTAACCCTTAACATCCCATATCCCCTCGTGGGACCCCGGCATGTCCTGTCCTCAGACAGGTGGCCGGTGCGGACCCGCCAAGACTCCGTACCCCCCCATGCTCCCCCAACACCCCCACCTCATCTGCAGCCTCCCACGCGGCTCACACTCCTGTTACCCCCAGCAGGGCCCACGCACCTGGGCCCTGGCAAGGGGTCGTGGCCGTCCGTGGCTCCCTCCTGGGCTCCGGCAGCTCCTGGCCACACCGGCGGGCGTCTGTCCCCGGCTGGGGCTGCCCCTCCCTCTCCTGCCCGCCCCGGCACCCAGCAGAACAGGTTGCTGGCAGACGCCCCGGGGCTGGCTGCCTCCCCCTCACGGCCACCGCTGCCCACGCTGCTGCCACGGCCCAGCCCTGCCAGGCCGGGGAGAGAGCTGAGCACCCTGCACTCGGCGCGCAAGTGGCAGGGCTGGGGCAATGGAGGACTGCTGGCTGGGATGGCCCAGGGGAGCAGAGGCCCCAGTCCGATCCTCCCTCCGCACCCCACCCCTCCTGCCTCTCTCCTGGGGCCAGCCCTGGCGCCCCACAGGCCAACCTCCCACACCTCCCTTGTGCCCTTCGCCCTCTGCTGCTCCCCTGCCACGGCTCTGAGGTGCCTCCCAGCCGCTCCCGACTCCCCTGGGCTGGGCTGGGCTGGGGCTCCCTGCGTGGGGGCAGTGACATGCAAAGGCAAATGCTGGTGTTCCCCCGTCCCCCCGCATGCTGGGTCACCGGAGCCCCCTGGGACAGCCCCAGAGCAGCTGGCATGTGGCCAGGGCCCCGGATTGGGCCCTGTCACCCCAAGTCCTTTCCTGCTCTTCCTCTCCCAGGAGGTGTGTGGCTGGCAATGCCCCAGGCTGGACTGCAGCTGCAGGACGGAGCCACAGAAGTGCAGTGACCCCCCAGCAAGCCCTGTCCCCCCAGCCCTCCTGCAGCCTGACTTGGCCACCAGGGACCACGGCCTCCCTGCCTGGGTCAGGGCAGCGCATCCTTCCCCATAGCTGAATGGGGCCAGGGCTGAGGCCTGCGCCTTGGACTTGACAAGCCAGAGCTCAGCACCCCCAGACCTGGCAGCTCACAGCCCTGGCACCCCCAGACCTGGCAGCTCACAGCCCTGGCACGCCTGGACCTGGCTGTTCAGAGCCCTGGCACCCCTGGGCCTGGCAGCTTGCAGCCCCGGCACCCTGGGCTTGCCCCGTCAGTTCTGAGTGTAACAATGGCTTGACCTCATTACACATTAAGCTCTGCCCGTCTCCAGGATCCCCCCGTCCAGCTGTGCAGGTGCCCTCCGCTGCAGCTGCTGTGTGGGGTGGGCTGGGCTGGAGCAGGGCCCCACTCTGGCTTTGGTTCAGGACCAGCCATTGTGCCCTGGGTTGGGGGCACCAGACACCTCCCCTGGGGGGGAAGCTGTGGATCCGGCTGCCCTGCGGAGGCTGCCCCCACGCCTGGGTGGGATTCCCCTCCCTTCCCCTCCCTCTCAGGGATGGGGGTTTCCCAGCCTGGGCTGCAGTGGCAGCGCTGGGGCATGGGGCTGTTTCCCGGTAGGGGAGGCGGGACCAGCCCCGGGGTGGCGGGTTGCTGAGTGCGGAGGGGTCAGGCCTGCCCAGGGGGAACGCTTATCCGCCACGCAGTCTCTGTCCAGGCCAGGCTGTGCCCATCGGGCTGTGGGCAGGATGCAGGGCACCAGGACTGCTGGGTCAATGAGGGGTCTGCCGTGCCAGGGCTGTGCCCTGCGCCAGCAGGGCAGCTCTCCGCGTCTGTATCCCAGGGCTCGGTGCCCCCCGCTAAGGCAGGGCTGGGAGAGATCATGGAAGCTCCTTGCTCAGCTGTGGCCCAGCTGCCTGGCTTCGACCCAGCCAAAGGAAAACAACATTCTTGTGATGCTTCTGATTTTCCACCCGGCACAGCCGAGCGTAGCAAGTGCCGGGTGGGGGCTGGGTCTGCCGCGCCCACCCCACCTCCTGTGTGTCCACCCAGGGCGGGTCACACTGGGGCCTCTGCACTCACCCCCGGCCATGGGCACCGGCAGTGGGGGAGGGAAGGGCCGAGGGGAGCCCCCGACCGGGCTTGCCCATGGCCCGGAGCCCTTTGCCCCCAGCCGAAGCGGGTGGGTCAGGCGGCTCTGTACCCACTGGTGGGCACGAGGTGTGAATGCTCCCGGTGCTGGGCCCAGCTGTGTTTAGGCTGCCGGCCGGCCCGGCCCTGGCTGAAGGTCTGGGCCTGTCGCAGAGGCGCTGCCCAAGGCCAGCACAGCCCCCACACACGCTGGGATTTCGCCCTTGCGCCCGCCAAGCTCCACCGAGTACCCAGCACTGGGTCCCGGCAGCGCTTCCTGCACAGCCCCCATCAGAGCCGGCGTTGCAGTCACAGTCCTGCAGGTGACTCGGCCTCCTCCTGCACAGTGAGCGCCCCGCGCCCCACCGCAGCCAGCAGCGCCTGCCCCAGGCCGGCCCCAGGGTACCAGGGCGACAGCAGGACGGGCAGGGCCCCACCTTGGGCCAGCCCCAGCCCCAGGAGCTCTCAGACCAGCCATGGAACCTAAGGGTGTCTCTTCACCTTCCCTGCCCAGTCGGCAGACTCCCTAGGCACGAGTGCACACGCCTCCAAAAGCCTCCCTGGGCACAGGACGTTTGTACCTGAGCTGCGAAAGTCTGGAGCCTGGGCCTGCACCTGGCCGCGCGCAGGGAGGGTAAGGACGGCTCGGGGCCTGACAAGGCCCAGCCGATCTGCCCAGGCGCCTCCCGCCAAACTCTCTGCCACTGATTTCTTGTTGCTCTTGGTCAAATCGCTCCCCCCTCCGCCTGCCCCAGCCGACCGCAGCGGCGGGCGTTGCAGCGTGGTTGGGGGGGTCTCTGTTGGTTTTGCCGCTGGCGACCTGCCCCCAAAGGCCAGGCCAGTGCCCCCCAAAGGCCGGGCTGGCACCACCCAGGAGCGGGACGGGCACTGACAACGTTTTGAAAAATTAACACAGACTTCAATGCTTTTACCCCAGACTCATTGCTGGCGCGGCCAAAGCACCTCCGAGGGGAAGCGCCCTCTCCGCCGGGGGCTGCCTGCTCGGCGCGGGCGTTGGTCTGGCATTGGCGGCACAGGAGGCTGTAAGGGAGGGGGAGATAATAGGCCAGGCCACGGCTGTACCACCCGTAGAAGCACAGGAATGCTCCCCTGTGCCCGGCTAGTTCTGCCAGCTGTGCCCTGCCTGCTGGGAGCTCGCTGTGCTCCCCGTGCCCTCCGAGATCCAGCCCAGAGCACCGCCAGCCTGGCCCAGCACAGCCGCCGCACCTGCCGAGTGGAAGTTCACAGCCGCGTCACCGCAGCGTTTCCGGGTGGCTGGGCTGGGATCTGGCCGGGGAGCAGGGTGGGCGTTGTCTGCCTGCCACCGCAGCGGGCACTGCCAGCGGGCGGGGGTGCCAGCAGTGGCGGAGGAGCACATGTGCCCTGGCTGGCCCCTGTACCGGGGGCTGGCACCTGGGCAGGAGAGGGGAGTTATTGCATCTCCTCCCCATGCCCTCCTGCCCCCGCCTGTTTGTTTGAACAAGGAGTTCCCAGGGTGTGTGTGGGCACGTGACCCATTCATTGCTGGCCCAGACCCACCCGGGCTCTGGCCAGCCCCCGCAGGCCCTTCTGGGGCTGCTCGGCTGCATCAGAGGCATAGGGAGCCTCCTGGTGGGGACCCCGGGGGTTCTCCTGCACAACCTAAGCCCCACGCCCCATGATCTGCAGTAGGAGCCCCTAGGTGGGGGGCAGCGACGTGCCCAGCTTAGCCTGGGTCCCAAGGGTACAGACAGCCCCTGCAGGAGCCATGGGTGTGCTGAGCAGCCCTGCTTTGGGGCACGCCTCTCTCAGAGACGCCCCACGGCTGGGACCCCCAGCGTCTCGGCTCCTGCCTAAGCTAACACTGCTCAGCCGCCGTCAGCCTGCGGCGACCTGGCCGTGCCAGCCAAAAGACCTGTGGCTGGGCAGCAGGTTTCGGACACCCCCTGGGGTCGTCTTTCATTAGCTCCACCAGCCCTAGGGGTGGGGTGGTCCAGAGCACTGGTGCAGGCTGTGTGGGCAGCTCCAGGGGGTGCCCAGGGGCAGGTCTCCCCGGCCCTCAGTCAGCGCCAACCGCCCCCCGTGGGACTCGCCAAGGGGCCACCAGCCCCCAAAGACTGCGACCCTATGGCTGGCACAGCTGTTTCCCCCCCCTCGAGGCTGGTGACCCCCTCCTGCATAGCTGGGCCGGGAGCTTCCTGCTGTGGGCCGGGGCAGTGCCAGCACCCTGACCTGCTGGGACCCCCGGGGCAGAGCCTGGAGGCTGGAGTTAAGGGGTCTCCCCTGAACTCGGCCATCGCAGCTGCTCCTGCAGAGGTGCCAGGCCGTGGCGCTGAGTCACGCTCAGCCCGGTGTGTCCGCAGAGGGCAGGGGCCGGGGTGGGGGAGTAACTCTGGATCCTGAACCCTGCCTGCCAAGGAATCTCAGCAGAGGGCAAAGTCTAAAGGGGGAAACTGAGGCACAAGGACAGGCAGTGACTCATCCAGTGTCACGATGAGTCAGCGGGAACTGCAGGTGCAACCCATGAGTCCAGCTGCCCAGTCCTCTGCTCTGACTGAGACACCACTGCCCGCCCAGGGCTGGGAAAAGACCCTGGCATCCTGTCCTGACCCCCAGCCAGTCAACAGGGGGCAAGGGGGTCTCTGGCACTGCCCCTGGGAATGGGGGCAGAGAGGGGACCCTGACACCACCCCAGGGAACAGGGGCAGAGAGGGGACCCTGGCACCGCCCCAGAGAAGGGGAGCAGGGGGGTCCCTGGAACCACCCCGAGGGAAAAGGAGTGGGGGGTCCTAGCACCGCCCCAGGGAACAGGGCTGGGGGAGTCCCTGGCACTGCCTCAGACAATGGGGGAGGAAGGGTCCCTGGCACTGCCCTGGAGAAGGGGGGCAGGGCACTGCCTCCCTGGACTTTTGGCCCTCCGACAGCTGGCCCTGCTCCTTTCACATGACCGGTGCCAGCCCTGCTCCCTTGCAGTTGGGGCTGGCCCAGCCCTCTGCTGACAGCTGGCACATCAGTGGCCTGGATTCCTGCTCGGCTTAGGTCACGGGGGGAGGGGGGGGCTTGCCACATCCACGCCTCCTGCGCCAGCCCTTCTCTCGGCGCAGCCGGACACGGGGCAGAGCAACACGCTGCACAGCCAGAGCCAGCCAGGAAATCTGAGCTGCTCCCAGGTTCCAGCCACTGCAGGCCCTGTGCCTGGAGAGGGGTCACGGTGCCCCCGTGGGGAGACCTCGTCCTGGGGAAATCGCTCTCCCCTCTGCCGCAGGAGGAGCTCAGAGCCCGTCTATCCTGCCAGCCCGTGTGGGAGGAAGGGTCCCCCATGCCCTCGTATGGAGGGGGAAACTGAGGCACGGCCGGAGCCCTGACGTGCTGAGGAGCAAGGGATAGAATTCATGGAGTCCTGACTCCCAGCGCGCTAACCCCTGGTCCCCACTGCCTGCTCTGGAACCAGAGCTAGAACCCAGGCACGCCAGCACTGCTTCCTGAGCGCACTAACCCCTAGTCCCCACTGCCTACTCTGGAGCCAGGGCTAGAACCCAGGGCGCCAGCACTGCTTCCTGAGCGCACTAACCCCTGGTCCCCACTGCCTGGTCTAGAACCAGAGCTAGAACCCAGGCACGCCAGCACTGCTTCCTGAGCGCGCTAACCCCTAATCCCCACTGCCTGCTCTGGAACTGCCAACAGACTCCAGGAATCCTGCCTCCCAGCTGGCTGGGTTCACCGCTAACCCCTGTGTCTCTTCCCCCTGGGAACAGACACCAGCTTCCGCGTCTAACTCCCCCTTCCCAGAGCTGCGAACAGAGCTCCAAGCCCACCTTGCTCTAACCACTACACCAGCCTCCCCTCCCTGTCCAGATCCATGAAGAGAACCCAGGAGCCCTGACCCTGGGCTCGGCGCTCTTTGCCTCTGACGACACAAAGGGGCAGGTGGGCCCGAAGTCTTTCAAACGCAGACACGAGTGGATTTCCTCTCCCCTCCCTCCTGGCCGAAAATTAAATCCGCCCCCAGGAGGAAACGGGGCGACAGAGTTACAGTGACGTCTGCTTTACGCCTCAAAGCAAAAGGAAGGTTGTGGGACGCTGCAGGGAAGGGGGGACGGTAACTTTCGCACCTCGGCCCTTTGAAGTAGCAGGGCCTAATCCTGTTCTGTAAATAACTAGCAGAAAGGAACTTGCCAGCCTCTAAGCGACTCCAGCCCTGGGGCGGGCAGGCTGTCAAAGCAGACGCAGCCAGGATCCCTGACGCCTCCAGCAAAGGCGATTTCTTATTCTAAAGCATCCAGTTCGGCTGGCCGACAGAAAGGCCCTGGTGCTCAGCGGCCGATGGTTTCTCCATTAGGAGACGTCATTTTCTAGGAAACGAGTTGGCGAAAACAGCCGGGAGAAAGTTCTCCTCGCGGTTTGTTTATTTCCCGGGTAGATACTTTTGCAGGGTTTGACCGAGCGGTGGCACAGGCTTGCGCCAGCAGCTTTCCCGGGTTTGGGCTTTACTTGGTTAGTTACTCGGGCGGTTAAGATCAGTGTGTTTTTCAACCGTTTACAATTTGTCATTGGTGGAAATTTTCATGGGGCAGGTAATAACGGGCATGCGTCGGGCAGTGTGCGCAATGTGTGAGTGTGAGTGAGTGTGTAAAACAATAGTGAGGTACTGGCACCAGAGGTGCGATTTGCTGGCTAACGCTTGCTGACTGGTAAGACACAAACTGTTGCCAGGCCAGGCCAGTTACCTGCCCCGAGTTCAGGCCCAGCAGGTTTGCAAGCCCCCTGGTCCTTCCCGGGCCTGGCGGCCCTTTTCCATCACTCTCGCCGGGCAGAAGTTTTGCCGAGTGTTCCATGGAATCGGCATTTACTGGGACTCACAGACTGAAAATCGGAGCCTTCCATGCCTGTCTGTGCCGCCCGTGAGCTGAACTGCCCCGCCGCGGGCGCTGGGGAGCCAGACATACTCACAGCCGCAGGCAGGCGCGCCAGGTACCCGCACGCAGAGCGAATCGTCAGACTCAGAGAAGACCCCAACCCCCCGCCTGGCCCCGGCAGCTGAGCCCACAGCTCCGCCACGGCCAGCCCCAGCAGACGCCAGCCCGTCCGGCCCCAGGCCCCCGGGGATCGGTACGGGAGTCTGGAGAAACGTGGCAGCAGCCCAGCCTGGACTCGAGCTCCGTGCGCCTGTCCGGAGCCAGCAGGCAGGGGCTGCGCTCCCTGGCCGAGGGCTAGTGCAGCGCGGAAGGGAAAGGCCCACTGCTGTGGGAAGGGAGTCCGTCCTGCCGCATGCCTGGGGGGCACCCGAGCTGCCAGACCCTCAGCAAGCCCTGCCTCCCTCCCTCCCGTATCACAGGAACCGCCCAGCTAGGCTCCCGCCAGAGGCGCACTGTCGTCAGGCCAGCCCCCGGCACCCCGAATCCCGGCTGGGCAAGGTGCCCTAGGCCGAGATCTTTCCCCCTCCTTCCCTGCCCTGTCCTGTTGCTCACGGCCAAGGGACTGCCCCAGGGCAGGGAGCTGCCCACAGGACTCCAGCTCCCAAGCCCTCACGCCCGGCAGGCTCCCTGGCACAGTGCAGCAGGGAGGAAGGGAGAGAGGTGAGCCTTGTGTGAGCTTGGCCCGCTGGTGTCGTGGTACACCCCGGCCCCGCTGGTCCTGCACCCCGCCAGGGCCGGGCTGGCGATCACGCCGGATGCTCCCCAGGGCTCAGTTCCTGCTTGGCTGTTACGTCCTTGTGGGAGTCGCTGCGCTCCTGGCACCTCCCTTCCCACGCCAGCAGCAGGGGGGCCTCGCTCTGCAGGCACTGGGCTGGGGACAAGGCCCTTCTCCAGCCTGCCAGGCACCAGGGGAGCAGAGATGACACCGGAAAATGCGGCTCATGTTGGAACAATCCCGCGGGGGATGCCGCACAGCCACAGGCCTCCAAGGGCTTTGCAAAGAGGGGAAACTGAGGCACAGAGCGGCACAGCGACTTGGCCCTGAATTCACACAGTAAAACTCTGGTGGAGCTGGGAAGAGAGGCTGGGAGTGCGAGTCGCCATCCTGTGCTCTCACCCGGCCTGCTCAGAGCTGGGATCAGAACTCAGGCTGTGAGCTTCGGCCGGGTTTCCTCCAGAGCTGTGCATGAGCCCCGAGAACCGCCTGGCCTGGGGATCGCTCCCCACAAGGGCCGGGAAATAAATTAGCTGTCCCCCAAGGAAACACCAGACTCTGGCAGTTTCTCCTCCCAGCTGGAACAACCCCGTGGCCCCGAACTGGCAGCAGCCCCTCAGGTATCAAAGGGGCCGCAGCTGCCTGGCGCCAGGGCTGCTAGGAGGGACGGGCTGAGTATCTGGTGACCATCTGGAAACCCCTCCTGGCATCTCCGGTCTAGCCAGGTGCATCTCCAGCAGCCTCCTCCTGGTATCTGTGCACCGCCCTTTCTGTGGCCATTTACTTGTGTGCCTCAGGGTGGTAGGGCAGGGGTGTCACCCCCCAGGCGGGGCCGGCGCTGGCCAAGGGCGCTGGGGTAGGATTTGCGACACGTGTTCTGGGCTGCACTCTCCCCGACCCGGCACTGCTGGCTGGTGGTTACAGACAGGCCGCGAGAGGAACACCTGAGACACAGGAGGCCTATGGCGAAGCAGGGCTGGCGAGAGCCCTGGGCACGCGCCTGCCTTCCTGCCTGCCCGGGATGGGCGAAAGCCCCCCATGGCTCGGACTGGCACTCCGGGTGCTGGGGAGGCTCCTGCCAGGGGCAGTGGCAGTGGATTAGCAGAGATCGAATGGGCCTTTCCCAGCTGCGCCGCTCAGGCTGAAAGCCAGACTGGCAGAGCTGGGGAGCCGGGCTGGGCTAGCCGGCGGGTGGGGGCTGCAAGGGAAACTCCCCAGCCCAGCCTCCCTGAGCACAGCTGCTGCAGCCGGGTGGGGAGGCCGGGCTGGGAGCTGCCTCTCGCTGGAGGGGTCGTCTGGCACCACAAGGAGGGGGCCGGTTCTAGGGGGCTCCTCACCAGCCCCCCTCCCAGGGCCTTTCGCTGATGACTGTTTGGGGCCAGGCTCTTTGCAGCTCTGGGATGTGCATTCGCCCCCCTGGGGCCTCCTCGGTCGCTCCCCAGCCTGACGTCAGGCCCCTCCCCCATATGCATCCCCGCGGCAGGTGGGTTTTACGCCCCCCATTCTGCTCTGCCGCGCTGAGCCCCTGGGGGGCACAGCCCTGTGCCAAGGCCAGTCGTCCGCGGGGGCAGGGTCTGGGGAATTACATCCCACCCCGTGAGACCCCAAGACTACGGCGATGGGGTCCAGGTGGTGCCGTGTACCAACGCTCCGATGCTGTGAGCTTCCTCCCAGCAGTGCCCGGGTTTCGCCAGCTGCACAGAAGCATCACTACGGCTGAGCTCTGGGGCAGCTCCCGCTGAGACTCCAACCTGCCGACCCGCCTGGGGCCTGGCTTGTGCCAGGGGCAGGTAAGGAGGGTTCTGCTGCCAGGTCCCCTGTGCCAGGAGAGAACTCTGGAGAGCTGTAGGGCAGGCGGAGGCAGACCAGCCGGTGCACCGGCTCCTGCCATGGGGGAATCCATGCGCGGAGGCCCTGCAGGTTCCTGCTGGCTTGCCCGTGAGCTCGCACAATACCGAAACAGCCTCTGGGCTCTGCTGGCCCCGGCGGGTGTGGGTGGTGCTAAGCCCAGCCGAACAACGTGCCTGCAGCTCCCGAGGGAGCCCTGGCTGCACACGGCTGGTGCTGTTGGCAGAGGGGGGTTTCTGCACCCACATGCCCCTCCAGGCCGGCTGCTGGGGTCGGGGCTGGGGCCGGAAAGGCCGGGAGACGTCAACCGAAGAGAATCTCAGCAAGGGGGAGATTAAAGTACAGCCTGATGAATGTCTGACCTTTACAGAGTCCCTCCAGGCTCTTTGGCATCCAAGGTATTTAGGCACCTTAAGCGCACTCAAAAACTTGACAAAGTTTGCTAATATCATGTGGCGCGGGGTTCCGCAGGCTGCCCCCATGTACGTCCCTGCAGCTGTCCTACGGGGGCAGGGTGGGGTACGCGAGCTGGGAACAGGAGCTCTGGGCTGTTTTCTCCACATCCCCACGACATGTCTCCTCTGTAACAGAACAAGCCCAGTCGTCTTCCTCTCTCCTGAACTGTCTGCCTGCTTGCCCCGCCAGTCGTCAGTCCTTTCCTATTCCTGCTGCTGCTGCGGCGGGGGTGGGGAACTCGTTAATTATCCACCATGGCTGCTTTCCAGCCAGCGTTTGGTCCTTTAACAAAACAGGGCCTGCATCAGGGAGCGACCCAGCTGCTCCTGGTGTGGGGGCGAGCCAGAGGGAAATGAGGAGTGCGAGTTCTCCTGCTGCCCATAGGACACAAGCAACTGCATGCAATTTAGAGCAGCCCCTAGGCAACTCTATGTCGCTGCGTGTGGGTCATAGCAACCCGCCAGCAGCGACTAGCTCGGGGAACCTGGAAGGTAGCAGACAGGATCCGCTGCCCCTGCCAGAGTGGAGCGCAGCTTACCTGAACCAGAGAAGCTGGGCCGGGCCTCTCCAGCTCTGCCCAAGTTTTCTGCCTCCAGCTGCAGTGAGTTATTCTGCCAGCGTGCAGCATGTTCAGCCAGCCACGCACCAGGCCGCTGGGGCCGCCCTCTCCTCGCCCTCCTGGGGGGTCACTTCAGGCCTTTCCTCGGGCTGAACGCCGGCAGGCTCCCTGGGATTGGATGGGGCCCCTGGGATTGCTGGCAGTCCTGGCCAAGCACGCCATGGGAAGCTGGCAAACTGTGGCCGGACAGGCACGTGGGAACCTGGCCTAGGCTGGAGCACTGACCACCGAACCGCCTTCCCCCGCCAACAGCCGGAATCCGGGGGTGGCATTTCCAAGCACGCCCGGTGCTGGCCTAACTCTGCAGCCACTGAAACGGCTGGGGGAGCCCCACTGGGAATCCCACCCTGGGGCCTTGGCCCAGTCAGACACGTCTCCCAGCCCTGGAAAGCTGCAGCCTGCCAAGGCTGTGGTGACAGACAGAGACGCAGGCTCCTGCTGACATGCGGCGGGCGCGGGTACAACCCTATGGCTTGTCTCAGAGGAGATGGTGGAGCTGCTAATCTAGCCCCGAGCCGGGGGAAGCCCAGAAGCACAGGAAATGGACCCATCGGGAGGTTGCCCTGCACAGCTCCGGCAGGGCCCGGCTGGGGCCGCCTGTGCGGCAGAGCTGTGCGCCGGGAGTTCACGTCCCAAGGACCTGAGGTGCGGTCAGGGTTTGCCTCCACGCCAGAGCGATGCGGTGGGCACCGCCTGCCAGGCTCCGTGGGGGAGGCAGCTTGGGAGCCAGGAGCCCCAGCAAACCCGCAGCTCAGACGTGCAAAGTCGCTGGGGCTAAAGCTGCCGTTTGTCTCATCGTTGCTGCTGCGGCAGGGTCCGACTGCGGCTCCCCTGCCGGCAGGGCTTCTCTGGGTCCGCTGAGCCCTGCTGGGGAGCCAAGGTGCCCTGGCCTGAGGGCAAGTATCGGGTAGGGAAAGAGCAGTGGCCGGTCACTGTGGGTCAGAGACCGGCCGTGATCCTCACGCTGCCTGGGCACGTTAATGCGGGTGGCCCAGCCCAGGGGGAGGGTCAGGGCAGGGGGCGATAGCCCCAGCCCTGGGAGAGCGGGCGAGACCTCGCTGGGGGCTGCAGGCTCCATTTCCCACCGCACACGCTGCGAGCTGCTGGCAGGCAGCCGGCGCGACCGATACAGCCGCCCAGACGCGAGGGGCACAGGCACCGTCGTCCCTCCCGCCCGGGGAGCCGCCTGAGCCCGAGGCCAGCCCAGGGCGCTGGAGAGGTCCGGCCCCCCATGACCCTTCAGCACACGCACCACCCCCTACGCCCCGCGTTTGTACGGCGCTCTCGGGGGCTCCCGCGCAGGGCAGGCCGACCACGGCAGCGGCAGAGGGCTCAGAGAGCCGCCGGCCAACACCATAAGCCCACCAGGAGCCAGGTGGGCCGCAGCGTTCCCCAGCCGGCAGCACAGAGAGATCAGCACCAGGCTGGCCCTCCCTGGGTTTGAACCTGTGACCAGGGCCCCAAGGCTCTCGGGGCTGCTGGGGGCGTGGGAGCGCAGCGGGCCGGCCCGGTGCCCAGGACGGCGTGCTGCAGCGGGTGCCAGGCCAGAGGAGATGCCTTGCTGCTGCGGACGACAAAGCCAGAGCGAGCCCAGGTGGCACTGCAGGGGAGGGCGTCCCGGTGGCCCCTTGTGAGACAGGCTGGCTGGGCAGGAGAGCGCAGGCCAGTTCCCGATGGGCGAGCGTCAGCCTCCGTCATCAGACCCGACCCGGTTGTCCCCAGGCTCCAGGGCGGGGGGGGGTGGAGGCCGAGGTGCCGGCGGGAGAGAGGCGAGTTTGCCTGCAGATGCCCGGGCCTGGGCACGCTCAGCCTGGGAAAGGCATCCGCACGGGCCAGCTCGCAGCAGCACCCTGTGGAGTCCCTCCGCATCCCCGCCAGGCGGAGACCAGCGTGCAGACGGGATGCGGCTCAGCGCTGCATTTCCACGCAGCGATTCCCCTCTGCACGCCAGGCGTGGGGGCCAGGGGATTTGCACCCGGGCTGCGAAATCAGCCCGGCTCTGTGCGGCAGACTGAGGGTATCACTGCGCTGGCCAGGCCTGGCCACATTCCCCCTTCGCTGGATGTTCTGCTGGGCTCATGGCAGCGCCGCGCAGCACGTCCTGCGGAGCCAGCTGGAGCCTGTGCTGGCAGAGGGGTTGGCGGCTGAGCGCGGTAGCTAACGGGGGGATGAAGCACAGGGCAGGCTGCTTCCGCTGGGAGCGTGCGGAAAGGGATGAGGCCGGGACACGCGTCCCAGCTCTGCCACTGGACGGGAGCCGGGGGGGGCGGGAATGAGAGGATCCCAGCCTGCCGTGGGGGGGTGGGAGGGCTGCTCTGGATCCCATTAGGAGAGGAGGGGAAAGCAGTGCCAGCAAGCAGCCGAGCAGAGAGCTCCCTCCCGCCGCCTCTCGCTCCAGCCCCTGGGCGCCAGCCGAAGGGGGACAAGCCTGGAGAGGCTTTGGGACCACTGGGGGGCAGCTTGTCCTGGCATTGGGAACCGGTGCAGGGGCCCAGTGCTGGTGGCTGGCGTCCAGGCAGAGGGGAGCTCTCAGACCCTGGGAGGGAGGGGGGTTTGCAGGGTGTGCTCTGACCCTGGTGCCGTTGGTTAAGGGGCACGTCACTGCAGCGACCAGCCCCCCCCCCAGAGAAAGGAAGCCTGGGTTAAAGTCCTGACGCTCTCACCCCCCTGCAGGGGCGTCGAGGTCCCGTCCGTGCTCTCGCTAAGGGGCTGGCGAGCTGACAGAGCAGCCGCGGGGCCTTTGTCCCGCTCCCGGCTGGCTGACAGCTGGCCCAGGCCCCTGGGCAAGGGGGTGAGCCCGACAGGCACCGAAGGAGACCCCCAAGTGGCCCAGAATGCACAGGCCCAGCAGCAGCTGGGGGTGCCCCATGGGGCCCTCCCGCCTGGAATGCCATGTGCGGGAGACAGGCCCCGGGGGGCTCCGTGGCCCTGTGCAGACACCCGCGTGGGAGCTCCCTGCAGCCATAGGACCGAGGAGGGGCAGATTGCGCCGGCAGAGGCCAGGTGCCCGGAGAACTGCTGCCCCGTCGCTGGGGAGAAAACCCTTCCCAGGCTGTGCTTAGCCAGGGTAACGGAGCCAGAAGCAGGCACCGGCTGGGGGTGCCACACCAGCGCGTCCGTGTGCCGTGTGCAGGGACTGACAGTCAGCGGCTGCTCTGGCCTTACAGCCGGATGGACCCGGGCAGGAGCGAGCGGCTAACGACCCCACCTGCAAACGGGGAGGGTGCCAGGGAGGTGTGGTGGAGACACCCCGGCTTCATCCTGCTCCCCAGAGCCGTGGGGTGCTGCTAGGTCCCCGCTGGAGCGGGGCCCATGGCCGGTTCATCCTGAACAGCCTCCTGCTTCCCCAGCGCAGCCCTGGTTCGGAGAGCAGCGGAGAAGCGGGAGGAGACGCCTGTGGGAGACAGCCAGAGGCTAATCTGCAGACACACTCTGCTCCCCCGCAGCTCCAGCACCCCCAGGGCCTCTGGGAATTAGCCGGCACGAGGTGCCCGGCGGAGCCCCTAAGCCGATCGGGGACATTCTTCCTCCGGCGGAAGCTGCCTGGCCGATTTGCAGGGCGAGCAGCGAGCCCTGACGAAGGCTGCAGCCCGTCCACTCCACTCCTGCATGCGCTGGGCTAGCACGGCTCCCCCGGCATGTGGGTGTGCCTGGCTCCTGCCAAGGGAAACCACCAGCAAAGAAAGAACAAACGTAAAGGCCTAGGGGTGGGGCCGGATCCAGCCTGGGCTGGGGAAGAAAGCAGCCCTGTGTCTCCTTCATGCCCCCCTCCCCGATGGTCAGCCTGCTCCTGCTCTGGGCCCCCTGTGCTGGCTGATGGTGGCCCCCAGGCCTGCAGGAGCTGCACTAGCTGCCTGGCTATGGCCCTTGCTTGGGAGGGCCAGGCGGGCCTGGCGGTGCCATGGGGGCTGTAACCCGCCCAGGGTCAGTAGCGGGGGTTGGTGCCCCGGGCTGCCAGTCAGGAGGAGAGCGGTCCGTGCAAGGTGTGTGTGCGTGTCTCTCTCTCTCTCTCTCACAGAGGGTGTGGGGCTCCTGCTGAGGGTAACCTTGACGACCAGGTAACACCTTTGTACTGGAGACAAAGGGGGAGGTGGAGCCTGAGGGGTTTGAATTGGAACTGGGAGTTGGAAGCAGTGAGTCTGGGCTGGGAGAGAGAGAGAGACAAAGGAGGGGGCCAGGCCCCAGCTCCAGGGGCCCCTCGGGGCCTCCTGTCCCCAGCGTGGATGGGACTGGCTGTCTCTGCCGGCTGCGCTGACTCCTCTGTGCAGGGCTGTGCCCTGTCATACCTGCTTTACAGCTGTGCCCTCTTTCCCACCCGGGTCGCAAGCAGCAACTTGTGGGCCAAGCCCCGGGCCCTGGCGGGGGAGCAGACGGAGAAGGAGATGACAAGCAAACGCTGCCCAGGGCGCCCAGCAGCGAGCACCGGCAGGAACTCTCCTACGCGACAGCAAACGCGCCCAAAGCCCCGGAGGCAGAGGCGCCCGCCCTGGGGACCCGCACCCCCAGTGCCACGTGAACACAACAGAGCCAGACGACAGGCCAGCAAGGCCCCGGCCAGAGGGAGAGCTGGGACTGGGCCAGCGCACAGACGGCAAAAGCCCCCTTCTCGGAGGGGGCGACTCCCTGGGAGCAGGGCTGCCCTTCGGCGTGTGCCGATTGCGCAGCACAGCCCCCCGTGCTTCACGGAAGCTGGCTTAGGGGTAGGAGTCTGCACAGCGCAAAGATGTGCCAGGCAGAACGCACCATGGGATGTGGCGCTTGTGAAGGCCCAATGGGCTGAATGGGCATATTTGATTTCTGCCTGTCGCGTCCCCGAATGGGATGTTAGAAACTTGAAGGGTGGATCTGTTTGTGGCACTAGATGTGCTCGTGAGACATAGTGGCCCGGTGCTCAAGATAATGATCTGTGAATTGTTTTTCCCATAAGACCAAACTGTGGCTGGTCCTAGAAAGACATGTGACTGTGCCACTGGGTACCGGAGTCCATTCTCCATGGGCGGGGGAGACTCAATAAAGGGCTCCCAGCCTGGAGAACAGCTATTTAGAGAACGGAAAGCGATCAAGATTTTGTCCTCCGCTTCCTTTGAAGCTGCTGGCCCATGGAAAAGGACAGAAGAGGAACTGATCAACCCGGAGCAGGGAAAAGGTGAACTCCGGCCTGAGGAGAATGGGGTCTGGGAGAAGAGCCGGGATGAACAGTACAACGTTTTGTAGCAATTTCTGGGTGTGTACTGGGGTTAGCCGGTGGGTTCTGTTCATTGTGGCTCAGTGATTTACTTTGATCCATCTGTTTTCATTTGCAACCACTAACACCCCACTTTCTACGCTCAGTAAAAACACTGGTGTTTATTATCCAGCCCAGGTAAGTAATTATTACTGTGGGGGAGCAAGCGGTGTACGTCCCTCTCTTTCTCTGCTAGGGGGGCTGGTCTTAGGATCTCCCTCTGTACGAAGCTTTGATACAGAAGAAGATGGATTTATTTGGGGTTTTCGTCCTCCTTGGGACACCCCCAGAAAGGAATTCTACCTCCTTCTTCTCAGCTCCCCCCAGCTCTGCCAGGGCCCCTCACTCCCGACCTGCAGCCCCTGCTAGCCCGGCCCTGGCCCCCCCACCCCCCAGCTCTGCCAGGGCCCCTCACTCCCGACCTGCAGCCCCTGCTAGCCCGGCCCTGGCCCCCCACCCCCAGCTCTGCCAGGGCCCCTCACTCCCGACCTGCAGCCCCTGCTAGCCTGGCCCTGGCCCCCCCCTACCCCCCAGCTCTGCCAGGGCCCCTCACTCCCGACCTGCAGCCCCTGCTAGCCCGGCCCTGGGCCCCCCACCCCCCAGCTCTGCCAGGGCCCCTCACTCCCGACCTGCAGCCCCTGCTAGCCCGGCCCTGGCCCCCCCAACCCCAGCTCTGCCAGGGCCCCTCACTCCCGACCTGCAGCCCCTGCTAGCCCGGCCCTGGCCCCCCCACCCCCCAGCTCTGCCAGGGCCCCTCACTCCCGACCTGCAGCCCCTGCTAGCCCGGCCCTGGCCCCCCCACCCCCCAGCTCTGCCAGGGCCCCTCACTCCCGACCTGCAGCCCCTGCTAGCCTGGCCCTGGCCCCCCCACCCCCCAGCTCTGCCAGGGCCCCTCACTCCCGACCTGCAGCCCCTGCTAGCCTGGCCCTGGGCCCCCCACCCCCCAGCTCTGCCAGGGCCCCTCACTCCCGACCTGCAGCCCCTGCTAGCCTGGCCCTGGCCCCCCCACCCCCCAGCTCTGCCAGGGCCCCTCACTCCCGACCTGCAGCCCCTGCTAGCCTGGCCCTGGGCCCCCCACCCCCCAGCTCTGCCAGGGCCCCTCACTCCCGACCTGCAGCCCCTGCTAGCCCGGCCCTGGGCCCCCCACCCCCCAGCTCTGCCAGGGCCCCTCACTCCCGACCTGCAGCCCCTGCTAGCCCGGCCCTGGCCCCCCCACCCCCCAGCTCTGCCAGGGCCCCTCACTCCCGACCTGCAGCCCCTGCTAGCCCAGCCCTGGGTCCCCACTCCCCAGCTCTTTGGTGCCCCTCAGTCCCACTCCGCTGCTGCCGTCCAAGCCTGAGCTCCTCCTGCTCACAGCTCTGGGATCTGGGGACCAGCTTTGACCCCCGACCCTTGCGCTGCGCCCTGGAGAAAGCCGGGAAGCAGCCCTAGCCCGGGCGCGTTTGCAGAGCCAGGCCTGGAGGCCTGACCTGCCCCTTGCTGGTGGCCATTTCGGATGCCCCCTGCCCCCAGCGCATCCTCTCGCCCTCCCGCCGGGGACCACCATGCCCTGAGCTGTCTGGGATCGGGGGCACCAGGCCTCCCAGCAATGTCTCCACTGAGCGTGGCCGGGGACACAGGCTCCCAGCTGCGATACAGGGCCCCTCGTGTGACCACCCCGTGGGGGGCAGGCTCAGCCATTCGGCAGATCAGCCCCACTGCCAGCATGTTGCAGCCGGCAGAACAAAGCTGAGCTGGAGAGGCGGGGCGGGCGGGGGTCCCTTTAGTTCCTTGTTTGACAAACGGCTCTCTGGGGAAGAAAGGGGGCCGGGGCACGGGCTGGGGAGCAGGACAGCCACTGCTGTGGGGCGGGGTTGGGGGTTATTCACTGCACCAAGGGGGCCTGGACGCGGGCTGGGGAGCAGGACAGCCGCCGCTGTGGGGCGGGGGTGGGGGTTATTCACTGCACCAAGGGGGCACTGTGAAGTGAGGGCGGCAGGGGGGGAGGCGACCACCGAGTCGAAGCCCAGAAGCGGCTGTGTGGACGGGGCAGGAGCCAGCCAGAGCCCTGGGGTAGGGACGCCGCGTCTCAGGGGAGGTTCCAAACAAGCGTCCGGGCTCCGTCCGGGCGGGCGGCTGCCACGCAGTGTGGCCAGGACAAGCGCTGCTCTGAGGGATCCCTTGGAGCTTCTCGGTGGTGGGGTGGGGGGGGCCATTTCCGTGTCCTGGGCACATTTCAACACAGCACCTTCCACTGTACCCCGGACACCTCCCCTCCTTGCTGAGCACTGTTACGCGGCGGCCACGTTCCACCCCAGAAGCAGCTGCATTGCGGGGGAGGCGATCCCTGGGCACTCGCAGGGGTGCTAGTGAGACACACGGCCGAGACTCCCGTTCGTCTGTCCCTCCCGGCAGCCAGACGCACGTAACGGCACAGCCCCCAGAGGCCCCGTTCCCAGCTCTCCGCGCTGGGCGCCACGGTGCAGGAGCGCCCTGCGTTCACCGGGCAATGGGGCCAGTCGGGCGTTTGCAAGCGGTTCGGGAGCTCTCGCCGGGCCTGCCCCGGCCCTCTCACCCCGGCTGCTGAGACACCGTCCCGCAGCCCTGCCCAGGCCAGCCAGCAGCGGCTGGGAACGAGCGCGCATAATGCGGCCATTGATCTGCAGCCGGGCCAGCCGAGCCCAGACAGACACAATAGGGCCTTGTCTAGGAAGGCTCCAGGGCCTGGGGAGGGCGTCTTTCTCCCTTCTTACTCAGCCGCACCTCGGTGCCAGGGCAAAGCCCCAGGCCCAGGGCACGGCGAGGGCCGGGGACGGCCGGGCGGTAGACAGGCCAGGCTGGGAGAGGCAGGAACCGTCTCCCCACAAGGCTGCCCCACACCCGGGGTGCTCCAGGGTGCGCCCAGCCCGCAGCACCGTACAGCGCGGCCAGGCAGCACCCAGGGCCCTTCTGCGGGTGCCCCAGGCAAGAGGACCCACCGCCCCCGCCCCAAGGGGTGAGCCCCAGCCCTGCAGTGACCACACCTTCCCTGCCCCCGCCTGCCTCCTGGCGCTGCCCCACTGCTCTGGACCCGGCTGGCACCAGGGACAGAGACTGGCTTTGGGTGCTCTGCCCGGGCTGGGACAGGGGGGGAGGCAGGACCTCCCGGCTGCCAGCCACAAGCTGGGACCTCCCAGGCCTAGCACGCGGCTCCGGGCATCTCTCTCCTGCCCGGCGGCGAAGGGCCGGCTCGGCTCCCAGGCTCGCCGTCCCCGGCAGGGTGAGCTCCCGCCGCCAAGGGCCAAACGGGCCCGTCCCGCTGCGTGGGCCCAATCCCTGCGGCGGGTGCACCGGCGCCTGCTCACCAGCAGCGCGTGATCCGGCCGCAGCTGAACCCTGAGCCTCCCCGTCAGGTGCCCACACCGGGCACAGCCCTGGGCAGCGCGAGCCCGACCTGCTGGCCACGTACCACCCAGCCAGGGCACCACCCTGGGCTGCAGGTCACCCCCCATTCTTCGCTGGCACAAGAATGGGGGTGGGGGGCACGGAGGTGCCTGCCTGCGGGATCACCTGGGGGCATAGCCCCACGTGCAGAGCTGCCTGTCATGGTAGCTGCCTCAGTTTCCCTGCAGGGTCCCAACATACCCCTTCCCCCCCAGCCTTCGTCCAGGGCCCCACGTGGCTCAGGGTGGGCTCCCAGCCCTCCTTCCTGGCACACAGCTTTAAGTACAAGCCCCCCATCCACCGCTCACCCCACACAGCCTGGGCACCGCCTCCCTGGGGCTCCCCTGCAGCACACCCAGCAGCTCCCTCCAGGCCCGACCCCTTCTTCCCAGCCACTCACCCAGGCACCAGCCGGCTCCTGATCCACCCCAGGTGGGGCTGATAACCCCAGGCCCCATCAGCACTGGCTGGGAGAGACACTGCCCCACCCACTCTCCCAGGCCCCTGGCTCTTAAAGGAACACCTGCCCTGGCCCCTGAATGGAAATAGGTGACACGGGGGTGGGGGGGCTCCCTGCAGGGGGCGCTGTTGGAAGGACAGAAGTGCTTGCTGGGGGTCCTGGCAGGGGGTGGGGGGGCAGCAGTGGGTACTGGGAGGCAGCAGGGGGCACTGGCTGGGGGGCAGGGGGTGCTGGTGGGGGGGCCCTGGGGGCACTGGCTGGGGGCATGGGGTGCTGGCTGGGGGGCAGGGGGTGCTGGTTGGGGGGCTCTGGGGGGGAGGGGGTTGTGGCGCGGAGGCAGGGGGCGCTGGCTGGGGGACAGGAGGTTCTGGTGGGGGGTGCTGGGGGGCAGGGGGAGCTGGCGGGGGGCACTGGCTGGGGAAAACGGGGTGCTGGCGGGGGGGCCCTGGGGGCAGGGGTGCTGGTGGGGGGCACTGGCTGGGGGACGGGGGTGCTGGCGGGGGCCCTGGGGGGCGGTGGCGGGGGGACAGGGGGCACTGGTGCCAGTGCCCGTGAGGGGTGGCTGCTGGGGGCTAGTACTGGGCGGCCCATGGGCAGAGCGCTGGGACCAGGCTGCCTGCGGAGGTCGGGGCTCCTCTCCCAACAGCCGCCTGTGGGCGAGAGCGACCCCCCACCCCCACCTGGTCCTGGCCCCCCGCCACTCGCAGGGCCACCGCCCAGCCCCCACCCAGCTCCTCAGCCTTTCCCCCACGCCCGGCTCGGCCCAGCTGGGGGGCCCTGGCACAGCAGCCGGCGGACCCAGGGGAGGCTACGGGCTGGGGCCATGTGCCATCGGCAGCAGCAGCTTCCCATGGTGCCGCCCCAGCGGGAGGCTCCTGCCGCGGCTTGGGCCAGCCCGAGCTGGCTGGGGCAGCATCCGGAGACGCCGCAGGGACACCAGACGCCCCGGGGGCTCGCGGCTCCCCGGCGTCTGCCAACGGGCTGGTGTGCCGGGGTGCTGCCTGTGGGGCGAGTGCGGACACGCGGCGCGTGGCCGGGTGCCACTGGCTCGCTCAGGCCTGTTCTCCCTGCAGACCTCGTCCTCCCGCTGGCACCAGGCCAGGCACAACCAGCCACGGCAGCCGGAGGGTGCAGCCCCGGGCCGGCCAGGGTGCGGTGTCGCCGGAGAGCCTGTGGCTTAACTACCGGCTCTCATTTAAAGGCCGGCCACACCGCCGGGCCGTGATTTGTACCGCTGAGTGTCACCAACACACCCGGAGCTCCCTGGTTCCGACGGGCGAAGGCAGGGAAAGGGGGGGTTGCTTCCCCGGTTCCGACGGGCGAAGGCAGGAAAAGGGGGGGGTTGCTCCCCAGTTCCGACGGGCGAAGGTGGGGAAAGGGGGGAGGGGTTGCTCCCCAGTTCCGACGGGCGAAGGCAGGGAAAGGGGGGGGGATTTCTCCCCGGTTCCGACGGGCGAAGGCAGGGAAAGGGGGGGTGTTGCTCCCCAGTTCCGATGGCCGAAAGGCTGGGAAAGGGGGGGGTTGCTCCCTGGTTCTGACGGGCGAAGGCGGGGGGGGTTGCTCCCCAGTTCCGACGGGCGAAGGAGGGGAAAGGGGGGGGTTGCTCCCCGGTTCCGACGGGCGAAGGCTGGGAAAAGGGGGGGTTGATCCCCGGTTCTGATGGGTGGGGCCGGCAGCTTGTGCTGGAGCCATTTATAAAGCTTGGAACCCCAGCCTCTGCCCTCCTCTCCTGAGCATCGTCTGCCACCCCGACTGCCCCACCTGGGCAAGCGCGTCAATAGACACAAATAAAAACAAATGCCTTAAAATAAACGCTGAGATTGTCTCACCAGCTGCTGTCAGATGCAAGCCTGGCAGCTGGCTCACATGGGGTGTGTTCCATGAGCTTGCTTGAAGATGGAGGGCAAGTCACGCCACCTCCATGCCTCAGTTTTCCCCTCTGTGAAAGGGGACCAGTGAAGCTGCCCTGCGCCGTTTGTGAGCCGTGCCCATGGAAAGTGCTCTACACAGGCCGGGACTCCGCTCACACAGGACGGCTGCTGCCCCTCAGAGTGACCCTGGGGGCCTCTAGAGCTAAAAGCATGAGCTGGCAGAGCCCAGCCCACTCAACCTGGGGCTGGGGCCGGCTCCTGCCCCGCGCGGCTGGCAGGCAGAGGGGGCTTGGCACACACGCTGGCACTTCACAGGGCCTGGGTCGTTCAGTTCCACCACTGGGGACTGCCGAGAGGCGGAGGGAGCTGGGCCGGCTGAGGTGCCACAGGAGGAGCGTGCATGGCGCTGGCGGGCTGTGCTCCCTCTGCCAGGCCGTCAGTCTCTCCTGGAGGCAGAGGGACACCGGCACAGCAGGGGAAGTGAGTTGCACCACCCTGCCGAGCCAGCAGCGTGCTGGGGCCACTAGAGCCCAGCAGCCGGGGGCCTGGGTGCCCTGAGCCTGGGGGGAGGCAGGCCTGGCCCAACAACATGCTTTGGGGAGTGCAGGCTCGTCAGACCCCCGCTGGCCCCTTCTCCATGCTCATGTCTCTGGGTGACACCTGTGGTGGGGTTCGGGGTCCCCAGGCCCTGCGCCCCGTCCCAGGCAGGAGTGACTCACTCGGCAGGAGAGCAGCGGGTTTATGAGCCGACAGGACACAGCGTCGTACAGAGGAGTCAGTGCAGCCGGCAGAGACAGCCAGTCCCATCCGTGCTGGGGAGAGGAGGCCCTGAGGGGCCCCCAGAGCCGGGGCCTGGCCCCCTCCTTTGTCTCTCTCTCCCTCAGCCCAGACTCGCTGCTCCCAACTCCCAGTTCCAGTTCAAACCCCTCAGGCTCCACCTCCCCCTTTGTCTGCAGTACAAAGGTGTTACCTGGTCGCCAGGTTGCCCCCAGCAGGAGCCCCACACCCTCTGTGAGCCCCTCACACACACACAGGTATCCCCCCCTCCACCACAACAGCTCTCGCAAGGCCCCAGGGCCGTTCCCCCCAGGCCTCTCCTTGGCTGGCAGGCTGGAAAAGCCCGGCACTGCGAGGGTTAAAATCCCTCCTGCTTCCACCAGCTCTGTCCCCCACCTTGGGTCCCTCCTTCCGCCTGCAGCAGAGCCTGGGCTCCGTGGGTGCTCCTGGCACGGCCGGCGGCTGGCAGTGGGCAGTGGGAGCCGCCAGCTGGGACGGGGGTTTTTGATGCCGGCCGGTGGGCAGAAGGAAGGCTCCTCTGGAGAGTGATGGCTTCGGCTGGCAGGAGCGGGGCACCCTGCCCGTCCCACGGGGTGACTGACCTTCGCCCCCAGCCGGAGCCTCGGCCGCAGAGCCGGGAGGGCAGGTTCTCCAGCCCCTTCACCGTCCCTGGACCTTCCCCTTCATCCCCATCGTTCTGCACCGCGGTGGCCGGAACCGGGCACAGGGCTCCGGCTGAGGCCTCCTGGAGCGAGCGTGAGAGGCGATGGGCGCGGTGGTCCAGCAGGGCCGGGGTGCTCTACCTCGGAGAGGGCCCCGAGCTCCCCAGCGGGGACGGCTCTGCTCCTCGGGAGCAGCAGAGCTTCCGTGTCCCCCAGCGAAGCCTGGCCGTGCCGCCGGCAGCGTGTCCTCGGGGCCGGGCGCAGACCGGAGCCGACCCCCCACGGGTGAAGGGCCACCCCGGAGCCCATCGCTGGGCAAGCCAAGTTCCAGGAGTTACCCTGGAGCTCCCGGGGGTGCACGTGTGAAAGAGGGCCACTCGCCCCTCGCCGTGCACGACCCCCCGCAAGTCACACGCTGCCTGGTGCAGGCCTGAGGGCCGGGGGCTGCCGAGAGGAGGGCGGGGTATGTGCCCCGGGTGGGCTGGACGGGCTGCTGCAGGCGGAGGATCAGCCGGCACCCACAGGCGGGGGCATTCCTGGCGCCGGCACTCAGAGGGGGCTGCCCATGCCGGCGTGCCAGCGGCCAGACGGCGCTGATGGTGCTGGGGGCAGATGGAGCTGATGGTGCTGAGGTGCTGATGGTGCTGAGGGGCTGATGGAGCTGATGGTGCTGAGGTGCTGATGGTGCTGAGGGGCTGATGGAGCTGATGGTGCTGACGGAGCAGATGGTGCTGAGGGGCTCATGGTGCTGAGGGTCTGACGGAGCAGATGGTGCTGAGGGCTGATGGGGCTGATGGTGCTGAGGGGCAGACAGGGCTGAGGGGCTGATGGTGCTGAGGGGCAGACGGAGCTGATGGTGCTGAGGGGCAGACGGCGCTGATGGTGCTGAGGGCTGACGGAGCTGATGGTGCTGAGGGGCAGACGGGGCTGAGGGGCTGATGGTGCTGAGGGGCAGACGGGGCTGATGGTGTTGAGGGGCTGATGGTGCTGAGGGCTGATGGGGCAGACGGTGCTGAGGGGCAGACGGCGCTGAGGGGCTGATGGTGCTGTGGTGCCCACGGGCAGACCCATGACAAAGGCCTGTGCTGCCACCTCCTGGCCAGGCCCTGCCAGCACCTCTGCCAGCTTTGCTCTTCCCACGGGGGCGTTCCTGGGGCTGGAGTCTTCCAGGCAGCCACCCGACCACACACCGCAGAAGGTCCTGTCCGCCCCAGGGCCTCGTGGCAGCCAGGCGCCCCAGCCCTGCCAGACAGGAGACAAACCCCGTACAACTCCCCTCCTACATTGGATGAGCTGCAGGGCCTGACGTGGGGCGAGGCAGGAGCCCCTGGTGAGGTTGCGTGCCGCCCAGTGCTGGGACCAGACAAGGTCAAACAGGGGCAGGCAGGCACCTAGATAACTAGGGCATCGACTCTGACTGCGCCCATCCATCACCGCGCTGCCGGCTGCAGCCCACGGGCGCGCCCCAAGGCCTCTCCTCCGTGCCCTTCTCCCTGCCCGCCATCCAGCCCTTGGCATCTCTCCCAGGGCCGCCTCGCCCACTCTGGCCTCCCTGAGCCACCTTGTCTCATTCAGAGACAGGCAAAACAGAGCCCCATGGTCATCCACCCAGCGTCCCTCCCCATCGCATCCCGGTGAGTCCCACCACCGGCTGACTGCACCTCAGCCTCTCGTCTGCACCCTTCCTGCCCTCCCTCGCAGCTCTGAGCTTGTGAGAAGAGTTGATTTGCACAGCTATCATGGTAACAAGTTGCATGTAACAAGTCTCTCAGAGTATTAAGCTTAATGGGCTGTTTTGTTTGGTTTTATTTTGTTTAACAACTTACTTTGATCTTCCTGTTCTCACTTGTGGACACTTAAGTCCTGCTCCCACCCCAAGAGTGGGCTGGACTGGAAGGACAGGGGTGGAGGAGAGCTGCTGGGCTCAGGTCAGGAAGGACATCTCTGGCCTGAGAAAGATGTTACCTGAAATAAGAACTAGGGTAAGAAAGTAAGATTTTCAACAAGTTCATAGCGCACTAGACTTGGCTGTCTCTTATTTTGTTTGGTTACCTGCATCGGTCTCTGACCGCTTCAACCTACTGTTACTGCTTGATAAAATCCCGCATGTTTATTAATAATCCTGGTGTAAATACTGGTTACCGGGGAGGGGGTGGAGAGTTGTGCCTCCATCCTTCCGAGATAAAGGGGCGACCACTTCACGAGCGTGCTCTGTATGAAACTTCACACAGAAGAGGATGGAGTTTTTCTGCAGCTCTGGGCCCGTGGCACTGTGCGCCTGGGGGCTGTGGCAAGGCCCCGGCACTGGGTCTTTCCTGAGCCGAGCTGATCTCAGGGTCTGTGTTCTCTGCTGCGGGCTGACTCCAGTGCTCATAAAGGCAGAATAGAGCGTTTGCAATCATTCATCCGGGCGACACAAACCAAACGTTCCCGGCCCTCGCGTCACCCCCAAGCGCGGGAGTTTCTGTGAAGAACGAACAGGGTCCCCAGGCACAGCCATGCGATGCAGGCAGGTGCAGGAGCAGGCTGGTCACAGGAGGGGATGCGGCATGCTCAGCGAGGAGGGCACCTTTGGTGATTTTAGCTGCTCTACTAAGGGGTGGAGGTTATTCACGGCTTCTTGAGCAAAGAGGAGCAGACTTTCACAGGCATCCTTGGAACAAGGGTCCTGCTTCAGCTCCCTGCTGCGAAGAGGTGGCAGGGCCTTTCTCAAAGGGCGAAACAAGGGATTTGTCTCCAGCCAGGCTCTGTGAAGTGGCTGAAGTGTCCTGACTGAAGCCATCCACAAAAATTCAGCCTGAGGTGGGCGCCCAGCCGGGGAAATTCCAGTCTGAACAGGCCAAGTGCATTAAGCGACTGCGTCTGAGGCTGGGCCTGTTAGACAAAGTTCCTGTGGCCTTGCCTGAGGTCGTGCAGTGACAGGAAAGGGTCCACCCGGAGCACTTTTGCTTTTTCTATAATGTAAAGGGCTCCACAGTGGCCCCACCCTCTGGCTGCATCTATTCCAGCTCCCTGGGAAAGCTGCATTTCGCTGGGGAGTTACAAAACCCAGCAGCAGGCAGAACCTTTCCTGCGTTATTTTCCCTGCTCCTTTCCCCAGAAACCGACTTTTCCTAATGAAGGAATCTCAGGCAACTTGTAAAAAGTGTGCTTGAAAACAGACCGCCCTTTCACAGCTGCTGAGAGATCAGTAACGGGGGGCGGGGGGCGCGACTGGCTGCCTTTATAGGGACAAAGTGCCATTCATCTAAATTCCAAGGTAACGACTGATTCCATTCCGCGGGAGGTGGGGCCGGCAGAGCGTGGGTCAGTGACACCCAGGCCCAGGCCAACGCAGGAACGTTGCGGCTGCGGCCAAGGAGGCTTGCGGGGCAGAGCCGAGGCCCCTGACTGATTTTGTGAAGGGAGCAGGGAGTGCTCATCTTGATGTGTTTGCAGAGAATCCCATGGGACTGGTGTGACGGAGTGGGGTGTTTCACGCTCTTCTGCAGTAACCCGAGGTGGGTGCCTCAGCTTCCCTCGGCACAGCATCAGCGCATGGCGGCGATGGGCGTTGCAGTGGGATGACTTCTCACAGGTGGGGCAGGCCCTCCCGGCTCCTTGTAGCCCAGGCAACCAGGTGACCCCTTTTTTCCCCAGGAAACAGGTCAAAGGCGGGAGCAGGGCCCTGGCTGGTTTGAACTGGAATGGGGCTGGTGAGTGGGGCAGTCTGGTCTGGCTGGAGAGGGAGGTAGGAGGGCCAGGGCTCTGGCTTGGGGACCCCTCTGGGCCCCTCTCCCTAAGCTGGATGGTCCTGACGGCTTCTGGGTTCTGTGCTGACCTGTCTGTTCTCCGCTGGGTCCCTGTTGCCCGACAACCCTCCTGTTCTCCCTGCTGAGCGAGAGTCACGTCCGGCTGCAGATGGGGAGGCAGGGCCGGGTTCCCCCCACACTCTGTGACCCCTGGGCACGGCGCAAACAGAGAACCAAATAAGGTGGGTTGGGTTAAGTCACTGATTGTAACCAGGATTTAAGTTAGCAGGCCGGAAGCTTCAGTTTAAATAATTTTAAGGTTGTTTTGCAGTTATTTTGCTAAGGAAAAATTAACTTTTACTGGCTGGTAACCATTAGAACATGTTGATTTGCAACTAAATGTTGCCTTTACAGGAAGTTTGGTGCTTCATTTTGCTAACTAAATGCACACACACACGTTTATGTTATTATAGAGCTTACATTGCATTCATTCGGCATTGTCATATTGTACAATTCCATTGTATAAGACAATGAGTGGTGCGGTTTCTATTTAATCAGTGGTGACTAGTGATTTTCCTTGGGATTTCTGTCAAGCTGTATTTGGATGGAATATCAAATTCAATGACAACTGCACAAAACCAGCTTTTTAGTTTATGCAGTTAGTTAAATGAAGCTCTCTTAAATGTACTGGATACATAAGAAAAAAATCAGCAACGTTTTTCAAAACACATTTGGTATTTAAAACTAACTGGCTTATTACACAAAGGAAATATTATCTGTAGTTAGCGAATGGAACTGATTGTTTTTGGTCACTGTGGCATTCATGATTTTAGAACTAGCAGCTCAGCACAGTTTTCAGGTTTCTAAAAGGGCGTCATAAGGAGGAGGGAGAAAACTTGTTCTTTTTGGCCTCTGAAGATAGAACAAGAGGCAATGGGCTTAAACTGCAGCAAGGGAGGTTTAGGTTGGACATTAGGAAAAAGTTCCCAACTGTCAGGGTGGTCGAACAGTGGAATAAATTGCCAAGGGAGGTTGTGGAATCTCCATCGCTGGAGATATTTAGGAACAGGTTAGATAGACGTCTATCAGGGATGGTTTAGACAGAACTTGGCCCTGCCATTGGGGCAGGGGGCTGGATTCGATGGCCTCTCGAGGTCCCTTCCAGTCCTAGTGTTCTATGATTCTATGATCTTATCCTCTCACATCTAATTTTTATTAATAGAAAAAAAAATGAGTTTTCCTGCTTTTTCACCCCTTATTAGTTTCTAACTTTGAACAAACCAATCCGTACACTGACCCAACTGAAATAAAGACATTTTAAAAAATTATGAATGTGAATTAAAAAAATCCAATATAAATGTATCTTTAAAATGATTTATATTTATATTGCTCTGGAACAACAGAAACAGCCCTTACCTGAAAGAGTGTTTATCTTGTCCATGCTGGCAGGCGGCCCTCGGCTTGGGGAGGTTTCTCCCTCTATGGCCAGCGTCAACTGGGTCAGTTTAGTTGTGCAGTTACGGTTGGCGCAATGGAAAGTTTAATTTTTAAAACTGAGAGGAAACGAATTTTAAGGTTAGAAAATTGCTCTGATGAAAAATCCCCGGCAAGCCCCACGGAGAAGCCCCTGAGGCCCGGCACTGCCATCAGCAGGCACCAAGCCCGCAGCCCAAGCAGCGGGGAAAGCGCCAGGCAGCGGAGGCGCCCGGTCTGGCAGCAGGGGAGAGGAGATACTCAGAGCTGGCGCGAGAGAGCAGCACCCTGGCTGCAGGGAGGAAGCTTCAGTCTTGGGCGGGATTGTGAGGAGCTCAGAGTGCGGGGGGCCGAGATCTTGGGGGCTGCCAGCTGTGGGAGCCCTGGGCTGTGAGTGTCCCGTCTCACCGGCTCGTGGGCTGCGACTCGTCTGGGGGAGCCAGGCCGGGTGCGAGTCAGGGGTGACCGACGCCCCTGGGATGGGAGACGCCTGCAGCTCTCTCCCCTTCTGCTGAGGGGCTGGGAGGGTGGGGAGCCCGGCACGAAGGCGGGGAAGGCTCCCCGGCTTTCAGCTTGCGACTGGGCCATGAGATTCGTCTCCCGGCGCTGCCGTCGTCTGCACCCGAGCCGGCAGCCGAACCAGGCTGCCTGCTGCTTGATGCGCACTGCCGGCTGGCCGGCCTGGAATCAGCCATCCGGCTGCATGGCTGAGCCAGCAGAGCCTCCGCTCAGCGCCCGTCCAAGCATTGGCCAGTGGCTGCGACAGCTCCTCATGGATCTCAGCGCGGCGGCCCGGCTCACACCGGGGAAGAGGTTTCTGGCCCTTGGCTGCAGCTGTGGCCTGTGACCCTGACTCCCTTGATTTCCCGCCACTGCGTCCTACTTTAACTACGAGGCACCCCTGGCCCAGCCCAGCCTCTGGTGGCGGGTTGGCGTGCTGGCCTTGTGAACCAGCGGGTCAGTTTGATCCTGGGTGCGGCCTCAAGCGTATTTCATGATAACCGCTTTCCAGCGGCTTTCGATAATCACGCTGCTGCCACGTGCCTCAGTTTCCCTGCTTGCAGCTGCTTAACCCCCTCCGCGCTGGGCCCCCAACCCTGCCCGTGAAAGGCAGCTGACATGCAAGTGATTGTTATGAGACAGTACGAACGAGACCCAAACGAAAGCTCCCATCCGTCGGGCCTAGTCCGAGAGAGCTGACTCGTTAGCCTGCCCCCGGTCCAGGGCGTTAGATCACACCCGCCCCCCGCTGCTCCGGCCAGTCAGGGAGCGCTCTGCTGGTGTTTGCAGGACGTCGGGGCAGGTTTTGCTGGCTACGGCGCCGTTCTTAGGATGGCCTGTGACTGGGAAGGCGCCAGGAGGTCTGCTGGGGTGGTCTGTCTACCTCGGAGAGCACAAGCGAGGGAAGGTTCTCCGGGAGGGCCGATGTCAGGAATCTGCTGAACTAGAGAAGAGGGTGGGAAGGAAAGGGGGTGTCCAGCCAGATGGGGCTCAGAGCAGGGCGTGCTGGTTGAAGGAGGAGCGGGGAAAAGCGGGTGGCTCCCATGCACATGCCTCGGTGCACCCGGCTGGAAACAATTCGAGGGCTCCCGGGTTCTAGCTCTTCGCACACGCACGTGATGCAGCTGGGCCGCGAAGGTCAGAGCCCAGCTGGGGCGGAGGCGGTCCCGTAACTCACAGCGGAAAACCACCCTGCTCCTGTGGCGCGCAAATGAGACTGTGACCGTAGCAAGGCCCAGGCTGTCCCAGTGGGGTGTGAGCTTTCCCAGCAAGGAGCCAGCGCTCAGCGAAGAGCAAAGCTGCACTGCTAAGCACTCAGAAATCAGGAAAAGACTCGGGCTGGGAGGGGTTGTACATCCAGCCTCAGCTCTGTCCTCCGTACACGTGCACCAGGCTGCTGACCTACTGTCCCTGAAACAATGGCCCTGTTAGGGCCCAGGTTCCCTGCAGGCGCCCGAGGGACAGGTCCCCGCCTGCACGGCTCACAGCTCACCCTCCTCTCGCAGCGGGTTGCCAGGTCCCAGCTCCCCTTTCTGCCAGCTGGGTTCTCAGCAGGTCCCCTCGACTTCCAGCCCCACTGTGGGTCTCCTTCCAGGAGCCCGAGAGCGACAGGGGAGCGCAGCCGGCGCACAGCTTGTTCCAAACGGAGCAGGAGTTACTTGTGCAGAGGAACACAGCTAGGAGCAGGAGAGGGTAAACCAGCAAAACCGGGCGCCCCTTTTCTTTTCACTCACTGGTACCCAGAGGGTCCCGCTCCCACGGCCTCCTGCCAGTGGTGGGATGTGTCTGTGCGGCCCCGGGCCAGGGGAGGGAGCAGGGGCTCTGTGCGCCCCTTGGCCGGGAGTGGAGTCGCCCCGGGCCAGGGGAGGGAGCAGGGGCTCTGTGCGCCCCTTGGCCGGGAGTGGAGTCGCCCCGGGCCAGGGGAGGGAGCAGGGGCTCTGTGCGCCCCTTGGCCGGGAGTGGAGTCGCCCCGGGCCAGGGGAGGGAGCAGGGGCCGTGTGCGGGGACCAGGCTGAGCACAGGGCCACGGAGCTTGGGCAGTGGTGGAAGCAGCTGGGGCAAGGCTGGAGCGCAGCAAGGGGCCCAGCCGGGCTGGGTGACGCTCTGTTGTCTCCTGGGCTGCCCCCGGGGCTGCCCCAGACATCCCCCCGCTCCCTGGGGCACAGCCAGTGCGAGAAGCCCTGCAGCAGGCAGCCCCAGCACCTGTCGCCCGGACGGCAGTGGTGACGCCGCGCAGGTGTGCGCCCCTCAGGCAGTCGGGGGTCGCTCAGATCCCCGCGGGCGGAGCTGTCTCCTCTCGCCCCTGCCAGCCCTCCACGCCCCAGCGTCCCCCCAGCCAAGGTCTCAGCCTGGGCTGCAGCTCTGCCCCGCCACCCGCTGGCAGCACACGCAGCCAGCCGCAGAAGCGCCCGTGGCTCTCCCGTGGGGTATTTACCCCAGGGTGGCTGGGGACATGCGGTGCAGAGGGGCTCTGCTGAGCAGCCGTCCGGGGCGAAGCGCTGGAGGTGCGCGCCTGTGCTTGGAGGGACGGGTGCGATACACTAGGGGGCAGCGTCACCCCAACCTTCCCCCCGCCTCTGCCGGCCGCGAGAGCCAAGGCGGGGGTCTTTCCCTGGGTGCTGCTTTCTCCCCGCCGTTCCCAGCGGAAGAAGCGGGTTCACCCAGGAAAGCTCATGAGCTGAGAAATCTGTTAGTCTCTGAGGTGCCCCAGGCCTGCCTGTTACAGCAGAAGTTTGGCGTAGCCGGCCCGGGGGGGCGATGGGGAAGAAGTGGGGTGCTCCCCCTGCTCTGTGCAGGACGGCGGTCAATTAGGGCGGGGGCTGTGCCGGGTGGAATTCAGGGGCCCACAGGACGATGGTGCCACTCATTGCCCGGAGGTGGCTCTTCCCGGGGCCGCTAAGGCCTGTCCTCGAACCGCACCTTCTATTCCAGCGAGGACACATGCTCCCCAGGATGGCAGGAGGTGGTCAGCCAGTGCGGGAGGCTGGTCTCTCTTCCTCCTGCGCCTCTGGTCCTCCTCAGCTCGTCAGCGGGCGAGTTCGTAATGCAGGAGGCCGCCGCGCCGGACGTCCCTCCGTTTTCAGCAATCCTGGGCAAGGGTCTCCCCAGCATCAGTGTCAGTATCGAGAACAGCAAGAAGTCCTGTGGCACCTTACAGACTAACAGATATTTTGGAGCATAAGCTTTCGTGGGCAAAGACCCGCTTCATCAGATGCTTGAGTTGGGGGGGTGGTTTCAGAGGGGTATTTAATGAGTGGGGTCCCAGTAAAAGGGAGGCCAGAGCTGACACGGTCTATTCAGCAAGGTGGAAATGGCCCAGTATCAATAGTATATATCAAAAGAGGAAAAATCAAGTCAGATCAGACAGGGGGATGTGAGCCTTTGTCAGAGTCTAATGGGGAGCTATTAGCACCCACAGCAGAGAAACTGCCTTTGTAAGCTACGAGCCACTCCCAGTCTCTGTTTAATGCATGGTTAATGGACTCAAATTAGCAAATAAATTGCAGCTCAGAGATTTCTCTCTCCATTTGATTTCAGAAATTTCTTTGTTTCAGGACAGTCACCCTTAAATCTGCCGCTGAGCGTCCAGGGAGATTGAAATGTTCCCCCACCGGCTTCTGTACGTTACCATTCCTGATGTCCGATTTAGGTCCATTTATTCTTTTACGGAGAGACTGTCCAGCGTGGCCAATGTAAATGGCAGTGGGGCATTGCTGGCACATGATGGCATATGTTGTATTAGTAGCTGTGCAGGTAAAGGAGCCCCTGATGGCGTGGTTGGTGTTAGGTTCTGTGACGATGTCACTGGGGTAGATATGTGAGCAGATGTCAATGTCAGTATTGTAGTTCTTCACGTTATCCTTCTGCAAGTCCTTATCACGCGTCTGTTGGCCTCCTACACTACGTCACCTTCCTTCAGCTGAGACAACACGACCTGTCTGGGGAGGTGCTGGATTGGCATCCGGACAACAGGACCCGTCCAGCACAGTTGCTGCTGGAGGATCGTTGTCTCAATCCTGGTGGTCTCTGCCTCTCGCAGAACACTAATGCTGGTGCATTTGAGTTCCCATTTGCTCTTCAAGATGTCGTGGAGGCTGCGTTGTTGATGGCTCTCAAGGAGTTCCAGGTGCTGTTGGTAGGTTGTCCAGGTTTCAGACCCACGGACGGATACCGGGAGAGTAACGGCTCGATAAAGAAGAAGCTTGGTGTGTGTTCGAATGTTGTGATCTTCAAAACCCCTGTGCCATAAATGAGCGCAGGCTGCACTGGCACGGCTCGGACGGTGTTGGATTCCTGCATAAATATCTGCCTTGGGGGAGAGGGGACTTCCAAGGCAGAGGAAATGGTCGACTTTCTCCAGTACTTCTCCACTGATTTGAATAGCTGGAGCATGTGGGACCTCATCTGGAGAGGGCTGATGGAGCACTTTGGTCTTTTGACGTGGAGCCTGAGACCAAGACCCATGCGAGCACCCGCAAACGCGTCCAGGAGAGTTCGAAGATCTTTCTTGGGTGGACGAAAGCTGCGTTGTTCAGTGACGGATGTGGCGGAAATCTTACCCTTAGCTCTCAGCCTGCTAAGCCGGAATTGCTTTCCAGCCATTCTGTAAACGTTTTCAACCTCCTCTGGGAGCTTCCCAGCATTCGGTGAAGCGTGACAGCAATAAAACGCGCGAGCACGGCTGGGGGGACAACGCGGCCCTGTTTGACTCCTGTTTGGACTTCGAAGGATTCGTGCTGGGAGCTGGCACTGCTCAGAGCAGTCGCTTTCGTGTTCTCGTGAAGCAGCTTTAGGCCCCTGATCTATTTATCGGGACATCCGATCTTCGGAAGTACCGAGCAGCGGGCACGGCGCACCCCCGAATCACAGGGGTCAGTTTTGCTGCCGACACGTTTCGTGCAGCTGCCGCGCCGTGAAGATCAGACCTGCACTTCTGTGACAGGACCAGCAACCACCCTGCAACTCTGGTAAACTTTCTTCTGACCGGGGCAGAAGGTGAGTTCCAAGGCTCCAGGATGCAGCTTTGCTGCGGTGCAAGGAGGGAGATCCCACGGTCGTTCCCACAATCTGCTTTACCCCCTTCCTTGACAAGGATTCAAGAACTGGAATTCAGGGCGCTCAAAGGGGAGGTAATGTCAAACTTCGCCCCAAACTAGTCCAGCACCAGCTGCAGCAGCCGGCCCCCCAGGAGCTGCAGCACCAAATCAGACCTGCTGTGATGGAGTGGGGGATACCTGCGTGTGTGTGTGGTTCACAGAGAGTGTGGGGCTCCTGCTGAGGGTAACCCTGACGACCAGGTAACACCTTTGTACTGCAGACAAAGGAGGAGGTGGAGCCTGAGGGGTTTGAATTGGAACTGGGAGTTGGAAGCAGTTAGTCTGGGCTGGGAGAGAGACAGACAAAGCAGGGGGCAAGGCCCCAGCTCTGGGGGCCCCTCGGGGCCTCTTCTCCCCAACATGGATTGGACTGGCTGTCTCTGCCGGCTGTACCGACTCCTCTGTACGACGCTGTGTCCTGTCGGCTAATAAACCTGCTGTTTTCCTGCACAGACACACAGGCACCTTCCTCGGCCCAGGCCTGGAAAACTCTCTGCAGGTCTGTCTTGGCCACTAGTAGATGATGGGTTGGAATCGCTCCTTCCCTCCTTGAGCTGTGGCAGGCCACTCGGTTCAGAACTCCAGGCAGTCCAGGGTTCCCTGCCCCGATCCGGGCTCACCTCTGCAGGATTTTCCTTAACCCTCAGCTCCGCCACTGCACATCCACGCTGCCTTGTCCAGCTTCTTTAATCTCGATTCGGTTTCCAGGTGCTGCCACTTCACAGCGGAGTTGCTCAGCGTGGTTGCAGGCTCTCAGGCTGATGCCCTCTGCACCCCACGATTCCTGGAAGAATCCCTTCAGTGTGCCAGGCTCCTTGCGGGTCACAAGCTCCCTTGGGTTAGGCCGTAGGCCCCTCTGCCCTCTGGGACCGACTCCAACAGACTCCCAGCGGAATCCCTTCTTCAGTGTGACACCCGCTCTCAGGGACCATGAGCACCCTGTCTTGGGAAGGACTCATTCAGCGTCAGCCTCCTCAGGGGTCACTTGTTCCTGGGGGTTGGGCTCTCGGCCCCTCCACCTTCTGGGACCGACTCCAACAGATTCCCAGGAGTAACCCCTCCTCGGGTGTGACACCCCCTCTTGAGAACCACGACCGCAGTTGCTTGGGTTCGGCCGCAGGCCCCTCCGCCTTGGGGAGCTGCACCTCACTGCCCTTCAGCACACCTGGGTCTCGCAGGCCCCACTTCTTCCAGGGCCCTGGTCACTTACTGCTGGATGCTCCATCCTCGGGGTGCAGAACATCCCACTTCTGACACCAGTGTGATGGGGTTCTGGGGTCCCCCAAGCTCTGCACCCTGTCCGCAGGCAGGAGAGTCTCTCACTCAGCAGGAAAACAGCAGGTTTATTAGCCGACAGGACACAGCGTCGTACAGAGGAGTCAGTACAGCCGGCAGAGACAGCCAGTCCAATCCATGTTGGGGAGAGGAGGCCCCGAGGGGCCCCCAGAGCTGGGGCCTGGCCCCCTGCTTTGTCTCTCTCTCTCCCAGCCCAGACTAACTGCTTCCAACTCCCAGTTCCAATTCAAACCCCTCAGGCTCCACCTCCTCCTTTGTCTGCAGTACAAAGGTGTTACCTGGTCGTCAGGGTTACCCTCAGCAGGAGCCCCACACTCTCTGTGAACCACACACACACGCAGGTATCCCCCACTCCATCACACCTGCTGCCTCCCCTGCAAACTCCAGCGGCGGGTGTGACGCCCTTGGGTTTTGAGAGGAACGTGCGGAATGTGGTTGCAACAACTGTTCTGTGTTTCGACCACCTCTTGGGCCAAGTGAGGTGTCTGTTGAGAGCTGCTGATGCGCTGGTTCTGCTGCTCCTGCTCATGCGTAGGTACCCCTTGAATACGTGGAGTTAGAAGTACGGGCTGTGGGCTTGTATTTCAAACCTGAGTTTCTCCGAGACCACAGGAGGAGGCGTGTCAGCCTATTGTGAAGGTTCCCAGTCAGGCGAAGCCGTACCTGACAGACAAAGGGCCTCATTGGATTCTGGCTGCCATCGGACGTGTGACCCAGCAGAGAGGCGATGGCAGATTGCAGAGGAAGGCCTTGGCCGGGTGACTTGCCCTTGGGACAGGCTCCGTCTGGGACAGGCTCCCGCACGGGAGAACAAGGGAAGTCCCACCAAATGGGCCAGGGGAGAAAGAGGGCCCTGAGAGCTCCTCCATTTATCTTTGCTCCAGCTTGTCATTCAAGAGCATCTTTGCTATGGACTTGGGCCTGGAAGGACTTTGACCCGTCCTGGCAGAGGATGCACTCCAGAGACTCTTACGATAGCAGCTGTTCCATCCGCTGCAAGCCTGTGTCACGAACTCTGTGAGGGGTGCAGGTAATTTGGCTGTGGCAGTAATTTTACTCCCCCCACCCCCCACAGCCTTCCTTTCTTTCTGAATAACCCTTTCGACGCTGGATGCTAACGGGCGGCTCGGCGTGCTCCTGGGGTACGGCCTGAGGCACACATTGGTGTAGGGATGTGGCTGGGCCTTTGGGAGTGGAAGAACCTGCGTGGCTTTGGTGCGATTGGTTCCCAGGGCTGCTCACTGTGAGAAGAGGCCGGGCTGTGGCCCAAGGGAAGCTGGAGTGTCAGTGGGATTTGCTTGGCTGGTTCTTGTTGGCCAGTGCGGCAGCTGAGGTGCTCGGTGTGACGGGCCTGGGGGTGCCTTGGAGCGGAGGACCCTCGGTCTCGGGCCGTTTTAAGCAATTTCTCCGGCTGTGGCCCTCTCCGCCGCGCCCGGAAGAACCTCCCTACTGCAGCGGTTAAAACGCCTGCAGCACGCGACCAACTTCCCGGAGACGCGCGCGGCTTTGCCGCTTCCTGTGTGAACAGGAGCTGGGGCCAAGTCGCCTTGGAGGCTCTTCCCACGGGGAGGCCAGGGTGTCATGGGGGTCAGGGGGCCTCAGGGCTGAGCCCAGAGCTGAAAGTCGGGGAGCCGAGGGGCGGGGTGACTGCTATCGTGATGCTCCAGGGGGTTAACTGAGGTCAATGACTCCCGCCTGCTTACAGCGTGAGAGAGCCCCGGTGGTGCCCCCCCACGCTGGTGCTCAGCAAGCCCCGTTCCTTCCCGGCGCTGGCTGCCAATTAGCATGGTTACGCTCCAGTGCCCGGTCTCCTGGGCACCCAGAGTGCCCACCGCGCGGCGGCGGCCATGGAAGCTGGAAGCCCCTGCGTCCTGGGGTCACCTCAGCTTAACCCCCTCCCAAGTGCAGTGCGAGGAAACTGCTCCGGAGCTCGTTTAACAGAGGGGCGTGTGGGGAACAGCAGGGGACGGCTTACAGGAGAACAGGCGCGGCGCTCGTCAGCCTGCGCTGGTTAAGGAGCTCCTGCCCCGGCCGACGGGTGCACCGTGCTGCGCCGTGCCGTGCCACGCCGTGCTGTGCCGTGCCGTGCCGTGCCGTGCCGCGCCGTGCTGTGCCGTGATGCGCCGTGCCGTGCCACACTGTGCCATGCCATGCTGCGCCGTGCAGTGCTGCGCCAGGAAGCTGAGCTCCACCTCCCAGCTGTATGGTGCCCCTCTTCTTTCCTTACCTCTTCTCCAAGCAGGCCCCGGGGTTCTCTCTCTGTCCGCCTGCTCGCGAGAGTCGTTTGCCTTTGTAAACCTCAGGCCTGCACCGTTCTGCTCCAGACGGAAAACCCAGGGCTGGGCCAGTGGAGATCCCTAGTGCACTCCCTCTCCCCAAGACACCCTCCAGCACCCCCCGGCCAAGAGTTCCCCTGCCCCATCAGACTACGTTGGACGTCTGTCCTGAAATGGCACCTGCAGAAACCTCTCACTCAGCCAGTTCTGAGCTCTTGGCAGAGAACCCCCATGGCCCACCCTTTGGGTCCCACAGCACGCCTGCCTGGCCGTGCCCGGGGTCCCACAGCACGCCTGCCTGGCCACGGCCGGGGTCCCCCAGCACGCCTGCCTGGCCACGGCCGGGATCCCACAGCACGCCTGCCTGGCCGTGCCCGGGGTCCCACAGCACGCCTGCCTGGCCACGGCCGGGGTCCCACAGCACGCCTGCCTGGCCGTGCCCGGGGTCCCACAGCACGCCTGCCTGGCCGTGCCCGGGGTCCCACAGCACGCCTGCCTGGCCACGGCCGGGGTCCCACAGCACGCCTGCCTGGCCGTGCCCGGGGTCCCACAGCACGCCTGCCTGGCCACGTCCAGTGTACTAGGACAGGATTTCTGGGCACAGTTGGAGCAATCAATCCAGGTGCCTTTGCTTAAAACTGGGCCACTTACAGCCCAGGCCGGGATTTCCTTCTGACTGAGGCAAATCCCCCCAGCCACCGCCGCACCTCTGCCAGCCCCACTGGCTGGCCAGAGCCACACAAGCAAACCCCCAGACTTCTCAGCTGTTCTACCAGCCCAGACCGACAGCCCCAAACAAAGCTGAGCGGTTCTCAAACCTGCTTCACCGACTACACCCAGATTCTCCCGCCCCAAAGGGTCCAGCCGCAGTCCTCAGTCAACGTAAGCTTGGCTCTTACCCAGATCGCCAGGCAAAAGCCTGATCCTTTAGACTCTAAACCCCAAAGGTTTATTAAGAAGTGAGAAAGAACAGGGTGAGAGAAGGGTGGTTGAGGCGATACTGACACGCATCAGTTACAGCGATGTGCCAGTTCCTGCAGGTCCCCGAAAGTCCCCCTGTAAGGGGTGAGGTTCCAGGTTCCGGTGCTAGTGGATCTGGCCAGCTGGGGCCAGCTGGAACAGGAACAAAAGGCAAAAGACACGAGACTGTCTCTTCCCAGGGGGACGCTGCTAGGCCCACCCCACGGCTTTTGGTTGTGTCCAGGGACCAAGCCCTTTCTGCTGCCCATCCGGCCCTTAAGGGTCAATGTCACCTGCCCCAGGTGAGCCGCCACGGCACACTGCCACTGGCCGCCGGTTCGGCCAGCCCGCCCCCGTCATTGACATGGCGGGTGTGACGGGCGCCTGATTTCAGCTCCTTCGCTCAGCCCAGCTCACCTGAGCCGTGGGCTGCAGCCCACTGGCCAGCCCCCCTTTTCTGAGGCGTGGACGCGTCGGCTGAGCCGGCTGGGGCTGAGCTCACACCTCCTAGTGTGACTCTGAGCACTGACCGCTGCTCACACAGCCACAGAGCCAAACCCCGTAGCTGTGCCTACGAATGTGACACCGACACTGAAGTAGCTTGCACGGATTCAGGGCATCCTGAGCTTTCTTCAGACACGTGCAACAGCCTCCCTCGCACACTGTCTGGGACCAGCAGAGACACGGTGCTCATACAATGGCTCCCAGGCCCGATATAAAACTCCGGTCACGAGACCTCCAGGTCTCCGAGGGGGGACAGGAAGGTGTTTAGATTTTCTTCTTGTTCCTGAAGCTACGTGGCTAAACTACCCCCCACGAGCCATTCGCCCTTTGCGCAGGGTCCTGGCCCCCGGGGCAGAGCTGGGCATTCCATGGTGAGGTGCCTGGGATCCCTGCGAGCCACAGCCATGACTCCCAGGGCTTCTGGTGCAGGTCGGGCCCAGGAATGCATCTGATCTGTGCCTAGCACTGGGACCCAGCAGGGCTCAGAGCAGAATCCAGCAGGCGTGCAGGCGTACGGGCCCCCTGCCATCCACACACAGTTCCCGCCTTTGCAAGCGCCCCCTTCCCCAGTGCCTGTGCCTCGTGCATGGCTGGGAGAGCCCTCCTGGCGCACGGGGCTGCGGCTCAGAGGCTCCACGACTTACCCATTCCGCACAGGCCGGCTGGGGCACAGCGGCGCATTCAGCCCAGGCCAGGGGTGTCAGAGTCAAGGAACCTGAAAAACGCTGCTCCGAGCCCAGGGTTGCAGGGAGTGACAAACGTTCCCCCTCTGTTAGGTACTCCCAGGGCTGCACTTTCCCTTGGATTCAGACACCTCCCGAACCAGAGCCAAGTGGGGACACTGAGGCAGGGCGTGGGACGTGACCCGTCCAAGGTGTGGGAGCGCTGGGGCAGAGGGCAGGTTTTGGGTGCTCGAGCGTGCTCCCCCGTTCCTCCCTGGGAGAGAGAAAGGCCCCTTTGTGACAAACCCGGAGCACAGCTTGTCCCTGGGTCAGGCTGTGAATATTAATCACCAGTTTTTATCAAGCCCTGGCAGGCTGCCCCTTCGAGCTTTGCTGCTGCACAAGGCAGCAGGCTCTGTGTGCCAGCGAGGGGAGCACAGGGCTCCCCAGGCTCTGCTCGGTCCCCAGCGGGTGCAGGGACGTCGGCTTTGCTGCAGCAGGAGGGAACGGGGAGGAGCTGGGAGCTGGAGCCGCAAACCCCAAGAAGGGCTGGAGCGGCCGCCAGGCCTGAGGGGGACGATGGGGTGTGCGGCCTGGGAGCCCGGAGATGTGGGGGCGCAGGGTGGGGAAGGGAGCGGGGGCAGGGTACGGGGCAGGTAGAGATGCTGGGGGCAGGGCAGGAGGCTGGTGGTGGGAGCCTTCCCTCCCAGCCCGTCGCAGAGGCCAGGAGAGAGCAGTGCTACCGGTGTCTGGAGCTGGTGCTGAAGTGGGGGGCCCTGGGCTGGGCTGCCCACTCCCCTGCTGCTTCTGCCTTGTCCCCCGAAGACCCTGGAGGGGTCTCCCCCAGCCCCCGGCGAACGGCCACGCACGTGGAGCGCCAGCCCCCCAAGCAGCGCCGGGGCAGGCCTGGGTGAGCAGCCCCCAGCGCGGGCAGCCAGCGGGCATGTGTGCGGGTCCAGGCCCAGCTCTGCACTGGCTGCCCTCAGCCGGGTCCTCCAGCCAAGGGATGTGCTGCATGGGCACCCTCCGAGTGGGGCAGGGGGGGATGGTTCAGCTCAGGCAGCTCCCGGGGATGCCCAGAGTGGCAGCCCTTTGCCTGGGAGCTGTGCAGTGGGGCTGGCGCACCTCTGCAGGGAGAGGCCTGCCCGGCACCAGGGCCGGGGCTCTCCACGCTGGACCCAAACCTGACCCTCACAGTGGGTCCCCTCAGGGTTGGGCCGGGCTGCCAGGCTCCGCTCTTCAGATCGGCCTGGTCCAAAGTGTCTGTGCGGCGCCGGACCTGGCAGGGCCCCAATCCTGAGTGGGGACGTGACTGCCACAGCCTTATGGAGACTTGAGCCAAGAGCTGCTCGTTCCTTACACCACTTGGCCGTGGGTCTGGGCGCCTTCAGGGCATGAGGTTTGCCTCTGGACGACGTCCTGCAGTCTTCCCAGGCCTCAGTTTTCCCATCTGTAAAACGGGGATGCAAATGCCGGGTGGCTGGTGAGCACCTGATGAGAAGAGCTATGGGGATGAGTACTCTACGCCGAAGGGGCTCTGGCCCCTGTGACGCTGGCAATCGGGAGGGTCTCTGTCACAGGCAGCCCGCTGCACGTGTAGCTGGGAGCTGACTCCTGTCCCAGGCCTGGCCCCGTCACGTTTCTGTCCAGGTGCGTTTCACTGCAGGGGATGTTTTTAGCTCTGTTTGCAGAGCAGGAGGAGGTGAGCAGCCCCCCCGCCCCGCCGAGAGCAAGGGCAGTGCCTGGCGCCCAATGCGGGAGCCAACTGATACCGAGGTCCTAGGGGAGGTCCTAGGGGGCAGAGTCCTGCAGCTTCTGCTGGTCGGTGACCAATGATGGGGGTGGGCGTAGGGGGGACTCGCTCTGGGACGGGGCGGCTGCTGCCCCACTCCCGCGGCAGCCTGCCAGCTCGGCGTGAGTGTGTCCCCCGGCTGCGCCCGTGCCCTGCTGGGGCCTGGGGGCTGGGTTTGCTGCAGGGCGGCTGTTCCTCTCCAGCGCCGTGGGTGTTACAAAATCCGATGACGAGAGACACCCTGCCTGCCTCCCCTCCCCGGCTTCGCTTGC
This sequence comes from Carettochelys insculpta, assembly GCF_033958435.1. Classification (NCBI taxonomy): domain Eukaryota; kingdom Metazoa; phylum Chordata; order Testudines; family Carettochelyidae; genus Carettochelys; species Carettochelys insculpta. The sequence goes on along the minus strand of NC_134147.1, from coordinate 1,673,449 downwards.
GCAGCTGCTGGGGAAGGGGCCCAAAGGGCAGGACAAGCCTGGCCTCTGTCGGTACATTCTGTGAGGGCTGCGCCGGGCGGGACGTCCCACCCCCGGGGATAGGCCCCCCGTCAGTGTCACGCTGCCCCCAGGGTGCAGTGCCAGGTCTGGCGGCTGGCCCCAAACAGAGCCCACCCCACGCTGAGCTCTCCTGGTGTCACAGGCCAGAAGGAACGTCAGCTCATCTGGTGCCAGCTCCTGCCTGGTGTTTCCCTGAAGCCGAGCCCGGGGCGGCCGCCAGGAGAGATCCAGGTGCCCCCAGCCGCTCAGCAGAGCTCTCGGGGAGGCTCTCTGGCCCTCCTCTGTCGCCCGCCAGTTGCTCCCTTCCCTTTGTCCTGCCTCTTTTGTTCCTGTGCCTGGGGGCCAGAATAGAGGCTTTATCCTCCTTGCACCCCGTGACCGGATCCCGGCGGCTCGGACTCCGTGCCGTGCCCGGGACCGCCAGTGGTGTGGGAAGGCAGGTCACAGGGAGGCAGTGCCACCGTGGGCTGGCCCCACAGGGAGGCTGTGCCACCATGTGACTGTGGCCATAGAGCCCAGTCCCGGAGTGACAGCGCAAACAGGGTGGCACAAGGGCTCCCCCAGTGCCAGCCCCGCATGGCCCCAACGGCTGGCTGAGAGCTGGGAGTTTGCGAGGACGCTCCGCTAGCAGAGCTGGACTGCAGGAAAGTCAGCCGCGCAGCTGCCGGGGAAGTGGGGCGTGTGCCCTGCAGGAGCTCTGGAGCCCGTGGGGTGCCGAGGCCCGCAGTGTCCTGCAGAGAGCAGCTCTGGGGCGGGTCGGGTCGGGTCGGGTCGGGTCAGGGACCGGTGCAGACAGACTGTCGCTTTGGAAGGGCCGGTAAACGTCAGGCCAGCTCGCCCGCCCAGACGCTCACACCAGCTTCCCACTGGGGGTAACAGAGGTTTCCCGCCTGGCAAAGTGAGCGCGACTTACGGGTGTTTGCTGGGTGCCTTTTGCCATGCGGAGTGACAGCTGGTGTGTTCCTGGTTAGACTCTCTCAATCCTTCGCCCGGCATTGCCCACCGCCGCCACTGTCTCCCCAGCTGCATTTCCCACACTGCACGTGTTTCAAACAGTCACAAAACCCTGTTTTCCAAATGCGTAAAACTGGCAATTCTGAGCAACTGTGAAAACGAATAACCCCCCGCCCCGAAACCTGCTTACAAAGAACCAGCAGTATTAGCCCAGGCAGCTGGAAAAAGCTGACTTCTCCAAGCCTGTGTCTGACGCTACATGATGGGAACTCCTGCCTCGCTAGCACAGGGGGCCTAGCGCTCAGCTGACCCCAGTCTGGTGGCGTCTCCCTTTAAGATTTGGGGGTTTGACACACACCAAAGAGCTTCGCAACATTGGTGATGAGGAAGCAATGAAGCCTTCTTTGGGAGAAAGTTGGCTACTGTTTCTTTAAGGGGTGGGACCAGGAGGCTTGTGGAGTGGGCGGAGCCAGGATCCCCCTCCAACCAATTGGGAAAGAGCTGGGAGGCGAGGGCGGTATATATTCTGGCACAGAGGACCGCCCCCTCCTTCTGCTGCTGGTGGCTGAGGCTGGGGCTCCTGGGAGGCGGGGGCAGCTGATGGAGGAAGTGGTTGGCGCTGCAGCTGGCCCAGAGTAGCGGGCGAGCCTGGCAAGGGGAGCTCGCCAAGGAGGAGTCGGTTGGGTCTCTGGAGTGAGGGGGTGGGCTCGTGAGCTCTGGTAGAGAGCGTGCAGGGGGCCGAGCCTGCAGGCTGACATTTGGCTGGGCAGGTAAAACGCCAGCTCTCAGCAGAATTCAGCCCCCTCCCTGGCACGGGGAGCTTGCCAGCCACTGGGGTGCCACAGCCACCGACCTTGCCCGCCTGTGGCACTCGCCACCCCGGGCTCAGGGACAGTGTGCGGAAGCAATGCGCCGACGTTGCAAAGGGACCGCTCGGATGTTTGCTCTTTCCTCTGGGCTGCACGGGGGACCTAACGACAAGCCAATAAGTGCCTGTGCAGGCCACCCGCCTGGCTGCCTCACCCTCGTGAGCTTCTCTGGGGCGTGTGCCGGGCTCCCAGGCCCCTCACCCAGCCCTCGCTTCTCCTTGGGAACTGGGAGCCTCCTCTCAAATTCGCCCCCCAACAGCTACACCCCCCTCTGTCTGCCAGCGTCGGACGTGTTAAGCATCCGGCCCAACCTTGGGTACCCCCCGGGCTTTTTCAGTCCTTCAGCTGCTGCCTCTGCCCACAGACTGGGTCCTCCTGGGGCTCCGCCAGGGGCACCGTGTGGGCTTTGAACTTTCCCTGCAGACCCCGAGGTGCCAGGCCCTGTCTCGGTGGCACCGGGGTGACTCTGGATGACATGGCCCCCGGAGACCCAGCAGGAAGCCAAGCAGCAGCGAGCCGCAAATCGGAGTCCCGCGGCTGCCGTCCGAATACCGCCGAAGTCGCCTGTGCTCGCGGGGGACCTGCTGGGTTCCAGGCGAGGCTTCGGTGCAGCTGCGGCTGAGTGGCCCTTGCAGGGCAGAGGCTGGCGGTGAATGACGTCAGGCTGCAGGGTGCCCTGGCTGGAGAGGGTAGGTGGGGCGTGCCCCACGCCCCTCACTGCACTGCACTGCAGATCCCCCGGGCTGGGCCCAGGACAGCGGGTTAGTGCTGTCAGCCAGCAGCATGGGGAAGTGAGTGGGTGGCATCCCCTCCATAGCGGGCAGCCCCTGGTAGGCCCCTCTCCATGTGCTCGCTGGGAGCTCCCCCAGAGGCCTGTCTGCTCTGGCCGCTGCCTTCCCGGTCCCCAACCCCTGGCCTGCTGGTGTCTGGGCACTTACACAGCCAAGGAGGCTCTTGTGCAGGGGCAGCTTGTTCAGCCATGGCCCCCTGGGCCCAGCCGGCCCCCCGCCCCTCTGCCCACACTCCAGCTCCACTGGCTAAACATTAACGGGCCCTGTCTGCAGAGCAGGCGGGGACGCCGGGTCGTGGGAGGCAGGTCCCACCGCTCTGCCCAGCATTTGGCTGCAGGGCATGTCCTGGCGAGGAGCCGATCTGCCCCTGCGGCCGGCGCCCCCAGGGCGAGAGCTGCTCAGGCAGCGGTGGCCAGGCGGCGTCTCCGTGTGCCGGGGAAGCCGTCTGAGCGCATCACCTGGACAGACAGGATGGCACCACGAGGATCACATGCAGCTGGCACGGGCCGGGGCCCTTCGCTGTCGGCTGCTCTCGTGTTTCCCACGGCCGGCTCCGGCTCCGGCTCCGGCTCCGGCTCCGGCTCCGCTGGCTCCTCTGCAGGAGAGGATAAGAGCCTACTACAGCTGCCACCTGCCTCCAGTCGCCCACGTGAAAACTGGACACACAAGCTGCAGAGCTGGAACCTTTCCTGCCCCCTCTCTTCCCCATAGGCCCTGCCCCAGCCCCGCCTTTTCCCCATAGGCTCTGCCTCTGCCCCACCTATCCGCCAAAGCTCTGCCTCCCCACTGCGTGGTACGCCAAGGCTGCACCCCACCCTAGCCTCTTCTCCCCTCTCCTGTCACTTGGGGGTCTCCATCCCCTGCCCAGGGTGAGAGGGGCTCATGTGGGGCCAGACCGGCAGCTGCCCGACACAGGTAGGGCAGCCCCAGCTGAGTATTGGCTGGGGCAGGTGACAACCTGCACTGGCTGGACTTTGGGGTCTGACTGGACACGGTGAGGGCCCTTCTTGTCCGGACTTCCTGGTCAAAGCCCAGCACCGCTCAGCCTGTGAACAGCGCCACTCCTGTCGCTCCGTCTGGGCCTCCAGCCCCCGCTGCAGCACCGCCGAGGTCAACTGCCTGACACGACAGGGAACCCGGGGCACAGGGGCCTGGCGCGGGGCTGGAGTGCTGGCGCTCCCTTCCAGCCAGCGCGTTGCAGGCGCCCCCCGAGCGGCTCTGCTGCCTCGGTGGCTTTGCTGTGACTGTCCTGGGGAGGAGATGGAGGAGCCAGCAGCCGTGGGTCCTGGAACCTTGCTGGTCCCATGTGAGGCCATCCCACCCGGCCGGCGTGACCTGGTCAGACGGCCGCCCCGGGGAGATCTGTGTCAGCCTCACCTCAGTCCCTGGGAAACTCATGAGGGGGATCCTCAAGGAATCCATTTTGGAGCACTTGGAAGAGGGGAAAGTGATGAATAAAAGTCCGCGTGGATTCACCAGGGGCAAGTCCTGCCTGGCCAATCTGATTAGCTTCTGTGATGAGGTAACGGGCTCTGTGGACATGGGGAAGTCAGTGGATGTGATATATCTTCACTTCAGCAAAGCTTTTGGGACGGTCTCCCACAACATTCTTGCCCACAAGTTAAGGAGGTATGGATTGGATCCATGGACTATAAGATGAATAGGAGGCTGGCTTGAAGGTCGGGCCCAACGGGTAGTGGTCAATGGCTCAATAGCTGGATGTTGGTCTGTTTCAAGCGGAGTGGCCCAAGGCTTGGTTCTGGGGCTGGTGTTGTTCAACATTTTTGTTAATGACCTGGATGAGGGACTGGTTGCACCCTCAGCAAGTTTGCAGATGACACTTAGCTAGCGGGAGAGGTAGATTCACTGGAAGGTAGAGAGAGAATCCAGAGTGACCTGGATAAATTGGAGGACTGGGCCAAAAGAAATCTGATGCAGTTCAACGAGAAGCGTAGAGTCCTGCACCTGGGATGGAAGAATCCCAAGCATTGTTATAGGCTGGGGACCAACTGGCTCAGCAGCAGTACGATGGAAAGGGACCTAGGGGTTGTGGTGGATGAAAGGCTGGAGATGAGTAACCAGTGTGCCCTTGTAGCCAAGAAGGCTATCAGCAAACTGGGGTGTGTTAGGAGGAGCATTTCCAGCAGATCTACAGAAGTGGTTATTGTGATGGAGTGGGGGATACCTGTGTGTGTGTGTGTGGCTCACAAGGGGTGGGGGTCTCCTGCTGAGGGTAACCCTGACGACCAGGTAACACCTTTGTACTGCAGACAAAGGAGGAGGTGGAGCCTGAGGGGTTTGAATTGGAACTGGGAGTTGGAAGCAGTTAGTCTGGGCTGGGAGAGAGAGACAAAGGAGGGGGCCAGGCCCCAGCTCTGGGGGCCCCTCGGGGCCTCCTCTCCCCGTCATGGATGGGACTGGCTGTCTCTGCCGACTGCACTGACTCCTCTGTACGACGCTGTGTCCTGCCGGCTAACAAACCCGCTGCTCTCCTGCCGAGTGAGAGTCACTCCTGCCTGCAGACGGGGTGCAGAGCTTAGGGGACCCCAAACCCCATCACAGTTATTCCCCTCTACTTGGCACTGGTGAGGCCACATCTGGAATATTGTGTCCAGTTTTGGGCCCCCCAGTATAAAAAGGAGGTGGATTTGCTGGAGCGGGTTCAGCAGAGGGCAACAAAAATGATTAGGGAGCTGGAGCACAAGACCTATGAGGAGAGGCTGAGGGATTTGGGCTTGTTTAGTTCGCAGAAGAGAAGACTGAGGGGTGATTTAATAGCAGCCCCACCCACCCCCCTACGCGTGTTGAAAGCTGCGGCTGTTTTCCTTGGGCGTGTTCCCATTTCTGCGCCAAGTAAAGACGTGTGTACGTTCTCCAGACTTGCTTTCTGACCCCGGCCCAAGGGGGTTTCATATTGTGATGGAGTAGGGGGGGTGCGCAGTGAGACTGAGGCTGGATGTGTGTGACCGGCAGAGCAGCTCCCAGCCGCTAAGGATGAGCCCTGGGGCTGTACCCTGAGCTGGCAGGTAACACCTCTGCCCTGAACACAGAGCAGGGCGGAGCCCAGCAGGGTTTGAATGGGAGGTGGCAAATGGAAGCTGTAGGGGAGAGAAGGAAGGAGCCAGCCTGGGGTGAGGGGAGCAAGACCTCAGATGGGCACCGCTTGGGCTCCTCTCCGCAGGACGGATTGTAACAGAGGGGGGTCCGTGCTAGTCTCTGTACTATCGACACAGCAAAGCAGTCAAGTAGCGCTTTAAAGAGTAACAAAATAATGTATTAGGTGATGAGTTTTCGTGGGACAGACCCACTTCTTCAGACTACGGTGTGAAGAACTGGGCCCGTCCCACGAGAGCTCATCAGCTAATACATTATTTTCTTAGTCTTTAAAGTGCTACTTGTCTGCTTTGTTGTTTTGTCCAGGGCGGGTTGGAGTGACTGTCTCTGCCGGCTGCACCGACACCTCTGTGCTGAGCTGGGCCTCTGTCACCTCATAAACTTCCTGTTCTACCCGCTGGGTGAGAGTCACTCCTGCCTGCGGGTGGGGTGCAGCGCTGGGGGACCCCTGAACCCCATCACACATGTGAACATACCCAACATTTCCAACTCTTTGGTTTGCCGGCGGGGAGGGAGGCTGCAAACTGCAGGGGCGAAAGGTGGGGCCCGACGTAAAACTTTGCTCGCCCTGATCTGGATTGTCCCTGGCAGGTGTGTGTCTGACCTGCCCTTAACTCTCTCCAGCGATGGCGATTCCCCCACCTCCCCGGCCACTTGTCTGGCACTGAACCACCCTGACAGGTAGGAAGTTTTCCTAACGTCCAGCCCACCCCGCCTGGCTGCAGTTTAGGCCCACTGCTGCTTGTCCAGTGCTCAGGGCCCAGCATGGTGTTTCTCCCTCCCTCTTTGAGGAACTTGAAAGTGATTTTCTGACCCAGCGGCCTGAGCGCCTTGGACCCGGCCTCAGCTTGGACCAATGTCCCAGGTGGCAATGCAGAAGGCTCCCAGCTCCGCCCAAGGCCGCGGAAAGTCAATTAACTAACTCAGCCAGCTCCCCGTCTGTTAAGCATGTGCCCGCTGTTTGGGGGCGCAGGCTGGAAGCCACGGGGCAGTGCGGCTTCTCCCGAGAGCACCAGCTGGGAGAGGCGAACCCGCCCTCAGGCAGCTGGGAAGGGATGGAGTGATGAGAGGGGGCTGAGCAGACCTCTGTGCTAACCCACTGGCGAGGCTGTCGTGAGGCGTGAGGGTCGACTGGTAGGAAGGGCTGGGCCCAGCCAAAACCTGGGGTAGCTGTGCGGGCTGGGATGTAACCCTGGGGCTGTGACTGAGGCCTGGTCAGGCCATTTCGTGGCTCAGTCAGAGGGTGAACCCCAGAGCTGCCTACGAGCCTGGGAACCCTGGCTCCAAAGGGAAACTGAGGCACCAGCCGGCGTGAACCCGGAGCACCTGACACGGGCTGCCGGGCTTGTCTCTCCCCAGAGCAACACGCTGCAAGGTAGAAGGTTTGCTGGGGTAACTCAGTGAGGGAGCTGGGTCGATGCTGATTTACACCGGCTGAAACACCGGCTTTCACCACACACCACACTTGGCCCACTTTGCACAGGATTTGGCGCAAACAGAACAGAGGTTGCAACTGTGTTTTCTGTGATCCCAGCAGCAGCCAGTGATGTCAGGCAAGGCGTCAGGCTGATTACACATGCCTGACTTAGCAGGGGCTCCTTAACTCCCTCCTGAGGTCCTGGGCAACTGGAACGCCTGATCACACGAATGCATCATCTCTTTTTCTCTGACTACAAAGCAAATATTTATTGAACCCTTTTGCCTCTCCCACATGCTAATTGGACAAGTCTACCGTGTCTTTCGTATTAACTCTATTGGGAACGCGCTTTTTGCTCCTAAAATACTGCAAAATGCCCTTCTCCTTATTGTCCTTAACTCCTGCTGGCCATCGATTTCGCCTTGCGGCCATTTGCTTCCCCTTTCAATGTCCTACGATTCCTAACTTCTGACTCAGATTCCTTACTGGCAACTCCCCCTTTTTTCTATTTCTTCTACGTGTAGGTTTTTATGTCGTATAACGGCCTTCACTTCCCTTTGATACGAAGTGTCTCTCTAACCTGCACGGCCTCCTTCCCCAGTTGTGGGTTTTGGGGCAGTTAATAAGCTCTTGTCGCAAAGCAGTTCACATTTATCAGTCGCATTTTTCTGAGCTGACTTGTCTCAAAGTAGTTTTCATCTTTGTGAAACTGGCTTTTTCCCACAGCCAAGAATGCGATTACTGGGCTGGACTCGAGGCCATTTAAAATGGCATCAAAGAGTGGCCACTCGGGCCTATGTTGCCATTAACTTTTGGGTCCGTGATCAGTTGCTCTTTTCCTGTGAGGATGGGGTGTAAGAGTGAATCGCCCCGTTGGAGGCCACCCTTTGATCTGGAAATGGCCCATGTCTTTCGAAATCCCAGGGAGGTTTTAGCATGAGCCTGGCAGCGTGCGTCTCTCAGATGCAACGTCTCCGTGATGGCGCAGCTTGCCCGCTGCGCACCGACAGACAGGCGTGGACAAAGGCTCTTGTCCCATCCCCTGCAGGACTGAAAGGGCTGCAGCGCGAGCCAGCTCACTTTGTGCGTCATCTGTCCGGACACTGAGCCGCAAGCCCTCAGGAGCGTTTTCTGCTGCGTCACGCGCTGCTCGGAAACGGGTCAGGCCGCTTTCGACATAGTTCTGCTCTCCTGCCTCCTTTGCGCAGTTGATCCTTCCTGAATAGGCCGCAGCTATTGCCTGTCACGTGCCGGTCAGGGGACCTGTCCCATCATACGACCTAGACGGCACCTGAGCTCCCAAATGGGAATTCCGGTTCCTCTGCTCCAGGCTCCCAGCCGTGCTGGCCAGGCAGCCAACGGAGCTCCCCTCCGTACGCGCTTTCCTCTCCTGATTCAGCTGCTCTCAGCATTGTCATTTCGTGCTGAGCATTCCCGCCTGCCTTCCCTTTTGTCAGTCATTTAATACCTTCCCGTCCCTGAGAAAATGTGGCCCCGTCCACCACGGGGGGCCCAGCCCAGGGAGAGGGCCCCTCCGCCCATGGGCGTTGGACGGCTGTGCAGGATGCAGGTCTCCCCGCCAGGCCTCGGAGCCGCCTTTCTTTGGCTGGGCAGATTTCGCCAGTAACAGCCAATGTCCTGGGGGGTGACAGAGCAGACAAGCTGCAGCTCAGAAAGAGTCCCAGTTAGTGCCTACTGATTGGCCTCTCCCCTGCGTGGCGCAGCCGCCCCTCTCCACCCGCCAGGCCCCGGCGCCCACCTCTGGGGAGGGGTCCTGCAAAGAGGACCAGACTGAGTATCGCAGCATCCTGGGCTTGTGCCAGCTACTCTGCCACTGCCAGGGAGTGGTGCTGCCCCCATCTCCAGGGGTTCCCCCATCTGGCCCCCCCCACGCAGGGTCTGCTTTTGGAGACCCCAAAAGGAGTAACATTCCCCCTCCGCCTGACACTGCTACCTCGCCAGCGTCCACATCCGGAACCCACTGCCTGCTGCCTCCCCTTTCTCACCTGCGGCGCTGGGGGGTCCTGCAGCCGGGGAGGGGGCAGCCCATGAGAAAACCGCGCCCCTAAGGGAATGAACCGCCACCACCTTCCCCCAGGAACCGTCAGGACGGGTGCGATTCGCATTGCCAAGGTCCAGTGTGTTTCCAAACTCCTCGACGGGCCACGCGTGGGGTGTCCCCGAGGACAGGCCCTTTTGGCTGGAGGCTTGTTCGAGGGCGGGGACGCTTTCAGGCAGCTCTAGTCATGCCCGGGGAAGGCTTCCAGGTCCGTCTGGGGCCTGCTTCGGGTCCTTCGGCCCTGCTACTCCGCTGCAGGAGGGAGGACCCGTCAGGTGCCAACGACCAGCTCTGGAAGCAGCCCTCCACTTCGCAGGACGTGCCTGCTACTGACCTCCCGTGGCTGCGGTGCCAGAGATGCGCCCGCTCGGGGCCACGTTGGGCTGGGATCCACGGAGTCAGGCTGGCGGGATCAGAACCCAGCCGTGCACTACAGAGACATTCCTTCCCGCGCGGTACAGAAAGACGGGAGCTCGGTGGCTAACCCAGCCCCCACCTGGGGTCCGCTCAGCCAGGAGCTCACCCCCAGGCCCATGTGTCACAGAACTACAGGGCTCCTCGCTGCAGAGAGAGCTGTCTCCCGCCCTTTCCAGCCCCAGACGAGGAAGTGTTTCAGAATGGGGGGATGCCAACATAAAGCCGCCCCCGCTTCTGCTCCCACCTTCCCTGCCCCCAGCCCAGCCTACCGCTGGCCTGGCCACGAGGCCTGTGGGAGGTTAGTGGTTTAGCGCAGAGATAAACCCAGAGCCTCCAGGGCAGCGATCAGTGTTTGTTTCTGCCTTGTGTAAAGGGTAATTGGCTTGGATTTTCCAGCAACAAATGAGAGGAACCCCTCCCCCCGTGCAAAGATCAGGCCTGCTTTCTGACAAATTGTAATGGCAAATAACGTTTTGAAATTGGATTAACTAATTACTCTGTCTTGCTACTGAGCTTGCCCATCAGCCGAGAGCGAGGAGGATGTACAGGGATATCAGCCGTACTCGTCAAGGGCAAACGACACGGCCATAAAGCAAACCTGGATCTCACCCCTGGCAGCAGCCGGTTTCTGAGCCTGCAGGCCGGGCTGGTTTGCACAGGCCTCTGGTCCTGCAGCTCAGCCATGCGTGAGGCACGAAACTGATCGGCTGCATCTCGCGCGAGCTTGTGTTGGTGCTGGCGCAGCTAAGCCCTGGGGTGGCAATACACCCTAATGGAAAAGGCAACGGACCAGACTGCAGGAGAGCTGGGTGTAAATCTCTCCCCTGCCACTGGCTTCCATGTGACCTTGGGCATGTCACTCCCCCGCCTCAGTTTCCCCGCCTGTAAGATGGAGGTAAAGACACTGACTTCCTGCAGGACGGCTTTCAGCTCTGTTACTGGTTAGCCACGGTTCCAGCTAGAGAAACAGCCTCCCTGACTGCTCCTCCCCCAAGATCCACAGCTCGACCGGCCTTTCCATACCCTGTATCCCACGCGCCTTCTGTGAGGACCAGGAGGTCGGCGCCGCAGCAAGGAAACGGAGCTGGGCAGGGAGCGCTGCTGAGTCTCTCCTAGGCGGCTGGCTAATGGGAAGCAGCATCACACAACTTGGCCCAGTGGGCCTCGGTCCCAGCAGCCCTGCCTGGGCCTGGGCCTCGGCCTCGGTCTCAGCAGCCCTGCCTCCTGGTGGTCACGCTCAGAAAGGCGTAGGAGACCAGCGGCATGTCCAGCGGTGACACAGGAGTGTGCCAGGCCAGGGGAGACTCTTACAGCCCCAGATCTGCTGTGAACGCAGGTGGGGACACCACCCCGCCCTGGGGCTCTCTGGGCTGTCTCGCCCCATGCTGGGCGTGTCTCAGCTCAGGGCCTGGGGCCCCAGAGTCGCTGCGAGTTCCGGCTCCCCACCCACCGCTCACGTCCTTTCCCGCAAACTCCACTTCTGGGACATGTCCCGTTTGCACTTTGGAGGTTGCAGCTGTTCAGTTCTTCCCCAGCCCGACTGCCCCAGACGCCGGCGCCACGTCCCTCTCCCGCGGCCGGTCCCGCTTCCTGGCCTTCCCTGCCGCTCGCCAGGGCAGGGGCTGCACAGCGCTGGAAGGGGGCAGCTGCCCCAGGCCTGCGGGGAAGGGCTTAAACCAGCCTGGCAGGGGAGCCAGCAGCCGAGGCAATTAGCCGCCAGTGGGGCCCAGCTGGGGCTGTGTCATACGGGCTCCAGAGGAGAGGCCTGGCTGCCAGGGAAGCTAGAGGGCTGCCGAGCCCAGAGAGGGCTGGGGGAGGTGGGCAGAGCGGGGGCGCCCCAGGCTGAGGGACGAGGGCTGCCAGGGCAGGAGAAGGCAGCAGGTCCGGTGCCGGGCGGTGTGGAGGGGCCGTGTCACAGGGCAGCCTGCGGCTGAGGGAAGGGCTGGTTGTCACTGAGGCGAGGGGGCGGGGGGCGCCCTGGGAGGGGAGGGCCCCGGGGGCGCACTGCGGCAGGGCAGGGCCTGAGGGAAGGGCCACGCGGCCTGGGCGGGACACGGTGCCGGCGTAAGGCGGTGCCGAGCAGCGGAGGACGCGCCGGCGGCTGAGGGGAAGACCCGAGGTGGTGAGTCGCGCCCAGTTATGGGCTCCCGAAAGACATGGGGGTCTCCACAGAAGTTCCCAGCTGAAACGTTGCGCGGCTGTGGGGGGCGGTACATGTACACTCTGCAGCCCCAGCCATGGCAGGGGTGTCGCTCGCTGCCCGGGGTCGCTCCATGCCAGCTGCAGTGCTCAGCTCATCCCCTGGCATTCGCTTCTCCCTCAAGCACCAGCGCCAGAGCATGGGTGCGCCTCCCCGGAAGGGGGCAGGGCTGCGGGGCATTAGCGAGACAGCTGCCTCCCCAGCAGTGCCCTGCTCACACCGAGCCAGCCCCGGCACTTCCCTTCTGGCAGCTGCCACCCCTGAGCACTGACTCACCACCCCTGGGCAGGCAGCCATGCCCAGACACGCGTGGCCGTGGCCCCTCTCCAGCGCCGGGCAGGCAGCCGTGCCCAGACACACGTGGCCGTGGCCCCTTTCCAGCGCCGGGCAGGCGGCCATGCCCAGACACGCGTGGCCGTGGCCCCTCGCCAGCGCCGGGCAGGCGGCCGTGCCCAGACACGCGTGGCCGTGGCCCCTCGCCAGCGCCGGGCAGGTGCCCATGCCCAGACACGCGTGGCCATGGCTCCTCGCCAGCTATTTGTAGGGTCCCTGGGCCAGCCACCCCCAGGCTGGCAGCGGTGCCCAGACACGTGTGGCCGTGGCTTCTTGCGCAGTGTTCAAGTCACCTGCTGTCCCATTCAATGGCCCAGGCTGCAGTGTGCCCTGTTGGAGGGTCTGGTGGCTGTTCTCAGGCCTCTCCCTCTCTTTTAACCCTTCCCTACACCGGTGCACAGCAGTCCCCACTTCCTGCTGCCTCCTGCCCTGGGGCTAGGCTGGGAATTGGGGCGTCAGAGCCCTGCACCGGAGCCGGCGCTCTCCCAAAAGGCGCCAGTGGCTCAGGTCTGCCTCTGTCACCCCCCTCGACTTCCAGAAGCTTGGGCAGGCCCGGCCTGGAGCCCTCCAGGGGGTCGGCGGCTCAGGCATTACCTCTGCTCACTGCGGGTGGGAATGAAATTCAACAGGGCTCTTCCACCGTGAGCCGCAGAACCCAGCCAGGGTAACCGGAGCCAGGCTGTGGAGGGGCAGGAGGGCAGCTCGAGTGACAGCGGCTTACTGAATAGTTAACGTCTTGGGCGCTGGGCGTTTGACGGACGGTCGGTGCCATCGTTAAGGTGCGGGTGAGCCCGGCTCTTCCTTTTTCTCCTGCTGGCAAGGGAACGAAGGGAACAGGGTGGATCACGCACCGGTTCCCTATCACCCATTCCCAGCATCAGGCAAAGAGAGGCCAGGGACGCCTGTCGGGGAGCCGGCGCTGGGCCCGTCCTCTGTGAGTGCATCTAGCTCATCTGAGCCCGGTTTCGTCCTTTGCCGGCGAGGCGTTCCGGGGGGCCGCACGCTGTGGGAAGCAGCACTTCCCCTGGCCGATTTTAAACCCTCCGCGTGGCCAGGTCGGCTGGTGACCCCTCGGCCTCGTGTTCGGAGAAGGAACAAACATCCCCAGGTTGAGTTTCTCCACGCCAGGCGTGATATCCCGCCTGGGGCGCCTCTTCTCCCCACAGAAAGGTCCCAGGCTTATCCCTCTCTCCTCAGATGGGAGCTGCTCCCCAGACCCAGCCACTGCCGCTGTCCTTTTCTGGGTCTCCTTCTGGGGAGGGCCGAGCACAACTGCGGGGCGGTTCCAGGGGCGGGCGCGCCGGGGGGCACACGGCGGCAATACGCTGTTTTCGGTTTAGTCTCTGCCCCTTTCTGGATCATTCCCAACATGGTTCTGCCTTTTCTGACCGCCGCTGCACAGGGTGGATGTTTCCCGAGCATCATCCACCTGGACCCCACGATCTAATTCACACCCCATCTGCTCTGCTGGTCCAGGGAGAGGGCGCTGGAGGAAACTGTCTTTCCCCCCTGCAGCTCTGGGGCAGCCTGGTCCCCTGAACCCCTCAGCCCCAGCCAGAGACCAGCCCTCCCTCCCACACCCTGCCCCAGAGAAAGCGGTAGAGGGGAGTCCTTCCAGCCGCCTAGAGACGGTGGGGGAAAAGAGCCAATCAGAGTCCAGTAGGGCTGGCACAAAAGGGAGCTATTTGTAGGGTCCCTGGGCCAGAGTCATGTGCTGGGAGGTCTCACCTCCGGCCTTCCCAGCCAGACCCCTAGGCAGGAGTGACTGGCTGCCGTAGTAGCTGCTATCTTGGGGCGCTACCAGTCGCTAGAGAAGAGGATAACAGGCGCTGTGCTAACGGCTCACCCCAGCGTGGGCTGGAGGGGTGGGACCGTGGCAGTCATGATTCCTGGGCTGCCTTCCTGGTTCTGGAGGGGCGTGGGGGTCTAGCGGCTACAGGCAGCACAGCCCAGCCCAGCCTGCAGGTTCAGCTCTGGGTTGTAGCTGTGGGGCAGAGGGAGGTTATAAACTCTGTCCCAAGGGGCACAGCTCAGTCCCTGCCCCCTGGCTTCTGTCCCAACCCCGCTTTCAGCCCCCTTGTGCAACTGCTAGGAGGGGGCATTGGGAGTGCCGGGGGGGATGTGATGGGGCACTGGGGGGGCTGTGAGGAGGTACTGGGGGCGCCGGAGGAGGGCATCGTGAGGTGCTGGGTGTGTGTGCTGTGAGGGGGCATAGGGGGGCTGTGAGGGGGTACTGGGGATGCTGGAGAGGGGCATTGAGGGTGCCAGGGGGTGCTGTGAGGGAGTAGTGGGGGTGTGGTGAGAGGGCTTGGGGGGTTGGGGGGTGCTGGGGATGTGGGGGTGCTGTGAGGGGGTACTGGGAGCACTGGGGCTGTGAGGGGTGCTATGAGGGGGTACTGGGGGTGCCGGAGGGGGACTTTGGGGTGCGGGGGTGCTGCGAGGGGGTTTGGGGGCTGCAAAGGGGGTACTGGGGGTGCCGGAGGGGGGCATTGGGGTGCGGGGGTGCTGCAAGAGGGTTTGGGGGGGTGCTGCGAGGGGGTATCGGAGGGGGGCATTGGGGTGCGGGGGTGCTGCGAGAGGGTTTGGGGGGGTGCTGCGAGGGGGTATCGGAGGGGGGCATTGGGGTGTGGGGGTGCTGCGAGGGGGTACTGGGGGTGCCAGAGGGGGGCATTGGGGTGCGGGGGTTCTGCGAGAGGGTTTGGGGGGGTGCTGCGAGGGGGTACTGGGGGTGCCAGAGGGGGCATTGGGGTGCGGGGGTGCTGCGAGAGGGTTTGGGGGGGTGCTGCGAGGGGGTACTGGGGGTACCGGAGGGGGGCATTGGGGTGCGGGGGTGCTGCGAGAGGGTTTGGGGGGGTGCTGC
Source organism: Carettochelys insculpta (assembly GCF_033958435.1). Taxonomy (NCBI): domain Eukaryota; kingdom Metazoa; phylum Chordata; order Testudines; family Carettochelyidae; genus Carettochelys; species Carettochelys insculpta. Next base: position 1,658,375 of record NC_134147.1, on the reverse strand, counting down.
GAGGGGGTACTGGGGGTACCGGAGGGGGGCATTGGGGTGCGGGGGTGCTGCGAGAGGGTTTGGGGGGGGTGCTGCGAGGGGGTATCGGAGGGGGGCATTGGGGTGCGGGGGTGCTGCGAGAGGGTTTGGGGGGGTGCTGCGAGGGGGTACTGGGGGTGCCGGAGGGGGGCATTGGGGTGCGGGGGTGCTGCGAGAGGGTTTGGGGGGGTGCTGCGAGGGGGGTACTGGGGGTACCGGAGGGGGGCATTGGGGTGCGGGGGTTCTGCGAGAGGGTTTGGGGGGGTGCTGCGAGGGGGTACTGGGGGTACCGGAGGGGGGCATTGGGGTGCGGGGGTGCGGCGAGAGGGTTTGGGGGGGTGCTGCGAGGGGGTACTGGGGGTACCGGAGGGGGGCATTGGGGTGCGGGGGTGCTGCGAGAGGGTTTGGGGGGGTGCTGCGAGGGGGTACTGGGGGTATCGGAGGGGGGCATTGGGGTGCGGGGGTGCTGCGAGAGGGTTTGGGGGGGTGCTGCGAGGGGGTACTGGGGGTACCGGAGGGGGGCATTGGGGTGCGGGGGTGCTGCGAGAGGGTTTGGGGGGGTGCTGCGAGGGGGTATCGGAGGGGGGCATTGGGGTGCGGGGGTGCTGCGAGAGGGTTTGGGGGGGTGCTGCGAGGGGGTACTGGGGGTACCGGAGGGGGGCATTGGGGTGCGGGGGTGCTGCGAGAGGGTTTGGGGGGGTGCTGCGAGGGGGTACTGGGGGTATCGGAGGGGGGCATTGGGGTGCGGGGGTGCTGCGAGAGGGTTTGGGGGGGTGCTGCGAGGGGGTATCGGAGGGGGGCATTGGGGTGCGGGGGTGCTGCGAGAGGGTTTGGGGGGGTGCTGCGAGGGGGTACTGGGGGTATCGGAGGGGGGCATTGGGGTGCGGGGGTGCTGCGAGAGGGTTTGGGGGGGTGCTGCGAGGGGGTACTGGGGGTACCGGAGGGGGGGGCGCGGCTTTATGCGCAGGGGCGTGAGGCTGGCAATGATTTCAGACACCCGCCCGCGGTCCCGCCCCGCCCCGCCGGCCGGGCTGCCCTAGTTTTGTGCCCCATTTGACTGGTGTGAGGTTTAGCTGGGTCCTTTCTCCGCTCTGCCACGGAATGGCTCACCTCTCCCGCGGGGGCACCTGTGCCTGGGGGGTGGTTGCGGCGTAGCCGTCCCGAGCGGGGGCGGGGTAGCCATGGCCGGGGGTGTAGCTGTGCCAGGGGGTGGTTGCGGGGTAGCCATGGTGCGGGGGTAGCTGTGCTGGGGGGGGGTTGCGGGGTACCCGTGGCGGGGGGGGTAGCTGTGCTTGTGGGGGTTGCGGGGTAGCCGTGGTGGGGGGTAGCTGTGCTGGGGGGGGGTTGCGGGGTACCCGTGGCGGGGGGGGTAGCTGTGCCTGGGGGAGGGGTTTGCGAGGTACCCGTGGTGGGGGGGTAGCTGTGCCTGGGGGTGGTTGTGGGGTAGCTGTGCCTGGGGGGGTTGCGGGGTAGCCGTGGCAGGGGGGCGTGTAGCTGTGCCTGGTGGGGGGTTGCGGGGTAGCCGTGGTGGGGTGGGTAGCTGCCTGAGGGGGTTGCGGGGTAGCCGTGGGGGCATAGTTGTGCCTGGGGGTGGCGGGGGGGTAGCTGTGCCTGGGGGGGTGAGGGGTAGCCGTGGTGGGGGGTAGCTGTGCCTGGGGGGGTTGCGGGGTAGCCGTGGCGGGGGGGCAGCTGTGCCTGGGGGTGGTTGTGGGGTAGCTGTGCCTGGGGGGGTTGCGGGGTAGCCGTGGCAGGGGGGCGTGTAGCTGTGCCTGGTGGGGGGTTGCGGGGTAGCCGTGGTGGGGTGGGATAGCTGTGCCTGGGGGTGGTTGTGGGGTAGCTGTGCCTGGGGGGGTTGCGGGGTAGCCGTGGCGGGGGGGTAGCTGTGCCTGGGGGTGGTTGTGGGGTAGCTGTGCCTGGGGGTGGTTGTGGGGTAGCTGTGCCTGGGGGGGTTGCGGGGTAGCCGTGGCAGGGGGGCGTGTAGCTGTGCCTGGTGGGGGGTTGCGGGGTAGCCGTGGCGGGGGGGGATAGCTGTGCCTGGGGGTGGTTGTGGGGTAGCTGTGGCCCAGGGGGGTAGCTGTGCCTGGTGGGGGGTTGCGGGGTAGCCATGGCGGGGGAGGTAGCTGTGGCTGGGGGGGGGGGTTGCGGGGTAGCTGTGGTGGGGTGGGTAGCTGCCTGAGGGGGTTGCGGGGTAGCCGTGGGGGCATAGTTGTGCCTGGGGGTGGCGGGGGGGTAGCTGTGCCTGGGGGGGTGAGGGGTAGCCGTGGTGGGGGGTAGCTGTGCCTGGGGGGGTTGCGGGGTAGCCGTGGCGGGGGGGCAGCTGTGCCTGGGGGTGGTTGTGGGGTAGCTGTGCCTGGGGGGGTGCGGGGTAGCCGTGGCGGGGGGGTAGCTGTGCCTGGGGGGGTGCGGGATAGCCGTGGCGGGGGGGTAGCTGTACCTGGGGGGGTTGCGGGGGAGCCGTGGCGGGGGGGCAGCTGTGCCTGGGGGTGGCGGGGGGGTAGCTGTGCCTGGGGGGGTGCGGGGTAGCCGTGGTGGGGGGTAGCTGTGCCTGGGGGGTTGCGGGGTAGCCGTGGCGGGGGGGCAGCTGTGCCTGGGGGTGGCGGGGGGGTAGCTGTGCCTGGGGGGGGCGGGGTAGCCGTGGCGGGGGGGTAGCTGTGCCTGGGGGTGGCGGGGTAGCCGTGGCGGGGGGGGTAGCTGTGCCTGGGGGTGGCGGGGGGGTAGCTGTGCCTGGGGGGGTGCGGGGTAGCCGTGGCGGGGGGGTAGCTGTGCCTGGGGGGGTGCGGGGTAGCCGTGGCGGGGGGGCAGCTGTGCCTGGGGGTGGCGGGGGGGTAGCTGTGCCTGGGGGGGGGCGGGGTAGCCGTGGCGGGGGGGTAGCTGTGCCTGGGGGGGTGCGGGGTAGCCGTGGCGGGGGGGGGCTGGTTTTACTGCCCATGCGGTGCTCGCTCTCTCTCCCCCAGCACTCGGCGGACCTGGGCCGGGCCCGGCCCTCACCCCGCGGCAGGGGCCTCTGCCCTGCAGAAAGCGCCTCCCTGGAGTCTGGGTCTCCACCTGCAGGGGCGGCGGGACACAGCCGAGCTGCGCACCCAGGTCCCTGCCAGGCGCCTCCAGCCCGGGGCGGGAGGAGGTTATTCGGGCGCCCCGTGGCGCACGCGGCTCTGCGGGGCCCGGTGCTCGGCGCTGCAGGTGCTGCCTGCGGAAAACCAGCCCATGCCGCGCGCTCCGCAGCTGCCCCCGTTCTCCGGGCTGGGGACCTGCGGGAGGCGCTGCCAGCGCTCCCCGCCGGGCAGATGCACCGGCCGGCACCAGGCCAGTCACACGGCCCCGCGGAGCGCCCCGGCCCGGCCCTTGTCTCCGGTGCCGCTGCGCGCCCGAGCTCCGGCTCAGCGAGAAGGGCCGAACCGCGCCGGGGTGCGCGCTCGGAGCCTGGTGCCGAGTCGAGGCGGGGCGGCCTTTCCCGGGGAAGGCGCAGCCCGCAGTGCGCGGCCGGGCAGCCCTCGGCGGCGGGCGGAGCTGCCCCGCTAACCCCGGCGAGGGCGAGGGCGTGACGCGGGGATTGGCAGCTGCCGCGGGGGCGGGCCTGGCGCTTTAATCCTCCCCCGGGGGGCCGGGGCCGGGGCTGGGATCCGCGGGGCAGCCCCGTCCGGCACAGGGGCTCGGCCAGCTGCGCCCAGGGCAGAGCGGAGGCACCGGGGGAGCGGCAGGTGAGTGCCGGGGCGCGGGGGGGTCTCCCCGCTTGGCCGGGCAGCTCCCGCAAAGCCCCTGAGGTCCCGCCGGGCTGAGGCCGGCCCCGCTGTGCCCCGCTCCGCCAGCCAGCCCGGCCCCGCTCTGCCCCGCAATGCCCCGCTCAGCCATCCAGGCGGCCCCGCTCTGCCCCGCAATGCCCAGCCCGGCCCCACTCTGCCAGCCAGCCCGGCCCCGCTCCGCCCAGCAATGCCCCGCTCCAACAGCCAGGCGGCCCCGCTCTCCGGCGCTCGGTCCCGGCTCTCTCTCCCCGGCCTCCTGGCCCCGGGACGCGCTACCCCACACGCCGGCCGCCAGAGACCCGGGGCTGGCCGCGGGCAGAGCCGGAGCAGGGGGGCCGTGCCGGGCTGGGGTCCGGTCTCCCGGCTCCGGCGCTGGCGGGGGCCGGGCTCGGCGGCAGGCGGGTTCCCCGGAGCCCGCGGGCGGAGTGTGGCCCCGCTGGCGGCCGGGGGAGGTTTTCCACTTGAATCTTTCATGTCCCGGCTCGGGTGTCGGCGCTGGCGGAGCGCCCTGCCCGCCTGGCTCCCGGGGCCCTGGGCAGGGCCTTTCCCGCGCCCGGCCGCCCCAGGAGCCCTGGCAGGGGGCGAGGGGCGAGGACCCCCCAGCTGAAGGCAATTCAAGGGCCGTGGCCGGGAGACACCTGGATCCTACTGGGCCCTCCCGCTGTCGCCGCCGGGGGCCTCCTGCTGCTCCTGGACCCTCGGTGTGGGCAGCCGTGGGGCCCGGGCGCCAAGCACCGCTCTCAGCCAGGCCCGTCCCGCCCCCTCACCACGAGGCCGCGCTCCCGGGCCAGCCGGGTCTCCCCCGGGCAGGAATCCAGCGGCTCCGTCCCTGCGCTCGGCCAGGTGCGCTGCTGCGCGTCCGGCTGTCGCTACACCCCTGGCTGCGGCGGGGGCGCAGTGCCGGGGCCTGGCGGGCGGCGCTGGGCCCCCACCGTTGGGTTGCTCGCTCGGGAAACCTTCCCCGGCCGCGGCGGGGGAGCGGGGCCCCGGCGTGCCAGGGCCGGCCTGGGCAGCGTCCGCCGCTCTCCGTGGCCCCCGCCGGGCCCTGCTGGTGACACAGGTCAGCGAGCGGCCCAGCCCTTCCTGTTCGGCCCCAGGCCCCTTCGCCTTCGGCCAGGGCAGGGGCCGCGCCAGGGAAAGGCCGTACGAGCCCCCTTCCCCGGCTCCCTGGCCGCTGCCCCTCACTCGGTCCCGCGGTGTCAGGCGCTGTACACGCTCAGGCAGCCCCCGCCACAACTGCGGCAGGGCCCCGGCCTCGCACCTCTGAGCCGCCCCTGCCCCAGGGCGTTCCCTGGTGCTTCCCGCAGAGCAGCCGAGGGACAATGGGACAGGGCTGCCGCCCCCTCTGCCACTCATTGGCCGGGGGCGGCCCTGCCCCGTGCCTCAGTTTCCCCGCCGGCGGCGCGGACGGATGGCGCCGAGCAGTGAGGCTGGGCTGGAGGGAGCCTGGCTCTGGTCCCAGAGGGTGGGCTCCCTCCCAGCACGACCCCCTGGCTCCGCACAAGAGTCCCGTTGCCGGGGGCCGAGGGCCAGTGCGGGGGGTCCGGCTGGGGGAAGGGGGCAGCGTGGCGAGGCACCCAAGGGAGCCGGAGCCTCGGAGCCCCTGCTCTGGTGCTGGACAGCAGCTGCGGGGTGCACGGGCGCTCCCCAGCCCGGCTGAACCCGGAGGGCTCAAATTCCCCCAGGCTTCCGGCGCCGCTGATGGAGCAGCCCTGCCGGCTCTGCCCCTGCGGCCCCTCAGCACGGCCCTGCGATCATCCGGAGCAGCTGGGAGCCCCCCTCGCTCCCCCGGGATTACATTTCCTCCCAGCGGGCAGCTCAGGACGCGGGCAGCTGGCAGGGGTGGAGGGGCCCTGGCCACAGCTCCCTCCTTCTCGCGAGCAGCTGCTCCCGGCTCCAACTCACTGGCCACGAACAAGCCGTCGTTAATAATCCACTGGTGGGGAAGGCAGATAGGCAGCGCCATGGCAGGGTGCATTGGGGGCGAGGAGCCAGGAGTCCTGGGTTCTCTGCTGGCTCTGGGCAGGCAGTGGGGGCTGGTGGTTAGAGCAGAGGTGGCTGGCAGCCAGGAGTCCTGGGTTCTCTGCTGGCTCTGGGCAGGCAGTGGGGGCTGGTGGTTAGAGCAGAGGTGGCTGGCAGCCAGGACTCCTGGGTTCTCTTCCCGGCTCTGGGCAGGCAGTGGGGGCTGGTGGTTAGAGCAGAGGTGGCTGGCAGCCAGGAGTCCTGGGTTCTCTGCTGGCTCTGGGCAGGCAGTGGGGGCTGGTGGTTAGAGCAGAGGTGGCTGGCAGCCAGGAGTCCTGGGTTCTCTGCTGGCTCTGGGCAGGCAGTGGGGGCTGGTGGTTAGAGCAGAGGTGGCTGGCAGCCAGGAGTCCTGGGTTCTCTGCTGGCTCTGGGCAGGCAGTGGGGGCTGGTGGTTAGAGCAGAGGTGGCTGGCAGCCGGGACTCCTGGGTTCTCTGCTGGCTCTGGGCAGGCAGTGGGGGCTGGTGGTTAGAGCAGAGGTGGCTGGCAGCCGGGACTCCTGGGTTCTCTTCCCGGCTCTGGGCAGGCAGTGGGGGCTGGTGGTTAGAGCAGAGGTGGCTGGCAGCCGGGACTCCTGGGTTCTCTGCTGGCTCTGGGCAGGCAGTGGGGGCTGGTGGTTAGAGCAGAGGAGGCTGGCAGCCAGGACTCCTGGGTTCTCTGCTGGCTCTGGGCAGGCAGTGGGGGCTGGTGGTTAGAGCAGAGGTGGCTGGCAGCCGGGACTCCTGGGTTCTCTTCCCGGCTCTGGGCAGGCAGTGGGGGCTGGTGGTTAGAGCAGAGGGGGCTGGCAGCCAGGACTCCTGGGTTCTCTGCTGGCTCTGGGCAGGCAGTGGGGGCTGGTGGTTAGAGCAGAGGAGGCTGGCAGCCAGGACTCCTGGGTTCTCTGCTGGCTCTGGGCAGGCAGTGGGGGCTGGTGGTTAGAGCAGAGGTGGCTGGCAGCCAGGACTCCTGGGTTCTCTGTTGGCTCTGGGCAGGCAGTGGGGGCTGGTGGTTAGAGCAGAGGTGGCTGGCAGCCAGGAGTCCTGGGTTCTCTGCTGGCTCTGGGCAGGCAGTGGGGGCTGGTGGTTAGAGCAGAGGTGGCTGGCAGCCAGGACTCCTGGGTTCTCTGTTGGCTCTGGGCAGGCAGTGGGGGCTGGTGGTTAGAGCAGAGGTGGCTGGCAGCCAGGACTCCTGGGTTCTCTTCCCGGCTCTGGGCAGGCAGTGAGGGCTGGTGGTTAGAGCAGAGGTGGCTGGCAGCCAGGAGTCCTGGGTTCTCTGCTGGCTCTGGGCAGGCAGTGGGGGCTGGTGGTTAGAGCAGAGGTGGCTGGCAGCCAGGACTCCTGGGTTCTCTTCCCGGCTCTGGGTAGGCAGTGAGGGCTGGTGGTTAGAGCAGAGGTGGCTGGCAGCCAGGAGTCCTGGGTTCTCTGCTGGCTCTGGGCAGGCAGTGGGGGCTGGTGGTTAGAGCAGAGGTGGCTGGCAGCCAGGAGTCCTGGGTTCTCTGCTGGCTCTGGGCAGGCAGTGGGGGCTGGTGGTTAGAGCAGAGGTGGCTGGCAGCCAGGACTCCTGGGTTCTCTGCTGGCTCTGGGCAGGCAGTGGGGGCTGGTGGTTAGAGCAGAGGTGGCTGGCAGCCAGGACTCCTGGGTTCTCTGCTGGCTCTGGGCAGGCAGTGGGGGCTGGTGGTTAGAGCAGAGGTGGCTGGCAGCCAGGAGTCCTGGGTTCTCTGCTGGCTCTGGGTAGGCAGTGGGGGCTGGTGGTTAGAGCAGAGGGGGCTGGCAGCCAGGACTCCTGGGTTCTCTGCTGGCTCTGGGCAGGCAGTGGGGGCTGGTGGTTAGAGCAGAGGGGGCTGGCAGCCAGGAGTCCTGGGTTCTCTGCTGGCTCTGGGCAGGCAGTGAGGGCTGGTGGTTAGAGCAGAGGTGGCTGGCAGCCAGGAGTCCTGGGTTCTCTGCTGGCTCTGGGCAGGCAGTGGGGGCTGGTGGTTAGAGCAGAGGTGGCTGGCAGCCAGGACTCCTGGGTTCTCTTCCCGGCTCTGGGTAGGCAGTGAGGGCTGGTGGTTAGAGCAGAGGTGGCTGGCAGCCAGGACTCCTGGGTTCTCTGTTGGCTCTGGGCAGGCAGTGGGGGCTGGTGGTTAGAGCAGAGGTGGCTGGCAGCCAGGACTCCTGGGTTCTCTTCCCAGCTCTGGGTAGGCAGTGGGGGCTGGTGGTTAGAGCAGAGGTGGCTGGCAGCCAGGAGTCCTGGGTTCTCTGCTGGATCTGGGCAGGCAGTGGGGGCTGGTGGTTAGAGCAGAGGTGGCTGGCAGCCAGGAGTCCTGGGTTCTCTGCTGGCTCTGGGCAGGCAGTGGGGGCTGGTGGTTAGAGCAGAGGTGGCTGGCAGCCAGGACTCCTGGGTTCTCTGCTGGCTCTGGGCAGGCAGTGGGGGCTGGTGGTTAGAGCAGAGGTGGCTGGCAGCCAGGACTCCTGGGTTCTCTGCTGGCTCTGGGTAGGCAGTGGGGGCTGGTGGTTAGAGCAGAGGGGGCTGGCAGCCAGGACTCCTGGGTTCTCTGCTGGCTCTGGGCAGGCAGTGGGGGCTGGTGGTTAGAGCAGAGGTGGCTGGCAGCCAGGACTCCTGGGTTCTCTTCCCGGCTCTGGGTAGGCAGTGAGGGCTGGTGGTTAGAGCAGAGGTGGCTGGCAGCCAGGACTCCTGGGTTCTCTGTTGGCTCTGGGCAGGCAGTGGGGGCTGGTGGTTAGAGCAGAGGTGGCTGGCAGCCAGGACTCCTGGGTTCTCTTCCCGGCTCTGGGTAGGCAGTGGGGGCTGGTGGTTAGAGCAGAGGTGGCTGGCAGCCAGGACTCCTGGGTTCTCTTCCCGGCTCTGGGCAGGCAGTGGGGGCTGGTGGTTAGAGCAGAGGTGGCTGGCAGCCAGGAGTCCTGGGTTCTCTGTTGGCTCTGGGCAGGCAGTGGGGGCTGGTGGTTAGAGCAGAGGTGGCTGGCAGCCAGGACTCCTGGGTTCTCTTCCCGGCTCTGGGTAGGCAGTGGGGGCTGGTGGTTAGAGCAGAGGTGGCTGGCAGCCAGGAGTCCTGGGTTCTCTGCTGGCTCTGGGCAGGCAGTGAGGGCTGGTGGTTAGAGCAGAGGTGGCTGGCAGCCAGGACTCCTGGGTTCTCTTCCCGGCTCTGGGCAGGCAGTGGGGCTGGTGCCTGGAGCGGTTAGCCAGTTACACTCCCCTACAGGCCGTGCTCCCCGGGGCGCTGGCTGACAGCTGCGGAAGCAGCAGTCACACGCGGAGCCTGGCTTTCCCCGGCGCTGTGCGAAGTGGGGTCCTCTGGGCAGCTGTGCTAGGGCCGAGGCAGCGTGGCCAGAGCTTGCAGGCCCTTGTCCTGCACTGGCCAGACGGCTGACCCTGGGCACTTCACTTCACCGCGGTGCCTCAGTTTCCCCACGTGCGGCACGGGGAGCCTGCCCAGCTGCCTCTGTGGCGGGCAGTGAAGGACAACGCCAGCGCTTGCCCATTCTCCGCCGGCCCCGGCCGGGGGATCCTCGGTGGCAGCGGGTCTGCGCTTCAGGGCGGGCCGGCCAGCACGCGCCTCCCGAGGGCTCCCTCAGACCCAGGGGCTTTGCAGCCCTTGGCGGTGTGCGTGTGGGTGGCTGGCGACAGGCAGGTCGGACGAGCTGCCCAGAGTGTCTCGTCCTCCGCCTTGGAGGCGAAGACACCGGCGGGGGGGAGAGATCGGGCAGTCTGGCCGGGCTGCAGCAGTTCCACTCTCCGGCGCCAGCGGGCGCCCTTCTCCCCATTTCACGGATGGGCAAAGCGAGGCCCAGGGCGGGTGCCCAGCCTGGCAGACGCAGTGCAGATCCCGGCGCCAGGCCCCGGGGGCCGCCTTCCTCCCCCAGAAAGAGGGCGCAGGCGGAGGAGGGGCCTGGCCGGCGTGAGCTGCAGCTGCAGCGGGAGCTGCGCCGGTGAGCGGGGCCGGCTGGGCTGGCTGGAGGGTCGGGGCCCGGCTCGGGACCCCTCTCCCCAGGACGGATCCTAGTGACGGTTTCGGGGCTGACGGGTCTGGGCTACGCTGCGTCCCTGTCGCTCCACAACCTCCGGTGCTCCCTGCCCGGGAACCACCGCGGCCTGCGGGTTGGGGGCAGGGCCGGGGCACCCCCAGCTGGGTCGCGCCGGCGCCCGACCGCACCCTGCTTGGCGGGGCTGGGTTGGCCTGTGGCTGGGGGTCCCTGCACCGGAGCCGGCCGCCTCTCGTGGCGGGGTGCTGAGAGCCAGCCCCGCTCCCTGCCGGCCTGCGCCCCACTCCGGGGCTGGAAGGGGGCCCCGGAAGGCCCCTGGAGCCGAGGACAGGAGGGAGGAAGGGCCGCGCGCGTCCATCCAGCCCAGAGTCCCGGCTGCCGGCAGGGGCCAGTGACGCCCCCCGCGGCCCCTGTCCAGCCCCGACGCACTGGGGTCAGAGCGCCGCTGCCGCCCGGCCTGGGAACCAGCCAGCCGCGGAGCCGCCGCCAGGGCTCTCGGGGGGCTGATCCCCGTTAAAGCCCCGGTCCCCGCGCTGCTCCGGGAGCACGTCGAGCCCCTTCCCCCGACTCCGCAGCGGGTCAGAGCCCTCCGCCGGGCCCCCGCTCCGCTGCGCGCCGCGCCGGCTGCCCACACCCCGCCGGCGCGTGGTGCCCTTCGCCGGTGCCGGGGCAGGCGAGCGCGCTGGGCTCCCCCGCGGCAGGGAGGGAGGGCGGTTCTCCGTCCCTAGCGCGCCGCCGGCAGCAAGGGCCATTGGGGACCGACCGCGGGGAGCCCTTTCTGAGCTGCGGGAAGCGGGCGCCCGAGGAGGGCTGTGGCGTCCCCGCTGGGCTGGGGGGCGCGGCCCTGCCCGGGAGCTGCGGGCTGGACACGGCGCGTTTCTAGGACGGGTTCTTCACGCGACTCCGGGAGCTGGGGCTTGAAGGACACCGAATGCCACGCGGTGGGGTCAAGCCCCGGGGTTCCCGGCAGCGCGTGGCCTGAGGGCTCCCTGCGGGGGTTCCTGTACCGCCACCCGGCAGGGTGACGTTTCAAACCTCCCGAGCCCCGGAGGGGCCTGAAGGCTCCTGGCAGGGGCCGGCGGCTCCCAGCAGAGCCGCTGGTGTCCTGGGCTCGGCCTGCCTGGGCTTACAGCCGCGGCACCCCGGGGCACGCACGTCCTGCTCCGCGCGGGGTACCCGGCCAGCCCCACGCAGGCCGGCAGCCGGCCAGTGCTAAAGCCGGCTTACCGCCCTCGCTGGCTCTGCGTCCCCGCCCGGGCGGCGGATTACCGAGCGCTGCCCCCGCCTCGCCCCAGCTCTGCCGCCCGAGGGCAAGGGCCTGGCTGGCGGGCTCTGCACAAGAGCCCCGCGCCGCCTGTGCTCTGTGCCGCCCGTACCCCGCGCCGCCCGTACCCCGCGCCGCCTGTACCCCGCGCTGTTTCTCTCCCACGCCGCCTGTTCTCCTGTGTCATCTGTGCCTTGTTCCGCCTGTACTTGGTGCCACCTGAACTGTGTCACCCTCCCACGCCCCAGCTCCCTCCGTAACAGCTCCAGGGCCTTGTCTCCCCTGGTCTTTCCCAGCCCCGCCTGTGTGTTCGACCCGGCTGCAGGCTGCGCAGGGCCCAGGCTCAGCTGACAGCTCTCGAGCGAGCGCACATGTCCCCGGGGCAGATTGAGCTGAGCTGAAACCGGTTCCCGGCCGCTCGCCGCTGCGCTGCGCTGCGCCTGGGTCCCAGGGGGAGCAGAGGGTCCCCCAGCGCTTCGCACCGGCTGAAGGCGAGTGGAACCAAAGCCCGGGTCGGGGGTGGGGGCGTCTCCGTCCGTCCGTCCGTCCCCCGCTCCTGCTGCGCCAGGCGCCAGCCCCGCCGGGCCAGGGGGTAGGAGCTGAGCTGCGCAGCCCGGCCAAGCCCCGTGGCCCAGCCTGGCGGGCCGGCGCCGCAGGACTCGCTTGTGGCCGGGGGCTGAGAGACCCGGCTGCGCTGAGCGGCGGGCGGCAGCAGGTGTCCCGGGGAAGCTCAGAGGCCGCCCGGCCTGCGCCGCCGGAGCTCGCCGGGGAGAGCGCGCCGGGACAGGCGGCTCCGGGGGGGGACGCCGCGGCCATGGCGGTCCGCCTGGGCTCTGTTCCAGGCGCCCTGAGTGACCTCGCGCCGTGGCTCAGTTTCCCCCCGGCCGGGGCCCAGCGCTGGCCGGTCTCACACGGGGGGTGGGGGGGTCCCCTCCATCGCTCCTGAAACCCTTCCCCGTTCTACCACCCCGGGGGAGGGCGCAGCCAGGCTGGGCACCGCCGAGACCGGCCCGCGGTGGAGGTGGCTGCCCGGGGGTACCGTGTGCTACCCAGGGCCACTGGGGTACGTCCGGCAGGCAGGGCCCCGGCTCGGCGTGAAAGTGGCGGAGAAAGGCCCCACTGCCTCTGCTCACAGGCCCAGGCCAGCCGCGTTCAGTGCGGTCCCCTGGACTAGCAGGAAGTGGGAATCCGGCTGCCCCCCACTTCTGTGCCCAGCTCCCTGGCCAAGCTGGGGGTCGGGATCGGGGGGCCCGGCAGAGCTGGAGGGGCGGGGGTCGGGAGCGGGGGTCCCCGAAGAGCTGGGGGGGGGCCCGGCAGAGCTGGAGGGGCGGGGGTCGGGAGCGGGTGGGTCGGGAGTCCCCGGCAGAGCTGGGGGGGGGCGGGAGTCGGGAGCGGGGGGCCCGGCAGAGCTGGTGGGGGCAGGGATCGGGAGCGGGGGTCCCTGGCAGAGCTGGGGGGGCGGGAGTCGGGAGCGGGGGGCCCGGCAGAGCTGGTGGGGGCAGGGATCGGGAGCGGGGGTCCCTGGCAGAGCTGGGGGGGGCGGGAGTCGGGAGCGGGGGTCCCCGGCAGAGCTGGGGGGGTCGGGAGCGGGGGGCCCGGCAGAGCTGGGGGGGCGGGGATCGGGAGCGGGGGTCCCCGGCAGAAGTGGGGGGGTCGGGAGCGGGGGGCCCGGCAGAGCTGGGCGGGGCCCGGCAGAGCTGGAGGGGCGGGGTCGGGGTCGGGAGCGGGGGTCCCCGAAGAGCTGGGCAGGGCCCGGCAGAGCTGGAGGGGCGGGGGGCGGGGTCGGGAGCGGGGGTCCCCGAAGAGCCGGGGGCGGGGCCGGCAGAGCTCGGTGCAGACGCCGGACTGGCTGGGGAGTGGAACTGGGGCTCGAGACCCCCTGGCTGCAGGACACGGCCCGGAGGCTCCGCGCCGCCTGGTGTCAGGGCCGGGGCGAGCACACGCGGGCGGACACACGGGAGCCCCGACACACACCCCGCCGCCGGGCTCCACAAGGACTCCGCTGATTGCCGGGCTCCCTGGAGTCCTTCCTCCAGCAGCCGCCCCGCTGGCTCGTCCCGGGCACCGGCTGAGCCGCTGAGCCGGGGCGGGCCTTGGCCGTTGGGCGCCCGGAGCGGGCCGGCTGCGCTGCGGGGCTCCGACGGGGGAGCCCGGGCGCTGTCGCTCTGGGGGCACCGGGCCATGTCGCAGGGCAGAGAGGTGCCCGCCCCCCACGCTGCCCCGTTGGGTATCTCAGGTTGGGCCCGTGAGCCTGGGGCTGGACCCGCCTCCGCCCGCCGCCCAGGGCTTTGTTCCACCCCAGAGGCGGCTGCATGCGCCGGCTCCGCGCGTGGGGACCCTGCCTCGGCGTGTGGCAGCAGCGGGGGCCCTGCAGCGCAGCCAGCCCCGCTCCGCAGCGCCCACGGCCCACTCGGCAGCCCAGAGGGAGGCTCTGTCCCGGGCCGGGCCGGGCCGGGCGGGGCGCGCACCCCACAGGGGGAGCATTGGGCGAGCCGCCTCTGCCACGGCCTGGTTCCCTTCCTGCCCCCGCTGGCTGCCAGGTAACCCTCTGCCCCGGCCGCCCCGGGGCTCCCTTCCGCCCTCCGCCCAGGCTGGCCCCGGCCCCTGCAGCCGGGCTGCGCGCGGGGTGCTGCCTGCGGGCCGGGAGCCCCGGGAAACCAGCGGAGCCGGCGGGAGCTCGCAGAGGCTCCAAGAGGGTGTGAGCCAGGCGCAGGAGGGACCGTCCCGCCGCAGAGAGACCTGCAGACGCGGCGGGAACCAGCCGGCCCGACGGGGAGCCCTTGGCCGGCTCAGACCCGAGCGGGGGCAGCTGGCGGACGAGGGGCTGGAGGACGCCGGCGTGTAATCAGGACAGCAAAGGCGCGGTGGGAGCTGCGGCTGGCAGGGGACGGGAGGGGTTTCTACAGGCGTGTTAGCAACAGGAGGGTCGTCAGGGGAGGTGCGGGGCCGTTACTGGACGCAAGGGACCGACTGACAGATGAGGGGAGAGACGCCGAAGTACTCGATGATTTGTTCGCCTCAGTCTGCACGGCCAAGGACAGCTCCCACGCTGCGGTGCTGGACGGTGCGGGGCGGGGAGGTGGAGGGCTCCCACGCCGCGGTGCTGGACGGTGCGGGGCGGGGAGGTGGAGGGCTCCCACGCTGCGGTGCTGGACGGGGCGGGGCGGGGAGGTGGAGGGCTCCCACGCTGCGGTGCTGGACGGTGCGGGGCGGGGAGGTGGAGGGCTCCCACGCTGCGGTGCTGGACGGGGCGGGGCGGGGAGGTGGAGGGCTCCCACGCTGCGGTGCTGGACGGTGCGGGGCGGGGAGGTGGAGGGCTCCCACGCTGCGGTGCTGGACGGTGCGGGGCGGGGAGGTGGAGGGCTCCCACGCCGCGGTGCTGGACGGTGCGGGGCGGGGAGGTGGAGGGCTCCCACGCTGCGGTGCTGGACGGGGCGGGGCGGGGAGGTGGAGGGCTCCCACGCTGCGGTGCTAGACAGTGCGGGGTGGGGAGGTGGAGGGCTCCCACGCTGCGGTGCTGGACGGTGCGGGGTGGGGAGGTGGAGGGCTCCCACGCTGCGGTGCTGGACGGTGCGGGGTGGGGAGGTGGAGGGCTCCCACGCCGCGGTGCTGGACGGGGCGGGGTGGGGAGGTGGAGGGTTCCCACGCCGCGGTGCTGGACGGTGCGGGGCGGGGAGGTGGAGGGCTCCCACGCTGCGGTGCTGGACGGGGCGGGGCGGGGAGGTGGAGGGCTCCCACGCTGCGGTGCTGGACGGGGCGGGGCGGGGAGGTGGAGGGCTCCCACGCTGCGGTGCTGGACGGGGCGGGGCGGGGAGGTGGAGGGCTCCCACGCTGCGGTGCTGGACAGTGCGGGGCGGGGAGGTGGAGGGCTCCAACGCTGCGGTGCTGGACGGGGCGGGGCGGGGAGGTGGAGGGCAGCCTCGGCGGGGAAGGAGAGAGTTAAGAGCTACTGTGATGAAGTGGGGGATACCTGTGTGTGTGTGTGAGGGGCTCACAGAGGGTGTGGGGCTCCTGCTGAGGGTAACCCTGACGACCAGGTAACACCTTTGTACTGCAGACAAAGGAGGAGGTGGAGCCTGAGGGGTTTGAATTTGAACTGGAGTTGGAAGCAGTTAGTCTGGGCTGAGGAGAGAGAGACAAAGGAGGGGGCCAGGCCCCAGCTCTGGGGGCCCCTCGGGGCCTCCTCTCCCCAGCATGGATGGGACTGGCTGTCTCTGCCGGCTGTACTGACTCCTCTGTACGACGCTGTGTCCTGTCGGCTAATAAACCCGCTGTTCTCCTGCTGAGTGAGAGACTCTCCTGCCTGCGGACAGGGTGCAGAGCTTTGGGGACCCCAGAACCCCATCACACTGGTGTCAGAAGTGGGATGTTCTGCACCCCGAGGATGGAGCATCCAGCAGTAAGTGACCAGGGCCCTGGAAGAAGTGGGGCCTGCGAGACCCAGGTGTGCTGAAGGGCAGTGAGGTGCAGCTCCCCAAGGCGGAGGGGCCTGCGGCTGAACCCAAGCAACTGCGGTCGTGGTTCTCAAGAGGGGGTGTCACACCCGAGCAGGGGTTACTCCTGGGAATCTGTTGGAGTCGGTCCCAGAAGGTGGAGGGGCCGAGGGCCCAACCCCCAGAAAACAAGTGACCCCTGAGGAGGCTGACGCTGAATGAGCTCTTCCCAAGACAGGGTGCTCATGGTCCTTGAGAGCGGGTGTCACACTGAAGAAGGGGTTCCTCTGAGAGTCTGTTGGAGTCCGTCCCAGAGGGCAGAGGGGCCTAACGGCCTAACCCCAGGCAGCTTGTGACCCGCAAGGAGCCTGGCACACTGAAGGGATTCTTCCAGGAATCGTGGGGTGCAGAGGGCATCAGCCTGAGAGCCTGCAACCACGCTGAGCAACTCCGCTGTGAAGTGGCAGCACCTGGAAACCGAATCGAGATTAAAGAAGCTGGACAAGGCAGCGTGGATGTGCAGTGGCAGAGGTGAGGGTTAAGGAAAATCCTGCAGAGGTGAGCCCGGATCGGGGCAGGGAACCCTGGACTGCCTGGAGCTCTGAACCGAGTGGCCTGCCACAGCTCAAGGAGGGAAGCAGCGATTCCAACCCATCATCTACTAGTGGCCAAGACAGACCTGCGAAGAGTTTTCCAGGCCTGGGCCAAGGAAGGTGCCTGTGTGTCTGTGCAGGAAAGCAGCTGGTCCACTGGGAATGGCAAGTTGTCTCTGAGAGAAGCTGCTTCACCTTCTGTGTGTGTGTGGAGACCAGCCGGGGGGCTGGGACAAAGGAGAGAGTGTCTCCCATTGTCTGTCTGTGTTGAACAGCAGCAGCAGCCTGGGGAGAGAGCAGACCTGCGTTTGGAAAAGGTGCCAATGAGGAAACTAGCCCATTGTCTGAGGAAGATTCACCAGCCTGGGGTGGCTGGAGAAGGAACCACCAGGAAAGAGCATTCCAGGTGTGACTCTGAATCCAGCCATGGGGGCTGGAGCAGAGGGAATGGCTCTGGGATGGGCAGTGGTATCCCTGCTAAGGACACTGGTCCTTGGTGCAAGAAAAGTGCTTCTGCTTCTGGGGAAGTGAATCCTTTGCCTGAGCCTGTGGGGGCTCGAGATGGAGCCAAGATCCCAGAGCTGGATCTGAGGGCAGCTGAAGCCCAGATGGGAAGTGGGCCTACCTCTGTGTCTCTCAGGGGGGATGATGCTTTAACTTGGTCTAATCCAGTTAGTATCATCAGGGAATCCCAGAGACCAGACGATTCTGGTACTTGTTCTTTGCCTGATGCTGAGGTGTTACCGGGAGGGGGTGAGAGGACTCTGTCCTACCAGAGTCATCCTCTCGCCAGGACACAAGAACAGACGGGCAATGGAGTTACGCTGACTGATGAAGATAAAGGAGCTGGTAGCAGAAGGGAGGAAAGGGACCCTGACCTTCTGTCCGGTGGTACTGGCTGTCTGCCTGGAGGGGGATTACGTGGGAATCTGCCTGATGGGCCAGAAGTGATCCTGGGTTTAGGTGAAACCCAGGAGCTGGTTGTGGCTCAAGGGAGCAGTGCCCCTGTGGAGCCAGACAGGGGTGAGTTATTGTTTGGGGGAGCTCTTGAGGAAAAGAATTTCCCTGAAACTTTTCCTGACCCGTCTGTGGGGACTGCAGAAAATGGGAGTGAGGTGAAGGAGAGTGAACAGGAAAGGTGCTTGTCTGTAAGAGCCAGAGCAGCCCTTTGCCTGGGGAGAAGTTTGTTTCAGCTCCTGATGGCCAGGACTTGCCTGAGTGTGAAACCACTGGCTGTGCTCTGGAAGGGTCCAAAGCAGGTAGTGTAAAAGTTTCTCAGGAATTGGAAGTTAATGCAAGTAAAGTAAAAACTATCAGGGCTGCTCACAGCCCTGTGAGAACCAAGTAAAACAGCTGCACAGTCAGTCTCTGTAGGATGCAGGAGAGGTTCAGCAGTTCCCCATCTCCAAATGGTGGAAACACTCATATTCTCATACTGGATTCGACTTCTGATTCCATGGGGAGGCAGTAGTTGGAGGTGGAAGGACAAAGGAGCTGTGGTCCTGGTGGGCCAGTAAGGGATAAACAGGGATTCCTTCATGTGGATTCTGCATCTGGGACTCACAAAACAACTCTCAGAAAGCAGTTTAGTTTGCAAATTTCCAGGCTGGCTGGGAGATCTCCCTGAGATCATCAATGGCCCAGCTCTTGTTAGAAGGGAGGGCACAGCCAGAGAGATCAAATTTCCCCCCCCAGGGGGCAAGGGAGAAGATTAGAACTTGATGGTGCTAAGAAAGGCCTCAGCCATTTATCCCAAAATACCAGATTCTCAAGGATGTTGCACAAAGGTTGTGGTCTACCAAAGAGCAACGTAAATGTGCAGTTGCAATGGGTCTGTTCTGTTACTCACGCTGACTGCTGTAACCAAGGGGTGCTGCTACCAAAAGCTGTAGAATTGTACCATGCGCTGAAGGTTTGGAAAGAGCCATGTAACATGATGACATGGATGTAAAAGCATAAATTGTATGTTGAAGGAGTCTGTAACTCTGAAATGTCACCATTGTTCCCTGTAACTAGTCTTTCAACCTCTCACATAAGGAGGAACATTCCAAACCTATTGTGTGGCATGGAAGGGGAAACTGAGGCACACAACCATTTTGGTGGTCTGGCTAAATGCCAAGGGGGGAAGCATTTGTACCTTCCTTTACTGGACTGTAACTGAATTCCAAACATTGGCTGGAGCAGCTGTATGGACTGGTGGGCAGACAGGGCAGGGCCCAGACCAGAAAAGAACTATTTGATCTGTTGGTGCTGCAGCATCTGTATGGGCGCTGCCTGCCCGACTTGAGAACGTGGCTGATGGACCAGAGACAGAAGCAGGGAGACCGACCAACCTGAGGGAACTAAAGGGACTTGTCCGGCTGCATCACATGAAAAGGGCCAAAACCAAGCTCCTGAGTTGGAGCCTCCCCCAGCAGGATTATGACATGGAGGTGGTGCACATCAAGGGGAGCACTGAGGGGGCAGCCGATGCCCAATCACGAGGGGAGAGCCCCAAACTTCCCCAGCTCATTGGCTGAGTGACCCCGCTCAGTTCGGTCTGGAAGGGGGGAGAGATGTGATGGAGTGGGGGATACCTGTGTGTGTGTGTGTGGCTCACAGAGGGTGTGGGGCTCCTGCTGAGGGTAACCCTGACAACCAGGTAACACCTTTGTACTGCAGACAAAGGAGGAGGTGGAGCCTGAGGGGTTTGAATTGGAACTGGGAGTTGGAAGCAGTTAGTCTGGGCTGAGGGAGAGAGAGACAAAGGAGGGGGCAAGGCCCTAGCTCTGGAGGCCCCTCGGGGCCTCCTCTCCCCAACATGGATTGGACTGGCTGTCTCTGCCGGCTGCACTGACTCCTCTGTACGATGCTGTGTCCTGTCGGCTAATAAACCTGCTGTTCTCCTGCTGAGTGAGAGACTCTCCTGCCTGCGGACAGGGTGCAGAGCTTGGGGGACCCCAGAACCCCATCACAGCTACCTAGAAAAACTAGATGTGCACAAATGCCCGGGTCTGGATTCAACGCACCCCAGGTACTGAGGGAATTGGCAGAGGTCGTTGCCGAGCCTTTGGCCATTATCTTTGAGGACTCTCGGAGAGGGGGAGAGATCCCAGATGGTTGGAAAAAGGCAAATGTGGCGCCCATCTTTAAAGAAGGAGAATCCAGGGAGCTCTAGACCAGTCACAGCCTCACCTCAATCCCTGGGGAAATCATGGAGGGGATCCATTTTGGAGCACTTGGAAGAGGGGAAAGTGGTCAAACGCACTCAGCATGGATTCACCGGGGCAAGTGCTGCCTGACCAATCTGATTAGCTTCTATGGTGAGTTCAGGGGTCCCCCTGCACTGCACCCCGTCTGCTGGCAGGAGTGACTCTCACTCAGCAGGTACAACAGGAGGTTTATTAGGCAACAGATGCCCAGTTTCTCACAGAAGTGACAGTACAGCAGCCAGAGACAGTCCTTCCAACCTGTCCTGGGGAGAAGACCCTGAGGGGTGCCCCTCTGGGGTGTAGCTTTCCCCCTCCTCAGGCTGGCTGCCTTCCAGCTCTCCCTTTTCCTAGCCTCCAACTGCCACCCCCGATTCAAAACCCAGCTGAGCTCCTCCCTCCTCTTTGTTCAGGCAGAGGTGTCACCTGCCAGTTGTAGCCCCAGGGTCATCCTTAGCCACTGGGAGCTGCTGCTTGCCTCGGACATCCAGCCTGACTCACACATGCACCCCCCCCACTCCATCACATCTCTCCCCCCTTCCAGACCGCACTGAGCGGGGTCACTTAGCCAGTGACCTGGGGAAGTTCGGGGCCCTCCCTGCGTGACAGGGCATCGGCTATGGTGTTGTTGTTCCCCTTGACGTGGACCACCTCCATGTCGTAGTCCTGCAGGAGCAGACTCCACCGCAGGAGCTTGGCGTTGGCCCCTTTCATGTGATGCAGCCAGGTCAGGGGTGAGTGATCGGTGTACACGGTGAAACGCCGTCCAAACAGGTACGGCTGCAGCTTCCCCAGCGCCCACACCATGGCCAGACATTCCTTCTCTATGGCCGCGTAGTTCTGCTCCCGGGGCAGCAGCTTCTTACTCAGGTACACGATGGGGTGTTTCTCCCCTTTGTCATTCACCTGCATTAGCACCGCCCCCAGCACCACGTCTGAGGCATCGGTGAACACCAGGAAGGGCTTGTTGAAGTCTGGATTTGCCAGCACTGGGGCCCTGACCAGAGCCTCCTTCAGCGTGCAGGGGGCCTCTTGGCACTGCTCGGTCCAGACCACCTTGTCAGGCTTTCCCTTTTTACACCGAGCCCAGCTCAGCACAGAGGTGTCAGTGCAGCCGGCAGAGACAGTCATTCCAACCCGTCCTGGGGAGAGGAGCCCGAGGGTGCCCCTCTGGGGTGTAGCTTCCCCCTCCTCAGGCTGGCTGCCTTCCAGCTCCCTCTCACCCCAGCGTCCAACTGCCGCTTCCAATTCAAATCCAGCTCAGCTCCTCCCTGCTCTGTGCTCAGGGCAGAGGTGTTACCTGCCAGCTCAGGGTACAGCCCCAGGGGTCATCCTTAGCCCTGGGAGCTGCTCTGCCGGTCACACACAGCCATCCTGAGTCTCACCCCAGCCCCACTCCATCACACCTCTCCCCCCTTCCAGACCGAACTGAGCGGGGTCACTCAGCCAGTGACCTGGGGAAGTTCGGGGCCCTCCCTGCGTGACAGGGCATCGGCTATGGTGTTGTTGTTCCCAAACCGAGTACCCACTGTCGGCCCAATCCGAGTACCCACTGTCGGCACCACCCGCCTTGGCCGCCAGCCCCTCTGGCTTCTGGGACTCCACCCAGTTGACTCCATGACCCCCCGGCTTGCTCAACCTGTGAGCTTGGGGCACTGGGCTGATCTATGCCCCTTCCACCCACAGCAATAACAGCCTGGGGCTTGCTGTGTCCCTCGAGCTGGCTGCTCTGTCCAGGCTCTGGCTGGTGCTCTGGGGGGTGGCCGGCCCCTCTTTCCTGGGCTTGCCCAAGAGGTGGTCCCCTCTGTCGTACAGCCAGGAACCGGTCTCTCTGAAACTCCTGGTCTCTCCGGGACTCCCTCTCTCTCCGGGACTCACTTTCAAACCTGGCCCGGCTGTTTGTGAAGTCATCCACCAGCTTCCCTGCACTGTGCGGATCCCCGGGTGTCTGGTCCTCAAGCCACACCCTCAGGTCAGGTGCGCACATCTCATAGAATCGCTCCATGACCGCCAGCTCGATCAGGTCTTCTACGGACTGGGCTCCCATCCCGAACGCCCACTTCTGGTAGTATTGCCTCAGGCAGGCGGTTCTATCTACATGGGTTTCCTCTGGCCTCTTCTGCGCCTCCTGGAACCACTTCTTGTACATCTCCGGAGTCAGCCCAAACTTATGCAGCAGGGCCTGTTTAAACCCTTCATAGTCCCCAGGCTGCAGCCCCTCCAGCTGGCTGAGCACCGCTGCGGCCTTCTGGCCCAGCAAGGGGGTGAGGTGCCGGAGCCACTCATCTGGGGGAACCTCTTGCAGCTCTCAGGCTCGCTCAAAGGCGGTAAGGAACTCGTCCATGTCCCCTGGGTCCTGACACTGGGCCAGCACACGCGTCTCCAAGTGACTGGCCACCCCGAGCCGTCTGGCCCTCTCCCTGCTTACCGCAGCTGGGGCCTCTTGGCGTCTCGCCTCTGCCATGGCCCGCTCATGCTCCCACTCTCGCTCTCTCTCCTCCCGCTGTCTCTCTTGTAGCTGGCGCTCGTGCTCACGCTCTCTTTCCCGTTCCTGGCGCTCACGTTCTCTCTCCCCTTCCTGGGCTTCCAGTTCCTTTAATCTCACCTCGTGTGATGGAGTGGGGGGTGTATGTGTGAGTCAGGCTGGATGTCCGAGGCAAGCAGCAGCTCCCAGTGGCTAAGGGTGACCCTGGGGCTACAACTGGCAGATAACATCTCTGCCTGAACAAAGAGCAGGGAGGAGCTGAGAGGGGGTTTTGAATCGGGGGCGGCAGTTAGAGGCTAGGAAAAGGGAGAGCTGGGAGGCAGCCAGCCGGAGGAGGGGGAAAGCTACACCCCAGAGGGGCACCCCTCGGGGTCTTCCCCCCAGGACAGGTTGGAAGGACTGTCTCTGGCTGCTAGGCTGTTGTTTCTGTGAGAAACTGGACATCTGTTGCCTAATAAACCTGCTGTTGTACCTGCTGAGTGAGAGTCTCTCCTGCCAGCGGACGGGGTGCAGTGCAGGGGGACCCCTGAACCCCATCACACTGGTGTCAGAAGTGGGATGCACTGCACCCACGGATGAGCTCCCAGCAGTGGCTGACTGAGCACCAGAGAAGGAAGGAGTCTCACAAGAGCCAGAGGGGGAACAGAGCCATTCCTGCAGCTGCTGCTGGTGAGTGGATACCCCGGGAGACAGTGGGGAGATGGATTATACTCGACTCCTGAAGGCAGAGCTAGCGGGGCTGTGCAGAGAGAGGGGCCTGACCGTAGGGAAGGCGACCAAGGCCCAGCTGATGGCACAGCTGGAAGAGAATGACCGATCCGGGGGGGCAGAGCCTGTCCCGACAGAAAGTGGCCGGTCCACCTCGGGAAGCGTTTCGGACTCTCCGACAGGAGCAGGGGCTCGACGCCGTCAGACAGACGCGGTGCCCGCCAGGTCGCGCTCAGCTAGCGGTGGTCCATCGCGGGCAGAGTCCCCCACCGCAGAGCTGCAACGGCTGGAGCTCGAAGTGAAATTAAGGGAACTGGAGCACCAGGAACGGGAGAGAGAGCGTGAGCACGAGCGCCAGGAACGAGAAAGAGAGCGTGAGCACGAGCGCCAGGAACGAGAAAGAGAGCGTGAGGAGAGAGAGCGAGAGCGGGAGCATGAGCGAACCATGGCAGAGGCGAGACGCCAAGAGACCCCAGCTGCGGTAAGCGGGGAGAGGGCCAGACGGATCGGGGTGGCCAGTCACTTGGAGACGCGTGTGCTGGCCCAGTGTCAGGACACAGGGGACATGGACGAGTTCATTACCGCCTTTGAGCGAGCCTGTGAGTTGCATGAGGTTCCCCCAGATGAGTGGCTCCGGCACCTCACCCCCTTGCTGGGCCAGAAGGGCACAGCGGTGCTCAGCCAGCTGGTGGGGCTGCAGCCTGGGGACTATGAACGGTTCAAACAGGCCCTGATGCATAAGTTCGGGCTGACTCCGGAGATGTACAAGAAGAAGTTCCAGGAGGCGCAGAAGAGGCCAGAGGAAAACCATGTAGATACAACCGCCCGCCTGAAGCAATACTACCAGAAGTGGGCGTTCGGAATGGGAGTCCAGTCCGTAGACGACCTGATCGAGCTGGCGGTCGTGGAGCGATTCTACGAGATGTGCGCACCTGACCTGAGGGTGTGGCTCGTGGACCGGAAGCCAGGGGACTCACATGATGCAGGGAAACTGGCAGATGACTTCACAAACAGCCGGGCCAGGTTTGAAAGTGAGCCCCACAAAGAGAGGGAGTCTCGGAGAGAGAGGGAGTCCCGGAGGGAGAGGGAGTCCTGGAGAAACCGAGAATCTCAGAGAGACCGGTCCCTAACTGTACGACAGAGGGGACCACCTCTTGGGCAAGCCCAGGAAAGAGGGGCCAGCCACCCACCCCCCAGAGAGCCAAACAGAGCCCGGACAGAGCAGCCGGCCCGAGGGACACAACAAGACCCAGGCTGTTACCGCTGTGGGCGAAAGGGGCATAGAGCAGCCCAGTGCCCCAGGCTCCCAGACAGGTTGAGCAGGCCGGGGGGTCATGGAGTCAACTGGGTGGGGTCCCAGAAGCCAGAGGGGCTGGCGGCCAAGGCGGGTGGTGCTGACAATGGGCACTCGGCTTGGGCCGAATCCGCCCCACAGACCAGCTCCTCAGGGGGACCAAATGCTCAGAGGCCAGTTTACAGAGTGGGGGCGGCAATGCCTCTGTGGAGCAAGTGTCTCAAACACCTCGAGGTAGACGGGAAAAAGGTCACGGGGTTCTGGGACACAGGCGCTGACGTGACGCTGGCCCGACCCGGGGTGGTGGCACCGGGCTGCATGATACCCGATTCCCACCTGACGATAACAGGAATTGATGGGACCCCTTTCAAGGTGCCCATGGCGAGGGTGCACCTGAAATGGGGGAAGAAGGAAGGCCCCAAGGAAGTGGGCGTGCACAGCCATTTGCCGGCGGATGTACTGATGGGGGCTGACCTGGAGAACTGGCAAGGTGAACGCCCTCGTGCCCTGGTCCTGACCCGTAGCCAAAGAAGACGAGGGGTGCGCTCCCCAGATTCAGGGGTACAGGCCCAGCCAAAGTCACAGGAGCCACAGGGGCCAACCCTGAGAGAAAGGGGGTTCCCAAAAACCAGATCTCACAGGCCAGGGGTGCTGGAGCCAGGCAGGGATGGGGAAGTAGCTTCCGCCCCTGCCCCAGCGGAAGAATTCCAGGCAGAGCAGCAGAGAGACCCCTCCTTGCAGAAGCTGAGGGAACTGGCCAGTCTCAGCCCAGCTCCACAGTTGGGGAAGGGCTGCAGGGAGAGATTCCTGTGGGAAAAGGGATTCCTGTATCGGGAATGGGCTCCCAGACGCAAAGCGGAGGCATGGAAGGTCCAGAGGCAACTGGTGGTTCCCCAAAAGTACCGGCGCAGGTTGCTGTACCTAGCTCATGATGTCCCGCTCGCAGGACACCGGGGGATCCACCGCACCAGGAGAAGGTTGTTACAGAACTTTTTCTGGCCAGGGATCTTTGCAGCTGTCCGTCTGTATTGCCTGTCCTGCGATCCCTGCCAGAGGGTGGGGAAGAGCCGGGACAAGGGGAAAGCTGCCTTGAGGCCACTGCCCATCATAGAGGAGCCTTTCCAGAAAGTGGCTATAGACATAGTGGGCCCCTTCAGCAAGGCAACGCGTTCGGGGAAGAAATATATTTTGGTAGTGGTAGATTTTGCCACGCGATACCCAGAAGCAGTGGCCTTGACCTCTATCGACGCTGACACCGTGGCAGATGCACTGCTGTCCATTTTCAGCAGAGTGGGGTTCCCCAAGGAGGTCCTCACAGATCAGGGGTCCAACTTCATGTCGGCCCTACTGCAAAGCTTGTGGGACAAGTGTGGGGTCCGGCACACCTGGGCCACAGCCTACCACCCGCAGACCAATGGGCTAGTGGAGAGGTTCAATGGGACTCTGAAGCAGATGCTGAGAACCTTCATGAATCAATACCCCCATGACTGGGACAAGTACTTACCCCACCTGCTGTTTGCATACAGGGAGGTGCCCCAGGAATCCACGGGGTTCTCCCCGTTTGAGCTGCTGTACGGAAGGAGGGTACGGGGACCCTTGGACTTGCTCAGAGAAGAGTGGGAGGGGACGGCCTCCCCTGAAGGGGAGTCAGTGGTACAGTATGTACTGACCTTCCGGGAAAAACTCACCGAGCTCATGGGCCTGGCCAGGGAGAGCCTCTCCATGGCCCAAAGGAAGCAAAAGGTCTGGTATGACCGTAACGCCAGGGCCCGAGCCTACGCCACCGGGGATCAAGTGATGGTCCTTATACCTGTGCGGCGAAACAAGCTGCAAGCGGCCTGGGATGGGCCCTTCAAGGTCGTCAAACAGCTAAATGACGTGAATTACGTGGTGGAACTGTCGAACCGGGCCCACAGCCACCGGGTCTATCATGTGAACATGATGAAACCTTACTGGGACAGACAGAACTTGGTGCTGGCCGTGTGCAGACACTGGGAGGGGCAGGGGGATGATCCCTTGGTGGATTTACTCACAAGGACGGGAGCCGGCTCCTTGCTGGAGTCTATTCCCCTCTCAGACCAGCTGACCCCTGCCCAGCAGACGGAGATCAAGGAGGTGCTGCATTCGCATCAACAGCTGTTCTCGGACAGGCCCGGACGCACTGACCTGGCTGTCCACCGGATAGAGACAGGCACCCACGCCCCTATCAAGTGTGTGCCATTCAGAGCCACAGGGAGGACGGCTCAGGACATAGAGCGGGAGGTTGAAGACATGCTGGCTCTGGGGGTGATCCAACCCTCGTCCAGCCCCTGGGCCTCTCCCGTGGTGTTAGTCCCTAAAAAAGATGGGTCTGTTCGGTTTTGTGTGGACTATCGCAAGCTCAACGCCATCACTGTCTCGGACGCCTACCCCATGCCCAGGCCTGATGACCTTTTAGACAAGCTGGGGGGAGCCCGTTACCTCACCACCATAGACCTCACCAAGGGGTACTGGCAAGTGCCATTAGACCAAGATGCCCGGCTGAAGTCGGCTTTCATCACCCCTGTGGGGCTCTACGAGTTCCTGGTCCTGCCCTTTGGCCTCAAGGGGGCACCCGCTACCTTCCAGCGTCTGGTGGACCAGCTACTGAAAGGGATGGAGAGCTTTGCCCTGGCTTACATGGACGACATTTGCATCTTCAGCCAGAGGTGGGAGGACCATGTGTCCCAAGTCAAGCAGGTGCTGGACCGACTCCAGAAGGCTGGTCTGACTATCAAGGCAGGGAAGTGCAAGGTGGGAATGGCTGAGGTGACCTACCTGGGCCACAAGGTGGGCAGCGGCTGCTTAAAGCCAGAGCCAGCTAAAGTGGAGGCTGTCAGAGATTGGCCAACACCCCAGACTAAGAAGCAGGTCCAGGCCTTCATTGGGATGGCGGGGTACTACCGGAGGTTTGTGCCCCACTTTAGCTCCATCGCAGCCCCCTCACGGAGCTGTGTAAAAAGGGAAAGCCTGACAAGGTGGTCTGGACCGAGCAGTGCCAAGAGGCCCTCTGCGCGCTGAAGGAGGCTCTGGTCAGGGCCCCAGTGCTGGCAAATCCAGACTTCAACAAGCCCTTCCTGGTGTTCACCGATGCCTCGGACGTGGGGCTGGGGGCGGTGCTAATGCAGGTGAATGACAAAGGGGAGAAACACCCCATCGTGTACCTGAGTAAGAAGCTGCTGCCCCGGGAGCAGAGCTACGCGGCCATAGAGAAGGAATGTCTGGCCATGGTGTGGGCGCTGGGGAAGCTGCAGCCGTACCTGTTTGGACGGCGTTTCACCGTGTACACCGATCACTCACCCCTGACCTGGCTACATCACATGAAAGGGGCCAACGCCAAGCTCCTGCGGTGGAGTCTGCTCCTGCAGGACTACGACATGGAGGTGGTCCACGTCAAGGGGAACAACAACACCATAGCCGATGCCCTGTCACGCAGGGAGGGCCCCGAACTTCCCCGGGTCACTGGCTAAGTGACCCCGCTCAGTGCGGTCTGGAAGGGGGGAGAGATGTGATGGAGTGGGGGGTGTATGTGTGAGTCAGGCTGGATGTCCGAGGCAAGCAGCAGCTCCCAGTGGCTAAGGGTGACCCTGGGGCTACAACTGGCAGATAACATCTCTGCCTGAACAAAGAGCAGGGAGGAGCTGAGAGGGGGTTTTGAATCGGGGGCGGCAGTTAGAGGCTAGGAAAAGGGAGAGCTGGGAGGCAGCCAGCCGGAGGAGGGGGAAAGCTACACCCCAGAGGGGCACCCCTCGGGGTCTTCCCCCCAGGACAGGTTGGAAGGACTGTCTCTGGCTGCTAGGCTGTTGTTTCTGTGAGAAACTGGACATCTGTTGCCTAATAAACCTGCTGTTGTACCTGCTGAGTGAGAGTCTCTCCTGCCAGCGGACGGGGTGCAGTGCAGGGGGACCCCTGAACCCCATCACACCTCGAGCTCCAGCCGTCGCAGCTCTGCGGTGGGGGACTCTGCCCGCGATGGACCACCGCTAGCTGAGCGCGACCTGGCGGGCACCGCGTCTGTCTGACGGCGTCGAGCCCCTGCTCCTGTCGGAGAATCCGAAACGCTTCCCGAGGCTGACCAGCCACTTCCTGCCGGGACAGGCTCTGGCCCCCGGATCGGTCATTCTCTTCCAGCTGGGCAATCAGCTGGGCCTTGGTCGCCTTCCCCACGGTCAGGCCCCTCTCTCTGCACAGCCCTGCTAGCTCTGCCTCAGGAGTCGGGTATAATCCATCTCCTCGCTATCTCCTGGGGTATCCACTCACCAGCAGCAGCTGCAGGAATCGCTCTGTTCCACCTCCGGTACCTCTGGCTCTTGTGAGGCCCCTTCCTTCCCCTGCACTCAGTCAGCCACCGCTGGAGCTCATCCGTGGGTGCAGTGCACCCACTGCTGACACCAGTGTGATGGGGTTCAGGGGTCCCCCAGCACTGCACCCCGTCTGCTGGCAGGAGAGACTCTCACTCAGCAGTTACAACAGGAGGTTTATGAGGCGACAGAGCCCAGCTCAGCACAGAGGTGTCAGTGCAGCTGGCAGAGACAGTCATTCCAACCCGTCCTGGGGAGAGGAGCCCGAGGGGGGCCCCTCTGGGGTGTAGCTTCCCCCCTCGCCAGGCTGGCTGCCCTCCAGCTCCCTCTCCCCACAGCTTCCAACTGCCGCCTCTGATTCAAACCCAGCTCGGCTCCTCCCTGTTCTGTGTTCAGGGCAGAGGTGTTACCTGCCAGCTCAGGGTACAGCCCCAGGGGTCATCCTTAGCGGCTGGGAGCTGCTCTGCCTGTCACACACATCCAGCCTGAGTCTCTCACGCACGTGCACACACACACGTGCACACACACACGCACACGCACACACACACTCTCTCTCCACCACACCCCTCTGGGCCCCTCTCCCCAGGATGGATGGTACTGACGGCTCTGGTCCCTGTGCTGACCAGTCTGTTCAGCGCTGGGTCCCTGCTGCCCCGTAAGCCCTCCATGTTCCCTGCAGAGTGAGGGCACCTCTGCCAGCGGCTGGGGGGCAGGGCCTGGGGACCTCCTGCTCCGTGAGGGGGGAGTGGTTCCTCTGGGGGCTGAGCCCCACTGCTTGCCCCTTCCTGGGGGCTGCTCCCAGTGTTGTGGGGTAGGAGGAGTAACGTGTCTGCTCCGGTTCCCTGCAACCGGCACACAGATCGGAGTCGGCTCTGTCCAGCTGGCCCATGCCGGGTGCCCCTTTGCCCTTCTCTGCACCTGTCCCAGCTCCGCTCTCCTGCTCCAGCCGGCACAACCAGCCCTGGGCACAGGACCACAGGGCAGGGCAGGTGGGGCTGGTGATGCCACCCTGGCACAGCCTGAGCTTGGAGTGTCAGAGTCCTCTCTGAGAGCCTCTCCCTGCCCGGTGCCAGCAGACTCCCGGGGCACCGAGCCAGCCTCCCGCCCCCGAGAGCTGTGCCCCGAGGGGTGTGCCACGGATGGCTTCCCTGGCTGCTGGCGCTGCCCGGCAAGGCTGTGGATGGGTGATCGCAGGGACCGGCTAGCCCTGCCTGCGGGGAGGGAGCAATGGCAGACGTCTCGCTGGCTCTCACCAGCCCCCCGGGATTCCCCAGCGCTCGTGTCTGCCCTGGGAGGGTCGCTGGGGGCACCCCTGTGCCAGCGCCCCGGGGGACAGGGCCCTGCGGCGAGTCTGGCTGCAGGGCGGCTGGCAGGCAGCAGCGGGTGGGCGCTGACCACGTGCCCGGCAGACCAGGGGGCAGCGCGAGGGGGTTTCTGGTGTGCTGAGCCCCTGGCCCGGATGTGCTGTCCCGTTGGGTCCCCAGCCCTGGCAGAACCCCAGGGCCCCTGCGGGCATTGGCACAGGGTAGCCGCCTCGCCCTGCTCCTAAGTGCTGCGAGGTCTCCTTCCTTCCCCAGCCGGCGTCCTCGCCCGCCTCCCGCCGGCCCAGCACCGACCTCGCGCAGACATGGCGCCCGTGGAGGAGAGCCCCGTCCAGACCGAGATGGTGGAGCTGCTGCCCAATGGGAAACACGCTGTGAACGCCTCAGCCGCCCCCTCGGTGGGGGACGACAGGTAACCCGGGCAGGGGCCTGACCGGCCGGAGCCAGCCGAGAAACCGGCCAGGTCTGTCCGCCTGCGCCGGGCGGTGAGTGAGGAACCCCCAACAGGCCTGGGCACAGAGCAGGCAGGTGCCTTGCCAGGGTCCCCTCACGCCCGCCCCGCAGCCCGGCCTTCGGCTCCCCCTGCTCCGTGGGTGCCCTCCACCGCAGGGCTTCAAGTAACAACATCTCTCACAGGCGCTGCCCTTTTACGACCTGGGTGCCTGCCAGTGCTCTAAATAGCTCCCTGCTGGCTTCTGCTGCAGCTCAGCCAGCGCTCTGCACCTCTTCCTTCAGCTCTGCCTCACCCCCGACCTGCAGCCCTGCCCGGACCTTCTCCCGATGCCCCACACTCCCGCCCCGCAGCCCCCGCCAGCCCTGCCCGGACCTTCTCCCGATGCCCCACACTCCCGCCCCGCAGCCCCCGCCAGCCCTGCCCGGACCTTCTCCCGATGCCCCACACTCCCGCCCCGCAGCCCCCGCCAGCCCTGCCCTGAGCTTCTCCCAATGCCCCACACTCCCGCCCCGCAGCCCCCGCCAGCCCTGCCCGGAGCTTCTCCCAATGCCCCACACTCCCGCCCCGCAGCCCCCGCCAGCCCTGCCCGGACCTTCTCCCAGTGCCCCACACTCCCGCCCCGCAGCCCCCGCCAGCCCTGCCCTGAGCTTCTCCCGATGCCCCACACTCCCGCCCCGCAGCCCCCGCCAGCCCTGCCCGGACCTTCTCCCAGTGCCCCACACTCCCGCCCCGCAGCCCCCGCCAGCCCTGCCCGGACCTTCTCCCGATGCCCCACACTCCCGCCCCGCAGCCCCCGCCAGCCCTGCCCTGAGCTTCTCCCAGTGCCCCACACTCCCGCCCCGCAGCCCCCGCCAGCCCTGCCCGGACCTTCTCCCGATGCCCCACACTCCCGCCCCGCAGCCCCCGCCAGCCCTGCCCGGACCTTCTCCCGATGCCCCACACTCCCGCCCCGCAGCCCCCGCCAGCCCTGCCCGGACCTTCTCCCGATGCCCCACACTCCCGCCCCGCAGCCCCCGCCAGCCCTGCCCTGAGCTTCTCCCAATGCCCCACACTCCCGCCCCGCAGCCCCCGCCAGCCCTGCCCGGACCTTCTCCCAATGCCCCACACTCCCGCCCCGCAGCCCCCGCCAGCCCTGCCCGGACCTTCTCCCAGTGCCCCACACTCCCGCCCCGCAGCCCCCGCCAGCCCTGCCCGGACCTTCTCCCGATGCCCCACACTCCCGCCCCGCAGCCCCCGCCAGCCCTGCCCGGACCTTCTCCCAGTGCCCCACACTCCCGCCCCGCAGCCCCCGCCAGCCCTGCCCGGAGCTTCTCCCAATGCCCCACACTCCCGCCCCGCAGCCCCCGCCAGCCCTGCCCGGACCTTCTCCCGATGCCCCACACTCCCGCCCCGCAGCCCCCGCCAGCCCTGCCCTGAGCTTCTCCCAGTGCCCCACACTCCCGCCCCGCAGCCCCCGCCAGCCCTGCCCGGACCTTCTCCCGATGCCCCACACTCCCGCCCCGCAGCCCCCGCCAGCCCTGCCCGGACCTTCTCCCGATGCCCCACACTCCCGCCCCGCAGCCCCCGCCAGCCCTGCCCGGACCTTCTCCCGATGCCCCACACTCCCGCCCCGCAGCCCCCGCCAGCCCTGCCCGGACCTTCTCCCAGCCCTGCCAATGCCCCACACTCCCGCCCCGCAGCCCCCGCCAGCCCTGCCCGGACCTTCTCCCGATGCCCCACACTCCCGCCCCGCAGCCCCCGCCAGCCCTGCCCTGACCTTCTCCCACTGCCCCACACTCCCGCCCCGCAGCCCCCGCCAGCCCTGCCCTGAGCTTCTCCCGATGCCCCACACTCCCGCCCCGCAGCCCCCGCCAGCCCTGCCCTGAGCTTCTCCCGATGCCCCACACTCCCGCCCCGCAGCCCCCGCCAGCCCTGCCCGGACCTTCTCCCGATGCCCCTCACTCCCGCCCCGCAGCCCCCGCCAGCCCTGCCCGGACCTTCTCCCCATGCCCCACACTCCCGCCCCGCAGCCCCCGCCAGCCCTGCCCGGACCTTCTCCCGATGCCCCACACTCCCGCCCCGCAGCCCCCGCCAGCCCTGCCCGGACCTTCTCCCAGCCCTGCCAATGCCCCACACTCCCGCCCCGCAGCCCCTGCCAGCCCTGCCCGGACCTTCTCCCGATGCCCCACACTCCCGCCCCGCAGCCCCCGCCAGCCCTGCCCGGACCTTCTCCCGATGCCCCACACTCCCGCCCCGCAGCCCCCGCCAGCCCTGCCCGGACCTTCTCCCGATGCCCCACACTCCCGCCCCGCAGCCCCCGCCAGCCCTGCCCGGACCTTCTCCCCGTGCCCCACACTCCCGCCCCGCAGCCCCCGCCAGCCCTGCCCGGACCTTCTCCCGATGCCCCACACTCCCGCCCCGCAGCCCCCGCCAGCCCTGCCCGGACCTTCTCCCGATGCCCCTCACTCCCGCCCCGCAGCCCCCGCCAGCCCTGCCCGGACCTTCTCCAATGCCCCACACTCCCGCCCCGCAGCCCCCGCCAGCCCTGCCCTGAGCTTCTCCCAATGCCCCACACTCCCGCCCCGCAGCCCCCGCCAGCCCTGCCCGGACCTTCTCCAATGCCCCACACTCCCGCCCCGCAGCCCCCGCCAGCCCTGCCCTGAGCTTCTCCCAATGCCCCACACTCCCGCCCCGCAGCCCCCGCCAGCCCTGCCCGGACCTTCTCCCGATGCCCCACACTACCGCCCCGCAGCCCCCGCCAGCCCTGCCCGGACCTTCTCCCGATGCCCCACACTCCCGCCCCGCAGCCCCCGCCAGCCCTGCCCGGACCTTCTCCCAGTGCCCCACACTCCCGCCCCGCAGCCCCCGCCAGCCCTGCCCTGAGCTTCTCCCAATGCCCCACACTCCCGCCCCGCAGCCCCCGCCAGCCCTGCCCGGACCTTCTCCCGATGCCCCACACTCCCGCCCCGCAGCCCCCGCCAGCCCTGCCCGGACCTTCTCCCGATGCCCCACACTCCCGCCCCGCAGCCCCCGCCAGCCCTGCCCGGACCTTCTCCCAGTGCCCCACACTCCCGCCCCGCAGCCCCCGCCAGCCCTGCCCGGACCTTCTCCCGATGCCCCACACTCCCGCCCCGCAGCCCCCGCCAGCCCTGCCCGGACCTTCTCCCGATGCCCCACACTCCCGCCCCGCAGCCCCCGCCAGCCCTGCCCGGACCTTCTCCCGATGCCCCACACTCCCGCCCCGCAGCCCCCGCCAGCCCTGCCCGGACCTTCTCCCAGTGCCCCACACTCCCGCCCCGCAGCCCCCGCCAGCCCTGCCCGGACCTTCTCCCGATGCCCCACACTCCCGCCCCGCAGCCCCCGCCAGCCCTGCCCGGACCTTCTCCCGATGCCCCACACTCCCGCCCCGCAGCCCCCGCCAGCCCTGCCCGGACCTTCTCCCGATGCCCCACACTCCCGCCCCGCAGCCCCCGCCAGCCCTGCCCGGACCTTCTCCCGATGCCCCTCACTCCCGCCCCGCAGCCCCCGCCAGCCCTGCCCTGAGCTTCTCCCGATGCCCCACACTCCCGCCCCGCAGCCCACGCCAGCCCTGCCCGGACCTTCTCCCAATGCCCCACACTCCCGCCCCGCAGCCCCCGCCAGCCCTGCCCGGACCTTCTCCCAGTGCCCCACACTCCCGCCCCGCAGCCCCCGCCAGCCCTGCCCGGACCTTCTCCCGATGCCCCACACTCCCGCCCCGCAGCCCCCGCCAGCCCTGCCCTGAGCTTCTCCCGATGCCTCACACTCCCGCCCCGCAGCCCCCGCCAGCCCTGCCCGGACCTTCTCCCAGTGCCCCACACTCCCGCCCCGCAGCCCCCGCCAGCCCTGCCCGGACCTTCTCCCGATGCCCCACACTCCCGCCCCGCAGCCCCCGCCAGCCCTGCCCTGAGCTTCTCCCAGTGCCCCTCACTCCCGCCCCGCAGCCCCCGCCAGCCCTGCCCGGACCTTCTCCCGATGCCCCACACTCCCGCCCCGCAGCCCCCGCCAGCCCTGCCCGGACCTTCTCCCGATGCCCCACACTCCCGCCCCGCAGCCCCCGCCAGCCCTGCCCGGACCTTCTCCCGATGCCCCACACTCCCGCCCCGCAGCCCCCGCCAGCCCTGCCCGGACCTTCTCCCCATGCCCCACACTCCCGCCCCGCAGCCCCCGCCAGCCCTGCCCGGACCTTCTCCCAGTGCCCCACACTCGCGCCCCGCAGCCCCCGCCAGCCCTGCCCGGACCTTCTCCCGATGCCCCACACTCCCGCCCCGCAGCCCCCGCCAGCCCTGCCCGGACCTTCTCCCGATGCCCCACACTCCCGCCCCGCAGCCCCCGCCAGCCCTGCCCTGAGCTTCTCCCAGTGCCCCACACTCCCGCCCCGCAGCCCCCGCCAGCCCTGCCCGGACCTTCTCCCGATGCCCCACACTCCCGCCCCGCAGCCCCCGCCAGCCCTGCCCGGACCTTCTCCCGATGCCCCACACTCCCGCCCCGCAGCCCCCGCCAGCCCTGCCCGGACCTTCTCCCGATGCCCCACACTCCCGCCCCGCAGCCCCCGCCAGCCCTGCCCGGACCTTCTCCCGATGCCCCACACTCCCGCCCCGCAGCCCCCGCCAGCCCTGCCCTGAGCTTCTCCCAGTGCCCCACACTCCCGCCCCGCAGCCCCCGCCAGCCCTGCCCGGACCTTCTCCCGATGCCCCACACTCCCGCCCCGCAGCCCCCGCCAGCCCTGCCCTGAGCTTCTCCCAGCCCTGCCAATGCCCCACACTCCCGCCCCGCAGCCCCCGCCAGCCCTGCCCGGACCTTCTCCCAATGCCCCACACTCCCGCCCCGCAGCCCCCGCCAACCCTGCCCTGAGCTTCTCCCAGCCCTGCCAATGCCCCACACTCCCGCCCCGCAGCCCCCGCCAGCCCTGCCCTGAGCTTCTCCCAATGCCCCACACTCCCGCCCCGCAGCCCCCGCCAACCCTGCCCTGAGCTTCTCCCGATGCCCCACACTCCCGCCCCGCAGCCCCCGCCAACCCTGCCCTGAGCTTCTCCCAGCCCTGCCAATGCCCCACACTCCCGCCCCGCAGCCCCCGCCAGCCCTGCCCGGACCTTCTCCCGATGCCCCACACTCCCGCCCCGCAGCCCCCGCCAGCCCTGCCCGGACCTTCTCCCGATGCCCCACACTCCCGCCCCGCAGCCCCCGCCAGCCCTGCCCGGACCTTCTCCCGATGCCTCACACTCCCGCCCCGCAGCCCCCGCCAGCCCTGCCCGGACCTTCTCCCGATGCCCCACACTCCCGCCCCGCAGCCCCCGCCAGCCCTGCCCGGACCTTCTCCCGATGCCCCACACTCCCGCCCCGCAGCCCCCGCCAGCCCTGCCCGGACCTTCTCCCGATGCCCCACACTCCCGCCCCGCAGCCCCCGCCAGCCCTGCCCGGACCTTCTCCCGATGCCCCACACTCCCGCCCCGCAGCCCCCGCCAGCCCTGCCCGGACCTTCTCCCACTGCCCCACACTCCCGCCCCGCAGCCCCCGCCAGCCCTGCCCGGACCTTCTCCCGATGCCCCACACTCCCGCCCCGCAGCCCCCGCCAGCCCTGCCCTGAGCTTCTCCCGATGCCCCACACTCCCGCCCCGCAGCCCACGCCAGCCCTGCCCGGACCTTCTCCCAATGCCCCACACTCCCGCCCCGCAGCCCCCGCCAGCCCTGCCCGGACCTTCTCCCAGTGCCCCACACTCCCGCCCCGCAGCCCCCGCCAGCCCTGCCCGGACCTTCTCCCGATGCCCCACACTCCCGCCCCGCAGCCCCCGCCAGCCCTGCCCTGAGCTTCTCCCGATGCCTCACACTCCCGCCCCGCAGCCCCCGCCAGCCCTGCCCGGACCTTCTCCCAATGCCCCACACTCCCGCCCCGCAGCCCCCGCCAGCCCTGCCCGGACCTTCTCCCGATGCCCCACACTCCCGCCCCGCAGCCCCCGCCAGCCCTGCCCTGAGCTTCTCCCAGTGCCCCTCACTCCCGCCCCGCAGCCCCCGCCAGCCCTGCCCGGACCTTCTCCCGATGCCCCACACTCCCGCCCCGCAGCCCCCGCCAGCCCTGCCCGGACCTTCTCCCGATGCCCCACACTCCCGCCCCGCAGCCCCCGCCAGCCCTGCCCGGACCTTCTCCCCATGCCCCACACTCCCGCCCCGCAGCCCCCGCCAGCCCTGCCCGGACCTTCTCCCAGTGCCCCACACTCGCGCCCCGCAGCCCCCGCCAGCCCTGCCCGGACCTTCTCCCGATGCCCCACACTCCCGCCCCGCAGCCCCCGCCAGCCCTGCCCGGACCTTCTCCCGATGCCCCACACTCCCGCCCCGCAGCCCCCGCCAGCCCTGCCCGGACCTTCTCCCGATGCCCCACACTCCCGCCCCGCAGCCCCCGCCAGCCCTGCCCTGAGCTTCTCCCAGTGCCCCACACTCCCGCCCCGCAGCCCCCGCCAGCCCTGCCCGGACCTTCTCCCGATGCCCCACACTCCCACCCCGCAGCCCCCGCCAGCCCTGCCCGGACCTTCTCCCGATGCCCCACACTCCCGCCCCGCAGCCCCCGCCAGCCCTGCCCTGAGCTTCTCCCAGTGCCCCACACTCCCGCCCCGCAGCCCCCGCCAGCCCTGCCCTGAGCTTCTCCCAGCCCTGCCAATGCCCCACACTCCCGCCCCGCAGCCCCCGCCAGCCCTGCCCGGACCTTCTCCCAATGCCCCACACTCCCGCCCCACAGCCCCCGCCAGCCCTGCCCTGAGCTTCTCCCAGCCCTGCCAATGCCCCACACTCCCGCCCCGCAGCCCCCGCCAGCCCTGCCCGGACCTTCTCCCAATGCCCCACACTCCCGCCCCGCAGCCCCCGCCAGCCCTGCCCTGAGCTTCTCCCAATGCCCCACACTCCCGCCCCGCAGCCCCCGCCAACCCTGCCCTGAGCTTCTCCCAGCCCTGCCAATGCCCCACACTCCCGCCCCGCAGCCCCCGCCAGCCCTGCCCTGAGCTTCTCCCAATGCCCCACACTCCCGCCCCGCAGCCCCCGCCAACCCTGCCCTGAGCTTCTCCCAGCCCTGCCAATGCCCCACACTCCCGCCCCGCAGCCCCCTCCAGCCCTGCCCTGAGCTTCTCCCAATGCCCCACACTCCCGCCCCACAGCCCCCGCCAGCCCTGCCCGGACCTTCTCCCAATGCCCCACACTCCCGCCCCGCAGCCCCCGCCAGCCCTGCCCGGACCTTCTCCCGATGCCCCACACTCCCGCCCCGCAGCCCCCGCCAGCCCTGCCCTGAGCTTCTCCCAATGCCCCACACTCCCGCCCCGCAGCCCCCGCCAGCCCTGCCCGGACCTTCTCCCGATGCCCCACACTCCCGCCCCGCAGCCCCCGCCAGCCCTGCCCGGACCTTCTCCCAGTGCCCCACACTCCCGCCCCGCAGCCCCCGCCAGCCCTGCCCGGACCTTCTCCCGATGCCCCACACTCCCGCCCCGCAGCCCCCGCCAGCCCTGCCCGGACCTTCTCCCGATGCCCCTCACTCCCGCCCCGCAGCCCCCGCCAGCCCTGCCCGGACCTTCTCCCGATGCCCCTCACTCCCGCCCCGCAGCCCCCGCCAGCCCTGCCCTGAGCTTCTCCCAATGCCCCACACTCCCGCCCCGCAGCCCACGCCAGCCCTGCCCGGACCTTCTCCCAATGCCCCACACTCCCGCCCCGCAGCCCCCGCCAGCCCTGCCCGGACCTTCTCCCAGTGCCCCACACTCCCGCCCCGCAGCCCCCGCCAGCCCTGCCCGGACCTTCTCCCGATGCCCCACACTCCCGCCCCGCAGCCCCCGCCAGCCCTGCCCTGAGCTTCTCCCGATGCCTCACACTCCCGCCCCGCAGCCCCTGCCAGCCCTGCCCGGACCTTCTCCCAATGCCCCACACTCCCGCCCCGCAGCCCCCGCCAGCCCTGCCCGGACCTTCTCCCGATGCCCCACACTCCCGCCCCGCAGCCCCCGCCAGCCCTGCCCTGAGCTTCTCCCAGTGCCCCTCACTCCCGCCCCGCAGCCCCCGCCAGCCCTGCCCGGACCTTCTCCCAGTGCCCCTCACTCCCGCCCCGCAGCCCCCGCCAGCCCTGCCCGGACCTTCTCCCGATGCCCCACACTCCCGCCCCGCAGCCCCCGCCAGCCCTGCCCGGACCTTCTCCCAGTGCCCCACACTCCCGCCCCGCAGCCCCCGCCAGCCCTGCCCGGACCTTCTCCCCGTGCCCCACACTCCCGCCCCGCAGCCCCCGCCAGCCCTGCCCGGACCTTCTCCCAGTGCCCCACACTCGCGCCCCGCAGCCCCCGCCAGCCCTGCCCGGACCTTCTCCCGATGCCCCACACTCCCGCCCCGCAGCCCCCGCCAGCCCTGCCCGGACCTTCTCCCGATGCCCCACACTCCCGCCCCGCAGCCCCCGCCAGCCCTGCCCTGAGCTTCTCCCAGTGCCCCACACTCCCGCCCCGCAGCCCCCGCCAGCCCTGCCCGGACCTTCTCCCGATGCCCCACACTCCCGCCCCGCAGCCCCCGCCAGCCCTGCCCGGACCTTCTCCCGATGCCCCACACTCCCGCCCCGCAGCCCCCGCCAGCCCTGCCCTGAGCTTCTCCCAGTGCCCCACACTCCCGCCCCGCAGCCCCCGCCAGCCCTGCCCGGACCTTCTCCCGATGCCCCACACTCCCGCCCTGCAGCCCCCGCCAGCCCTGCCCTGAGCTTCTCCCAGCCCTGCCAATGCCCCACACTCCCGCCCCGCAGCCCCCGCCAGCCCTGCCCGGACCTTCTCCCAATGCCCCACACTCCCGCCCCACAGCCCCCGCCAGCCCTGCCCTGAGCTTCTCCCAGCCCTGCCAATGCCCCACACTCCCGCCCCGCAGCCCCCGCCAGCCCTGCCCGGACCTTCTCCCAATGCCCCACACTCCCGCCCCGCAGCCCCCGCCAGCCCTGCCCTGAGCTTCTCCCAATGCCCCACACTCCCGCCCCGCAGCCCCCGCCAACCCTGCCCTGAGCTTCTCCCAGCCCTGCCAATGCCCCACACTCCCGCCCCGCAGCCCCCGCCAGCCCTGCCCTGAGCTTCTCCCAATGCCCCACACTCCCGCCCCGCAGCCCCCGCCAACCCTGCCCTGAGCTTCTCCCAGCCCTGCCAATGCCCCACACTCCCGCCCCGCAGCCCCCTCCAGCCCTGCCCTGAGCTTCTCCCAATGCCCCACACTCCCGCCCCACAGCCCCCGCCAGCCCTGCCCGGACCTTCTCCCAATGCCCCACACTCCCGCCCCGCAGCCCCCGCCAGCCCTGCCCGGACCTTCTCCCGATGCCCCACACTCCCGCCCCGCAGCCCCCGCCAGCCCTGCCCTGAGCTTCTCCCAGCCCTGCCAATGCCCCACACTCCCGCCCCGCAGCCCACGCCAGCCCTGCCCAGACCTTCTCCCAATGCCCCACACTCCCGCCCCGCAGCCCCCGCCAGCCCTGCCCGGACCTTCTCCCAATGCCCCACACTCCCGCCCCACAGCCCCCGCCAGCCCTGCCCTGAGCTTCTCCCAATGCCCCACACTCCCGCCCCGCAGCCCCCGCCAGCCCTGCCCGGACCTTCTCCCAATGCCCCACACTCCCGCCCCGCAGCCCCCGCCAGCCCTGCCCTGAGCTTCTCCCAATGCCCCACACTCCCACCCCACAGCCCCTGCCAGCCCAGCTCTGAGCTTCTCCCAGCCCTGCCGGTGCCCCACACTCCCACCCCACAGCCCCTGCCAGCCCTGCCCTGAGCTTCTCCAAGCTCTGCCGGTGCCCCTCACTCCCGCCCCGCAGCCCCTGCCAGCCCTGCCCTGAGCTTCTCCCAGCCCTGCGAGAGGGATGCAGAGCAAGACCCAGCCTCCCTGGGCTGCAGTGTCCCCAGGGCTCCCCCCGCCTGGATGGGATCGTGTTTGTGGGGCATGTTGAGTCAAGTGGAGGAGTGCAAAGGGTTGGGGTCAGTCACTCCCTTGGGGACTGTCGGGGCTGCCTCCCCACTCTGACCCACCGAGTGCAGAACGTCAGGGCTCGCAAACCTGAAAAATCCCTTCCCTGTAATGGCTCTGCAGGAAGAAAAGCTCCCCCAGGTCACAGACTCCCTGACCCTGGGGGTCGTCGCCGCTGCCACCCACATGAGAAAACCCCACATGTGAGACGTCTCCCTGTGGGTACCCCAAGCTCTGAGCCTTCCCTCAGGAGAGAGCTTGGGACCAAAGAGCTGCAGTCTGACAGCTGACCTGTCACTCCACGGCCTGAATAACCACAAGCCTGGCCCAGAGCAGTGCTTTAAAAAAGCAACGTATTCACAAAACCGCAACACGGAGACATCCCCAGACAGCAAATAACCCCCCGGAGTCGCGGGATGTAATAACAACGCCAGCGTTCGGCTGCAGCCCCGAGAATCACTTCCCTGGGGTTCAGCAGAGAAGTCACAGAGTGCAGGGGAAAGAAAGCAAATGCGCGAGCGCCTGAGGGAGGCCTCGCCAGTTCCAAAGAACCACAGCCTGGTGGCATCTGCCTGAGCCTTCCCGGCCCCGTGTGCCGAGGAGGAGACGGCCAGGAGAGTTACAGGATTCGTCCCAGCTGCTTGGGGGCAATCGTCCCTTTGGCCCCCTGCGTCAGCCTCCCAGACAAAGACCCCCTCAGCCTGCAAATGTTCTCGGTGTGAAAGACTTTCTCTTACCTGCCGCCCCCGCAGGGGAAGAGAGAGAGAGAGAGAGAGAGAGCCCTCCAAAGGTTTCCCCTTTCCCGGCATTGGTGCATGTACCCCCTGGGTGCCATCAGAGATGGGGAGCCTCCTGCCCAGAGGAGCGCCCTGGGGTGGGATTGGGGCGGTGCAGGAGTGGGAGTGGCCTGGCCCTGTTCTGCCTGGGAGCCTGGGTGGGGCAGACGGTGGCATCCCTGGGGGCGTGGTCGACGGCTGTGCTCTCCCCCTGCCTCCACCCAGGTTTGACGAGACACAGCCCCCCCTGGCGGAGATGGAGGAGTTCCTGCCCCACATCCCTGACAGGAAGCAGACCCACTTCACGGACGTGAGTCCAGGCGGGGGCTGGCGGGTGGCTGCTGCGTGGGTGCTTGCCAGGGTCAGGCCTCACAGCGGGCAGAGGCCCACAGTCCTGCCCTGCTGGGCTGCCCCAGAGCCCGTCCCAAGGCGTGGAGATTGCTGGGCAGAGCTCCCGGGGTCTGCGGTTTCACCACAAACCTCCAGTGCCGGGCGTGACCCATTTGCCTTCTAGGGCAGCCTCGAGGATAAAAGCCTACTGGTGCTGCTGCCGGGTTCCACCTTCCCGCCACCCCCGCCCGCGTGTTCTGCTTCCGGGGGCTCGTTCAGCTGCTGGGGGGACTCCCCCGGCCGGGCGCGGGAGGGGCACACTCCCAGGAGTCCTTCGGCCTCGGCTGGCCCGGCTGCGGCACCAGGCCAGGCGGTGGAGGTAGCAGGAACGTACAGGCCAGAGGGGCGGGGGTAGGAGCCCAGAGGCTCTGCTGATGGGCCCGTCCCCCCCCGTGTCTGCAGCCGCTGTGAGTGGGCCGGGCTTCATCCAGGGGGCGGCCACAGGCCCTGACCTGCTGCCTCCCCTCCTGCAGTTCGAAGGGAAGACGTCCTTCGGCATGTCCGTCTTCAACCTCAGCAACGCCATCATGGGCAGCGGGATCCTGGGGCTGGCATACGCCATGGCCAACACGGGCATCCTGCTCTTCCTGTGAGTGCAGCCCCTGCGCCTCGGGTCAGGGGCGGGGCACAGCTCGGGGGTGGAGCCAGGGCAGGGGGCGGGGCCTGGGGCACAGCTCTGGGGCGGAGCCAGGGCTGGGGGCGGAGCGGGGCTGGAGCACAGCTCGGGGGTGGGGCTGGGCATGGCTTGGCCACCAGGTCCACTGGGTCTGGCCCCCCAGAGAGCCCCCACTGCAGCCTCCAGGGCTTGTGCCCAGACACTGCGCCCCAAACCTCGGGAGCCACCCAGGAAGCCAGGCCCTCCCCTGCCCCTCACCGCACATGGCGACAGCCTGGCACTTGTGCAGACCGGCCGGGTTTGAGGGCTGGTTCCGAAGCAGGACGAGGCCTGGGGAGCCGTTCCGCCGAGGGAGACGCTGGGGCCTGGCGTGGGGCCGACCGAGCCATCCCGTCTGAGCAAGGGGTCGTGCCGGACATGCTCCCGGTGAGCCAGCAGCCGCCCTGGCGTGAACCCGGGAGTCTGTGGGAAACGGCCCTGGATGGGCGGGGTGCGGGACATGGCGGGTGGGTGAAAACGGTCCAATGCCCGAGCGGCAAGGTGCCGTTATTGCCCCTGGAAACAGGGAAACTGAGGCACAGAGTGGGCCAGGGACACGGTGACCCAGCCAGCTGCTGGGGGCTGGAAAGAGACCTGCTCTGCATGGCCTGTGTCCAGCAGGGGTGCGGTCTTGGGAGCCAGGAGCCCGGACGCCTGGGTTCTCTTCCCACAGGTTGTAGGCGTGTTACTTCCTAGGCTCAGGGCTGCGTGGGGCGAGGGTCGTGCGCATGTGGGGGGCGTTCACTGACAGGAAAGGGGGTTTACGCTGGAGGGCGTCCCCAGGCCAGGTACCCCAGCGGCAGGCAGCGGTGACTCCCGCCAGCAGGGAGAGGAGGAGGTGATCGGGCAAGAGGGACACAGCGCAGAGCAGACAGGTCAGCGCAGGAGCCAGAAGCCGTCAGCACCATCTGTCCTGGGGAGAGGGGCCTGGCCCCCTTCCTCCCTCTCCAGCCAGCCCAGACTTTTCCACTCCCAGCCCAACTCCGATTCACCCAGCCAGGCCCCTCCTCCGCCTGTGTCCTGCTTCTGCAGGAGGAAAGGGCTCACCTGGCAGCCTGGGTTACAAAGGCCCCCGAGGGTGATTGTTTACCTGTGGGGAGGTGTGTGATGGGGTTCAGGGGTCCCCCTGCACTGCACCCCGTCCACTGGCAGGAGTGACTCTCACTCAGCAGGTACAACAGGAGGTTTATTAGGCAACAGATGTCCAGTTTCTCACAGGAGCGTCAGTGCAGCAGCCAGAGACAGTCCTTCCGACCCGTCCTGGGGAGAAGACCCCGCGGGGTGCCCCTCTGGGGTGTAGCTTCCCCCTCCTCAGGCTGGCTGCCTTCCAGCTCTCCCTTTTCCTAGCCTCTAACCGCCACCCCCGATTCAAAACCCAGCTCGGCTCCTCCCTGCTCTTTGTTCAGGCAGAGGTGTCACCTGCCAGTTGTAGCCCCAGGGTCATCCTTAGCCACTGGGAGCTGCTGCTTGCCTCAGACATCCAGCCTGACTCACACATGCACTCCCTCCACTCCATCACATCTCTCCCCGCTTCCAGACCGAACTGAGCGGGGTCACTTAGCCAGTGACCTGGGGAAGTTCGGGGCCCTCCCTGCGTGACAGGGCATCGGCTGTGGTGTTGTTGTTCCCCTTGACACGGACGACCTCCATGTCGCAGTCCTGCAGGAGCAGACTCCACCGCAGGAGCTTGGCGTTGGCCCCTTTCATGTGATGCAGCCAGGTCAGGGGTGAGTGATCGGTGTACACGGTGAAACGCCGTCCAAACAGGTACGGCTGCAGCTTCCCCAGCGCCCACACCATGGCCAGACATTCCTTCTCTATGGCTGCGTAGTTCTGCTCCCGGGGCAGCAGCTTCTTACTCAGGTACACGATGGGGTGTTTCTCCCCCGTGTCATTCACCTGCATTAGCACCGCCCCCAGCCCCACGTCTGAGGCATCGGTGAACACCAGGAAGGGCTTGTTGAAGTCTGGATTTGCCAGCACTGGGGCCCTGACCAGAGCCTCCTTCAGCGCGCAGAGGGCCTCTTGGCACTGCTCGGTCCAGACCACCTTGTCAGGCTTTCCCTTTTTACACAGCTCCGTGAGGGGGGCTGCGATGGAGCTAAAGTGGGGCACAAACTTCCGGTAGTACCCCGCCATCCCAATGAAGGCCTGGACCTGTTTCTTAGTCTGGGGTGTTGGCCAATCTCTGACAGCCTCCACTTTAGCTGGCTCTGGCTTTAAGCAGCCGCTGCCCACCTTGTGGCCCAGGTAGGTCACCTCAGCCATTCCCACCTTGCACTTCCCTGCCTTGACAGTCAGCCCAGCCTTCTGGAGTCAGTCCAGCACCCGCTTGACCTGGGACACATGGTCCTCCCATGTCTGGCTGAAGATGCAAACGTCGTCCATGTACGCCAGGACAAATCTCTCCATCCCTTTCAGTAGCTGGTCCACCAGACGCTGGAAGGTAGCGGGTGCCCCCTTGAGGCCAAAGGGCAGGACCAGGAACTCGTAGAGCCCCACAGGGGTGATGAAAGCCGACTTCAGACGGGCATCTTGGTCTAATGGCACTTGCCAGTACCCCTTGGTGAGGTCTATGGTGGTGAGGTAATGGGCTCCCCCCAGCTTGTCTAAAAGGTCATCAGGCCTGGGCATGGGGTAGGCGTCCGAGACAGTGATGGCGTTAAGCTTGCGATAGTCCACACAAAACCGAACTGACCCATCTTTTTTAGGGACTAACACCACGGGAGAGGCCCAGGGGCTGGACGAGGGTTGGATCACCCCCAGAGCCAGCATGTCTTCAACCTCCCGCTCTATGTCCTGAGCCGTCCTCCCTGTGGCTCTGAATGGCACACACTTGATAGGGGTGTGGGTGCCTGTCTCTATTCGGTGGACAGCCAGGTCAGTGCGTCCGGGTCTGTCCGAGAACAGCTGTTGGTGCGAATGCAGCACCTCCTTGATCTCCGTCTGCTGGGCAGGGGTCAGCTGGTCTGAGAGGGGAATAGACTCCAGCAAGGAGCCGGCTCCAGTCCCTGTGACTAAATCCACCAAGGGATCATCCCCCTGCCCCTCCCAGTGCCTGCACACGGCCAGCACCAAGTTCTCTCTGTCCCAGTAAGGTTTCATCATGTTCACATGATAGACCCGGTGGCTGTGGGCCCGGTTCGACAGTTCCACCACAT
Source organism: Carettochelys insculpta (assembly GCF_033958435.1). Classification (NCBI taxonomy): domain Eukaryota; kingdom Metazoa; phylum Chordata; order Testudines; family Carettochelyidae; genus Carettochelys; species Carettochelys insculpta. The sequence continues at coordinate 1,613,663 of NC_134147.1, read as the reverse complement.
AATTCACGTCATTCAGCTGTTTGACGACCTTGAAGGGTCCATCCCAGGCCGCTTGCAGCTTGTTCCGCCGCACAGGTACAAGGACCATCACTTGATCCCCGGTGGCATAGGCTCGGGCCCTGGCGTTACGGTCATACCAGACCTTTTGCTTCCTTTGGGCCATGGAGAGGTTCTCCCTGGCCAGGCCCATGAGCTCGGTGAGTTTTTCCCGGAAGGTCAGTACATACTGTACCACTGACTCCCCTTCAGGAGAGGCCGTCCCCTCCCACTCTTCTCTGAGCAAGTCCAAGGGTCCCCGTACCCTTCTTCCGTACAGCAGCTCAAACGGGGAGAACCCCGTGGATTCCTGGGGCCCCTTCCTGTATGCAAACAGCAGGTGGGGTAAGTACTTGTCCCAGTCATGGGGGTGCTGATTCATGAAGGTTCTCAGCATCTGCTTCAGAGTCCCATTGAACCTCTCGACCAGCCCATTGGTCTGCGGGTGGTAGGCTGTGGCCCAGGTGTGCCGGACCCCACACTTGTCCCACAAACTTTGCAGTAGGGCCGACATGAAGTTGGACCCCTGATCTGTGAGGACCTCCTTGGGGAACCCCACTCTGCTGAAAATGGACAGCAGTGCATCCGCCACGGTGTCAGCGTCGATAGAGGTCAGGGCCACAGCTTCTGGGTATCGCGTGGCAAAATCTACCACTACCAAAATATATTTCTTCCCCGAACGCGTTGCCTTGCTGAAGGGGCCCACTATGTCTATAGCCACTTTCTGGAAAGGCTCCTCTATGATGGGCAGTGGCCTCAGGGCAGCTTTCCCCTTGTCTCGGGTTTTCCCCACCCTCTGGCAGGGATCGCAGGACAGGCAATACAGACGGACAGCTGCAAAGATCCCTGGCCAAAAAAAGTTCTGTAACAACCTTTCCCTGGTGCGGTGGATCCCCTGGTGTCCTGCGAGCAGGACGTCATGGGTTAGGTACAGCAACCTGCGCCGGTACTTTTGGGGAACCACCAGTTACCTCTGGACCTTCCATGGCTCCGCTTTGCATCTGGGAGCCCATTCCCGGTACAGGAATCCCTTTTCCCACAGGAATCTCTCCCTGCAGCCCTCCCCCAGCTGTGGAGCTGGGCTGAGACTGGCCAGTTCCCTCAGCTTCTGCAAGGAGGGGTCTCTCTGCCTGGAACTCTTCGGCTGGGGCAGGGGCGGAAGCCACTTCCCCTTCCCTGCCTGGCTCCAGCAGCCCTGGCCTGTGAGATCTGGTTTTTGGGGGCCCCCTTTCTCTCAGGGTTGGCCCTTGTGGCTTCTGTGGCTTTAGCTGGGCCTGTGCCCCCGAACCTGGGGAATGCTCCCCTCGTTTTCTTTGGCTACAGGTCAAGACCAGGGCACGAGGGCGTTCACTTGGCCAGTTCTCCAGGTCACCCCCCATCAGTACATCCGCCGGCAAATGGCTGTGCTCGCCCACCTCCTTGGGGCCTTCCTTATCCCCCCATTTTAGGTGCACCCTTGCCATGGGCACCCCCACCCCGGCTCCAGAGCGGGAAACTGAGGCCCGAGGGCTGTGGTGTGCAATGAGCGTGCCGGGAGAATGCAGCCCTCGGTGGCACCTCAGGACACACGGGTCACCAGCGCCTGTCCCGGGGCTCTGCCCCAGCGAGCTCATCTCCATCTCCTTCCAGTTTCCTCCTGACGATGGTAGCCTTGCTGTCCAGCTACTCCATCCACCTGCTGCTGAAGTCCTCAGGGATCGTGGGTGAGTGCCCACTTGCCGGCTCGTGTGCACCAGGCCCCTCCTGGCACAGCTGGACTGGGGGCAGCAGGACGTGGGAACAGCCCTGGCACGGCCAGGGGACCACAGCCCTGTGTGTGCCTGGGGGGCGCCATGGGCCCCAAACTCAGCGTTGCCCACCCGGGGGTTGCACTGAATTGGGGGGCGTGTCTGGAGGGCCAGAGGTCTCTGGGTGCTGGGGCTGGGCTGGGGCCGGCACTCCTGGGTACGGCTCCCTGCAGGCCCTGCCCCGATGCCTGGCCCCTGTGGCTGGTCTCACCCGATCGCTGTCCCGGCAGGGATCCGTGCCTATGAGCAGCTGGGCTACCGGGCTTTTGGCACGCCGGGGAAGCTGGCTGCGGCCATAGCCATCACGCTGCAGAACATTGGAGGTAGGTGGGGGCTGAGCCCCGGGGCCCCTCCCTTCGTGTCCTGCAGCCCTAGCTGCTGTCCTGCAGCGGCTCACCCAACCTGGCAGCTGCAGGGTGCCTAGTGGGGGGCTCTGCTTGTAATGCAGGCGGTGTGGGGCACCACCGAGTGGGTCAAACCAGGGCAAACTCCTCACAGACAGGGCCGCCGACAGCCCCAGCCGGGGTCGTCCTCTCTAGGCACCAAACCCGTCCCCCCGAGCGCCTCTGCCACACTGGCCGGCCAGAACCACCCGAGCGAATCCTGACACGCCGGCGTCCCCTGGGCCACGGCCCGTCCCCTCCTCGCAGCCTGCGGTCCTGGAGCCCAGTCGTGCCAGAGCCGCGCAGGTTCTTCCAGCGCCCAGGCCCCAGGTCAGAGAGCGCCTCGGGTCTCGCCCAAGGGGCGCCCTGGACTCCGGCTTCCGCAGGTTGGGCCTGGGACCAGCACACCGGCGCTGGTGCTTGCTGCGGGCCGGGGGCTCCGGTGGAGCCGTCTGTTGTCTTCAGAGTCTGGAAACCGGCCCGAGCCCAGCCGCTGTCCTGGAGCAGAGCAGACGCCCGCGTGGGCAGCGAGCCGCTGCGCCCCCCCCGCGCGGGCGTCCCGAGGGGGTCTGGTGGCACAGGGTCGTGGAAAGGGAGTCCCATCGGCAGGAGGCCCGAGTCGAGGTCCGTCAGTCCGGGAGGAGACCGGGATTGTGCGGCTGGCCCCTGTGAGGAGGGGCCGGGCCTCAGCTGGCAGCAGAGGTGCTCAGTGCTGGACTGAGGAGCGCTGCAGGAGCCCCCGGGCCACCCTGGCCCTCGCGGCGGGATCCACATGAGCACGTGCCCTGTCCAGGCCCGACTGCAGCAGCCTGGGCCAGCGGGGGCTGCTGGGCTCTAGCTCGTCCCACTGAGGTCTCTGAGATCCCAGGGCAGAGCCGACCCGCCCAGCTTCCCACGCCAGGGCGCCTGCCCCGAGCAGCTCCGGCAGAGCCCTCGCCCAGAGCCCTCCTCGCGCGGCCCAGCAAGCTCCCGGGCTCACGCGGCCTGGGCAGCCCCGGGCACAGCTGGATGCCGGTAACACGGCCGTGCCGGGGCTGCCCCCGGCCCTCTGCTCCCACAGCCATGTCCAGCTACCTGTACATCGTGAAGTCTGAGGTGCCGCTGGTGATCCAGACCTTCCTCAACCTGGAGGAGAAAAGCACGTGAGTCCCCATGTGCAGCGGCCAGCCCCAACCCCCCCGCAGCCAGCCCCACTCCCGCTCGCCTGCGCTCCGCTCCCAGCCAGAGAGCCCAGGCCGCACGGTACGGGGCACCCGGGCCACCAAGCGCCTCCGCCAGCCCTTGTCCTGGAACAGCAGCTGCTTCCTGGCTCCGAACAACAGCGGATTTGTAGCTCTGCTCCCACAGCTCTCACTCCCCACCCACAGCCCCTGCCAGCCCTGCCGGCACCCCTCACTCCCGACCCGCAGCCCCTGCCAGCCCAGCCCTGCCGGCGCCCCTCACTCCCCACCCACAGCCCCTGCCAGCCCAGCCGGCGCCCCTCACTCCCCACCCGCAGCCCCTGCCAGCCCAGCCCTGCCGGCGCCCCTCACTCCCCACCCGCAGCCCCTGCCAGCCCTGCCAGCGCCCCTCACTCCCCACCCGCAGCCCCTGCCAGCCCAACCCTGCCGGCGCCCCTCACTCCCAACCCACAGCCCCTGCCAGCCCTGCCGGCGCCCCTCACTCCCGACCCGCAGCCCCTGCCAGCCCTGCCGGCGCCCCTCACTCCCCACCCACAGCCCCTGCCAGCCCAGCCGGCGCCCCTCACTCCCCACCCGCAGCCCCTGCCAGCCCAGCCCTGCCGGCGCCCCTCACTCCCCACCCGCAGCCCCTGCCAGCCCTGCCAGCGCCCCTCACTCCCCACCCGCAGCCCCTGCCAGCCCAGCCCTGCCGGCGCCCCTCACTCCCGCCCCACAGCCCCTGCCAGCCCAGCCCTGCCGGCGCCCCTCACTCCCAACCCGCAGCCCCTGCCAGCCCAGCCCTGCCGGCGCCCCTCACTCCCCACCCACAGCCCCTGCCAGCCCTGCCGGCGCCCCTCACTCCCGACCCGCAGCCCCTGCCAGCCCAGCCCTGCCGGCGCCCCTCACTCCCAACCCACAGCCCCTGCCAGCCCTGCCGGCGCCCCTCACTCCCAACCCACAGCCCCTGCCAGCCCAGCCCTGCCGGCGCCCCTCACTCCCCACCCACAGCCCCTGCCAGCCCAGCCCTGCCGGCGCCCCTCACTCCCAACCCACAGCCCCTGCCAGCCTAGCCCTGCCGGTGCCCCTCACTCCCCACCCGCAGCATCCCCAGCCCAGCCCTGCCGGTTCCCTTCACTCCCCACCCACAACCCCTGCCAGTCTAGCCCTGCCAGCGCCCCTCACTCCCGCCCCACAGCCCCTGCCAGCCTAGCCCTGCCGGTGCCCCTCACTCCCCACCCGCAGCCCCTGCCAGCCCAGCCCTGCCGGCGCCCCTCACTCCCCACCCACAGCCCCTGCCAGCCCAGCCGGCGCCCCTCACTCCCCACCCACAGCCCCTGCCAGCCCTGCCGGCGCCCCTCACTCCCAACCCGCAGCCCCTGCCAGCCCAGCCCTGCCGGCGCCCCTCACTCCCCACCCACAGCCCCTGCCAGCCCAGCCCTGCCGGCGCCCCTCACTCCCAACCCACAGCCCCTGCCAGCCTAGCCCTGCCGGTGCCCCTCACTCCCCACCCGCAGCACCCCCAGCCCAGCCCTGCCGGTTCCCTTCACTCCCCACCCACAACCCCTGCCAGTCTAGCCCTGCCAGCGCCCCTCACTCCCAACCCGCAGCCCCTGCCAGCCCAGCCCTGCCAGCGCCCCTCACTCCCGCCCCGCAGCCCCTGCCAGCCCAGCCCTGCCAGCGCCCCTCACTCCCGCCCCACAGCCCCTGCCAGCCTAGCCCTGCCGGTGCCCCTCACTCCCAACCCACAGCCCCTGCCAGCCCAGCCCTGCCGGTGCCCCTCACTCCCCACCCGCAGCCCCCCCAGCCCAGCCCTGCCAGCGCCCCTCACTCCCAACCCACAACCCCTGCCAGCCCAGCCCTGCCAGCGCCCCTCACTCCCGCCCCGCAGCCCCTGCCAGCCCAGCCCTGCCAGCGCCCCTCACTCCCGCCCCACAGCCCCTGCCAGCCCAGCCCTGCCGGTGCCCCTCACTCCCCACCCGGAGCCCCCCCAGCCCAGCCCTGCCAGCGCCCCTCACTCCCAACCCACAACCCCTGCCAGCCCAGCCCTGCCAGTGCCCCTCACTCCCGCCCCACAGCCCCTGCCAGCCCAGCCCTGGATGGTGCTTGGATGGGGCCTGGCTGCTTTGGGGATCAGACAGCGCGAAAGCTGATCTGCCTGTGACCTGCCCTGAATGTGGCCCATGGTGGGAGAATGCTCCCTGTGCGTCCAGCCAGCTCCCCTTGCCCACTGGTCCATCCCCGCCCCTCCCCACCTGAGGTGGGCCAGCCAGCTGGGGAAACTGAGGCGTCTCACAACACAAACACCTCGCCGGGGTCCCAGCCTGCTGCTTTCACCCCCCGCCCCAGCTGCCTCTCCGTCCCACTCCCTGCGAGCACATGTCCTGCCCATGCGTCTGCCTGGCCCCTGGCTCAGCCGTGCCCCCGGCCTGCAGGCGGCTCTGGCCCCCCGCCCGGCCCAGGGATTTAGCCATATTAAGTCACTGCTATTTTTGCCGATGGCAGAGCTGAGTAAGCCGCCGGTGTGGGATTAACGCAGCAGGAACAGCCAATGGCTTCTCGTCCCTCCCCGCAGGGCACACGCCTTCCCGGGGTTCCCCGAGCCGCCCCAGCCTGGCCCACCCAGGGGTTAGAGTGGTGGCTGGAGCCGGTTCACACGGGCCGGGAGAGGCGGCGCTGTACCCGTGTTGGGCCGCCCTGAGCCCGTCTCACCCTGGGTGCCACGCGGAGCCGCCCAGGCCCTGAGCTCTGGGCTCAGCCCCTGGCAGGGCCCAATCCCGGCCCTGGGCAATGTCCTGAGGGTGCGGCTCACGCCCCATATGTGCCTGTGCCCCGGTCCCCCGCAGCGCTGCCCCCAGTGCGACTGCTCAGCACCACCTCCCCACTCACTGCTCCACACCTGCCCCGGCTCCCTGTCCCTGGAGACCCCCTGCGGGGCAGCCCATGGGGGCAACTGGGGGACACGGCAGGAGGCACCCGCGGGCCTGAACCGTCCCTGGCGCTGCCCCGCAGAACCGCTGGGTGGCCAGGCTGGGTGCCAGGGCCCCTCAAAGGGCAGGCAGAGGCAGGGGGCCGGGGGTGGCTGCTCTGGTGGGCAGCCCATCTGCTGCCAGGTGGGAGGGAGATGGACGGGCAGGGGCTGTGCTCTGGAGTGAGGGGTACTGGCAGGCTGGGATCAGTGTCACCCCCAGCAGGGCCCCTGCCACGTTATCCAGCCTGCCCCAAACTGCCCTGGGCCTGGCACCAGGCCCGTGGGGACCCTGGCAGCTGGGACCACATCCAGCCATGCACTCTGGGTGCCCATTGGAGGGTGCTCATGGCCAGGCTGGGCTGTAACTGCCCCCCCCACCACTGGGCTCTGCTGGTGCCAGGGCACCCTGGGAAACCTGTGAGCTGCCCCTGGGGAAAGGGGGTGCTGGTGGGCCGGGGCCAGGGGGCGCACCAGGGGGGCAGGACGGGGACGCAGCCTGCTGGGGTACAAGTGCCAGGCGCCCAGCTCTGCCCCTGCCAGCCCTTCCTGCTGCAGCTGGCGGCGTTGCTGGCCCCCTGTCCGCTGCCAGGCCTGACATGGGCTCCCGGCTTTCAGGAGCTGGTACCTGAACGGGAACTACCTGGTCATCCTCATCTCCGTCACCGTCATCCTGCCCCTGACCCTCATGAAGCAGCTGGGTGAGCTGCCCTCCCAGGGCTGGCGGTACGGGGGGGCAGGGCAGTGGGGGGCTGAGAGTGGGGACCCTGGGGCACTATGGGGCATTCAGCATTGGCTGGGAGCCAGGTCACTAAGGGACACAAGGGGGGCATGGGGGGGCAGGATAGGACCAGCCCATGGCTGGAGGGGGTGACAAGGGGCCAGTGGGTGTCTCTTGCTGGCGTCGGGTGGGCGCTGGGTGTCTGGGCCCTGGCGCCCCTCCCCCATGGCTCACCCCCCCCCAAGCCACGCGCCTCTCCTGGGGAGCCCCTCCCCCACGGCTCACCCCCCCCCCACGCCACGCGCCTCTCCTGGGGAGCCCCTCCCCCATGGCTCATCCCCCCATGCCACATGCCTCTCCTGGGGAGCCCCTCCCCCACGGCTCACCCCCCCCACGCCACGCGCCTCTCCTGGGGAGCCCCTCCCCCATGGCTCCCCTCTCCCTGCACGTTGCCCCACAGAGCCCCTCCCCATGTGGGTCTGGGCCAGGCACGGAGTTCAGCTGGAGCTGGCGGCTGCCTGGGGCCCTTGGACGTGGGGTGGGGAATCCCCTGGCCCCGTGGGGCGGCCTGGCTGTGTCCCTGCCCTCGGTCGGTGCCCACCTGATGAGCCCAGGGCCACAGCTCTGCCCACGCCCATTCCCGCTCTCCTCCCGCCAGGCTACCTGGGCTACGCCAGCGGGTTCTCGCTCAGCTGCATGGTCTTCTTCCTCATCTCGGTGAGTCGCCGGCCTGGCGCCAGCCAGCCAGCCGGGCAGCGCCCGCTGCGCCGCAGCAGCCCTGGCACTGCCTCTTCTGGGGCACACGCCCTGCCCCAGGAATGGCTGGAGCTGCCCCCTGCCCACCGGGCTGCCCCACCACCTGGGGGCACACCCTGCTGAGGGCCCCGTTCCGCAGGTGGTGCCCTGACTCATGCTTTGCCCCTTGTCCTGGGGGCCCGGGGCCCCGGCTGCAGCTGTGCTGGAGGCCGCTGGGGAGGGCTCAGGCATGCAGGGTCTGCGGGCTGGGCACAGGTCAGGCCTCGGTGCGTGAGGAGCCTGGCACGGGGAGCAGGAGGCCGGGTGTGCCAGGCCCAGCACCAGGTCTCTGAGAGGCTCGGGGGGGCTGGGTACAGCTACGCGTGGCAGGAACCGGCCACTGTGCCAGCTCCCCGCACCAGGGTCCTGGGGGCACAGCCTGTCAGCGCCAGGGAGTGCCCGGGGGCAATGGCCAGGAGCATCTCACCTTCTCTAGCAGCAAACAGCCACCTTCTGCAACAGCAAAAACACTGGGACCTTCGCTGGGTGGGTGGCAGGGCCGGGGGGTACGGCATGAGGGGCACCGGCAGGGCCCGGGGGTGCGGCGTGAGGGGCACCGGCAGGGCCCGGGGGTGCGGCGTGAGGGGCACCGGCAGGGCCGGGAGGGGTGCGGCGTGTTGGGCACCGGCGGGGCCTGGGGGGTGCGGCGTGAGGGGCACCGGCGGGGCCCCGGGGGTGCGGCGTGTTGGGCACCGGCAGGGCGAGGGGGTACGGCATGAGGGGCACTGGCAAGGCCTGGGGGTGCGGCGTGAGGGTGTGATGGGGTTCAGGGGTCCCCCTGCACTGCACCCCGTCCGCTGGCAGGAGAGACTCTCACTCAGCCGGTACAACAGCAGGTTTATTAGGCAACAGAAGCCCAGTTTCTCACAGAAGCGACAGCACAGCAGCCAGAGACAGTCCTTCCAACCCGTCCTGGGGAGAAGACCCCGAGGGGTGCCCCTCTGGGGTGCAGCTTCCCCCTCCTCAGGCTGGCTGCCTTCCAGCTCTCCCTTTTCCTCCCTCTAACTGCCGCCCCCGATTCAAAACCAGCTCAGCTCCTCCCTGCTCTTTGTTCAGGCAGAGGTGTTACCTGCCAGTTGTAGCCCCAGGGTCATCCTTAGCCACTGGGAGCTGCTGCTTGCCTCAGACATCCAGCCTGACTCACACACGCACCCCCCCCACCTCCATCACAGAGGGGCACCGGCGGGGCCAGGGGGTGCGGCGTGAGGGGCACCGGCGGGGCCGGGGCCACCCAGGACTGGAATCACCGGACTCTCCCAGCACACTGCTCCTTCACCCCTGGGTGGCTCCGGCAGGGAGGCGGCTGTGATGGGGTTCTGGGGTCCCCCAAGCTCTGCACCCTGTCCGCAGGCAGGAGAGTCTCTCACTGAGCAGGAGAACAGCGGGTTTATTAGCCGACAGGACACAGCATCGTACAGAGGAGTCAGTGCAGCCGGCAGAGACAGCCAGTTAAATCCATGTTGGGGAGAGGAGGCCCCGAGGGGCCCCCAGAGCTGGGGCCTGGCCCCCTCCTTTGTCTCTCTCTCCCTCAGCCCAGACTAACTGCTTCCAACTCCCAGTTCCAATTCAAACCCCTCAGGCTCCACCTCCTCCTTTGTCTGCAGTACAAAGGTGTTACCTGGTTGTCAGGGTTACCCTCAGCAGGACCCCACACCCTCTGTGAGCCACACACACACACACACAGGTATCCCCCACACCATCACATCACCTGGCACCTCCATGCTCCTGGGGCTGCCCACGGCTCACCCTTGCCGGGACCCTTGCATGGGGCCGCCCAGGGAGAGCGGCCGCCGGGCTCCTCCCTCCGGGGACGGGGTGAGCTCCTGCTCCGGCAACCCCTGGGCAGCTGGCGTGGACGGCTGGGGCCTGAGGGTCACATCAGGAGGCCTGGCTGGGTTGGGCTGGGCCACTGCCCCCCCCCGGCTCCCGCCCCACTGCCCCCCCGGCGCCGTCCTGCGCAGGCAGCACCTGCCCCACTGCTGTCCCCCCCGGCGCTGCGCTGGGCATGTCTCCCCCCAGGTCACCTACAAGAGTTTCCAGATCCCCTGCCCCCTCCCCGGGCAGGATGGCAACGCCACCGGCAACCTGAGCCTGAGCCAGATCCAGGCCAGCTCCCCGGCCCTCCAGCTGCCCGCGGCCGAGGACGCCTGCTCTGCCAGCCTCTTCACACTCAACTCCCAGGTACCGCCGGGGTGTGCACGCGTGTGTTTGTGCGTGTGCCGGGGCCGGGCTCTGCTCGGGGGCGTACAGGTGTCCCCCCCGCGGTCCCCACTGCCCTCTGGCCGAGCGCTCAGGCCCCTGATGGCAGGTCCGGCTCTGCGCCTTGTGCACTCACATGGCCCCCGTGGGTGTTACGTGTCTGGGCCGGGTCTCCTCTGGGGCCCCGTGGGCTGGAGACGCCCTTGTGAGAATGGAGCTGGGCCTTTGGGTGCTGGGGCTTGGTGGGAGCTGGCCACTCGGCACTGGCAGGGGTGAACCCAGCACCCTCCTGGGCCCCTGCCTGCTCCACTCCCATAAGCAGCACGATGGGGGCTCTGGGGCCGCTGAGGGAACCAGTCCTGGGCAAATTGCTTAAATCCAGGCCACTTACAGCCCAGGCTGGGATTTCCTTCTCCCCAAGGCAAATCCCCCAGCCACCACCGCACCTCTGCCAGCCCCACTGGCCGGCCAGCGCCCCACAAGCAAAACCCCAGACTTCCCAGCTGCTCCGAATGCCCAAACCAGCCACCCACCTGCTCAGAGGAGGGGGTGTTAGAACCTATTTCACCAGCTGCACCCAGATTCTGCCAGCCCCCAAAGGGACCGGCCACAGCCCCGGTCAGTGTGTACTTGGGTCTTACCCAAACCAGCGCGCTGGGCCCGTCCTTCAGACCTGAGCTCTCAAGGGCTGGTACCAAAGAAAGACAGACCGGGGTGGGAGCGAACCCTTGCCGAAGTGGTACCCGACACACCCCAGTTACAGCCGCCGATGCAGGACACGCACTGGTACAAGCGGCTCTGAAAACACGTCCCCCGAGGGCCAGGCCCCGTCCGCGCAGGCGTCGTTCATGCGGAGGGAAGAGCGAGACGGTCACGGCCAGGGACGTCTTTATAGACTGGCCCTGGGGCAGGAAAACCCCTCTCTCCTTCCCGCAGGCAGCGGAGGGTCGGTCCCCGGCTCGGGTGGGCTGTCCTGGCACTCTGCCGTTGGCCACTGGGTTCCCAGCACCTCTCCACCCCTTCCCCCAAGACGTGGGATTGACGTCTGGGCCCCGGTCTCTGCCGCTTTGCTCAGCCCGCGTCGCCCGGCTGGGGAGGTGACCACAGCTGCACTGGGAACCCCCAGCGCGGAACGTTCCTAAGGCAGCGCTAGAGCCGATGTCTGTAACTTCCATGCAAGCCTGGCACAGGCGGACACGTGCCGGGCGTTCCCAGCTTCCGTTACGGCCCTCGCCTGGCCCCCGGCACAGGGATTGCTGCAGCCCCAGGGCCGTGATCCCGGGAATGGCGTTATACTTTGTGTAAAAATCCAGTAACACCCCACTCCCTCCCCTCTCTGCCTCGCCTGGGCCATCCCCAGCTGCGGCCCTGGCCGGACGGGTGCCCTGGGTAGTTCTCCCTGCCCCACTGACGCCAGTGTCTCCCACAGACAGCCTACACGATCCCCATCATGGCCTTCGCCTTCGTGTGCCACCCGGAGGTGCTGCCCATCTACACGGAGCTGAAGGAGTGAGTCCTGGGGGCCTGGGGGGTGCAGCCCCAGGACCCTGCCCCACTGCTCCCTAGAGGGGCCTGAGCCAGTGTCACTCAGCGCCCGAACCCAGGTGTACACCCCACAGCCCAGGGGGCTCCTCCCCTCGAGGCTGGGCCAGCTGTGGGTCCCACAGCAGCACACGGCCTGCGCTGCCCTGGGCTCCAGCGGGTTCTGGCGCCTGCCCAGGGCGAGCTGCTCTCTGCCCGGGGCACCGGGCGCCCAGCCATTCTGGGGCCCACATGCAGCCCCCGGTGCAGAGTGCAGGGCCCACCTGTGCGAGCACTGCAGCTCACGCCGTACCCAGGCCAGGGCTGGCTGGCTCACCTGCCCCTCCGACACGGGAGCAGAGGTGGAAGCTGCTCCTGCTGCCCCCCCCGTCCCCACAACCGGGGCGCTCCTGGCACTGGCGAGCCGTGCAGCTGAGAGCCACAGCCCCTCCCGTGTGCTGTGCCTGGGCTGGCTAGCGAGGGCCTGGCTCCTGGCTGGGGCAGGCCCACGGGGAGGGCAGCGGCTGCCAGTCTAACCCTGCCGGGCGCGTCCCACAGCCCCTCCAAGAAGAAGATGCAGAGCATTGCCAACATCTCCATCGCTGTCATGTACACCATGTACTTCCTGGCTGCCCTCTTCGGCTACCTCACGTTCTACGGTGGGTGCCCTCCGGCCGTGTCCGCGCCTGCCCCGCAGGGACGCTGCCAGGGCTGTGCCGGGCTCCGCTGCCCTCTCCTGCCGGCCCAGCGAGGTCCCAGCGCCGCACGGGCCGTGGCAGAGCCCGGCGACCGGTCCCCGTGCGGGTGCTGGGGGCGCGGGGAGCTGGCCTGACGCAGGCTGCGCCCACAGGCCAGGTGGAGTCGGAGCTGCTGCACACCTACAGCTACGTGGACCCCTTCGACGTGCTGATCCTGTGCGTGCGCGTGGCTGTGCTCACCGCTGTGACGCTGACCGTCCCCATCGTCCTCTTCCCGGTAGGTCAGGCCCCCGCCAGCCGCAGCGTGGCCAGCAGGCGCCCCTCCCTGCCAGGCACGGGCGCCGTGGTCCTGGGCCCGTGCACAACCTCCTCCGGCCCCGGCTGGGTGGCTTTGCCTGTGGGGACGGGCAGGGCTACTGGTTTCTCCGGCTAAGCCTGGCCGTGCGCTGGCAGCAGTGGGCACGGGAGGGGCACAGGAGCACGCGGCAATGGTCTCACACACACCAGCTGCCAGAAGGGGCTGGCCAGGGCCGGGCGTGGGGCCTAGAGGCCGGGGTGACGGGCACCATAGTGCAGACCCCGACCTCGCCCTGCGCGTTTCTTGGAATAAAGCGAGTTGAAATCAAGTTACTTCCTAGCTGCTGCACCCCTTTGCTGGGCTCTGCCCCCCGGCCGGCACGGTGGTGCTGCCCTCACCGCTCTGGTCCTGGCTGTGCCTGGCTCCCGCCTCCCAGGGGCGCTGGGGGCCCAGCGCCAGGCGCAGCAGCTGGGAGCTGGGACCCAGGCAGCAGGGTGAGCGCGGCGAGCAGCTCTGCCACGCTAGCCGGCACATGCACAGAGCTACCGGCATCTTTGCTACAGCTGCGGAGCCGCTCTGCCCCACGCAACCCCAGCCTGGGGGGCCCGAAGTGGCAGGGCGCCCTGCCCCCAGGCTAGCTCTTTGCCTTTCCCTCCCTCACCCCCTCCCACTCCCATCCCAACTTACACGAAATTTGACTGACCTGTGGTTGCCCAGGAACAAAACCTGTGCGTGAGTTGGGGTTTGACTGTACAGGTGACAGCCCTGGTGGGTGTGGGGTGAGAAGCCCAGAGGCCAGGGTGATGGGCACGTGCTGTACCCAGCTGCAGCGGGTGTGAGGTGAGCAGCCCAGAGGCCAGGGTGATGGGCGCGTGCCGTACCCGGCTGCAGCGGGTGTGAGGTGAGCAGCCCAGAGGCCAGGGTGATGGGCGCGTGCTGTACCCAGCTGCAGCGGGTGTGAGGTGAGCAGCCCAGAGGCCAGGGTGATGGGCGCGTGCCGTACCCGGCTGCAGTGGGTGTGGAGTGAGCAGCCCAGAGGCTAGGGTGATGGGCACGTGCTGTATCTGCTGCAGCGGGTGTGAGGTGAGCAGCCCAGTAGCCAGGGTGATGGGCGCGTGCCGTACCCAGCTGCAGTGGTGTGGAGTGAGCAGCCCAGAGGCCAGGGTGATGGTCACATGTTGTATCTGCTGCAGCGGGTATGGGGTGAGCAGCCCAGAGGCCAGGGTGATGGGCGCGTGCTGTATGCGCTGCAGCGGGTGTGAGGTGAGCAGCCCAGCAGCCAGGGTGATGGGCGCGTGCTGTATCCGCTACAGCGGGTATGAGGTGAGCAGCCCAGGGGCCAGGGTGATGGGCGCGTGCCGTATCCGGCTGCAGCGGGTGTGAGGTGAGCAGCCCAGCAGCCAGGGTGATGGGCACGTGCTGTACCCAGCTGCAGCGGGTGTGAGGTGAGCAGCCCAGAGGCCAGGGTGATGGGCGCGTGCCGTATCCGGCTGCAGTGGGTGTGAAGTGAGCAGCCCAGGGGCCAGGGTGATGGGCACATACCGTACCCGCCTGCAGTGGGTGTCGGGCGAGTGGCCCGGACAGGCTGCGTTCAGGAGCTGTGGGAGCCTGGGCTGCGCGTGCCTCTGACCCCCTCTCCCACAGGTGCGCCGAGCCATCCAGCAGATGCTGTTCCAAGGCAAGGAGTTCAGCTGGCTCCGTCACACGGCCATCGCCGTGGTGCTGCTGACCACCATCAACCTGCTGGTCATCTTCGCCCCCTCCATCCTGGGCATCTTCGGCCTGATCGGTGAGTCCAGCACACACTGCCTGCCAGCTCCCACAGCTCATCTCACGAGTGGCCCAGAGAGGCCAAAGGCACCGCCTCCCTCGGCTGCTCCCCCTGGCCCTGGGCTCTCGGCGCAGCCGCAGCACCCAGAGCCGCTCCCCTGCGTTTGCACCTTGGCTTTCTCTCCATTCCTGATGTGCCGCTGCGTCCTGGCACCGACCTGGAGGGGCTGGGCTGGGCATGGGGTAGGCTGGTCCCCCCTCTGCAAGGACTCTCGTCAAGGGAGGAGAGGGAAGTGTGACGGGTTGGATCAGAGGGGTCCCTTGAGACCGCCCCCCCAGTGTGCTTCTCATGCCACTGAGCCACCTGCCTCCCCTGGGGCTCCCCAGCGCCCCCCACTGCTGGGCCAGAAGCTCTGCTCTGCCCCAGCCAAGGCCCAGGGTTGGGGTGAGAACTCCCACAGAGAGCACAGCTCAGCTCGGAGAGGGCCCAGCTGCGAGGACCTCGACAGCTCCCAGGAGCACAGCCCCAAAGGGGACCGAGACCTCAGATAACCCATCTTGTTCTCTACAGCCGCTTTCTGCAGAGAGAGAGAGAGAGAGAAAGAGAGAGAGAGCCCTGTGCTAGGATGGCGTTCTGGGCACAGCCAGACAAATCAGTCCAGGGACCTTTCCTTAAATCCAGGCTGCTGACAGCCCCAGGCTGGGATTTCCTTCTCACTGAGGCAAATCCAACCAGCAACCACCACACCTCTGCCAGCCCCACTGGCCAGCCAGGAGCCACACGAACAAACCCACAGACTTCCCAGCTGCTCTACCAGCCCAGCCCGGCAACCTTAAGCCTGTTTCACCCAGCACTGCAGATTCTTCCAGACCCCAAAGGGCCCAGCCCCAGACCTCGGTCAATATACACTTGGCTCTTACCCACACAACGCTCACCAGTTCTTTAGATCCGATATCTACGGGGTTATTAACACAAAAGAAAGAGCAGGGTTAGAGAGAAGAGTGGTTAGAGCAACACTTCCCCGCGTCAGTCATAGCTACTGGTGCAGCCGGTGGTGTTACCTGCTGACTCTGGAGGGTCTCTGAAGGTTCGTGTCAGGGTACATAGATTCAGTCACTGGAGCGTTGTAGTTCCAGCCGCTGGGGTCCCCCTGCTGGGACATGGACCCTTGGCGACCCCAAGACAAAGGGTCCAAGACAGACACTGCTAAGTCCGCACTATTGTTCTCCTCTTCCTTGTCCCTTGTGTCCAGGGACAAAGCCCTTTGTTCTTCCCAGAGGCCCTTGAGGGGCCGCCCCCACCCGACCCAGGTGGGCTGTTGTGGCCAGTTGCCATTGGATGAATCGCAGGTGACAGTCTCCAGTTTCTGAACTGGGCCCGGTCCTTGGTTTCAGCCCAGGTCCCCTGACCAGAGGGCTGCATCCCATTGACAGGTCCCAGCAGCTGGGATGTGGGTTCGGTGTGTGAGCACCTGGCCCCCGCCCCTGCATTGTTCAGCCCATTGTCCTGGCTGGGGCTGAGCTCACACCTCCTGAGACGCGGCACTGACACATTTCTAACACAGCCACAGAGCCAAAACCTGCAAGTTTACCCACAGCCGTGAGTAGCACACACAGACTCAGGGCATCGCCAGCGTTCCTTAGGCACCTCTCTCTCTCACACTCACACTCACACTCACACTCACACACACACACAGAGCACAATATTCTGTGCCAATAGATACAGTGAACACACACAATGGATTCCGGAGCCATGCAGGAAGGGCTGCCAGTAACGTCACTGAATGCATCCCAGGGACCTTCCCATGCTTGGCTCTGGGTCACTGTGCTCCCCACCCAGTATGGGAAGTACCCAAGTTCCATGTGAATGGCTTGTGAAAACCTTGCGTGTCCATCGCAGGCTTCATCAATGCAGTTACAGGCTCCACATAGCCTGCTCCCACCTCACGACAGTGCTCAGTTAGAAGGCTGGTGGATGGGATCTGCTTTCCCAGCATGGCCCCCACGCACCCCGGCTGCTCGTGCCCTGAGCTGCACAAAAGAGGGAATGTATCCCTGCAGGCTCTGGCAGAGGTTTGGAATTCAGTCACGCCCCAGTAAATGGACCTACAAACATCTCCCACAGTGAGCGGTCCTTGTTTCCTGGCCATGCCAGCAAACTAGCTGTGCGCCTCCGTTTCCCTTTCCACGCCACATGGTCGGTGTGGTACGGTTCTCCTCTTGTGCGAAGTTACACGTCTAGTTACAGGCAACAACAGCAACAGTCCAGAATGACAAAGACCTTTTGCATACATGTCACGCTCTACATTAACGTTAACACGGCACATGGCTCCTTCCAGACATCATACATGTGGTCCAAGTTTACAGCTTTTGGTAACAGCAACACGTCCGCTGCAACAGCAACCACCAGCAGCAAGAACATTCCCACGGCAGCTGTACATCCCCATTGCCCCTTGCTAGAACACAGCCTTTGTGCAACATCCTTGAGCAGCTGGCCTTTTGGGCTAAATGGCCCAGGCTTTTCTTTGCACCATCTAGCTCTACCCCCGCCCCTTGCCCTGTGGGGTAGAACTCTGAATGTCCTTGCTGCCTGGGGCACCCCCACTTCTAACCATGGCTGTAGCTGCAGAGTCTGCTCGTCCGAGCAGTCTGGAAATCTGCATTTTCACAGCGCTCACGCTGCTTCCCGGAAGCTGCTCTGTGAGCTGGGGACAAAGCGTCCACCTGAAGTCATTTCCTTCTAACCCCCTCTGGCCCAGAGCCCCTTTGCTCTGCCCGCCCCCGCAACTCCTGTCCCTGCTTGGTCCGGAGTGCAGGCCGACAGCAGAGCACCTGGACGGCGGGTGCCTGGAGCTGGGACACGGCTTGCCCACTCCTGCCTGTGAGCAGGACTGACTGCACCGCTGCCCTGCTCCGCACTCAGCCGTGTCGTCGCCTTGCGAGGCTGGGGCCCATCAACTTGCTCACGAGAGCCCCCTGCCCAGTGCTGGTCACACCCAGTCACCTGGTCACCCCAGGGCCTGCTCCGGCCCCTTCCAGCGCTCAACCAGTGGCTTCAAGCTCAGGCCGGTCCTGGCCCTCAGGAACTGAGACGAACGTCTCCCAAGCAGGGGCGGGCGCCTACGGACAGCCTCCTTCCCCTCGCTCCCATCGCCCGCAGTGCGCTCCGGGGAGTCCTCTTCCCTGGGAGCTCCCCTTCTGCAGCCCCACAGGAGCCTCCACCGCCTCCATCGAGTGGGCGTGAGCCTCTCGTGCCAGCTCGGCCTCTCGCGTGCTGGCTTGGCCCTCCTCTCGGGCTGTCGTTTCGGCCTCTGCTGTAGGAAGCGCCACGATTTTTATCTGCCCCTCCAGTCCTTGGCCTTTCCCACTCCAGCGTAGGGCTCAGCCTTAGCTGAGGGCTCAGTGCCATCTGCTGGTGCCTTTGCATTGGTAAATCTCTCTGCTCCGGGCTTAGCCTCACGCCATCTGTCGCTCACCTCAGGGCTTCGTCACTCAGGCCCTGATGCCGTGGCTGGCTCGCTGCAGCTGCACTTTAACCAGCACTCGGCTTTAGACCACTGTGGGTCACCAGCCCCAGCCCAGCTGACCAGGCCCGGTGGCTGCAAACAGACAACGCCCCTGTGCTAGGACGGGTTTCTGGGCACAGCCAGAGAAATCAGTCCAGGGACCTTTGCTAAATCCAGGCCCCTCACAGCCCAGGCTGGGATTTCCTTCAGTGTGATGGGGTTCTGGGGTCCCCCAAGCTCTGCACCCTGTCCGCAGGCAGGAGAGTCTCTCACTCAGCAGGAGAACAGCAGGTTTATTAGCCGACAGGACACAGCGTCGGACAGAGGAGTCAGTGCAGCCGGCAGAGACAGCCAGTCCCATCCAAGTTGAGGAGAGGAGGCCCCGAGGGGCCCCCAGAGCTGGGGCCTTGCCCCCTCCTTTGTCTCGCTCTCCCTCAGCCCAGACTAACTGCTTCCCAACTCCCAGTTCCAATTCAAACCCCTCAGGCTCCACCTCCTCCTTTGTCTGCAGTACAAAGGTGTTACCTGCTCATCAAGGTTACCCTCAGCAGGAGCCCCACACCCTCTGTGAGCCACACACATACACACAGGTATCCCCACTCCATCACACGGGTTTCTGGGCACAGCCAGAGAAATCAGTCCAGGGACCTTTGCTAAATCCAGGCCCCTCACAGCCCAGGCTGGGATTTCCTTCTCACTGAGGCAAATCCAACCAGCAACCACCACACCTCTGCCAGCCCCACTGGCCAGCCAGGAGCCACACGAACAAACCCACAGACTTCCCAGCTGCTCTACCAGCCCAGCCCGACAACCTTAAGCCTGTTTCACCCAGCACTGCAGATTCTTCCAGACCCCAAAGGGCCCAGCCCCAGCCCCCGGTCAATATACACTTGGCTCTTACCCACACAACGCTCACCAGTTCTTTAGATCCGATATCTGCGGGGTTATTAACACAAAAGAAAGAGCAGGGTTAGAGAGAAGAGTGGTTAGAGCAACACTTCCCCGCGTCAGTCATAGCTACTGGTGCAGCCGGTGGTGTTACCTGCTGACTCTGGAGGGTCTCTGAAGGTTCGTGTCAGGGTACATAGATTCAGTCACTGGAGCGTTGTAGTTCCAGCCGCTGGGGTCCCCCTGCTGGGACATGGACCCTTGGCGACCCCAAGACAAAGGATCCAAGACAGACACTGCTAAGTCCGCGCTATTGTTCTCCTCTTCGTTGTCCCTTGTGTCCAGGGACAAAGCCCTTTGTTCTTCCCAGAGGCCCTTGAGGGGCCGCCCCCACCCGACCCAGGTGGGCTGTTGTGGCCAGTTGCCATTGGGTGAATCCCAGGCGACAGTCTCCAGTTTCTGAACTGGGCCCGGTCCTTGGTTTCAGCCCAGGTCCCCTGACCAGAGGGCTGCATCCCATTGACAGGTCCCAGCAGCTGGGATGTGGGTTCGGTGTGTGAGCACCTGGCCCCCGCCCCTGCATTGTTCAGCCCATTGTCCTGGCTGGGGCTGAGCTCACACCTCCTGAGACGCGGCACTGACACATTTCTAACACAGCCACAGAGCCAAAACCTGCATGTTTACCCACAGCCGTGAGTAGCACACACAGACTCAGGGCATCACCAGCGTTCCTTAGGCACCTCACGCCCACCCCCACCCCAGCACAGGATGTGGGGCCAACCGAGACGGGGGTACCGTTATCAGCCAGTGAACTAGAGAGGCCCCTGGTCCGCGAGCCAGCGAGGGAGCTGCTGCTCGCCGACAGGGGCAGTGCCAGGCCCGAGGCCTGGTCATACCCGAAGGGTTTGTAGGGCGCGCCAACGGCGGGAGGCCAGGGGCACAGGCGGGCGCAGGTGAACGACTGGATGGAGGGAAACAAACCACCCAGCTCCCCCATCCCCTGGTGCCTGCCTGGTTCCCCTGCCCTCATTCGCTCCTGCTCTGCCCAGGTGCCACGTCGGCCCCCTGCCTCATCTTCATCTTCCCAGCCATCTTCTACATCCGCATTGTGCCCCAGGACAAGGAGCCCCCCCGGTCCCTCCCCAAGCTCCTGGTAAGTGCTGGGCAGCGGGTCTGCAGGGGCCAGGTCTTGGGCAGGGGCGGGGGCAGGTGGCTGAAGCCAACAGGTGGGCGGGGGTGGGGGGAGTGGGGGCCGAGGCCGGAGGGGGTGGGTGGCCGAGGCCCACAGGTGGGCAGGGGCGGGGGGGTGGCTGAGGCTGGCGGGGGTGGGTGGCCGAGGCCCACAGGTGGGCGGGGGGGGGCGGTGTGTGGCCGAGGCCCACAGGTGGGTGGGGGCGGGTGGCCGAGGCCAGCAGGGGTGGGTGGCAGAGGCCTACGGGCGGCTGGGGGCAGGGGCAATGGGCCGACCCCCCGGCCGACGGCTCCTCCCCATCTCCTCCCTTCAGGCCGCCGGCTTCGCAGGCCTGGGTTTGCTCTTCATGCTCATGAGTCTGAGCTTCATCATCAGCGACTGGGTGAGAGGCGGCATCAGGAGCGGGGGCAGCCACTAGGGGGCAGCAGGAGGCTCCCCACCCCGTCCCACCCTGCCCTGCCCCCGCCAGACAGGACTGCTGGGCCAAGCTCCCTGCTCTGCTGCAGGCTCTGTGCAGCAGCCTGGCCCTCCCGCTGCTCAGCCAGGGATGCACCCGTGGCCCTGCTCAGGTGCCGGGGTTGCCCAGCCCCAGCCGCAGCCCTTCACAGCCAACGGACGCAGCTGGGGAGCCGCACTAGATGGACACAGGCCTAGTGGTGCAGCGTGGGAGAAGGCTCTATTCCGGGCCAGGGGAGCTTGCCTCAGTTTCCCCATCTGTAAAATGGGACAGCTACTTCCCTACCTCAGCTGGGGCCAGCTGTGAGAAGGAGTCGCTCCGGGCACGGGCAGAGCCACTCAAGCCCTCGGACGCCGCGGCCAGGGACCGAGTGCTGCCACCTGGGAAGCGGGGGGCAGGGCTGCGGCTCGGGGCGAGCGGAAATGAAACGGGGCAAGGTGGGGGCTGTCCTGCCCGGGGCCTCAGTTGTTTTGCCTGGCTGGCGCCCAGGGCTGGACAGCCTCTCATGGCCCCATTTGCCTGGGGGGTGGGAGGAGGGCGGTGGGTGGGTGAACTGTGGGCAAGGGGCGCTGTGCACTGGGCCTCAACACATCTCAGACCGGCCCAGGAGCGGGAGAGTCCAGTGCCCCCCTGTGAGCCCTGGCGGAGAGGGACGGGGAGCTGGGGTCCCCCACAGAGCCCATGTCGAGAGCTCCCAGCCCTAGGACCTGATTTGCTGCTCATCCACGTAGACGAGAGTCCCCGTTAATTTATTTTGTGTAGGTACAGGCACCCCCCCACTCACCGACACGCTGGCACCCCCCGCACCCACGGGCACCCCCCCAACTCACTGACACGCTGGCACCCCCCCGCACCCACGGGCACCCCCCCAACTCACCGACACGCTGGCACCCCCCGCACCCACGGGCACCCCCCCAACTCACTGACACGCTGGCACCCCCCCGCACCCACGGGCACCCCCCCCAACTCACCGACACACTGGCACCCCCCGCACCCACGGGCACCCCCCCACTCACCGACACGCTGGCACCCCCCCGCACCCACGGGCACCCCCCACTCACCGACACGCTGGCACCCCCCGCACCCACGGGCACCCCCCCAACTCACTGACACGCTGGCACCCCCCCGCACCCACGGGCACCCCCCCCACTCACCAACACCCCCCACGGACACCCCTCCCCACTCTCCGACAAGCTCACACCCCCCCGCACCCACGGGCACCCCCCCAACTCACTGAAACGCTGGCACCCCCCCGCACCCACGGGCACCCCCCCAACTCACCGACACACTGGCACCCCCCGCACCCACGGGCACCCCCCAACTCACCGACACGCTGGCACCCCCCGCACCCACGGGCACCCCCCCAACTCACTGACACGCTGGCACCCCCCCCGCACCCACGGGCACCCCCCCCACTCACCAACACCCCCCACGGACACCCCTCCCCACTCTCCGACAAGCTCACACCCCCCCGCACCCACGGGCACCCCCCCAACTCACTGACACGCTGGCACCCCCCCGCACCCACGGGCACCCCCCCACTCACCGACACGCTGGCACCCCCCGCACCCACGGGCACCCCCCCAATTCACTGACATGCTGGCACCCCCCCCCGCACCCACGGGCACCCCCCCACTCACCAACACCCCCCACGGACACCCCTCCCCACTCTCCGACACGCTCACACCCCCCCACACCCACGGGCACCCCCCCAACTCACTGACACGCTGACACCCCCCCCGCACCCACGGGCACCCCCCCATTCACCGACAACCCCACGGACACCCCTCCCTACTCTCCGACACACTCACACCCCCCCCACACCCACGGGCACCCCCCCATTCACCGACACGCTGACACCCCCCCGCACCCACGGGCACCCCTCCATTCACCAACATGCTGACACCCCCCCCACACCCACGGGCACCCCCCCATTCACCGACACCCCAATGGACACCCCTCCCCACTCTCCGACATGTTCACACACACCCCGCACCCACGGGCACCCCTCCATTCACTGACACCCCCACAGACACCCCTCCCCACTCTCCGACACACTCACACCCCCCTGCACCCACGGGCACCCCCCCCATTCACCGACACGCTGGCACCCCCCGCACCCATGGGCACCCCCCCATTCACCGACACGCTGGCACCCCCTGCACCCACGGGCACCCCCCCATTCACCGACACGCTGACACCCCCCCGCACCCACGGGCACCCCTCCATTCACTGACACGCTGGCACCCCCCGCACCCACGGGCACCCCCCCATTCACTGACACCCCCACGGACACCCCTCCCCACTCTCCGACACGCTCACCCCCCCCACACCCACGGGCACCCCTCCATTCACCGACATGCTGACACCCCCCCGCACCCACGGGCACCCCCCCAACTCACTGACACGCTGGCACCCCCCCCCGCACCCACAGGCAACCCCCATTCACCGACATGCTGACACCCCCCCCCGCACCCACGGGCACCCCCCCACTCACCGACACCTCCACGGACACCCCTCCCCACTCTCCGACACGCTGACACCCCCCCCGCACCCATGGGCACCCCTCCATTCACCGACACACTGACACCCCCATGCACCCACGGGCACGCCCCCACTCACCGACACCCCCCACGGACACCCCTCCCCACTCTCCGACACGCTGACACCCCCCACAAACCCACGGACACCCCTCCACACTCACCAACACGCTGGCACCACCCGCACCCACAGGCACCCCCCCACTCACCAACACCCCACATGCACCCCTCCACACTCACCAACACGCTGACACCCCCCACACCCACGGGCACCCCTCCACTCACTGACACACTCACACACTCACACACCCACAGGCACCCCTCCACTCACCAACACGCTGACACCACCACACACCCATGGGCACCCCTCCACTCACTGACACACTCACACACCCATGGGCACCCCTCCACTCACCAACATGCTAACACCCCCACGGACACCCCTCCACACTCACCAACACGCCCATGCACAACCCTCCTCACCCACCCACACGCACCCACAGGCACCTCCCCCCCACCGACATGCTGACACGCTCCTGCCCACCTGTGGGCCTCAGCCACCCTCCTGCCCCCGCTCGCCTGTGGGCCTTGGCCACCCCCCCCCGCCAGCCTCAGCCACCCCCCCCTTCCCCCACCCCCGCCCACCTGTGGGCCTCCACTCACCGCCACACTAACACCCCCACGAACACCCCTCCACACTCACCGACACACTGACACCCCCAGGCACCCACGGGCACCCCTCCACTCACCAACATGCTGACACCCCCATGCACCCCTCCACACTCACCAACACGCTGACACCCCCAGGCACCCACGGGCACCCCTCCACTCACCAACACGGCCACGCAGACCGCTCCACACCCACCCACACTCACCCACAGGCACCTCCCCCCACGCTGACACCCCACAGGCACCCCTCCACTCACGACACGCTGACACCCCCACGCACACCCCTCCACACTCACACTGACACCCCTCCACTCACCGACACGCTAACACCCCCACGCACACCCCTCCACACTCACACTGACACCCCTCCACTCACCGACACGCTGACACCCCCACGCACACCCCTCCACACTCACACTGACACCCCTCCACTCACCGACACGCTGACACCCCCACGCACACCCCTCCACACTCACACTGACACCCCTCCACACTCACCGACACGCTAACACCCCCACGCACACCCCTCCACACTCACACTGACACCCCTCCACTCACCGACACACTGACACCCCCACGCACACCCCTCCACACTCACACTGACACCCCTCCACTCACCGACACGCTGACACCCCCACGCACACCCCTCCACACTCACACTGACACCCCTCCACTCACCGACACGCTGACACCCCCACGCACACCCCTCCACACTCACACTGACACCCCTCCACACTCACCGACACGCTGACACCCCCACGCACACCCCTCCACACTCACACTGACACCCCTCCACACTCACCGACACGCTGACACCCCCACGCACACCCCTCCACACTCACACTGACACCCCTCCACTCACCGACACACTGACACCCCCACGCACACCCCTCCACACTCACACTGACACCCCTCCACTCACCGACACGCTGACACCCCCACGCACACCCCTCCACACTCACACTGACACCCCTCCACTCACCGACACGCTGACACCCCCCCACATGCATACGCCCCCCACACTCACACTGACACCCCTCCACACTCACCGACACGCTGACACCCCCCCACATGCATACGCCCCCACACTGCCCTCACTGTGGTGCTGGCCCCTGCGCGCTGTGTCCAGGCAGGCTGGGGCGCCCCACAGAGCCTGCTTGGCTGCTGTCGCATGGGGACACCCCTTGTTACCACCTGGGCTCAGCACGAGGAGCAGCCCTGCACCCCAGGCCTCCCCGCCCCGGCCTAACCTCACCTGCCCCTTGGGCGGCTCTCCCCGCAGCGAGCTGGGCTGCTAGCGAGGCTCTGACCGCGCCGGCCAGGCGCCTTGGGAGCCACATGCAGCCCCTGCCCTGCCGGCGGCTCCCACCCTGGCCAGCTCTGCGGGGCCCTGCTTGGCCCAGCGCCGGCTGCTACGGGTGCCCCAGGGGAGACCAGCTCGGGAGCGTCCCTGGGTGCCAGCCCTGCTGAGCGGCGGCCCAAGGGGCTGGCGCGCCCCACCCTGGGGCCAGGGCATGCGGGGACAGCCGGAGAGCAGGGGCGCAGGCCACTGGGCGGGGGGCATCTGTGCAGCCCCCGGCCCATGGCACCCCAGCGCCCCTGCCACTGGGTACGGCATGCCTGGGAGGCTCTGGGGCGTGCTGGGTGGGCACCGTGTGAATGGGGGCCAGGCGATGGGGGTGGCGTGGTCCCTGCCTGAGCCGTGTGGGTCTGATCGCCGGACAGGGCCGCTTTCTCGCCGGGGGGGTGTGGGGGGCGTCCGCTCAGTGTGTTCAGCTGCCTCCCTGCCGGTGCCAGTGGGCCCCTCGGAGGCTCCCCCGCCGGGGCAGGACAGACAGTCTCAAAGCTGGCGGGCGTTGGTGCTCAGCCCTCATCCTGCGAGGCGCTGAGCGCAGCCCAGCCCAGCCAGGCGCTGCCAGCAGCGGGTGCCGCAGCACCAGCCTCACGCCCGGGATCGGGCCCCAGGGTTACCTGGGGCACTGTGGGATGGGAGCCCTCAGGCTGCACTGGTAACCCCAGGGGGCTCCCCACTTCCCCCCGCTGGGCCTGCGCAGGGGCAGGGCTCTGGGGCGTGCCGGCCTTGCACAGGTGGGGGGTCCATGCCATGGTGCAGCGGGCCGCCGCGTGGGGCTGGTGGGTTCGGCCTCGCTCCGCATTCGGGGCTGGGAGGCACCTGGCTGAGCCTGGGCCTCGGGTTCACTAGGGTTCCTCTCTGGAGGGAGACGGCCCCTTTCCACATAGCAATAAAGGAAAAGCAAAACTGCCCCGGCTACGTGTGCTCTGGGCCGGGGGCTGTGGGGCAGGGCAGAGCAGTCCCCTCCCCTCCCTTCCCGTCCCTGTCCCATCCCGTGCCCTGCGGGCAGGCCCCGGCTGCAGCATCCTGCCCTGTGGCTCAGGCACAGACAGGGCGTGCGGCACCCACAGAGCTGTGGGGCCACCCCGGGGGGAGGCAAGCCTGGCCCCAGGGTCCCCCCACGCGGCCGGAGGCAGCGCCCAGGCCCACGGGAGCCAGCCTGCACGGGGCCACGCTGCCCAGCACCTCACGGCCCCGGCGGGCGTTAAAGCCACAGCCCCGGGCCGACGCAGGGCAGGCCGACGCTCCCCGGCCCGGGACGCCCACGCCTGGGGGCCGCGGCAGGCACCCGCTGCATCACAAGTGAGCCAGGCCCGTGGGCCTCCCGCCCGGGGCTGCCCAGCCGGCCGGGTGCTGTACCAGGCAAGGGCGTCCCCACGCTGGCCACTGGGTGGCCCCCTCGCCCTGCCGCCCCGAGGCTGCGCCCGGGGTTACTGCCCCCAGAGCTGCGGGGAGGGGGCAGCCTGATGGGACCTTGGGGGGGCAGGGAGCTGGGCAGGAGCAGACCCCCAGGGACCCCCTGGCTGCAGGGTTTGATGAGCCGGGTGTGAGGCCCAGAGCTGCTCCTGAGCCTCCTCCACTCAGAGCCCCCCAGGAAAGGGCCCCCCCCATTGTTTGGCCCCTGGGGGAGTGGGGGGCAGAGCCTGTGGGGGCTGCAGGTAGCAGCCCGAGCTCAGAGCCCCCACCCTGGCCCAGCTCCATGGGCTGCGCAGCGGGTGGTGGGGCTCAGCCCCGTTGGGAACCAGTTGTAGCTGCTGCCTCCCCACCCCCAATGCCCTGCTGGTGGGGCGCCTTCCCCAGGCGTTGCACTGTGCCCCGACCCTCCCAGAGCAGCCTGCCACTGCTGCAGCTGCAGGACCCACTGCAGGGGTCACGGGGGGGGGTCACACTGCACCTATGGTGGGAGGCTGGGGGGGGGGGTCACACTGTGCCCATGGTGGGGGGGACTGTGGGGGTCACACTGTGCCCATGGCGGGGGTCTGTGGGGGGGTTGCACTGTGCCCATGGTGGGGGGACTGTGGGGGTCACACTGTGCCCATGGTGGGGGGTGTGGGGGATTGCACTGTGCCCATGGTGGGGGGACTGTGGGGGTCACACTGTGCCCATGGCGGGGGGGCTGTAGGGGGTCACACTGTGCCCATGGTGGGGGGACTGTGGGGGTCACACTGTGCCCATGGCGGGGGGGCTGTAGGGGGTCACACTGAGCCCATGGCGGGGGGGACTGTGGGGGTCACACTGTGCCCATGGCGGGGGGGCTGTAGGGGGTCACACTGAGCCCATGGTGGGGGGGACTGTGGGGGTCACACTGTGCCCATGGCGGGGGGCTGTGGGGGATTGCACTGTGCCCATGGTGGGGGGGGGGCTGTGGGGGTCACACTTCCCCTGGGTCTCGCCCAGGCTCCACTCCAGCCTGTGCTATGCTGGGCAAGGCTGGGCTCCTGCTTCCCAGCCTGGGGGGGCGGGGGGGGGGGGGGGGGGATGGGGACCTGCACCGGCAGAAGCTCAGCCTGGCTGACCAAGTGCGCCTGCCGGCAAAGTCACAGCTCCAGGCCTCTGTGGGTCCCAGTCCCCAGCTAGCGGCAGGGCCCCTCACCCTCACTGGCCAGGCCAGAGGCTAGCGTGCAGCCCCCCGGCTGTGCCACTGCGCCAGCTGTCCAGCAGATCGGCCTGTAGTCGCCTGCACCATCTCCATCCTCCCAGGTGACCGAGCTGTGAAACCCCAACTCCAGCCAAGCCCTTCAGCCCAACAAGGAACGCCGGAAACCAGGGTCCGTCCGTCCATCCGTCCGTCTTTCAGTGCAGTTTGCCTGATCCACTTCAGTCACCCTGTCGCTAATGGAAATGCTGCTGGGCACAGCCTCCCTGGTCGAGTCCGTGGGGGGGTGCCGCTGTCGGGGCGTTAATCCACTCTGCTGGGGGTAGCGGTTCTCCCGCAGCTGAGCGCTGTCTACACCAGGGCCTGGGGCCGCTGACACACCATTGGGGCCTGGCTTTTTTGCACCCTGTGTGTTGTGCCTGGCTTGGGCTAACATAGCCGCATAGCCCAGGCCTCAGTTCATTGTCCTGGGTGTGGGCCTGGCACCGCAGCCGGGACTGAGAGCTACGCTGCAGCCTGCAGGGCTGCCTGACCCGAGGCACTGCCCCAGGGCTGGGGGGTGCTGGAGCCCAGTGTGGGTCGCGGGGGAGGGGCCCACGGGTGCAGACTCGGTGTTCCTGCCCTACGCCCTTTCCTGCGGAGATCACTTCTCCTCTCCCCGTGGGAACCTGTCGGCCCCAGCATGAGCAATTACCACCACTTGTCATCGGGCTTTTAATGTGTCACTTATTGCCTCTGCGGGCGGTAGCCTGGTAGCCCTAAAGCCCGGGGGGCGGGGCCGGCTTCCAGGCATGGGGCTCGCCCCATGGGAGCCGGCCCTGCCCAGCGCGGCGCAGGGAGCGGCTCCTCATGCAGCCAGGGGGGGCAGTCCGCTTCAGTGGGGGATTACCACCGACGCCTCCATGTGCCTGTCGGCAGGAGCCAGGGCCCCCCTTGCCCAAGGGAATGAGGAACCCGGACAGTCAGTCGGCCTTGCCCTGTGCCCATGGAACTTGTCGGCCAAGCCCCGTGTCTCCCGGGCACGGTAGCGGCCTGGCTGGCCGTGGGGAGGGGTGAAGCGTGGCCAAGGGCTGGGCGGGGGCTCAGGAAGTGGGAGAGGGGAGGCTGCCAGGAAGGCCGGGCTGGGTGTGCTAGCCGGCCCCTTGCGACGGACGGATGGAAGGACAGATGGACGGCGGGACGCCCTCGGGCAGAGGAGCTGTGCTTACCAGCGCGGCCAGCCGGGGCCCTCGACCGCGCAGGGCAGCTTGGCGGGGCAGGTGTCAGGCGCTAAAGGGAGGGCAGGAACCCTGGGGCCCGAGGAGGGCTCGTGTGATGGAGTGGGGGATACCTGTGTGTGTGTGAGTGGCTCACAGAGGGTGTGGGGCTCCTGCTGAGGGTAACCCTGACAACCAGGTAACACCTTTGTACTGCAGACAAAGGAGGAGGTGGAGCCTGAGGGGTTTGAATTGGAACTGGGAGTTGGAAGCAGTTAGTCTGGGCTGAGGGAGAGAGAGACAAAGGAGGGGGCCAGGCCCCGGCTCTGGGGGCCCCTCGGGGCCTCCTCTCCCCAACATGAATTGGACTGGCTGTCTCTGCCTGCTGCACTGACTCCTCTGTACGATGCTGAGTCCTGTCGGCTAATAAACCTGCTGTTTTCCTGCTGAGTGAGAGACTCTCCTTCCTGCGGACAGGGTGCAGAGCTTGGGGGACCCCAGAACCCCATCACAGCTCGGCACCTTCCGATCGGAGAGGAGGGAGAAAGTCGTGGGGCTGGAACAGCCTGGCACCTGGGCTTCTCGTTGGGTCCCTGGCTTATCTACAGCCTGGCCCCGCTCGCGGTGCCCCACAGCTCTCACCCACTGGGCACTTGGCGGGAATTTCCCCCTCTGGAGGGGGCGCGGTCCTGGACCATGCGTGGCAGGCTGGGGATCTGCTTCCATTAGACTTGCTGGTGCCTGGGCTTGGGTTTGTTCCCTGAGCTGGGCTAACGAGGTGTGATGGGGTTCAGGGGTCCCCCTGCACTGCACCCCGTCCGCTGGCAGGAGTGACTCTCACTCAGCAGGTACAACAGGAGGTTTATTAGGCAACAGATGCCCAGTTTCTCACAGAAGCGTCAGTGCAGCAGTCGGAGACAGTCCTTCCAACCCGTCCTGGGGAGAAGACCCCGAGGGGTGCCCCTCTGGGGTGTAGCTTCCCCCTCCTCAGGCTGGCTGCCTTCCAGCTCTCTCTTCCCCAGCTTCTAACTACCACCTCTGATTCAAACCCAGCTCAGCTCCTCCCTGCTCTGTGTTCAGGGCAGAGGTGTTACCTGCCAGCCTAGGTTGTAGCCCCAGGGTCATCCTTAGCCACTGGAGCTGCTCTGCTTGTCTCTCACATCCAGCCTGAGTCTCACACAGGCACTCCCCCCACTCCATCACATGAGGGACCCCTTTATCCTGGGATGAGGACTCAGACCTGCCACAGCGCTGGCCCGAAGAAACCGGACACCAGCACCGGGCTTCTGCCGAGCCAACAGCTGGGAGCAGGGGAGTGGGGGGAGCCCAAGGCCGGGCTAGCAGGTTGCCTCGCTCGCCGATTAGTACTGTCGCAGGGAAGACATTGCGTGTGACGAGTTTTGCAGAGGCTCAGGCTCAGCTGGCCTGTCAGTAACTCTCTCTGCTCTGTCTGGGATCATTCGCAGCACTTCAGTCCTGCCTCTCGTACTCCATAACGCACCAGGGGTTTAATGTAGCCCAGCCTCAATACTGGTCCCCTCTGGGGGCAGCCCCTGGGCATCCCTCTCGCTGAGAATGGGGCTGGTCCCTGGGCATCTCTCTGCCAGGGAAGCTAGAGGGCTGCCGAGCCCAGAGAGGGCTGGGGGAAGGTGGGCAGAGCTGGGGCGCCCCAGGCTGAGGGACGAGGGCTGCAGGAGGTGCCAGGGCAGGAGAAGGCAGCAGGTCCGGCCCCGGGCGGTGTGGAGGGGCTGTGCCACAGGGCAGCCTGCGGCTGAGGGAAGGGCTGGTTGTCACTGAGGCGAGGGGGCGGGGGGCTCCCTGGGAGGGGAGGGCCCCGGGGGCGCACTGCGGCAGGGCAGGGCCTAAGGGAAGGGCCACGCGGCCTGGGCGGGACACGGTGCCGGCGTAAGTCGGTGCCGAGCAGCGGAGGATGCGCCGGCGGCTGAGGGGAAGACCAGGGTGAGGAGCAGGGGCCCCGTGGAGGTGAGTTGCGTCCGGTTAGAGGCTGTTACTCTGGCTCTGTGCCATGGCTGGGGGAGACCCGTGCTCTGGCTGAGCAGGACGGGGTGGTGGGCCCCCCCGGGGGCAGGCTGGTGTGCTCAGGGGATGATCAGCCCCTGGGGTGAGACTCAAGGGGATCTGTGTGCCCGACCCCCCTCACAACGTACCCTGAGGTCGTATCTCCGCTGCCGTTAACAGCCTGTGACTGGCTGGGGCCAGCTGAGGTGGGCTGAAGGGCTGTTTAATCGCCGGGCAGCCCAAGCTCTGGGACCCTCCCACCCCACAGGGTCTCGGAGTCCAGGCTGCACCCCGACGGCCTGCATGGCAATGAAACAGCCAGCCCCAGCGGGCAGTGCAGACACATCCTAAGTCGAGTGAGTTGCCTTAGGTGACCCAGGAAATCAGTGTCAGAGAAGGGAACTGAGCCCAGCTATCCGCACTCCCACATCAGTGGCCTCACCACTGGGCCACTCTGCCTTTTCTTAGTGGGCACTTTGTCGGGGCACTGCCCCCCCCACCCCCCGCCATGCACAGGCCTGGCTCCTCCTCGCCACGAACGCTGCCACGTGCCAGCACCGCCGCCGTGTGGCAGAGGGGTGGCGCAGCGGACCCAAAGGGGAGGGAAAGTAGCCGAAGGCCCAAATGGTTAGACGTGGCGGGGGGGGAGGGAGTTGACCTGGCCCATCCCGCTAGTAACCGCTTGGCCCAAACAGCCCGGGGCTGAGCGCTGCCAGCACGAACGAGGCTTTCGTTTGCCGGGAACTCGAGCGTGCCCAGGCCAGCAGCCCTGCTCCCCGGCCAGGCGCTGCTGGGAGCTGGAAGAGCTGGCACTGCAGCAGACGGCTTGCCAAAGGCAGCACTTCCAGCTGAGCGCAGGGAGCGCGGCCCTCTGCCAGACCTGGGCCCTGCACGAATTCAGCCCGGCGTGGGCTGAGAGCTCCCCGGGGCTGGCGCGCTCCCCGCTCCGCCTTTCAAACCTTCCACCCACCAGGCCAGAGAAGAACAAAAATAGTTTCCAGCGTCATTCATCATGCAGAGCCGCCAGCCCTCACCCTGGCCTACGCTGCACAGCGCCAGGGCTGGGCTTTCAGTCCCGGGGGCTGGGCAAGGAAGTGCCACTTAACGTACCAGAGGCATGAAGTCACTGCCCCGGCGAGTGACGGAGAGGGCCAGGAACTCCAAGGAGGACGCGCCTGCGCTGGGGTGTGTCCAGCACTGGTCAGCAGGAGACCCCCAAAGAAGCCAGTGCAGGTGCAGTGTCACAATCTCCCTGATTTACAGGTGGAGAAACTGAGGCCCGGGGGGGCAGCGACATGTCTGCGGTCACTCAGCACATCTGCCACAGGGCTGGGAGCGGCACACAGCTGCCCTCTGTCCTAGGCTGGGCTCTGTCCACTACCTCAAGGAGAAAACCCAGGGGCCAAATCCCAGGGTCTTCACTTGGCCGGAACTCCATTTGGTTTCAGTGGAAGTGTGGGCCACCCCCTGGTGGTCCCACCCACAGAGGTCCCTGTAAGCCGTGTTCGGGTGCCCCCCAACTGATTGGCAGGGCGCCCGCAGCCAGCAGCCTGTGTTTCTACTGGGGGTGCACATCCGTAGCTGCCTCAGTGCACTTAGCAAAATTTATTCCACCCCTGGATGGAGTCCAGGCTGCACCCTGGCTGGGAGCCGTCTCCTGAGCAGTTCTCCAGCCCCTCACCACCTGGCGGCTCCCGGGAGAAGCCAAAGGGTCGGGAAGCCTCCCCCCACTGTGTGCATGTGGCCACCAGCAGGGAAGGAGCCCGAGCCCGAGGCCGAGGCGAGGCCGAGGGAGACTCAGTGTGGCCCAGACAGCCTGAGCTCAGCGGAAGGCCAGGCCTCTGACCCCAAGGGAATCCAGGGCTGATTTCCGGGATGGCGGCTCAGGCTGCCAAGCTGGTCTCTCCCCGAGAGCTGCTTCCTGCCCTGCGATGCCGGCTGCGTTGGCAGAGCGCGTGTGTGTGTGTGTGTGTGTGTGTGTGTGCGCGCGTGTGTGTGTGTGTGTGTGTGCGCGCGCGTGCGTGCGCACTCGGTAAATAAACTCAAGCGCAGCAAAGGAACACTTTGCACCCACGTCTCCACCCTCCCCGCTGGTGCAGGCCCCCAGTTTCCCCAAGCACCTGGCTCTACAGCGGCAGCACTGTGTCCTAAAACCGAAGTTGGCCAGTGTCGTGGGTCTGTGTCGGTCTGTTCCCTGGGAAAAGAGGGTGGCACTAACTCCACCATTTCCCTGGCGCGTCTCTCGAGTCACCCCCGGCCTTGCTTCCCCAGGGCTGGGCCCGCTTGCATGCCCGTTCTTGTGCCTGGGATCCCTGGCAGGAAGGGACACGCAGCCCCGCTAGCAGCAGACTGCTTGCAGGTGTGGGCCTCGAGATCAAGAATTCTGAAAGCAACGCTCATCCGGCGAGCGACCGGAGACCATGCCGGGTGCCTGAGCTCCCTGTTCAGTTCAGAGCTCGCTGCGGAACAGCTTTGAACAGCAAGAGGAAGTGGGGAGAACCAGGCACCCTCTCAGACCCTTCAGCAACAGTCCAGCAGCTCTTGGGCCAGCTCTCAGGCGAAGGTCGTGACAAACGCTGGGGGCCCCTTACTAGTGGGGCGTGCATTCCTCGCCAGCGGGAAGGAGCCATCGGAAAGCGGAGTGCTGCTTTGGAAGAGGTTGGGCACCAAAGCGACCGCTTGGAAAGGGCTTGCACGGCTGGGTGCGGCAATCCAAACCGCTCTCAGGAACAAATAAACAAAGCCTGTACAACAACTCCCTCCAGGGCCTCCCAGGCAGTGCATGGTGCTTCTGGGGCTCTTCCCAGTCGGGCATATGCACCGAGCATGGCTGACTAAAACCCCGGTAGTCGGCGTGGAGCACAGGCCACCCACTGCTAAGCCAGGCACCACACCCCGGCTCCACGGCCAGCAAATCCCAGAAGAGAAGGGGACCCCAGCCTGTTTGCAAACAAGGGCCTGCTAGGCGCCAACGGGTCCTCCTTGGAGGGTGCAAACTGTAGAGGCTGCGGACGTCCTTCTGGCCCTGCAGCTTAGCCCCAGAGAGGTGCACCCGCACTGGCATTACCGCCTCAAGCCATGAGGCGATCGCTCACCAGTGGCCGGGGGGCTCTGCAGTTCTCCTGCAGCGAGAAAGCTGACAGCAGGTGCTTGGGGCTACGTGAACTGCAGGGGCGTCAGTTCTGCGAGAGCAGCAAGGGCTGCCGCCGAGCGTCCAGGCTTGCATTTGGGCTTGCAAATCGGAGTTTCCAGGCTTCCCCGTTCCCAGAGTTAAGTGCCAGTCTCTGGCGTGCTGGTTGTGCTCTCTGGCTGTGCGAGCTGGTATCACTACAGATTGCCTCTGTAGGGGAAGGGTGAGGCACATTCGTACTGGTGTAACGGTGGCTAGATGGGGGCTCGTGTTGGCACAAACGTTCCCCCACCCCTCCCCGCAGCTGAGCGAAGTAGACTGGTACAAAGGGCCTTGTTTTTGGCAAGGCCTGTCGTCCTACCGAGCGGCAGACGTGCAGGGAACAGCCGTGCCGACCCGCTGAGAAACGTAGCACTCAGCCAATCCAAGTGCCAACGCGTGCAAACTGGCCACCTGTGGGATAGCTTTCAAATCCCCCTTGCTCACGCCTCTCAGGGGCTTCCCTCCCCAAAGCCCTTGTGCGCGGCGTGAATGCTTGCCGTGCTTCTCTGGCTGGTAGCATACAGGAGCCTGTTTGTGGGACCCGCCTCTCTCCTGGCCAGCAAGAGGAGAGGGCTCTGCGCCGTGGCCCGGACAGTAACGAGCTACCCAGTCAGGCGCAGGCTGGGATGGATGCCTGCAGATAAGGAGGCTAGGGACTCCGGCTAAAGCGGAGGTTTTCCCTTCCTCACGTACAATGCCACAGGAGCCTGCCCCAACCACTCTCACTCCCTGCCCCCAAGGTCCTCTCTGCAGCGCCGTAGAGATCCTGAGCCAAAGCCATCACCGAGGACGTGCGCATCAACACCCAGCAGGGAGAGCAGGGAGGGAGTTGGCCCAGCACCTGAGATGGCAAAAGCTTTCCACTGCTGTCCGTGAGCTTTCCACGCAGGCCCAGCTGCAAGCTGGAGCGTCCCCTTTGTCCCCAGCATTCGGGGCAAGACTTGGTGCTGCCAGGGCCCCAGTGTCCCAAAGCTCCCTCCGAGGGCGGGAAGGGACCTCAGGAGGCCATCGAGTCCAGTCCCCTGCCTGAAGCAGGATCAGTCCCAACTGCGTGTCACACATCTGACAAAGCGGGACTTTGCCCACGAGAGCTAATGCTCCAGTAAACCTCCGAGTCCACAAGGTGCCACAGGGCGGCTCGTAGTCTCAGGGTGGTTTTTCCTAAAGCCCCAGTGCCTGGAGTCAGGAGAGCACATGGGAAGCTTTTATTTCAAAACGCAGGAAGTTTCTGGGTGTAGGGGTTGGGGAGAAATGGGGCCACCTCACAGTCCAAGCTCCAGAAGGCAACAAAAACGAACCCACCTGTGTTTTAAAAAAGATCTTGATTTGGAATGCATGGGGGTGGGTGACACTGTAAATGCCATGCATCCCCCAGTGCACCCCAAACTCACCCTGTGAACCCCCACCCCACCCCTGCACCCCAAACTCACCCTGTGAACCCCCACCCCACCCCTGCATCCCAAACTCACCGTGAGCCCCCACTCCACCCCTGCAGCCCCTGCACCCCAAACTCACCCTGTGAGCCCCCACTCCATCCCTGCACCCCAAACTCACCCTGTGAACCCCCACCTCAACCCCTGCAGCCCAAACTCACCGTGAGCCCCCACTCCACCCCTGCAGCCCCTGCACCCCAAACTCACCCTGTGAACCCCCACCCCACCCCTGCAGCTCCTGCACTCCAAACTCACCCTGTGAACCCCCACCCCACCCCTGCAGCTCCTGCACTCCAAACTCACCCTGTGAACCCCCACCCCACCCCTGCACCCCAAACTCACCCTGTGAGCCCCCACCCCACCCCCTGCACCCCAAACTCACCGTGAGCCCTCACTCCACCCCCTGCAGCCCCTGCACCCCAAACTCACCCTGTGAACCCCCACTCCACCCCTGCATCCCCTGCACCCCAAACTCACCATGAGCCCTCACTCCACCCCCTGCAGCCCCTGCACCCCAAAATCACCCTGTGAACCCCCACCTCACCCCCTGCACCCCAAACTCACCCTGTGAACCCCCACTCCACCCCTGCACCCCAAACTCACCGTGAACCCTCACTCCACCCCCTGCAGCCCCTGCACCCCAAAATCACCCTGTGAACCCCCACCTCACCCCCTGCACCCCAAACTCACCCTGTGAGCCCCCACCCCACCCCTGCAACCCTGCATACAAACTCACCCTGTGAGCCCCCACCTCACCCCTGCACCCCAAACTCACCCTGTGAACCCCCACTCCACCCCTGCACCCCTGCATCCAAACTCACCCTGTGAGCCCCCACCTCACCCCCTGCACCCCAAACTCACCCTGTGAACCCCCACTCCACCCCTGCACCCCCTGCACCCCAAACTCACCCTGTGAGCCCCCACCCCACCCCCTGCACCCCAAACTCACCCCGTGAGCCCTCACTCCACCCCCTGCAGCCCCTGCAACCCAAAATCACCCTGTGAACCCCCACCTCACCCCCTGCACCCCAAACTCACCCTGTGAACCCCCACTCCACCCCTGCACCCCCTGCACCCCAAACTCACCCTGTGAACCCCCACCTCACCCCCTGAACCCCCAAATCACCCTGTGAACCCCCACCTCACCCCCTGCACCCCAAACTCACCCTGTGAGCCCCCACCCCACCCCTGCACCCCCTGCACTCCAAACTCACCCTGTGAGCCCCCACCCCACCCCCTGCACCCCAAACTCACCCCGTGAGCCCTCACTCCACCCCCTGCAGCCCCTGCAACCCAAAATCACCCTGTGAACCCCCACCTCACCCCCTGCACTCCAAACTCACCCTGTGAACCCCCACTCCACCCCTGCACCCCCTGCACCCCAAACTCACCCTGTGAACCCCCATCTCACCCCTGCACCCCCAAATCACCCTGTGAACCCCCACCTCACCCCCTGCACCCCAAACTCACCCTGTGAACCCCCACCTCACCCCCTGCAAGCCAAACTCACCCTGTGAACCCCCACTCCACCCCTGCACCCCCCCTGCACCCCCAAATCACCCTGTGAGCCTCCACCTCACCCCCTGCACCCCAAACTCACCCTGTGAACCCCCACTCCACCCCTGCAACCCTGCACTCCAAACTCACCCTGTGAGCCCCCACCCCACCCCCTGCACCCCAAACTCACCCCGTGAGCCCCCACTCCACCCCCTGCAGCCCCTGCACCCCAAAATCACCCTGTGAACCCCCACCTCACCCCCTGCACCCCAAACTCACCCTGTGAACCCCCACTCCACCCCTGCACCCCCTGCACTCCAAACTCACCCTGTGAGCCCCCACTCCACCCCTGCACCCCAAATCACCCTGTGAGCCCCCACCCCCACTCCACCCTCTGCACCCCAAACTCACACAGTGAGACCCCACCCCGCCCACATCCACATCAGAGCTGCCCCCAGCCCATAGACACCCCCGGCTCCGGCCCCGCCCAATGCCTCACGAGGCCCCGCCCCCGCCCCGCCCCTCCCTCCGGTGACCCCGGCCCCGTTCCGCCCCGCCCCGTGCTCCCGAGGCCCCGCCCCCGGCCCAGCTCCCGAGGCCCCGCCCCCGAGGCCCCGCCCGGCCCCGCCCCGCTCAGAGCGGCGCCCGCCGGCCGGCCGAGGGGAGCTGCGCGCCCGCCATGGGCTGCACCGTGAGCGCCGAGGACAAGGCGGCGGCCGAGCGCTCCAAGATGATCGACAAGAACCTGCGCGAGGACGGCGAGAAGGCGGCGCGGGAGGTGAAGCTGCTGCTGCTGGGTGAGCGCCGGGCCGCGCCCCGCCCCGCCCCGGGACCCCCCCGGGACCCCTCCTGGGGACCCCCCGGATCCTCCCCCGGGACCCCGCCTGGGGACCCCGCCTGGGGACCCCCCCAGATCCTCCCCTGGGGACCCCCCCCTCACTCCCCCCCCGGGACCTCCCCTGGGGAACCCTCCCGTATCCCCCTGGGACCCCGCCTGGGGACCCCCCGGATTCTCCCCCGGGACCCCGCCTGGGGACCCCCCGGACCCTCCCCTGGGACCCCGCCTGGGGACCCCCCGGACCCCCCCGGATCCTCCCCCGGGACCCCGCCTGGGGACCCTCCCCCGGGATCCTCCCCTGGGGACCCCCCCCGCGCTCCCCCCCCGGGACCTCCCCTGGGGAACCCTCCCGAATCCCCCTGGGACCCCGCCTGGGGACCCCCCGGATCCTCCCCCCGGACCCCGCCTGGAGACCCGCCTCGGGACCCCCTGCACTCCCCCCCGGGACCTCGCCTGGGGACCCCCCCCGAATCCCCCTGGGACCCTGCCTGGGGACCCCCCCCCGTATCCCCCTGGGGACCCCGCCTGGCGACCCCCCCACGGCACCCTTGGCCTGGGGACCCCACCTCTGGCATCCCCTGCCCGGGGACCCTGACCCTGGATCCCCGCCCGGCACCCCTAGCCTGGGCACTCTGCCCCCTGGGACTCCCCTGGGACCCCCCACTGGGCACCCCACTCCCCAGGGCTCCCCTGGATCCCCTCCACCTTGGGATCCCTGAGCAAGCCTAGGGAGTCCCCCACTTCAGTCCCTCTTGGCACCTCCCTGGCCCGGGACCCCTCCTGCCCTGCCTAGCCACCCCAGAGCAGCCCCTGCTGGGCCCAAGGGCCTCCCTCAACCCCATTCTTGGGGTTCCTCCCCCTGGCCCAGCCTACCCGATCCCTGCATAGAGAGCCCTGTGGAACCCCTGACCTGGTGAACTCCCCAGGGATCCCCAACATGTGTGAGCCCCACTGGCCCAGCACCCACCCACCTGCCCCCCCGAGCACCCTGCCACCTTGCACCCGCCCCCCTGAGCGCCGTGCGCACCCACCCACCCAGTAGCTACCCACATGCCCCCCCGAGCACCCCGCCGCGGCCCCCATAGATGCACAGTCACCCCTCATGCCGCAGCTCCCCCTGCATATCAGAGACCCCGGAATCTCCCCAACTGGGCCACGTCCAGCCCCGCCGCAAGAGACAGGACCCAACACAAAGGCCCCCCTTGATGGACGCCCTTCCTCCCAAGCCGGTGCACCCCGCGCCCCAGGCATCCTACTCCCATGTGCCTCCTGCAGTCTCTTTGCTCCCCCTGTTAGAGGAGCCAGTCCCGCCACCCTGCACATCCCTCTGCTGCGCCCCAACTTCCCCCAGCCTCCCCAGCGCTCCACCACCCTCCAACCTGCCACGCCCTGCCCAGCTTGGCCCCGGGGGACGAAGCCCAGGGCACCCAGGCCCACCCTGCACCCTGCCGAGGAGGGGGAGCTGGCACTGCCGTCGCTGTTAGGGGGGCGCTTGGAGGGGAGCTGGAGCCGGCTGCGGGGGGACGTTGCGGGGGGAGCTGGAGCTCATGGCGGGGTGCTTGGAGGGGGAGCGGGAGCCAGAGCCGGCTGTGGGGGGGAGCTGGAGCTGGCGGGGGGGGGAGGGGGGCTGGCTGCAGTTTCTCCCGCTGGGTTGGGGGCAGCGGTGGCGGTGAGGGCGCTGGCTGTGAGGCAAACCCCCGGCTGGGCGCCCCTGCTCGTGAAAGCCCGGCGCCCAGTGCAGGTGCGGCATGTGGCCCTTCGGGGGGGGGATAAGCAGGGCGGGGGCCGGCCCCTGCTCACCCAGCGTGCTGGCCCGGCTGGCAGCGCTCCCTGTGTGCCAGGGAGGCAGCGGCCGATCCACCCCCCGGCCTGTCTCCCAGCCGGCCCGGCCCCGCTTTCCCGAAGCTGGGGGCGCAGACTGGCCGGGAGAGCCGGGTGCCACGCACCCCGAGAGACGCAGCAGCCTGGCCTCGGTGCGTGTGATGTCGGCGGTGCCCGGCCTGGCCCGGGCTCCTGCGACACGTCCCCTTTGCCGTGTGGGCATCTGCTGCGCCAGGCTGATGCGCGTAGGGGCGTTGAGCACAGACCTCTCCGCTGCCCTCCTTTGGCTGCGGTACCGGGAGCCGGTGACCTCTGCCCGCGGCTGAAACCCACCAGAGCCCGCGCTTGGAGCGCCATCCCCTCGGCGGGGGGAAGCCCGGCTGGGGCGGCAAACGGGCAGGTGTGGGGGGCTGGGAGCAGAGACGCGTGCGACGGCAAAGCAGTTCAGAAAATGTCTGACCGTGGGGTTTTAAACAGAGGAAACGGCGGCAGGAAACAATGGTGCAATCAGGCCAGCTCCTTTCTTTGCAGGCAGCCTTGCGCTAGCGACTGCAGAATTAGCGTCGGCGCAGCGCGGCCAGGCCGCCCTGTGCTTCGGGCAGGCTCTTCACCAGCACAGCGGTGACTGGCGTACTGGTGAAGTGCCGGCCACCGACCTGCTCGCCAGGAAAGGCCGCGGTGAAGATACGCGGGCGGTTTTGTAGAGGGATTTCAGTAGGCAAAGTAGAGGGGACCCTGGGTTGGTGGGATGTGCCCAGGAGATTAGAACTGGCCAATGGGAATGCAGCATTTCTTAGTACCAATAATATTTTAGGACCTGATCCTGCAATCAGGATCCGTGTGGGCGGCTCCATTGACTGCGCAGGCCTGGGGGTTTGTGTGTGGGGGTGGGGAGAAGCCTGCCTGTATTCTTGTAACCTTATTTGTGGGTGTGAAGGATCTTTTTTTTTTCCCTTGAGAAATAAACGGGTCAAGCGCCTTTTAAATCCCCACTCCCCAGAACTACTGAACGCTGCATAATGCAAGAGCAGAAGCAGCTTGACCTCTATGGTACTTTTAACAGCAAAACAAAAACCTGCTAGATTTCTTTCAGTGAACTTTCTCTTGTAGGAGCCTAACACCTGTTAGCCTTTGTGATTTGTAACATAAACATGCTTGTGATTGCTTGTGGATTTCCAGGTGACTAGGTGAATTCACTGGATAAATAAGACAGAGGGCAGCAGCTTCACCCGTAAACTACAAATAACTTTTAAAAGGTGCCTGGCACCTTGTATTTGGATTTCCACTTGTGTTAGCTTAGAGAGGACAGAACCTGTTTCGTCGAGCGTTCTGGCTTTGGTAACATTCTCTAGCTGAAACGGATGCAGCAAATGTTTCTCCAGGATAATCTCTTTTCACGGCATCGCATTTGTGCTGAATATGAAATATGAACGAGAGTGAGTGTTGCAAAATGCAAATGTTGTGCGTGGCTAATTTGCAGCTACCCTTGTGCCTCATGCTTCATTACTATGTGTTTGTTGGTTTTGGGGATGTGGCTATTGAAAGTAACTCATCGGCTAACAGAGGCCTGCGTCCTGTAAGCACTTCAGCCGCACAATGACGGCCCTTGGAGTTGGTAGAAGAACTCAGTAGAGTTAAGCATGGGTGCAGGTTGCTGGAACTGCGTATGCGCGCGCGCGCGTGTGTGTGTATTACAGCCCCCCCTCTGAGAGGACTGATTACTGAGGATATGAGTTGTCACAGCCCCCCCAGCTAGACAGCCCAAGCAGTAAAATATCCTAGTCTTAACCCTGCAGGTACCGAGCCCATGTCTGGGTGTGTTGCCCAGGATGGTGGCTGTCACGCCTGCAGTGGTGCTGCCAAAATGACCATCTGTTTTTGGGCCTACCCGTTTGCTATGAAATTAAAGGGAAGAAAACCTCTTGGCAGTTTTGAGTGGCGGGTGTCTGTGTGCATTCTGCCCTCTGCCGTGTCGTCTGTGCTGAGCTTGGTTTTGGGCGTCCAGGGCAGACCGAAATGATTTATTCCCAATTGTATCTTCATGTTGGAAAGGGGAGGAAGGGTTAGTCAAACGATTCTTGCATCCTGAACTGGATTTACCAAAGTTCCTTTTGATCTGGTGTGGGGCCCTAACTTCAGAAGCCAAGCAACACCCTTTCCCTTTCCAGCAGCTGTTCAAGTGTAAATAGTGCTGAAGGTTTGAGTCATTATTGCCCTGTGTTTAAGCCGAGACATGTCTGGAAAATACTTTCAAATTAACTTGAAGGCATTGCACAAACATTGCTCTTCACTGAGAGCAGCAGTAAGGGACCCAGTCGCCAAAGCCACCTTCCTGCCTTGAAAGTGACTCCCGTCAGGTGCCAGTGAGTTGTCGGTGTTGGGTCCCTTACAGCAGGGTGACTTGACTGTAAGCCGTGGCAGGTGCGTGTTTTGGTCCAGTTCTGAAGAGCGACTGAATTACTGTGCTGTGCGGAGGGGTCGGGGACATAGCACATGTTTTCAGGACCAAAACTGGCTTGCCTGGCATGAAATGAGCGGTGAAGAGAATCGATATCCCTCCCTGCTAGGCCAGGAGCAGGGCTGTCTTCCCCACCACGCAGCTTTCTGCCACGCGGCTGGGCCGACACAGCTGTCGCTGAATATTGTTTGTGGGCACTTTGGCCATGTGTTTAAGCAGCCATGAGATAGAAACCGTCAGTTGCAGGCGCGGACAAAGCCTAAATGGTGCTGGCAGAGGGGCTGGGTATGGCAGATGTCTTGTATGTCGAGGGAAACTCCTGTGACGTGAACTGTCTGGGGGGCGGATGGAGGCAAGCCTTTGAATACCAGGGGCTCTGAAGTTTGGATTACTGTTTTCACCTGCTCTGCCACCTTTACTTGCAAAGTGACCTTGGTGCGGTTCTAATGCTCCTTAGCTGTCCAAGATTTGGATGGGTTTTTCCCCCACACCCGGCGGTGCTCTGATAAAAGATCTTACTGTGTCCAACTGCTGTGAGCTGTTGCCGCGTCAGCCTCTGGAGCGGAGGGCAGAACCGCGTTTTGTCAGTAGGTGCCTCCGCTTTGGGGCAAGCAGCTGCAGTGGTCAGAGAACCACCTCCTTGTACGAGCTCCAGTTAACACTTTTCAGCAAACACGCCGGCTTTTGTGTCTTGTGGCTAAGACTGGGCTGAGGTCTCAACAGCTCCTCTGTCAAATCAGAACTCTCTATTCCTGCTTTGCACATGCATTCAGAGAGGCTTCAAAGGCTTCTCTTGTCTTGAATCTTCTGCCCCAGAGCGCTGGCAAACTAGAATAGCGGTGTCGCGAAATCTCCAGTGTGCACCTCTTGGCTGGAAGTTTTCATCAGCCGGGTCAGTCAGCTTTGTTAGGGAGGTGGTAGGTAATGGCTCTCTGATCTCTGCCCTTCTTTCCTCTCTGAGTCATGGGGTTTTGCGTAAATTATTCACGCAAACATTCATGAGAAGTTTATTACTGTTTTGATGGCTTATTTCAGCAGGCCATAAATTACCAACCAAAACTTGGGCTGCTTTTAAATCAAGCGTGCTCTGTCGCAGGAAGCTTCCTTTGGGGTTCAGCCTCAAATTTGCCCATTGTCCAGTGACTGCTGCAGAAGGGGAAACGTGTTGTTTTGAAAAGAGGCAGACTTGGGTTAGTAATTCTAAATTAGCGTAAGACTTTCCAGCTCTCTCTTTAAGGAGTTGGCTGGATGCGCAGCTCTGTTCCAAGTTTGAGTCTTTAGCTAAAAATAAGCACAGTCGAAAACTGCTCAGTCGATTTTCAGAGCCAGTGAGAAATACCCTCCTGTTACCCAAGAGAAAAGGGCTGCTGAATTTTGCTGACCCGAAGGCAGGGTGGAGAATTTTGCTTGTCTGTTGCTTGCTGCAGTTCTCGCTGCAGTCTCTGGTTCAGTTGCCGTTCTCAGAAACCATCCCTCGCCTCTGTGACATGCAGCTCTCCCATGGGGCAGTCCTTTTTGTGAGTTATTGTCATTTAGGTCTGAGCTCTGCCTGGGGGCAGGGGGCGGGGGAGTAATGGCAGCCATTCTAGTCTCGTAATGGCTTCTTTGTAATTAGTAACTCTCAGCCCAGAGGTTTTTAGTTTCTCCCTGGACCCCGGTTTTTTTCAGTTCAGGTGTGAAGACTGGCTTTGTTTATCAGAGGACGTTTTAAAACAAAACCAGCCCCTTCCTGAGAGACAAGGAGCTGAAGAAAGCGAAGGCCCCAGCCATCCATCTCAACCCAAGTGTGCTTTCCAGAAGCACGGGAGACGCGTTTCCAGCCACCGTGAACAGAGCGGAATATTGTCTTTAACCTTTTGGGGCACCGGTAGTTTGCCGTCGTACGTGGGAGAAAACTGGAATCACCGCGATCTCTGGAATTCAGCAGTTCGTCAAGGCTAATTTCTGTGGCAGTGCAAACAGAAGCGTGTGCCAGGGTTTCTCAGGTTTACCGCAGGGATAGCTAAATTCTTCGGCGCGTTTGCCTAGAGGGAGACCGTAATTACTGGTAGAAGAGCAGCATCGAA
This sequence comes from Carettochelys insculpta, assembly GCF_033958435.1. Lineage (NCBI taxonomy): Eukaryota > Metazoa > Chordata > Testudines > Carettochelyidae > Carettochelys > Carettochelys insculpta. Next base: position 1,569,628 of record NC_134147.1, on the reverse strand, counting down.
CGCACAGGGTGCTACTCATGGACTTAATCAGGTTAAAGGACGGGTGTGGTGGGGCTCCATCTTGCTGGAGGCAGCGGTGTTGCTAGAAGGTTGCTCTTATCAGATATTTGTCACTGCGCATTTTGGAAAGGAATATCTTTGGCCTGTAGACGTAGTTAAGGAGTGGGTGTGTGTGTGCTTCCTGCGGCTGAGAGAGGCAGGAGCATCTGCAGAGCAGAGTTAAGTAATATGGTCTCTGTGAGATGCAGGGAGAACGATTAATGGGTGGGAAAACGTTACGCCGTGCGTGTGGCCATGTTGGCCCAGGCTGGGGGAGAGACGGGGTGGGGGAGGTAACACAGGGTGAACCTCTCTAATCTGGCACCTTCAGACGTGGATGAGAGAATCTGCTGGACGAGCACCACTCCTGCTTCCGGGGCTCTTGGAAGACATTTGGGGTAGATTACAGCTCAGAACCCTGAGAGCCAGGACTGGTGGCTGGAAACACACGCGACTGCACTGCGGGAAACGTGGCCGTGCCCAGGAGCGGTCCGCTAACTAACACCGTGCCGGGTCACGGCTGTTGCTGGGCGAGAGTGTGCTGGATTGGAGAGGGTCCGCCTGTGCCTTTTATTGACCCCACCCCAGTGGAGTGGAGCTTTTTCCCGCGGAAGAGCTCTGTGTGTCTTGCAAGCTCACCTCTCCCGCCCACCGAAGTTGGTCTGATGAAAGATCCTCCCTCCCCGGCCAGGCCTGACAGCGGTGGGCTCCGGGAGCTCGCTCTGGTTAGCCTAGCAAAGAGGGGGAACTCTTTCTTCCTCCGCGTGCAGTGCCTGCCAGGGGACCCGAGCTTTCAAAGTGCAGACCCAGGGATGACCAGCGGTTGGCTGGCCGTTGGAGTTAGACGAATTCAGACTGGAAATAAAGTGTGGATTTTTAACAGGGAGAGTGGTTAACCTCTGGGACTAGTTACCCTGAGCAGCGCTCCCTCTAGCTTTTTCCAGCCATGTGTGGGATAAATTGTATGCGCACCGAGGCATGTGTGGATGTGCCCAACCAATAGAAACACTCGCTCTGCTAGTCAGCTGGGCAGCGCCCGAGCACTCAGCTTACAGGGAACACTGGTCCTGAGCTGTGGTGGCCGCCATCATCATCATCATCATCATCATCATCATCGCTGGACATCTGTAAGTCAAGGGCAGGAATACATTTCAAATGCTGCCTCAGAGCAGCCGTGCGGCGAAGAGGTTACTGTGCTGATGAGCGAGCTCTCCTCATCAGTGTCATTCATCCAGCTCTGTGGGAGGAGCCATTCTGTCAACAGAGTGCTGTCTACACCAGGGCTTAGGCTGATATAACCGCGTGGCTCAGCCGTGTGGATTTTTCACATCCCTGAATGATGCATGTTGCTAGGCCAGCGTGTAACGTAGACCTGGCTCAAGAATTTTTCTAAGAGCCCAGCACTAGTGCAAGTGGGAATTATTTTTAGGGCACATCTTTGGCCTACGTCCTGCAGGAGGTCAGGCTGACCTGGTCAATGCTCTCTTCTGGCCTGGGAGCGCCAGTCTGAGAGGTGTTCCTGCTGCTGGACAGCTGATCGACAATAGCCCGTTTTACATCTCCCAGCTGTTCAGGAACAGGCACGTTTCTGTAAGTTTAGCCTGCGCCAAGGTTTTGTTTAATGGCCAAACTGCCTTTATTTAATCGCACGCCCAGCCATGTCTGAGAAGCTCTTCCATAATGGTGCCGGAGAAGAACCTCGCCTCACTGCACCAGCATCCTTCCGGCAAGTAACTGTATCTGCATCCGTCATGTGGAATAATAGGGTTGTAGTAATTGAAACAGAACACAGTGCAGCATCCATCTCCGGCTTGTAAAAACAAACATCTCGGCTCTGCCTCAGGCTTTCGCCCAAATAAACGAGTCGCCCTTTGTGTAGCAGTAGCAACTGCTGCTCTGGGGCGCTTTCTCTCGCGATTTTAAAAGAATGAACAAGGGAGCCCTCAGGGCGGGGAGGGCTAGCTCAGCGGTTTGAGTATTAGCCTGATAAACCCAGGCTTGTGAGTTCGGCCCTGGAGAGGGCCGGTTAGGGATCTGGAGCAAATGGATTTTAATAAAAATAAAAAAAAAAAAAAATCTGTCAGGGATGGTGCTAGGTGCTTCTGTGAGGGCTCAGGCCTGGTCCCTTCCAGCTCTCTCAGATAGGTATATTTAATTTCTGGCTGGTCCCTGACTAAAGAGTTCTTGGGTTTCTAACTTTAAATGGTCTCCATCCAGCACAGCTCTTGCAGCCAAATGCTTTATTTAGATGAAGTCACCCCTCCATAGGCATAACTGGAGCTCTTTGCTACTCAGGCACGTGTTGCTGCTCTGGTTACACCCAGGCCAGCTTCCTTCCTCTAAGGGTTTGTCTTCCCTGGGCAGGGAACTCAGGTGTTACCCCTAATTTGCAAGCGCACAGGTGGCTGGCCTGAGCTGGGGTCTGGGCCACAACTGAGTGAGCACAGCTAGTCAGCTGCTTGTGCCAGCTGAGCTCGTCCAGCTTTGCAGTGCCTTCCCTGGCATCTCCCCAGGCGCCCAGGGAAGGCAGGTTCCCCTGCCACTCCCGTCTGCGCCGAGAACTGGGAGAGGTGCTCCCAGAAGTCCTGTCGCCGCCCACGAGTCAGTGCAGCACCAGGGTGCAGGCACCAACTCGCTGCCTGTTCCGCCTGGTCTCTGCTTTCGCTTGAGTGCGGCTGGCTGGCGTGAGCGCTGCGGTGAAGGTGTGCGCCATTCAGGGCTGTTGCCTTGGGCTTTCTGCAGACTCAGCCGCACACCTCTCCCTCAGTGTGCCCTCAGAGCTACCATTTCTCACGCTGGATTTCATCATCGGTGCTGGCAAACGGTCCTCGTGAATAGGACAGTTTTCTCTGTGTGTGTTTGTTGCCTTCCTCAGTCTGCAGACAGCCCCAGCGCTTTTGCTGCTGGTGCTCAGGGCTCTGCCACGCTGCTTCGGGCTGACGATAACAAGATTAGGACAGCTTAGCTGCTTTGGCTCAAACGCTGCCAGCAGAAGTGAAACTGTTGGTCACATCCCTTTCATGCAGCGGCTTGGGAAGGAGCGCAGAGCAGGGCGTTGCTGTTCCTCCTTATGGGAGGAGGACCCCCGAAAGAGTCCGAGGGCGGGCTAGGGCAGTGGGATCCTTTCTGGGACAGAAGAATTGGCTGGCACATGCTTCCCTCCAGCTGTAGATAGTGATGGAGCTGCTGTTCTAATGCCCAGGATGCTGTAACTGAGGAGCTGTTCTCACCTTTTCCAGTTATGCAAATCTTTTTTATAACTTAGCGAAACAGACAAGACATGAGCGGTTGTCAAGTGCAGGCCATGGCTTGTGCGACTCTTCCGCAGCAACAGGGAGAGCAAAAATGCTTTTAATAGTAGCAAAAACCAGGCTTGTGAATCCACGCTGACCGGCAAGGGGCTCCTGGGCTGAGGTGTGGCCCCTGAACCTCCCCCTAAGTCCTTTCTTTTGGTTGTCTACATCTCAGGCTGATGAGATCCCTTTAAACTCCCTGGCAGCTTCATCCCCCCGCGTGACTGTTGCTTTCTTAAACTTCCAACTTAGGGTTTAAAATGGGTTTTTCTCTTTGTCCCTCTCCCTCCGAGCACAATCTTCCAGGAGTAGGTTTTAGCTCTCAGCAAATGCTGCAGGGGGTTTCTTCGTTTCCGTGAAATCCAGCCCTTGTGGGGTCCTTCTGCAAGGGGGGTCCTGCATGGGGTCCTTGCACCCCGCACGTGGCACCCTCATTTAGCAGAGCTCAGGGCTGAGAACAGGAAAGATCCAGCCCAGCCCAGCTGCTAAAGTTCGGTTACCTCTGGCGTTCTGAGCTGCCCATGGGTGACACCGACCCTAAGTAAGTGGGTGTCGGCTGGCTCCCAGGCAGCTCAGTTATTTTTGGACTGTGAAGGTTAATAAGGCACTTTCCCCTTTTGGTTGTTGCAGCGGCAGCGTTTGGTGAGGCAGGTGGTTCTTTGGGTGGGGATGGGGGCGCGGGGGGTGGCGGGGGAGAGCCCTGGTGGTAACGTGGCTGCTTCTCTCCCTGTCGAGAAGTGCCTGTAGAAATTCGCCCGTTGCCTTTGTTTGCCTCCATCCGAGGTGCTTGTCCGAATGTGCGCAGGCTGCAACCGCCTCTGCAGAACCGACCCCGTCCCTCGCAGGTCGCCCCTCTGCTGAGCTGGCCGAGCTGTTGTGCCCTGCCCCGGCGAAGGACCGGCTCTCTCCCGCGGGTTGGCGATGGGAAAAGCCGAGGTGGCTGCGGAGCGGGAGGGACGGAGAAGCCGTTGGCAGCGTGGGGCGAGCGAGCTGCTGGCGTTCAATGGGGGTTTTCGGTCGAAGAGTCTGAAGAACCGGCGGCCTGGTCCCTTCAGAGCCTGCTTTGGACCTGGGGCTGCTGCCTGTTGCTGCGACTCAGAGCCCAGCTCCCCCACCTGGCACCTCGCTGGGTCGCAGTAAAGGACTTGCAGCGGCTCCTTCCCGGGCCTTGCGTGTGCCGAGCTTTATTTTTCTTCCCAGTTCCAGCTGAGAGCTGATCTTCTCGGAGGCCCTTCCCCCAGCCCCGGCGAGCAGGCCTCTTGCAGGAACAGCTTACGGGGGGGGCAGGGCTCGGCAACCTTTTCTTCTGTTTTCGAGGCTTGCGTAAAAGCAGAGGAAGGGAGGGGCCGGCTGCAACCGTCTGAGGCTTCCATTTTCCCAGCACGGTGGGTGGAGCAAGGGCGGTTTTTGTTTTGCTGCGCGTTTGTGGCATCTCATCGGAGTGAGTTCTGGCTACCGTTAGCCGCCTGCGGCGCCCCCTCCCCGGCAGTCTGACGGCAGAACGCTTCCAGATTTGGGTGCTGGCCCTGACGCACCTACGCCCGTAGGGAGGCGGGTAGTCGGCCCTAACTGCTCCGCTCCAGGGCGCAGGGCACCCAGGGCTGCCGCACCTTCTGGTGGGGTCTGAAAGCCCTCAGCCGCTCTGAAGAGCCCTCCCCTGCGTGGGTGGCTTAACCTGATGCCACCCAGGTTTGACGTTTTTGGTTAAAGCCTCCCCCCATCCAGGCACCCGGCTCTCCCTGGCCTTTTCAGACGCAGCTTTTGCTCCAGTGCTACAGGCTGCTTGCCTGGCTCTGAGAGCGGGGCTCACGTGAAGGCCCCTGGCGCCTCCCTCCCCCGGCTTGCGACCAGCCCCCTCCAAAGGAGGAAATGGAGGCATAAGGGGTTGGCTGGTGCACTCGCGTTCCCCAAGATGCTTCTGCGGCTGTTCGGCGTGTTGCTGGGAGTCAGCCCTGGGACGGCACGCCCGGGCTTAACCTGCGCCTTTGGTCTGTGCTGACTCCAGATGTCGCAGGGCCGGTCCCGATTTAGGGCCCCTTGCAGTGGAGCCAAAACTCTGCCTTCGTGCAGCCTTCCCAGCCAGCAGAGACGTTTCCAATAGCAACCTGGTTTTGTTCAGCTCCTTGCAGGGTTTGTGGGGACCCGTGGCAGCTGGCGTCCCAGGAAGTGAGACTGCCTGGTGTCTATTCTTAGTGTGACAAGCTGAGAAAGATGCCTGTCAGAAGAACAGCGGTGGCGAGTGCGAGCTTACCGCTTGAGTAAGCTGTGGAGTCTGCCGTGGGAGACAAAGAGCTTTCTCAGTGGCGGTTGAACCCTGCCGTGTCCCTCTGGGTCAGCGAGGTCGTACCCCGCCGGGGTTTTTCACTCCCGCACAAGGGCCACTTGTGCAGAAATGGGAGGCTGCCTACAAAGACCTCTTGGGGTGAGAATGTGACGGACCCCCGGAGCTGCAGCTCGCAGTGAACGGAGGGGCTCGCAAAGTACCTGCTGCGTTCGCTCATGCGCTCGCCCTGCAAGAGTGGAGAACTCGGTAGTGTGCCCGGGGTGCCGGGAGCCGGGTGCCTGCCGTGGCTCTGGGAAGTTAAAAGGGGTGGCCCCGTCACTCCTGAGCCCAGGGCCTTGCCGGGATGGGTCTCATGGGGACACTGGGCGAGGCTGGAATGTTTGAGTGTCAGTCGGCTGTCTGCCTCCCCGAGTGGCACCATTAAGCTGACCCAAGCCTCCGTGCAGGCAGCACTGGGAGGGTGGAAGAGTATTACGGCCTCCTGGAGAGGTGAGCCGGCTGCTCTGACGGGAGAACCCCTCTCATGGGCACAGGTGGGCCTGTGCGGACGAGCCGGCGGCGAAAGCGGTACTGCCTTCACCGGCGTGGAGTCGGCTCTGTCGCTCGGCAGTTGCTTGCTGCTGCCGTGGCTCTTGGGCCAGGGGATGAGCTGTACCAGTGTACGGATGCTTTAGCCTGGGGCATCCCGGCCCAGGGCTGACCCGGATAGGTGAGAAATGGAGGCCTAGCGGCGGGTTCCCCAGTACTGAGAGCCGTCCCTCTGGGGCACCGTGCGATCGGCATCTCCGCCCAGTGCCGTCCTGTAGCGCTCTGGGGGCAGAGGGAAGCTGCCGGCGCGAAATCCCGAAGGAGGGGCTAGAGCGGAGGGACCGAGAACTGGCCTCCCCGCGGGCTGGGGAGTCAGCTGGTGCTGGGGGAGCGAGCGTGAACGGCGCTGGCACTAACGAGGGCCATGGCGTTTCGTTGACGGCTGTTGACCCCGACGTGGAACAAGCCGCTTGTGTGCCCGGGGGCCCGTAGAGTGGCCCGGTCTCCTGGTGGGGAGAGAGGCTTGTCGCGCTCATGCCGTACAGCGCCTCTCTAGTGACCTGGCGGCCTGGCCGCAGGAGCACCAGCTGGGGACGTTGCTAACTTCACACGGCCTGTGCGGTTTGTCCCTGGTAGCAGAGTTCCTCCGTGGCGGGCGGGCACCCAGAGGGGTGCTGCTCGGAGCAGGAGGCGTGCCTGTCTCTCTGCGCCAGCTCTCCGAGCCTTGGCCCTGGTGGCCCATCTCCTGCTGGCCGCTTCAGAGCGGGAGGAGCTGGCTGTGCTTTGTGAAAGCCCTGGGGAGCTGTCGTCCCTGCTTTCTGGGCGCAGCCGGAGCTTTGTCGGAGGAGTGGCCTTTTAAACCTCAAACGCCAGGGCACGATTGTGCACTGACTACACTGTGAACCTGCTGCTCGGGCGCCGATCGCCCTCTTTCCCCAGGGTGGTCAGCTGGGTTTGTGTCCCTCTAGTTTGTGAGCAGAGCTGCGTCGCCGGCTCTCCCAGACTGCCCCAGGGCATCCCAGCATCTCCCAGAGCGGAGCTGTGGCCTCGCACTTAGTGCGTGGCCCAGGGGGTGAACTCTGGAGACATAGGGGTGTAGGTTTTACTCCTGGTTCTGCTACGGGCTCGCTCCAGATCCTTAGGCAGGTCGTGCCTCAGTTTCTCCATTTGTGACAAGCGGGTGCTGTGGCCTGTCTCTGAGAGGCTTTGACTGCTGTGGAGGAGAAGCTGCTCTCTGGAGACGTCTCGTGCTCCCTGCGTGGAACAGCTCCCGCAGAGCGCGGCAGCAGAGAGCTGGCCTCAGGGCCGTGGGCAGGCTTCTGCACTGAGCGCTCTCGCTCTTGGAGTTCCCTGGACCGCTCTCATGCGTGCGCTACCCGGTGTGCGAGCTAGCTCTGCCCGTCCTTGGCGCACCACTCGGTGTGGGTGGCCTCTTTCCCACGGCAAACCTCCCCCTGTGACCCAGCCCCCTCCCCATTTAGTATTAAATGCCGGCGGTGGGGCGGGCTGGGGAGGTGGAGCCCGGCTTGCAGAACACCTGCTATTGGGCTGACCCTGCGTTTCCAAGGCTGCGACTGTGGCTCAGGAAGAAGGTGACAGAGCCACCGCCCTGCCCATGTCATATCAGCAGCCTCCTGCCCCCTCCCGAAGCTCCGTGGGGCACTGGGCTGTGTCCTGCTCCTGGGGCGGGCGCTGCAGCCTGGAGCGCGCTACGGCTGGAGGACGGGGGCTGGCGGGGCGGACTCGGGCGAGTGTTGGCAGCGCGTCCATGTGGCGTGGTAGCGCTCACACAGCCTATGCCATGAGACCGGGCTCCGGGCCTGCGAGATGGTATCTGGGCCGCAGGGAGCGGAGCCCCAGGCCGTCTGGGGAAAAGCAGTGGGGTCTGGGCAGTGCCCAGCCGGGGGCAGGAAGGGTCGGTGGTGCTCGTCGGAAAGGTAGCGCCTTCCTTCCGTCAGCTCGGTGGGCTCGCAGCCCTGGGCTCCTGGCCCTGAAACAAGAGTGGGAATTGTCATGTTAAATGAGCCCCCGGCCCGAGTTCCCTTCTGGGGCGCAGCCGGACCGATGGGGCTGCGCGGCTGCCGTCGGGTCAGCTTTCCCTTTCAGCTCGCGGGGGGGTCGAGGAAGTAGACTCCAGGTGGGCACCTTCCGTGCTGTAAAACTGGAGCCTTGCCCACCTGGCTGAATGCTCCTCGCTGACGGCGCGTAATCTGCTCGGCTCCGGCTCCGGCTCCGGCTCCGGCTCCGGCTCCGGCTCCGGCTCCGGCTCCGGCTCCGGCTCCGGCTCCGGCCAGCCAGCGAAAGAGCTCGAAGCCCTGAGCAGACGGCAGCCTTCCCGCTAACTTTTTCCCTCTGGAGTGGAATAAATGTTGTGTGCCCAGAGGCCTGTGCGAATGTGCGCCAGCCACAGGAAAGCGCTGTGGGCTGGGCGGCACCTGGCTCTCCGCTGGGTGGTCGCCCAAGCGCTCAGTGTATGGGGAGCGCTGGGAGGCATGAGGAGCTGAGCCGTCAGAGGGGTTGTGGGTGATGAAAGGCTGGATATGAGTAAACGGTGGGCCCCTGTCGTCAAGAAAGCTACCTGCATACTGGGGGGCATTAGGAGGAGCATTTCCAGCAGCTCTAGGGAAGTGGTTATTCCTCTTTATTCGGCACTGGTGAGGCCACATCTGGAATATTGTGTCCAGTTTTGGGCCCCCCAGTATAAAAAGGATGTGGATTTGCTGCAGCAGGTTCAGCGAAGGGCAACAAAAATGATTAAGGGGCTGGAGCACAAGGCCTATGAGGAGAGGCTGAGGGGTTTGGGCTTGTCTAGTTCACAGAAGAGAAGACTGAGGTTCTGGAGGTGTAAAGCAGAGGGGCTGGGAAGATGCCTGCGACGGGCTCGGTCGCAGAGATCCCCAGAGACTGACATGCTGAAATACCACTCAGCACGCCTAGCTGCTTGCTCCCTGGGGCGCCCACTCCTGTCCTGCTGAGCCAGGCCCCCCGGGCTCCTCCAGCAATGGCTCAGAGCTGGAGTCAGCCGGCAGCAGAGCACACGGACCCTGAGATCAGCTCGGCTCAGGAAAGACTCGGTCCCGGGGCCTTGCCACAGCCCCCAGGCGCACAGTGCCACGGGCCCAGAGCTGCAGAAAAGCTCCGTCCTCATCCCCCCTGCTCTCACACACAGCACGCTCGTGCAGTGGTCGCCCCTTTATCTCGGAAGGGTGCAGAGCTGCCTTGCCTCCCCCGGCCCCGGGTTTGTTAAGCCACAAAACTAGTTTCACCAAGTGTGAGAAGCGAGCGTGAGTGGTCAGAGGAGATGGCCGACGGTTACGAAACCAAACCGAACACAGCCCAGCATGGAGAACAAGGAGAAATCCTGTGGCACCACCCTGGGATACCTGTCACCATGCCAAACAAAGCACGGCAGTTAAACCTACTGCACTGCGACCTGCTTGCAGATCACTTCTCACCCTCCTTCTTACGTCCCGTAACATCTTCTCAGGCCAGAGGCCTCATCCGCCCGCAGTTCTCCTCCACCCCGTCATTGCCACCCTTTTGTCCCTGGTGTTAAACTCAGCATCTGCTGCCATGGGCGCAGGTCAGTGCAGCGTGTCTGCAGGGAGACGGCTCTGCCCCACTCAATTATCTCTTGTAGTTCTGTTTCTGGCTTCTTCATTGCTGTTCCTGAGGGGCTGGAAACAGGCTTTTCCCATCCTGGCCACATGGATCATAAATCTACGGTCACAGAGCGGCGGCCGTGTTTGTCTGTGTTCGATCAAAACAAAACAGCAGTCCTGTAGCGCTTCAAAGACTAACAAACTAACTTATTAACTGATGAGCTTTCGTGGGACAGACGCACTTCTTCAGATCACAACGCTACCGGAACAGACTCGATAGATAAAGCACAGAGGTACAAAAATTGCTGTCAAGGTTGGTAAATTGGAAGAGCAGAGGGGCAGCCGCGGGAGGGTGTGGGGTGGGGAAGTCAAGAGTTTAGATAAAACAAAGTGTGTAAAAAAGTCCTTATAATGGGCCAGGTAATTGCTGTCCCGGTTCCAGCCACGTGTTCATGTGTCGAATTGGAATGTGAACGTTAGTTCTGAGCGTTCTCTCCCTAGATGAGTATCAGAGGGGTGGCCGAGTTAGTCTGTAGCTTCAAAAACAACAACAAGTCCTGTGGCACCTTACAGACTACAGATATTTTGGAGCATGAGCTTTCCTGGGCAGAGACCCACTTCGTCAGAGGCGTGAGTGGGGGCGGGGTTCAGAGGGGTATTTAAAGAGAGGGTCCCAGTAAGAGGGAGGCCAGAGCTGACGAGGTCTGTTCAGTCAGGGTGGGTACGGCCATCTCTGTAGGCAGTTGCTAAAGTTCCTTTTCAGTAGAACACAAACTCTTGGGTCTTTAATAGACGGCCCCTCCATTACAGTGCTGGCTGACAGGTTTGTGTATTTGGAGTTTACAATTGTGGGACCTCTGTGGTTTATATAGTGACTCAGTTCTGGTCTGGCTCTGGTCTGAAGAAGTGGGTCTGTCCCACCAAAGCTCATCACCTAAGCAATTAGTTTGTCAGTCTGTAAAGTGCTTACGTGGCTGCTGGTTTGTTTTGGGACCTCTGCAGTCAGTACTGCATTCCTAACGTCAGGTTCAGAAAAGGTAGGCGCATAGAAATAGACTAGACGCATTCAGCAGATTGAGCTTCCCGGTGATATTTCACAGGCTTTATTTTGCAGGAAGCGTTTTCCTGTTATGCACATTCATAAGCGCGTATTTCCCTAGAGCCTGGCCAAGGCCCCGTCCCGATGCCCTTCTTGTGGCAGAAAGGAATCATGTCTCTGAATGCAATCGGGGTCTCAACAGAGCTCTCCTGCTTTGAGCTGGAGGTGCAGGGGGCCAGGAGGCCCTCTTTCGGGTGCTGCTCTGCAACGTCTGCTTACTCAGAGACGCGTCTCAGCTCTCCAGCCAGCCGAGCTGGGAGAGGACCCAGGCGGCTCCGAAGCCGCAGAGCGATTCAAATGGCACTCGGAATCTCTGCTGTCGGAGTTGGAAAGCCGACCTACTGATGGGCATGTTTCACTCGCGCAAGCCTGGCCTCTTGGCTCTTGGGGCCGGATCGATGGGCGTCTGCCTGTGACGTCTGTTCGGGCTTTGTCGCCCGCTGAGGTGGGAGCGCATCGGGGAATGTCTCTAACGCAGCTAGAGCCGGTGGGCGCAGTGGTCTCTGTGGGTTGCCCTGAGTCAGTCTGGGGAGAGTCTGAGCTCGTGGCAGCACATCAGCACGAGGCTGGGGGTTGTGTCCCCGTTATTCCTGAGTCCTTGGGGCTGGGCTGCTGCGCCAGCCCGTGTGACGCAAGCGCAAGCTCTTGTCACGTGTCACGCTGGAGGTTTGCCACAGCTATGGACAGAGGGGCCCCAGGGGAGACTGGGGTTCTGGTGCGCTAGGGGCTGTACGGTCGCCCGGGGAGAACAGGCCCTGCCTTCCAGAGCTTACTGTCGAGGCAGACTGAGGGTGGAGGGATAGCGACTGGCGCGGAACAGCACGGCAGGTCAGTGGCAGAGCCAGGGAAGAACGAGTCCCTCGATTCCCACCAGACCACCTTCCCCCTCCCCGCTTCTGCTCCGAAGACCTAAATCTGCCGATGGGGACTCCCTTGCCGTGGGCATCGCGGCCGGCTTGGATTTCACTGCGCCGTCAACCGGCAAGGAAGAGCTGAGGCGGGGGCGGGTAGAGAGGTGCGCTGTCCCTGCACTGGGGCGTGGGAAGGACCAGGAGGGCGCTGGGTACGGCTGCTCTGGGATTCAGGCTGTTGGTCTGTGGCACTGGGAGAGGTGACAGCCGGGGTCCTGGGCTGGCTCCCTCCGCCTCTTCCCTCCCGGAGCGGAAGCCGTTTTGTTCTGTGCGCCGAGGCGCGTGCGGATGCACCCTGCCAACAGAAACGCCGGCCGCCGGCTGGGGGCACCTGAACCTCCGCGGGCGGCCAGGCCGGCCAAGCGCTGAGCTCCCAGGAACGCTGCTCCTGGGTGAAGTCAGGTGTCTCCTTCTGCTCAGGAAAGAGCCGGTTCAGAGGGCTGCTGAGTCAGGTGCCCAGAGCTGATCAGATTGCTTCAGTCGGGTATTTGGTCTCGGGTCGGAGCCCCTCAAGCGCACTGGGGGTCTCTTTGCTGAGCACGAGGGCTGGGACTTCTTGCAGGGCAGGCGGAGAGTCTAAAGTCATCACCTGACTCCCAGAACTGGGGCTTTAAAGCGCCAAATGCAGCAGAACGTGTGACGGGATGACAGGAGTTGGCAAATGGCAGCTCGCTGCCTCAGCTAGCCATGGCGGTTGCAGGGGAGGAGATGAGGAAGTAGCAGCTTCCTTTATGAGCCAGCCTGGCTCAGACAGAACACTTACGGCTCTGGCTTTTCCACACAGCCTCTCGCTGAGACTGTGCCAAAGGGAGGGAAGTGGCTCATGTGATGCACGTTGGCTGGGGAGCTGTGGTCCAGATGAGCCCTTGGAAACCTTGCCTGCATGAGAAGGGGTTTGGCTGTAGAGCCCTACTGCCAAACTCTGCTAGCGGGGACACCATGCACAGAGCGCGTAGTGCCTGTGATGGGTAGAGCGCTGAACTGGGACTCCAGAGATCTGGCTCCTGTTCCCGGCGCTGCCCTGACAATTTAACCTTGGTCATCTCACTTCAGCCCTCTGTGCCTCGGTTTTCCCAGCTGTAAAATGGGGGCCTTACTTGCCTCTTTACTCAGTGCTGCGAGCTCCCTGTTGAAAAGTGCTAGGTAAGAGCTGGGCATAAGTTGCTTTTGTACTGGCAAAGGCACTTTCGTCAGGCCAGGTTTTGCTGCTCTAAAAATGCCGTCACCCCTGCCACCGCCGTCCTGCCCAGCTGAGCTCACTCTCGCCCGCAGTTTCTGATGTAGACCAGATGCTCTGAACCTATATGGGAGGTCCCGCCCGAGCTGGTGCTTAGTGCAGCTCTTCTGGGATAGTCTGGATCACTGCTTTGCAAGTTCAAAGTGGCTCCCTTCCTGCGTGGGGCTTGCTTCCCGTCACTGTTTGTAAGCGAGACGCAGGAAGAGAGAGGAGCAAAAATACCTTGAACTGGAGAGGAAATTCTCAGCAACTATGCAACAAACAATGATCTGGCTGGCTCGGGTTTGCTGCCAGCAGTCACTTGTGGACTTCCTTTTTTTGTGGGGAAGTGGAATTTTCCCTCCCTTCACACCCGTTCTAGGATGGGCCGGTGACGCTCCTGGCGTGAGCCCCGCTCGGCCTGACTGGCCGTTCCCCGGAGGGCCTGGCCCCACCGTGAGCTGCCTGAGTGGAGAAGGCTGCAGGGCGACTTGCGTGGGCGAGGGACTCCGGGCGAGAGCAAGGGAGTCTGTGTGTGCCTTCGGCTTCCCCAGCCCTGGGCTGCCCCGTTCGAGGGGGGCTTACAACCAAGGTGCGCAGCCCAGTGGGAGTCCTGGCCCTTCGCTGTGCCCTGTGGACTCCCTGTGGTGGTCCCTGATTCGCTCTCCCGGTGCAGAACCCCCGGCCGGCTCGCTCCTTTCCTGTCTGGTCGGGACCCCGCCTGGCAGGGTGGGTCCCCAGTTCCACTCGAGGGCTTTCACGTCGCCCTTCTCCTGGGGCGCTCCCCTTCCGCGCTAACGGGAGAGGCTTGAGTGATGGGAACCCGTCTCTTTCTGGGGGGGTGTCACGGCTGGGGCGCAGGAGCGGCGTGGTTAAACTGAGGCAGCCTCTCGCCCCTTCCAAGCAGCAGAGCTGTTTGCACGGTTGCGACTAAAGGGAGCGGCTGACCTTTGAATTCGCTGGGGGGCGCTGGTCAAGTGCCCCCTGCATCCCTCACTCCCGCTTGGCAGGTCCGTAAACACCCGCCTCCCGCGCTGCTTCTCCCAGAGAGGTGTCTTGGGACATGGCCATGCCTGGCCGGTGCTCCCTCCCTGCGGCACGACCGCTCGTTCTGAGCGGAGCCGACGCTGTCAGGCTGGTGGCTGTGTGGGAGGGGTGCACCGTGGTGGGCTGTGAGCCCCACATCAGCCACCGAGTCTTGCGTGTCCCCCAGGGGAGGGCGCCGGCTTGATGCGGCGAGGAGCGGGAAAGCTTCCTGCAGTGGCTGCCGGTTCGGTGGCACCGGTGGCTTCGCCTCTTCACTGGGAGCAGCAGGCCGACGGTGGCGTGCCGGCCACGCTGCGAAATCAGTGCCCCATCCTGTCGGGGTGCAGGGCAGGGCTCAGCACCACAGCTAGGGCCTTGGAGGTGCAGAGGGTTTGGCACCCCAAACCTTGCAGGCTGCACTCTGACCAGCTCGTTCTTCTCTGTGGCCGGCAGCGGCGGGGACAGAATAACCGGGTGCGCAGGGGTGAGTGGCTGTAACTTGGGAAGAGGAGCCTGCTTGTGTTTCATCTCTGACTCCTGGTCTAGGGTGGGGCTTGGGAAGACGCTGGCTGCCATGGGCTGGAGGGTGGGAACAGGGCTTTCTTTTCTCCATCCCTTTTGTCCGGCCTGGGCTCTATTGCTCATACAACACGCACACAAATCCTTAGTTTCCCTCAGCTCTGTGGATAATCCCAGTACCTCCTGCAGCTGCTGCTCTGAGCTTCCTCAAGGAGCAGCAGCCAGGGAGCCAGGCTGACCTGATTCTTGTCAGTTTCACTGCTGCTGTTCAGCAGTGAAACCGACCCAAATCCCCTCAACTTCTCTGATCAGTGTGAGAGAGGCTGCCAGACTCCTCCTGAGGCGAGTGCTCGTGTGTCCAGCACCTCTTGGGTTTGCTGTAAAAGGACTGTAGGAGCCAAAGACGCCCAACAACATTTCCAAGTCAAAAGTTAACCTGAACTCGGCTTTGATGTCAAAGTTTTGGCCCCAAGCCCTAGATGTGTGCTTGGAATCCAGGAAACTAAGCTGCTGCCTTGCTCTCTGTGTGTGCACTCGTGAGGCAGATCATGCTGAAAAGTACCATGTAAAGTTAACTTTTGAAACCTGGTGGCCACCTCTGTTTTTGGGGTGTCATAATTCAAGAACCCCTTATCCGCGTCGCTTCGGATTTTGTAGAAAAAGTCTGCCTCGGCGTCCAGATCAAGGAGGCTAATTGGAGGCCAATGAGCATCTCGGTAGATTTAATGTTTTATGTCTGTTGCACTGTGGTAGCTCCTCCAGACAGGATCAGGACCTTCTTTTTGATACGAGCTGTACAGACGATCAAAGCGGACCTTGTCCTTGTGACAGATCTTACTTTGTGCCTGTAGGTCGTGGTGGTGATGATGGGATTCGAAGACGAGCACCACCTGAATCGGTGCCAGCTGGTTGTGATTTTTAGGCCTTGTGGCCAAGTTAGATTTCAGTGTTGACAGATCTAAATCCTGATGCAGCCTGAACTCGGCTGACTGTGTGGTCTGTACCCCTGTCCCCCATTAGCAAAGCATGTTGTCTCTCGGTGGCTTAGGGCTGCCCGTGAGGAGTCACTGAGTACCAGGAGGGAGGTGAAGCACTGGAATGCGTTGCCTAGAGAGCTGGTGGGTTCTCCATCCCAAGAGGTTTTTAAGTCCCGGCTTAACGAGGTCCTGGCTGGGATGACTTAGTTGGGGTTGGCCCTGCTTGAAGCAGGGGACTGGGCCAGATGGCCTCCTGAGGTCCCTTCCCGCCCTGGGATTCTATGATTCCATGATTCACAGGGAGTTAAGTCGCGTTTCTGCGGAGAATGCGAAATCGGTAGTGCAGTACATCAGCTTTTCAAGCCATTGGCTGTCACGGGGTTTGGTGTTCCCATTTCATAGATGATTAGGGCTGAGAGGGACCTCAGAAGGTCATCTAGTCCCACCCCTACTCAAAGCAAAACCAGCCCAGCTAAATTATCTCAGCCAGGGCTTTGTCCAAGGTGGCCTTACAAACCTCTAGGGGTGGAGATTCCACCACCTCTCTAGGCAACGCCTTCCACTGCTTCACCACCCTCCTGCGGAAATAGTTTTTCCTCATATCCAACCTAGACCTCCCCCTCTGTAACTTGAGACCATCGCTCCCTGTTCTGCCATCCGTCCGTCACCACTCCAGCCTCTTTACAGCCCTGCTACAGGTAGCCGAAGGCTGCTGTCAAATCCCCTCTCTCTCTGTTTCTGCCGACTGGAGAAGCCCAGTTCCCTCAGCCTCGCTACGAGCCGTGTGTCCTAGCCCCCTCACCACTGCCCTTGCCCTCTGCGGGACTCTCTCCAGTTTCACCACTGGAGCTGGGGGCCCCAACGGAAGGGAGGGGGCTGCACCTACGTCGCTTCTCATCTTTCCCATCCTTGCGCGGAATCCGTGTTTATGTGCGCTGAGGGATGTGCACCGCTGGGAGAAGTACAAACCTCGCCGTGGGTGCTCTGCAGATCGGGGGGTGTGTGTGTGTGTGTGTGTGTGTGTGTGGGAATCCCCCCCCACCCCCAACTCCCGGGCGGCCGTGCCAGGGCCCAGCGTAACGGGAACACTGGTCCAGAGCATTTTAATAGCTGTCTTACGTGCACTGTTTTCTGTGGTCGATACATTTATTTTGATACCCCAGCTTCTAGGAGGCCCCGTTCCGTGGCAGGGGCTACGCAACCTCCGAGCCGGGGGGCGGGGGTGTCTCTGCCCCAGAAGCCTCACAGTCTAAGGAATTGTTTTGGCTTTTCCCCGCCCCCCGCTTCGCTTTTTGCTTGGTTACAGAGCTTGATTTCAACTCGGCCTGTGGTAGAAATCTTACTACTTCCCCCTCCTGTCTTGCAGCCTGTCGGAGCAAGCGATGAGTTTGGTTGGGCTGGAGCCTGTAGGCAGTGGTGGGGTTTGTAGCTCTCTGTTGCATTACGCATCGGTATGAAAACTGCCGAGATCTGCTATTTCACACTGGGAGTTGAGACAGAGGATGCGACGCCGCATTTTTATAACCTCCCCTTTCCCAGCCGGGAGCGAGGATTTCTGGGGGAGAGTGGCTTCTCGTAGCCATAAAGAGAAGCATTCGGGCGTGACGGGGTTAGCTCCCCTTTCCTAGACAGCTGTGTGCCAGTGCTGCACGTACGGCTGGGTGCTCCACCGTCCGCTTAAATCTTCCTTCAGGGAAAGGGCTTGATGTCTGCCTGGTGCGCGCGAGCTAGGGGCTCTGCAGAGTCTCTCAGTTAAGACAGATGTTGGAGGGACGCAGACCATAAAATCGTACGGCCCACAAGCTGTTGCGCGGGGGGCTTGTGCACCTGCTCGCCCCATCCCACTAAGCCCACCGTGCGGTGAGTGAGAGTTTGTTGGGACACAGATGGCTTCTAAAGATAGTGCGGTGAGTCACGGGGAGCTTTGGAGGGACTGCTGTGACCGTGGGCCGGCTCTGTTCCTCCGCCTTCCTTTCAGCTGGAAGGCCAGGCGGCTGCGGGCCCTGCGTGGAAGATGCCCCCTCCTGGGGTTCACCCTTTTCTCCGGCCGCCTCTAGAGGGGTTTCCGGAGTCACTCTCTTGCTGACTGATGAGATCCAGGTGCCAGCAGCGCTATGCAGCGGGGCCCCGGGGCTGCCGCCCGCCCCAGTGAGCTGCAGGGGTGTTGTGCTCCTGGCAGCCATGAGCAGCAGCAGGGCCGAGGAGCAGCATTCGCAGCCGCGCGAGGAGCAGCGCCTTCGTTTCCGGTGGCGGAGGGGCGGCGCGTCTGGGCCCGTCGTCAGGGAGTGTTGCCACGGTTACGTTTCCTCTCCTCTGGAGCTGGGGCTGACGCTGACGGTGGTGTTCGCAGCTGTCGGGCGGTGGCCGGGGGGGGATGGAGATCGGCTGGGTCGAGATGGAAAGTTACGGTGAAAAGTTGGGCTCCGGCGTCCGGGCTAGCCCCTTCGGCGCTCTGGCCTGTGGGGCAGCAGCCGGGGGTGCGTGTGGGAACGGCCGCGGAGCCTCCCACGCCCTTACGCTGACTGGCTGGAATTGAACACGTAGAGGACAGTGGCCTCTTCCCTTCGGAAGAGGAACGGCGAAAGGCCCAGCCTGTACGTTTCCTGTGCTGGAGATGGTGCAGGCGGCGGGTGAGGCCTGTGTCCCCTGCCCCAAAACTCCTGTGTGTTGGGCCGTAGGTTAGGCAGGTGCCTGGAGCGGCTCGGGATGACCCAAAGGGGGCTTTTAAAGCTTCTGTAGCCCTGTCCTCGGGGCGTCTCTAGGTGCGGTGCAGAAGCTCCACCAGCGTGCCCCAGCCTGGGCCTCAAAATCAAACCCCTGTCATCAGTGGGAGATCTGCTGGCGTGGGAGCCTCAAGGGTTTGGCTCCGTAGAATGGGCTGAATAGACACTCCCGCCAGCTGAGAAGCGTGACAATGTCCTACGACCAGCACTGGAGGGTTTCACGTAGCAGATCCCTGAGGGTGCGTATACAGGGAAGAATCTCCATAAATCATCTCTGGCTAAGTTTTCCTGGGTGGCTTCCAGGGTCTGGACCCTCAGATTGAACGTAAGTTAAGGAGGGTTCCTGCAGTCCTTGTGTACTAACCTTGTGCCACCAGAGAGTAAAGGGGTAAAACTGGCTTTGTGAAAAATCGCACTTCTCTGCCAGGGCCTTGTCTGCCTGTGGTAAGAAACCCCAGAAGTGCGTTTTCTAAGCTGCTTGAAAGATCAGCTCAGAACTTGCTCCCTAATAAATTCATCACCTGCTCCAGTTAACCTGGCTCATCGCCAGACATACTGGAGTTCCTTTGGGAAACCAGCCACAAGCAAAACGTGGTGAGGGAATAAAATGACACTGAATTTTTTTTTTTCCTTATTTTCCATTAAAATGCCCCATATTTGTTTGGTGCTCTTCTCTGTTACTGAGAGACCCTGTCCCCCTATTTTCAGTGCAGGCCTTTGCAAGGTAGAGTCAGCTTGGGTCAGTTCCCCCTCGTCTTTGCGTGTGTCTTTTCTTCAGCAACTGGGGAGATAAAAAGTGTTTCTTGAATTGGAAAATGTGACCTTATCATGACTTTGCGATTGGACCTTTGGGGCAGTTCTACTGCCTGAAAAACAAACTGAACTCTTTTCTTGAAGTTGATGCATTTCAAGTTGGATTGAAGTTAATAGTTGCTCTTAAAATTCTTCTTCAACTCTTTCCAGACTGTGCTGTGGTGAAATGAGCTTGAAAGATACAGGGAGACAGTTGAAAAAACCCACATGCGTCGCCCTGGTTACCCAGCATGGGGCTCTCAGTCACCCTAATAAAGCAGTTGTTAGAGCTTATTAACTCTGTGACAGGGAGTCCGAGCTCAGACCTGTGTCTGTTAAATGCCTGGACTTAGCTGCGCTTCTGGTGAAGTGCGATTTTTTTGACCCAGCCAGTAGCGATTGGCTTTTCCAGATCACTGGCTCTGTGTGTCACCTGCTTTCCAAAACCTCTCGTCAGGGCCCATTCTTGCGGCCCAGTCTTTGGGGCAGGCTGGAGGGCACAAACGCGTAATCGCTCTGCGGCAGAGGCTCCTCGATGCAGCTGCTGGCTTACAAAGAGGATGGATCTGGGGGCTGCACCAGGGTTTGCTCGTTTGACTTTCCTTGCTGCTGTAGCCCACCCAAACAGGAGTCCCTAATTGCCAATCAAGGGCCCAAACCATCAAGGTGCTTTCCAGCTGTTCCCTGGCTCTGGAGACTTGGCAGACGAAGTTGCCCAGTTTTCACACCAGCCTGGCAGACCCCCTTCCCGGGCAGATGGGGAAGGAGCAGAAGCCAGGACATTTGCTTTGCTGTTTCACACTTTATTGGGCAGGACTGGCTGGAGACGGGGGCATGGTAACGTGCAATTACACAACAGCCTCACGGGAAGGAACGGTGCGGCCTGCCACCCACTGCTGCGTTATCTTTCCTCCTGCACTGACCCGTGCTGGGGACAAGCAGCCCCACGCAGTAAGTAGCTGTGGATAATCAGCCCCCAGGGAAAAGTCCCTCCCGACTCCCAGCAGTCCTGCTGTGTTTCTTTCTGCAAACCAGGGATTGGAGCAGCAGCAAGGTGCCTGAGAGGTGTGTGGGTTTCCACCCCACACTTTGGGGGCAGGGGGGAGGGGCTGTTTATTTTCATGAGGCATTCAGTTGCTGGCTGCTCTGGAAGGCGGGGTGGGGACCATAAAACCTGTGAGACTGTGCCCTTGAGCAAGGCGGGGCAGCTTTTTGGAGAGGGCTTAAAGCTTTGCAAGCTGCCTTTTAAGAATTGCTTTGTTGCTTAGATTCTTGCCCAGCTCCTTCCTGTGCAGCCGCAGAGAGGCAGCCCTGGTAACGTGACTGTAACCCATTTGCAGTGTCCACATATCCGTTCCACTTCGCTCTCCCCAGAGAGTTATTGACTCATTGAAATCTCCAAGCCTGCCAGCCGTCATGTTGTCATGAGGGAGGGTTAGCACAGCTGAGAGAGAGCAGCACTTGGCTGTGTGGTTTCAATAACGTGTGTTAGCAGAATATCCAATTCCTGCGTGTAAAGTTATGTCGGGTTGAGTTACCCAGCCGCTCGATATTTGAGAACAGGGAACCTTGTGTGGTGCATTATGACAACGGAGTTGCCGCAATTTATTGCTGTTCCGGAAGGGGAATGCAGTGAAATAACAAAGGGCTTTTTAGTTTCCTGCTTGGTGGGGTAATAAAGGCTTTTCTCCATCAGGCAAACCATGCGCTGCTGAAAGGTGATGAAAAGTGAAGTCCTGGGTCGAGGGTGTGAGCACGCTGGTGTCCCCCTTCGGCAGGGTTAGGGATGCTGCTTTGAGATGGGTGACAGAGAGGGTGGCTTCTCATAGCTTTCATTCGAGTATCACAGCATCTGCTGGCAAGTCCATGGTTTGAGAGGAGGCGAGTGAAGCATGGGGAGCCCTGCTTGCCAATTGGTTTCTCTTCGTCATTTCAGAAACACAGAGCCCAGGCGACAGGCTCGCCAGCTCTGCATGGAAATCAGATGGCCGCTGGTGAAAGCGTGCTGCCTTTTTTAAAGGCGCTTATTTCTTAAAGTAATTTTCCGCTTATTGTCGCTACAAAGGGCTGCCTAAAGACATGTTTATTTTGCAGATGTGTTCCCCACGGTGTACTGCCTGTCTTTCCAAGGTAGGGCTTAAAAAATCCTGTTGGTACGCTGGGACCTTTTCCCATGTCATGCGAAGAGACCTCTAGCAATTCCTGCAGAGGCAAAGCTTTCACTGAGGTGGGGAAAAGCAGAGAAGCTTCAGAATAGAAACCAATACTGTTTCCTTCCCGAGTCTGCAACCTGGCAGCTCCAGGGCCTTTTACTGCCAGTCTAGCTTTCTCCAGGGCAGTGGAGTGAAATTGAAAAAGCACTAGTCAGTTTCACTGCTGTGAAACAGACATGGCTTTTTGTCAGTTTCACCTTGCTTGGACAGTCAGGTCTCTGGTAACCATACTGTTCCATCCCTCCCCTGTTTTTCACATCTACCTCTGGCTAGTGGTCCCTGGTGCATTTTTGAAACCCTGGTGCTAAAGGATAAGTGGGCATTACAGTACGGAACTCCCGTGGATGGATAGACAGTTTGGCTTTTAAATAGACACCTTTTTAGGATTTTCTAAAGATACAAGAAGTAAAATGGTTAATAAATCAATATGCAGTGTGAATGATTTCAACTACCCTGTTCAGTGAACAGTAGCAAATAAGCTGCAGTTGAGCTAAGAATTTATGATGAGGAAAAATAACTGTTTGATTGCTAAAGCATTTAATACTCTGTCAAGAATTTTCCTGTCCAGAGGTTTCCTAACTGTGACCTGTGGTGAGCTGGTGTGTCACACGGGGCTGCCTGTCCTTGTTTCCTGGTGCTTAATCGCCTGAATAGAGACTCTCAGTATTTGTTCCTACATAAGCACTTGCTGCAGTTGACACAGGAATATCTTTCTGATCGCTGGCAGAAGAGAAGGCGGTCTGCAAGGCGCTGTTATTTGTTCATGTTTCAGCCACTTAGAGGTGGTACTAAATCTCCTGTCTAGTGCTTTTCTGCTCGTTGGCATGAAATAGATAACAGCGCCTTAAAATTCTCCAGTGTCTGCTTAAACGTTTCCTCTGAATCGTAAGTTTTTAAGCTAGCTGCATCTGAAAAATCCGTACGATTGGAGACCAGATTGTCCTAGTGCTCCAAACCGCGTGATGGACGTAAACCTTGTTTCCATATAGCACTCGCTAGTTATTTCAGAGCTAGCGTGAAAAGTTCTGCTTGTGTGATATTTACGAACGTTTAAGAGCAGTGCTGTGCATTGAGACACACAGTCCTAAATCGTTAGCAGGTTAAATTCCACTCCCTTTTCCAGAGCAATTCAGAAAAATGTGCTGGACCTCTAAGCGTTAAAGGAAACCTAGAATGATTTAAAATGTATGTGAGAAACGTTGTTTCCCCACAGATGGAAGCAGATGACTTGCTAAGTGTTTAATTTTCATGGTTTTAGCTCATCCCTGATACTAGAAATGCAAAAACCTGATCTCTGAGAAGTAGTAACAGAAACGCGCAAAGGCCCAATCATGTCTGAAGATGTTGATTCGTTATCTGCTCTCTCTCCCCTCACCCCCTCCTCGCTCCACTGTCTGACCTGGACTGGCAGCTGAGAAATAAGAAATATTTTTCAGTTTTGCGTGGAAACCAGTGCGGTCCAGTGTGGAGGAGGAAGTTGCTGCCCTGTGTGTACGGGGAGCCCAGATGGATACTGGGGCAGGACGCTGCTGGCAGGTCCCACACTTGTCAGGCGATAAGACGAGAGGTGAGCCTGCTTACAGGCTCCACCGGGAGCGGTGTGGAGGGCTGCTTTGGCCATAGTTTCTTCTAGCTCGCACAGCTGGCTCCTCTTTTTGTGTCTTGGGCACCGACTTGTCTCGGCTGCAGTGGCTGGTGGGGTTCACTCCAGTGGAGTTCGCCTCCTGGGCGCGAGAGCAAGACGCTGCGGCAGCTGAGGAGTTACTTCTGCGTCACTGGCTCCGACCTCAGCAGTACCCGGGCCCCAGCCCAGAGGGAGGGCGGCCTGCCGCTTGCCTTGAGCTGGAGAGGGCGTGTGTGCGCGGATGGGCGCGAGGGCTGGAAACCAAGAACGGAAGAGAACACAACCCTGACCCGTCAAAGCTTCGCTTCTCGCCGAGAACGGCCAGGGAACCGCAGCCCTGCTTTCCGCGTCCCAGCCGGCGCTGCCTGTAAGCCGAGAGGTTCGGGGGCCGCCCGGAGCCCCCACGGCACAACCAGCAGCACGCGCTTTTACTGGTGGAGCACGTGCCTCAGTGCATGCAACTGACGTGTTCTGCCTAGGGATGGGCAGAATCCAAGGGAACGCTGGTCCCAGCCGTTCCTGAGAGCTGAGGAGACCCCTGTAAGCCCCTCTGGCTTTGGAGCCAGCGTGTTTGACATCTCTCTTCCCGCCACCTCTGTGTTCTGCTGGTGCCTCGCACACGAGGCGCTCCCCTGGGCTGGGGCCCGGTGTCGTAGGAGGGTCGGGCTGGCTTATCACCAAGGCTGCGTCTAGCTTGCAGACTTTCCGGGATCCAGGCGCTGTGTAACTTGCTGCCCGTTTGGTGACAGGCTGGAAAGGGTTAAGGAGCACGCACATGGCGGTGAACCAAGGGCCAAGTGCTGGGCAGGAAGAGGGGGTGAACTGGCAGTAACTTTCATGGTGGTTGTACGGCAGCTCCCCCCAGCAGCGGGCAGGGCCCGGCGAATTACGTAGCCAGTTAAGGTCTTCGGAGGCGCTCTGCTCCCAAGAGGTCTTGACGCAGCGCTGGTGCAAGTGGGGACGTTTAAATACTGCACTAGATGTGGTGACTGTGTGAAAGGGAACATTGCAGGTGTAAATCAGCCCCCAAAATATATGGGCACCAAGTAATTTCTCTGGCTGCCAGGGTGGAGTTAAAAGATGGGCGGTGCCTTTCCGACCCAGCCAGCTGCTCCCCTCCATGCCTGTTCTTTAAACATCTGCCCAGCTGCCACTGATGGAAATAACAAGTCCTGTGGCACATTAGAGACCAACAGGTATTTTGGAGCGTCAAAAACCCGCCTCATGACTCATGCATCTGACGAAGTGGGTCTTTGCTCACGAAAGCTTATGCTCCAAAATATCTGTGAGCCTCAAAGGCGCCACTGGACTTCTTGTTGTTTTTGCAGATACAGACTAACTCAGTGTGATGGGGTTCTGGGGTCCCCCAAGCTCTGCACCCTGTCCGCAGGCAGGAGAGTCTCTCACTCAGCAGGAAAACAGCGGGTTTATTAGCTGACAGGACACAGCATCGTACAGAGGAGTCAGTACAGCAGGCAGAGACAGCCAGTTAAATCCATGTTGAGGAGAGGAGGCCCCGAGGGGCCCCCAGAGCCGGGGCCTGGCCCCCTTCTTTGTCTCTCTCTCCCTCAGCCCAGACTCTGCTTCCAACTCCCAGTTCCAATTCAAACCCCTCAGACTCCACCTCCTCCTTTGTCTGCAGTACAAAGGTGTTACCTGGTCGTCAGGGTTACCCTCAGCAGGAGCCCCACACCCTCTGTGAGCCCCCCCCACACACACAGGTATCCCCCACTCCATCACATCTCTCCCCCCTTCCAGACCGAACTGAGCGGGGTCACTCAGCCAGTGACCTGGGGAAGTTTGGGGCCCTCCCCTCGTGATTGGGCATCGGCTGCACCCTTAGTGCTCCTCTTGATGTGCACCACCTCCATGTCGTAATCCTGGTGGGGGGGGGCTCCAACTCAGGAGCTTGGTATTGGCCCTTTTCATGTGATGCAGCCGGGCAAGTCGCTTTAGTTCCCTCAGACTGGTCGGTCTCCCTGCTTCTGTCTCTGGTCCATCAGCCACGTTCTCAAGTCGGGCAGGCAGAGCCCATACAGATGCTGCAGCACCAACAGATTAAATAGTTCTTTTCTGGGCTGGGCTCTGCCCTGTCTGCCCACCAGTCCATACAGCTGCTCCAGCCAATGTTTGGAATTCAGTTACAGTCCAGTAAAGGAAGGTACAAATGCTTCCCCCCTTGGCATTTAGCCAGACCACCAAAATGGTTGTGTGCCTCAGTTTCCCCTTCCATGCCACACAATAGGTTTGGAATGTTCCTCCTTATGTGAGAGGTTGCAAGACTAGTTACAGGGAACAATGGTGACATTTCAGAGTTACAGACTCCTTCAACATACAATTCATGCTTCTACATTAATGTCATCATGTCACATGGCTCTTTCCAAACATTCAGTACATGGTACAATTGTACAGCTTTTGGTAGCAGCACCCCTTGGTTACAGCAGTCAGCGTGAGTAACAGAACAAACCCATTACAACTGCACATTTACGTTGCTCTTTGGTAGACCACAACCTTTGTGCAACATCCTTGAGAATCTGGTATTTTGGGGATAAATGGCTGAGGCCTTTCTTAGCACCATCAAGTTCTAATCTTCTCTCTTGCCCCCTGGGGTGGAAATTTGATCTCTCTGGCTGTGCCTTCCCTTCTAACAAGAGCTGGGCCATTGATGATTTCAGAGAGACGCCCCCTCCCAGCCAGCCTGGAAATTTGCAAACCAAACTGCTTTCTGAGAGTTGTTTTGTGAGTCCCAGATGCAGAATCCACATGGAGGAATCCCTGTTTATCCCTTACTGGCCCACCAGGACCACAGCTCCTTTGTCCTTCCCCCTCCAACTACTGCCTCCCCATGGAATCAGAAGTGGAGTCCAGTATAAGAATATAAGTGTTTCCACCATCTGGAGATGGGGAGTTGCTGGCCCTCTCCTGCATCCTACAGAGACTGACGGTGCAGCCGTTTCACTTGGTTCTCACAGGGCTGCTCACATTCCCTGATAGTTTTCACTTTACTTGCATCAACTTCCAATTCCTGAGAAACTTTTACCCTGCCTGCTTTGGACCCTTCCAGAGCACAGCCAGTGGTTTCACACTCAGGCAGGTCCTGGCCATCAGGGGCTGAAACAAACTTCTCCCCAGGCAAAGGGCTGCTCTGGCTCTTACAGACATGCACCTTTCCTGTTCACTCTCCTTCACCTCACTCCCATTTTCTGCAGTCCCCACAGATGGGTCAGGAAAAGTTTCAGGGAAATTCTTTTCCTCAAGAGCTCCCCCAAACAACAACTCACCCTTGTCTGCCTCCACGGGGGCACTGCTCCCTTGAGCCACAACCAGCTCCTGGGTTTCACCTACACCCAGGATCACTTCTGGCCCATCAGGCAGATTCCCATGTAATCCCCCTCCAGGCAGACAGCCAGTACCACCGGACAGAAGGTCAGGGTCCCTTTCCTCCCTTCTGCTACCAGCTCCTTTATCTTCATCAGTCAGCATAACTCCATTGCCCGTCTGTTCTTGTGTCCTGGCGAGAGGATGACTCTGGTAGGACAGAGTCCTCTCACCCCTCCCAGTGACACCTCAGCATCAGGCAAAGAACAAGTACCAGAATCTTCTGGTCTCTGGGATTCCCTGATGATGGTAACTGGATCAGAACAAGTTAAAGCATCATCCCCCCCTGAGAGACACAGAGGTAGGCCCACTTCCTATCTGGGCTTCAGCTGCCCTCAGATCCAGCTCTGGGATCTTGGCTCCATCTCGAGCCCCCACAGGCTCAGGCAAAGGATTCACTTCCCCAGAAGCAGAAGCACTTTTCTTGCACCAAGGACCAGCGTCCTTAGCAGGGATACCACTGCCCATCCCAGAGCCATTCCCTCTGCTCCAGCCCCCATGGCTGGATTCAGAGTCACACCTGGAATGCTCTTTCCTGGTGGTTCCTTCTCCAGCCACCCCAGGCTGGGGAATCTTCCTCAGACAATGGGCTAGTTTCCTCATTGGCACCTTTTCCAAATGCAGGCTCTGCTCTCTCCCCAGGCTGCTGCTGCTGCTGTTCAACACAGACAGACAATGGGAGACACTCTCTCCTTTGTCCCAGCCCCCCCGGCTGGTCTCCACACACACACAGAAGGTGGAGCAGCTTCTCTCACAGACAACTTGCCATTCCCAGTGGACAAGCTGCTTTCCTGCACAGACACACAGGGACCTTCCTCGGCCCAGGCCTGGAAAACTCTCTGCAGGTCTGTCTTGGCCACTAGTAGATGATGGGTTGGAATCGCTCCTTCCCTCCTTGAGCTGCGGCAGGCCACTCGGTTCAGAGCTCCAGGCAGTCCAGGGTTTCCTGCCCCAGTCCGGGCTCACCTCTGCAGGATTTTCCTTAACCCTCAGCTCTGCCACTGCACATCCACGCTGCCTTGTCCAGCTTCTTTAATCTCGATTCAGTTTCCAGGTGCTGCCACTTCACAGCGGAGTTGCTGACCGTGGTTGCAGGCTCTCAGGCTGATGCCCTCTGCACCCCACGATTCCTGGAAGAATCCCTTCAGTGTGCCAGGCTCCTTGCGGGTCACAAACTGCCCAGGGTTAGGCCGTAGGCCTCTCCGCCCTCTGGGACCGACTCCAACAGAGTCCCAGCGGAATCCCTTCTTCAGTGTGACACCCGCTCTCAGGGACCATGAGCACCCTGTCTTGGGAAGAACTCATTCAGCGTCAGCCTCCTCAGGGGTCACTTGTTCCTGGGGGTTGGGCTCTCGGCCCCTCCACCTTCTGGGACCGACTCCAACAGATTCCCAGGAGTAACCCCTCCTCGGGTGTGACACCCCCTCTTGAGGACCACGACCGCAGTCGCTTGGGTTCGGCCGCAGGCCCCTCCGCCTTGGGGAACTGCACCTCACTGCCCTTCAGCACACCTGGGTCTCGCAGGCCCCACTCCTTCCGGGGCCCCGGTCACTTACTGCTGGATGCTCCATCCTCAGGGTGCAGAACATCCCACTCCTGACACCAGTGTGTTGGGGTTCTGGGGTCCCCCAAGCTCTGTACCCTGTCCGCAGGCAGGAGAGTCTCTCACTCAGCAGGAAAACAGCGGGTTTATTAGCCGACAGGACACAGCGTCGTACAGAGGAGTCAGTGCAGCAGGCAGACACCGCCAGTCCAATCCATGTTGAGGAGAGGAGGCCCCGAGGGGCCCCCAGAGCTGGGGCCTTGCCCCCTTCTTTGTCTCTCTCTCTCCCTCAGCCCAGACTCTGCTTCCAACTCCCAGTTCCAATTCAAACCCCTCAGACTCCACCTCCTCCTCTGTCTGCAGTACAAAGGTGTTACCTGGTTGTCAGGGTTACCCTCAGCAGGAGCCCCACACCCTCTGTGAGCCCCACACACACACAGGTATCCCCCACTCCATCACACTCAGCCCACCCCTCTGACGCTGGTGGAAATGGAGACCCTGGGGAGCGACCTGTGCCGGGCTCTCACCTGGGCAGATTTCCCTGCAGGATAGGGCAAAATCCTGCCTCCAAGTCGCTTTCTAGGGGGATAGCGTTCTCTGGCTGCCCGCTGCGGCAGATCCGCTTTCCTACACCTGGGCCTTTTACCGCCAGTTGCCAGTCAGAACCCAGAGCGTTCCCCATTCTGTGGTGGGACCGGAGGCAGTGTTGGCGGCTCCGTGGGCTTTTGCTTCTAACCCTGGTGCGTTCCACATTCATTTTGAGGAGCAGCTGTTCGCTGAGCTCCCCTGTGTGGGTGCAGAGTGCGGTTGGCAGAAGGAGACGGCGTGAAGCCGTGGAAAAGCTGACGTGGGGCCTGGCTCGCGTGGCCTTCACTGGCCAGAGATGAGACCGGAAGAGGACTCCAAATGCATCTTCCTGGCAGCGTGTGCAATCCCAAGTGGCCAGTTACTGGGGTCTTCCCTTTCAGCCTTGCCCTGACCGCCCTGCCTGAGCTGCTGGTTGTGCTGGGGCAGCTGGGGGCCGGACGCTCCGCAGGGGGGAAGTTGCTTTCCTTGCCACTGGTGCTGGCTGAAGGCTTTAGTCCTGAAAGGGCCCCACACCTGCGACTGAGAGAGAATAGCAGGAAAAGGACAAGCCACCAGCAAGAGCTCTACATCTCGGTTGGCTCCAGGGCTGCTCTCCCAGTCGGAAATGCCTTTTCTTCTGAGAGCAGGTCCGGGAAATGTGGCCCTTCCTCCGCTGCCTGGCAGCCGGACAGCCAATTGTTCCACAGAGGGAATGGTTGTCGTGCACTGGAGACTGGGGCTCTGGGGAGGGCTGCCAGTGCCTCTTGGGCCCCATGGAGCAGGAGAGGCTGTGAGAGTGCCAGCTGAGCCGCGGAGGGTGGCGGGGTTCACGTTGGCTAGAGTGGGCAGAGACAGAAGCTCCCCTTGCAGGGCCCTGGGACTCCCCCGTCCTCAGTCGCTTTGCAGCCCTCTTGGCTTTTCTCCATCGGAACCATCCGCCTGCAGGCTGGCGGTGGCCTGCTCGCCGGACGCTGCAAACAAGGGGCCGAGCTTGCCATGCGGAGATGATTGCGGTGTTACGGCCATGCTCCGACTTGGTGTCGCCCCAGGCCCTGCAAAGCTCTCCTGTAGGGAAGGAACGGGTGCGACGTGCTGGCCGTCGGCTGTGCGTGCCAGGGGATTCAGCCTGTGCCATGGGGCAGTGCGTTCTGGAGCTGGGCACACGTGGAGGGACCGTCATGTCCTCCTTTTGCCCTCGGGTCGGGCGTTATTTGCCGGTGCGAGCCCTGGACTGAGTCCGGGAGAAGGTGCGTTAACAACGATGGCCACTTGTCTGGCCTTTCCCTCAGCAGATCTCCCAGGAGAGCAGGAGCATTATTCCTCTTGTGCAGATGGGGAGACTGAGGCACGGAGGAGGTGGTTCCCCTGGCAGGCCAGAGGCTGAGCTGAGGCTAGAGCCCGGGTCCTGGGACTCCCAGCCTAGTCAAAGCAGCCGGGTAGTCGGGCTGGGTGGGAGAGGCCGAGGCTCTTTGCGAGAGAATTCCCTGTCTGGGGAGGAGCTCTAGTGAGGTTCCCCCGAGATAGTTCCAGGGGCACAGCCTTCCGGTGGGTGCTGACGTAGCTCCCCGCTTCCCAGGAGGAGCACCAACCCTGGCTTGTACCGGAGCGGCCGCGTCTGCGCCAGGGCAGCAGCAGCGTCTCTTGTGACCGGCTCAGCAGGGCAGCCTGCCTGCCCCAGCAGCCTGGAGCTCTCGTGGGATGTCCTTCACCACCCCCGCAAGCGAACCCCTCGAATTTGCAGCCCCTCGGCTGTGCTGGCCACCGCTGCTTCCTTTTGGACACTTGGCCGGCTAGCATCCATGCAGGGCAGGGCTGGCAGGGCTCCTCCGGCAGGGCCATGAGCAGTCGGGAAGGACGGCACCGGGCGGCTGTGGCGGGCGTGTTCCGTGCTTCACAGCTGATTTGCACAGATGGCTTTGTGTGCACGCGCGTGAGTGTGTGTGGGAGAGAGGGGGAGAGAGAACCACACCGTAACCCAGAATTTGGCACCGCTGTCCCTCGTGAAGGAGCTGGTACGGGGGGTGTCCCCCACTGCCCCCGGCAGGGTGACCCTGCAGAGAGCCAACGAGCAGCCAGCGCCCTGCGGGCCTCGGAGCGCGCTGTCGGGTGGTGAGTTGGGCTGACTCAGTTCCCTTGGAATGCCCGTCTTCTCCAGCGGTGCAGCGGGGAGGGACCCAGCCCGGGTCACAGGGCCGCGGGGGCGGGCTGGACAGGGGCAGGGAGCTCTGTTCTCCCCAGGGGCCAGGGCCTGGCCGAGGGGGGGCGGTGGGCGTGGTGCTTGCAGGGCAGGCTGTGTTTTCAGCTTTTGGCTGCGACCCACTCCCTGGCTCTGCCGGCCACAGGCGTCCTGACATGGTTACACCCAGTGCCGGCGGGGGGAGCCGAGCCGCTGGAAGGGAAGCCAGGTGCTTTTCATCCAGGGCTGTTCCTGGGGCGCCGTCAGTGGTGGCGGAGTGGCAGGCGTTTTTGTTGGGGCCCGGTTGGCCCGCGGGGTGGGGGAGCTTCCGGTGTGGTTCCCAAGCCTGCGGGCATTTCCTTCTGGTGCAGACCGCCTCGGGCAGCTCAGGGCAGCGTTAACTCGGCAGCATGAGCGGCTCTCTCTGGGGAGGGCAGACAGGGATAACGCAGTAGCAGGGGCAGCCGGTGCAGGGATTCCCAAGAGGGCACTGGCCATGTGCCCCCTCCCCGCCCATGCTCCCCCCCACGGGCTCATGGCCCGAGAGCAGCATGAGCCAGGAAGCTCGTGCTGAGGGGGGGCGTGGGGCAGACTGCCACCGCACTCATCCGAAGCAGCATGGAGCCAACAGCGTGGGGGGTGCGTGTGCCCCCCGCATCCCTACAGGTCCCCTATGTGCCCCAGGCTGGGACCCAGGAGGCCTGCAGTCGGGTCTCACTCCGGCACAGGCTCCCTGTGAACCTGGGGCCAGTCACTGAACGCCCGCCCATCTGTGAATGGGACTTGGCTGGCCGAGCTGCGAGCCCGGGCGGGACCCGGTACCTCTCTGATTCGGCGAGTGAGGCACCCGGTGCAGTGGGGCCTGCTCCCACGTGGGCGGCTCAGTGCGAGCTCAGCGGTGCTTGTCCCCCGACTCGATGGCGTGGGGCTTCGGGACGGCAGGGACCAGTGGGGTGAATGGTCAGCATAGGTTTGCTAGTGCTCTGTTCGCGCACAGTGCAGCCGCCCGTGGGATTTCCTCCGCTTCCCAGCAGCAGCTCTTTCACCGGCTCATCGACTTTTTCCCGTTCTCCCTCCCCGCAAGGTGTAAATGGTGCAGCCCCTCCTTTCCTGCCTGCACGCTCAGGGCGCACGGTGAGCCCCAGGCAGCAAGGCCAAGGCCGGGAGAAGAAAGGTCAGCGTGGGACTGAGACGTGGCAGCCGTGTAGAGTCCGCCTTGTACCCTGGGCTCTCTGACCCTTCCTCCTTCCCTGGAAGCAAAGCTTTTAGCAGCTGTGTGTGCTGGGTGGTGGGGTTTTCAGGCCAGCAGAGGCGAGCTGAGGGAAGGAGCTTTGCTGAGCTCCAGCTCATGAGCCATAAAAGACACTAAAAGGGACAGAAGTGACACCCTGTGGTTTGGAGGGTGCACGTGGCCCTGGTGGCTGCTGCTGTCTTCTGGCAGGGCCTTTGTTTCTGCTAAGCCGCTCTGGCATCCCCTGCTGCAGAGAGCGTCTCTGGGCCTGGCCTTTCCAGAGCGACTTGCTCGCACTCCCCAGGCCGTTAGCGGCAGAGCTCAGAGGAGATCGCAGCTCTGCCTGGTACGACACAGCCCGCGCGTGTCCTGGCCGGCCCCGACAAGAGCGGCCAGGCAGACACCTGGCAGAGAATTCGCTGGCGTAACTCGAAGCCTGAGGCTCTGGAGTGACTCGGGGCCAGCTGCTAATAAAGCCCCATAGAGACCAAGGGGAACCTTTCAGGCGCCTCTCGGAGTCATTGCTTCAGGCTCTCTGCAGAGTCAGGCAGCCGCCCTGCTTTGCTGAGCCAGCCGAACTCAGACCCTGGCTTCAGAGGGGCCGGCAGGAGAGAGAGCCCCGGGCTGGAGGGCCAGGGAGGGTGGGGGACGGTTGGGGTAGAGAGAGGCCGAGGTGGGAGGTAAAATTCAGGCCAGAGGTACAACGTGCCTGAAGATAGGGAGGAGGAGCTGCCTGTCCCCAGGAAGCTGCTCTTGCCCCAGGCCGCTCCCAGCATGTTCGGGCGTTGAGTGCTGCTCTGTGCTTCCCAGCAGTCGCTGAGCGGGGATCGTTCCCTTCCCGTCAGTAGCTGCGCCAGTCCAGTGCAGCTTCTGCCATCCTGTCCCGCGCCTGCGAGCATCACGCGCCCAGCAAAGAGACCCCCTGGGGACCAGGCCTCGTGCCTGGGAACATCTCCGTGACCCCCCTGCGGCGTGGGAGCGAGCTGTGGTACCTCGGCACCTCAGGATGGGCACTCCACGGCCTGGCTGATCAGGACAGGCTGTGCTGTCCGAATTAATGCCGCGCGAAAGCCGGTCCTGGATGAAGGGAGATTTAAAAACCTCAGTGGCTCCTGCCCAGCCTCGGAGGCAAGGCCGCAAACGGCCTCAACTTGCGCCCGCCTGCTCGGCCGGGCTCTGGAGCCCGTCAGCACTTGGTCCGCACTGAGCCCACTGCATTCAGAACCGGCACCACGAGCTCCCTCCCACGCCCGGCGCTTTGGGCCCTGCTGCTCCTGGCCAGCTAACCCACTCACCCACTGGAGTGACTCCGCACCTACAGCAGTGAGGGGAGAGGATGCTAGAAGAAGGCCTTGATTTTTTTCAGCCCTGCCGTGTGTGGCCAGCCCCTCTGTGGCCTGGCTTGGCCTGGCCTGTGCTAGGGAACACCTGTTAGCTGCAGATGCTGGACCAGCATCTGATGAAGTGAGTCTGTGCTCACGAAAGCTCATGCTCAAAACTTTTCTGTTAGTCTAGAAGGTGCCACAGGACCCTTCGCTGCTGTTACAGAACCAGACTAACACGGCTGCCCCTCCGCTACCTGTTAGCAGGTTTGCCATGGGAATGAATCAGGACATGACTTTCCGTGGCTGCGCTAATGGTGGGGTTAATTAACCCGTTTCTGGCCCTGTGCACTCTGTCCCAGCAGAGAGGCCAGGCTGGCTTCTGAGCTGCCTTGCTTGCTGGCTGGAGCCCTGCCTTGCCACCTCTCTGCTGTGCAATGGGCTGTTTCAGTCAAGTCCCTCTCCATCTCTTCTCAGGGGGTTTAAAGAGAAGCAGCTGAGCCATGGGACCGGACTAATTTGAGGGGCTCGCTGGGGAAGTGCGAGGGCCAGTCCTGGCTTCTGGCTGTGGCCACTGTGCTGTTCAGCCTCTGCCCTCAGAGGGACGGGGAGTGTGTCGGAAATCCAGCTGCTGGGCCCCTGAGTCATCACACAGCTTGAATGCCGTGAAGGCCACGTCTGCTTGGGGAGCTTTTAGAGATTCCTGGTGGAGCCTGTTGCTGGCTCAGCAGCCCGGAGAGGAGCTGGCATTCGGGTGAGGCTGCAGATGCTTTATACCGTGGCAGCTCACCCCGGTTAATTGCTGCTGTCTGAAAAGGTAGACGCTGCAGGGGCCTTTTCTGCACTAGTCACGCCCCTGCTGCAGTGGGGCCACGGGTGGGAGACGGTCCCTAAGAGCTGACAGTCCTGAATGGCTGGGAACATGGTGTGAAAACGGCTTTTGGCAGCTGGGATCCCTGGTGTGCACGGTGCTGTACGTGTGGCGGGATTGTACACACTGCTCATCTTTCCCACCCTTGCCTGTCGACTGCAGCCATTGCACGTGTCTGCTGCGGGGCAGGGCAAACTTCTGGGGCAGAGGCCGCTGTCGTTGTCTGTCCAGCCCTAGGATGGCGGGGCCCTGCTCTCTGGCTGGGGTGCCACCTTCATACAGCTAAGCAGAAGGGACTCGGTGTGAACCAGAAGAGTCCAAAGGGACACGGCTCCCGAGGAAGGGGAGGGAGTTCGGCGGAGACAGGCCGGTGTGTGTACCAAGCCAGGGATTTCCAGCGGGCAGAAGGGTAGTACGGGAGGCCGATGGAAGGAGTTCAGCCGGGAGCAGAGCTGGGGTGGAGGTGGGCAGAGAGGTGCAGAACAAGGGGCACTGCAGACTCACTTAGGCTGTCGCTTGCAAATGACAGGAGAGAAGTTGGGGCTGGATTCCTTCTGCTGTCGCAGTGCTTCCATCCCGCCTGATTTCTTGGGGCTTGTCGGCATGGAGCTCCAGGCCCATCCTGGGTGTGCGGACGGGGGTAGATACTCCTCCCTCGGAGGCGGTAGCCGTGCTAATGGAGACGCCCTCCCCTCTGCGCTGGGGGCTAGTCTGCTACATGCGTGGCTGGTCTGTTAAGACGTGCTCAGCACCCTGTGCACAGCTCTTGGTGCGAAAAGCTCCTTCCCCAGGCGGCTACGGAGAGCTGCATTTTCTCTTCCACCTTTCCTGCCCCATCCCGAGGCGGCTCACACCCACTTGGCTCTCTGCGCAGCGCTGCCTTCCGAGGCCATCCCGTCTGGAGAGGGGCTTCTCCTGCCTGGCCTGGCCTGGCGGCTAACCCTTGGGGAGGTGCTGGAGCGCACACCGAGCCCGTTCGCTTTGGAGACTGAGCCGAATGCAGGCAGGAGGAGGCTGCCGCCGTGCAGCTGCAGTAATGAAGGGCAGGTTTATTTTTACAGCCGTGGCCGCTGTAATTGCGGCTCAAGGCACCGATTATAAGCGGGTGCTTCTGTGTTTGCAGCTGGCGGGAGCGCTCACCTCGGGCGGGGAAAGCAGGCTGGCCTTGGAGCCCTGCCTAGTGCCTGGCTCAAGCCGTGGGGTCTCTTTTCCCAGCATGAAGAGGCCACGTTTGCCTGCAACAACCGCCCCACCTGCCTCTTCTCCCGGAGTGGCGGTGCTGGCGCGCTGACGGGTTGGGGTGCTGCACTCTGACGAGAGACGGGCCGACCGAGGGAGAAGGGCGAAGCGCTGTAGCTCGGGGTGTGAGGAGTGGGCTGGAGAAGTGAAGGAGTGGGGTTTACGAGGCCCAATGGAGTCTCCATTGCAGGTGATAATGGGCCGTCCGTGGAAGAAGTCAGTGGGGTCGCGATTGCACCAGGAAGGGCTCGGCGAGCCCCGGGAAGGGTGCAAGGTGCTGGATCCTGAGCCGCTGGTCACTCGAGCTTCGGGACTTCGGGCGTCGTCCTTCCCACGCGCGTCGGAGGGGCCGAGTTTTGGCCGGAGGGGCGTTTGCGGCACTGGGACGGGGCGAGGGTCTGGGTACGCGCGGCAGAGGAAGCAGGGTGAGGAGGTGGATGGGTGCAGGGTGCTCACAAGAGTAGGTGGCGCGCCCTGGCGGGGGACGCAAGCCCCGAAGCAGACGCGGCTGACGAAAGATTTTGCTGGATTCTTGTCGTGCGGCTCCGCATGTCTGACAGCTGAGGCTTCGCTCGGTAACAATAGGCGGGAGGAGCGGCAGGGTTGCTGCAGACGTATCATGCAGCACGTTGGCAGCCGTTTTGGCTGACTGTAAGAGTGAGTGTTCCCAGATCTGTGACTGCTGTGTAGATAACAACCTGCACTTTCCGCCCTGCCGCGTGACGCGCGCCCATCGGAGCTCAGTAACCCTTCGGTGGGTGCCTCGGCGCTGCGCCCGCGCTCTCGTTCCTGGCCGTCTCGTGCGGCGTGGGGACGGTCGGCACAGGACACGCGCTCCCCTCCTTGGCTGCGTGTGGTGGCCCCAGTGGAGAACGTCTGGGAACCTTTGGTTCTCCCAGTTGAATCGGGGTCATCGCGTTGGCAAAGGGAGGTTCCTCGACGCCCATCGTCTCTACCGTCGCCGTTGTCACGCCAGCCCGCAGGATACGCAGCATCGCAGGCCTGGTGCCCGGCCTTCAGCATCTGGGGACCTGGGGGATGGGTGGATGTTGGCTCCTGGCAGCGCAGTGGGGGAAACCAAGAATTCCAGCAGCCATCGTGGCTTCCCCTGTCCACCCGCCCTTTTGAGCCTGGTCTCGCTTGCCTCGGGTTTGGAGCGCCTGAGCTGGGGCCGCACACCTCCCTCCGGCAGGACGACGCGTGTTTCTGACCTGCGCTCTCCACGCCGCGCCCTGTCGCTTGCGATGGGCGAGCCCGGCCAGGCCTTGGGGGCTTGGAAAGCTCGAAGAGACCCACCTCTTGCCGGCGGCTCTGGACGGGGTGACTTGGTGCCCTGGCGAGTGCACGGCAAAGCGCCGCTCAGCGCCCTGCGGAGCCGCCTGGCCCGGCCGTGCAGCGGGTGCCTTTGGAGAAGGGCGCGGTGGGCACTTGCCGGGAGGGGCTGTGAGTGGCCCATGGCCCTGCGAGCCCGGTGCTGGGTGCTGGTCCTGCCGCTGGCGGAAGAGGCCAGCGCAGCCTGAGCTCCTGTCGAGCCGGAGGCGGGCTTCTGAGGAGATGCTGAGAGCCCCCAGGCGACGGCGTCACTGCACTGGTGCGGAACGGAGCCCTGAGCGTGGTGCTGGCAGCGGGGCCGCTCTGGTGTCCGGAGGCAGCTCAGCAGCACCTCGAGTGGCGTCTTCATCCCCCTTCTCATTTCGGTGCTCCGTGGCTCTTCTGACAAGGGCGGGGGAGCCACTGCCCTGGGGAGGCCTGATTAGCCAGAGCCCTATTAGAGCAACCCCGCGGTAACCTGATCAGTGATGCGGCCTCCCTGAGCTCCTTAAATCCATCTGCTGCCTGGCTGGCTCGGCACACCGAGGTCCGACCCAAGCTGTAGGGCTCGCACTGTTGCTTTGCCAGGGCCGTGGCCCTTCCCGAGGGCTGCGCTCCCCCCACGGCACCTTAGGGCCCCTTTCCCAGACAGGGCGCGCAGCTTTCGCTCCTGCCTCTCTCATTGCTGCATCGAGCTGTGCAGCTCTCTGCAGAGCTGCCCCCCGGCCCTTTAGCGCTTCCGTCGCACACCCGCATCCCCTCTAGTTCGGTCTCTTTGGGGTACTGGGTCCCTGCAGAGCGACGGGCCCATCTCCTCCCATCCAGCAGCGTGCAGCTGAGATCCAAACAGGTCCGTCTGTGCCGCGCTCTGCTGCCGTGCGCACGTTTGTGATTCCTTATTGCCAGGGTGGCTGGGCACCTCTTCCCAGCACCCCGAGAGCTGAGGCAGGCGGCTGTCTCCTTGGCACGTGTGGGGCACCAGGGCACAGAGGGAGGCGGAGCTTGCCGAGGGCCGCGTGGACGTGCCGTGGCAGTGCCAGGGACGTGGGCCCAGGAAGAGGTCTGGCAAATGAGGGAGCTGAGAAGTGTTTCCTTAGTTATTTCTGGAGATTTCGAAGCCCCGTAGCTACAAGGCTGGGGGCCGCTGACCCACAGGCATCCGTCGGGGGCCACCGAAGCGAGAGAACCCACCTCACCAGTGTGGTCCCCGACCGTGGGCCGTGCCTTGTCTGGATCAGACCCCGAGGCTCAGGGCTCCCCTCTGTGGTGGGGCGGGGGGCGGGGAGGGGGCAGGGCCCCAGGCTGGGCTGCGGCTTGCTGCTGGCTAATGCCCCGGCCGTGTGCTGTGTGTCCCCCCACGCCCCGAGGAGATGGGAATCCTGTGGCGAGACCGACGGATCCACTGACTTGCCTACTTGTGGGCGCCGCCGGGCTGACTCCTGCGGGGTCTGTTGCAGCTCGCCGTGGGCGTGGGACGGAGCCACAGCCGCAGGGGCCGGGAGTGTAACTACCCCCTGCTTCGTGGGGCAGGAGCAGGAGTCTGAGCATGGGGACAGCGACCACGGCTGTAAAAACAAACCTGCCCTTCATTACTGCCGCAGCCTGGCGGCCGCCTCCTCCTCCTGCACTCCCCAGGCCCGGGACTCGGTTTGCTCCCCCAGTGGCAGCTGCGCCGTGTTGTCGGAGGCCACAAGCGACAAATTCTGTCTCGCGGGACGGTAATAGCGCTCGGACCGGCAGCGGGGAGCCCGCAGGCAAAGCGACGAGCCTGTCAGGAGCAGTGCGGTGCCGAGGCTGAGCCGCCCGTTTGCAAGGGAGACGTGCCCCTCGCTTGCTGCAGGGGCCCTGTGGTGGAGAGGTTTGTGGCTGTGCCCAGCTGGGAGTGCGCAGGGGAAGGCCCTGTGGGAGGTTTCCTCCTGGAGCTGATAGGAGGCCGTGCTGCGGCTTTTAGCAAAGGTGCCGTGTACGCTGTCGGTGGGGGCGGCGTGTAACTTGGCTGTTTAAGGCGGTGTAGCCTAGTGATTGCATTGCAGGACTGGGACTCAGGAGGCCTGGTTCTGGCCTGCGGAGTAACTAGGGCAAGTCCCTTCCCTGCTCCGTGCCTCAGTTTCTCTGTCCACCCGAGGATGGTGCCCCCCCTTTAGAAAAGCGCTCCCCCCTCAGCAGTCACCGGCGCTGTGATTCGGTTGAGGGAATGTTACTTCCCCCAGGCCTGCGGCGCCCCGGAGGCGTGGGAGCGGCAGCTTTAGGAGCAGATGTGAACTGGACTGAAGTGAAATTAAAAGGAAAATCTCGGCAGGGTTTGGCTGCAGGAGACTTTTTGGCAGCTCTGCCTTGGCTGTGTGGGTGGAGCACCAAACGCCAGTCTCCGGGTTACCCTCCGTGCCCATCCGGCTGGAGTCCCCTCTTTCCAGTGCTGTGCACGTTGGTTTCACGATGACGTGGGTTTGAAATGGCCCCGCGGGCTTTCTTCCCTGCTTGTGCTTGTCCTGCAGCTGAGAGCTTCAGCTGTGAAGCTGCCGGGTGCAGTAACGGCCCTAAGGGAGGGGCCAGCGCTGCTGGGGCGAGAGGGGTAGCTGCAGGGGGGCGTTAGAGCAGCCAGCCCCAGGAGTCGCTCGTCAGGGCTGGGTGGTATGTGCATTTTGCAGAGTGCCAGCTGCATGAGGTCGGGGTTCGCGTGAGCTTGTCCTTTTATTTCTCTGGATTTTCCAGCAGGCTTGTCTCTCCTGGCACCGCCGGGGCCGCCGTCGGCGTGGTGTGGGAGCACCTCCCGACTCGGGTTTGGTGGGTAGCCCAGCGAGCACCTTCCCTGCGGTTTGCTGGCAGGTGACTTTATTTCCTCGATCTTTGGTTCATCCGCATGCTCTTTTTGGCCTCTGATAGGGCTCTTACGATGCCTTTGGGCCCAGGACTTCAATGGTTCATTCGTAGCAGAGCCGGGCTTGGGTGACTGTCGCCCTGACGGAAATGGCCTCGGAGGAGCGAGCCCCTGCCGCCGCCCTCGGGAAGTCTCTGCGGCGAGCCAGGGAACAAGGTGGAGCTGGGTGAGCCGTCCGTGAAACCCAGGGCTAGTGCTGGCTGCTTGGAGCAGAGTTTCTGCTCCAGCATGGAGTCTCCGCACGTCCGCGGGAAGCGAACGGGCTGCCTAGGGGTGTTGGTGGCCAGACTGGAGACCGAGGCACAGCCCGCGGCCCAGTGACTGCTTCCCAGTCTGCGTGTGCCTCCCTCCCTCCCTCTCTGGCGGTGGGACCAGCACGTCCCCGGTCC
Organism: Carettochelys insculpta; assembly: GCF_033958435.1. Taxonomy (NCBI): domain Eukaryota; kingdom Metazoa; phylum Chordata; order Testudines; family Carettochelyidae; genus Carettochelys; species Carettochelys insculpta. The sequence goes on along the minus strand of NC_134147.1, from coordinate 1,529,877 downwards.
CACCCAGCACACACCAGTAAGTGCCGGGGTGAGGACCGCCTCTGAGCAGGGCTTGTTCCCCGGTTGCAGACACAGTCTGTCCAAGGCGCACACTGGCCTGCCAGAGTCGGGGCAGAGGATCCTGGGGCCGGCTGAGCGGTCGGAAGCTTCACGCAGCATCGCCAGCTCGGGCTCTCCTCCTCTGTTCCCTCCGCCCCTGAGCACAGCGGGGCAGGAGGACACGAGGCAGCCCTGCCGAGTCGCCCCTAAATCTTTGCTTTAAACAGGAGGAGCTGGGAGAGGTGGGCAGGCCCGAGGAGGCAGCTCTCTCTGGCAGCTGGCCCTTCCGGTGGCTGTGGGTCCGAGGAGGACCGTTGGGCTGTAGACGTACAGGCTGCCGGTCGATAGGAAAGTCCTGCAGTCAGTCGGCTGCTCCTGGGGCTGCCCATGGACAGCCTGGCCTCGGTGGAATCCCTCCTGTGGCTGAGTGCCGCCCCCGAGGGAGAAGGCCGTGGGACGGAGGGTTTGAGTTCTCGGGCCCTGGCTCTTGCCTCGGCACACAGCCACGGAGGAGCCTTGGGCTGGCGCCGGCTTGTCCTGGCTGTCACTAGCTGGCAGCTATTGTTCACCGAGCCCGTCCCCTTGTCACGCTGGAGGCGAGAGAAGCTGCCTCCCTCCTGCCGGTGCCTGTGGCAGTGTAGATGGGTGTAGCGAGAGCTATAGAGCAGGGTTAGCCGGCCCTGACCGTGGCGACCTCTGCCCGTCTGATGTGCCGCACCCTGGCCCCTCTCCCGCCGGCGGCAGTCCAGCCCCTGAAAGCGCACGGCTGCCGATGGCCAAAGGAGGGTTTCCCTGCCTCGCCGGCTTGCCTGATGCGGCCTGTGCAACCTCATCGCTGCTTTGGCTCCTGCCTGGGCGCAGGAGTGAAACGCCGGCCCAGAAGCACCAACGGCTTCCTGGCTGGCTTGCAGCCGTGGGCATCGCGGATTGCGGAGCGCTGGGCTTGGCTTGGCATTTCCGGTCTTTGAGCTGCAAGCTGGTTTCTATACAGCTGCTGAGCAGCCCGTTCCCAGCGCGCGCAGTATTTCCTCCCCGCCGTGAGCCGACCTGACCTGTTCCTCATTTGCACCGAGGGAGCGTAAAGTGATAACTCGATTCTGTCTTCGGTGAGCCGGCACCACAGCCGAGGGGGAATGTCGCTGGGACCACCGGGTCCTTCTAGGTTCTGCAGGTCCTGGGTCCTCTCCGGGAGGGCAACTGGTCGCTCTGGTCTGGGCAGAGCGTGGGCACTCCTTTCGTGTGCCATGTGTAATTTGCTCATGAGTCACAATGGCCACGTGTTTGCATGCCAGGCAACCAGCTCCCTCTCCAAAGAGCGTGTGCATTGGGCTCAGGTTCCCGGCGAGCTGAGGCAACCGCTGCCTGCCCCGGAGGGGGCTGCACCCAGGCGACCGGGGTGATGGAGCAAGCAAAGCCCTGCTAGGAGGAGAGCCCCCGGAGAGGGTCGGCGAGGCTGGGCAGGGAAGGAATTGGAGCCGTGCTGTGGGGTTAAAAGGTCCCACAGCCTGGCTGCCCCGCTCGGTTCTGAGCAGCACAGCAGGCTGGTGGGGAGCCCCTTCTCCTGGCTTCCTGAAGCCCCCCAGGGCCAGCAGGCAAATGCTGCTCCGTGTCCCGCCGTCGGCACCGCAGCGCGAGGCGGATTGCAGGAGCTGCGCGCCGCGAAGGTAGTCGCCGACTGCAGCAGGGCCACGCGGGCGAGAGTCACGGCCACGGTTCCGTGGCTCGTGCCGAAGGGCGCGGCTCCGGGAGTCGCGGGCGCGCTGCTGACCCCTCGGGCTGCCGGGCACCAGGCCGCTGCGGCGACTGGCTCCGCTAGCTAGCTCACGGCACGCCCCTCCCCGGGGAGCAGCGCAGCCTTGGCCCCGGGCGACGGCCGCAGTTCCAGCCGGTGTCAGCACCTGCCCAGGCCCTCGCCGCTGGCCGGCGGCTGCGGCAGCCTCTGCCAGTGGTGCTGCACTTGCCCCAGCGGCCATCGCTCAGCTGACCGACTCCCTTTAGCAGCGTCTTTCCCCTCTGCGCCAGCGACGGGCCGGGCCAGCCCTGCCACCGGCCCTGTGGGGTCCATTTATGTGCTGGGCCGGGCTCCTTTTAAACACGGTGCGCCTCGGTCACGGTGCCGGGGGCTGTCATCTGGCGGGGCTGGCGCCCTGAAGCCGCCCGCCTCCTGTGCCCCACGGCACTCCCTGGTCCCAGCAGACGGTCTCTCGGGCGCCGAGGCCATCTGAAGAGTCAGGAACAGCCAGTCTGTTCTAAACCAAACTTGCCTGTCTCTGGGGTGCGCCTGTGAGGCGGGCCCAGCCTGCATGGCGTCTGCCCACGTAGCTGCCGCAGGGGCCTGCGGTCAGGTTCTTCACCTGGGAGTCCACCAGCCTGCAGCTAGCAAAGGCCTGTGCGTGCGCCTGGGGTGCCCATGCCATGGTGCAGTGTGGGCAGGAAGTACCTCAGTATATTTGTAGCTGAACGGCAGCTCCTTCCTTGGGCCAGACTCTTCCTCCAGGAAGCTGCTTGCGGTGGACGCCCTCAGGGCGCCAGGCAAGGGCTGCGGCAGCAGGTTTTCTGGCCGTCTGCTTTGCCTGTCTCTCAGTGTCCTGGCATCTGTGCCGTCTGCCGTCTCGGCTTTGGCTTCCTGGCTGGCCTGCTTGTGTGTGCTCCGTGAGCAGGGCCGCGGTGCTCTTCCGCTCAGCCCTTCCCCAGCCCCTCTGGGGAGCCCAGCACCAAGCCCCCTTCAGCCCAGAGCTCGCTAACGAAGCGGACCCGTGGTTGGGGGGTGACTGAGCTGGGGAGAGAGCAGCGGGCTGGATTGCTTTGCCATGGCAGAGCTGTACACTTCCCTCTGCGACTGCTGGACATAAAGTGCTTCTGGAAAAACCCCTCTCTGCGTAACTGACTCCTAGCCATGCAGGCTTGACGCTAGAAGTGTGGAACTAATTCCCGCGTGAGCCTTAATGGGCCAGCAGCGGCTGAGCTTGTCACCGGCACTAACAAATTAAACCCTAAGTTCCCCAGGCAGCGAGGGAGGTACTGCGTCTGTTTTACGGAAAGGGAAACTGAGGAACGCAGGGTGAAATTGCATGGAGGCTGTCTAGAAGAGCCGGGAAGGTGCACAGAGGCTCCTGGGTCTCACCCCTGTGCGATAACCACTCGGCTCGCCCTCCTCCTCTGTAAATTGAAATGCTGGCTGCAGGACCCTGCAGAGCCCTCGGCCTGCTGGTCCCCATCTGAGGAGGCAGGTGGCTTGTCTGAACTTGAAGAGGAAGATGAAGGGGAAAAGAGTTCGAGAGAACTGGCCATATTTTATAGAAGTCTTGCTCAAGGCGCAGGAACAAACCATCCTGCTGCAGAGTAAGAATTGCAGACGGTCATGGAGTGGGGGATACCTGTGTGTGTGTGAGGGGCTCACAGAGGGTGGGGGGCTCCTGCTGAGGGTAACCTTGACGACCAGGTAACACCTTTGTACTGCAGACAAAGGAGGAGGTGGAGCCTGAGGGGTTTGAATTGGAACTGGGAGTTGGATGCAGTGAGTCTGGGCTGAGAGGGAGACAGACCAAGGAGGGGGCCAGGCCCCAGCTCTGGGGGCCCTTCGGGGCCTCCTCTCCCCAGCGTGGGTGGGACTGGCTGTCTCTGCCGGCTGCACTGACCCCTCTGTACCACGCTGTGTCCTGCCGGCTAACAAACCCGTTGCTCTCCTGCCGAGTGAGAGTCGCTCCTGCCTGCAGACGGGGTGCAGAGCTTGGGGGACCCCAGAACCCCATCACACAGACATGGCAGGCAACCAGCTTGGCCTAACAGGGAAACCCTTGGTCAGCTTAAACCCAAAAAGGGGGCGTATAAGAAGTGGAATCGTGGACAGTTGACGGAGGAGCACAGACATATGGCTGGAGGACGCCGGCCTGTAATCAGGACAGCGAAGGCGCGGTGGGAGCTGCGGCTGGCAGGGGACGGGAGGGGGGACGGGAGGGGTTTCTACAGGCGTGTTAGCAACAGGAGGGTCATCAGGGAAGGTGCGGGGCCGTTACTGGACGCGAGGGACCGACTGACAGATGAGGGGAGAAGAGCTGAAGTACTCGATGATTTGTTCGCCTCAGTCTGCACGGCCAAGGACAGCTCCCACGCTCTGGTGCTGGACGGGGCGGGGCGGGGAGGTGGAGGGCTCCCACGCTCTGGTGCTGGACGGGGCGGGGCGGGGAGGTGGAGGGCTCCCACGCTCTGGTGCTGGACGGGGCAGGGCGGGGAGGTGGAGGGCTCCCACGCTGCGGTGCTGGACGGTGCGGGGCGGGGAGGTGGAGGGCTCCCACGCTGCGGTGCTGGACAGGGCGGGGCGGGGAGGTGGAGGGCTCCCACGCTGCGGTGCTGGACGGGGCGGGGCGGGGAGGTGGAGGGCTCCCACGCCGCGGTGCTGGACGGGGCGGGGCGGGGAGGTGGAGGGCTCCCACGCCGCGGTGCTGGACGGTGTGGGGCGGGGAGGTGGAGGGCTCCCACGCTGCGGTGCTGGACGGGGCGGGGCGGGGAGGTGGAGGGCTCCCATGCCGCGGTGCTGGACGGGGCGGGGCGGGGAGGTGGAGGGCTCCCATGCCGCGGTGCTGGACGGGGCGGGGCGGGGAGGTGGAGGGCTCCCACGCTGCGGTGCTGGACGGTGCGGGGCGGGGAGGTGGAGGGCTCCCACGCTGCGGTGCTGGACAGGGCGGGGCGGGGAGGTGGAGGGCTCCCACGCTGCGGTGCTGGACGGGGCGGGGCGGGGAGGTGGAGGGCTCCCACGCCGCGGTGCTGGACGGGGCGGGGCGGGGAGGTGGAGGGCTCCCACGCCGCGGTGCTGGACGGGGCGGGGCGGGGAGGTGGAGGGCTCCCACGCCGCGGTGCTGGACGGGGCGGGGCGGGGAGGTGGAGGGCTCCCACGCCGCGGTGCTGGACGGTGCGGGGCGGGGAGGTGGAGGGCTCCCACGCCGCGGTGCTGGACGGGGCGGGGCGGGGAGGTGGAGGGCTCCCACGCCGCGGTGCTGGACAGGGCGGGGCGGGGAGGTGGAGGGCTCCCACGCCGCGGTGCTGGACGGGGCGGGGCGGGGAGGTGGAGGGCTCCCACGCCGCGGTGCTGGACGGGGCGGGGCGGGGAGGTGGAGGGCTCCCACGCCGCGGTGCTGGACGGGGCGGGGCGGGGAGGTGGAGGGCTCCCACGCCGCGGTGCTGGACGGGGCGGGGCGGGGAGGTGGAGGGCTCCCACGCCGCGGTGCTGGACGGTGCGGGGCGGGGAGGTGGAGGGCTCCCACGCCGCGGTGCTGGACGGGGCGGGGCGGGGAGGTGGAGGGCTCCCACGCCGCGGTGCTGGACGGGGCGGGGCGGGGAGGTGGAGGGCTCCCACGCTGCGGTGCTGGACGGGGCGGGGCGGGGAGGTGGAGGGCTCCCACGCTGCGGTGCTGGACGGGGCGGGGCGGGGAGGTGGAGGGCTCCCACGCCGCGGTGCTGGACGGGGCGGGGCGGGGAGGTGGAGGGCTCCCACGCCGCGGTGCTGGACGGGGCGGGGCGGGGAGGTGGAGGGCTCCCACGCCGCGGTGCTGGACGGGGCGGGGCGGGGAGGTGGAGGGCTCCCACGCCGCGGTGCTGGACGGTGCGGGGCGGGGAGGTGGAGGGCTCCCACGCTGCGGTGCTGGACGGTGCGGGGCGGGGAGGTGGAGGGCTCCCACGCTGCGGTGCTGGACGGTGCGGGGCGGGGAGGTGGAGGGCTCCCACGCTGCGGTGCTGGACGGTGCGGGGCGGGGAGGTGGAGGGCTCCCACGCTGCGGTGCTGGACGGTGCGGGGCGGGGAGGTGGAGGGCTCCCACGCTGCGGTGCTGGACGGGGCGGGGCGGGGAGGTGGAGGGCTCCCACGCTCTGGTGCTGGACGGGGCGGGGCGGGGAGGTGGAGGGCTCCCACGCTGCGGTGCTGGACGGGGCGGGGCGGGGAGGTGGAGGGCTCCCACGCTGCGGTGCTGGACCGTGCGGGGCGGGGAGGTGGAGGGCTCCCACGCCGCGGTGCTGGACGGGGCGGGGCGGGGAGGTGGAGGGCTCCCACGCTGCGGTGCTGGACCGTGCGGGGCGGGGAGGTGGAGGGCTCCCACGCCGCGGTGCTGGACGGGGCGGGGCGGGGAGGTGGAGGGCTCCCACGCCGCGGTGCTGGACGGGGCGGGGCGGGGAGGTGGAGGGCTCCCACGCCGCGGTGCTGGACGGGGCGGGGCGGGGAGGTGGAGGGCTCCCACGCCGCGGTGCTGGACGGTGCGGGGCGGGGAGGTGGAGGGCTCCCACGCCGCGGTGCTGGACGGGGCGGGGCGGGGAGGTGGAGGGCTCCCACGCCGCGGTGCTAGACGGTGCGGGGCGGGGAGGTGGAGGGCTCCCACGCTGCGGTGCTAGACAGTGCGGGGCGGGGAGGTGGAGGGCTCCCACGCTGCGGTGCTGGACAGTGCGGGGCGGGGAGGTGGAGGGCTCCCACGCTGCGGTGCTGGACGGGGCGGGGCGGGGAGGTGGAGGGCTCCGACGCTCTGGTGCTAGACAGTGCGGGGCGGGGAGGTGGAGGGCTCCCACGCTGCGGTGCTAGACAGTGTGGGGTGGGGAGGTGGAGGGCTCCCACGCTGCGGTGCTGGACGGGGCGGGGCGGGGAGGTGGAGGGCTCCCACGCTGCGGTGCTGGACGGGGCGGGGCGGGGAGGTGGAGGGCTCCGACGCTCTGGTGCTAGACAGTGCGGGGCGGGGAGGTGGAGGGCTCCCACGCTGCGGTGCTAGACAGTGCGGGGCGGGGAGGTGGAGGGCTCCCACGCTGCGGTGCTGGACGGGGCGGGGCGGGGAGGTGGAGGGCTCCCACGCTGCGGTGCTAGACAGTGTGGGGTGGGGAGGTGGAGGGCTCCCACGCTGCGGTGCTGGACGGGGCGGGGCGGGGAGGTGGAGGGCTCCCACGCTGCGGTGCTGGACGGTGCGGGGTGGGGAGGTGGAGGGCTCCCACGCTGCGGTGCTAGACAGTGCGGGGCGGGGAGGTGGAGGGCTCCCACGCTGCGGTGCTGGACGGTGCGGGGCGGGGAGGTGGAGGGCTCCCACGCTGCGGTGCTGGACAGTGCGGGGCGGGGAGGTGGAGGGCTCCCACGCTGCGGTGCTGGACGGTGCGGGGTGGGGAGGTGGAGGGCTCCGACGCTCTGGTGCTGGACAGTGCGGGGCGGGGAGGTGGAGGGCTCCCACGCTGCGGTGCTAGACAGTGCGGGGCGGGGAGGTGGAGGGCAGCCTCGGCGGGGAAGGAGAGAGTTAAGAGCTACCTAGAAAAACTAGATGTGCACAAATCCCCGGGTCTGGATTCAACGCACCCCAGGTACTGAGGGAATTGGCAGAGGTCGTTGCCGAGCCTTTGGCCATTATCTTTGAGGACTCTCAGAGAGGGGGAGAGATCCCAGATGGTTGGAAAAAGGCAAATGTGGCGCCCATCTTTAAAGAAGGAAAGAAGGAGAATCCAGGGAGCTCTAGACCAGTCACAGCCTCACCTCAGTCCCTGGGGAAATCATGGAGGGGATCCTCAAGGAATCCATTTTGGAGCACTTGGAAGAGGGGAAAGTGATCAAAAGTAGCCAACATGGATTCACCAGGGCAAGTCCTGCCTGACCAATCTGATCAGCTTCTATGACGAGGTAACAAGCTCTGAGGACATGGGGAAGTCAGTGGATGTGATACACCTCGACTTCAGCAAGGCTTTTGATACGGTCTCCCACAACATTCTTGCCCATAAGTTAAGGAAATATGGATTGGATCCGTGGACTGTAAGATGGTAGAAAGCTGGCTTGATGGTCGGGCCCAACGGGTAGCGGTCAATGGCTCAATAGCTGGATGTTGGTCTGTTTCAAGCAGAGTGGCTGCAAGGCTCAGTTCTGGGGCCGGTGTGGTTCAACATCTTTATTAATGACCTGGACGAGGGACTGGGTTGCACCCTCAGCAAGTTTGCAGATGACACTTAGCTAGGGGGAGAGGTAGATTCGTTGAAGGGTAGAGAGAGAATCCAGAGGGACCTGGATAAATTGGAGGACTGGGCCAAAAGAAATTTGATGCAGTTCAACAAGGAGAAGTGTAGAGTCCCGCACCTGGGGCGGAAGAATCCCAAGTATTGTTATAGGCTGGGGACCTAGGGGTTGTGGTGGATGAAAGGCTGGATATGAGTAAACAGTGGGCCCTTGTCGCCAAGAAGGCTAACGGCATATTGGGGTGCATCAGGAGGAGCATTTGGAGCTGATCTAGAGAAGTGGTTGTTACCCTCTATTCGGCACTGGTGAGGTCTCATCTGGAATATTGTGTCCAGTTCTGGGCCCAGCAGTATAGAAAAGATGTGGATGTGCTGGAGTGGATTCAGCGGAGGGCAACAAATGATTAAGGGGCTGGAGCACAAGACCTATGAGGAGAGGCTGAGGGATTTGGGCTTGTTTAGTTCATGGAAGAGAAGCCTGAGGGGTGATTTAATAGCAGCCTTCAACTTCCTGAAGGGGAGCTCTAAAGAGGCTGGAGAGAGGCGGTTCCCAGTGGTGACGGGCGGCAGAACAAGGAGCGATGGTCTGAAGTTGAAGAGTGGGAGTTGTAGGTTGGATATTGGGAAAATCTGCTTCCCCGGGCGGGTGGGGAAGCACGGGAATGCGTTGCCTAGAGGGTTGGTGGGTTCTCCATCCCTGGAGGTTGTTAAGTGCCGGCTGGACACGGTCCTGGCTGGGATGACTTAGTGGGGGTTGGTCCTGCTGGGGGCAGGGGGCTGGACTTGATGAGCTCCCGAGGTCCCTTCCAGCCCCAGGAGTCTCTGATTCTGTGAACTTCACCGGTCCCTCCCCCATCTCCCAAGCCCGGGGTGCAGTGAGCCCCTTTAAACATGCACCTCCCCTCTGCGTGGGTAGCGAGAGCAGCTCTTTGCCAGTGTGACTGTAGTGCCAAGGGACCACCTGGCCGAGCAGAGCGGCTTTTGGGGAGCAGTCAGCTTTGATCTTTCTCCTGCTAGTGATCAGTCAATGCTCTGGCAGTGGGAGCCTCATGGCTGAGGCTGTTTCAACCTCCAAGTGCCGGTTGCCCTGTCGAGCGAGTCCATTAATCAAGCTGTAGAACCCTGCATAGGTAAGTGCCAGGCTGGGGTGCAAGGGACGCGCAGGGCTGCCGAGGGGAGGGAGGCAGGGAAGGGAAGCTGCTCCTCTGACTGGTCCCCTTCAGGCCAAGCCCTTCCACAGTTGGCCGGTGCTGCGGCTGCGCTGCTGCGCCTCCCTCTTCGATGTGCGGGAGACCACCAGGGACTGAGCTGACCTCGCGCCGTGCGTGTCTCTGCTCGGAGGCAGGTCCTGGCCATGGCAGAAGAGTCGGCTCGGGTGGGCAAGCGAGCGGGCTCCTGGCGCCAAAGCACTTCATTCCACAGGAGTCACCCACCCAGTGGGCCTGCAAGCCACTTGCTTCCTTGCGCCACGTGCCTGTCTCCCCGGTGCCCTATGAGCCGCTGGGAAAAGCGAAGCCGCGGGTGTGGGGTGCCCTGTACCAGGTCTGCCCCGGCTCCGTCCAGCTGGGGCAGTGGTGGGAAGGGGGCCAGGAGGCGGAGGTCGGAGCAGGATGCAGCGTGAAGTTGGGAGCCCCCCGAAGGACAGAGAGGTGATGTTCCGGCTGTGGGTGCGCAAGGATCTGAGGGTCCTTGGCGAGCAAGGGCAGCTTCCCTGGGCGCCCAGAGCAGGCCTGACCCGTCCCCGGCCGGCGTGACGCACAGTGCGCCGTGCACGGCTGTGGACCGAGGGAAGGAGGCTGGGTCTGGGGGTGCGGCGCTAGTTTGACAATGCAGTTCAGGCCTCGCTCCCCGTGTGACCCTCAGTTCCCTCTCTGTAAAATGGGGGCAGTCCCCTGTCCCTCCCCGGTATTAGGTCTTCGGAGGTGTCCACAGCTGCCAGGCCCAGGGCAGGGGCCGCGTGGTGGACTAACTTGTCCAGGGAGATTTTTCTTTACCCCCCTCCCCCTTAGGCAACGAGCGTCTTATGCCCTGAATTCTGAGGGTGCTAATTGTCCTTCTGGGACCCCTGTCGCTCTGGTTGGCTGCGTCCTGGTCTCAGCCGAGTGCTGCTGGGCTTGTGCTTGCAGTTAACGTTCCCTCCAGTTGTTTAGACCCGGGGTGGAATAACATTTGGTACATGCGCCGAGGCTTGGGCAGGGGTGCACCCCCAGAAGAAACACATGCGACCAGCGGCGGGTGGCTGCGGGGCTCTGGTTGCAGGGCTGGCGTGTGGTGGTGCCTGCCACAGACCGAGCGCACGCTGAAAGGAAATGCACTCCTGCGCCGGGGTTTAAAGGAGCTGCCCGGTGGGGCTCAGGGACGGCTGTTCTGCAAATCCCTGGGACCCCAGAGAGTTCTTCATTTGGGTGGGAGGTGCCGCGGGAGCGGCGGCGCCAGATTCTGGGACGCTGCTGAAGGGACGTGAAGTATCGAAGGGCATTTTAAAGGTGAGCGGGACCCTTTTAATCATGTCAGCTTCCTGGCTTGCTGCCTCCGTGCGGGTGCAGAACTCCTCCTGGGGTCGTTCTGGGCCTCTGCTTCCACCTGGCGGTGGCGCTGAGGTCAGGAGACCTCCGGCAACTCCCAGGCGAGGAGCTCGGGCTCTTTGAGTTGCCGGCCAGGAAGCCTGCTGGGCCTAGCCGGGAGGCACAGGCTGCAGCCGTCCACGCGGATTCAGCCCACGTGTTTCGTAGCTGGGGACACGCACCTGTGTGCGGAGGAGGAGAAGGGGTTTACCTGCACCTCGGTTATTTGCACTTACGCATCGTCTCTGTTCCCGCTGGTTTTACTGTGGCTGACGTCGGGTCTCAGCCTCTCCGGTTCCCTCCAGGGGATCCCAGGCCTGTGCTCGCAAACGGCAGTGGCGCTACCATGACCCTGTGCCGTAGTGGGCCCACGGAACGTGGCTGCGTGTGAACCCGTGCGGCGTCACCGGCGTCTGCAGAGAGCTCGGAGAGGCAGGACCTGCCCTCGTCCTCTCCTTTGGAGCCTGCGGCCCTGGGCGTGCATTTCCCCAGCATGGAGCCATCCAGGCCTTCTGCCCCGGCCGTTGTCGGAGAGCTGCCACCCAACGCCTGCCTCGTCTTCTCTCTCTGCCCCGCTGGGGCCTGCCTGGGGCGGTCCAGCTCTGCTCCTAACGGGGTGGAGCCTGGCAGCAAGGGCGGGAGCTGGTGCGGGTTTTCGTCCGCCCGGAGGGAGGAACGGGGAGAATTGGTCTTTAAAAAGCCTCTTCCTCGGGACGGTTGTGTGCTTGGCGGAACAGGAAGCAAATCCACTGCTGAGAGCTGGGCGTAATTCCCTGCTGTGGGCAGTGGGGAGAGCAGAGGGCAGCCGGGGCCCAGGAGGGAGGTCCGCGCAGGGACCTTACGCAGGGGAGGGAGAACCCGGCTTGCAGTCTGGTGCAGGGGCTGAAACGGGGGGGGTCCATCAGCCAGCTTCGGTCTTCCCCCTGCCCGGCCCAGGTGGTGGGGAGGATGTGCTGAGCTCGGTTACCTGGGCAACCTCGTTAGTGCCTGCAGCAGTGGGCAGGGTCCCCATAGCTACGCACCACAGAGCAAGGCAGGCCGGCCCCGTCCTCACTGTGCATGGCTGCGTGCCCAGGGCCCGCACAGGCGGAGAGGAGCCCAGGGCTCTGGCTCTGCCCCACGTGCGAGCTGCAGCCGTGGGTGGGGCCATGGGGCTCTGCCTGGGCTCGGAGCGCGCTAGGAAGGGTGTAGGCGGCTGGGCTTCGGTGCGTCGCCTGGAGTGCAGCTCGGCGGTGCGGCCTGGTGGGTGGAGCACGGGGCTGGGACTCCGTTTCTGCCATTGGCCTGCTGGGTGGCCGTAGGCGAGTTACTTCCCCCTCTGTGCCTGCTGGGGAGCCGTGCGAGAGCCCGTCGTGCGCGTGGTACGGATCGAGCAGCAGCCGTGTGAGCCGCAGGCTGAAGGAGCTGCTCTTCCTTCCTGGGGCTGGGGCTGGGGCTGGGCCGGGGCGCGTGTCCCCGGGCAGGGCGCAGGGCTGTCCGAAGCGAGGCAGCCGCCTTATCTCCCCTCCGGCTGCGTGGCTGCTCTCAGTGCCCGGGTTGCTCCCCTTAGGCAGGGCGTGCGCCCTGGCCACCACGGTGCTCTGGGAGGTCCGACCCAGCCTGGCCGCTCGGCAGGAACCTGGCTGTGTCCTGGGCTGGAGCAGTTCCTGGGGCGCGGGCCCTTGCGCCCGGGCTGGAGGGGAGGGGAGGGGATGGGCTTCTCTTTCCTACCGGGTAGCAAAGTGGGACGGGAGGCGCTTCCCCAGCCCCCTCGCTGAGCCTCAGCGGCTTCTTCCGAGAGAATCCGAGTGCCCCCGCGGGCGCAGGCGCGTGCTGGAGGCCTGCCTTGTTAGTGGGCCGCGTGCCCCCCGCCTTCCCTGCGCCCAGCCTGGACCCCCTGGTCCCCAAAGAGCGTCTGCAGTGATCAGCGTGCAGCTGTACCCAGCGGTGGCACCTGCCGGCAGCTGGTGCAGCCTGGAGAGCGTCTGCCCGTCTCAGCAGCTTAGTGAGACCCTTCCTGGCGGCTGCGAGGGCTGCGGACGTTTTCTGCTGGTGCGCGGCGGCTCTTCCTTTCGCTCACTTGCGCGTGGCCTTTGGTGGCTGAGGGGGCCTCTGAGCAGAGAGCGGCTGGGGTGGGGCGTGTGGATGAGACCCCTCTGCTAGGTGGCTGCTGGCGTCGGTGGCTCTCCAATCCGTCTCGGTGCCGCTTCTGCACTTACGCCCCCAGGCTGTCTGGCTCGTGGAGTTACCGGAGGCTGCAGGGGAGAAGGCCCTGGGTGGGGACTTTGCCAAGCCAACACGGGCAGGAGGGGCTCGTGCCAGGCATTGAACGGGAGCCTTGGGCACCCCCAGGGGAGGGGCCGGCCCTCCTGCCCGTGCAGGTCCCACTGAGGTGTAGCAGGTTACGCGGTGCATGGGGTGAGCGCCGCAGTGGTCTGACCAAAGCCTTCCTGCCCTGCTCTGCCAGACCGACCCGCCAAAGCCAACCTGCGCCTGTCCCCCCCGGGAGCGGTGCCTGCTAATTACCAGCTGCAGTTCTGGCTCTGCGTCCCTAGAGCCCCGGGCACGGGCTCTGCGTGCGGGTGTCCCCTCCGCCTGCCGGGCTGGAGACGGGCTCAGCAGGCTGGCAGTGGCTTGGCCCGGCTCCGAACTGCGCTCTACGGCCAGGAGGAGGGTCGCCACCCCCAGCAGAGGGGTCGCTGGACTCCCTGGTGAGAGCCTCTGGGGACGGCTGAGTTTTTTGGGGGGCTCTGAACAGACTCTTCAGAAGACACGCGTAGCAGCAACTCACTGCCCACCCGGCAGGCCATGCCTGAGCCCCCTCGCGCATCAGGGCTGCTCGCCCTCGCGCCGGGGTGATGTGCGCCCCCGGCAGCGCCCTGGAACCAAGCCCTGAAAGAAAGCTCGGCTCCTTCGGCGTCCGTCCCTGTGACGGGGTGGGCGGCTGGAGAAGCAGCTCGTGGCAGTGGGTTGTCGGAGGCCGAGGAGGGAGACGCTGGCGCCTGGGGTGACGTGGCGGGAGCCGGTCAGTTGTGCCACAGGAGGCTCAAAGTGCTCTGATCTCCAGCTCACAGGTCAAAGCCCCGGCCCTGATCTCCGCAGCAAGCGAGCGCGCGACTGCCTGGTCAGGGCCTGAGTGCCTGCTGGGTGCGGACGCTTCTTCCCCTGTGACCAGCTGGCTGGGCTCCTGGCCTGGGCCCGCTCGCAGTGGGGAGGGGCGTGTGGCTTGCGCGTCTTCTCTGCTGGTGGGCTCGAGCTCCCTGTGCCGGGGGTTGCCGGCAGGGCCTCGCTTACAAGGGAGCAGCGTTACCGTCCGCGGCCCTGGCTGTGCAGACGAGTGTTCGCTGCTCCCCAGGAGTCTCCGCTTGGCTCCAGCGCTCACATGGCGTGTTTCACCCGAGCTCCTTTTCACGGGGCAGCATCCCGCCCTGTCCTGCGGAGGCTGTTGACGTGTAGCTGAGCCCTGCCCTGAGCCCAGCCGGCGCTGCTAACAGCCAGCGCTCTCCGCGCAGCCCGGCCGGGAGCCCGGGGGCGACGGGGTTTGCTGCTGGCTGTAAATCACTCGCTGCCGGAGAGCAAAGCCGAGCGGGGCTGCGGGGACTTGGGGGGCTCTCAGCATCGCTGACGGGCGAGCCCGATCCCGCTTCCAGGCAGGGCAGTACCCCAAAGCCAGGACCAAGCTGGGCCCCCGCTGAGCTGCCTTAGCCAGCAGCCCGAGGGGTGCCACCGGCCCGCCGAGGCCAGCTGAACGCTTTCCGGGCCTGCAGTGCCTGGGGCAGGAGGGGCCTGAGCAGCTGTGCCACTGGAGAGCCGGCTCGGGGGGCCCCAAAACTGGACACAGTACTCCCAGATGTGGGCTCACCAGGGCCGAGCAGAGGGGAATAGGAACTTGTCTAGACCTGCTGGCAGTGCTCCTCCTAATGCACCTCGATACGCCGTTAGCCTCCCTGGCTCCCAGGGCGCACTGTTAACTGACATCCAGCCTCTCACCCGCTGCAAGCCCCACGGGCTCCTCCTCTGCTGCACTGCTACCCAGTGCCCGGGATTCTTCCGTCCCAAGTGCAGGCTGTATCCCAGCGCCCTGCTGTCGAGCGGCAATGGCCAGTTGTCACACGGCGGGGGATCCCCAGGCCCTGCACCCTGTCCGCAGGCAGGGCTGACTCTCACTCCGCGGGGAACACGGGGGGGTTATGGGGCGACAGGGACCCAGCATGGAACAGACTGCTCGGCACAGAACCCAGAAGCCGTCAGTACCATCCGTCCTGGGGAGAAGGGGGCCAGAGCCGGCGGCCTGGCCCTGCCCACTGCTTCCCCAGCTCGCTGAAAGTCCCCTGCTCCCAGCTGCCCAGTTCCAATGCCAGCCACCAAGCCCCTCCTCCCGCCTGCTTCCTGCACAGAAGGTGTCCCCTCGCTCGCTGCACTCCCGCCCCCCAAGTCTCCGGTTATGAAGGGCATCGGCCCTTGTACTGCAGAAACGATCACTCCCGTCACCGGCGCGCCATCGATGTCCTACCTGGGGAAACTGAGGCACACACCCGGGGTGGCCACAGGACAGTAGGAAACAGGTGCCACGTAAGGAAGGGACTAACCCCCCGCGTCCCCACCAGTGGTGCCCTGCAGCTCACGGCGTCTCTGTCTCCTTTCTCTGCAGGTGCAGGAGAGTCTGGGAAGAGCACCATCGTGAAGCAGATGAAGTAAGCAACCCTTACCCTAACCCTAACCCTGCGCCTGTTCCTCAATTTCCGTAGCTGCCCCCCCAGGGCTGGGGCTGGGGCCGGGGCCGGGGCTGGGGCTGGGCGCGCTGGCTTCGCGGGGCGGGGCTGCAGCGGGCCTCCCTGGGGTAGCCGCGTCCCAGGAGAAGCCTGCTCTCTGTCGCTCTTTTCCATAACCCTGGCCGCCGGCAGCTGGCCGCCCGTGCAAAGCCAGCACAGCCCCGCAGGGCAGCGGACCCCACACCCTTCAGAGTCCACGACAGGTGCGGGCGGCTCCCCAGGCTAGAGGATTTGCAAAGCCAGTTTTGGATGAAAAGCTCCTGCCGTAGCCGTGCGCTGGGGCTGGGCACACCGCTGACTCCCGCTGGCACGAGCACCCAGCGTGCGACCGGCCAAGCGGAGTTTGCCCTGTCGGGCAGCCTGGGCCGAAGGCTGCTGCAGAGGAAGGGCTGCGGCGGGAGAGCAGGAGCGCGGCCCAGGGCCGAGCGGCTGACTCCCCACCGAGCGTTCCCCAGGCGAATGAGGCGAGGGCCGGTTTCCTGCCTGGCTGGAGAGGAGAAGCTCTCCCGCAGCCGGAGAGGAAGGTCGGTCCTCTGCCTGAGCCGTTTGACTGGGAAGTTTGCCAGCGTGGCCGGAGTGACCTGGGCAGATCGCCGAGTCGCTCTGCTGCAGTTTCCCACCTGTAAAACGACCCTCCTCTTCCGCCGGAGCTGGCGAGCGCGTGGCCGTGCCGCAGCCAGCGCAGCGGGGACCTGACTTGGGTTGGGGTTGAGCGGCTGCTGAGAGCAGTCGGACCCAGTGGGTTACATTGGCTGTGCCGGAGCCTCTCGCGGGTGATCCCCTGTGGCTGGGGAGGCAGCACCACAGATTTTTCTGCTCGATTAAGGGGGTGGAGCTGAGTGCCACAAAGCTGGTTTAGCGAGTCCATACAGTGCTGCAGAGTCGGGCTGTTTCGGGCCCCGCGTGCTGGGGAGGAACAGGTTGGCTGCATTGATTCTGGCACAGCCGGGCTTGGGGAAGTTAATGGCAGGGAGCGAACTGCTGCGTGGGCGGGCGGGCGCTGCTGCTGCAGGTGGAATTGATCAGCATCTGGTTAAGTTGGCTGTTGCTGCGCTGGTTCGTCATTTCACTGGCAGAGGAGCAGCTTTCGGTCCTGGTGTCAGGCAAGTGCAGAAGCAGAGCCTGGCTCGCAAACCCAAGCTGCTGCAATGTGCTGTCCTGGCTCCGGGCTCCCCGGGAGTCCAAGGGCTTGTGATCACTCCCCTCCCTTTCTTGCACTGACTAATTCTTCTTGCCACGTGAGCTAGTGGCAGGCTGAAGAGCCACGGCTCTAGGTGTGGCTGGGGGAGGACAGGTTCTCCTTCAGGTCTGCTCCCACCTCCGCAGCTGACTGAGCCTTACCGGAGCGGTGGTCCGTTCGCTGCTGCTGGGCTCACGCCAGCCAGGGATTCTGGAACTGAAGCAGCTGCTCGAGGTGGTTGCTGTGGAACTGGGAGGCTGAGGTCTGGGCGTGGCCGGGCGTGGGAGCGGGGAGGAAGGAACGCTCCCCGTTTTCGCAGTGAGGAGCTGATGCCGATCCCTCTCCTGGTGGTGGTGGAGTGGGGGACCCGTGTGGGGGCCAGGAGCTCCGGCTGGGTCTTGGGGACAGCATTAGGTGACTGTGAAAGCGAAGTCCGGGGCGTTGCTCGGCGGGAAGCTTTTCAGCTGCCTCGACTGAGGGTCCATCGCAGCCAGAATCCAGCAAACCTCGGAGTGCGGGGCTCCCCCTCACGCACCGTCTCGGCATAATCAGCCCTGTCCAGCTCCTGGGCCGCGGCTGTTGCGTGAGGGACCCCTCCCCTGGGACTGCTGCCTGTCCTCTGGAGAGGGAGCTGCTGTGTGGGGGAAGCTTCTGCTGGGGCCGGGCCAGCACCGCGCGGGTCTGACGGTGCCTCTCCCCCGGCAGGATTATCCATGAGGATGGCTACTCGGAGGAGGAGTGCCGGCAGTACAAAGCTGTGGTGTACAGCAACACCATCCAGTCCATCATGGCCATCATCAAAGCCATGGGCAACCTGCAGATCGACTTCGGAGACCCTGCGAGAGCGGTGAGTTGCCCTCCTCTGGACTGCTAGCCCTGCGCTCCTCCGCCTGCTGCGGCGCTGGAGGAGCCGCGGTTCGCCCTGGGGCGCAGGGAGCAGCTGTGTCCTGGAAGGGTCGGCACCCGGCTGCCGAGAGGTTGCAGGTTTTGTCAGAGCTGTGCTGCTGCTGCGTGGGAGAGGCATGACTGACAGCTGCAGCCCGCCCCGAGGCCTCCGGGACTACGTTCGACCCGGGGGCTCCAGGCATGGGCCTAGGCGCTGCGCTGCAGACAGGCAGAAGCTGGCTCAGCTCCCCGCTGCGCCCTGTGGGACTTGCCACCCGCCCGGCTGGACGGGGAGAGGAGAAAGGACTCGTGAGAGGCACAAAACGCTGAACGTCTGCCTGGTTCTTCTGACTTCAGAGCTGTGTCGATAGGTGCCCCCCAGCAGTCCCTGCCACAAGACAGCCAGGCGTTTGCTGCCTCGGCGATTTGAGCAGAACTCGTGCGGGGAATTGCCGCGGTTGGGACAGCTTCCGTGTGCCGGGCCTCCCCGTGGCCAGGCCACGAGGTTCCAGGGGCCCTGAGAGCCACTCGGCTGCAGAGCTCCCCGGCCTCCTTCAGGCGTGAGAGAGGGGGCTGCTGCTTTCCCACACCGGCTTGGTACGGCCCGGGCTCTGCTCAGGTTTCTTATACCCCGGGAAGTGCCGCCCCCCTGGGGGCAAGAGGGGCGGGGCTGCCTTTTCTCCTGCCTGGGGCATGGGGGCATCAAACCTGACCTGACCCGACCCGACAAACTACCCCACCGGCGTGAAGCTCAACCTCCTGCCCCAGTCACTCCTCAGCTGGGGGGCCGTCACTGTGTGGGAGCCCCTGCACCTGCCACTGCCCAACGCCCAGCCCTCTGCCTCTGGACCAGCCGTCCGCCACTGAGCTCCCTGCGCTCAGCCCCCTCCCCGATGCGCCCCAAACTCCGCACCATTGTGCTCCAGACACCCACGGCACCCAGGCCGCTCCTGCTGAGAGCCTGCACCCGGCGCCTGCCCTCCGCTGAGCTGCAGCCACCTTTGCTTCAGAGCCTGTCCGAGCGCCAGCGCCCCTACACCTGGGAATGCCGCCCCAGCGAGCCCCTGTGCATGGAGCTCTCCTCTCCCCGCCTGAGCAACCTGCACCCAGAACCCTCCCACCCCACGCCTGGCACAGAAGGGCGCGGCCTAGAGCATTTGGGGCAAACGCAGGCCTTGCCCGGTGTCAGGGTGGGGGGCGTGGGGCTGGGGAGGCTGCAGGGAGCTCTCTCCCCGGCATGCACCCCACGGCCGTGCTGGAGCGTCGCCGGTCACGCACTGACAGACCCGTGCAGAGCTTTGCAGTGCGGCGTGTGCCGACCTGGCGCAGGTTTGGTGCAGAATGCTCTCTGGTGTGTCCCAGGCAAGCCAAGCTCTGTCCACAAGCAGGCGGTGCCTGGGGCGGGCGAGCCCCTGCTGCAGCATGCGTCCCCCTTCCTTGGCTGCCCTGCCCAGCCGGCGGCAAACCCTCACCGGTGCGGTGCTGTGGGTTAAAATTCAGGCTGGAGAGAGGCTCCGTCTGGCCGAGGAAGCTGGTCCCCCCCCGGGCCACGCCAGCCAGCAGCAGAGAACACGACTGCAGCAGCTTGAAGCCGAACACTTGGCTGTTCGTGGCCACGTGCCGCTCCAGAGGGCTGAACCTGTCAGGCCCCCCGCTGGCTCCGTGCCACTGGCTGGCTGCACCCGGGGCTGGCCACCAGCCTGGGCTGGGAGCCGAGGCCGTGCTGGGAAGCGCCAGCGCGAGGCCATTGTCTGCAAGCCACAGAGTGCTGATGTGGCAGAGCCGCTGGGCGTTCTCAGCAGCCAGATGAGCGGGGCTCTGCTGGAGGCTGCTCCCCGGGGGGCTGTCTGGAGGGAAGAGCTGCAAATGCTGAGGCAAAGGAATCTGCTGTGCCCCGGTCTCCCTCCCTCCCACTTACCAGCAGGGAGCGCTCGCCTGGCCTTCCTCTGCCCCCTCCGCATGCCGGCCGGGGCAGCCAGCTTCCGTGGGCGCTCGCTGCGTGACTGCCCTGGGCACCCCCCAGGGTGTGACAGCGCATGAGAGCGGCCACGCTGGGTCAGAGCGAAGGGCTGGCGAGCCCAGGCCCTGTTGTCCAACAGTGACCAGCGCCAGGTGCCCCGGGGAGAGTGAACGGAACAGGGACACGCCCAGTGACCGTGACGTGCCCCGTCACCCATTCCCAGCTTCCAGCAAGCAGAGGCTGGGGGCACATCCCTGTCCAGCCTGGCTCATGGCTGTCGATGGACCTCACCGCCAGGAGCCTCCTCCGGCCAGGAGTGGTGCAGGCCGGCCGTGCGCTGGGGGGGCGGGGGGGGGGGATCCTTCCTTTTGCTTGTGTGAAACCTGCTGCCCATTCACTTCATGCCTAGTTCTTGGGCTAGGAGGAGGGGTAAATAAAGCGCTTCCTTGTTCACTTTCTCTACGCCAGCCGTGGTTTTCTGGCCCTCTGTCCTGCCCCCTTGGTTGTCTTCTGGCCAAGCTAAACAGTCGTCCTCTTAATATCTCCTCTTACGATATCATTCGTGATGCTCTTTTCGGAACCTTTTCCAGTTCCGGTGTGGCATGTGCCCAGTTAAGTGTGAGAGAAGCTTTTCCTTCCCCCTTGTGTGCTGCCCCGACTAATTGTTTGGGTGGGGTGGTCGGTGTCCCCTGGCTGATAAAAGGTTCCACACCCCTGAGCTGTGGCTGATGATTTTGTTCTTTATACTATAGTTTCAACCTGTTTGCCTGGTACTGAAATTAGACGTACCAGCCTGTAATTGCCAGGATCGCCTCTGGAGCCTTTTAAGAACTGGCATCACGTTACCTACCGTTTCCAGTCATTTGGTACAGAGGCTGATTTAAACGAGTTAGTGGTTCTGACACTTACACTTGAGTTCCTTCTGAGCTCCTGAGTGAATGCCAACTGGTCCTGGTGGCTTGTTACCATTCAGTTGTATCAGCTTGTTCCAAAACCACCTCTAATGACCCCTCTGCCTGGGACAGTTCCACCCAGAAGAGAATGGCTCAGGTTGGGTACCTGTCATGTCTTCAGCCAGAAAGACGCAGACAAAGAACATAAGAACGGCTATACTGGGTCAGACCAAAGGTCCATCTAGCCCAGTATCCTTCTGCCAACAGTAGCCAATGCCTGGTGCCCCAGAGGAGGTGAACCGAAGACAATGATCAAGCGATTTGTCTCCTGCCATCCATCTCCCGCCTTCGACAAAAGGCTAGGGACACCATACCTTACCCCTTGCTCATAGCCATTTATGGACCTAACCTCCAAATATTTATCAAGCTCTTTTTTAAACTCTGTTAGAGTCCTGCCGTTCACAGCATCCTCTGGTAAGGAGTTCCACAGGTTGACTGTGCGCTGTGTGAAGAAAAACTTTCTTTTATTAGTTTTGAACCTGCTACCCATTAATTTCATTTGGTGTCCTCTAGTTCTTATATTATGGGAACAAGTAAATAATTTTCCAATATTCACTTTCTCCACACCATTCATGATTTTATATACGTCTATCGTATCGCCCCTCAGTCTTCTCTCTTCTAGACGGAAAAGTCCCAGTCTCTCTAGCCTCTCCTCATACGGGACCCGTTCCAAACCCTTAATCATTCTAGTTGCCCTTTTCTGAACCTTTTCTAATGCCAATATATCTTTTTTGAGGTGAGGAGACCACATCTGCAGGCAGTACTCAAGATGTGGGTATACCATAGTTTTATATAGGGAAAGTAAGATATTCTTCGTCTTATTTTCTATCCCTTTTTTAATTATTCCTAACATCCTATTTGCTTTACTGACTGCTGCTGCACACTGCGTGGATGTTTTCTGAGAACTATCCACTATAATTCCAAGATCCCTTTCCTGATCTGTTGCAGCTAAATTTGCCCTAAATTTGCTTGTTTTGTTTCTCCACAGTGGCTTCGAGTGCTCCTTAAGCACCTTGATCATCCAGTGACATCACTAGTTGTGTAGCGAGCATCCTGCTGCCAATGTGCTTTTAGGTTTTTTTGTGATTCCTTTTGAGTGTTTGACTCACTGCTCTGTTTTTGGCCTTCCCAATTATGTGTTCACGCTGGAAAAGGCGCCTTTTTTGCCTCTTGCTGTTTCTTTCTCTGTGTTGCTCAGCCATGGTGGCACTTTTCTCCTTCTCTTCCTCTGTTTTCCAACTTGGGGTGTAGGTTTCATTGAGGCGCTGTTCTGGGGTCTTTGACACACTTCCTGGCTGCTTGCAGGGATTTCACTCTGGGCGCTGTGCCTTTATGTTTCTGTTCAGCTCACTTCCTCATTTGTGCATAGTTCCCCCTTTCCGAAAGGAAACGCTTCCGTGTCGGGCTGCTGCAGTGGCTTACCCAGCCCGGGGGGTTGCATTTAATTCATTCCCTGCTTCCACGTGGGCCAGCTGTAGTCACCTCTCGGCCCAGCCCCTGTGCTCCACTTTGGACTACATCCAGAATTGCCTCTGCTCCTGTGGGCTCCAGAAGCAGCCATTTAAGGTGTCAAGAAGTTTCCCTCTGCATCCCGTCCCAGCCACTGAGAGGATCGTTGTTGTGTTATTTTGATAGCCTCTCTAACCTCCCTGGCGCTGTCCTGGCCAGGTGGTCGGGGATGGGTCCCCGCTACGATGCGTCAGCCCTGTTGGCCGAGCATGGGATGACTATCCGTGGAGGGCGTCTGGTGCAGTTTGGTTGGTTTAAGGTTTTTGCTTCATTTGATGCCAGGCGTCCCACCAGCCCAACCTGTGCCGGCCCAGCCGATGGGTGTTGTACCCTGGTCCGGCTGGCCCCTTGGTTGTCCTCCTTCCACGCGGTCTCTGGATGGCACGAGCACATCGCTCAGTGCGAGGTGCTCCGGCTCACCCCGCCCACTGTGTCGCCTGCCAGCCTTGGCGTGGCCCTTGGCGGCTGCCTGCCGTTCCAGCGGGCGTCGCGACGCCGGTGGCAATGGAATCCGGCTTCGTGGCTGGGGAGCCCGGGCTGGAGGCTGGCAGAGGAGCTGGACTCCTGCGTCCCGGCTTCCTGAGAAGGAAGGGCGTGTGGGAGCAGTGGGCAGTGTGCGCGCCCGAGCCCGTCACAGCCCCCCAGTTCCGCCTCTAGAGCTGGAGGGCCCCGGGCTCGCCTGCCAGGCGCCCTTCCTACCGGAAGCCTGGGGGGCTGTGACCGGCCTGAGCCACTGAAGCAGCAGAGGGCCCCCCATGGGCGGCAGCAGCTGTTGGATTCTCCCCGGGTGTGTCCCAGCGCCTTAGTGCTGCTCGGTGACGGGGGAACCGGCCACGCCAAATGCCCCCTCCCCACCAAGCAACGGAGCTGTCCCGCCGCGTCTTCGGAGGGCTCCCGCCTGGCACTCACGCTCCACCTCGTCTCGAGTGCCCGGCCGGCACTCGATCCTGTCACCAGCTCCCTCCGGAGCGGCACCGGTGAGGGTGCAGCAGAGACCTGCACGAGGCAGCGGTTCCCGATCGGTGCCGTCAGCTTACAGGCCAGTCCGCCTTGCGTCTGCCTGGCACCCGGGGCTGAGCACCCCGTGAGGAGCCAGGGCTGCCTGTTAGTTTGAACGGACGCCCAGTCTGTTTGCTGGGCTCGGTGCACGGCAGGGACAGAGCGCCGGGCTGTGGCGCGTTCCGGTGCCCGCGTGCAGCGCCTGGCGATGGAGGTGGAGCGGGCTTGGCTTTCCTGCACCACAGCCGCCGGAGCAGCTGCTGCTCGGGGGCTTCGCTGACGTGTGTGGTTTGCTGTTCCCTGCAGGATGACGCCCGCCAGTTGTTCGCGCTCTCCTGCGCGGCGGAGGAGCAGGGAACCATGCCCGAGGACCTTGCCAACGTGATTCGGAGGCTGTGGGCTGACAACGGCGTCCAGGCCTGCTTCAACCGCTCCCGAGAGTACCAGCTGAACGACTCTGCTGCCTAGTGAGTACCTCACCCGGAGGGGCACGGAGCCCAGCTGCACCACGCGATGGAGCCTGGCTCCTGCACGTGGGTCGTTTGCGCACAGAGCGGGATGTTTGCACGAGCAATGAGTGTGCACGTGCAGTTATGAGCACGAGGGGTAGGGGTAGGTTTGCAGTCTCGGTTGTTGTGGTGCGGTTTGGGGTCCCCAGGCCCTGCGCCCCGTCCCAGGCAGGAGTGACTCTCACTCGGCAGGAGAGCAGCGGGTTTATGAGCCGACAGGACACAGCGTCGTACAGAGGGGTCAGTGCAGCCGGCAGAGACAGCCAGTCCCATCCACGCTGCGGGGAGGAGGCCCCGAGGGGCTCCTGGAGCCGCGGCCCTGCCCCCCTCCTTGGTCTCTCTCTCCCTCAGCCCAACTCCCAGTTCCAGTTCAAACCCCTCAGGCTCCACCTCCCCTTTTGTCTGCAGCTCAGAGGTGTCACCTGGTCGCCGGGGTACCCCCAGCAGGAGCCCCCCACCCTGTGTCAGACAGACAGACAGAGACAGACACTCTACATCACAGTTGCTCCCTTTGGCGTGATGTCAGTCTGTGTGGCGGTTGCCAGGCCGTGCTGGGCACGGTGAATGCGCCCTTGGCGCAGGCTCTGGGGCTTCCCCTCTCGGTCTTGGTCCTGGGGCCCAGCGGGCGCAATGGCGGGGAAGGAGGAGAACCCACACTGCAGAGCAGTGCTAGCGGCAGCCGAGCCCGTCTCTCCCCCCGGCCCTGGCGCTGGGCGAGGGGACTGGAGCCCGTCTCTCCCCCCGGCCCCGGCGCCGGCCCCTGCGGGGTTGCTGCTGGATTTGGCTCCCCCCGCTCTAGCTGTCTTGCCTGCAGAGCTCATGCCAAGGCTCTGCCGCTAACAGGAGGCCCGGGGGTGTCTCCCCCTCAGTTCCTGTTGTTCTGCTTGTGCCCGGCACTCCCGGCTCCCGATTTAGCTCCTGCGAAGCCAAGCGAGTGGTGTGGGCGGTGCTGCTGCCGGCGGGGCCTGGCCGGGGCCGGCTGCTCCTTGCTCAGACTCAGCAGCCTTTTCGTTTCACCCGCGGGGAGGAATTGGGCAGCTCCGCCCAGTGGGCGCTGCCTTCCCAACAGGTGGGCAGCGACAGGCTGTGCTGTCCCGTCCAGTCGGGCGCGATCGGCTGGCCCAGGGCGCTCAGCCCGCACTGCTCCCTTCTGGGTAGGAGCCCCAGAGCGCTGCGCCCGCCAGGCACAGCTCCGAGGCCGTGCCCAGGTCTGCTCCCGCTGGCGCGGCCTCTCTGCTGGGGCCCGGCGCAGAGGGAGGGTCTCCAGACAGGGAAGCTGCTGGAGGAGGGTCCGTGAAGTGCCACCAGGCAGGCGGGATGCCCTTGCCTTGGGACGCTGGCAGAGGGGCTGGGCTCTGTGTGTCTGGCGCTGGGCTGGGCATGGCAAAGAGGCAGGGGCGCTTTGTAGCAGGGACCTGCAAAGCTGGGGCTGGGCTGGGCTCCTTTGTCCGGTGCTTGGTGGTGCATGAAGAGAGCCTGGAAGGGGTCGTGCCTGTGGAGTGTCCTGGCTCCGGGCTGCTCGGCCAGTCGCTCGCTCTGCTCCGTGGGCAGCGTCCACACCCCACCCAGGCCGCCTGCACCGTAAACCCTCGATGAAACCCGCGTGACTCAGGCGGTGGCAGCCAGGACGCTGACCAGCCCCATCCGTTCCCTTCCCTCGGGCTGTACTCGTCCTGGTGCAGCGTCCACCTCGCCGCCCATGTTCCCCCTCAACTGCTCCACCCATGGGCGGCTTTTCCCGTCCTGTGTGGGATACGTTTTTATGGGCACCAAGGCACGTGTGAATGGCCACCGGCTGTAGAAAACTCAGCCCAGAGCCCGCTGGCACCTTAAAAACTAACCCCTGATGTGCTGGGGTTCAGGGGTCCCCAAGCTCTGCCACCCGGCGCAGGCAGGAGGGACTCTCGCTCAGCAGGAGAGCAGGGGGTTTATTAGTCGGCAGAGACACGGCGCAGCACAGAGGTGTCAGCGCAGCTGGCAGAGACAGTCGTTCCAGCCCGTCCTGGGAGAGGAGCCCGAGGGGTGCCCCAGCTGGGTCTAGCCCCCCTCAGCGCAGCCTGGCTGCCTTCCCCCTCTCCCCCGCAGCTTCCAACTGCCGCCTCCCATTCAAAACCCAGCTCGGCTCCTCCCCAGGGACAGAGCTGTTCCCTGGCAGCTTAGGTGACAGACAGCCGGGGTCATCCTGTTAGCTGCTTGGTCCACCCCACACCACATCACACCCTCCCGGCTCCTGGCTGTGCCCCGGGGCAGGTGGCCCTACTGCAGCGTAACATGGAAACCCCCCCGGCGGCGGGTGCTCGCAAGCCGCCCCCGCAGGCTGTGGGCACTTCCTAGCATTAGTGCCCTCAGCATTTCTCCGCGCCCCTCCGCGAGCGCGCTGGGCACGCGTCTTGTGGGGTTGTTTCCAGTCATCGCCTGGCAAATAATCCCTCAGTTGTAGGGTAGGGCTGCAGCTCTCCCTGTAGGGGAAGGGGGAGGCAGACAGGACAGGAGACAGCTCAAAGCCAGGACTGAAGTGCGCCCTAGGCCCGAGTGCCTGCTGCAGCCCCAGGCCTGAGCCCCCCACATTCTAAGCGCCTGCCCCAGACACAAGCTGGAGCCCCCCACATGCTCTGAGACCCTCCTGCCCCCCAAAGCCCCGCCCCAGCCTGCTGGTGGGGAGGAGAGGCAGGGCGGGCTGTTGGGCTTGTGGGGTTAGACCTTTGGCACCCGCGGGGCGCTGACAGGGCTGCCGAGGGGGCCCCAGGAAGGGGCAGTGCCCACAGATGAGAGCCCCTGGGAGGGCTTTGAGCTGACTCGCCCCAGCGCTGCCGTCAGGTCCCTGTGGAGCCCTGGCCTGGCGCAGCAGGGACGCAGCACGCCCGCCCTCCACGAGCAGCCGGTTTGCGGGCTGCAGGTGGGACAGGGGAGTTTCTAACCTGCTGCGGCACACCTGTGCCAGGCCAGCCAGGAGCCCTCTTTCCGGAGCGCCTGGGCAGGGGAAGAGGAAACCGAAGGCCACAGTCGCCACCCAGCGCTGGCTTTTGCTTCCTGTTTTTTGCAGTGAGAGGCTGAGAGTTTCCGGCTGTTTTTGCACTGCCAGCTCTGTCACTGGCTGCGGTCAGGCCTGCCTTTCGCCAGAGAGAGCGTGTGCCGGAGCCCTGCCCGGCACTGGGCTGGTGACTGCGGCGTGGCCCAGCCAGCCTCCAAAGGGGCCGGCCCCAGCGTGTGCCTGGCGAGGCAGGGCAGGGGAAGCTGGGGGTCCCAGCAGAAGTACAGACAGTCAGAGCATGGCTGGCAGTGCCGGGTGGGTCTGACTGGGGCTTTTAACACCACAGTGGCAGGCAGAGTAGCTCACATAAGTGGGATTCCTGCTGGTAAGCTGGCAGGTAACACCTCTGGCCTGAACAAACACGGGGAGAAGCCTGGCAGGATTTGACTGAGAGGGGACAGTTGGC
This sequence comes from Carettochelys insculpta, assembly GCF_033958435.1. NCBI lineage: Eukaryota > Metazoa > Chordata > Testudines > Carettochelyidae > Carettochelys > Carettochelys insculpta. The sequence continues at coordinate 1,503,132 of NC_134147.1, read as the reverse complement.
ACTGGGAGGCTGGAGAGGAAGAAAGGCCGGGCCCAGCCAGGGGCTCCAGGCCTGGGGTTCCCTCGGGGCATCTCCTTCCCCAGCGTGGACCACGCTGCGCCCCTGTCGCCTAACAAACCTTCTCCTCCACCTGCCGCGTGGGAGTCACTTCCAGCTGCAGATGGGGTGCAGGGCCTGGGGACCCCGAACCCCATCACAGAGTCACTCCTGGGGCGGGACAGGGTGCAGGACCTGGGTGTGTGCGTGTGATCGCCCCCTGCTGTCGGCCAGAGGGCCGGGCGTGCCTGTGATCGCCCCCTGCTGGCAGCCAGAGGGCCGGGCGTGTGTGTGATCGCCCCCTGCTGGCGGCCAGAGGGCCAGGCATGGGTGTGATCGCCCCCTGCTGGCGGCCAGAGGGCCAGGCATGGGTGTGATCGCCCCCTGCTGGCGGCCAGAGGGCCGGGCGTGCCTGTGATCGCCCCCTGCTGGCAGCCAGAGGGCCGGGCGTGTGTGTGATCGCCCCCTGCTGTCGGCCAGAGGGCCGGGCGTGCCTGTGATCGCCCCCTGCTGGCAGCCAGAGGGCCAGGCATGGGTGTGATCGCCCCCTGCTGTCGGCCAGAGGGCCGGGCGTGCCTGTGATCGCCCCCTGCTGTCGGCCAGAGGGCCGGGCGTGCCTGTGATCGCCCCCTGCTGGCAGCCAGAGGGCCAGGCATGGGTGTGATCGCCCCCTGCTGTCGGCCAGAGGGCCGGGCGTGCCTGTGATCGCCCCCTGCTGTCGGCCAGAGGGCCGGGCGTGCGTGTGATCGCCCCCTGCTGGTGGCCAGAGGGCCGGCCATGGGTGTGATCGCCCCCTGCTGGTGGCAGGGGCAGAGTCCCCCCATTGCATTGTTTCTGCCCCAGGCCCGTTCCCTCCCTCCCTGGCCCCCTTCAGTGCCCGGCCACAGGCTGTTTCCGCTGGCCGTGGCTTGCAGCCATAGCGATGAGCGCAGCGTGCGGTGCAGCTCCCGGGCTGGGAGAGGGCGGGGGAGAGTGTGGGGCTGCGCCCCCCGGCAGGGCTCCCCCGCAGCTGCAGAGGGAAGGTGGGTGCCGCAGAGCAGAGAACCGCAGCGGGGCTGGCGCTGGCCTGGCCCTTGCTGCAGCCTCCTCTGGCTCCGACCGAGGCCTGGGCACGTCCACGACCGAACCTACCGGGCAGCTGCCCCCACCCAGCACAGCCTGGACGGCTCAGCCCAGCCCTGCATCCTGGGGTGTGCCGTTTCCCCGGGCCCCGGCGTCCAGCTGGGCTCCTCTCCCCTGCCTCAGCAGTGCAGCTTCCCCGTGGAGCCAGAGCTGCGGTGCCCAAAGCACCTGGGCTGTGCAGTCGCCGCCAGGACAGAGCCCTGGGAGCGCCACGAGCCGCATCCCTGTGCCTTGCTGAGGCGGCTGCTCTGTGTTCCCCGCAGCTACCTGAATGACCTGGAGCGGATAGCCAGAGGCGACTACATTCCCACCCAGCAGGACGTGCTGAGGACCAGGGTGAAGACCACAGGCATCGTAGAGACGCACTTCACCTTTAAGGACCTGCATTTCAAGTAAATGGGGGCTGCCAGGCCCCGGGGGTCTCCTCCGGGTGTCGCTCGGGCTGTTCCCCTCGGCCTGAGCTTTCCCTGGGGCGTCTGCGAGCGCCTGGCTCGTAACCGGCTGAGCCTCCGACTCTGAGCCTGCAGCGCCCTGTCAGGGTCCGGGGGACTTGGGCCGCGGCGTGCAGCCCCTTGCCCCGCAGGGCACGTCTGCATGGCCGGCCACGCGCCCTCGGGCCGCGCAGGGGGTGGGACCCGGCCCCGGCACGCTGCGGTGATGGTGCCGTGTGAGCGCGGCACAGACCCGCCACAGGCGGCAGCGCTGTCGAAACGCGCCGTCCCCGTCTCCTGGTCCCCGCTGGGAGCCACGCAGCACTCGGCCCCGCCCCTCCGCTGCCTTGTTCGGGTGAGGCCTATGATGGGGTTCAGGGGTCCCCAAGTGCTGCACCCCGGCCACAGGCAGGAGTGACTCTCACCCAGCATGTAGAACAGGAAGTTTATGAGGTGACAGAGCCCAGCTCAGCACAGAGGTGTCAGTGCAGCCGGCAGAGACAGTCCTTCCAACCCGTCCTGGGGAGAGGAGCCCGAGGGGGGCCCCTCTGGGGTGTAGCTTCCCCCTTGCCAGCCTGGCTGCCCTCCAGCTCCCTCTCCCCCCAGCCTCTAACTGCCGCCTCCGATTGAAACCCAGCTCGGCTCCCCCTGCTCTGTGTTCAGGGCAGAGGTGTTACCTGCCAGCTCAGGGTACAGCCCCAGGGGTCATCCTTAGCCGCTGGGAGCTGCTCTGCCGGTCACACACACATCCAGCCTGAGTCTCTCACGCACCCCCCTCCATCACAAGGCCAACCCCTCCGTGTGTGCCCGATGGCAGCCGGGCCGGAGTGGGAGCCAGCCCCTGGACCCTCGCGCCGGGGGGAGCTGGGAAAGTGGATCAGATCCAAGCCCCACCCACACCTCCAGCACCTGCTGGGCACCTCTGGGATCAGCTGATCCCTGCTCCTCCCAAGCTGGGGGCGGGGGCCAGGCTCAGCGTGCAGCTGGGCCTCAGGACCCCTGGCCAGTGAACTGCTGCGCTCCCCTGGCCTTGTCAGAGTTGGGCCCGGCTGCTACCTGGGCTCTTCCGCTGCCCCCTGGGTGATCGTGGCAGGTCACGTCACCCCTCCCGCCTCAGTTTCCCCCGTGTAATATGGAGAGAATAGTGATGGGCAGGGCGGGATCCCTGGGGTGAGACCCCTCTGCCTGTGCCATCCTTGCCGTGGGCCGGAGACCCGAGAGTGGCTCGACTGCCTGGCCTGTTTGCAGCGGCAGAGCCGGGGGAGCTGCCCACAGGCAGGGCGCGTGAGCGAGCTCTTGCAGCCGCCTTTGGAAACAGCGCGAGGCTGCGGGGCTGGGACCAGCCCCCCTGCCCCAGTCCTGCTCTGTGGGAGACGCGAGTTCCTGGCCCATGCTTTGTGCAGGGCCCCCGGGGCCTGGCCCTGTCCGGGGGAGGCGCACGTCCCGCACTGCACAAGCAAAGGTTGTGAAACCACCCACCGCACGCCGTCTGTGATGGAGTGGGGGACGTGTGCGCGCGCGTGTGTGTGTCTCACGCAGGGTGTGGGGCTCCTGCTGGGGGTAACCTGGTGCCCAGGTGACACCTCTGAGCTGGAGCCTGAGGGGTTTGAATTGGAACTGGGAGTTGGAAGCAGGGAGTCTGTGCTGGGAGAGAGAGAGACAAAGGAGGGGGCCAGGCCCCGGCTCCAGGGGCCCCTCAGGGCCTCCTCTCCCCAGCATGGATGGGACTGGCTGTCTCTGCCAGCTGCACTGACTCCTCTGTACGACGCTGTGTCCTGTCAGCTAATAAACCCGCTGCTCTCCTGCCGAGTGAGAGTCACTCCTGCCTGGGACGGGGTGCAGGGCTCGGGGACCCCGAACCCCATGACACCCTTCTGACCCTCACAGCCATTCCTCCCAGGCCAGGGCGCGCATCCCAGGGCAAGTCCGTCTGTTCCGCCTGCAGCAGGCCTGTGCTGTAGTGTCCCTGCCTGGCGCTGCTCCCTCACAGGGGGGTCCCCCGCCGGCGGTGGCTGTGCTGGGGAGCTAGAGCCCCTTGGGGAGAAGCCCAGCTCGGCTCTGCAGCCAGAAGCCCTGAGAGGGGCAGCCTGGGGTGGGCTGCTCTGCAGCCTCTGGGCCACCGAGGGAAAGGCCTAGGAGGCAAAGGCTTTACAGCCCCGTTGTGCACCCTCAGTCCTTGCTGGGCTGGGAGCCCTTTGCTGAGCCCGGCGCCCCCAGCGTCCCGGCAGCAGAGCCGGCAGTAAGATGCCGGAGGTCCCAGAGTCCTGCCCAGCCTCCGCCGGTGCCTGGGGAAGCATTGTCAACATCTGAGTTACACTCAGCGCTCGTGCTAAGCCGGCCAGGTGCTGGTCCCCACTGGGCCTGGCCCCCAGTTAACTGCCAGGTGCTGGATTTCTCTGGCTGTGCAGTGCTGCCCCCATGGGTCACTGACGCCGGGACAGCCTGGCGCAGGGCTCAGCCCCTCACATCGCAGCCCTGCACCGCGGCTGTGTTGCAGGGGAGGCTCTCAGCTCTGGGAGGCTGGGCCTGCAGCTGGGGAACCTGAGGCCCCGGGCGGTGCTGAGGCCTGCCCGGGCATCCCGGCTGGTGAGCGGCTCTCCCTCGGGGCAGGGGGCCCGCGTGGGGCTCAGGAGCAGCTGCGGTGATGCCGGCTGTTTGCTTGCAGGATGTTCGACGTGGGTGGCCAGAGGTCGGAGCGGAAGAAGTGGATCCATTGCTTCGAGGGGGTGACAGCCATCATCTTCTGCGTGGCGCTGAGTGCCTACGACCTGGTGCTGGCGGAGGACGAGGAGATGGTAAGGAGCAGAGGGGCCTGATCCGGCCTGGCTCTGAGTGAGCCAGAGACGTGCGGGCAGGAGGAGCCAGGAGACGGGTGTCTGCAGCTGAGCCCCTGATCTGCTTGTCCCTTCCTGGGCCCTGTGGGCTCCTGTGTGACCTGGTGAGAACCGTCCCGGCACTCCATGGCGTGAGGTGGGCACTGGGGAAGGGCCCTGGCACCAGCCCCTGGGCTTTTCTAGAGCGCCCTGAAGAAAGGCCTACGCTGCGGGGTTCGCCCTGCATGGCCTGCAGCGCCTCCCCAGGCCCGGGGGCTGGAACGCTGCGTGCAGGATGGGCGCTGAGTGCCCCAAACCAGCCTGGGAACCCTGGGTCTGATGGAAAGCCCTCCATGCCTCTGGCACCCATGGCCAGAGCAGCCAGGGCCACGGTGCCAGGCCGGGCTGTGTCCATAGCTTAGCAGCCCGGTGCTCCTGCCTTCTCGCCCTGGTGCCTCTGCTGCCCTGGGGCACACAGCCCCCGTGCACCCCCGGCCGAAAGGTGCTGGCTGGCAGTTCCGTGTGGCCCCCGGGCTCTGCGCTGAGGCCTGTGGTTTAAAAGCAGGCAGTGCATCCCGTCCCCTTGGAACGGCATTCCCACCCCAGACGGGAGCGCACCCGGCCGGCTGCCCTGGCTGACCTGTGCAGGGAACACGTGAGGTTCTTGGTGCGCGAAGGCCTCCAAAGGCGAGAGACAGCCCCCACCCTCCAGCGGGCTGTGCCAGATCCCAGGACTTCCCCTGCTCATGCTGGCCTCTCCGGTGTCCTTGTCCACCCCTCGCCGCGAGCCGGGGCCTGGTGTCCTCCCCAGCCTACAGATGGGAAACGGGCCCAGCAGGCAAAGGAACAGGGGCACCAAACATCCGTTGGTCTCAGCTGAGCCCTGCTCTGGCCTAAGGGGTTTGATCCCAGTGGGGGTGAGAACCGCAAAAGCCTCTGAGCTCTGGGCCAAAGTGACCTGCCCAGAATCACACAGGGAGTTCTGGGACTGAACCTGGCTCTGCTCGAGTGCCCCACTTGGGCCCTGACCACTAGGCGGCCCTTCCCGCCACCAGGCCCCAGCTCCCAGCCCAGTCCTTGCGCTGTCTGCGCGCCGCCCGACTCGCTGAGGGCCTGAGGTCACTTGTCCCACCAGAACCGCATGCACGAGAGCATGAAGCTCTTCGACAGCATCTGCAACAACAAGTGGTTCACGGACACGTCCATCATCCTCTTCCTGAACAAGAAGGACCTCTTCGAGGAGAAGATCGTCCACAGCCCCCTGGCCATCTGCTTCCCCGAGTACACAGGTAACCTGCGGCGGCCGCCGGCTCGGGGGCGGGAGCGACAGCGACGGACTGGTCCCGCTGCAGCTCCGGGGCCTGGATCTTCAGCCCGGGCTGTAGCAGCTCCTGGCGGCCCTCCCCGAGCGCCCGGACCTGCCCCTCCTGTGCCGTTCTGCAGCCCACGGGCGCTTAGCTCTGGGGGCAGGTGCCATGGAGGGCAGCCCTGCCAGCTCCAGGCCGGGACTGGTCCCCACCGTGCCAGCCCGTTCTCTCCCTGGTAACGACTCCGCCCTGGCCCGGCAGCGAGGGGAGGGGACGGTGAGCTCAGCGGCACGCAGGCTCCAGCTCCTCCGTGCTGTCCCAGAAGCAGCTCCCCTGGCCCGGGGCAAGCCCTGCAGCTGGGCTGGGCTGGGCCGGGCCAGGCCGGGGGCGACTGCCTCCTGGGCTTGTCTGCGCAGAGCTGGGCCAGGGGGCAGGAAACCCCTCCCTGCTGGTAAGCCCCAGGCCAGGCGAGTGCCGCTGGCTGCTCCCGCTGGGTTCCTGCGCTGAGTGGGGGGTGGGCGGGGGCACCAGTGCGGTGGCAGTTGAGCCCCATGGCAGAGCTGCTGTCCCCTGGGCGTAGCGGTGCCCACGGGACCCCTCTGCTTCCAGGGATCAGGGCACGAACCCAGAACTCAGCCGATCGTGGCTCCGTTCCCTGGCGTGGGGGGCGCAGGGTGCCCAGGCTTTGCAGCCCGGCCGCAGCCGGAAGTGACTCCCACGCGGCAGGTGGAGGAGAAGCTGTGCTGGGCGGCAGGGACGCAGCGTGGTACAGCCTCATCCGCGCTGGGGCGGGGAGATCCCCCCAGGGAGCCCCTGGCTGGGCCTGGCCTTTCTTCCTCTCCAGCCTCCAGGCAACTTCTAACTCCCTGGCTTCTAATTCAGAAAGCTCTCCCTGGGTGCGGGTCCCAGCTGAGCGGAGGGGTTACCCGGCTGCCTGGATTACAAGTGGCCAGGCCTGATCGCTGAGGTTACAGACAGCAGGAATCCCACCCCCGTGTGAGCCACTCACATACACACGCACCCCCGACTTCATCATGCCTGGGCCCTCACTGGTGCCTCAGTTTGCCCGTCTGCACACTGGGGATATAGGTCGGGGCGGGGGAGGCGCACAGGGCCCAAGATGCTCTGCCCTGGGGCGTAGGGCCGGCAGTGCTGCTGGAAGGCCCCAGGTTCACCCAGCGCGCCTGTAACCAGTGGGACTCAGGATCTCGTGGAGCAGAGAGCTTCGCCGAGGCCTGGGCCCAGGGAGCTCTGTGGTTACGTGGGACAGAGGCAGGGATGAGGCTCAGGCTGTGGCACTGCCCTCCCAAGGAAGGAAGCCGAGCCGGCACAGCTACGGGGCTGGGAGCTCTGGGCACCAGCAGCTTCGCACGCCCTGGCAGCCCAGGAGCCATTTCTCAAAGCAGTTCCTGAGCCCACTGTCGGCCGCTTGCCGACCCCGCCAAGCGAAGAGAAGCTGCATGCAGACCCTGCCTGGCACTGGGCCAGCGGCTGGAGTTCTGCCCAGGGAAACCGAGGCACTGCCAGGGGACACCAGGCTGGACTCAGAGCTCAGCGGCCCCTCTCGGCCCTGTGCCAGGACGCAGGCCCTGAGCCCCTCCGTCTCCTCCTTCTCCGCAGGGGCCAACAAGTACGACGAGGCGGCCAGCTATATCCAGAGCAAGTTTGAGGACCTGAACAAGCGGAAGGACACCAAGGAGATCTACACGCACTTCACCTGCGCCACCGACACCAAGAACGTGCAGTTCGTCTTCGACGCCGTCACCGACGTCATCATCAAAAACAACCTGAAGGACTGCGGGCTCTTCTGAGGGCCGGCAGCACCAGCTGCCCCCGGGGGAGGGTGAGGCTGGGGCACGTGGGGGCTGTGTCCAGCCAGGGACTGGGGGAGAAGCCCCAGGGCCTGGAGGCAGGGGAGGGGGCTGTGTCCTGCTACGGGAGGGGAGGGGAGGGCAGGGGGGGCCCCAGGGCCTGGAGGCAGGGGAGGAGGCTGTGTCCAGCTATGGGAGGGGAGGGGAGGGGAGGGGGGCCCCAGGGCCTGGAGGCAGGGGAGGGGGCTGTGTCCTGCTACGGGCAGGGAGGGGAAGGGGGCCCCAGGGCCTGGAGGCAGTGGAGGGGGCTGTGTCCAGCTATGGGAGGGGAGGGGAGGGGGGCCCCAGGGCCTGGAGGCAGGGGAGGGGGCTGTGTCCAGCTATGGGAGGGGAGGGGAGGGGGGCCCCAGGGCCTGGAGGCAGGGGAGGGGGCTGTGTCCAGCTATGGGAGGGGAGGGGAGGGGGGCCCTAGGGCCTGGAGGCAGGGGAGGAGGCTGTGTCCAGCTATGGGAGGGGAGGGGAGGGGGGCCCCAGGGCCTGGAGGCAGGGGAGGGGGCTGTGTCCAGCTATGGGAGGGGAGGGGAGGGGAGGGGAGGGGGGCCCCAGGGCCTGGAGGCAGGCCCCTTTCTCTGCCCCAGGCAGCCCCAGCATGCAGAGCAGCCCGAGGGGGACCTGAGGGGGTTCCCTGTGTGGGCTGCTGGAGCAGACAGGTGCTCCTGTGCTGGCCAGGGTTGGGGGACAGGGGACTGGCTCCGGGAGGCACTGGGGGGCCAAGGGGTCTCCTACCTGTGCAGCGAAGGCTGTGCCCCCGGCCTGAGGCCACACGCAGGGCGCTGTGCTTGTATGGCTGAGCTGGCTGCAGCTGTGGCTGCTGGTGCTCAGATCCGGAGGTTGCCGGTTTCCTCCCCACGACCGCTGGACACCCCCCAGCCCCGGGCACGGCATTAAACAGGCACCAAAGGCTCTTCCTTGCGTCTTCCCTCCCTCGCCAGTGCCCGTCCCTCGCAGTCGCAGGGGGCGCCCCCCCCCCGCCTGATTTGCATGTCTCTCCTCCTGCCCCAGACCCCCCCAGAGGCTGGAGGTGCCCAGGGCGCGCGCGGGGAGCAGCCCGGGGAGCCCGCGGTGTCACTCACGGTGCGTCTCTCCCCAGGGTGACTCGAAGGGCGCTGCACCCGGAGGAAGGACTGCACCATTCACAACGTCCCCGGCTTGGTTTTGTGGTTTTGTTTCTTTGTTCCCCGACCCCTCCCCAGGAAGAGACTTCAGTAACGATCACGACCCGCAGGCCGAGCCCCGGGGCTGCCATCGCCGTCTGTCTATCGAACCCTGCTTGGTAGCTCAGCCCCTCTCCTCCCGCGGCCCTGCCCGCCCCCCAGGGGTGCGCGCGGCCTGGGACCCGCTCCGAGTCCAGCGCAGCCGCTTGCGGCGCAGGGCTGGGGATCTGCTCCTGGCCGAGGGGGGCGAGCGAGGCCTCCCCAAGCCGGGGCCCCGGCGAGCTGCACAGACCAGCACCAGAAACCCCCCAGCACTCCTTCGCCTCTGCCACGCGAGCGCCTCGGCTCCGGTTCTCCACGGGCCCTGCCTGGGGCTTCACTCGTGCCTTGGGGGCTGGGCGGGGATCGCCTGCGAGTTGGGCTCAGACGGACTCTCCCCTCCGGCGCCCTGGGCTGCACGCGCCCTGCGGCTGCGGTGTGGGGAGCCCACAGCCCGGGACCGCGAGCCCCATTGGCAGAGCAGTTTCCGAAGGGCTGAGGCCAGCGGAGGCCACGTCTTTCCATCCTCCTCCCCGCCCCAGCCTGGGGCCTGCGCTGCGGCCGCTCTCCTGTCGGCTCTGTTTTAAACGTAGTTGTAGCTCTAACCGTCGTGTCGGTGGGGGACACGCTGCTGTGTGGGTGGGTGGGCCCCTCGCCAACCACGGACGCGGCCTGGCTTTTCTCACGGGATGTTTTACCAAATTGTTCACATGGTTTGAGATAATAAAATGTAGAAAGAAGCCCCCGTTGGTGCTGCTTCCGCTGGCTGGGAGAGGGGAGGCCCTGGAGAGCCCCCAGCCCCGGGGGTCAGGAGCCCTCGGCGCAGCAGAACGAGCAGAGACGCAGCTGCTAGATGTCTTTATTAATAAAAGGGTGGGAAGCTGCAGGTGTGGCCCCGAGGGGCAGATACAGTGCGGACGGGGGGTGGGGAGCTGGGCTGTGGTGTTTTGGGGTGTCATCTGGACCCTGGCATTGGGGGGCTGCAGAATTAGGGATGGGGGGGGCGCGGTACTGGGAGACGGGTAGGGCTGAGCCGTGGCTGCAGTCCCAGAGGCTGTGGGTTGTGGGCTGCGATCTGGACCCTGGCGCTAGGGGGCGGCCCTGGTGCTGGGGGACCGTGGGTTAGGGCTGTGATGTGGACCCTGGCGCTGGGGGGTTGTGGGTTAGGGGTGTGATGTGGACCCTGGTGCTGGGGGGGGGCCATGGGTTAGGGGTGTGATCCGGACCCTGGCGCTGGGGGGGGCCATGGGTTAGGGGTGTGATCCGGACCCTGGCGCTGGGGGGCCGTGGGTTAGGGGTGTGATGTGGACCCTGGCACTGGGGGGGCCATGAGTTAGGGGTGTGATCCGGCCCCTGGCACTGGGGGGCCGTGGGTTAGGGGTGTGATGTGGACCCTGGTGCTGGGGGGCCGTGGTTTAGGGGTGTGATCCGGACCCTGGCACTGGGGGGCCGTGGGTTAAGGGTGTGATCCGGACCCTGGCGCTGGGGGGACGGCCCCGGCCCCGGTCCTGGCCCCAGCCCTGGCAGCTCAGAAGAGGCCGCAGTCCTTGAGGTTCTCCTTGATGATGATGTCGGTGACGGCATCGAAGACGAACTTGACGTTCTCGGTGTCGGTGGCGCAGGTCATGTGGGAGTAGATCTCCTTCACGTCCCGCCGCATGTTCAGCTCCAGGAACTGGACTTTGATGTAGGCGCCGGCGTCCTCAAACGTGTTGGGCCCTGCGGAGACACTGGAGCCGGCTCAGCCCTGCGGGGAGGGGCTGGCGCCCTGAGCTGCTGGCTGCTCCCTGGCCCCAGACCTGCTGGGTGCCTGCTGGCCAAGGAGCCCTTCCTGGGGCCCCCGCTGGGACCCTCCTGCCCCTCCCTCCATGGCTGCCGGTTCCCCGCCCTGCGAGGGCAGCGGCAGCTTTGCTCCCACAAGGCAATGGCTTCGGCCGCTGCCGGCGCACCCAGCGCTGCCAACTTCCGCTGCTGAAGCCTTTGCCAGTCGCTGGGCGCGTCACTTTCGGCTGCCACAGCATCTCAGCCACCCGGCTCCCACCAGGCCGGGCGCTGCCCACGCAGCCCTCCACGGCACAGGGGTCTTGGCAGCTGGTGCTGCTGCAGAGCCCGGGGCGGCTGTGCTTAGGGTCACCGGCTGGGCTGGCGCTGCTGGCTGGTTGGCTTCTGAGCTGGGCCTGGGCTCCGATCCCCTATGGACCTTGTGCTTCACTCCCCTACATGCTGGGTCCAGGCCCTGTGGGGTCTCCCTGCGAGCGGGGCAGTGAGCCCACCCCGGGCACTCACCGTCGTAGTCTGGGAAGCAGATGCTGAGGTGGGCTTTCTTGATCTTCTCCAGGAAGACGTCCTTCTTGTTGAGGAAGAGGACGATGGAGGTGATGGCGAAGTAGCGGTGGTTGCAGATACTGTTGAACAGGTGCAGGCTCTCGTGCATCCGATTCTGGGGAGGAGCAAGGAGCCAAACGGCTTTTAGTTGCATCTCAAGCAGCAGGCTCCTGCTGGGGCCTGGCTGGTGGAGGGCAGCTCCTGAGCTTTCCTGCCCTGTTTAGCTTGCTGTGGGTGCACCGTACCTCGCCTGGGCGCCTCACTGCCTGAGCCCCGCTCACTCCTCCTCGTAGCAGGCAGCTCTACGCCCCCTACACCGGTCAGGAGCACCAGCTCCATTCTCCAGCTGGGGAAGCTGAGGCACCAAGCAGCACAGGCATGTGGCCGGTGGCAGAGCCAGAGCCAGCCCACACCTGGCCATGCTGTCTCCTGCCAGGCTGTCACCTCTGCTTACTCCCCAGTTACTAGCATTCAGGGCCAGGCAGAGAACAGGCAGCTGGCGGGGAGGGATAGACCAGCACCGGCCTGCTAAACCCAGGGTTGTGAGCTCCAGTGCCAGTGAGGGGTCTGGGGCAAAGACATTACAAAAATAACCTGCCAGGGCTGTGCTAGGCCTCGCTGTTAGGGTGCAGCAGGGGGTCCCCAGCTCCCTGAGAGAGGATTGTTTCCAGCTGCCTCGGCGGTGTTAAATCCCCAGGGGCTGCTCCATCCCAAGCATGCCTGCTCAGCCAGCCGGCACCGGGCTCTGCCAGCGCTCGTCCAAGCGTTAGCCTGCGTCACCGCAGCGCGGGGTGCAGCACAAGTCCCTGCCCGCCTCTGAGCAGTGCTCCATCCTGCCCGTCGGGCTGCGTGCCCCCGCGGAGGAGCCGCTGGCCTGGCCCAGCCCACCGCCGGACCGCCGGCGCTCTGCGCGGCTCCCCGCCACTCACCACCTCGTCATCCTCCACCAGGACCATGTCGTAGGCACTGAGCGCGGCGATGAAGATGATGCAGGTGACGCCTTCGAAGCAGTGGATCCACTTCTTGCGCTCCGAGCGCTGGCCGCCCACATCGAACATCCTGGGTGCGGCGGGGAGGGGAGAGGGCTCTGAGTCAGGCCACCCCTTGACCCCAGGCACCACTGCGGGGGGAGACCCCACTCCGCTGCAGTCCCTGCCATGGCTAGAGCTGGGGCCAGCCACGTGCACCTGTCCCAGCTGGGATGCCGGCTGCCAAGTGGCTGTCGGAGCCCTGGGCACAGCCCTGGCACAGACCCTGCCCCCGGGGCGGGGAGCAGCGTGGCGGACAACTGTGCTGGGCTAGCCACGGAGCAGGTCTGGCACCAGCCGCCACTTCCCACCACGCTCACCTCAGCGGGCAGCACTGCAGGGAGATGGGCTGATGCCAGCTCTGATGCCCACCCAAGGGCTCTGCCCTGCTGAGAATGGGTCTGGCTGGGCAGTCCAGCTCCTGCTCAGAGACTGAGCATCTGCCATCACAGCTGGCCAGGGCACCCCGGCAGGTTCGGGGGAGGTGGGTTCTGCCACAGAGCAGGCCGGGGGTTAACGTCCTGATCTGCCCACAGGGGCTGGCACAGCCCCCGGCACAGCAGGGCCCAGAGCCCCATGGCTGGCACAGCCCCCAGCCCCTAAGGCATGGCGAGCTGGGCATGCCCTCGGGAGGCTCGGGTGCCGAGATGCAGCAGAAGTGAGTGCCCCCCGGTGCTGAGGGCCGGCTCAGCTGCCCCCAGCAGGGCTGGTGCCAGGGGGAACCAGCCCTGGAAAGGCCCCAACCCCTGGTCTCTGCGGGGGGGGTGGGGGGTGAAGTGCCCACCTGTCTCCCTGCCCCACTCCCCTTCCCAGGTTTAACCCTTCGACGCCCAGGCCGATGCTGCCCAGCCAGCTAGCAGCGTGCCCCCGGCTGGCCGGCAGCCCGAGCGCATCTGCTCAGCTGGGTGGTTACACCGCCCACGGAGCACTGCCTGTGCCCCAGGCCGGGCCGGGCCCTACCTGAAGTTGAGGTCCTTGAAGGAGAACTGGGTCTCGATGATGCCCGTGGTTTTGACCCTGGAGCGCAGCACGTCCTGCTCGGTGGGGACGTAGCCGGGGGCCACCAGGCGCTCCAGGTCGCTCAGGTAGCTGTGCAGGCGCAAGGGACAGGCCTCACCCACTCACCGGGGCTCTGCAGGGGCCGGGCGGGGCGCTGGGCCTGGCAGGGGCTGTCATGAGAGCCCAGAGCCCCAGCCCAGCTTGGCCGCCCCTTCACCCACCGGCTGCCAGTCCCCTGGGGCAGGGCCGGGGCAGGGCCGTGGGTGGAGCGGGGGCGTCTGACTAACGCGGTGACCAGCGCCCCAGAGCGTCTTACTCCTTTGTACCCAGCCACGTGGCAGGGCTGGCACACTCGGGGTACAGGGGCGCTGACAGCAGCCGGCCCCCTCCCTGCCTCTCTGCAAGAGGGGCCCCAGCCGCCCCCCACGTGCTGCCCCCTGGCACGGCCTAAGTCCCAGGCCACCTCAGCTCACCTCCCCCTGCCGGGCCAGCACCTGTAGGGCCCAGCAGAGGGCTGCCCCACGGCCTGTGCCAGGGGAATGGGCCTCGGCACGGGGCTGGGGAGACCCCCACCCTCCCGTGCAGTTCCACGTCCCTCCCACGTGGCGGGAGCGCTGTGCCCAGCCCGGCGGGGTCGAGAGGGAGGCGCGTACTAGCCGGCCGAGTCGTTCAGCTGGTACTCGGAGGCACGGTCGAAGCAGGCCTGGATGCCTGTGTCCTTCCAGAGGCGGCCGATGATGTCGGCCATCTCCTTGGGCATGGTGCCCTCCTCGATGGTGTCCGCCAAGTGCAGCAGCTTCCGGGCGTCGTCCTGGGGAGACAGAGGCCGCGGGGTCACAGCCGGTGCCCGGTGGAGGGGGCTCGGTGCCCTGCCCGTGACGCCCGCGCTGCCCGCTCACCTGGCGGGCCGAGTCCCCGTACTGGATGCCCAGGGTGCCCATGGCGCGCACGATGGCCAGCATGGACTGCAGGGTGTTGCTGTAGATGATGGTGATGAAGGCCAGGCACTCCTCCAGCGAGTAGCCGTCCTGGTGGATGATCCTGGGGCGCACGGAGGCAGGCGCTGAGCCCAGGGGGCCAAGGGCTCCTGCTGAGGTTTCTCCAGCCGGGGGCAGGGGCCACGTTTTGGTCTGTGCGCCGGCGCATGGGGGTGTGCACTAAACACTGGCTGCCGGCCGGGGGCGCACCTCTCCACAGCCGCCCAGTGCCGAGGGGGCACCGCTGGGCACCCTGGCGCTGCCTGGCCAAGCACAGCCCCGGCCTGTGGCCGGCTCGCCCCTCCCCTCCCCTCCCCTAATGCCGTGGCAGCCTCAGCACACTGGAGCGGGCTGGCAGCATGCCCTGGGGGTACTGGGGACCCCCCCCCCAAGAGATTGCACCCCAGCATGTCCCAGCTGGCACCTCTGGAGCGGGTGGAGGTGGGGCTGTGCAACCCTCAGGAAAGGCTCCTGGGTGGGCAGAGCCAGGCATTCATGGTGGGCAGGTCCCTGCTGTGTCAGATCCAGCCTCTGCCAGCAGGGGGTGCTGGGGCAGGGCTGAGCACTGGCTATGGGGGGATAGGAGTGCTGGCTGGGGGGGGTGGTCCCAGCCCATGGCACTGGGTGGGGGGGTCCCAGCAGGGGGTGCTGTGGGGGGTTTCCAGCACTGGCTGTGGGGGTCCCGGGAGGGGAGGGCAGGGCACCATGGGGGTATCCCAGCACTGGCTGTGGGGGGAGCAGTGAGGTGTGACCTACTTACTTCATTTGCTTTACAATGGTGCTCTTCCCGGACTCACCAGCCCCTGGGGACGGAACAGACGGGTCACGGCAGAGCTCAGGCCCTGCGTGGCGGTCGGGGCGTTACCCGCGGGAGGCAGGTCACAAACTGCCCTGTCCGTGTCGGGCCGTGGTCCCAGGCACGGGCTGGGCCTTTGCTTTCCGTCTCCTGCCCACAGCCGGTGCAGAGCCCCAGCCTGGAGCGCTGGGGGCACAGGGCCGGGCCTGTGCGCTTAGTGCTGAGGGTGCCTGAACCAACACCCCATAGCACCTGCCCTGCCTGCCTGGCACTGGGCTGGGCTGGCGCCCCTGCACCATCCTCTGCACCCGCACCACAAGCATGCAGGGCCGGACAGGCTGTAGGAGGGGCCGGGGCCGGGATCGCAGCCCAACACGTACCCAAAAGCAGCAGCTTGACCGTCCTCGCGTCCTTCTCGGCATCTTCCTTGAGCTTCTTCTCCAGCTCCCGGGAGTGCTTCTCCTCGGCGCTGGCGCCCGCGCCCATGCTGGCCTCCTCCGTGATCAGCGACAGCCCCCACCTGCCCCTCGCCCCCAGGAGCCCCACCAGCACCGTCCCCCGGCTCGGGCTCCCCAGGCACCAACTGCCCTGTGCCCGCCTGGCGCCAGCTGGGCAGGATTTCGCAGGCCGTGGCCATCAGGTGCTGCCAACGGCCCAATCTGCAGCAAGGACAGGTGGCCAAGGACCAGGTGTGCCCCCCCCCCCCCCCCGGCCCACCGCAGAGCCAAATTGCTGCGCTCAGCACCACGAGCAGGCGCTGAGCTGCCAGCTTATGGCAAAGCCCCTCAAATCCGCCCCGTGCTGAGCCCAGCACTTCGCAGCCCCATCTGCTGCAGGCCAGGCCCCCCCCAGCCTGCCTCCCCCAGCTGGCCCTGTGGGCTGGCAGGGGACCTGGGTTCGACGCCTGGCTCAGCCCCTGCTGGATCCTGCCTCGTGCTGGGCATCTCCCTGGGAGAGCCCCTGGCGGGCGGCCAGCAGCCCACCCTGGGAAGTGGCTCAGCTCCCCCGAGCCGGCCGCTCCTGCTCCCAGGCCAGCGCCCGCCAGGCGAGGGCTCCAATGCCCCAGCCCTGCAAACACGCCCGGGCCTGGAGCCGGAGCTCAGCGCTCACGACGAGGCCCTACCAGCCCAGCCAGCCAGCCAGCGCCGGGGGAGCGCTCTGGGCTGGGGCCCCCGAGAGCAGCCCAAGGGGAGGCCACGCGTGTGAGCACTGCTGGCGGGCCGTGGTGCTGGCCAGCAGGCGGAAGGGGGGGAAGCGCCGCGCGGCGGGCCCGGGCCTGCCTGTCACAACCCCGAAACACCGCCAGGCTCGGGGTCAAAGCGCCCTTTGGTGGGAGTTAGCCACGGGCCTGGGCCTGGGCCTCGGCCGCGCACTGCAGAGGGGAGGTGCTGCAGCGCAGCCACGTGTGCGCGGGGGGCTGCGCTCAGGCTGTGTCGTGTGGGGCTGGGCGGGGGCTCGCTGCAGGAGTAGCCGGCTGGGCCGATCCCCACGTTGTGGCCCGAGGGTTGTGACGGCGGCAGGCCGGAGGCCGGGCCGTTTGCTAGGCGCCGACAAACTCAACGCCGGGCAGGGCCGGGCTCACGCCCAGGGCGCCTCTTTCGCGCTGGCGGCAGACCGGGCGCTGGGCTGGAGGGACCCGGCTGAGCCCAGGGGCCGCGCGCACAGCAGCCGGCTGGTGGCTTTGCCCGGGGGCTGCCCTGCTGGGAAGGGCTGGAGCCCGGCTGCCGCAGTCAGCTGGCGAGGGCCGGCGAGTTAACTGGGGGTGACCATCCTGCCCCAGGGCTGGCCCATACCAGGGCTCTGCAGTGATGGGGGGCAGCTGCCCCACAGTGATTCACCAGGGCTGGGGGCTCCACAGCTTCCCAGCAGGGGGCGCCAGGGAACGAAGCGGCTGCCCTGTGGCAGAGGTTACGCGCAGCGGGTGCTGCCCCCCGGGGTGCCAGGGAATGGGGCAGAGCAGCTCCCTGGTGGGGGTGGGGGGCGCCTGGAGACTCCGGGTGCTGCGGAACAGGAGCCCCACAAAGCACGGGACAGGCTGCCTAGTGGGGAGAGCTGAGACAAGGGCCTGGCCGCAGGCTGGAGCCGCACCCCCAGGCACCAGCAAAGCCCTGTCAGCCCCCGCCCCACCCGCTCCCAGGTGTGCAGGGCAGGTGAGGCCCGGCCGGGCTCGGGTGCTCCTTGCAGGTCAGGTGGCCCAAAGAGGCGGGGGGTGAGGGAAGTGGGGCTGGGGGCCGGGCCTGTCTGCCTGGGACCGGCCTTGGGGCCGCCCCGCCGCCCGGAGTCTGGGCCCGAAGGGTGGGTGAGCCAGCAGCTGGGGCACGCGGGGGTCGTGCCCGGCCTGGTGCTGGCCGGTGCCAGGGGCAGGAGCAGTTCGGACCGCACCGAACTGGGGCTGTGGCCAGGGCCGCCTTCCCCGACGGCGCAGCCAGCGCCGGTGCATCGCGCCCCCGGGCGCCCGCTACCCAGCGCCGGGGCAGGGCTCGAACCGGCTCCGCGCTCCCCGCTCAGGGCTCCGCCGGTTCCAGCCCTTCCCCTCTCCTGCGCCTCGGGCCCTGCGGCTGCCGCTACCGGCCTTCTCCCCGCGGCCCCGCTCCGACGGGGGCTCCCAGGCCGGGCTCACTGTGCTGGGATGCGGCCTCCAGCCGGGGCGGGGTGTTCGCCTTCCCGGCGCGGCCGCGCTGGAGACCTCGTTATAACCGGCCTGTGCGAAAGGCCGGAGCCACCCGCCGGGCCGGAGGCTGACGGCTCTGCCCGGGCTCAGCACCGGCCGAAGCGCTCCCGTCGCAGCCTCTGGCCCGCACGGCACCAGCTCAGGTCACGCGCAGGCGGGAGGGCCCGGGCCTGGGCGGCCGGCACGTCCCAGGGCCCGGGCGCGGAGCTCGGGTCTCCCCGGGCAGTGCCACGTTCCGCCGCCCGGGGGAGCGCCGAGCCCGCGCGTCCCTCCCTGCGGCCCGGCAGCCGCAGCCCCTCGCCGCCAGCCCCACGGCTCGTCCGAGGGCGTGGCCAGCCCCTCTGGGGCCCGCAGCGCCACCGCCCGGCCCGGCACTGGAGCAGCGCGCGGGGAAACTGAGGCACGCCCCGCGCAGTCGTTACGCACATTCCCGCTGAGGGCTGAGCCCGGCCCCGCCCCGCCGCCTTGAGCCCCCGCAGCGTCCTGGAGCCCCGCGCCGCGCCGCGCCGGGGGATGCTGCAGGGCCGGCGCTGCGGGAGACCGGGCTGGCTACGCACCCTCCGCCCCACCGGCTGGAGCGCAGGGCAGGGCTCTCCCGTGCCAGGGGCTGGCGCAGCGCACGAGGCTGGCGGGGGCGGCAGCCGCTGATGGGCGGACTCAGGCACTGGCGAGCCAGGGGGGGGCAGGAGCGCTGGCGGGGGGATCCCGGCAGGGGGCGCTGTGTGTGGGGGGGGGGGGTCCCGGCAGGGGGCGCTGTGGGGGGGGGAACAGGAGCGCTGGCGGGGGGATCCCGGCAGGGGGCGCTGTGGGGGGGGAAAACAGGAGCGCTGGCTGTGGGGGGGGGATCCCGGCAGGGGGCGCTGTGGGGGGGGGGAACAGGAACGCTGGCGGGGGGATCCCGGCAGGGGGCGCTGTGGGGGGGGAACAGGAGCGCTGGCTGTGGGGGGGGGGATCCCGGCAGGGGGCGCTGTGGGGGGGGGGAACAGGAGCGCTGGCGGGGGGATCCCGGCAGGGGGCGCTGTGGGGGGGGGGAACAGGAACGCTGGCGGGGGGGATCCCGGCAGGGGGCGCTGTGGGGGGGGGAACAGGAGCGCTGGCGGGGGGATCCCGGCGGGGGGCGCTGTGGGGGGGGGAACAGGAACGATGGCGGGGGGATCCCGGCGGGGGGCGCTGTGGGGGGGGAACAGGAGCGCTGGCGGGGGGATCCCGGCGGGGGGCTCTGTGGGGGGGGGAACAGGAGCGCTGGCGGGGGGATCCCGGCAGGGGGCGCTGTGGGGGGGGGGCACAGGAGCGATGGCGGGGGGATCCTGGCGGGGGGCTCTGTGGGGGGGGGAACAGGAGCGCTGGCGGGGGGATCCTGGCAGGGGGCGCTGTGGGGGGGGGAACAGGAGCGCTGGCGGGGGGATCCCGGCAGGGGGCGCTGTGGGGGGGGGCACAGGAGCGATGGCGGGGGGATCCTGGCGGGGGGCTCTGTGGGGGGGGGGAACAGGAGCGCTGGCGGGGGGATCCTGGCAGGGGGCGCTGTGGGGGGGGGAACAGGAGCACTGGGTGTGTGTGGGGGGGTCCCGGCAGGGGGCGCTGTGGGGGGGGGAACAGGAGCGCTGGTGGGGGGATCCTGGCAGGGGGCGCTGTGGGGGGGGGAACAGGAACGATGGTGGGGGGATCCCGGCAGGGGGCGCTGTGGGGGGGGAACAGGAGCGATGGCGGGGGGATCCTGGCAGGGGGTGCTGTGGGGGGGGGACGGGTGCTGGCTGGGGGGTCCTGGAAGGGGGCACTGCCGGGGGGGGGCTGGGATGGGAGGGGGAGACACAGGAGCACTGTGGTTATTCATCCTGAGTCGTGGAGCCACACGGGAGGGGGACGGGGGGGGGAGGGCTTGTTGGGAATTTGCTCACTCCCCTGTCCCCCCGCCCACGCAGTCACTGAGGCAGTTTTTTCGGGGAAACTGAGGCACAGGGCTGCCCTGAAGGCCGGCGATGCCAGGCGCTCCCGCCTCCCGGCCAGGTGTGACAGACGGGGAATTCGCTGGGTCCCTCCTTGCAGGGCCCTGGCGCCAGTGCCGAGCAGCTGTGACTCAGCTTCCCCGGCGCGTGAGTTCTGCTGGCCCCCGCTGCCCGCCCAGCACTGTGCTTCCCATGCCCATCTGCTTGGCCAGCCGCCCGGCCGTGACACACCTTCCCACGCCCGGCTGGGCGGAAGGGGGCAGGCCCGCACGCCAGCTGTGTCCCGCCCGGCTTTGCCGGCGTGAGGCCCTGTGAAAGCGGCTTGGTGTGTACACCAGGGCCTGCTCCGCTCCGGTTCGGTGTTACGCCTGCGGTTCCTGCCCAATGCCCCCCAGCCCTTGGCCTCAAGCACCAGCAGTTTGCCAGGGGCCTCCTGGAGGCTGAGCGTGGAGCTCTGGCTGGTGTCGGCCAGCAACCAGGGAGTGGTAACGCCTCGGGCTCCCTGGGTCCAGCACTCTCCTCGGCACCGTGGCCTGGTGCCCAGACGCTGGGGCTGGACTGAGCTGCTTTCCAGCGGGCCAGGTCCCCTGGCGTGCAGAGCTCGGGTGGGCTGAACACTGCCCTGCTGCTGCAGCTCTGCGGCACCGTGAGCTGCACCCCCCAACCCCCGGCAGCAGCATGGAGGCATTAAGTGACTTGCCCGGCAGCACACAGGACCGCAGGGGCAGAGGCAGGGCCAGCAGCAAACCACCCAGGGCAGCGCTGGTCACCCTGAACTGTGAGCTCCGCCTTTCTCCCCTCCCACACGCGCCTCTGGGCCGGGCACCAACTGCCCTGGGCGCCCGTGCTCCGAAACCGGCGCAGGCGTGGCAGCGACGGTCCCCCGCAGGCACCCCGGGGCTGGCCTGACAGCGCCCAGCCCAGCCCGCCGAGCGCCTGGCTTTGCAACCTGACTGGTCCTGACTGGTTCGGCTCTTTGGCTCCACTTCCAGGCTCCGCAAACTGGCCAGCTGGGACCCCCGAGAGTGCTGGCTGTGGTGGCTGATTCAGGACACCCCCCCTCCCCCCCCGGCTGGGTTGGGGCCGCCAGAGCCCGTGCAAAGACCTCTGCCACCCAAGGCTGCAGTGACTGACAGCAGTAGTAGGTTGTCATGCAGGTGGCCTGGGGGGGTGGGGGGGGGCTCCTGCTTTGCCCCCAGCTTTCAGGTGGCGGCTGGGGTGGCCCGGGACTCACAAGGCCCAAGCGGCGAGCGTGCTGGCCATCCCCCCAGCCACCCCGCGTGACCCCCTTCTGCTCTAGCCCTGCCAAGCTCGCTGGCTCCGGCCTGTCTCGTCCCCACCCCGGGCTCTGCCTCTCAGGGAACAAACACCCTCCGAACGGCTCCATTCACACCCAGCCCCGAGTAACCCTGGCACGCACATGAACCACCATGTTGCCCACCCCAGGGGCTCCTGGCTCTGCCCCGTGGCCCGACACACTGGCCCATTTGCCCAGCCGGGCCAGACCCCCACCCACTCTCCAGCCCTGCGTTCAGGCTACGCCCTCCAGTGCCCGCCCAAGTGGCAGGGCTGCTTGGGCCCCCTTCCAGTGGGTGCAGGCTGGTGTCCGCAGCCGTTTCCCCAGGCACCGCCCGAGCTTAGCCGAGGCCCGTGGGCTCTGCTTGCGCCTGCCCTCTGTAAGCGTCGCTGCCAGGCAGCCCAGCCCGGGCTGGCTGCTGAAAGCCTGGCTTGTGCTGAGGGCGCTCAAGCACCTGCTTCACCCCCAGCAGCAGTAGTAGGCTCTTGGCCTCTCCCGGGTGCAGGCCCTAGGGGGCCCCTAGCTAGCGCCTGGCCCCTAGCGAAGTCCCACCAGCCCCAGGCCAGCTCCAAGGGAGGGGCGGCGGCGAGGCCCAAGGAAGAGGCAGGGTCTCCGGAACCAAAGCCAGTGTTTATTGCTCCTGCCCAGCGCAGGCCATGGCCATCACAGGGCCGAGCTGCGGTGCCGTGACGTACAGCTACTCACGCTGGTGCAGGCAGCCGGCCTGGAGGTAGCGCTGCTCGTGACCATGGCACTGTCCCAGGCTAGCCGGGGGTGGACCCCGATGCTGAGGGGCTGGACTCTCAGCTGGTGGCAAAGCGCCGCCCCCCCCCCCCCCCGAACTGTCACGGATGGCAGGGGGCGGGGAGGCCACGGTCTGTTGCGTCGCCCAGAGACCCAGCCTGAGCTGGCGGTGAGGGGATGGGGCCACCTGCTTGGGGCTCCCACAAACCAGCCCCCCCCAGACCCCAGCTGGCCTCTGGCGGTGCTCCCCTGGCAGGGAGCTGGGCACCCCCAGGAGAAGCAGCCCCTTCAGGCAGGGGCTTTGAGCACAGGCCTGATACACACCATGGCGGCACCAGCAGCCTGCCCCTGCCCCAGGCGGCTGGCACCCAACCGCTGCCTCACAGGGCCAGGCACAGCTGCACCCCCGAGGCAGCTGCATTTCAGCAGTAGCTGCGGTGACACAGCCCTCTGGGTGCCGTGGGAGGCCTTGGGCCTGAATCGGTGCCTTTGGGAGGCCAGACCCGCCCCCCCCAGAGATGCTGCCCTCGCGCAGGGCAGGAGTCAGGGACGGGTCGGAGCTGCTCACCAGGACTGCACTGCCCAGAGCATCACGTGCCTGCCCCGTGCTCGGGCCAGCTGCCCCTCTGCCCGGAGCCTGGGGCTGCCAGGCCCAGCAGCTGGGGGAGGGGGGGGCAACGGCTAATGAGCGAGAACCAGGTGGAGAAACTGAGGCACGGAGTGAGCACTTACTCTCCCAAGGGCAATCTGGGAGAAGGCCCCGGCTGGCCAGGTGGCTGATGGCCTGGAACCGCGCTCCCTCTGCCTGCCCGTTCTCCTCGCCCCAGGCCCCGCACTGTCTGCTGAGACGCACGGGGCTTGGGAGCGCTGCCCCGCTTGTTCCTCCAGTCAACTGCCCTGGCCCCTGTGCCAGCTGCCCTGGGCCTGCGGAGCCAGGAAGAGCCCTGCCCCCTGGGCATGTTGGGCACCGGAGGAGAGTAGCTCCTGCCAGCCCCACCCCTCCTGCTGCCTGCCTGGACCCAGTGGCTGCAGGGCCAGCTGCCAGAGAGCCCCACAGCCCCTGCCCAGCAGCTCGGGCTCCTTGCAGGACTGAGGTGAGTCCAGCAGCCAGGCTGGTGCCCTCAGCCCCCCACATGCCCTGGTGGGTCATCCAGGAATGGCATCTCTGGGCAGCCAAGAGGCACACCGCTCCCCACCCCCAGCCGGGCTCTTCAGGGGAGTTGTGCCACAGGTGTGTCCAGGATGGGCGCCAGGCTCCTGGGGACGTTCCGCCCTGGGGTGCCTGGCTCCCTGGAGGGGCCCACCCCCCTCTCCCTGCCAGCCCACGCCTCACGCAGCGCCCTTGGCACCAGGGTATTGGCCGTGCTGAGGCTAAGAAGTTCCCCACCCCCCGCACCTCTGGCCCAAGGGGGCTGGCTGCCCAGGCTCCCGACAGTGAGAGCCCCACCACGCCCCCCTCCACACGCCAGGACTCTGGCTTGGCAGGGCAAGGCCAGTGCTGGCTGATACCTACGTGAGCATCATTGAATGAGGAACGGGAGGGTGGGGGGCGTTACCCCAGCCCCACGCGCCTGCTCTGGGCCTGCCTTTTGTGGTACAGTGCCACAGGAGTTGGGAAGAGAAACGTGGCTGGCTGGGCTGTCTTACCCAGCGGGCTGTCGGGCAAGGGGGTGGGCCCGCGTCTCCCATGGGCTATGTACAACCTACAAATAAATACTGTCTTGGAAGGGAGTGGGGCAGTGTGTGTGTATGTATATATTTATATATATATATATTTATAGATATTTTTTAATATTAAAAGGGGAAATATAGCACTGTTATTACAAAGTCCCTGGCGGCGGTTTCATGTGAGCTGGTCCAAATCTGGCTGGTGATTCCGGCGGTTTCGAGGCTTCTTCTGGTCCTGCAGCTCCTTGGCCTTGAGGCCGGCCAGCGCCTCCTTGTGGCTGGAGGCCACATGGCGCCAGTAGCCCTGGCAGTACTGGTTGATGAGTCCCATTTCAGGCTGGGTGAGGAGCTGCACCAGGTCCTGGTAGTGGGGGCCCTGGGCGCCAGGGAGGCCAGCCCGCATGCCCAGCGCGGAGGCAGAGACCTGGCCATCGGCCTGCAGGGCGGGGGCCTCCGCCTGGACGAGCACGCTGTGGACGGTCTGACTGCTCAGCACGTGCAGCCGCACCTTGGCCACCGTGTGCTTGAAGTTGTTCTCAGTGGCCGTGCAGGAGTAGATGCCGCTGTCGGAGAGCTGCAGGGACCGCAACAGCAGCCCCTGCTCCGTCCGCAGCACCCGGGCCTCCATGCGCAGCTGGACAGGAGAGACGCCCAGGGCCGGAAGAGGGTTAGAAGGGCTGAGAGCTGGGCATGGCAGGGGGCCACAGGGGGAACCCCTGCAAGCCTCCCCCACCGCTGCCATCCCAGCGTGATGCCCCCTCCCCACCACACCGGCGTGGGGTCCCAGCTGCGCCTACCTCTTTCCGCCGGTCGCCGCTGTCCTTCTGCAGCAGCCACTTGACGGTGGCCTGCGGGGAGCGGGGCTGGCACTCCAGGAAGGCCGTGCTGCCCTGCACCCCGTACTGGACGGCCTCCACCGCGTTCTTGTTGGCTGGGGAGCGGGAGGGGAGACGGGAGGTTGGGTGACAGATGGTGACAACATAGGGACTCTGGCAGGACCCCACCCGGGGAGCCGGCCCAGCCAGGGACGCCAGCAGCCTGCCTTCGCTGGGCACGTCGCACCTTCCACGCTCTGTCTGCGTCCAGCCGTCCCACGCGGCCACCCTGCCTCCCTCCACCCCGCCCAGGTGCCCGCCCAGCGTAGCCAGCGGGCGAGGCTGTGAAGGGCCAAGTCCGTCCATGGCTAATGGCCACGCTGGCAAGGCTGGTGTTCCCTGCCTTTGCTCGCCAGACAGTGGGAATGAGCCACAGGGGCAGGGTCACTGCTGGTCCCCCTTTTTCCTCCCTCGGCGGCCCTGGCACTGGCTGCTGCCGGCAGACAGGACACTGGGCTGGACGGCCCTTTGGTCTGACCCGGGGGGGGGGGGGGGGGGCAGTTCCTGTTTATCCACCTTCGCTCTGCTCCGTCTCTCCACCTGGCACATCCATCCCCAGCCATCTGCCCAGCCCCCCAGCCCCCCTCCACCCAGCCCCCCCCCCAGCATATCCATCCGCCCAGCCCCACCCCATCAGAGCCCGTCTCCCTCATTCTTCTCTGCCCCACAACCCACCTACGCGAGACATGGAGCCCTGCAATTTAATATCCCCCCCACCTACGGCTCCATCCTCCGCCCACCTGCCCCGCAGCCCTGCCCAGGCACTGGGTACATCCCTCCAACCTCCACATGCACCTTGCCAAGGTATTCATCCAGCAATGCCACCTCTCCCTGCTACTGGGGGTCCGGCCGGCCGGCCAGCCTTGCGACTCATTCGCCGGCCCGGGTGCCCCCTCTCCTGGCTCACACCCCCTCTCCCGCGCCTCCCCGTGCAGGACAGCCCCGCTGCAGGTGCGAGGCAGCCAGCTGGCCCTACTCACCGTTGGAGTTGTAGCCCCGGCACTGGCGAATGGGGTTGCCATGCCGCACGTCCTGGCGCCGGCTCCGCCTGTGGGGTGGGAGAAGGGGCAAATCGGAGGCTGCTCAGTCGGAGGCACCCCCAGCCCTGGGCAGCCCCCACATCGTGTGGGGCTGAGTCATCCATCCCCCATAGGTACCCAGGGGACTGGGGCCGAGTCCCAGCCCTCCCCGGCACTCGGGCAGTGCCGTACCTCTTGGAGGATGCTGAGTAACGGGAGCAAGCCTTGCCGTCCCAGGCGCAGTAGGGGTCCCTGGCCAGGCAGCAGTCCGCGCAGGCCTCCCCGTACACGTGGCAGCGGTGCAGGGCCAGGTGCGTCACGCCCACGGCCGAGGCCACATACAGCTGTTGCTGTGGAGGGCAGAGAGGATGCAGTGAGCCCCTCCGCCGGGGCAGACCTGCAGCGTCCCCCTCCCTCAGCCTGGCACCCCAGGGGAAGCTGGGAATGAGGCTGGGCTGCCAGCCACCCTGGCGCACGGTGACAGGATGCGGCGGATGGAGAGTGGCCAGGGGATGGGCCTGGGTCCCTGTGTCATGAACGAATGCAGGGAGAGGGTAAACCAGGTCATGGGGTTCGGGGTCCCCAGGCCCTGCGCCCCATCCCAGGCAGGAGTGACTCACTCGGCAGGAGAGCAGTGGGTTTATTAGCTGGCAGGACACAGCATCATACAGAGGAGTCAGTGCAGCCGGCAGAGACAGCCAGTCCCATCCATGCTGGGGAGAGGAGGCCCCAAGTGCCCCCGGAGCCGGGGCCTGGCCCCCTCCTTGGTCTCTCTCTCTCCCAGCCCAGACTCACTGCTTCCAACTCCCATCTCCAATTCAAACCCTTCAGGCTCCACCTCCTCCTTTGTCTGCAGCTCAGAGGTGTCACTGGTCGCCAGGTTGCCCTCAGCAGGAGCTTCACACCCTCTGTGAGACACACACCTATCCCCCACTACATCGCAAACCCTTGGAGGGCTCTCTCTCTCTCTCTCTCTCTCTCTCTCTCCCCACCCCATGGGGGCGGCAGGTAAGAGAAAGTCTTTCACACCGAGAACATTTGCAGGCTGAGGGGGGGTCTTTGTCTGGGAGGCTGACGCAGGGGGCCAAAGGGACGATTGCCCCCAAGCAGCTGGGACGAATCCTGTAACTCTCCTGGCCGTCTCCTCCTCGGCACACGGGGCCGGGAAGGCTCAGGCAGATGCCACCAGGCTGTGGTTCTTTGGAACTGGTGAGGCCTCCCTCAGGCGCTCGCGCATTTGCTTTCTTTCCCCTGCACTCTGTGACTTCTCTGCTGAACCCCAGGGAAGTGATTCTCGGGGCTGCAGCCAAACGCTGGCGTTGTTATTACATCCCGCGACTCTGGGGGGTTATTTGCTGTCTGGGGATTTCTCCGTGTTGCGGTTTTGTGAATACGTTGCTTTTTTAAGGCACTGCTCTGGGCCAGGCTTGTGGTTATTCAGGCCGTGGAGTGACAGGTCGGCTGTCACACTGCAGCTCTTTGGTCCCAAGCTCTCTCCTGAGGGAAGGCTCAGAGCTTGGGGTACCCACAGGGAGACGTCTCACATGTGGGGTTTTCTCATGTGGGTGGCGGCGGCGGTGACCCCCAGGGTCAGGGAATCTGTGACCTGGGGGAGCTTTTCTTCCTGCAGAGCCGTTACAGGGAAGGGATTTTTCAGGTTTGCAAGCCCTGACGTTCTGCACTCGGTGGGTCAGAGTGGGGACGCAGCCCCGACAGCCTGGAATCGGCCTCGCCTGGGGCCAGTGGAGCTCTCGGCTAAGACAGAGCGAGTGAGTCTCTGGTGTACTCTGCTCATTGCCTCTGAGCTGGTCCCTCTGAACTCCCGGCTGGGATCTCCTATCACACAGCGGCCCTGCCTCAGCGAGTTAGAGACAGAGCCCGTCTGAGCCCCTGGCTCCATTGAGCAGGGGAAGACGGAAGCTCCTGGGGACACTTGGTCAGCCCTGGTCCAATGAGGACCACAGGTGAGCTCTCCATCCCTCCTCAGCAGGCATGACCGAGGTGGCTAGGCTGGCAGCTTCCCATAGTGGGCAAGCCCTGGGAGCTCCCAGCCCCACCCCTGCCCCCCGCAGCACACTGCTGACTCACCCTCTTGGAGGAGATGGTCATGGTCTCGATGGGTGCTGGAACCTGGAACGAGAGCGTGGTGGCCCAGCGGTGAGTCCTGGCCCTTCTGCCCCCACCGAGCCACTCCCCGAGCACAGGGAGCAAGGGGGCTCAGAGACAGTATCTGACGCGACTCTGTTGGCTCTGACCCCCTTCTCCCCAGCAAGGGGCAGGATGTGCACCCCAACTGCCACCGGCCAGGCTGGAGGACAGAAGGGCAGAAACACAGCGCCCTGGGCTGCTGACACCTCCTCCTGGTGCTGGCGTGGGGTAGGTCAGGGCCCAGGTGCCTGCTCTGCACCTGCAGATGAGCTGTGTGGGGCACTGGGAGGAAGGGAGGGTCCCCTGGGTGGGGGCAGGGAGCTGGGCCCAGCTGGGATTGGGAGCAAGGGAGGGAGAGCTGTCCCAGGCCTGGTGGGTGGTTGGGGGCCGTCCCAGGCCAGGGGGGTGGGGTGGGGAGGGAGCTGTCCCAGGCCGGGCGGGGGCGGAAGCTGTTCCAGGCCAGGTGGGGGCAGGGGGAAGATGTCCCAAGGGGGGCGGGGGTGGGGCTGCCCCAGGCCAGGCGGGAGCAGGGGGGAGCTGTTCCAGGCCGGGCGGGAGCAGGGGGAAGATGTCCCAGGCGGGCGGGGGTGGGGCTGCCCCAGGCCAGGCGGGAGCAGGGGGGAGCTGTCCCAGGTGGGCGGGGGTGGGGCTGCCCCAGGCCAGGCGGGAGCAGGGGGAAGATGTCCCAGGCGGGTGGGGGTGGGGCTGCCCCAGGCCAGGCGGGAGCAGGGGGGAGCTGTCCCAGGCCGGGCGGGGGCAGGGGGGAAGATGTCCCAGGCGGGAGCAGGGGGGAGCTGTCCCAGGCGGGCGGGGGTGGGGCTGCCCCAGGCCAGGCGGGAGCAGGGGGAAGATGTCCCAGGCGGGCGGGGGTGGGGCTGCCCCAGGCCAGGCGGGAGCAGGGGGAAGATGTCCCAGGCGGGCGGGGGTGGGGCTGCCCCAGGCCAGGCGGGAGCAGGGGGGAGCTGTCCCAGGCTGGGCGGGGGTGGGGCTGTCCCAGGCGGGCGGGAGCAGGGGGGAGCTGTCCCAGGCTGGGCGGGGGTGGGGCTGTCCCAGGCGGGCGGGGGTGGGGCTGTCCCAGGCCGGGTGGGGGCAGGGGGAAGATGTCCCAGGCGGGGGGGGGCGGGAAGTGGCACAGCAAGGCCTGACAGTTCAGTACACACAGGGCCAGAAGGCCTCACCTTGAACACTTCCACCTCCTCCAACATCAGCTCCTCCGTCTCCAGGTCGTCCTTGGGCAGGACAATCACCTTCTGGACCGTGCCACGATCTGCAAGGCACAGCCGGCACTCAGCGCCACGCAGGATGGGCCCCCTGCCCTGCGCTGCCTGGGCCAGGGCCACGGCCACGGTGGTGCTCCGTGGGAGGCCGGGACGAGACCGGCGCAAGGGCCGCGGGACCAGCCCTGACTCCCAGACCAGGGCAACACCTTCCCCTGGGTGACCCACCAGGCCTGGAGCCCCTGAGCCCTGCGCTGCCTGGCTCCGGCTCCAGGCTGGCTGGGGGGCTGCGAGGCAGAGCCTTGCTGGGCTGGTGGGGGAAACGGGGGCTCTGCAGGCAGCACCCCCAGGAGAACAGCAACGTCTGCCCCACAGCTGGGTCCCACACACATGGGCGCTGCACAACCCGCGGCTCCAGCTGAGGTTGGTACCTGGCACCGGCTGGCCCAGAGCCCCTGGGTGCCCGGAGAGTGTCCGCCCTGTGGCGCCGAGCAGCTGCCTCGGGATGGGGGGCAGCAGCAGAAGCACAGGACACAGCTGTCTGGGACTATGGCCCAAGGGCTGGGGGGCAGGCTGCCGGGGGGTGGGGAGCACAGATGGGCAGCACCTAGCTCCCTGGGGGGCTGCCGGCATGTTTGTCTTCATCCGGGCACCGGGCAGCTGCAGCCCCTTCGGCCCCCCGCCCACACGGGAAAGTAGCAGCTGAGCCGGGGCACTTCGTTACCCCGCGGGCCAGGTGGGGGTTGGCTGGGTTGTTCGCGTTCCCTGCCCCCCGTGGGCAGTGCTGGCTGGGCGCCCCAGGCCGGCTGGCAGCCGGAGACTGGGCTCCCCAAGAGGGGCTGGGACGGCACTGCCCCAGATGGCTCTGGCCCCACATGGGGCCCAGCATGGAGTAGGCTGCCCAGCTTGGCACCTGCATGGAGATGGGGGCTGGGGCTACTCAGGTGCCAGCCTGGCCCTGCATGCAGCCCCCCGGGTACAACCTGGCTCGAGCCGGGCAGGTCTAACGGGGAGCATGCGGCACCACTGACCTGGCCAGCTGGGCTCAGCGCCCTGCCCTGCCCTGCCCCCCGCCCAGCATGTCTCTCCAGCGCACGTCTGCGGGTACCTGTGCCCAGGAAAAGCACCTCATAACGCCCGTCGGCTGCATCCACCTGGTCCACGGCCACGGTGGTGAACTTGTAGCGGACGTTGCTGCGCACCACCAGCGGGCGGCGGTGCAGGGGGTACACGGCCTGGTACATCAGCGGGTGGCTGCGCATGAAGTTGATCACCTCGTCGGGGTAATCCTTGGTGGACTTCAGGGAGGGGGTGAAGGTGCCTCCGGGGCACTGACGCGCAGAGCAGGCAGGTGAGACGCCAGCCCCTTGGCAGCACAGCCTGTGCCAGCCCCCCTGCCCCTCCCCTGGCACAGCCCAGACCAGCCCAGCCCAGCCCCCCCATGGCACGGCCCAGCCCTGCCCCTCCCCCGGCACGGCCCAGCCCCCCGTCTCCCCATAGCACGGCCCAGCCCCCACTCTCCCTCCCAGCATGGCCCAGCTCCCCTCTTCCCCATGGCCTGGCTCAGCCTGTGCCATCCCCTCCCCGGGGATGTCCCATGCCACCCCGCCTCCCCCCACGTGGCCCAGCCCCCTTAGTGGTCTGGCTCCAGCCCTGCCCCATGCTGGGCCCCTCCCCTCCACGGCCGCAGCCTGTCTGCCACCCCCCATCACTCTGGGGGACAGGGCAGCCCCCTGCTCAGGTGAGGCCCTGTGATGGAGTGGGGGATACCTGTGTGTGTGTGTGTGGCTCACAGAGGGTGTGGGGCTCCTGCTGAGGGTAACCCTGACAACCAGGTAACACCTTTGTACTGCAGACAAAGGAGGAGGTGGAGCCTGAGGGGTTTGAATTGGAACTGGGAGTTGGAAGCAGTTAGTCTGGGCTGAGGGAGAGCGAGGCAAAGGAGGGGGCCAGGCCCCGGCTCTGGGGGCCCCTCGGGGCCTCCTCTCCCCAACATGGATTGGACTGGCTGTCTCTGCCTGCTGTACAATGCTCTGTACAATGCTGTGTCCTGTCGGCTAATAAACCCGCTGTTCTCCTGCTGAGTGAGAGACTCTCCTGCCTGCGGACAGGGTGCAGAGCTTTGGGGACCCCAGAACCCCATCACAGGCCCCTGCCTGGACACACAGCCCTGGGCACTCGGGGGTGCGCCCCCGACCCTTGGCACCCACCAGGGCCCCACTGCAGCCTTGGCCACGCATGCGGGCGCAGGGCCCAGCCGTACTTACAGTGCCGGGGCGCGGGTACGGCATCTTGCCCGTGTACGGCACCCACTGGTAGTTGGGTCCCTCCTTGTGGGCAAAGGGGCCATTGAAGACCATGCGGATGTCGGCCATGGAGTACACGCACACAGCAGAGCCTTTGAACACAGAGCTGGCGGGGGGGGGGGTCGCATTACGCCCAAGGGCACCTCTGCCAAGCCCATCCGGCCAGCGTGGGGGGCTAAGAGGGGCTCCCCACTCCTGGGCCTGGCAGAGGCAGGAGAGGGGGGCGTCTAGGGCTGCAAATCCCCTCCTGCCTGACCCAGAACCCTCTGTGCAGTGAGGACGGGTCTGATCAGAGTGCCCTGCACCCCACAAGTGACCCCCAACGGCCGAGGCCTGTCCTCCCCCAGGGACACCATCACTCAGCAGGTGTGGGGCCTCCAGAGACCTCCCCCTGCCCTCCGGGGGGCTCACCCAGAGGCCGCGAAGACGGCGTAGATGACGGGGTTCTTCACGTCCTGCGTCTGGTGGACGAACACGTCCTCTGTGGGGAGCAGAGCAAGTGTCAGCAGCCAGGGAGATGCCCCAGGCGTGGGGAAGCTGGGGGTGGAACGGTGTGATGGAGTGGGGGGGGTGCGTGTGTGAGTCAGGCTGGATGTGAGAGACAAGCAGCGGCTCCCAGTGGCTAAGGATGACCCTGGGGCTACAACTGGCAGGTAACACCTCTGCCTGAACAAAGAGCAGGGAGGAGCTGAGCTGGTTTTGAATCGGGGGCGGCAGTTAGAGGGAGGAAAAGGGAGAGCTGGAAGGCAGCCAGCCTGAGGAGGGGGGAAGCTACACCCCAGAGGGGCACCCCTCGGGGTCTTCTCCCCAGGACGGGTTGGAAGGACTGTCTCTGGCTGCTGTGCTGTCGCTTCTGTGAGAAACTGGGCTTCTGTTGCCTAATAAACCTGCTGTTGTACCTGCTGAGTGAGAGTCACTCCTGCCAGCGGACGGGGTGCAGTGCAGGGGGACCCCTGAACCCCATCACAAACGCCCAGCTCCTCCGGGGGGACTTGGCAGCAGGCGTGCACTGGTGGGGAGACTGCAGGCTGGGGCGTGTCCCCCCAGAGCAGGGGGAGCTGCTGGGCACTGGGAGGAATTGATCCAGGCAAGCCAAGTGCAGCCAGCCTGCCGCGATGGGGCGGTGCGTCCTGCTCTGGGGTGCAAACCGCCTAGCCGGAGCTGCGGAGGGCGCTGACAAGCTGCCAGCCCCATGGCCGGCCCCTCTGGGGAGGAAGGGCCCCTGTGAACGCCGCAGGAGGGGCTGGGACCCGGGCGTGGGGCTGCCCTTCTCAGAGACGCTGCAGCCGGACTGCACAGAGGCCTGGGGTCCGTAGTGAGCTCCCACCCCTCCCCAACGCCCCCTGGCAGTGCCCCAGCCCCCCGGCGGCTGCCGGCCCTTACGGAGCTCGTCGAAGTGGGTTTCGATCCCGTCGGGCCCCGGCACCGAGCAGATGAGCCGCGCTTTCAGGAACGTGCTCCACTTACTGACCAGGCAGCAGTGACCTCCGTCGTCATTCTAAAGGGGGGAACGCCACCCTCAGGACCCCGGCACGCCCCACGGGCACGGGCTTCCCCCCCGGCGCCCAGGCACTGCAGCCCCAGCCTGTCCCAGCAGGGGGCGCTGTGGGGCACAGGGCAGGACCAATGGCTGTGGGGGGGCACCCAGGTATTGCAGCCCCAGCCTGTCCCAGCAGGGGGCGCTGTCAGGGGGGGGGACGCCCAGGTACTGCAGCCCCAGTCTGTCCCAGCAGGGGGCGCTGTGGGGCACAGGGCAGGACCAATGGCTGTGGGGGGGCACCCAGGTATTGCAGCCCCAGCCTGTCCCAGCAGGGGGCGCTGGGGGGCACAGGGCAGGACCAATGGCTGTCAGGGGGGGACGCCCAGGTACTGCAACCCCAGCCTGTCCCAGCAGGGGGCGCTGCAGGCACTCTATCTGCAGGGGACAGCGGGGGGGCTCCAGTCCCAGGTGGGGGTGCCACTGATACCGGGGCAGCAGCTCTGCCGGGGGGCGTGGGGGAGGCGCCCCAGGGATCCGGTACCTACCAAGCAGATGCGCCCGATGCGGGAGTAGACGGCGGGGCTCTGCGGCGCGTCGGCCGATTTCTCCCGGAAGAAGAAGTAGAGTTTGTCGTCGTTCCTCTCGGCGCTGTCCGGGATGAGCTGGACGTGAACAAAGGCCGGGTCTGCAACCAGACATGCCAGCGCCGTGAGGCCAGGGACCTGCGTGCTCCCCTGGGGCTTCTCGGCAGAGCGGCCTCAGTTTCCCTGTACCACTTCCCAACGTGCTGTCCTCTGCTCCTAGCTGACAAGGAGGCCAGGGAAGCGGAACGCATTAGCTAGGGAGGTCCCTGTCTTGGTGGGTGGGGAGGGCTGGCCGGCTCTGTGCTCCTGCTGGCGGACAGCCTCTCGCAGGCAGGAGCCCGCGCCTGGGGCATCTCAGCCCAGAAGCTCCAGCCGTTTTCAACAACTGGAAGCAGGAGGCTTGAGCGTGTGGCAGCTGGAACTGGAGTGACCAGCGCTCTTCCTGCTCGAATGTCCGCCCGTCATCAATCAACGCCCTCTGAGCCCCTGGTGACAGCTCGGGCCTCCTCAGCTGCAGCTACTGTGCCCAGAGACGTAATCCGATGGCTCCAGCTTTGGTTTACTCAGCTGTCACTGCTGCTTTCCCGCAGGTGCAGGTGCTACGGGGGGGAAGGCGCAGCTCCCAGCTGGGTGCAGCCAGGAAGGCAGGGGAGCAGGAGAGACGTGCTGGGTTGGTGGGCCAGCACCCCCAAACCCATCTGTGTAGCCCCATGCACAACCGTCTATGGCTCCAGACGGAGCCATCCATGCCTCCCCGCAGCCTGGTCCGGCCAGTCCCACACAGGCCGAGTGAGGGATCGGCATCAGTCCCGTGCTGCTCCCGTGCCAGGACTGGGCTCTGCAGTACTCCAGTCGGCAGTGGCGCATCCCCCAGGCCGTGCGGGGCGCTTCGGGAAGAGCCCTTTACGGAGGGCCAGGTGCCAGGAGGGAAGTCACGCTGGTGGCCCAGGCACAGAGGGGTGAGCTGCCTGAAGGGGGTGATGTGCATTTGGCGCTCGCGAGGTTCTAGGGAGCGCCGGAAGCAGCCACGGGGGTGGCACTGCCCAGGTGCCAGCTCCCAGCTGGGGCTGGGGTACAAAGCTGAGTTGAGGGAGCTTGGCGGGAAGCTGAGCGAAGATTGTCACTCACGCCACCCTACTTAAAATGCAACCTACCCGCTCCCGCACGGAGCCCCCGGCACCAGCGCTGCCTGGCATGCGAACGCTGTGCCCCAGGCTGCCCGCCCCACGCTGGCACGAGACCATGGCTGCCCCCCCAGGAAGCCTGGAGCCAGAGCCCAGCCCCTGTGGGCGGACTCACCATTTAGCCACCGGGAGTTGTACTGGTCGGTGCGCATGGCCGCCTGCCTGCCCATGGTGCGGAAGATGGCGGCGTCCGTGCCCATGAAGTCGATGTAGACACCCGCGTAGAGCTCCTCATCTGTGGGGGCAGAGGGGGGTCAGCAGGGACGGCCCGAGCTGGGCCGAGGCTCCCCAGCCCCTCCTCAGGCAGCCCCGTGTCCTGCCCCACCCCTACCCAAGTGGGGGCTGCCCAGTGGCCAGGGGCTCGGCCTCTGCCTGGGTGTCCTGTGCTCTGGAACAGCCCCCAGGAGACAACTGGGGCTCCCAGGAGCTGGCAGGGCCTCGCTGCCCTTGTCCATCGTAGGTGGCACAGCCCCAGGCCAGGGACCGCCAGTCCCGCGTGCTGCTCCCTGGCTCGCGGCTGCCGCCCTGGGCCTGCCCGAGGGAAGCTGCTCATGTGCTGACTCACTGGCTGGCGCCAGGCCCAGGGCGTTGCCGGTGGGCAGGGGAGCCCGGGAGCACGGCCTTTCTTCCCTGCTGCGTCTCCCACGCAGTGCCCGCCTGACCCCCTCCCAGCCTTTCCCAGGCCTGGCTGCCAGCGCCGCAGCTGCTCCCGGGTGGACATGCTGTGCCAGGCTGCTGTAAGGCAACACCCCGCCGGCAGAGGATCAGAGGCGGCCGAGCCCCAGCGAGGGCAGGGGGATTAGCCGAAAGGGAGAGCTTCGGCCAGCACTCCCGGGGAGCCCGGCGCAGCTGTTGCCCAGACAGGACATCAATACCACCCAGAGCGATTCCGCTGCCCCGGCCTGCCTCGCCCCCGAGGAGCCAGGCTCTGCCCGGGGGGGGCCTGGCACCGGCCGAGAGGGCACTTCTCCCGCCCCAGAGACGCCAGCGGGGTGTGTGGTCAGTGTGGGGAGCAGGAGGAGACAGGCCTAGGGATCGGATGAGGGGTCCCGGCGCTTCCAACGTGCCTGGGGCACAGCTCGGTTCCGTGGCTCTCGGCAGCAGCTGTTCCCACCCGCCCGGGGACGAGGACAGGGACTGGGCTGGGAGGCGGGTGGAGACCTCCCAGCAGGCTGGGCTGACTCACCCGGAGGCCGGACCTGAGTGACGGTGGCCGGGAACGAGAGGTCTCGGGGACTCCCCAGCACCCACCGGTGGCAGATGGAGCCGACTCTGGTCTACACAGGCTCCTCCCGCACCTATCACTGGGGTCTCTGGGTGCCTCTCACCACAGCCCTCCGGACCCTCCCCACGTCCGGGCTAGGGGGCTGCCGGGTAGCCCAGCTGCCTCTCCTCCCCAGCGCAGGATGGGGCATGCTGGCCCCACAGCTGTGGGGCACCCGGGTCCTGCCCGATACTTCTGTGGGGCAGCCAGCTGCAGGGGGCTGCTTGGCTACTGCCACGGGGCTGAGAGAGAGGCTGTGGGTAGCCTCGGGCCCTCGTCGCCTCTCTGTGCTGCCAGCCCGGCAGACGTCCAGCTCGGGGCAGGTCCCTCCCAGCGGCCTGCCCACGGCTCTGCTCTGGGGCAGGGCTCTGCAGCCTCCCTGCCCACACAGCTGTGGCACCGGCTAGCTGAGGGAGCAGGGGATGGAAAAGCCAACTCAGAAAGCCCTGGCGGAGCCCCAGGCACAAGAGAACTCACTTATCAGTGCCGAGACGCTGTCCACCTTGGGGTCGTAGGAGCACTTTCCCTTCCCCGACTCCAGCTTCTCCGGCTCCAGGTAGAAGATATAATCCTGGAGGAGACGTAGGAGGGAGCACGTTACACCCAGTCCTTCTGCAGGACCAAGGCCCCCCCCAGCGCTTGCCTCACCCAGCAGGGAAATGCAGCTTGCTCTGGGGGGGGGGGGGGGGCACGGCAGCTGTTTAGTAGCCCACAGCCGCACACAGCAAACAGAGACCATGAGGGAGAACACTGGTGTAACACCGACAGGCGGAACTGAACCTGGGGCCGCTGAAGCCTCTCCCACCGGAGCGGAAAGCCAGCTGGCTCGCAGCCGTGGCTGCAGCGAAGACACCTTCTCGCTCTAGGTGCCGCTCCCAGGGCCAGAGCCCCACACCAGCAGGTGGGTGGGTTCCACTGGGTCCCTTGGGACAGAACAGAACCGGAGGAATCTGAGCAGTACACTGGGGTTAACGCACCTCCTCCAGGTACTGGGTCATGGGATTGGGGTCGCTTCGCAGCTCCAGCACCTAACCCCACGTTCCAGAGGGCCCCCCAAAAGCCCTGGTGATGCATCAAGTCTTGTATGGCAGAGTGGAGACGGCGGTTACTCCAGTTCCCCTTTCTTGGCGAGGCCTAACCAGTTCCCTTCCCTTCCCTTCCCTTCCCTTCCCAGAGCCGGGCTTAGAGAATCCCTCAGCAGCACAAGCCCCAGGTTGCTCAGGGGCTGCCCCGTCACAGCCCCCGTCCTGTCACTACAACCAGGTCCAGCCGTCCGCGGGGGCCGGGTTTGGCCATAGCATGCTCCTGGCCCCGTAGGAAGCCCAGGAAACGAGGGCTGCAAGTGTCTGCACATAAATGGGGTTGGAGGCTCAAAGTGTGAGATGAGGTTATGGCACTGACCCTCAGACTACGTCCTACCGCCAAGAGCCGGTGATTTCATTACAGGAAGTTCCACCCACCCCCCAGAGCACAAGCCAGGAAGTACGGCCCCTTGGGTTGGCATCCAGGCAGCGTGGCAGCCCGTGTACTTTGTACATTCGACCTGACGTGGGAAAGCGCCAAGAGTCACTGCCACCGGTTACCCATCAGAAAAGGCCACGTCAGCAAAGCATCCCTGGTCAGCACGGCTCTGGTGTGGCACATGTTCAGCTCAAACGTTGCAGCCTTAAACGCGGAACTACCCTTAATCTGGCCCGCCAGACTCACATGGGTTAAAAGCCAGGGGATTTTAAACAAGCTTATAATAATGGTGGAGTTCTTTTACATTGATTTCTAATTTCCAGGCTTCGGGGAGCAGGCACCGCCTGGTTCCAGGCTTTGCTCTGAAGACAGGAGGCCCAGCAACATCCCTGGGCTGAAAGCCAAGACTCCTGCAATCTCTTGGTACCCCCAACCGGTGCTTTAGACAAATATTCCAGACTCGCAATCAGACCGCCAGAGTCGGCAACCGTGTTAAATTTTTAAGCCCAAATTTTCTGCATGTGTGCAAGGATTTTGCTGAATGGGGCCTTTATTTAATGCGGACTGGTCCGTACTGCCGAGTCGCCCCTGAGCCAGCCGCCCAGCACGAGAGCCGCCCCGTGCACCTCCTCACGCACACGGGGCTAACCACCTCTCCGCACTGACTGAGCCCACTCCCCTCCGCCTGCCTCTTGGGTTGGCTGCAGGGTTTTCCACCCTCGTGTGGAACGACTGTTGCCAGGTGCACCTCCCAGAGCACACACGCCGCCAGTGGGGGGGCACTCTCCTCGGCTGGGTGGTGCCACGCGCTCCATGTACCGGGGACCCTAGACGGCTCCACGCAGCCCAGGCTCTGGCCAGCTTCTCCCGCCTCTGGGCGGCCCCTGAGAGCAAGAAGGAGGAGCCACTGTAGCACCGCAGGACGGGCTGGCCAGGGCGGGGAGCGAGCTCTGTGTAACTGGCAGGAGGCTCTTTGCCCTCGCTGGGGTTCCCAGGCCAGCCCCCCGGCAGCCTGGCCCTCCTTCCCCCCGCTGAGGTCGGCTGCGGCTCTCGGATCAGCGCCCCCAGCCACGGGCTCGCTGCGTCCGTGCCCACCGTGACTTCGGGCTGGGCACGGAACCCTGCACGCCGGGCACGAGCCAGCGGCTGGAGACCGACGCTGGGAGCAGAGACCCTCGCGTGGGCAGCAGCTGGGCTTCTGCACCTTCTCGTAGCCAGGGGAGGGGCCGACAGACTCACCCAGCCCCGGCCAAGGTTGGGGGACCTCCCAGATGGGGTGGGGCTGGGCCCTGGCAGAGTGGGTGGGATGCACCTTGGCTCTGACCCAGCCTGGCAGTGCCCGTGTTGCTGGGTAGCTGGTACTCCCAGGTCCCTCCTCCCTGACGGCCCAGCACAAACCGCCCTGGAACGAAAAGGCCGAGCGGCTCCGCACCGCTCCAGCACCTGCGAGACGAGGCCCGAGAGCGTCAGGCGCCACAACTCGAGAAAAAGCCGCACCCCCCCTTTGTGATGGAGTGGGGGGGGGATGCGCTTGAGATAGCCAAGCTGGATGTGTGTGACTGGCAGAGCAGCTCCCAGCGGCTAAGGATGACCCCTGGGGCTGTACCCTGAGCTGGCAGGTAACACCTCTGCCCTGAACACAGAGCAGGGGGAGCCCAGCTGGGTTTGAATGGGAGGTGGCAGTTGGAAGCTGTGGGGAGAGGGAGCTGGAGGGCAGCCAGCCTGGCGAGGGGGGAAGCTACACCCCAGAGGGGCCCCCCTCGGGCTCCTCTCCCCAGGACGGGTTGGAATGACTGTCTCTGCCGGCTGCACTGACACCTCTGTGCTGAGCTGGGCTCTGTCGCCTCATAAACCTCCTGTTGTAACTGCTGAGTGAGAGTCACTCCTGCCAGCGGACGGGGTGCAGTGCACGGGGACCCCTGAACCCCATCACACTGGTGTCAGGAGTGGGATGCACTGCACCCACGGATGAGCTCCCAGCAGTGGCTGACTGAGTGCAAGAGAAGGAAGGGGCCTCACAAGAGCCAGAGGGGGAGCAGAGCAATTCCTGCAGCTGCTGCTGGTGAGTGGATACCCCGGGAGACAGCGGGGAGATGGATTATACCCGACTCCTGGAGGCAGAGCTAGAGGGGCTGTGCAGAGAGAGGGGCCTGACCGTGGGGAAGGCGACCAAGGCCCAGCTGGAAGAGAATGACCGATCTGGGGGGCCAGAGCCTGTCCCGGCAGGAAGTGGCCAGTCACCCCCTGGAAGCATTTCAGATTCTCCGATAGGAGCGGGGGCTCGACGCCGTCAGACAGACGCGGTGCCCGCCAGGTCGCGCTCAGCTAGCGGGGGTCCATCGCGGGCAGAGTCCCCCGCCGCAGAGCTGCGACAGCTGGAACTCGAGGTGAAATTAAAGGAACTGGAGCACCAGGAACGGGAAAGAGAGCGTGAGCGCCAGGAACGGGAAAGAGAGCGTGAGCACGAGCGCCAGCTACAAGAGACACAGCGGGAGGAGAGAGGAGAGAGAGCGAGAACGGAAGGAGAGAGAGCGAGAGCGGGAGCATGAGCGGGCCATGGCGGAGGCGAGACACCAAGAGGCCCCAGCTGCGGTAAGCAGGGAGAGGGCCAGATGGCTCGGGGTGGCCAGTCACTTGGAGACGCGTGTGCTGGCCCAGTGTCAGGACCCAGGGGACATGGACAAGTTCCTTACCGCCTTTGAGCGAGCCTGTGAGTTGCATGAGGTTCCCCCAGATGAGTGGCTCCGGCACCTCACCCCCTTGCTGGGCCAGAAGGGCGCAGCGGTGCTCAGCCGGCTGGAGGGGCTGCAGCCTGGGGACTATGAACGGTTCAAACAGGCCCTGCTGCATAAGTTCGGGCTGACCCCGGAGATGTACAAGAAGAAGTTCCGGGAGGCGCAGAAGAGGCCAGAGGAAACCCATGTAGATACAACCGCCCGCCTGAGGCAATACTACCGGAAGTGGGTGTTCATGATGGGAGTCCAGTCCGTAGAGGACCTGGTCGAGCTGGCGGTCCTGGAGCGATTCTATGAGATGTGCGCACCTGACCTGAGGATGTGGCTTGAGGACCAGACCCCCGGGGATCCACACAGTGCAGGGAAGCTGGTGGATGACTTCACAAGCAGCGAGTCCATGTTTGAAAGTGAGCCCCACAAAGAGAGGGAGTCCCGGAGAGACCGGGAGTCTCAGAGAGACCGGTTCCTGACTGTACGACAGAGGGGACCACCTCTTGGGCAAGCCCAGGAAAGAGGGGCCAGCCACCCACCCCCCAGAGAGCCAAGCAGAGCCTGGACAGAGCAGCCGGCCCGAGGGACACAACAAGACCCAGGCTGTTATCGCTGTGGGCGAAAGGGGCATAGAGCAGCCCAGCGCCCCAAGCTCACAGGTTGAGCAGGCTGGGGGGTCATGGAGTCAACTGGGTGGAGTCCCAGAAGCCAGAGGGGCTGGCGGCCAAGGCGGGTGGTGCTGACAGTGGGTACTCGGACTGGGCCGAGTCCGCCCCACAGACCAGCTCCTCAGGGGGACCAAATGCTCAGAGGTCAGTTTACAGAGTGGGGGCGGCACTGCCTCTGCGGAGCGAGTGTCTCACACCCCTCGAGGTAGACGGGAAAAAGGTCACAGGGTTCTGGGACACAGGCGCTGACGTGACACTGGCCCGACCCGGGGTGGTGGCACCGGGCCGCATGATACCCAATTCCCACCTGACAATAACAGGAATTGATGGGACCCCTTTCAAGGTGCCCATGGCGAGGGTGCACCTGAAATGGGGGAAGAAGGAAGGCCCCAAGGGCGTGGGCGTGCACAGCCATTTGCCGGCAGATGTACTGATGGGGGGGTGACCTGGAGAACTAGCCAGGTGAACGCCCTCGTGCCCTGGTCTTGACTCTCAGCCAAAGAAAATGAGGGGTGCTGTGCCCAGGTTCGGGGGCACAGGCCCAGCCAAAGCCACAGAAGCCACAGGGGCCAACCCTGAGAGAAAGGGGGCCCCCAAAAACCAGGTCTCACAGGCTGGTGGTTCTGGAGCCAGGCAGGGAAGGGGAAGTGGCTGCCACCCCTGCCCCGGCCAAAGAGTTCCAGGCAGAGCAGCAGAGAGACCCCTCCTTGCAGAAGCTGAGGGAACTGGCCAGTCTCAGCCCAGCTCCACAGCTGGGGGAGGGCTGCAGGGAGAGATTCCTGCGGGAAAAGGGATTCCTGTACCGGGAATGGGCTCCCAGATGCAAAGCGGAGCCATGAGAGGTCCAGAAGCAGCTGGTGGTTCCCCAGAAGTACCGGCGCAGGTTGCTGTACCTAGCCCATGATGTCCCGCTCGCAGGACACCAGGGGATCCACCGCACCAGGGAAAGGTTGTTACAGAACTTTTTCTGGCCAGGGATCTTTGCAGCTGTCCGTCTGTATTGCCTGTCCTGCGATCCCTGCCAGAGGGTGGGGAAGACCCGGGACAAGGGGAAAGCTGCCCTGAGGCCACTGCCCATCATAGAGGAGCCTTTCCAGAAAGTGGCTATAGACATAGTGGGCCCCTTCAGCAAGGCAACGCGTTCGGGGAAGAAATATGTCTTGGTGGTGGTAGATTTTGCCACGCGATACCCAGAAGCAGTGGCCTTGACCTCTATCGACGCTGACACCGTGGCAGATGCACTGCTGTCCATTTTCAGCAGAGTGGGGTTCCCCAAGGAGGTCCTCACAGATCAGGGGTCCAACTTCATGTCGGCCCTGCTGCAAAGTTTGTGGGACAAGTGTGGGGTCCGGCACACCTGGGCCACAGCCTACCACCCACAGACCAATGGGCTGGTGGAGAGGTTCAATGGGGCTCTGAAGCAGATGCTGAGAACCTTCATGAATCAATACCCCCACGACTGGGACAAGTACTTACCCCACCTGCTGTTTGCATACAGGAAGGTGCCCCAGGAATCCACGGGGTTCTCCCCGTTTGAGCTGCTGTACGGAAGGAGGGTACGGGTACCCTTGGACTTGCTCAGAGAAGAGTGGGAGGGGACGGCCTCTCCTGAAGGGGAGTCAGTGGTACAGTATGTACTGACCTTCCGGGAAAAACTCACTGAGCTCATGGACCTGGTCAGGGAGAACCTCTCCATGGCCCAAAGGAAGCAAAAGGTCTGGTATGACCGTAACGCCAGGGCCCGAGCCTATGCCACCGGGGACCAAGTGGTGGTCCTTGTACCTGTGCGGTGGAACAAGCTGCAAGTGGCCTGGGATGAGCCCTTCAAGGTCGTCAAACAGCTGAATGAGGTGAATTATGTGGTGGAACTGTCGAACCGGG
The DNA here is from genome assembly GCF_033958435.1 of Carettochelys insculpta. Lineage (NCBI taxonomy): Eukaryota > Metazoa > Chordata > Testudines > Carettochelyidae > Carettochelys > Carettochelys insculpta. Next base: position 1,461,098 of record NC_134147.1, on the reverse strand, counting down.
CCCACAGCCACCGGGTCTATCATGTGAACATGATGAAACCTTACTGGGACAGACAGAACTTGGTGCTGGCCGTTTGCAGGCACTGGGAGGGGCAGGGGGATGATCCCTTGGTGGATTTGCTCACAGGGACTGGAGCCGGCTCCTTGCTGGAGTCTGTTCCCCTCTCAGACCAGCTGACCCCTGCCCAGCAGACGGAGATCAAGGAGGTGCTGCATTAGCACGAACAGCTGTTCTCGGACAGACCCGGACGCAGTGACCTGGCTGTCCACCGAATAGAGACAGGCACCCACGCCCCTATCAAGTGTGTGCCATTCAGAGCCACAGGGAGGACGGCTCAGGACATAGAGCGGGAGGTTGAAGACATGCTGGCTCTGGGGGTGATCCAACCCTCCTCCAGCCCCTGGGCCTCTCCCGTGGTGTTAGTCCCTAAAAAAGATGGGTCTGTTCGGTTCTGTGTGGACTATCGCAAGCTTAACGCCATCACTGTATCGGACGCCTACCCCATGCCCAGGCCTAATAACCTTTTAAACAAGCTGGGGGGAGCCCGTTACCTCACCACCATAGACCTCACCAAGGGGTACTGGCAAGTGCCATTAGACCAAGATGCCCGGCTCAAGTCGGCTTTCATCACCCCTGTGGGGCTCTACGAGTTCCTGGTCCTGCCCTTTGGCCTCAAGGGGGCACCCGCTACCTTCCAGCGTCTGGTGGACCAGCTACTGAAAGGGATGGAGAGCTTTGCCCTGGCTTACATGGACGACATTTGCATCTTCAGCCAGACGTGGGAGGACCATGTGTCCCAGGTCAAGCAGGTGCTGGACCGACTCCAGAAGGCCGGTCTGACTGTCAAGGCAGGGAAGTGCAAGGTGGGAATGGCTGAGGTGACCTACCTGGGCCACAAGGTGGGCAGCGGCTGCTTAAAGCCAGAGCCAGCTAAAGTGGAGGCTGTCAGAGTGCTGGAGTGGGGGGAGTGCCTGTGTGAGACTCAGGCTGGATGTGGGAGACAAGCAGAGCAGCTCCCAGCGGCTAAGGATGACCCTGGGGCTATAACCTAAGCTGGCAGGTAACACCTCTGCTCTGAACAAAGAGGAGGGAGGAGACAAAGCGGGGTGGGGGGGGGGGGTTTGAATGGGAGGTGGCAGTTAGAAGCTGGGGGAGAGGGAGTTGGAGGGCAGCCAGGCTAGCAAGGGGGAGGCTACACCCCAGAGGGGCCCCCCTCGGGCTCCTCTCCCCAGGGCGGGTTGGAATGACTGTCTCTGCCGGCTGCACTGACCCCTCTGTGCTGAGCTGGGCCTCTGGCGCCTCATAAACTTCCTGTTCTACCTGCCGGGTGAGAGTCACTCCTGCCTGCGGCCGGGGTGCAGCGCTGGGGGACCCCTGAACCCCATCACACCCTTCCCATCACCTGAGCTGGAGTCTTCTGCTTTTGTGCCTGGAGTCCAGGGCCAGCCCTCGTTTTCCTTCCGGAGGGTTCGAAACGGCCCCCCGTTCTGTTTTGCAAAGGGTGTAAGGGTGTTTTCTAACTGACGTCCTTCTCCAAACGGTCGCTGCAACTTTTCATTGCCCGAGGCTTCAGAAAGAAAAAAATGCATCCGGCCCTTCGACTGCCGCTTGGATAAAAGAACTGCAGTTTAAAAAAGGCACCAGAGTGTTTGCAGGAAACCAGAAGCAAAGCTGGCGACGGTCTGCACCCGAAGAAAAAGGGGCATTTGTGGAAAGAAACAAAAACTGCTCCTTTGTAACCGAAAAGCTCCCCGCTGGAGCATTGCAGGGTGTCCAGCCCAGACGTTCTGCGTGCATCGCCGCTGACTGCTGGAATGTCTAACGAGGGGATGACAAGCAGGCCGGCGACGGCCCCGGGGCACGGTGACTGGGCTGGAAGCGAGACGCAGGGTTCAAATAGCTAACCGCTGAGCTCAGCCCGGTCTCACACACGCACACGGGCTCTGCTGAGCTGGGCTGAGCTGTCTTCAAGATGGATGGGATCTGGCAGGACTAATCTCCCCCCCGGAGCCCTCTGCCAGCCGAGGACTTGCTCGTGTCAGCGCTTTGGGCGGAATGAGCCGATCAGGGTGGGGGGCGTGGATGCCCCCGGAGCCGCCCTGGGACATGAGTGATGAGTGGGATGGAGCAGAGCCCTCAGCGTGGGGACAATGGGTAACGCTCGCAACTGCCTTCCCACGGTGCATCCCCCCAGGGCAGGGTCTGCCCCGCACCCTGGCGCCCAGCTCACCATCCTCACGCTGCGTGCAAACATGCGGCACCCTCTGCAGGAGCAGCAGCAACGGCAGCTGCAATTCAGCAGTCACTTGAGCCGATGAAGGGTCACTGGAAACCCACCGGCACCGGCCAGCCCCAGCCAACGAAAGCCCTTTGCCCTGTCACACCGGCTCGGCACTCGGCGAGCTGAGCTCCTTTCTGTTTGGGCCACGGCTTCCCCAGAACCTCACTGCCACCTTGGCACGAGTGCGTGACTGGCAGCCACGGCCACGTGGTACTTTTCCCGGTCCCCGAGTGGATGGCCGAGCCTTTTGAAGCAGAAGACCGTGATAAAGGGCACCTCTGGAGCAGCCCGGTGCCCAGGCCTCCCGTGAGCATCCCCACCACGCAAATGCTCCCATGACTATCCTGGCTGGCGAATCGCTACAGCCATTGGCTCTCATGCTTCTGGAAAGCAGCCACAAGCTGCATTCCTTGCAGAGCCCCGTGACTCCAGGGGCTGGCACCTGAACTGCCGGCCCTCCCGAGCCCAGCAGGACTCCCAGGGCCCGTCGGCACAGACTGGTTCGCAGGCTTGGCGCAATTCTAGCAGGAGTGCGGTACCGTGAGCCGGTGCGAGGAGGGGGTTGCTCACAGCCAGGCAGGCCTGAGCCCTGGGTGCGCGGGGTCGCTCCGGACGGGCAGAGCTTACAGACGCTCCGGACTGCCCCCACTCTGCTGAGCAGAGCTTGACCAGTTTCCCCAGGACGTCGGCTGCCTGCCTCGTGACACCTCCTTCTGTCCGTGGGGCCCTGCCCAGACAGCGCTGACCCTGGGGAGACGGCAAAGGGGGCGCTTCCTTTCCGGCCGAGGGCTGCACGGAGGGGTGGCTCCTGGCACGGCAGTCTGCCTGTCGGGCGGGCTGCTGGACAGGTGGCCCACAGCCGAGCGGGGAGCGCGCAGCTCCTCTGGGGTGGGGGCCTCACACAGCCCCATGCCGGGCCCTGAGGAGCAGAGCCGGACCGCAGCCAGGCTGGGGCAGGAATTCAGGTTGGGGAGAGACTCAAGCGGGCAAGAGGGGCTGGGAAGACACAGGGGGGGGGGCTGCCACCCACACCTCCCCTGGGATGGCAGAGGCGAGCAGGGCACCAGAGCCCAGCCCAGGAGGCAGCCAGGGCAGGGGGGTGCTCTGGTCTTGGTGACCCCATCAGGGTTCTTCTCTCTAACCCGGCACGGCTGCCTCAGGGATCTAGCCCCACGTCCAGGTCTCAGCCCCCCTCGCCAGCAGCTGCTGTGGCCCCCAGGTTCCAGGGCACAATGAGGGTGGGGGCCAGCCTGACACCTGCACAGGGGCTGGCCCTCGGGGCGGGGCCCCAGCAGAGATGCCATCGAGCGTGGGCAGGTGGGGCTTTTGGTGCCCGGGGGAGAGCGTGTGGGAGGGATGCAGAGCTCGCGGCACTGGCGGGGACGTCGGCCTCTCAGCTCTCCATCAGTAACCCTCCTGGTGCAAACAGCCCATCCCCACGGGGAGGGAGGGCACGGGCGACACCCCCACTGGCTGCCCCGGGGAGACAAGCCCTGCCCTGGATTGCTGAGCCCTGGAATGGGCTCTGGGGGCAGACCCGGGGGGGAGGGAAAGAGCGGCCTGGATTGCTGAGCCCTGGAATGGGCTCTGGGGGCAGCCCCGGGGGGAGGGAAAGAGCGGCCTGGATTGCTGAGCCCTGGAATGCGCTCTGGGGGCAGACCCGGGGGGGAGGGAAAGAGCGGCCTGGATTCCTGAGCCCTGGAATGCGCTCTGGGGGCAGACCCGGGGGGGAGGGAAAGAGCGGCCTGGATTGCTGAGCCCTGGAATGGGCTCTGGGGGCAGCCCCGGGAAAAGGGAAAGAGCGGCCTGGATTCCTGAGCTCTGGAATGGGCTCAGGGGGCAGCCCCGGGAAAAGGGAAAGAGCAGCCTGGATTCCTGAGCTCTGGAATGGGCTCGGGGGGCAGCCCCGGGGGGAGGGAAAGAGCGGCCTGGATTCCTGAGCTCTGGAATGGGCTCTGGGGGCAGCTGGTGTCAGGAGGGCAGAGTGGATGAGGCAGGTGCTCAGGGTGCAGGAGGAGCAGTAGACAGGGGAAATCAAAGCTCATCAGAAGCTGAGATTCCCCCTGGGACTGGGAGCACCTGATTGCCCCCGGCCCCAGAGCCGTTACGGGGCAGCGAGAGGGATCGGCTGCCCCTCCATGCAGTGAGCCGGCCTGGCCGCCAGCCCTCGGGAAGGTGGTGCAAGGAGCCACGCAGCCCGTCCTGCACCCAAGCCGCCTGTGCCGGACTAACCAGGGCAGTGCGTCTCCGGCGGGGGCCGGGCCTGCTCCCCTGCCCAGTGGTGGCACTGCAGTCCAAGTGCAGAGCCAGCCGGGGCAGCACCTGCGACGGCTCCGGCAGCTCACGCTCCAAACTGGGCCCAACACCCCCACTTCCACCCCGTTCCGACGGGGCTCCGGCGGCCGGGTGCAGCACCGGGCCCTGACAGCGTCCCTGCGGAGCGAGGCGTTAGTCGGAGAGGCAAGGCCCAGGCGGTGCACACGCAGCCCAGCCGTTGCGAGGGGGTGCCTGGCAGGTTAGCGGTTAGGTGCATGCGGTGGGGGGAGCCGGCTCCCGCCCGTCGGCGGCTGCGTGCGAGTCCCACCTGGCGTTCTGCTGATGTCGGGCTGTGGGAGGAGTCGGCCGCTCGGCTTCCCCGGCCTGCCGGTTGGATGCTTGGGGTCAGCGCAAAGGCCTGAGGAGAAGGAGCAGTGCAGAGAGTTAGAGGCCGGGGGCCGCCCGGGGAGGGGCACAGCGGGAGGGGCTGCAGCGCGGGGAGGGCGTTACTCCAGCCGACGGAAGGCACGCTGCTCAGCGAGCAGGACAAAGGGGAGAGAGGAAGGGTTCTACGCACCAGACCAAGGAACCCAAAGCCGTGCGTGTGGGACGTTCACTCGCTGAACAAAAGCCAGCCCTGGGGTGCTGGAAGGGGCGTGCCTGGCCCAGAGGAGGAGCAGATGATAAGGAACCGCAGTTAAGACCCGTTTAGTTAAGAGATGTTTTTGCAACATCCGAGACATTAAGAGCCATGGTTTTGACCATTGCGCACCTGTACGGGCTGCGACTACTTGAAGCGTTAAACCACAACAGGATCACAACGTTAACACCTGTGACTGTAGGCACGGACACGACAAGAAGAAGAAAGCTGTTAATCCAGCCTCCGTTCCATTCAGACGCGCAGCCCCTTGCACAGAGGGGAGAACTGCTCCATATTGAAGTATGACGTGAGGCTGCAGAAAGCACCCAGAACAGGAGCAGGTGCAGGCGAGAACACCCGGTGGGCACACTGCTCGGGCAGTCACCTGCTGCAGCGGGTACGCAGGACAGAACGTCTCGCCCCATTGTGCCTGTGATGGGGTTCTGGGGTCCCCAAAGCTCTGCACCCTGTCCGCAGGCAGGAGAGTCTCTCACTCAGCAGGAAAACAGCAGGTTTATTAGCCGACAGGACACAGCATCGTACAGAGGAGTCAGTACAGCAGGCAGAGACAGCCAGTCCCATCCATGTTGGGGAGAGGAGGCCCCGAGGGGCCCCCAGAGCCGGGGCCTTGCCCCCTCCTTTGTCTCTCTCTCCCTCAGCCCAGACTAACTGCTTCCAACTCCCAGTTCCAATTCAAACCCCTCAGGCTCCACCTCCTCCTTTGTCTGCAGTACAAAGGTGTTACCTGGTTGTCAGGGTTACCCTCAGCAGGAGCCCCACACCCTCTGTGAGCCACACACACACACACACAGGTATCCCCCACTCCATCACATCTCTCCCCCCTTCCAGACCGAACTGAGCGGGGTCACTCAGCCACTGACCTGGGGAAGTTCGGGGCCCTCCCCTCGTGATCGGGCATCGGCTGTACCCTCTGTTCTCCCCTCGATGTTACCACCTCCATGTCATAATCCTGCTGGGGGAGGCTCTAACTCAGGAGCTTGGTCTTGGCCCTTTTCATGTGATGCAGCCGGGCAAGTCCCTTTAGTTCCCTCAGTTTGGTCGGTCTCCCTGCTTCTGTCTCTGGTCCATCAGCCACGTTCTCAAGTCGGGCAGGCAGAGCCCATACAGATGCTGCAGCACCAACAGATCAAATAGTTCTTTTCTGGTCTGGGCCCTGCCCTGTCTGCCCACCAGTCCATACAGCTGCTCCAGCCAATGTTTGGAATTCAGTTACAGTCCAGTAAAGGAAGGTACAAATGCTTCCACCCTTGGCATTTAGCCAGACCACCAAAATGGTTGGGTGCCTCAGTTTCCCCTTCCATGCCACACAATAGGTTTGGAATGTTCCTCCTCATGTGAGAGGTTGCAAGACTAGTTACAGGGAACAATGGTGACATTTCAGAGTTACAGACTCCTTCAACATACAATTCATGCTTCTACAGCAATGTCATCATGTCACATGGCTCTTTCCAAACCTTCAGTACATGGTACAATTCTACAGCTTTTGGTAGCAGCACCCCTTGGTTACAGCAGTCAGCGTGAGTAACAGAACAAACCCATTGCAACTGCACATTTACGTTGCTCTTTGGTAGACCACAACCTTTGTGCAACATCCTTGAGAATCTGGTATTTTGGGGATAAATGGCTGAGGCCTTTCTTAGCACCATCAAGTTCTAATCTTCTCTCTTGCCCCCTGGGGGCGGAAATTTGATCTCTCTGGCCGTGCCCTCCCTTCTAACAAGAGCTGGGCCATTGATGATCTCAGGGAGACGGCCCCCTCCCTGCCAGTTTGGAAATTTGCAAACCAAACTGGTTTTTAAAAGTTGTTTTGTGAGTCCCAGACGCAGAATCCACATGGAGGAATTCCTGTTTATTCCTCACTGGCCCACCAGGCCCAAAGCTCCTTTGTCCTTCCACCTCCAACTACTGGCTCCCCATGGAATCAGAATTGGAGTCCAGTATAAGAATATGTGTTTCCACCATCTGGAGATGGGGAATTGCTGGCCCTCTCCTGCATGCTACAGAGACTGACTGTGCAGCTGTTTTACTTGGTTCTCACAGGGCTGCTCACACTCCCTGATAGTTTTCACTTTACTTGCATCAACTTCCAATTCCTGAGAGACTTTTACCCTGCCTGCTTTGGACCCTTCCAGAGCACAGCCAGTGGTTTCACACTCAGGCAGGTCCTGGCCATCAGGAGCTGAAACAAACTTCTCCCCAGGCAAAGGGTTGCTCTGGTGCTTACAGACAAGCACCTTTCCTGTTCACTCTCCTCCACCTCACTCCCATTGTCTGCAGTCCCCACAGACGGGTCAGGAAAAGTTTCAGGGAAATTCTCTTCCTCAAGAGCTCCCCCAAACAACAACTCACCCCTGTCTGGCTCCACAGGGGCACTGCTCCCTTGAGCCACAACCAGCTCCTGGGGTTCACCTACACCCAGGATCACTTCTGGCCCATCAGGCAGATTCCCATGTAATCCCCCTCCAGGCAGACAGCCAGTACCACCGGACAGAAGGTCAGGGTCCCTTTCCTCCCTTCTGCTACCAGCTCCTTTACCTTCATCAGTCAGCGTAACTCCATTGCCCGTCTGTTCTTGTGTCCTGGCGAGAGGATGACTCTGGTAGGACAGAGTCCTCTCACCCCCTCCCAGTAACACCTCAGCATCAGGCAAAGAGCAAGTACCAGAATCTTCTGGTCTCTGGGATTCCCTGATGATACTAACTGGATCAGACCGAGTTAAAGCATCATCCCCCCTGAGAGACACAGAGGCAGGCCCACTTCCCATCTGGGCTTCAGCTGCCCTCAGATCCAGCTCTGGGATCTTGGCTCCATGTCGAGCCCCCACAGGCTCAGGCAAAGGATTCACTTCCCCAGAAGCAGAAGCACTTTTCTTGCACCAAGGACCAGTGTCCTTAGCAGGGACACCACTGCCCATCCCAGAGCCATTCCCTCTGCTCCAGCCCCCATGGCTGGATTCAGAGTCACACCTGGAATGCTCTTCCCTGGGGTTCCCTCTCCAGGCACCCCAGGCTGGTGAATCTTCCTCAGACAATGGGCTAGTTTCCTCATTGGCACCTTTTCCAAACACAGGCTCTGCTCTCTCCCCAGGCTGCTGCTGCTGTTCAACACAGACAGACAATGGGAGACACTCTCTCCTTTGTCCCAGCCCCCCGGCTGGTCTCCACACACACACAGAAGGTGGAGCAGCTTCTCTCACAGACAACTTGCCATTCCCAGTGGATCAGCTGCTTTCCTGCACAGACACACAGGCACCTTCCTTGGCCCAGGCCTGGAAAACTCTTCGCAGGTCTGTCTTGGCCACTAGTAGATGATGGGTTGGAATCGCTGCTTCCCTCCTTGAGCTGCGGCAGGCCACTCGGTTCAGAGCTCCAGGCAGTCCAGGGTTCCCTGCTCCGATCCGGGCTCACCTCTGCAGGATTTTCCTTAACCCTCAGCTCTGCCACTGCACATCCACGCTGCCTTGTCCAGCTTCTTTAATCTCGATTCGGTTTCCAGGTGCTGCCACTTCACAGCGGAGTTGCTCAGCGTGGTTGCAGGCTCTCAGGCTGATGCCCTCTGCACCCCACGCTTCCTGGAAGAATCCCTTCAGTGTGCCAGGCTCCTTGCGGGTCACAAGCTCTCTGGGGTTAGGCCGTAGGCCCCTCTGCCCTCTGGGACCGACTCCAACAGACTCCCAGCGGAACCCCTTCTTCAGTGTGACACCCGCTCTCAGGGACCATGAGCAACCTGTCTTGGGAAGGACTCATTCAGCATCAGCCTCCTCAGGGGTCACTTGTTCCTGGGGGTTGGGCTCTTGGCCCCTCCACCTTCTGGGACCGACTCCAACAGATTCCCAGGGGTAACCCCTCCTCGGGTGTTACACCCCCTCTCGAGGACCACAACCGCAGTTGCTTGGGTTCAGCTGCAGGCCCCTCCGCCTTGGGGAACTGCACCTCACTGCCCGTCAGCACACCTGGGTCTCGCAGGCCCCTCTTCTTCCGGGGCCCCGTCACTTACTGCTGGATGCTCCATCCTCGGGGTGCAGAACATCCCACTTCTGACACCAGTGTGATGGGGTTCTGGGGTCCCCAAAGCTCTGCACCCTGTCCGCAGGCAGGAGAGTCTCTCACTCAGCAGGAAAACAGCAGGTTTATTAGCCGACAGGACGCAGCATCGTACAGAGGAGTCAGTACAGCCGGCAGAGACAGCCAGTCCCATCCATGTTGGGGAGAGGAGGCCCCGAGGGGCCCCCAGAGCCAGGGCCTTGCCCCCTCCTTTGTCTCTCTCTCTCCCAGCCCAGTCTAACTGCTTCCAACTCCCAGTTCCAATTCAAACCCCTCAGGCTCCACCTCCTCCTTTGTCTGCAGTACAAAGGTGTTACCTGGTTGTCAGGGTTACCCTCAGCAGGAGCCCCACACCCTCTGTGAGCCACACACACACACACACACAGGTATCCCCCACTCCATCACAGTGCCGAGCACGGGAATCCCACTGGCGTGACTAGGGACCAGAACAGCTGTGGCTGGCCAGGGGAGGAGACCTGTTGGAAAGGTACGGGATGCTGGCACGCGAGGCCCAAGGAGGCCGTGTTGCTGGTATCCAGGAAGCAAGCCCAAGACCAACAAGTCTGAGTACCGGACCCCGGAATAATACGAATGGCAGCTTTAGTGAAAGCAGGGTCGAGCGGGTAGACAGCCGCTTCCTGTAGCTGCGTTCTAAGGCCTAAAGCAACAGCTGGGACCCACGCGCTCACAGTCCACCCCTGGCTGGTAAGGGGGAGACCCCACCCTAGCGGCGCCCACCAGCCCCAGATACCAACACAGGGTCACATGGCCACATTTTATATGGGGTCTGGAAGCCATTTTAATGCCCACTGTGGCTCTTGGCCCCACATACTGTGCTGGGGTGGGGGTGGGCGTGAGGTGCCTAAGGAACGCTGGTGATGCCCTGAGTCTGTGTGTGCTACTCACGGCTGTGGGTAAACTTGCAGGTTTTGGCTCTGTGGCTGTGTTAGAAATGTGTCAGTGCCGCGTCTCAGGAGGTGTGAGCTCAGCCCCAGCCAGGACAATGGGCTGAACAATGGGACGGGGGGGCCAGGTGCTCACACACCGAACCCACATCCCAGCTGCTGGGACCTGTCAATGGGATGCAGCCCTCTGGTCAGGGGACCTGGGCTGAAACCAAGGACCGGGCCCAGTTCAGAAACTGGAGACTGTCGCCTGGGATTCATCCAATGGCAACTGGCCACAACAGCCCACCTGGGTCGGGTGGGGGCGGCCCCTCAAGGGCCTCTGGGAAGAACAAAGGGCTTTGTCCCTGGACACAAGGGACAACGAAGAGGAGAACAATAGTGCGGACTTAGCAGTGTCTGTCTTGGATCCTTTGTCTTGGGGTCGCCAAGGGTCCATGTCCCAGCAGGGGGACCCCAGCGGCTGGAACTACAACACTCCAGTGACTGAATCTATGTACCCTGACACGAACCTTCAGAGACCCTCCAGAGTCAGCAGGTAACACCACCGGCTGCACCAGTAGCTATGACTGACGCGGGGAAGTGTTGCTCTAACCACTCTTCTCTCTAACCCTGCTCTTTCTTTTGTGTTAATAACCCCGTAGATATCGGATCTAAAGAACTGGTGAGCGTTGTGTGGGTAAGAGCCAAGTGTATATTGACCGGGGTCTGGGGCTGGGCCCTTTGGGGTCTGGAAGAATCTGCAGTGCTGGGTGAAACAGGCTTAAGGTTGTTGTTTGCGTGGCTCCTGGCTGGCCAGTGGGGCTGGCAGAGGTGCTGTGGTGGCTGGGGGGATTTGCCTCAGTGAGAAGGAAATCCCAGCCAGGGCCTGTAAGTAGCTCAGATTTTAAGCAAAGATACCCTGGGTCGATTTCTCTGGCTCTGCCCAGAATGCCGTCCTAGCACACAGGCATCTCAAGCTGGGTAAAGAAAACTCAGTCTGACAGCATTTCATTCGACAAGGAGCCGCTCCCTGGTAGCTGGGGCTGTGGGATCCGCAGTCGGTGATGGTGGCCCTCACTTTCCTGTTGGTTGTCTGTCTCAGCTCTCCTTGGTTTGTCTGCTGGATAATTGGTTCTGCTCGGTGTAAGCCCGGGCAGGTGGTGGGCGTGACGGGTTAGGGAGTTGGGCAACAGGCTCAGAGGAGGAGCCATGTGAGCCTGTAGCTGCTGAGATAACGAGCAGTCCTGGAGCACCGTAGAGACGAACACACTGGGTAATTCATGCGCTTCGCGGGTAAGCCCCACTGCCTCAGCGGATCAGACAACGTACGGTTACAGCACCAGGCTGGTGAGTAAAATGTTAGCTCAAGGAGCAGCTAAGCAAGAGTCATGTTTCACTATAAGCTGGGGCCCAAAAGGCAGCTCCCTGGGGGCCCAGCTCCAGAGGTCAGAGCTGCCAGACCTCCCCCAGCTGGACCTGGGCCTGACCGGCCCCCAAGACAAGCTCAGCTGTCTCACTGGGCGTGCTGAGCGTGGGCCCTCACCGCCTCACTGATGACTTAACACCTCAGAGACGGGGAAAGGCCCTGCAAACCCACAGGATGTCAGGCTGAGGGAGGGTCAGGGCAGGTGCCCCTAGACAGTGAGAGTGAAGGGATTCCGCGTGGGTACCCGGGGGGTCAGACCTACATGGAAGGGCACAAAACTGCCCCCTCCCGGCCTGCCCCCGTCCCTGGAGCACCCCCGGGGCAGACCCTGTGCCGCGAGTGAGCCGTGCCCAGTGTGAGCGTGGTCTGTGCCCGCCCCGGACTGGCGGAGAGCAGAGCAGCTGCAGCACTCTGTGCCACGTCCCCTCCGGCGATCACAGCCCGCCGGGCGCTCTGGGGGGGCCCAAGACCCTCAGTTAGACGTCAGACCTCCTGGCCCACCGCTGGGGCTGCACGTGGCCAGATCCCACAGGCCTGGCTCAGGGCTGCTAACTGAGACCTCTGCTCCGCTGCACCCTCACGACCCCCGACTGAGACTCCCTGGCTGCCAAGGCTGGGACAGTAGCAAACACCCCGGCGCAGCCTTGGGGCTTCCCAGACCTTACCCGCACTCCGCCAGGTTGCCCTCTGATGCCCGTGGGTGCTCCACAGGAGATGCCAGCCAGGCTGCCGGGAATAAAGAGGAGCCCCCAGTTCTGTTCTGCGCATGCCTGGGAAATCCCTTCCTGACACCTGCCCTGGAGCACAACGCCCATCACCCCAATCCCACGCCCAGCGCCGCCTTCGCCAGTCACCCAACCAACGCCTCCACGGGCGCCCACACACTGCGATGCCCTGCTGCTGGGTGCTGGGACTGGTGGGCGGAGCCCAATGTGAACAAGAGGCCCCGCCCACTCCAGTGAGGGAGGAGCCACAGGTGGCCAGTCCCGCAGGTGTGGCCAGAGCAGGGTAGACCCTTCCTTCGGTGGGGCGAGCCCCTTCCTGCCTTGGCCTTGGGGGGAGGGGGAGGCAGCCAGCGAGGGGCCGGGTTTCATTAGGGCTCGGGGTGCTCCAGCCATGTGGGATGTGACCCCAGTGGAAGTGCAGTGAGGTCCCGGACAGGAGCCACCAGACGGCGTGGCCCGCACGCCCTGGCAATCACAGCTGGGTGGGAGCGGCTGCGGCTGTGGGGAGCCCCTCCTCCAGGGCAGGGGGCAGCTCCCTCCCTCGCAGGCCAACCACGGAAAGCCGAGGGGGCCCTGTTCCAGCGCGGCGCACAGAGACGCGTGTGACCGCAGGCGGCACTGTGGCCGGCTCAGCCGGTGCTCGTTCCGGCGGAGGGAGCTTTGGCAAGCAGCAGGGCCGTCTGCCCGCCACCGCAAGCTCTCACGCCCGAGTGGGACTTGCTGCTGCAGAACTGGGCTGGCTACTGGGGAGGGCGGCGGGAGCCCACCGTGAATCTCCCGGCACTCGCGTGGCTGCTTTCTCCTCCGCTAGCCCCGGCGCGAGGCGGCTCTGGAAACGAAGCCATTCGCAGCCCAGACGGGCCCACTAACGGGACGCAGCTGCTGAGCCATGCTTGGCACCAGCTCTCCACTAAGCCAGGCTGCAGGAAACCTTTCCACACCCCCCGGGGAGCACAGGTGAGAACAGCCCTGGGCCAGGGCCGAGCTGGGGCACAGGGAAAAGAGCCTGCGCCCAGGTGGCCCCGCTTGCCTCTGAGGGCCAGTGCCCGAGGCAAACACAGACAGACAGAATTCACATGTGTAAACTGAGGTGACACGTACCAGGCCTGCTCCTCCCTTAGTTACCCCTCCTCACAGCGACCTGGGCGCCATCTGCACCTGCCCCGTACCCTCCCACCCGCCAGCGCTCAGCGACCTGGGCGCCATCCCCACCTGCCCCGTACCCTCCCACCCGCCAGCGCTCAGCGACCTGGGCGCCATCCCCACCCGCCTGTACCTCCCACCCACCAGCGCTCAGCGACCTGGGCACCATCCCCACCTGCCTGTACCTCCCACCCGCCAGCGCTCAGCGACCTGGGCGCCATCCCCACCTGCCCCGTACCCTCCCACCCGCCAGCGCTCAGCGACCTGGGCGCCATCCCCACCCGCCTGTACCTCCCACCCGTCAGCGCTCAGCGACCTGGGCGCCATCCCCACCCGCCTGTACCTCCCACCCGCCAGCGCTCAGCGACCTGGGCACCATCCCCACCCGCCTGTACCTCCCACCCGCCAGCGCTCACCCACCTGGGCGCCATCCCCACCCGCCTGTACCTCCCACCCGCCAGCGCTCAGCGACCTGGGCGCCATCCCCACCCGCCTGTACCTCCCACCCGCCAGCGCTCAGCGACCTGGGCGCCATCCCCACCCGCAGGTACATCCCACCCGCCAGCGCTCAGCGACCTGGGCGCCATCCCCACCCGCCTGTACCTCCCACCCGCCAGCGCTCAGCGACCTGGGCGCCATCCCCACCCGCCTGTACCTCCCACCCGCCAGCGCTCACCCACCTGGGCGCCATCCCCACCCGCCTGTACCTCCCACCCGCCAGCGCTCACCCACCTGGGCGCCATCCCCACCCGCCTGTACCTCCCACCCGCCAGCGCTCAGCGACCTGGGCGCCATCCCCACCCGCCTGTACCTCCCACCCGCCAGCGCTCAGCGACCTGGGTGCCATCCTCACCCGCCTGTACCTCCCACCCGCCAGCGCTCAGCGACCTGGGCGCCATCCCCACCCGCCTGTACCTCCGACCCGCCAGCGCTCAGCGACCTGGGCGCCATCCCCACCCGCCTGTACCTCCGACCCGCCAGCGCTCAGCGACCTGGGCGCCATCCCCACCTGCCCCGTACCCTCCCACCCGCCAGCGCTCAGCGACCTGGGCGCCATCCCCACCTGCCCCGTACCCTCCCACCCGCCAGCGCTCAGCGACCTGGGCGCCATCCCCACCCGCCTGTACCTCCCACCCGCCAGCGCTCAGCGACCTGGGCGCCATCCCCACCCGCCAGCATTCCCTCCAACATTCACCCATGTGTGGAATACGTTTTGTTAGGTGCCCCCGGCACACGCGAGTGCGCACCACCACCAAACGCTCGCTGCCGGCAGTGACGCCCCACCCATCAGCTGGGGACACACGACTCTGTCCTGGGCGGCCGTCCCAGCGCCCGGTTACAGGGGACGCCGCGAGGAGGGACCCATCCCAGCCCTGGCAGTGCCCACTTGCTAGTGAGGTGCACCAGGCCCCAAGCTGAGACCCTGCTGCTCCAGGACTGTGCCCAGCAGACCTTCAGGAGCATGGCGCATCTCTGTGACCCCCAGCGCCGCGCAGCGCGGGGCCCAGCCGCTCTGCAGGTGCAGCCTCTCTCGGCCTTCAGGGCATTCGCGCAGGGGGGTAGCACCAGCGCACCCTGGCCCTGGCTCCGCTCCCCGGCCAGGGTCCCCTGGGCTGAGAGCAAGTCGCTAGCTGAGCCTCCCGGGCCGCCCAAGGGGGAGATGCTCTGTGGCCCCTCTGGACTCGGCGCCGGGAAGGGGAGCGGGTGGTTCTCCCTCGGGCACCCGCCCACCGCAGCGCTGTGCCCGGCAGCTCCCGGGGCGCCCCCGTGGCCGTGTGGCGCCCGCCCCTCACCTGCGCTTTGCGCCCTCTGTTGACGAAGGTGCAGACGGGGTTGTAAGCGCCGGTGCCGCAGACGTACAGGTGGGTGCGGTTCCAGGGCTGGATCAGGCGGATGAAGTTGGCACATTCACCCTGCGAAGCGGGAGGAGAGTCGGGGGGCAGCACAGGACCCCAGGGCCGCTCACAGCACGCTCAGGGCTGGGGGCTGGCGTGCAGCCGGGAGGGTGGCAGGGTGCGGGGGGCACAGCCCAGTGCCAAGCCTGGGGCTCCTGCGGGCAGAGGGAGTCAAAGAGCCCAGGCCTGGTGGGGGCCCATAGCGCGGCTGGTCGCAGTCCCCTGGCACCCACCGGCCATGGGCCCAGACAGCTCCTGCCCTGAGGGCTCATCAGGGAGAGGACGGGACTGGGGCAGCAGGGAGCTCCCATCATGCCCTGTGTTCCTGCCCCCTGACAGCGTCCCCTGCTGGGACCCCCAACATCCAGAGCTCCTGTCCCCCCACAGCGCCCCCCGCTGGGACCCCCAACATCCAGAGCTCCTGTCCCCCCACAGCGCCCCCTGCTGGGACCCCCAACAGCCAGAGCTCCTGTCCCCCCACAGCGCCCCCCGCTGGGACCCCCACACAGCGGGAGCTCCTGAACCCCCCAGAGCGCCCCCCGCTGGGACCCCCAACAGCCAGAGCTCCTGCACCCCTGCTGGGACCCCCCCCGTGCTGGGACTCCCAACAGCCAGAGCTCCTGCACCCCCAGAGAGCCCCCCGCTGGGACCCCCAACAGCCAGAGCTCCTGTCCCCCCACAGCGCCCCCTGCAGGCAGCAGCTGGAGCAGCTGGGGCTCCCCCCATGCCCGCTGCGTCCACAGGGCCAGTGCAGTGGTGAGATCCCAGAGAAATTCCCTGCTCGCAGGAAGCCGCCCTGGGCTCATCTCGCAGCGTTTTCCTGCGCCAGGGAGACGGGGCTGAGTAACCACCCGCATGCCGGCTCCCTGCAATGGGCACAGGCCAGCCGGCGCCCGGGGCAGGCAGGGATGCCAGGCCGTTTGCCCACGGGTGCGAGGCGCAGGGCAGCAGGTACCACGGGGCGCCCTGCTGGGCCTGGCTCCTGCCGCGTACTGGGCAGCCGGGTGGGACTTCGCTGGCGGCGTCCGGCCCAGGGTCCCAGCTGGCTCTGCGCACCCACCGCTCCCCTTGGCCGGCCCCCGCGGGCACTCACGTTGCTGTTCTTCCCCGACAGGACGCACTCCTCGATGCGCTGCTGGGACGCGGGCCAGTGAATCTGACAAACGAGACGCCCCAGGGTCACCGGGCGTTTCCACCGGGGCTAAGTTTAGCTCTGGCAGAACTTCGGCACCCCTCCGAGAGCACCGGGCCCGGGCTGGGCTGTGGGAACGGCCACCGCTCGGCGCTCAGCCGGCGCCCTGCCAGGCTGAACTAACTGCAGGGGGGCTGCCGGCGGGAGCCTCACGTGGGACCTGGCATGGAGCCCGAGGAAGCAGAAAGGGCCCGTTCTGGATCTCCTGCCACTCTCTGCCAGTGAGAGCCAGGCACAGCACCCCGGGACATGGCGGGGGCAGGGCACAGCACCCCGGGACACGGCGGGGGCCACGGGCGGGGGCAGGGCACAGCACCCCAGGACACGTCGGGGACACGGCACAGCACCCTGGGACACGGCGGGGGCCACGGGCAGGGGCAGGGCACAGCACCCCAGGGCAGGGCGGGGGCAGGGCACAGCACCCTGGGACACGGCGGGGGCCACGGGCAGGGGCAGGGCACAGCACCCCGGGGCAGGGTGGGGGCAGGGCACAGCACCCCGGGGCAGGGCGGGGGCAGGGCACAGCACCCTGGGACACGTCGGGGGCCACGGGCAGGGGCAGGGCACAGCACCCCGGGGCAGGGTGGGGGCAGGGCACAGCACCCTGGGACATGGTGGGGGCAGGGCACAGCACCCCGGGGCAGGGCGGGGGCCATGGGCAGGGGCAGGGCACAGCACCCCGGGGCGGGGCAGGGCGGGGGCAGGGCACAGCACCCCAGGGCAGGGCGGGGGCAGGGCACAGCACCCCGGGGCAGGGCGGGGGTCATGGGCAGGGGCAGGGCACAGCACCCCGGGGCAGGGCGGGGGCAGGGCACAGCACCCTGGGACACGTCGGGGACACGGCACAGCACCCTGGGACACGGCGGGGGCCACGGGCAGGGGCAGGGCACAGCACCCTGGGACATGGTGGGGGCAGGGCACAGCACCCTGGGGCAGGGTGGGGGCAGGGCACAGCACCCCAGGGCAGGGCGGGGGCAGGGCACAGCACCCCGGGGCAGGGCGGGGGCAGGGCACAGCACCCCGGGGCAGGGCGGGGACCCGGGCGGTGGAGGTGCCTGGCTGGGGCGCCCCTGGGACCAGCTGAGAAGCTGCCCCCAGCAGGGCGGAGCGGGAGCGGGAGCGGGAGCCGGGGCAGGGAAGGCCGCGGGGAAGGTGCCGGGTGCAGCGAGAGCGGAGGCGCAGGGACGCAGGGGCAGCACTTGCCGCGCTCCCGGCTGGTCGAGTTCCCTCCTCCTCCCCCACGGCCGCAGGGGCCCAGCCGGAGCCAGCAGCCCGCGTGCCCAGGGAGGGGGCAGCATCGGGGTGGTCCCCACCGGCTGGGCCGGCTTCGAACCCAGCCCAGAGCCACGCATGCCTTATTCCCAGCTGGGTGAGCTCCGGCCCACGGCCCCAGCTGCCCCCTGCGGCCCCCCCAGCAGTGGCTCAGTGCACGGCGGGGGACCCCTTCCCCTTCCCCTCCAGCCCACGGCCCCAGCTGCCCCCACTCCCGGCAGTGGCTCAATGCAGGGCAGGGGGACCCCTTCCCCTTCCCCTCTGGCCCACGGCCCCAGCCGCACCCCCCGGCAGTGGGCTCCAGGCCCCGCTGCAGGGCAGAGGCAGTGCTTACGATGAGGGGCTCCCGGTTGATGTCGTGCAGGTCCAGCGAGAGCACGTAGTCCTTGCTGCCCACGTACATGCGGTCGTGGTCCTCGTCCTTCAGCAGGATGCGGTAGTCCGTGGAGTTCAGCAGGAAGTTGAAGAAGTGGGCAGTGCCGGTGGCCTTCAGCTCTGCGGGCAAAAGACAGAGGGTCGGTTCCTGCCGGGGACCCGCGGAGGGGACAGTGCCTGCTGGGGGACCCGCGGAGGGGTCGGCTCCTGCTGGGGGGTCCTGTGGAGGGGAAGGTACCTGCAGGGGGAACCTGCGGAGGGGACAGTGCCTGCTGGGGGACCCACGGAGGGGTCGGCTCCTGCTGGGGGGACCTGCGGAGGGGATGGTGCTTGCTGCGGGGGGGACATGTGGAGGGGTCGGCTCCTGTTGGGGGGTCCTGCGCAGGGGTCAGCTCCTGCCGGGGGGACCCGTGGAGGGGACGGCTCCTGCCGGGGGGACCCGCGGAGGGGTCGGCTTCTGCCGGGGGGACCCGCGGAGGGGTCGGCTCCTGCTGGGGGGACCTGCGGAGGGGATGGTGCTTGCTGGGGGGGGGACCCGCGGAGGGGACGGCTCCTGCTGGGGTCCCGTGAGAGCCATGGCCCCATGCACAGGAGCAGTTGCCCCACAAGACAGGGCCCAGAAGCCCACCACAGCTTCATCAGCCACAGGGTTCAACCCCCCCAGTAGATCTGGGGTGCACACATGCCAGGGTCTCCCCCGCCAGGTTGGAGCACCCAGCCTCCATGCCCAGTGTCCAGCATTCCCTCCCCACACCAGGACTGATCTTCCACCATCCCCCTGGCATGGGCCAGTCCTTCTACCCAGGGCAGGGCAGGGCAGGGCCAGGGCCAGGGCCAGGCAGGGGATTAGGTGCCCAGCAGGCCAGGCACAGGTTAAATGAATTGCTGAGCCAGGGGCCTGTGCAGAATAGATATTTACACGCGCGCCGAGGGCTGTGTGGCTGGGCACCACCGGGAGACACAAACCAGCCGTCGGTGCCCTGCTGAGCAGCTGGACGGGATGTGAACGTCTCCTGGCTGCAGTGCAGGGCGCTGCTTGGCATGGTGTGACCCCCCCTAGACGTGCTGCCAAGGCCTGGGGCAGCAGGGAACCACCACAGCCCGGCCCTTGCAGTAGCAGAGCTTTCTCACTGCCTGCACCACTCAGCGCTGGCCGCTCAGGGCTCAACCCCGGGGCCTCTCCCAGCCCCAGGCGTTAGGTGCCAGTGACTTGCCAACTCATCGCCCCAATGAGGATGGGGCCCTGTCGAGCTCCTGGCCCCATAGAAGTGGGGCAGGCAGACCCACAGGGGTGAAGGGCCAGGATCTCCAGCAAGGCCCATCTGAGCATCCTTTCCCTGGCAGTGACTGGCACTGAGGTAGGTTAGCCAAGCTGTGCGGCAGGGGAGACGGGCGGGCAAGGCCCTGGCACCTGGGCAGCACAGCTGTGCCAGAGAGCCCAGCATGATAGGCTGGCGAGGGGCTGGCACAGGTGGCTGCAGAGCTGTGCCAGGACATGGGCATGCAGAAGTGGCTGGTGCCAGCCATGGGCATCTGTGCCCACAGCGCCAAGCTAAGCCAGGCCTCCTCAGCAGCTGGGGTCGTAAGGCGGAGAGGACAGAGCACCACGCTGCCTGGGACCATCGGCAGTTGCCTTCCCCCTCTGGGCCACCTGCCAGCTGGTGGGGCACGGGGACCAACATTCCCTACAGCCTTTTCCACCCGTGTGCGGAGTTTTCCCATCCCTCGGTGGAACACGTTTTTCCACGTGCACCGAGGAGCGTGCGAACGTGCACCCCTGGTAGAGCGCACACTGCCGGCTGAGCTGCTCTGCTGCTGGGGCACCGGCCTCTTGCCGCGTGCTCACGCAGCGCCAGGCACAGGGGGACCCCGGACTCAGCAGGCAGCTCCAGCCACTCGCAGCCTGGCAGTTAAAGGTCTGGCCTGCCCTGGGCCTGACGCCACTTTCCCCTGGCCGGCCTCCTGGAAACGTAGGATGTCACTAGCCACCCCTCGCCGGGCTTTCCAGCACCCACTCGCCAGCCTTCCCGTCGCCTCCACAGCCGCCTCGGGGCACAGCTGGGTAGCACAGGGGGCAGGGGTCCCTGGGAAGAGCCCTGAGCACCTGCCTTTCCGAGATGCCACCCCACAGGTGCCCCACAAGCTGCGCGGCAGGAACTGCTTCAAGGCTTGTCTATTCTGCCGGCCCCATGTCTCTGCTGTTGGGCAGACGCTGCCGGCCCCGCTGCCCAGCCGCACACCCTGCCTGCCCCACACGAAGGGGCCCAACTCCAGAGATCAGGTACACATCTTTGGCTTCAGTCCTCCTGAACTAAGCCTGTGTGGTGTGAGGGCCCATCCCTCCAGGGGTGTGCTCTCAGAGACGCTCGAGAAATCAGCATCTTACGCCGCTGGCTGCATCGGCGGCTGTAACTGGGGTGTGTCGGGTACCACTTCGGCAAGGGTTCGCTCCCACCCCGGTCTGTCTTTCTTTGGTACCAGCCCTTGAGAGCTCAGGTCTGAAGGACGGGCCCAGCGCGCTGGTTTGGGTAAGACCCAAGTACACACTGACCGGGGCTGTGGCCGGTCCCTTTGGGGGCTGGCAGAATCTGGGTGCAGCTGGTGAAATGGGTTCTAACACCCCCTCCCCTGAGCAGGTGGGTGGCTGGTTTGGGCATTCGGAGCAGCTGGGAAGTCTGGGGTTTTGCTTGTGGGGCGCTGGCCGGCCAGTGGGGCTGGCAGAGGTGCGGTGGTGGCTGGGGGATTTGCCTCGGGGAGAAGGAAATCCCAGCCTGGGCTGTAAGTGGCCCGGATTTAAGCAATTTGCCCAGGACTGGTTCCCTAAGCGGCCCCAGAGCCCCCTCACGCTACAGGGGGCAAGCGCAGAAGGGAGAGCAGAGAGCGAGGGGCCCAAGGACAAAGAGCTGCCAGCGCAGACCTGCTCCAGGTTTGTCTCCCATTGTGGGAGCACCTTGAGGCGCGGGGGCCCTGCTTCTGCTGGCGGGAGCTGGAGAACCAGGGCCCGGACACTTCAGAGTCTCGGGAGGAAATATTCCCCCTCAGGCCGTTATTTTTAGCCCAAGTGTGGGAGAAACGACTGAAAGGATAATGAGGGGCATGAATATTCACGTGCTAAATGAGGCAGACAGATGGAAGTCAGGAGTGCTACAGATGCTCTGGGCAAGAGCCAGGTTCTCGTAAGTACACAGTGTCATTGGCACGACAGCAGGCCTCAGTCTGGAGACAGTCTCCCCCCGTCCCTCTGTCCGGCCGGCCGGCTGGCCATCTGCCAACTGCTCTGTGGCACCTCCCAGCCGTCCCTCAGACATCCCTGTCTTGGTTCTTCTCTCCCTCCAGCTCCCCGTCCATTTATCCGCCCGGCCACACGTCCACTCATGCATCAGACTTCCCTGCCCTTGTTCTTCCGTCTGTCCGTCTATCCGCCTGCAGGTCCATTCTACATCCCAGCCACCGCTCCACCCGTCTGTCTGTCCGTACACGCGCCCGATCTGCGTCCCAGCCACCGCTCCACCCGTCTGTCTGTCCGTACACGCGCCCGTTCCGCGTCCCAGCCACCGCTCCACCCGTCTGTCTGTCTGTACACGCGCCCGTTCCGTGTCCCAGCCACCGCTCCCCCCGTCTGTCTGTCTGTACACGCGCCCGTTCCGCGTCCCAGCCACCGCTCCCCCCGTCTGTCTGTCTGTCTGTACACGCGCCCGTTCCGCGTCCCAGCCACCGCTCCCCCCGTCTGTCTGTCTGTCTGTACACGCGCCCGTTCCGCGTCCCAGCCACCGCTCCCCCTGTCTGTCTGTCCGTACACGCGCCCGTTCCGCGTCCCAGCCACTGCTCCCCCCGTCTGTCTGTCCGTACACGCGCCCGTTCCGTGTCCCAGCCACCGCTCCACCCGTCTGTCTGTCTGTCCCTAAACGCGCCCGTTCCGCGTCCCACCCACTGCTCCACCCGTCTGTCTGTCTGTCCCTACACGTGCCCGTTCCGCGTCCCAGCCACCGCTCCCCCCGTCTGTCTGTCTGTCCGTACACGCGCCCGTTCCGCGTCCCAGCCACCGCTCCCCCCGTCTGTCTGTCCGTACACGCGCCCGTTCCGCGTCCCAGCCACCGCTCCACCCATCTGTCTGTCTGTCCCTACACGCGCCCGTTCCGCGTCCCACCCACCGCTCCACCCGTCTGTCTGTCTGTCCCTACACGCGCCCGTTCCGCGTCCCAGCCACCGCTCCACCCGTCTGTCTGTCTGTCCGTACACGCGCCCGTTCCACGTCCCAGCCACCGTTCCCCCCGTCTGTCTGTCCGTACACGCGCCCGTTCCGCGTCCCAGCCACCGCTCCACCCGTCTGTCTGTCTGTACACGCGCCCGTTTCGCGTCCCAGCCACCGCTCCCCCCGTCTGTCTGTCTGTACACGCGCCCGTTCCGCGTCCCAGCCACCGCTCCACCCGTCTGTCTGTCTGTCCGTACACGCGCCCGTTCCGCGTCCCACCCACCGCTCCCCCCGTCTGTCTGTCTGTACACGCGCCCGTTCCGTGTCCCAGCCACCGCTCCACCCGTCTGTCTGTCTGTCCCTAAACGCGCCCGTTCCGCGTCCCACCCACTGCTCCACCCGTCTGTCTGTCTATCCCTACACGTGCCCGTTCCGCGTCCCAGCCACCGCTCCCCCCGTCTGTCTGTCTGTCCGTACACGCGCCCGTTCCGCGTCCCAGCCACCGCTCCCCCCGTCTGTCTGTCCATACACGCGCCCGTTCCGCGTCCCAGCCACCGCTCCCCCCGTCTGTCTGTCCGTACACGCGCCCGTTCCGCGTCCCAGCCACCGCTCCCCCCGTCTGTCTGTCCATACACGCGCCCGTTCCGCGTCCCAGCCACCGCTCCCCCCGTCTGTCTGTACATACACGCGCCCGTTCCGCGTCCCAGCCACCGCTCCCCCCGTCTGTCTGTCCGTACACGCGCCCGTTCCGCGTCCCAGCCACCGCTCCACCCATCTGTCTGTCTGTCCCTACACGCGCCCGTTCCGCGTCCCAGCCACCGCTCCCCCCGTCTGTCTGTCCGTACACGCGCCCGTTCCACGTCCCAGCCACCGCTCCCCCGTCTGTCTGTCCGTACACGCGCCCGTTCCGCGTCCCAGCCACCGCTCCCCCAGTCTGTCTGTCCGTACACGCGCCCGTTCCGCGTCCCAGCCACCGCTCCCCCCGTCTGTCTGTCCGTACACGCGCCCGTTCCGTGTCCCAGCCACCGCTCCACCTGTCTGTCTGTCCGTACACGCGCCCGTTCCGCGTCCCAGCCACCGCTCCCCCCGTCTGTCTGTCCGTACACGCGCCCGTTCCGCGTCCCAGCCACCGCTCCCCCGTCTGTCTGTCCGTACACGCGCCCGTTCCGCGTCCCAGCCACCGCTCCCCCAGTCTGTCTGTCTGTACACGCGCCCGTTCCGCGTCCCAGCCACCGCTCCACCCGTCTGTCTGTCCGTACACGTGCCCGTTCCGCGTCCCAGCCACCGCTCCACCCATCTGTCTGTGCGTACACGCGCCCGTTCCGCGTCCCAGCCACCACTCCACCCGTCTGTCTGTCCATACACACACCCATTCCGCGTCCCAGCCATCGCTCCACCCATCTGTCTGTCTGTCCGTACACGCGCCCGTTCCGCGTCCCAGCCACCTCTCCACCCGTCTGTCTGTCTGTCCGTACACGCGCCTGTTCCGCGTCCCAGCCACCGCTCCACCCATCTGTCTGTCCGTACATGCGCCCGTTCCGCGTCCCAGCCACCACTCCACCCGTCTGTCTGTCCATACACACACCCATTCCGCGTCCCAGCCATCGCTCCACCCATCTGTCTGTCTGTCCGTACACGCGCCCGTTCCGCGTCCCAGCCACCGCTCCACCCGTCTGTCTGTCCGTACATGCGCCCGTTCCGCGTCCCAGCCACCGCTCCACCCGTCTGTCTGTCTGTCCGTACACGCGCCCGTTTCGCGTCCCAGCCACCTCTCCACCCGTCTGTCTGTCTGTCCGTACACGCGCCCGTTCCGCGTCCCAGCCACCGCTCCACCCATCTGTCTGTCCGTACACGCGCCCGTTCCGCGTCCCAGCCACCGCTCCACCCATCTGTCTGTCCGTACACGCGCCCTTTCCACGTTCCAGCCATCGCTCAGACCTCCCTGTCTCTCCCCCCTCCAGCGGCTCGGCCTCGCCTCCTGCCACAGCCCCAAGCAACGTCAGCACGGTGGAAAACTCCGCTGGCAGGTGTGCGTAGAGGGGCGCTGGGCTGACCGTGCCTGGATGGCTGTCCTGGGGCGTGTGGTGCCCCCACCTTGAGTGCCCATGGGGCGCCTCTGCTCCCGCTCACCAAGGACAGGTCTGAGGCTGCCCAGTTCACTACAGGAGATGGGTAGCCCTGGCTTTAGCACGCTGGCAGCGCTCCCCAGGCTCGCTGTGCTGCTCCAACACCTGCCCACCTGGTCCCCAAGGAGCACACGCTGGCCTCATGCCAGGGCCCCCGGGGAGCTTCGATTGCCCCCCCACAGCTCTACCAACTCCAAGCCCGGCGGTGCGCACCAAGCAGACCACTCAGCACGGGCTGGGTCTCTCCTCCGGATGCTGCGATCCCAGCTGTGCCAGCAGGGCTGAAATAACAAGCCTCCCTAGGTCACCGAGTCGGCGCACGAGGCAGAGGCGGAGGGAGAGGCAGGCTCCGGTGTCCCTCGGAAAGGGAAACTTCTGCTCGAGAGACAGACACAGACAGACAGACCTCTTCTCCTCTCCCCCCAGCCTCTCCCTGCGGGGGAGCTGCCGGGGTCGGGGGGGTCTCCCAGCTGGCTCAGCTACACGCTGTCTGGGGGAGCACTAGACACCCCTAGGTGCAAGCCCGAAGGCCGACGTGGCCGTGCCCACTGGGCCCCACCTCCCGTGGCAGCGCAGTTTGCCCACTTCGGTCTCCTGGGGCTGCTGGTGAGCTGGCCCCAAAGCCCACCGGTACCTTTGCACAAAGGGCAGCGGCTCCCTGCTGCCCTGGAGCCAGGAGACGTTGGGGGGCAGGGACCCTCTCTCCGAAGGCCCCTGCATTCACCCCCACGGCCCCATCGGTTGGCTGCCGTGCACAGGATAGGCCAGGCCAGGCCCTGAGGGTGCAGTGCGGGGGGCTGGAGCAGGAGGCTGGCACGCTGCCCACCGCGCCAGTCCCAGCACTTCCCGGACTGGAGCAGATGCCTGTGCTGTGGCTCTTCACAAGCAAACATCTGGCCGGGGAGCTGGCGGGGGCTCCCACATCTGGTCCCCAGCTGGGCCGAGCGATCGCCCAAGTTGGAGTGGCAGGGAGGGGGCTGGCGGCCCGGCTGGCTCTGTTTATATTGCATGGCGCTGGCTGCTCCCACATCCTCCCCGGCTGCCGCTGCCCCCCCGCCCATGGGGGCCGCCTGCCCCCCCGCCTGCTCCAGCTGCTCACCCTGCTCCAGGAGAGCCCCCAGGCCATCGCTGGGTCCTAACTGCCTATGCCGCAGCCGCAGCCACAACACGAAATTCCGCTTTCACCCTCCTTGGCCCAGCCCTGCCCCTTCGCCGCCACCGCACAACTGCCCCGCCTGCCCCCCACTCCTGCTGCGGACAGCGCTGTGGAGGTGCACTTCCCAGGGGAATTAGGTACCCACACGCCTTCGAGGAGCTTGTCCTGGGGCTCAGGCACTCCGAGTCCAGCTCTGGTCCTCCAGCTGCACCCTTGGGTGGTACCCCTTGCTCCCCAGGCCAGGCTGGGAATGGCTCCAGGGGGGCTGGTCCTCCCCCAGGGCATGGCTCACCAATTAACCCTTCCTGCGCTGGAAGCTGTGCAGCAGTTCTGTCAAAGGGCAAAAATCCCCCAGGGTCTGCCCAGGGTGACTGTCGTGTGGGGGTCTGGGGTGGGGCTGGGGTGGTCCTCGCAGTTGATGGGTGACACCAATGCTTGGGAACTCTGTGTTTGTGTGTGTGTGTGTGTAGGAACAGGGCATGTGCACGTTTGTGTGTGCGCAATGGTACCAACAGCTAGCTTCGTGCCCTAAAAGGGGCAGGGCCTGGGGCAGAAGGAGCAGGCAGTAGGGCAAAAGGGGTGGGGCCTGGGGCAGAAGGGATGGGCCATAGAACAGAGGGGGTGTGGCCTGGAGCAAAAGGGGTGGGCAAAGGGGGCGTGGCCTGGGGCAGAGGGGGCGGGCAGTGGGGCAGAGGGGGCGGGCTGTAGGACCGGCAGCTTTTAGCACTGCCAGGACCCCCTCCCGACAGCCGCGTGGAGCAGTACGGCCGTGCCAGTTCCCAGGGCCCGGAGCGGCAGCAGTGGTGTCCAGAGCTCCAGGGCCTGGGAAACGCCGGGTCCGGGGACTGCAGCCCCTTTCCTTTCGGCAGCCCGTGAGCGTGCAGGGGCAGGGGAAAGCTGTGTGTGCCGCATGAGAGCGATCCCCCCCCGCCCGCGCGCCTGGGGCCAGCTCTGCTCTGTGTCTGCCCCATGCCGGCGCAACCAGCGTGCAGGCAATCACGGGGAACTCTGCCACAGAGCCGTCTGAACGGGCCAGGCCAGGCCAGGGCAGCTCCCACCCCCTGGGGCTCCAGACGAGACCCAATTAGAGGGAATGAGCCTGTTCCGGCGCTGGGGCTGACAGCCCAAAGGAGGGGCACTGTCCTTGCAAATTAGCAAAGCCGTCAGGAAAGTGACGGCCACCAGCTGCTAAGGCCAT
Organism: Carettochelys insculpta; assembly: GCF_033958435.1. Classification (NCBI taxonomy): domain Eukaryota; kingdom Metazoa; phylum Chordata; order Testudines; family Carettochelyidae; genus Carettochelys; species Carettochelys insculpta. The sequence goes on along the minus strand of NC_134147.1, from coordinate 1,434,270 downwards.
GCTGCCGGCCGGGGCCAAGGCTGCGCCGGGGTTTATTCGCCCGGGCTGGGAGCTGGCAGAGGAGGGAGCGGGCAGCTCCGGAGCCTGGGGGATGGATGCACAGAGAGGGTCCATTGGCAAGTGTCTGAACCGCCCAGAGCTGGGGCCGGAGCAGCCAGCTGAGGCCACAGAAGCCTTCTGCAGGCCTGTCCACCACAGCCCTGAACAGGGCCGCCCCACACACCAGAGCTGGCTGCAACGATCGCATCCGCACGCTCCCTGACAGGCAGCAACTTGCTGAACTTTGGGCCACAGAGATCCCTGGGCCCATGGCCCGACTGAGCGCCAGGCTGGGGCCCGGGCTGGCCAGCTGTAGCACGCCTCACTGACGGCCACGCGGGCACCGTGCCGCTCTCGGCCAGGCTAGCCCCACACGCAGCCAGCGACCTCCCACATCTTGTCTGGGCGCTGCCCAGGGCACCTGCTTTGGGCCCCGGGCAGGACAAGGTGTGCGGGAACGCGGGGGCAGCGGCCGGAGGGATTTTGGGACTTGCGGGTAGTGAGAGGCCCAGCTGGGAAGCGACTTCTTGGAGTGCCCAGCAGCCCAGGGACAGCCCAGGCGCTGGGGGCACCTGGGCAGACCCTGCCCAATGCCCACAGCTCATGCATAAGATGCACTGACCCCGAGGCTGGTGGGTGAGAGGGGCAGCCCCTGGGCTCGCTGGGGCGTCTCCCAGCCCCATCCGGATGCGGCTCAGCACGGAGCAGGCGTACGATCCCTGGCCCAGTGACTCATTTCTCCTTCCTCCGCATGGGGAAGGCCGGAAGTGCGGGCAGGAGGCGGGGGGACGCGGTGGTGCCTCCTTGGCTCTCACATGCCCAAGTGAGTCACCGTGAGCTGGAAACCGGGAAGGAAGAGTCGGGAGCAGCCAGCAGCTTCCCCTGTGCCATGGGTAAAATCACCGCCTGTTTCCTGCCAGGGTTACTGCCGGCGGCTTTCCCCGGGGCTGGGCCTCTCCTGACCCCCGGCAGGCCGGCTCCCAGGCTGGGGCGCTCGCTGGCTAATGGACGGCCTCCCCTTGGGTTTATTTGGTGCAGCTGGCGGGGGAAAGCCAACCGGTGGCAGCGAAGCAGAGGCCGGCCTGGTTGTTTATGGCCGGTGGATCTGTTTGCAATAAGCGGCTGCCTGGGGTGATGGATGGTTCGCGGGTGGTGGGTTTGTTGACATTGTTTTGGAGCTCGTGGGACCCTCGCTGGGAGGGCTGGGAAATACTGGGGGGCCCAGGCAGCTGCGGGGGGGTCTCCAGAAGGGGCCGTCCCTCCCTGCCTGCAAAGTGGGGTCCAGCCGGGTAGGAGGAGTTTCAGCACACAGGGCCCCACTGTCCCCAGGCTTCGAAGCTGGACTCCAACCAGAGGCACTGGAAGCTCCGTGGCTTGGGGCCTGGCTGCCTGGCCCTTCGCCTGCGGCGCAAGGAGCACCAGGGACACCAGCCTTTGGATCTGCTCCAGTGCAGGGGGATCCCCTCTGACTGCGCTGCCAGCGATGCGCACCCGCCCTGCCTGGAACCGCCAGCACACGCTGGGACGCTGCGCTCACGGAGCAGCTGCTGGGCTGGAACCCGGGGAGCTGGGGCGGCCGGCATGGCCCTGCCTGCTGTGCGCCACCAAGCTGGGCTGCCCCCTCCGCCGGAGCTGGAGAGGCCCGCCTGCGCTCAGCCTGCCGGCGGTGCCGGTGCCGGTGCCAGTGCCGGAGGAGATGCCGGAGGTCCGCCTGGGCCCGGTGCGAGGGTGGCCGAGACGCGTCCCCAGCGAGGGCTGGCGGCAGGATCGATGACGTGTCCCAGTGCACACGCGTGTCCCAGCTGGCGTGTGCAGGGCGAGTGGCGACAGACTGGAGCTGGGCGGTGCCCATCCACGGCAGCCATTCAGTGTGGTTCCCCGGCACTCACTGAGCTGCCGGCCCTGGCTCCGGGCACCTCATGGCCCTGGCCGCCCACAGGCCTCGCTCTGCGGGCTGTAATGCAGCGCGAGCCAGACGAGAGCCCGGCACTGCTCCAAGCCAGGCACGCTGAGATCCCGCCCCCAGAGCCGGCGCAGCACGCCAGACAGGGCCAGCGCCCTGGGCCCCTCCGCCCCACGCAGAGGGCAGCAGAGCAGGGCCCCCAGCAGCCCCCGCTCCGGGGCACAGAGACGCAAGAGCGAGCTCAGACGTCTGCAGGAGGGCAAGGCCCTGCTGCTTCCTCACCAGTCTCCGTTCCCAGTAGAAGGTGGCCGGGCCAGCTGCCTGCCCTGGGCCCCGGCAAGGCCTTGCCGGCTAGACGACGGAGCCGCCTGCTGTCCCGGCGGGTTTTGTAGCCGGGGTCCGGTCGCCTCGCGGACAAGCTAAGCAGCTTGTGCTCCTGCAGGGGCTCCCTTGGGCAGCTCTCCCAGCCCCTGATGCTCCTCACAGCTCTTCTCTGACCCATCCGCAGTTCGTCACACCTGGTCCCAGCCCTGGGCGTGACACCCGCTAATGCCAAGCACCGAGGTAACTGCACCTGCTGACCGCCGCTAGCTGTCCAGCCAAGGGCCACGTTCGCCACGGGCAGGGAGCTCACGTGTCACCGCCTCCCCAGTGACTCGGCCTCACGAATCGCCTGTTCAGAGCACACTCGTCCACTGCTCGCAGCATCCCCCAACACTGGCGGCACAGAACCTGGCACAATCCCGCACGGACCCCCGAGCGGAATGTCTCCCCACCGCTCTGTGATGGGGTTCAGGGGTCCCCCAGCACTGCACCCCATCCGCTGGCAGGAGAGACTCTCACTCAGCCGGTACAACAGCAGGTTTATTAGGCAACAGATGCCCAGTTTCTCACAGAAGCGACAGCACAGCAGCCAGAGACAGTCCTTCCAACCCGTCCTGGGGAGAAGACCCCGAGGGGTGCCCCTCTGGGGTGTAGCTTCCCCCTCCTCCGGCTGGCTGCCTTCCAGCTCTCCCTTTTCCTAGCCTCTAACTGCCGCCCCCAATTCAAAACCCAGCTCAGCTCCTCCCTGCTCTTTGTTCAGGCAGAGGTGTCACCTGCCAGTTGTAGCCCCAGGGTCATCCTTAGCCACTGGGAGCTGCTGCTTGCCTCAGACATCCAGCCTGACTCACACATGCACTCCCCCCACTCCATCACACGCTCACCTCTTGCTCGCGCGCTAGGAACACCTGGAGGACGATGCCTAACGCACCACCGGGGGCGCCGAACCCTCTGCGGTGCTGCTGCGGCCCGGCACGCTGGAGACAGTGGGACGGTAGACGCCACCGGCTGTGCGCCTGGCGTGCCGGGGGCTCATCTGGAGCAAGGATGTGCGGCACTATGTGGCAGCGCTGCTCCCGCAGGGGCGTGGAGCCAGCCAGCCAGCCTGAAGGCACAGCTCCCCGGCAGCCACAGCTCCTTCCTGGCAGCGGAACCGACTCTCCGTGGCCAGCAGCCCCCAAAACTGCTGGCCGAAGAAGACGCCAGCCAGGGTCGACTCCCGAGAAGATCACCAGCTGCTGTGAACACGGCAGTCAGCCAGCGAGCCCATTGCTGGATGGCTGAACGAGGCGAGCGAGACCAGCCTGGCCAGGAAATAGACAAAGACGTCGGCTCTGGGTCCCTACTGCCTTTGCCTTTGCACGGCAGTGGGACCTACCGGACCGGACCAGATCATGGGCTCCTTGTGCCAGGAGCTGTACACACACATGGCACCGAGGCCCTGCCCCAGTGCATCTGCAATCAAAATCAACAAAGGGAGAGGGGAAAGGACTTGGCCAAGATCGCAGTGGTATTGTGGGCAGACACGCACTGAGCTGTCCGCGAAGCAGCGCCCTACCCCCCTGCACCCCAGGGAGCCCTGCGAGGGGCAACGGCAGCAGGGAAATGCTTTATACCACGGGGTGGGGGGGGGCGCAGGGGGAAACTCTGGTGCTTTCCGGCTGAAACCACCCAGCCGCTGGAGCTACAAAGTGACAGGAATCCGATCAGACCCGGAGGGGAAAGTGAGCACAGAGCAAAGCTGCTATAAGGCCCCCTCCTGCCAGCCCTGCCGAGGGGAGAGTATGGTAAAGCCAGGGCCAAGCACCTGATCGCAGCCCGGGGAGACCTGGTGAGAACGGCCCCGCGATCTCGCCCACCCAGCGCAAGACCCAAAGAGCCCCAGTTCCCCACGACAACGCCAAAACCCCCCCCAGAAATCTGACTCCGGGGAGGTTTACGGCCCGGCTCCCACGAGGGCTGGCGTACAGCAGGACGCCGCCATGAAGGGGCTCCCCAGCTCTGCAGCATGGAGTCTTCCCGGAGGTGCTCCCAAGGGCTGTGGGACCCGCCCGCCCCACAGGAGATGCGCTCACCCTGAACAGCAAGGGAAGCAGCCGTGTTAACGTCGGCCAAGCGCTCTCCAGCATCCTCAATAAAAGGCCACCCGAATACCCGACAGGTAAACCCCATCACATGGGAAAGCCAACCTGGCCTCCATCCAGACAAGCCAACCGCACAGATGGTCATTAACAAACAAGAGACAAACAACCTCACCCTGGGAGACACTCGTCGGCTTTTACAGACTTTTAGAAAGCTCCTTAAATGGCCACAGAAAGGGATCGATGGAGAAACTTACAACCTCGTTAAAAACGACCCACCGATCCATCAGCTACGGGGTGAACGGGAACCCCGGGCAAGCGCAGGCAGGGGACATACCACCGAAGAGAGGCCCATCTCGGCTGTCGCCTGCCACCTCCCCTGGCCTGCCCCTGCGGCTCTCCGAGCCGGCCCTTCCCGGCCATTGAGGACCTGGTGGTGAGAGGGGCTGCCCCTTCTCCTGGCACCGGCACCCTGCTCCCTTGCCCCTCTGCTGAGATCCCAGCCACTTGGCACCCCAGGAGAAGCGACCTTAACGAGCAGTCTGTGGGAATGCTACGGGTACGGGGTCAAACTGCAGCCTGGGCAAGGGCGTCTCAGGGATCTCAGACCCCACCAAACCACAGCTTCCAGCCAGCAACTCGGCCTCCCGAACCACCTGCTCAGAGCACACTCGCCTGCCCCGGGAAGGCCGGCGCCTGCTCAGAGCACACTCGCCCTGCCCCGGGAAGGCCGGCGCCTGCTCAGAGCACACTCGCCCGCCCCGGGAAGGCCGGCGCCTGCTCAGAGCACACTCGCCCTGCCCCGGGAAGGCCGGCGCCTGCTCAGAGCACACTCGCCCTGCCCCGGGAAGGCCGGCGCCTGCTCAGAGCACACTCGCCCTGCCCCGGGAAGGCCGGCGCCTGCTCAGAGCACACTCGCCCTGCCCCGGGAAGGCCGGCGCCTGCTCAGAGCACACTCGCCTGCCCCGGGAAGGCCGGCGCCTGCTCAGAGCACAGTCGCCCTGCCCCGGGAAGGCCGGCGCCTGCTCAGAGCACACTCGCCCTGCCCCGGGAAGGCCGGCGCCTGCTCAGAGCACACTCGCCCTGCCCCGGGAAGGCCGGCGCCTGCTCAGAGCACAGTCGCCCTGCCCCGGGAAGGCCGGCGCCTGCTCAGAGCACACTCGCCCTGCCCCGGGAAGGCCGGCGCCTGCTCAGAGCACACTCGCCCTGCCCCGGGAAGGCCGGCGCCTGCTCAGAGCACACTCGCCCTGCCCCGGGAAGGCTGGCACCTGCTCAGAGCACACTCGCCCTGCCCCGGGAAGGCTGGCACCTGCTGACCACCGCAGCCACTTGAAAGAGGGAGGATTCCCGCAGGCTGGAGACAGGGAAGGGGTTTGGGAATGGGGGCCAGGACTAAGGCTCTGCTGCCTCCATCACACGCAGCTCCTCCTTCTCCTCCTCCCTGCGGAGCCCTGCATGTCGCCCCGGCACAGGGTGAGCCCCTGCAGCCTCCCACGGGCAAGGATGGGGCAGCCCTACGGTGTGCCATGGGGCCCGGCACAGCAGCCACCTCGTGATTCACCGGCAGCCAGAGGGGACCACGGCCCTGCCCGGGAGCTGGGACTGCAGACGGCTGGGGGAGGTGTATGCGCGGAGAGAGACAGACCGAGACCGACTGCAGGGGGGGTGGGAATGGGTAACAGGCACCGACCAATGGACCAGCTGCAGCTCCGGTCCCTGCAGCCAGCAAACATCCTGCTCTGGCTGCCTCCGAGGGGAGCCGCATTGCCCCCGTCAGGGCTGCCCTGCGTCCTGCACCGCGCACGCCTGCGGAAGGAAGGGGCGGCGGGTGCAAAGCCCCGGCCCCAGCGGCACAGCCCATTCAGACACCAGGTCTCCGTGCACCCCCTACCCTGCCTGTCAATCGGTGGCCGTCCCGCTGGGCTCCACGCCCCCTCACTTACAGTGCCCACAAAGGGGGCTGGGGCCCAACGGGCCCTTCTCGCTCCCCCGCCGGCTGGCCTGATGGACGGCCCCTGACAGCTCGGCCACGGCTGAGTGGCGCCCTGTAAAGGTGATGGACAGGCAGCCGCGCCCACGCTCTGACCTCTGACCCCCCAACCCTAAATCCCCCAGGACGGCTGACAGGCGCAGCCAAGGCGGGAGGCCCCGGCTGTTTAATCCCTGCCTGGCTCAGCCCAGGGCTCCCAGCTGCCAAGCCCACGCCTGCACCCCGCCAAGCCTGGGAAAGGGCTGGAGCGAGGGGGCGAGCGGCTGCCTGGGGGCCAGGGCCCAACGGGCTGATGCCCCCAGCAGGCGCATGCAGGGCTGCGTGGGAGTCGGGGCTCATTCCCACTCTCTCCTCAGCCTGGGGGCGACCGCTGCTGGAGCCTGGCCCAGAGACACCGGCACACAGGCCAAGGGCCAGCAGACCTGCCTGCGGGACAGAGGCGGCAGGCATAGGGGGCTGTAGCTCTGTGGAGGAGCCGGGGGGCTTGGGCACAGTGCAGCAGAGCCTGCCGGGGAACAAGCAGGGCCTGGAGCAGAGGAAGGCCGAGCAGGCCCCGTGCCACCGGGAAGGGAGGCTGGTCCAGGAAGGGAGGCTGGTCTCAGGCTGAGCCGGGCCAGGAAGGGAGGCTGGTCCCGGGCTGAGCCGGGCCGGGAAGGGAGGCTGGTCCCGGGCTGAGCCGGGCCGGGAAGGGAGGCTGGTCCAGGGCTGGTCCAGGAAGGGAGGCTGGCTGTGGGCCAAGCTTGGCCGGGCCGGGAAGGGAGGCTGGTTCCGGGCTGGGAAGGGAGGCTGGTCCAGGAAGGGAGGCTGGTCTCAGGCTGAGCTGGGCCAGGAAGGGAGGCTGGTCCCGGGCTGAGCCGGGCCGGGAAGGGAGGCTGGTCCCGGGCTGAGCCGGGCCGGGAAGGGAGGCTGGTCCAGGGAGGGAGGCTGGTCCCGGGCTGAGCCGGGCCGGGAAGGGAGGCTGGTCCCGGGCTGAGCTGGGCCGGGAAGGGAGGCTGGTTCCGGGCTGGGAAGGGAGGCTGGTCCCGGGCTGAGCCGGGCCGGGAAGGGAGGCTGGTCCCAGGCTGGGCTGGTCCAGGAAGGGAGGCTGGTCTCAGGCTGAGCTGGGCCAGGAAGGGAGGCTGGTCCCGGGCTGAGCCGGGCCGGGAAGGGAGGCTGGTCCAGGGCTGAGCTGGGCCGGGAAGGGAGGTGTCTGTAGCAGGCCGGGTCCTTGGGGTATTCGCCAGCACTGGCCACGTTCAGCACAAGGCCGGCGGAGCAGAGGGCTTGGCCCTGGGAACGCTGGTAGAGGTGCTGTCAGGCCCTCCCCTGTGGCTCACCCCCTACATCAGGCAGCCTGGGCCCTCGCTGGGGGGCCGGTCCGTGGGGAGCGGTACAGCGACACCAGTGGGGAAAAACCCAGTGGCCAGAAACCTGCGGAAATCAGCAACCTGGGGCATCAGCCAGGGCAAGCAAAGGTCTCCTGGCCTCAGCCAGAACCTGCCACCCACGGCTGCTCTAGGGCACGTGGGGGCTGGGCTCGGGGGGCAGGCAGGTCTGCGCAAGGGGGGGGGCTTCTGTGGGGAGATGCACACGGGGGGGGTCACAGTGCACACCAGAGGAGGTGCTGCAGGGAGACGTGGCTGGAGGGGTGTCCGTGGGGAGATGCACACGGGGGGGGGGTCACAGTGCACACCGGAGGAGGTGCTGCAGGGAGACGTGGCTGGGGGGGTGTCCGTGGGGAGATACACACCTGGAGGGGGGTCTGCAAGGAGATGCACACCGGGGGGGGGCCCCGCGGGGAGACGCACACCCGGAGGGGGGGTCCCGGGGGGATGGATGCCCTGGCACAGGAGGCCTCTCTTGCCCGGCTGCTTGTTTCCCACGCAGGCCGATTGCCAGGCGCTCCGTGGCCAGGACCAGCCCCAGCCCCAGCGCTGAGCGCGGCTGCATGCGGTGTGACCCCCACAGCCCTTCCCCGGTCACACACCCAGCTCCCACGGCCCAGCTCAGTCCTGCTCCGCACCCGGCTCCCCCAGCGCCAGTACCGGTGGCATCGGGGGCCACGGACTGCAGCTGTGCCAGGGGCTGAGGGTCTGGAGCCGGGCGCCAAGCTCCCCCAGCGTGAAGGGACGGGGCGTGCAGCCCAGCCGGACCTGCCCCACCACTCTCCCAGCCGCCACGCTCGGCCGCCCGGGGCGATTCCGCTGCGGTGCCTGGGAAAGGCCGGAGGCACCAGCACCGGGCTCTCCCGCACCCATGCGGCCCCACGAGACGCGGGCGTGCCAGCGACCCGGCTCATTAGCGGAGTGGCGTTCCGGGCGCCTGAGCCCGGCCTTGCACCAGGGAGACCAGCACAGCAGCTGGCCAGCAGCCTAATCCCCTTTTAATTGGCTCCGCCGGAGGAACCTCCCGGAACTGCCTCGGGTTCCTGCCCCGCTCGAGCGTTAGCCAGCGGCACAGTCTGGAGCCCCGGGCCAAGCAGCAGGGAGCCACCCCACCTGAGTGGCCCCTGCCCCACGGCAAGAGCAGGACACCCCTGCTCAGCCAGCGTGGGGCCTGGCGCCTGCCGGCGGGGGGAACCGGCACCTTCCAGCTGGTGTCTGGCCCTGGCGAGGGCGGCAGGAACACGGGAGCAGCACAGGCTCAGAAACGAGCCACCTCCGATTTTTTAAACCCTCTGATTGACAGGTGGCTCTCAGGCTGGGGCCAGGAGCTGCACTTGCCGGGGGGGGGGGGCGGGGCGGGGGGGGCTGCACGGCTCCGGGCCGGGGGCTGCACGGCTCCGGGATGGGAGCTGCACGGCTCCGGGCCGGGGGCTCCCACTGGCTTTGCTGCAGCCACAGATCCCAGCTTAGCTACTCCATCCAGCCTCTCCCCTCTCGCCCCCGGCCACAGGCCTCCCCTGACCGGCCCTGGCCACAGCCACGGCTCACCTACCCCCTGCACTGCCCCCAGCTCCCTCCGAAAGTGCCATGAGCCCGCCCGAGCCTGCCTGTGCTGACCACGCTCCCTCCTGCCCAACGCCCCGGCCTGGCTCCGCATCGCCAGCAGGGCCCCCACCCACGGGCACGGGCACGGGCTGGCGGCTGCGCCCCTGTAGCACCCCCTGGGCACTGCGGCCGCCCTCGCCCGGTTACAGGTCCAGCCCCCCTCCGCTGGGCACAGCAAGGCGGCTCTCGCCAGCTCCTGGCACAGGGCAGCACCCCAGTGAGGGGCAGCTTCCCCAGCTGAACCCCCTCCCGCCGTGTTCGAGAGGGGCTGTGTGTGAGCGCAGCGGGGGGGCGCGCGAGGGTGTGAGCGACAGGCCGAGCTGCTCCCACCGGCTGGTGTGCCCCGTGGGGCTGTAAGCTCAGCTGGCGGGAACACCTCTGGCCCCAGCGCAGAGCAGGCAGGAGCCCGGCTGGGCTCGAATCAGAGGTGGCAGTTAGCGTGGGGGAGGCTGGAGAGGAAGAAAGGCCGGGCCCAGCCAGGGGCTCCAGGCCTGGGGTTCCCTCGGGGCATCTCCTCCCCAAGCGTGGACGAGGCTGTACCACGCTGTGCCCCTGTCGCCTAACAAACCTCCTCCACCTGCCGCGTGGGAGTCACTTCCAGCTGCAGACGGGGTGCAGAGCCTGGGGACCCCGAACCCCATCACAGAGTCACTCCTGGGGCGGACGGGGTGCAGGGACTGGGGACCCCAAACCCCATCACAGAGTCACTCCTGGGGCGGACGGGGTGCAGGGCCTGGGGACCCCGAACCCCATCACAGAGTCACTCCTGGGGCGGATGGGGTGAAAGACCTGGGGACCCCAAACCCCATCACAGAGTCACTCCTGGGGCGGACAGGGTGCAAGGCCTGGGGACCCCGAACCCCATCACAGAGTCACTCCTGGGGCGGATGGGGTGCAGGGCCTGGGGACCCCGAACCCCATCACAGAGTCACTCCTGGGGCAGACGGGGTGCAGGGCCTGGGGACCCCTGAGCCCCTCACACCACAGTGGGCAGGACTCTCGGAGACTGGAGACCAGGGATACATGTGGGTCTTTTACCCCCCATTGCCAGGCACTTCCCAGAGAGCCATTTGCACCATCCACTCCCAGCTGCTCTGAGCCCTGGAGCATCACTGGCCGACCGCTCTCCTGTCTTCCAACCTCCAGCCCTCCAGCCGGGGCCAGGCCAACACCTGGTGCCAGTCCCCATGGTGGAAGGGAGCAGCCCCCCCCAGCTGTCCCAGTCCCCACGGCAGAAGGGAGCAGCCCCCCCAGCTGTCCCAGTCCCCGCGGCAGAAGGGAGCAGCTCCCCCCCCCAGCTGTCCCAGTCCCCATGGCAGAAGGGAGCAGCTCCCCCCCCAGCTGTCCCAGTCCCCATGGCAGAAGGCAGCAGCCCCCCCAGCTGTCCCAGTCCCCGCGGCAGAGGGAGCAGCTCCCCCCCCAGCTATCCCAGTCCGTGCGGCGGAAGGGAGCAGCCCCCCCCAGCTATCCCAGTCCGTGCGGCGGAAGGGAGCAGCCCCCCCCAGCTGTCCCAGTCCCCGCGGCGGAAGGGAGCAGCCCCCCCCCAGCTGTCCCAGTCCGTGCGGCAGAAGGGAGCAGCCCCCCCCAGCTGTCCCAGTCCCCATGGCAGAAGGGAGCAGCCCCCCCAGCTGTCCCAGTCCCCGCGGCAGAGGAAGCAGCTCCCCCCCCAGCTATCCCAGTCCGTGCGGCGGAAGGGAGCAGGCCCCCCAGCTATCCCAGTCCCCGTGGCGGAAGGGAGCAGCCCCCCCCAGCTATCCCAGTCCCCGTGGCGGAAGGGAGCAGCCCCCCCCCCAGCCGTCCCAGTCCCCGCGGCAGAAGGGAGCAGCCCCCCCCCCAGCCGTCCCAGTCCCCGCGGCAGAAGGGAGCAGCCCCCCCCCAGCCGTCCCAGTCCCCGCGGCAGAAGGGAGCAGCCCCCCCCAGCCGTCCCAGTCCCCGCGGCAGAAGGGAGCAGCCCCCCCCCAGCTGTCCCAGTCCCCGCGGCAGAAGGGAGCAGCCCCCCCCAGCTGTCCCAGTCCCCACGGCAGAAGGGGTTTGCAGAGATGAGGGCAGAGCCCAGGAGCTATTTGGGGATAAAATCCCAGCCTGCTCCTGCTCCACCAGGAGGCTGTACCCCCCGGCTTTCTGCCTCCCAGGGCTGGGCGTGGGCACCCCGGGTTCAATCAAACCCGTGTGGGTCGGGAGGCGTCGCTTTCCCCAGGTGCACCATTAACCCATCCGCTGCGCCAGCAAAACCAATTACATACGCTCTCACCCAATTAGTTTCTAATTACAGCCTTGTAGTGCATGCGACGTAATTAGCATGGAAATTACCCGGCGTGTTTATATTCAATAACCGCTTCCCAGTGTTCCCGGCGGCGCCTGGCGGGGGGGGCTCGGCTTTATTCTCTTCTGGGGGAGTGACTTTCATTGAAATGCCAGCAGAGTGGCCCGCACCGTATTTCACCAGCAAGACGGCGCTTTGCTTCGGGGCTCACCCACGCCCTGCTCGCACGCCTGTCCCAGCAGCACCATCACAGGCACGGCACACGTGAGCACACCTCCCTTGCACACCCACGTGCCCCGGGAGCGCACACGGACACACGCACATGCCCGCAGGCCACCAGGCCCAAGAGGCACAGAGCAGCCAGCTGGGGTGGGAGCGGAGCTGGGGGCCGGGGACACAAAGGAAGGAGGAAAGGCCCTAGCCGGAGGGCCAGGCCAGGGATGGGACAGGAGCCAGGCAGAGGAGGGGACGGGGAAGCAGGAAGTGGCAGAGCTCTGGGAAAGAGCTCAGAGAAAGGGCTGATCCTGCCTCTGCACAGGCCAAAGTGTCCTGAGCCAGGCAGGACAGGGTCTGTGCTGGGGGCAGCGTCACCTCCACCTGGCGCAGTGTAAAGGGGCCGGGGGGCTCCCCCAGGGGCTGGATTCTTGGGGCGCAGGCAGCAGCCTGGGAGGCTGAGGCTCAGCGTTAGCGTGAACCCCAGGCTCTGGTTCCTGGCGCAGGTCCGAAAAGGAGGCACCGTCCTGTCTGAGCTGCTCTCCAAGGGGTCACGCTGCTGAGCGACCGGGCTCGGGCAGCCGCCGGCACAGCCAATAACAACTTCATCCCCTGGGGAGTTAGGAACTACACGTATGGTGGATTTGGGCCTTGGACGAAGCTTTCCACCCCGCGGGCACATAGAACGTCACAAGAGTTTCCGTGTCTGTCCCGCTGGGGAAACTGAGGCACAAAACGGCACCCAGCCTCCCACCTAGGCCAAGGGCCAGGTTGGCAAACGTGTTTAGGGGCCTAAAGTCCCAGGTACCAGCCCCAGGATTCCCAGAAGCACCTAAGACTCATTGACACCAATCGCAGTGAGGCGCCTCCCCATTCAGGTGCTTCTGAAACGTGTCAGCCCTTCACCGGCGCTGCGTGGTGGATTCAGGTGCCTAAACCCCTTCGGAGCACCCGACCCGTTCACCTTGACACCAGAGCTCCCCGAGGGCTGGCGGGCCACTGCCAGGGGTTGCCCCTCTCATGCTGCCATGGGCTGTTGTCATGGGGCCGAGTGCCCAGCTGCCCCAGCCCTGCTGATTTGTGCACGCGGCTTTCCTCATGAGGGGCGATTTACGATGTAATTGAGCTAATTACACGGAAGGCGGGCGGCACCGTGGCCCTGCGCCAAGTGCTTTTCCTACCGAAGCCACTCACAGGCGGGAGGGGACTCAGGCGGCCTGGCTCGGGGCCCGGGCGCTCGTTTGGGGGCGGCTCTGCCCTGCGCGATCCCTGGCACCTGCCCCTGCCCCGCCCGGGGTTGGGGCCAGGCGGGAGGGGAGCCAATGGGGTGCCGGGAAGGGGGGACTCTCGCCTGCCTCGGCTTCCCAGGACCGAATGCAGGGCCCCCAAAGTAGGTCCCACAGGCTCCCCTCCCTCAGCTGCAAGGCCCTTTGGGGGACTGGCTTGTAGCACCTGAACGCTGCGTGACGGGGACATCCCAGACCAGCCAGGCTGGGGCCAGGAGACAGAGGCCATGGGCACGGCCCCCGGAGGAAGGGGAAGGGCTGGCGGGGGCGCTGCAAGGCAAAGGAAAGCAGGACGAGGGGCACGGACAGCTAGAGAAAGGGAGAGATGAGCCCAACCGACCGGGCGCTGCCCGGGGCACACAGGGTGGGGGCTGCCCCCTGCCAGGGCGGAGCACACGCTCCCTTGCTGGTTCAGCGCCAGGCAGACCTGCCAGGCAGGAGCCAGCCCCAGACGCCAGAGCAGCCAGGCACAGCTGTGTGCATAGGGCCCTGGGCAGCCCCCCTCCTATGGCACCCAGGGCGCAGGCTGGGACCTCCTCACCAGTGCGGCCGAGCTGGCCCCAGGGAGCGCAGCTGGGGCCTGGGTGGGGCTCCCAGCTTACAGCCAGGCGGGCAGGAAGGAAAATGCCGAGTTGTGCAGCCCAGCGCCCACGTCCCAACAGCCCCGCTGGACGTGTCTGCAGCCGCCCTGTCCTTTCCTGTCTCAGGGTGAACCTAACAACCGTGCCGGGACGCCTCGGCGAGTCCCTCCCCCGGTGTAGCGTGGCACGGCGTGCTCGGGGGTCCGCGCCCTCCAGGGGCCGAGAACTTCTCATCAGAAACTGGACTTAAATGTACACCACAAAAATGCCATGTTCAAACCCCAGCGTTTCCGGCCCGGCGCCCCCCACAGCGGGAACCCTTGCCGGCTCCGTGGGTTCACGTCCCCAAGGGGCACACGGCCCTGCGGAACCGGCCAGGAGTCAGCACCCTGGACCCTGGGAACACACCCCACCATGGCCCAGCCAGGAGTCAGCACCCCAGACCCCGGGCACACGCCCCCCACGACCCGGCCAGGAGTCAGCACCCCGGACCCTGGGAACACACCCCACCATGGCCCAGCCAGGAGTCAGCACCCCAGACCCCGGGCACACGCCCTCCATGACCCGGCCAGGAGTCAGCACCCCGGACACACACCCTCCATGACCCGGCCAGGAGTCAGCACCCCGGACACACGCCCCCCACGACCCGGCCAGGAGTCAGCACCCCGGACCCTGGGAACACACCCCACCATGACCCAGCCAGGAGTCAGCACCCCAGACCCCAGGCACACGCCCTCCATGACCCGGCCAGGAGTCAGCACCCCGGACCTCGGGCACACGCCCCCCACGGCCCGGCCAGGAGTCAGCACCCCGGACCTCGGGCACACGCCCCCCACAGCCCGGCCAGGAGTCAGCACCCCGGACCTCGGGCACACGCCCCCCACGGCCCGGCCAGGAGTCAGCACCCCGGACCCCGGGCACATGCTCCCCACAGCCCCGCGGAACCGGCCAGGAGTCAGCACCCCAGACCCTGGGCACACGCCCCCCCACAACCCCGCCGAACCAGCCAGGAGTCAGCACCCTGGACACACACCCGCCATGGCCCGGACAGGAGTCAGCACCCCAGACACCAGGCACACACCCCCCACGACCCAGCCAGGAGTCAGAACCCCGGACACACGCCCCTCACGACCCGGCCAGGAGTCAGCACCCCAGACCCCAGGCACACGCCCCCCACGGCCCAGCCAGGAGTCAGCACCCTGGACCCCCGGCACATGCCCCCCACAGCCCGGCCAGGAGTCAGCACCCCGGACCGCAGGCACAAGCCCCCCACAGCCCGGCCAGGAGTCAGCACCCCGGACCCCAGGCACAAGCCCCCCACAGCCCAGCCAGGAGTCAGCACCCTGGACCCCCGGCACAAGCCCCCCACAGCCCGGCCAGGAGTCAGCACCCCGGACCCCCGGCACACACCCCCCACAGCCCGGCCAGGAGTCAGCACCCCGGACCCCGGGCACACGCCCCCCACAGCCTGGCCAGAAGTCAGCACCCCAGACCCTGCCGCCATGTGCGGCCACGTTCCAGCCACAGGGTCCCCAGTCCCCCTGGGATCGGTGTCAGAGCCGGGACATAACACAGGCTGCCAGGGATTCCCCGGCTGGCCCCGGAGTGGGAGGCCGAACTGGCACAGGTTCTCTGCAAGACGCCTACGCTTGGTTTAAAGCCTGCAAAAGAGAGAGAAACGCGCTGCCAGAAAAGCCACGGCTCAAGCCTAGCGGCAAACCAGTCCCACCGGCCGGCTGGGAAGGAACCGCTGCTCAAACCACCCGGCCAATTCCCACCCTTGTCCCCTCGGGCGGGAGCAGCACAGGCGTGTGATCCACCTGGCCAGCCGGCGACCTGCCCCAGAGGCAGCGTCCAGAGAAACATCACCCGGTTAAGGCAGGCTCGGCCCGAGAGACACCGCGCACAACAGTTCCACCCTTCCAGTGGTGCCTCCACCCGGGCCCAGCCTCACCGAGCGGCAGGTTCCCTGGCGAGCGCGTCAGGGTCAGGCCCTGGTGAACAGCTACACGCCAGCCTGTCTGGGCAAGGAACGGTCTGGGGGTAAAACCCGCTCAGAGAGAACCCCGGTCCCAGCCCCCGTGCGACGCTGCAGGCCGGCCGCACATCTGGCCCTGCGCGCGCCCGACCGTGTGGGGTTTGGAAGAGCAGCTCTGGCTTTCAAAGCCTGTCATCTCCGCGCGGCGAACAAGCCTTATCCAAACACAGCGCGGCAGCGAGAGCCTGGGGAGGCTTGTGGTGGGGCTCGCCGGGAGTGACAGCCAGTTCCTGTGGAAAACAAACTTCATCGCCGCAGATGGCGCCTGCCAGAGCTTCGCTTGGAGGCTGCAGCTCGGAGCCGAGCCAAGCCGAGCCGAGCCGTGCCGAGCCGTACTGTGCCGTAGCCCCTCGGAAGGGACGGCCGACAGACCGCCCAGCTGTTTACAACGGCCATCCTGGCAGCACAGTTCCAATGGCCCCGCTGCCTCGGTCACTTAGCTGTCCCCTGCACGCAGCGCCAACGTCGGCCTCCCCACCCTCCCACCGTCCCCAACCGCCCAGCTGTTTACAACGGCCATCCTGGCAGCACAGTTCCAATGGCCCCGCTGCCTCGGTCACTTAGCTGTCCCCTGCACGCAGCCCCAACGTCGGCCTCCCACCATGAATGGTGTGGAGAAAGTGAATATAGAAAAATTATTTACCTTTTCCCATAATACAAGAACTAGGGGACACCAAATGAAATTGATGGGTAGTAGGTTCAAAACTAATAAAAGGAAATTTTTCTTCACACAGCGCACAGTCAGCCTGTGGAACTCCTTGCCCGAGGAGGCTGTGAAGGCCAGGACTCTATTAGGGTTTAAAAAAGAGCTTGATAAATTTTTGCAGGTTAGGTCCATAAATGGCTATTAGCCAGGGATAAAGTACGGTGCCCCTAGCCTTCAGAACAAGGGCAGGAGATGGATGGCAGGAGATAAATCACTTGATCATTGTCTTCTGTTCTCCTTCTCTGGGGCACCTGGCATTGGCCACCGTCGGCAGATGGGATGCTGGGCTCGATGGACCTTTGGTCTGACCCAGTATGGCCATTCTTATGTACTTATGTTCACCCTCGCACGCCGGGGGTTCGCGGAAGGCCTGGGCACGGCCGACCCGAAGGCACGGAGGAGTTGAAAAGCAGCGAGGGGCAGGCCGGGGGAGCCCCCAAAGGGCAGCAGCAAAGCGCAGCCGGGCCATGAGCGGTGAGGGCAGGAGCTCCAGGGAGCCGGCGTGGTTTGTTTCGGTGCCAGGGCACCAGGCTCGGCAGGTAAAGGGCAGAGGGGAGAGGTGCCTGGACTCTGACCGGGCAATGAGCAGACTGGTAACAAGGTTCCAGCCTCGGCAGTGGCGAGCGGCTGGGTGGCTCGGAGAGAGCGGGGGGCTGCGTCGCCTGGTGTGGGGAGGAAAGCGGAGGCTTGAGCCTGTTGGTCGGGGTCTACCCGGGGGCCAGCGAAGGGCTCCTGGGGCAGCAGAGGAAGGCCAGCAGGCCCATGTCACCACGCTGAGCCAGACAGGTCCAGACTGGGATGGAGAACTGGCTCGCCGGGGCCGTTTCCTGGGGTGTGGCGGGGTCACCCCCGGCCACGCTCACATCTAGAGGGGACGGCCAGGGCAGGCAGGAGGGGAGAGCCCTGGGGCTCTGCCAGGCCTGGAATCAGGAGCCAGCTGCTGCCCAGGGCCGCCCAGTCTGCCCCAGCAAAGCCCAGACGGGAAGCACTGGACACCCCCGTGCCGGGAGCCCCCCACGGCGACCTCCCTGCCTCGAGTGCAGGCCCCAGGCGCAGGTCTTGCTCCTGCTCCACCCTGCCTGCCCCCACAATCACAGCCGGGCTCCAGCCCACCCTCCAGCGCCCTCCCCACTGGCCGGCCGCTGGCGCTGGAGACGGCTGCTCTCCTGCCCAACCTGACCAAACGCCTCTGGCACCCCTTTGACCTGAGCCTTCAGTCCCCACCTGCAGCTCCCCCCAGCCAGCCCTGGTCATCTTCCTAAACCTGAGATCCCCCCACCCTCCGCAAACACCCCACTAGCCCAGCCCTGCGCTCCCCCAGCTCTACTGGTGCCCCTCACTCTGGACTGCAGCCCCAGCCCTGCCGGTGCCCCCTGCTCCCAGCCCCCAGGGCGGCCCCACTTCCGATAACCTTCTCTTGAACTGAACCCAGCCAGCAGCGCCATGCGGGCCGGCAGCTTTCAGGGCACGCCCCAGCACTTGCTAATGGGCCCAGGGCTGAGACCGCCAAACTCATTGCACAGGTGACAAAGCAGGCCTCCCTCCCTGCAGCCCCTGCCCGAAGCCGGCCTGCCGTCGGCCCTGACAGCTCGGCAGAGGCGCGGCCCTGGCGCCCATTTCAGCGCCTGCTGGGCCTGCGCCATCTGCACGGCCGGCCCAGCCAGGGCTTATCTCGGCTCACTGGCTCTCGTTCCCTGCCTGCCTGCGGCGGGGCCTGTTCCTGCCGGTTAATCCACCAGTGGGACCGGGCCAAGGGGGAGGGGAGAACCAGCCAGCAAATCCCTCGCCGAGCCGGGGCGAGCTCAGCTCCCCCTCTCCGCAGGTCTCCTGGCCGAGTGGGAGACAGAGAAACTATCGACTCGGAAAAGCCGATTAAAGAGAGCTCAGTTTACAGCCCAGCCTCCCAGCTGGCTCCCAAGGCCGGCCAGAGGTTCCTTCTCTGACAGAGCCAGCACGCAGCAGCAGGGCAGAGACGCCCGATGGAGGAGAACCTGCTCCTTCGGGGTACGGGGAAGGACCCTGCGCTAAGAGCACCACCAGCGGCCGCACAAACTGAGCCGAGGGAGGGCTGCAATGCCCCTCGTTAATGGCTCTCCCCCAACAGCAGGGGCAGGCGTGCAGCTGGCCAGCCAGCGGCTCGTTCAGGGCCCGATAGTGGCCACCCTCGCTGGCCTCTGGACAGCATGGCCATGACTAAGGGGCTGAGCCATGGGGCCCAGGGCGGCCTGGGGAGTTTTCTGGGCTCCCTAGTGCCGGCAGCAGGGGTCACAACTTACCCCTCTCTGCAGCAGCAGGGACCCAGCTCCAGCCTGCTCTCCTGGGCTGTGCATTGCTTGGGGCGCAGAGCAGGCTGGGGCTCCGCTTCAGGACACCCGGCCCCTGCTACTGCCTCCCAGCAAGCCCTGTCAACGAGCAAAGCCAGGCGAGACCCGGGGGCGCTGCCCAGAGGCTACAGAAAGGTGCTAGAGGCAGGCGAGAGCGGGGCTGTTTCTGTCTGGTTTCATACCGAGGACCTTGGGCGTGAGGCAAACGTGATAGAGCCACAAGGGCTGGGCTCCACAAGGCCTCGAGCAAGAGGGGTCGGGCCCCAAGTCCCAGCACTCTGGGACCCGCCTGCCAAATGCCCATTGCAGCCAGCCAAGCTTCCCCGGGGCCAGGGACGCAGCGGTACAGCGAGACCCACGTGCCAGGCCCGGCTCCTGGGGGCAGACGGCTGGCCCTGCTGCTCACTGCGCCGGGTGAGAGCTGCCATGCCAGGGCACACCTAGCCCTGGCATGGGCGCTGCGCTGCTGCCCACGCTGCAGGAAACAGGGGGCGCCAGGCAGCCCCATGCAGCGACCGTACGATCTAGACTCCCAACGGGTCAGGTGCCTGTCCCACCCCCAGGCACTCCCACTCGGCTCAGTGCAGACCCCAGCTCCCTGCAGGGGGGCAGCCGGTGACCATGGGGCGGGGGCAGGGCGAGAGCTCTCCGGCAGACCGGAGCCCAGAACCGCTGGCAACACGATATCACGATGCAGCACGTCACAGAGCCACAGGCCGGAAAAACCTTAGCAGCCGAGTCCCCCTCCCTGGCAGCACACCCACAACGCAGAGGTCCAAAGCCCAAGAGCAGGAACACCCCCAATAACCCCTAAGCACCATCCTCGTGTTCCCACAACCATCCGGGTGAAAGAATTCCTGCCCTCAGCTCACGCCCTGCCGAGAGCCAGGGCTGCTGAGTTTGCATGGGGCACTCTCCCAGCCTCGCACCCTATTACCTGCGGCAGCACCTCCCCAGGTGAGGGGCCCAGAGTGCCAGGCACTGTCCAAACACAGCACGAGCAGCTCTGCCTTGAAGAGCTCATGAGCTAACCAAAGGCAAGATGGGAACCTGAGGCATGGAGCAGGCAGCAACTCAGCAAAGGATCCAGAGTTTGGAAGAGTCACTGGGTGTCACCACTAGGCCACACTGCCACCAGTGGATTCTCCGCAGCTGGCACCCAGGACACAGGCACACACGCAGCGCTCCCCAGCAATGGGCCACAGCCCCCCACGATGGCCACAGCTCGCTTCTGCAAACCCTGGCCCGGCCAGACTCACTGCCCACTCTCACACCCTCCTCTCCCCCCAGCTCCACCCCCGGCCGGGCAGCACTCTGGGCACCCCGGAGAGTGCAAAAGGCCAGCACATCTCGGCAGGGCAGGGGATGTGGCAGCCCACAACGGTGCCACCCTCAGCCAGCAGCTTCGTTTGCAACGGAGCCCTGCCCTGGCCTCGGCGCCTGCCCACTCCTCGGCTGGCTCTGCTCCTGTCCTGGGCCGGGGCTTGCTGATAAAGCCGCCTGCCTGCTCCCCAAGCGCTGCGTGGATGGGCAGACAGGCAGGGCAGCAAAGACACTCGCCCCCACCCTGCGGTGCAATAGCAGCGCCACTGTCCTGCCAGCTCACCCTTCAGCCACATCACCTGTAAGCGAGTCCATGTCCCCTTCCCCAGGGCACCCGGGGGCCAGGCAGTGGGATCCCCTCTAGCGCCACATCCGACCCCACCCCTAGAGATGCCACGTGGCACCAGCCATAATGCCTGGACAAACTCGGTGGTACCAGAGGCCAGAATCCATTCCAGTGAGGTGCCAGGATCCTGGCCAGGACTTCCCTGCGCCCCAGGGCAGTGTGGGCTGCCAAAGGGAGGGGCACACAGAGGGGTGGATCTTCTCATGCTCCTGAGGTTAAGGACCGGACCTGGACTCAGGAGCCCCTGGAATGGACTCAGGTGCAGCCCCTGGGCCGGGAGGAACCGGACCTGGATTCAGGTGCCCCTGGAATGGACTCAGGTGCAGCCCCTGGGCCGGGAGGAACCGGACCTGGATTCAGGTGCCCCTGGAATGGACTCAGGTGCAGCCCCTGGGCCGGGAGGAACCGGACCTGGATTCAGGAGCCCCTGGCATGGACTCAGGTGCAGCCCCTGGGCCGGGAGGAACCGGACCTGGATTCAGGAGCCCCTGGCATGGACTCAGGTGCAGCCCCTGGGCCGGGAGGAACCGGACCTGGATTCAGGAGCCCCTGGCATGGACTCAGGTGCAGCCCCTGGGCCGGGAGGAACCGGACCTGGATTCAGGAGCCCCTGGCATGGACTCAGGTGCAGCCCCTGGGCCGGGAGGAACCGGATCTGGATTCAGGAGCCCCTGGAACGGACTCTGGCCAGAGCTGCTGCAGACCCCTTTCACCAGGAAGCACAAGACAGGAGACACACACCTCACCCCGCCCGGCTTCACCTGGAAACAGGAGACCTGTCCTACCTTTGAAGGAGAGCTGCACCCTCGGCGTGGCAAAGACGTAGTCCTTGGTGTGCGCCGCCCGCCAGCCCAGCGTCAGCAGGGTGACCCAGAGCACCACGCCAAGCAGGGGCATGGTGGGGGGGTCAAAGCGCAGGCAGGGTCTTGGGAAGCCTAGCGGGCAGGAGAGCATGGCGTTACTTGGGGGGCTGAGACCGGAGCCGCCTGCTCACACCCCATCCACCCCCTGCCCCCCGGCACCGCCCCGCCTGCGGCCAGCCCAGCTCCCACGCGCTCTGAAGACGGACAAGGGCTGGGCAGACAGCTGGGCTACGGGGGCCCATACACCCAAGGGCCTGACAGTCAGCACAGCCCCCCACTGGCTGCTCCCCAGACCCACAGTGTGAAGATGAGCCCCAGGTCCTGAGGCCAGGATCCATAGCCCCCCCGGCGGAGCCTGTCACCAGCACGGTGCCCATCACAGCCAAGGGAATGGGGTACTACGTGGTGAAGGAGGGGTGAGCGCAGCCAGCTTCCTGCCCCGAGGGGAAGGGCTGGGAGTGGCGCAGGCTGGTTTTGGGGGCTCTGGCCAGCCTGCCTCACCCCGTCAGTTTGCAAACTCCCCAGGGTCCCCGGGGCTGGGCGGTGGACCAGGAGGAGGGAGGCGACGGGGCAGCCCCAGCAGGTGCTGCTTTTCAGGCCAGGGGTGCCAGTCCCATAGAGCACCAGCCTCCTCCAAGCCAGCCAGCAGCCCCATGCACCGCACAGCTGGAGCTGGCCTGCTGGGGCAAAGCTGGCTCAGGACCGAACTGTCGCCCAGGCCCGATCCTGGGGCGCATGCGGAGGGATTGGCTAGCCCCCGGCGGGCGGCTGCTCGCCCAGCCCGCGACCGCTGCCTCCCCTGCATGTCCCCCGCCAAGGAGCAAGCAGAGCCATGCGGGAACCAGAGGGGAAATCTGGACTTGATTATTTACAGAACAAAAAGAGACAAAAGGGGGAAAAGGTTGCGTGTGCCAGATTGGCCGGGAGCCAGGGGGGGAATCCAGCAACGCCAAGAGGGGGAGCCAGGGCCACACGTGAGCCATAGACACCCACGGGACACGGCTGAGCCAGCCCGACGCAGCAGTGATAGGACTAGAGAGCAATCTGGCCGGACCCCTGGGCCAGGACTCTCCCCCATCAGCCCTGCGCTGAGCAGGCCCATCTGCAGACCAGGAGACAGACACTTTGCTCTGTCCCTGCTCAGGCCAACCCCACCGCTGTCAGCAAAGCCCATCTCACGGCATTGGGAACAGGCCAGTGCTGGGCCCTGAGACCTTTGCCCATGGAGAGACGCTGCCCGCTGCCCCCAGAGACCCACCGGCTCCCAGCCCAAGCTCCAGCTGGCCCTTCCAGCCTGACCTGCCCCAGGCTGCCCATGGACATGGGGTGTGAGCCGCCCTACGCGTGGCCTCGGCCCGCACCCGGCCTGCTAGACCCTGGGCAGCGTGCTCCGGCCAACAGCTGGAAGGCTGGGCCTTGCCTCGGTTTTCCCTTCTGCGCAGTGGGGATATAGGCCTGGAGCTCCCTTTGCACAGCACTCTGTGCTCTCTGGAGGACAGGGCTGGGTGCCGGCTGAGCAGCCAGGGAGGCAGCGGCGGGGCAGGGGCTGATCCGACTGGAGGCTGCACATCACCAGTAAGCCAGGCCCCTCCCAGTCTGCAGTGTGTCTCCCGCCCCACGGGGAAGGGCTCTCCTCCCCATTGGCCAAGGGGACTGAGGCGCAGACGAGCCACGATCACCGCTTGGCTCCCAGGTCCTAGCCTAGCGCACTGCCCACTAGGACACTCAGCCTCGGATAACAACCGGAAGGAGGCTGCTGCCCCTGACACCCCTTTGGGGCGCACTCATGGGCCCTGGGGCGACCCTGCCTCAGTTTCCCCTCAGCGATTCGACCCTTCAGCTAAACCCACCTCTGCCAGGGGGTGAGTCCAAAACCACACGCACACCAGCCGAGTCTGCCCAGGCTGCCCCCATCTCTCTGCTCAGCCCCCTTGGGGCTGCCCCGCCTCACCCTCCTCCTCCCATTCGCCCCACTTCCACCCTCCCCACGCACACAGGAGCTCTCGGGACCCCAAAGACCGGGCAGTCGCTGGAAAGCCTGGGGCGGGCAGGCGGGCGGCAGCGCTGCTGATGGCCGGGGATGTTTGCTTTGCCAAGGGGCAGGGAAGAGGGTTGGTTTCACCCCCCGTCGCCTGCAGGCACCGGGTTTTGAATTCTTCCAGGCTCGGGGCGCAGCCAGCTCACGGGGGTCTCCGCCACCGCTCGGCGCGCCAGGGCACCCAAGGCCGGGGGCGGACGCTTGCCCACGGGCCCATAACAGGGTCCCCACGTTTTTGTCCCAGGTGAGAGACGGGCAGCACCAAACCCTCCCCGGCTTGTAGCCACCGGGCGGCCATGGGCCCCTCTGGCAGCGCCCTGGCCAGGGAGCGCTGGCTCTGCTGCCGGCCCCGCTTCACGGGCCGGGCCGGGCCGGGCCGGGCGCTGCGCGACGCGCCGGAGGGAGCCAGGCGGCAGACAAAGGAAGGGGAGGAGAAAGGCGGCGGGCGGACGGGGGGGCTGCGGAAGGGGCCCGCTCGGAGCCGGGCGGGGACAGACCCGTGGCCCAGCGCCCCCGGCCGCCTCGCTCGCCCCCCGCCCCCGCCCCGGCTCGGGAACTCGCTGGCCTTTTGCACCGGGCAGCTCTGCCCGCCCCCGGAGCAGGATCTCCGGCCCGGCCCTCGGCGCGCCGCGTCCCAGGGAGGGCGGCTCGGGGACTGGGCACCCCCGGACGGGCACCGTGCGCCTGGCCCCGGGGTCTCTGGGGCTCGGAGCCTGGGGGAACCGGCCCCGGCACGGCGCGCAGCCAGCCCGGTGCCACAGGGCCCCCGCGAGCGCCGGCGGAGCGCAGGAGGCGGCTGGGTCCGCGGGCACCGGGGTCCCCGCCACGGCACGTCCCCTGGCTGCGCTGTGCGCCCCGAGCCCAGCCCTCTACTGGCGCAGCCGCTCGCCCTGGGCGCACGGCCCGGCCCGGCCCTGCCCTGCCCTGCGGGTGGCGCTGCCATGCGACCCCGACTCTGCCCCAGGGGGCGGCGCCTGAGCCTGTGGGCCTGGGGCGGCAGGGCTGGTGTCGGAAACCTGCCAGGGCCCTGGAGCCCCTGCCCCAACACCTGCCCTCTGCAGGGTCACCCCGCCACGTCCCCTGGAACCCCCCCAACACCTGCCCTCTGCAGTGTGACCCCACCACGTCCCCTGGAACCCCCCCAACACCCTGATCTCTGCAGCGTCACCCCGCCACGTCCCCTGGAACCCCCCCAACACCCTGATCTCTGCAGCGTCACCCCACCACGTCCCCTGGAACCCCCCCAACACCTGCCCTCTGCAGGGTCACCCCACCACGTCCCCTGGAACCCCCCCAACACCTGCCCTCTGCAGGGTCACCCCGCCACGTCCCCTGGAACCCCCCCAACACCTGCCCTCTGCAGCGTGACCCCACCACGTCCCCTGGAACCCCCCCAACACCCTGATCTCTGCAGCGTCACCCCGCCACGTCCCCTGGAACCCCCCCAACACCCTGATCTCTGCAGCGTCACCCCACCACGTCCCCTGGAACCCCCCCAACACCTGCCCTCTGCAGGGTCACCCCACCACGTCCCCTGGAACCCCCCCAACACCTGCCCTCTGCAGCGTCACCCCGCCACGTCCCCTGGAACCCCCCCAACACCTGCCCTCTGCAGGGTCACCCCACCACGTCCCCTGGAACCCCGCCAACACCCTGATCTCTGCAGCGTCACCCCACCATGTCCCCTGGAACCCCCCCCAACACCTGCCCTCTGCAGTATGACCCCACCACATCCACTAAAACACCCCAAAACCCTGATCTCTGCAGTGTCACCCCCACCATGCCCCCTGGAACCTCCCCAAAACCTGCCCTCTGCAGCGTCACCCCCACCACATCCCCTGGAACGCCCCCAAAACCTGTCTTCTGCAGTGTCACCCCAGCGTGTCCACTGGAACCCCCCCAACATCATGATCTCTG
Organism: Carettochelys insculpta; assembly: GCF_033958435.1. NCBI lineage: Eukaryota > Metazoa > Chordata > Testudines > Carettochelyidae > Carettochelys > Carettochelys insculpta. Next base: position 1,409,069 of record NC_134147.1, on the reverse strand, counting down.
CAGTGTCACCCCCGCCATGTCCCCTGGAACACCCCAACACCCTGATCTCTGCAGCATCACCCCCGCCACTTCCCCTCAAACCCCCCCATACCCTGATCTCTGCAGTGTCACCACCGGCACATCCCCTAGAACCCCCCCAACACCCTGATCTCTGCAGCATCACCTCGCCACGTCCCCTGGAACCCCCCAACACCCTGATCTCTGCAGCGTCACCCCCGCCACTTCCCCTTGAACCCCCCCCCATACCCTGATCTCTGCAGCGTCACCCCCGGCACATCCCCTGGAACACTCCCAACACCCTGATCTCTGCAGCGTCACCCCGCCACGTCCCCTGGAACCCCCCCAACACCCTGATCTCTGCAGTGTCACCCCGCCACGTCCCCTGGAACCCCCCAACACACTGATCTCTGCAGCGTCACCCCCGCCACTTCCCCTTGAACCCCCCCCATACCCTGATCTCTGCAGCGTCACCCCCGGCACATCCCCTGGAACACTCCCAACACCCTGATCTCTGCAGCGTCACCCCGCCACGTCCCCTGGAACCCCCCCAACACCCTGATCTCTGCAGTGTCACCCCGCCACGTCCCCTGGAACCCCCCAACACACTGATCTCTGCAGCGTCACCCCCGCCACTTCCCCTTGAACCCCCCCCATACCCTGATCTCTGCAGCGTCACCCCCGGCACATCCCCTGGAACACTCCCAACACCCTGATCTCTGCAGCGTCACCCCGCCACGTCCCCTGGAACCCCCCCAACACCCTGATCTCTGCAGCGTCACCCCGCCACGTCCCCTGGAACCCCCCCAACACCCTGATCTCTGCAGCGTCACCCTGCCACGACCCCTGGAACCCCCAACCCCCTGATCTCTGCAGTGTCACCCCCGCCACTTCCCCTTGAACCCCCCCCATACCCTGATCTCTGCAGCGTCACCCCCGGCACATTCCCTGGAACCCCCCCCAACACCCTGATCTCTGCAGCGTCACCCCGCCACATCCCCTGGAACCCCCCCAACACCCTGATCTCTGCAGGGTCACCCCACCACGTCCCCTGGAACCCCCCCAACACCCTGATCTCTGCAGCGTCACCCCGCCACATCCCCTGGAACCCCCAACACCCTGATCTCTGCAGTGTCACCCCCACCAGGTCCCCTGGAACCCCCCAACACCCTGATCTCTGCAGTGTCACCCCTGGCACATCCCCTGGAACCCCCCCAACACCCTGATCTCTGCAGCGTCACCCCGCCACGTCCCCTGGAGCCCCCCGCCAGCCGTTCCCTGCCCCACCGCTCTCCCAGCCGGTCGCAGCCCCACTGCGCGCCGAGCCGTCCCTGCAGCTCGTTTCCTGTCCCCGGCGCTCTGGGCTGGCTGTGGACTCAGGCGGCCACGGGTCTGGTGCGCCTGTGCCCCGCGGGCAGGTCCTCCCTCCCCAGGCCCAGAGAGGGGCCGGGGCCGGCACAAGGCGAAGAGCGTTCCCGAGGGGCAGCGGTGAATTGGGGCCGGGGGCCGTTACTGACCCAGTGGAGAGGGGCGCCCGCCAGGGGCCGGCTCCGCCCTGTCCGTCCAGCCCCCCTGCGGCCCCAGCCCGGCCGGCCCCGGCAGGAAGCGCGCAGCGCTGCGGGGGATGGGGGGCGCCCTCTAAGAAAGCCGCCCCGGGAGCGGGGCGCCCGGCTCCCCGCTGCACACCCCGCGGCCGTCCCTCCGCCTCCGGGGAAGCGCGCAGGCCGGCGGCAGAGCCCGGACGCGGCTCCGCGGGGGGCTTGCTGCCCCTCCGCACCCCCAGGGCCGGCAGAGCAGGGGGACGGCCCCGGCCCAGAAGAGGGGAGCCGGGCTGGCAGGGGCTGGACGGCAGCCGCCGGGCACTCAGCGGAGCACGCCCAGAGCCAGGGCTGTGCCCACCCTGCGGGTCCGGACCTCGCACAGCCGCGCCGACTTCCCCGAGCCCGGCCCCGAGGGCTGCGGGGAGCCGGAGTCGCTGAGCTACCCTGTGCGCCCGGCCCGGCCCGCCCGCTGCCCGGTGAGTTCGGAGCCGCCCGAAGTTTTCTGGGCGCCGCGCTGCCCGGAGCGCCGCCCGGCCGCACACCTACCTCTCCGGGGCCGAGCCCCGCTCCCGGGCCGCTCCCAGCCGCGGCGAGCTGCAGGCGCCCGGCCGGCCGGCAGGGTCCGGGGCAGCCCAGCCCAGCCCGCGGGGAGCGGGACGGAGTCTAGCGCCAGCCCGGGCGCATGTCAGCAGGGCACCCGGAGAGCCCCGCTGCGCGCAGCCGGCGGTCAGGGGCGAGCCGGCTCTGGGCCGCGGGCCATAGGCTCCCCGGGCTGCGCTGCGCTGCGCTGCGCTCAGATGCCTTCCCCGGCGGCGCGGCGCGGCGCGGCTCGGCTCCGTGCGCACAGCGCTGGCTGCTGGCGCGGCTCTGGCAGACGCCGGCCCCCTGTGCGCCCCGGCCCGCCCGTCTCCACAACTCGCTCTGAGCCCGGGCCGCGCCGCAGCCCATTGGCTTCTGCTGCCTGCGATTTGCATAGCCCCGCCCTCCCCCGCCCAGGGGGGCGCTGAATTGATTGGCTCCCCCCCCCCGACACACACCCCTTTCCACCTGTACCGCCCCGCCCCGCTGGAGCCCGAGCTCGGGAGGCATCGGCAGGGGCCTGGCTTGGGCCCCCATCAGTTTGCATGTTCCCCAGCCCTGCCCCCCAAGCCTCACCCCTCAATTTCCCAGCTCTGGCCCCCCTCAACCGCTGCCCTGCCCCCTCCTCCTCCCCTTCCAGCCCCAACCCCCGCCCTGCCTTCCTTCCCTATCCCCCCTTCCCTCCTCTCCCCCCCAGCCCCCACCCTGTCCCCTCCCTCCTGCTTCACCCCTCAATTCTCCAGCCCTGCACCCCCCCCTCCCTCCCCAGCCCTGTCCCCTGCCCTGCCCCTCTTCCCTCCCCCCCAGCTCCCACCCTGCCCCCTTCCCCTCTCCCTCCCCCTCCAGCCCCAACCCCTGCCCTGCCCCCTTCCCTCCCCTCCAGCTTCACCCCTCAGCTCCCCAGCCCTACCCCCACCCTCCAGCCCCAACTCCTGCCCTGCCCCCTTCCCTCCCCTCCCCCAGAGCCCTCATCCTGCCCCCTTCCCTCCAGCCTCACCCCTCAATTCTCCAGCCCTGCACCTTCCCCAGCTCCCCAGCCCTGGCCCCTGCCCCTCTTCCCTCCCCTCCAGCCCCAGCCCTGCCCTGTCCCCTTCCCTCCAGCCTCACCTCCCTATCGCCACCCTGCCCTGCCCTGCCCCTTCCCCTTCAGTCTCAGGGCCTGGCCTGGCCTGGCTGGTGCAGAGCCCTTTTCTTAGGTGCCTGTTTTCGGGGGTGGGGGCCATGCCACCCAGCAAATCTGAATGGCAGGAGGGAGCCCTTTGTCTAGCTGGCCTGCGTGCGGAGAGCAGGGCCTGGAGCCCCGGGGCTCCGTGGGGTGTGCAGAGGAGGAAGAGGAGTGGGAGTGACAGAGGAAGGGCCTTTGTGATACTGCAGAATCCAGCCCAGCCCAAGATCCGACAACAAAGAGGAACTCAGGCCTGACTGACAGCCGCGCCGAGCCCGTTCCATCATTATCTCAGCCCCCGCGGCGCGCTTTGCACCAGCCCCCCAGCACACGCCGGGCCTCACCCGCCCCAGCAGGAGGGCGAGCTGCCCCACGGGGGCTGGGGAGTTGTCTGGAGTTCCAGGTTTCCAGGCCTGGGTGGAACGGTGTCGGCATCTCCAGCGCATTTCCAGGGCCCTGCCTGGAAATCAGCAGGTGGTGCTCTTTCCTCCCAGCCAGCCGAGGCCGGGCCTTGTTTCTTGGCAGGCTCTGCGCTCAGGGAAGCCATCGCTTTCCGACGAGGTGTCACGCTGCGGCTGCCGATCGCTTCCTCCCCAGAGGCAGCTGCATGTCAGTGGGGGGTGGGATGATGCACGTGGCCACCAGAGCCTCTGGAGATCGCTGGGCTCCATCCTGCAAATGCCCAGGCCTGTTTTCTGTGCAGCTGGGGAGAGGCAGGAGAGTCCTGTGCCGAATGCAGACAGCTGGGCCTGGGGTGTCACAGGCCTTCCTCTTGGAGCTATCCCCACAGCCATGCCTGGTCTGGGGCTACACAAGCTGATGCATCTTGGCCTGCTCCCTGCTGGCCAGGCTTTCCCTGGATTTGTCTGTGGAATTCCCTGGCCTGTGTCCTGCAGGAGGTCAGGCCAACAGCTGAGCCCAGTCTGGCTCTGGGCATCTACAAAACAGGAAGACAAATGGGTGTGTGACCAAGCAGTAGGCACCCTGTTCTCTGTCCTGGAGCACGTGAGTGCATGCAGCCCTGGCCCGGGTTTCCTTGCTGTGGTCGGAGTTTGGTGCAATCGGTTATGCTCACAGGCTGCACCATCATCAACTACCCTGGGCTCAGCACCCGTTGGTGTCTGATGTCTCCCTCACTATTTCCTTCCAGCTTTCTCTGGCCAGTGCGGCGCGGCTTTGTTTCTGTAGACTAGCTCCGCGCCAGTCTGCTACATCAGCTCCCCATTCTCTGCGGGGTCTGCCTCTCCTCGTCGAACTGCCTGTTACGCCAAATACCAGGCTCTCAGTTTTCCACTCGTCATTCATTCTGCAGATACGCCGACCGGCCGTAACTTCCAGCCCAGAACCTGCCGCAGGAGGCTCCCTTTCGGCTGTAGCTGCCTGGAGCCATCCTGTTCTCAGGATCTTTCTCTAACAGGCCCTCTCGAATGCCAGTATCCTTCTCTTTGAATCTTCCATTGTCACCCAGGTCTCACATCCATACAACATGCTGCTGAATATGCCCGGTTTCAAGCTGCTCAGGTTCCTTCCTAAGCTAATCGCTTGGCTTTTCCAGCTCTTATCCACCACCTTCGAACTCGCTCTCGCTTTCGCTATTCTAGTCAGTTTCCTTCTTACAGTCCAGCTTGTAGGTTATGCTGCTCCCCAGATCCATGAACTTCTCTACTCCAAACCCGAATCTCCTTCCTATTTCCTTACCCAAATGCCATTGGTTTTGTTTCGTCGATGCTCATAATCAACCCATACCACTTCCCTTCCTGCTTTAGCACCTGCACCGTTCTCACTAGCTTCTCCTCATCTTCTTCAACTACAGCTATGTCCTCCGCAAACCCTATGTTGTTGGTTCTCATCCTGTGCACTGATATCCCTTCTACCTCTTCCTTGATCCTCTCCATTGTGCTGGCCCTTTATGGGCGCTCACACCTGTGACTAGCAGGCTGGCTCCCAGGTGAGCGGGCGGGAGCTGGGTGAGTCCCTAGGTCCGCAGAAAAGCCCTCCACAGCCCCACTGGGCTGCCGAGGTGCTGAGACCGCGTGGAGAAGGGAAGGAACCCAGCTCACAGCAGCCCCTCCGGCGGCCAGCAGCCGGTAGGTGGGATCCTGTAGCAGCGGGAAATGACCCAGATCTTAGCCGACTCCTGGCGTGTGGGCTGGGGAAGTGCAGTTGTCCTTGTAGGGGCAGCCCAGGGAGCTGAGAGAGGGGAAGGGAAAGCCACCAGGAGCTGCAGCCAGGTAGGGCAGCGGAGCTGTGGTAGTTTGGTTGTTTGCCAAAGCGTTTAGTTTAACCCATAACTTGTGCCCTGAGGCCAGGGCCTGACACACATTTGGGTGCCACATTGGCCCTTCCTGAGTGGGTGAGCTAGCCCCCCCGGCTTGCTGGTGTAGTGAGAGAGGGCCAAGTGAAAGGGGTGGGTGCAGAAGGGTGGTCAAGGAGGCAAAGGAAGCCTGGTGTCTCTAGCGGGGCTGAGTTAAGGCTGCGATGAAGCAGGGAAGAGTTACGGTTGTGGTGAAGTGGGGCAGAGTTAAGGTTGTGGTGACTGGTGTGGTCACTAGCAGTGGTAGTGTGAGGTCGCAGGTGGAGGTGTAGAGATTTACTGCTAAGTGGCTTCGCTTCTCCTTGCCCAGCTTTTGTAGGTCTGCGCCATGCGGGCGTGAATGCTGAGTATGTCGCAGCAGAGATTTTTTTGTATTAATTCCACAGGTTGTGTTATGGGGGTCGGCCTGTGGGGTGAGACACACGGTGGCTGACGGAGAAAGCACGTCATGGTGTGCTGGCTACTGCCCGGTGCCCGTCGGCTGTTGTCTGATGAAACCTGACCAGCAGTGGAGGAAAACAAAGGTTTTTCCACGTGCCTGGGCCCCCGTCGGCCAGGTTTGTGTGCACAGAACACGGACTTGCAGTTAGAACACGAGTGGCAGCTAAAAACGACTCGACAGGCGCCATTTTCTTTTAACAAGCCACTCGCTCCATCCTGCCTCGGCTCCAGCGAGGCCAGCGGCTCCTCGTGCCGACGGGGGAACTTTTACGAGAGTGACCGGTCAGCCATAAACAGCTCTCCCTGAGCCCAAATTCCAGCCCTTCGGATTAAAACCCTGTGCAGCAGGGGCGGCCTGTGCCTGCGGGCGAGGACACCAGTGTCTGCAATGAAAATCTTGGGGCACACATGACCTTGCTGTTCCCTCCCATCACATAAGGAGGTAGGAAATTCACAGGCCTGGGAATTAACCCAGTGGGACATTTCCCACCCGGCGCCTGCCTAGACTGAGAGGGAGAAGGTGGATTTGTAGCCCACGCTCAGGACTTGCTACCAGGCCCCTGCAACATAAAGTGTGGGGGGGGGGGCTGGAGGGTGGGTCAGTCACCACATCACACCACACAGCCTGCTGTTCAGCGCCTACCCACGGCTGGCTGCGGGACTCTTGCAAGCTCCAGCCGCAAAGGGAGCTCTGCCCTTGTGGGATTGCCCCAGGAGGCCAGGCAGCTGAGGGTTAAAATCTGGACTTGGGGTGGGTGACAGCCAGCGTCCCCTGTACGCGGAGCCCTTGGGCAGCCGCTCAGGAGAGATTCGGGTGCTGCCCGGCTGATCGGCAGGGTGCCCTCAGCCGGCAGCCTGTCTCCCTACTGATGGTGCACCTCCGCACAGGCCTCGATGCAGGCAAGAAAAGTTATTCCACCCATGAATGCAAGACACTGGAGGGAACTCCGGTGCCGGTGCCTCCAGGGAGCGGTCTCTGGGGGACCTGCCCCTTCCTCTCCGCTGGGACAGCGGGTGACGTCAGGCAAGAGGCGATCCGCCCTGGGCTCTCCGTGGAGCCTGCCTCGTGGCAGCGGTTACAGCCGGGTCTCACCTCTCATGATCCCGATATGCTCAGAAAACCGAGGACCAGAGTTTTTACGCTACGGGAAAGCCGAGGTTCGGGAGGTGCTGGCTGGGGGGAGGGGCGCACAGCGGCTGTCTCCAAGCCCTGGGCGGTGATAGGGGCGCTGAGGGAGCAGCGCAGGTGTGGGTCTGAGTAAAGGAATCTCGGCAGAAGTAGCTCATGCAGGGTGCTGGCCGGCAGGTTCCCGATCACGGTTTAAGGTCCCAGCTCCTCTCGTCCCCTGGAGATGGTCTTGCCAGAGGAGGGACAGGCCAGCAGGGGGTGGGCTCGTGGGCACCATGGGCGGTCGCCGGTGAGCAGCAGCTGGGCCACTGGGGGACGGCTGGGTCCCGCACAGCGGGAAGGGATGCGAGGTGGAAGGCAGCTAGCACCACGTCTCCTGGGAAGCACATTTTTAAATAGCGCTGCTGCGAGCTTGAGACGGGGCCCAGCCTGGCCAGTCGCCCTGCCCTTGCAGACAGGGAAGCGAGGCTCGTGGGATGCGGAGATGAGGCGGTGGCACGGCCAGAGCCCCACGCCCATGCTGGGGAAGGAAGGCCAGGACCTCGGGGCGTGGCGCTCCTCCGTACGACCACAACCCTTCAGCTGCCGAAACAAGGAGCTTTTCACGGACGATTTTTTCTTCTTCCACGTTCTTTTCCATAGCGGATTGTAGTGGCCGTTACGGGCTTCTGACACCTGGAAAGTCTCTCAAAAGAGTGCAAACCTGACACTTGATTCAATTATTCAGATTCCCCCCAACCTGCCTGCCCTGCTAATACTTCCCTTTGTCCAGCCAGCACCACAAGGCAGAACCCTTCCTGCTGGAGGAGCTCAGACCACTCGACAGTCACTCTACCCTGCACCTAGAATGTAGCCACTTCTGGGGTGGAGCGCCCTGCCACTGTGCCCCCGGCTGTGTCTTTAAGTGAAGAGTAACGTCTCCACTTGAAATCCCAGCAGGAGCGTTGGGTTTCAGAAGAACAGGAGCAGAGTGGGCCACAGGCTAAGGACGTTGGCCACTGACTCTTTTAATGATCACAGGAGGGCAGAACGCAAGGCTCCCATCTTGTCTGCAGGTAGCCGTTCCTCCCCAGAGACGAGTGCCTCCTACGGTACCACCAGATCGCTCCTAGGCCAGCTGGCTGCTCCTTAGGGCTAAACTCTCCGTCGTGGGCCAAGGAACACGGAGCTGTGCAGAGACCAACCTGGACACGTGGGACACGGCAGTGTCTCTCCCCCTTTGTGAGTATGTTCACCTGGCCACAGAAGATGCTGCTGCAGAAAGGCGTAGTAGAGCCCGGGAGAGGCTCGGCGACAAGAAACCTGGTGCAGAAGGGAGATGAAAGGCCCTGAGCTGAGGAGGAGATATGAGAGAGGAATATGAAATGATCCCGGCGCTGAGGAGAGCCGTCCTCTCTCCTGTTTACCTCTCCGCAGCACATCAGGGCGGCCCAGCCGGGGGCCATTTGTGACTTGCTGAAGAGAAGGATGTGCCAGGAAGAATACCAATCAGCCTCTCCAGAAAGTGTGGCCATGTTCCCTAGGCAGGACAGCACAGAGGGGAGGGTTAGAGCCCTGGCTTCGGCTGAGAAACCAGCAGGCTCAGAAGGGGCACGGCTCAGCGAAGATTAGGTGATGATAGCGGCAGAGGAAAATGAAGCCTCTCGCCGTCCCAGCTGGCTGCCTGTTCCCCGCATCCCGGTGCTGTGGCTGCTATGGTTCGGGAGGGCTGGAGGCTTCGGCTTTGCCGCTGGAGGATGTTGGTAAGCAGGCAGCCCTGGAGCTCCGGAGCCAGCATGCCCGGTCGCTGGCTGGGTTGCTGAGTGGCTGCTCCGGCCTTGCCACAGCACCACCGGCAGGCCAGGCTGAGTCACGGCCAAGAAACCCTGTGGCAACCAGGCGCTCCAGGAAGCACTGTCCCAAGGAAGCCGCCTCCTGTGGTCCTGCTGTCCATCGAACCCAGGCGGGTGGGCCGGGGGCCGTCCCAGCCAGCTGGCAACGGGCGACACAGTGGTTTGTGATCTGCAAGCTCTCGCCTGCCTGGCTCCGGCTCCGGCTCCAGCTCCGGCTCCGGCTCTGGCCCTGTGGATCTCAGCTCCTGTGATTTACTGACCCCTGCTCACTGACCACCTCGATCTGGTGGCCCCAGCCCAGCCAGCCTCACTGGGCCAGAAGGCGGCTGCCTGCGTCCGTCACAGCTCCTCGGCGCCCTGGCTGTATCTCCTTACCCCCATGGGCAGAGCAGCTGAGCCCCTCAGAACCTTTACTCACGCCTCCGCGAGCTAGGGCAGGGCTTTTATGGCAGTTGTGTTATTGGGGAAACTGAGGCACAGAGCCTGAACGACTTGCCGGGATGTCTGTGGCAGGGCCTTGAATGCTGGTGTCCTGAATCTCAGCCCAGGCCTGTTCTTCCACGACGGCTCCTGGCTTGGGCCCCGACGGACGGGGCGCACGGAGCACGTTTTGCGTGAAATCCCTACTGCGGCAGCGCAGGGAGTTTGTTTTCCTGGCCCTCCTCTGAGTGCTGCTGAGCGCTACGTTTCAGGGGCACCTCGGAGCAGCGCGGCCCTGTCGCACGCGGGAAGCCCTTTCCGACGGGCAGGGAAAATTTCATCGTCACGTTTGTTCGTGTGTTCGGCGGCAGCACGAGGCGGTGACCCAGACCTGCCTTTGCTGGGCCGGCTGATATTCCACACCTCGCGTCGAGGATAATCGCGCCAAGCTCGCCAAGGGGAAGTTTTCTGCAGGCCTCTCGGTGGTGGCCATTTCGTGTCATTAAAAAGCCCGACCCAGCCTTGGCACAGTGCGCGCAAAGGGGGTCTCCCCGAGAGACAGGCCTTTACAAAGAGCACTCTGCCCTCCGAGTCACAGGCCCCGCAAACCTCCTCGAAACAGCACGCCTTAGGGGGTATCACCCCCGGCCCCGGAGCCAGTAGCGAAATGCTCTGATTGGCTGCAGTCACACACGGGAGGAGCCAAAGGACTATAAAGTCGATGCAGAGGGGAAGTTGATCTCTGCCCTCGCTTGAGCTCGGTTTGATCTCAGACTGGGCCGAGGTGCTGGCAGGGGCGCCGTGCTCGTGGGGAGCTGGGAGGACGGGTGGGGGTGCAGGTCTAACTTACCGTGATGTCTGTCCCACTTCCTTTCAGTGGCTTCAACCACAGTCCTGTGCTGCAGCTGTAGGGCCACAGGCAAATGCCCCTATGTAGATGGGGAGACCAAGGCCCATGGGGTTCAAGTGACTTGCCCAGGGCTAGCTAGAAGTTCGGTAGCAGAGCTAAGGCTGGCACGCCCAACTCAGGGCTCCCCAGCTGCTGCTTTGTTGGATGGCTCTTTACAAACATGTTGGTGGGGGAAGGCTGCAGGGATCCAAATTCCTCAGAGTGGCTTAGACACCACTTTGTGTCACAAGCCACCTTCGACCCCCTCAAATCCCAAGCTGCCGGAACGCCCGAAGTGCAGGAGGGGGCATTAACTGACTTATGCTTGAAAGGGCTGATGGAGCATATCTCCCTGCAGCAACTAAGGAGCTTCCATTTTCCAGCACCAGGGCCGCCTACGAATTACCGGCAGCCCGCCGAATCCCCACCGCGGTCCGAACACAGGCTGGGGCCCGGCAAACCACCTGGCTGGCCGGAGGAGCCCAGGGGCTCTCCAGGGGCTGCCTGGCTACCCTCGCATTGGCGGTAGTCGACTGGGCTGGTGGATTGCCATACATCACCCTCTCGGTTAGCCTGCATTTCTCTGCTGCCGTTTAATGCCGCTGCTTCCCGGCCCCGTTCGCAAACGAGGCGAGTTGGTCCCTGGCCTCTTGAGAGCAGAGTGCCCCCGGGGGCTCCCACGGACACGTTCTCTCGTCTCCCACCTCGGCTGATGGCTCTCTCAGGCAGAGTCCCCATGTCCTGACCTTAGGAGGATGGGGCGGGGGCCTGTCCAGGCACTGGCGCTTAGCCCTCAGGATCAGTGCTGGGGTGAGCTAAGGTCCATTTGGTGCCAAGCGTGGGACTGATACTCCTTGGCCCCAGCACAGGTTAGAGCAGCCTCGGGGTGGCTGTGATCTACTCCAGGCTGTGGGTGGGACCAAGCAGCCATCGCACTCGCCATGAATTACCAGCGTACAGCGGCTCTCACTGGCCACAAGCGCTACATTAAGTGCTGGAAGGGGAAGCTACTGGGTACCTCTGGCTTTATGCTACCCAGGGACCAGCGTGTGGGTGGCCAAGCCTAGTGGTTAGGGCAGGGATTGGTAGCCAGGGTCGGTGCCAGAGGGGAGGGTCACAGCTGGAGTCAGGCGAGGGAGTGGGGTTCCCTGAAGTGCAGGGGTGGGAGCAAGGCAGGACGTAGTTGAGCCCCGCACAGGCGGTTTGAGCGGCTGCGGAATGGCGAGAGGGGTGCTGACTCCCCAGCCCCTGGGGGGGTGAAGCCAATCAGGAGGTCTGTGCCCAAAGTTTGGCTCCTGACCTCCGCCTGGCAGCTGAATTCCCGGGGGTGGTCCTGCCAGCCTGTGCCCTGCAGAGCTCTCGGGCTGGACTCGATGTCTCTCGGGAGAGGGGAAGGGGGCGCGCTGGCCAAGCGAGAGCCGCTCTGATGCGACGCGCTCTTGCTGAGTACGTACATGCCGCCAGCCTCCTCCGCCCTCTGCCCGCGCAGCCGCGAATCTAAGGCCTGGGCCACAGCCCCAGCCCAGCCGCAATGCCTCCGCTGTGGTGCACGGCCCTGTGCGCCTCTGAGCTGCGGTGGCTGGGTAGAGGCGCCCGGGGCACGGCCCAGGAGCTGCTGAGATCCCTGGCTGCTGCTGGGTGGGTTTGCAGCCCGTCCGTCAGGGCACTACATAGCTGCCACACCCCGGGATGTGAACTCTGATCTGCAGCTGACCCCGGAGCACTGCCCCCTGCCCTGCAGCCGCCTGCCTCTGGCCTCCCTCCTCCCCGTCAGCCGTCGCCCCAGCAGTGTTGCGCTGCCCTCGCCGGGTCGCCCACCCCCAGCAGGGCACCCTGTCCGGCCGGCCGTGGCCTTCCTCCTGCTCCTGCTCTCTCAGCCGCTCCACACGGAGCACCCAGCGTGTGGGAGTCCAGCCCAGGCGCTGCTCTTTCGGTGGCCCCGGGGCCCAGCTCAGATGTTCGCCCAGGTCCTGCACCTGAAACTGCTTCAGGTTGGTCCAGGAATTGCCCTCAGCTTCTTGCCCTTGGCCCGGCCCCTTTGCAATAGGTCCCCCCGCCTCTCTCTGCTCCCACGCCCCTCACCAGTCTCCCGCAATCCAGCCCGCACACGGGGAGCACCGTCGGCCTCCAGCCAGGCTGTGCAGAGCTCAGACACACACGAGCAATGCGCTCTGTGCCCTGGCAGGAGGGTTTTACCTGGGCAGTCTGGGTCTTCACCCGGCAAAGTCTGAACTGCCCCTGCTGCAGGCTCAGGCTCGGCCCCCGCACGCCTGGCAGGGGAGACGCTGGCCAGCGAAGCCGACGAAGTCCGGTAGCGCACTCTCAACCCTGAGTGCTTCACCGGTCGCTCTTGGCGGCACGCTGGGAGTGACGGTGGGGCGTCCCGGAGCAGGACCGCCCCTCCGAGAGCAGGCAGCTGTGTCTGTGCAGGAGGGACGGTCCCATCTGGGGCTGCGACTGGAAGGAGCAGCAGGACTTTGTGAACCGCTCGGTGTGACCACCCGGGAGGCCTCGGCCCTGGTGTGAATGGATTCGGACAGAGGCGCTCCATCAGGCGCTTGCCTCCTGCTCCTCACGGTTAAAGTGAGATCAACCAGCCTGTCGCTCCCACCACCCTCCAGAGCCAGCAATCATGAACCAGCTCCCCTCGTCTCCCCCCCCGCCCGCCAGCCCCTCTCCCGCACTCGGGAGGGTTTGCACAGAAAATACCTTTGCCGGCTCCAGGCCAGGCTCCCCCTCCCTGGCTTCCGCTGCGGTATTATTACAGCTGCAGAGGAAGTGACGACCTCTTTGCTGGCTCCTGAAATCGCCACATTGCTTTGGGATGTGGCAACTCACGAAATGTGCGCCCCAGTCATGAGGCTCATTGCTCACCGGCTTTCGGAAGAGCGCAGCTTGCAAGGGATCGGGCTGGGGGACGGACTCGCCCCTGGCCACCTTTCCGTCCCGCCTCAAATTACCGCTCCGGCCATCTGTCTAGCCGCCCATCTACCCCCAGCCACCCTCTAGCTAGCTATTGCTCAGTTCCCCTGGGACCCACCTGCCACGGCTCTCACCACGCCGTGGGAAGCTATGTGGGCAGGATGGGCGAGGGGCAGGCCCTTCCCCACAGAGAGGAGGGAAATGGAGGCTCAGGGAGTTGGCCAACTCCACTGCTGCCGAGCCCGGACTTGCAGGTGGGGTTGGCCGAGTCCCGGCCTAGCGCTGTAACCATGAGGCTATGCTTCCTCTCCTGACCTCTGCACACTCCCCTCTCCGTTCTCCCCTCCTCCCCCCGCAGTGCAGAGCAGGGCAGTCGGGGGGTCATTACGCTGATGCAATGCCTGGATCCCCAGGCCGGATGAGACCGGCTCACGGGCCTGACTAGCAGCTCCACTCTGACAGCATCCCCAGCTTTCACAGAACCATAGGGTCCCGGGGCTGGAAGGGACCTCAGGGGTCATTGAGTCCAGCCCCCCACTTGAAGCAGGACCAACCCCAGCTAAATCATCCCAGCCAGGACCTTGTCCAGCCGGGACTTAACAACCTCCGGGGATGGAGACTCCACCATCTCTCTAGGCAACGCATCCCAGTGCCTCCCCACCCGCCTGGGGAAAGTTTTTCCTACTATCCAACCGCCCCCTCCCCCTCTGTAACTTGCGACCCTCTGTGTGTTCCCCAGTCCGGCTCAGCGCAGAGTCCTAGCGCACCCCAGTGCTGCCTCGTTGGCCTGTTCCCCTCTCCTCTGCCACCAGGGCCGCCACGAACGCAAGGTGGTCCGGCAGCTGGTGGGCTGCCGTGGCACCTTGTCACTCCGGTTGCAACGGCTGTGTGGGCGCCCTGTCTCTTTGCTGGGGCCCCTGGTTGTCTCCTGGCTCGTGGGAGCAGAGGCTGCCTCAGCTCTGCCCGCAAAGAGGGCCGACGGGTAATAAGCAGACGTGCACAGCTGGCCTGGCTGCAGGGCTGGGTTTGGGTGCCCTGCGGTGCAGCAGCTCAGAACAGGTTGGCTTTAAGCTCTGCTGCTCAGCTCTGCCGGCTGGGCCGGGAGAGGCCTTCAGCACGGGGAGGGGCCCTGCAGGGGCAGGTGAGAGCCAGAGGCCAGTCTAACGTGATCATTAATACTGTAGTTCCCCGGATACCTGCCCGTTAATTGCTGCTAAGTTGCAGTGCACTGGGGGAGGTGAAGCAGAACTACCTCACGAGGCGCCCCCCCGACTCGCCCTTACTGAGAGTGGCTGCTAGGAGCTTGGGGTGGGGAGTGGGTCACTCGGCGGCAGTGGGCCGGAGGGAGGGGCAGAGCCCGGTTCCCCACGGGGACACGGGACAGAGTGGCTGGGTGTGCAGCGCAGGGCGCTGTCCCCCTCGAGCGAGAGCCACCCAGCCGGGAGAGAACAAGTGTGGGAGTCCCTTTCTGGAGCTCTGGCAGCACCTCGGGGAGCCGGTCGGCAGCAGGCAGCTGAGGGGCAGTCGCTGAGTCAGGGCCAGAGGGACCCTGTGGAGCAGCACCTGGGAGGAGGCCTGGGGAACCTGGGCGCTGGGAAGGCGTCTTCACCCCAGCTGTACACGGCAGGTGCCGGGAGAGCTGGGGCCCTGCCCCATGGAGTAGGCAGTGATGTGGGGCCGGCTCCCGGCCCCTCTCCAGGGAACTATTCCCAGCGCTGCTGCAGCTGCTTTTCCCCACCAGCCATGGGGCCCTGGGAAGTGGGGAGGAGCCCCAAGCAGCCCTGGGGTGAGGAGCGGGGCCGCAGACCTGACGTAGCTTTGGACTGTCCTTGGTTCGACGCCCTGGTGCCCGGGAAGAGTGGAACCGGAACCCCGCTGGGCCGGGGGCTGCAGTGTCAGGTGGGGGAGAGCTCCCTGAGACGGGGCGACCCCGCCGGGGCACTGCACAGCTGGGACCCCGGCACTCGGAGCACAGCACCCAGAGCCCACCTGGCCTGTCGCGGGGGCTCTGCGCCTCTGTGGCCCCGAGCGCTTGGTCCCTGTCGGTTCCCCTGGACTCTCCCGGGTCTCATTTCCCCAGGGAGGAGACAGTCTGGGCCGCGGAAGTGTGCGCCCCCGATCGGCCGCTGGGCGGGAGCCCCCAGGGAAGTAAGGCATGAAGGCATCAGCCCCTCTCCAGGGTCTGGCCCTGGGTTGGCCCACGTGGCCAGCTCCCCACAGAGTCTCCCATGCGCAGCAGCTCAGATGGGGCCTAGATTTCCTCCGTTTGCCAAGCAAAGCCGCCCGGACCGTGCCTCTCCGGGCCCAGCTCCGCCACCTCGCCTGGAGCACGGCCCCAGCCAGCGGGATCAGCCCATTAGCGGGAGGCTGCTGTGATGAGCACCGGCAGCGCGCTAATTACCACGGGCAGAATATTGAAATAGCACATGGAGCTCGACGCCTGCATTAGCCCCCTGCAGGGACCGAGGGGGGGCGGGAACTACACCGGCTCGGCATCGTTCATCTCTGCTCTGGCTCAGGGGCACGGTGGGGCGCAGGGGCTGCCAGTGCCAACGGGCTGCACCCCAGAGCTGGAGGGGCAGCGCGCAGCCAGGGAGCTCTGCCGCTGCCGGGGTGGATGGGCAGCCGCCAAGCGGAGAACACACTGGCCTGCCAAACTGAGAACTCCTCTAGGTCGTGCTTTTCGCCACCACCCCGAGCCCAGGCCCATCAGCCCACGTCCAGCCGGGTCCTGAGCGCTCGCTGCCCACATCCAGCCCGGTCCTGAGTACTTGTTGTCCCCATCCAGCCCACACCCCCGCCGGGTCCTGAGCGCTTGCTGCCCACATCCAGCCTGGTCCTGAGCGCTCGCTGCCCACATCCAGCCCGGTCCTGAGTACTTGTTGTCCCCATCCAGCCCACACCCCCGCCGGGTCCTGAGCGCTTGCTGCCCACATCCAGCCTGGTCCTGAGCGCTCGCTGCCCTCATCCAGCCCACACCCCAGCCGGGTCCTGAGCACCCATCAGCCCGCGTCCAGCCGGGTCCTGAGCGCTCACTGCCCTCGTCCAGCCCAGTCCTGAGCACTCACTGCCCTCATCCAGACAGGTCCTGAGCGCTCACTGCCCTTGTCCAGCCCAGTCCTGAGCGCTCGCTGCCCTCATCCAGCCCACACCCCAGCCGGGTCCTGAGCGCCCATCAGCCCGCGTCCAGCCGGGTCCTGAGCGCTCACTGCCCACGTCCAGCCCACACCCCAGCCGGGTCCTGAGCGCTCACAAAGTGCGGTATGAATTTATGCTGCTTTCACCTAATTGCTGCTCTGGGGAAGTACTAAAGGGTTCCCTCCGGATGTTGTAGCCTGGGGCTGGAAGAGCCCATGCAAAGTCAACTGGTCCAGGCCCCAGCTCCAAGCCAGACCAACGTCAGCCCAGCCAGGGCTGTGTCAAGCTGGGACCTAAACACCTCCACGATGGAGACTCCACCACCTCTCCAGGCAACGCATCCCAGTGCTTCACCACCTGCCTGGTGACATCGTTTTTCCTAATTTCCAACCTAGACCTCCCACTCTGTAACTTCAGCCATTGCACCTTGTTCTGCCGTCTGTCACCACTGAGAACAGCCTCTCTCCAGCCTCTTCAGAGCCCCCCTGCAGGTAACAGGAGGCTGCTGTCAAATCCCCCCCTCACTCTTCTCTTCTGCAGAATAAATAAGCCCAGTTCCCTCAGCTGCTCCTCCGCACTCAGGGGCCCCGGCTCCCTAACCATTTTGTTGCCTTCTGTTGGACTCGCTCCAGCTTCTCCACGTTCTCTTCTGCGGTTGGGAGCCTAAAGCTGGACCAATCCTCCAGGTGTGGCCCCACCAGTGCCAACTGAAGGGGAATAATCACCTCCCTCGATCTCCTGGCGATGCTCCTCCTCATGCAGCCCAATATGCCGCTAGCCTTCCTGGCAACAAGGACACACTGTTGACTCATATCCAGCCTCTCATCTGCTGTAATCCCCAACGATCTGAGCAGCTTCCTATCCGCTCTCTGGCCCGTTTATCCAGGCCAGCGCTTTGCTAAAAGCAAGGTGGGCTCGGAGCTCGTGGCCACTGGCTCCTAGCCGCTGCGTTAGTCTCACGCTGGTCCCTCCTGCTTGTTCAGGGCAGGGCTGGTTTCCCCTCGGCTGAGGGATCTCTGGGGGGGCTGCACCTTGGTCTCTGCATCACAGACTGCAGTGTGGACCACCGGAGCTCCTACAGCAGGAGTCAAGGCTCCCGGGGTGTGGCTGTAAGAGACGCCAGGGCGCAGTGCGGGGTGCCTGACACGCGCTGATCGGCAGCATACAGCTTCCGCGGCGGTTCTCTCGCATGCAGCTGGCTGCAGGCGGAGGTTCCCCTTACCACGTGCAGAATGGTCTCAGACACCAGCCACCTGCTCCTTCTCTAGAGCGATGACCAAGCCGCCTCTCCCCAGCCGGGGACCTGAACTTCAGAGCCATGTGCTGGCCGGCCTTGGGAAGTGGCCCGGTGCAGCGGGAGGGCAGGAAGCAGCCCTCGGGAGAGGCGGCTGAGTGCAAACATCTGGCTCCCTCTTGCTGGAGTTTCCCGCGGTGGGAAGGAGGAGCGCTCCGCGCCAGTGCTCGGGGCATGGCAGACTCAGTCCAGCACCTCCCCGCCAACACTGGAACGTTGCTCCCCGCCTCACCGAAAGAAAAGCGGCCCAGCGCCAGAGCAGAGCCCCCCAGCCCAGAAATGGCTTTTTCATTGGCTTGTCTTGGCCAAGCAGGAAGGAAAGTGGCCAATGGGGGTGGCAGAGATCCGCAATGGAGGCCTGCAGGAGTCCAAAGAGTGCAACGCCAGCTCTCCCCGCTGGCTGCGAGGAAGCCGACTGACGATGTCTAGTGTCAATATTTAGCCCGAGTGGAGACTTGCTTGAGCTATTCTTGGGCTCTCCGCCCAGCTGCGCCGGGATCCAAAACCCAGCCAGCAGCCCCCGGCCTTGCTCTCAGCGCTGGAAAGCCCTTGACAAGTCTTATCGGTTTAATATTTAATCCAGGAACAAGTACAAGCCAGCAAAGGAGAAATGCACAGGATGGAGAGACAGGGCCAGAAGGGAGCCCAAGGGCAGATTTCTCTGCTTTAAGCAGGGCCAGTGCCCAGGAACCAGGAGTGGCTCAGCACCAGCACCCAGGCCCCCCGTCACTGGCACGAGGTCCTCGGCGGGATGCTTTCTCCTGCCTCCAATCATCAGCTCCGCCCTGCTGGAGCGCCTGCTCCTTTCACTTGTCTTTCGTCTTGGCGGTGGGGCTGTTTGACTCCTTCAGAGCAGGGAGAGATGCCTTCTGACCGGGGGTCGTTAGTGTCGGAGACGGCGCTGGCCAACTTTCTAAGAGCAGCTGGGCCAAAACCGTAGGGGGAAAACACCATTAATCACCGATTCCTGGAGCCCAGAACTGAGCTGCCAACGGGCCGCACGCCAGGGGGCTGGAGTCCTCGAAGGAGCATCAAAGCCGACGCGGTGCATCCCCACCCAGCACCCGGGACTGGTGGCAGCAGGTCCCAGCGACTCCCCACGTGGCCAGCTGAGATGCTTTCAGCTCCCCGCATTCCCAGAGGTGAAATTATGCCCTGGGTGCGTCCGCTTGCACCAAGCCCTAAGTCCCCCATAGAGGGCCTGTCTCATCACCCGACGATGCCCCGGCCCGGCCCAGCTCGGCCGACTGCACACACTGATAGATGGGTGGGTGGCTCGCGGGCTTGCCAGCTCTTGCTCCGTTCGCTTCAGCTCTGTTTGCCTTGGCAGCCACACTGACACCCCCTCAGCCGTCTCCTGCACGAAGAGACAGGAAAGCCACAGAGCGGTACTGCGAGTCCAACGTTTGATCGACTCCCCTGGATCTGGGGCTGGGCAAAGAGGGAGCGTGAGGCGAGGCAGAGGAAAGCCAGACACCACCGAGCAGTTAGAAGAGTTAAGTCTGCCCAGCAGGACCAGAACAACCACCAGGGCAAGACGGACTCACACCCAAAAAGCAGCTGCTGGGTGTAACGCCCTCCACAAGGCAGCAGCTTGCTGTGCATGGGAGCAGAGTCTGGGAAAACTCAATAGTGACGCCCGGCCTGGAGCTCCGACTGATGCCCCCTGCGTCCTGGGCAGGGCAGAAGGTGCAGAAGCTGTTTGTGAGAAGCCACACGTGTGACGGCTCACGGGGAGGGAAGAGAAGGGGAGTGGGGTGGGTCTACAGCTGGGTGAGGTGACAGGACGAGGGGATGGGTGCAAGGGGAGAGAAGATGACGCAGGGAGTCCCGAAAGCAGGGAGGAGGGATTGGGTGTGGGGGGGAGCAGATGGGAGGGCTGACGCAGGGGCAGCAGTCCCTGCTGAGGGGGCATTGGGAATGAGGGGCACAGGTCAGGCACACAGCTGCACAGGGCAGCAGATGGCAAGGAGCAGCTTTTTACCTGTGACTGACTTCTGCAGAGCAATTGGTAGCAGTGGGATGGGCCGAGCCAGGCGGGGCCGGGGGAGCTGGAAGTGTTGGCTACTTGCTGGGGGAGCTGTGGGGTCGGAGGCAGGGGAAGAACCTGAGAGACACACCTGTCTGCTTGCACGCCTGACGCGACTGTAACCACCCTGCAATAAACCTGCCCAGGGCTGAGAACACAGGCCACGGGCGGGAATTCCTTCGCGAGCCCAGTTAGCAGCCACAGCATGGACGTCTTCCCTGCCTGCTAGAAAAAACCCACACGGGGCACTGAGGCAGCACATTGCAGCTGGGAGCCCAAGTGGAAAGACCTCTGGACTGGGAATATCCTAGCTCTGCCACTGGGCTGTGGGGCGACCTCGGGCAAGTCACTTCAGCCCTCTGGGCTCCTGCTTTCCCTCGGCACGCGTGGCTAGAACGCACCGGCGTGCAGAAAGGCTCCTGGCTCCTCCATGACCTCCTGCTGCAGTTCCTGCAGGTCTTCTCCGCACCCTCGCTCATTTATGCACAACATTACGAGCCTTTCCAGTCACCCTACTGCTGGCGGAGGCCTAGACAGCCACCCCCAGCCCAGCAGGAGGTGCCCCCACAACTGTGGGGCCTGCGTCAGTCCCCTATCATGCCACCCGGCTGGCCAGTTTCTGAGACGGGCTCTCCCCAGTCTGTCCCCACCTGCCGTTTGGACCTTCCGACCCTCCTTTCTGGCCCTATGTTTTCATTTTTTGTGCCCCATAATTTGTTGGTTCCTGGGCTCGGAGGGCCTTGCCCTGTATCTTGGAACCCTGGACTAACCCTCCCGGGGTTAAAATAGGCCAGCACCTTCCACTGTCCCCGCACTCCGAGCACCCCCCGTGGTAGTACGAACAGAGCATTCTCCCAGGTGCTTCTCATGCTGCAGGTATTTGGCCTAACCTCACAGGTACTTATGGCAACAGCCTCCTCACCAGCCTCAAAGAAATGCACCTGGACGGGACCCCCATGCTTCTGATGGGGGGGCTGCTGCTAGGAGTGCAAGCCTGCCCAGGGAAAAGCGAGCCGCGTAAGCACCTCAGCCCGCTTCACGGGGCGCTGCAGGGGAACCACGCAATGGCAGCGCAGTTGTGAGTTTGGCATCTCTTTGTTTGTGCCTCCAATGAAATCAGGTTCTAAAAACTCGCTCTTTTCCCAGGTCTCTTGCCCCTCGCGGTGTCGTTACAGGGCAGTGAAAAGCGCCCCGAGTGGGTTTGCTGGGCCCTCGAGGTGCATGGCTTTCTTTAGGGTCAAGCTGAACTCCGAAGGGCCTGCGTTTGTAATGTAACAATAAGGTGAGGCAGGCACCTGAATGCCGTTATCCTCACCGCCCGCCCTCTCGGGGAGCAGGGCAACGGAGCTCGTCCGAGGCCAGCGCTGTCAGCAGCGGGTCACCTTTCATCGCGGGCCCTTTGCGGACGGAGATCATTACACCCTCCCTGCCCCTCAGTGACAAGCGCAGCATCTCTGGAGAGAGCTCTCCCGCGTCCCAGCCTCTGGCACTCACTCCAGCAGAGACCAAGCACCGGCCCCGCCTCCGCGCTGGCCGAGGAGGCGTCTGTGACCCGCTTTCTCCAAGGCAGGCACCGAGCAGCCCCCTCAGACAATGCATCCCGCTGCATGTGCGTGCTGCCCTCGGGTACCCGCGAGTCCTCCCGACACACACTGGGGTGGGACAGAGCGCAAAGGGAAGGGCACGCAACAGCTCCCTGTGCCTCCGGTGCCCAGACACGCCCCACGCCCTGCAGCGTTCCTGCCCCACGTTCCCTGTGAGGGAGGGGCTCTGTCTTTCTCCCCGCTGCCTCTGCCCCAGCTTGTTTGGCTGCTGTCTTGGCAGCTGGGCCTGGACAGGGAGGGGAGGGAGCTGCTTCTCCCCTGCACAGAGCAGCAGCCTGGAGCAGCCAGGCGAGGAGCAGCTCACCCTACCCCTCCGCTCCCACCTGTGCGCCCCAGCGCCCCTGCCCTGCTCTGGGGAGAGCCCAAGCACCACACGGCAGACGTGCGGCTACCGACGGCACTTCACACGTTCCTGGAAGCTGCTGTGTGTCTCCAGCAAGGGCTGGGACGTGGCAGACGCTGGAGCCTAGGCTAGAGCCAGGCCCAGCCGCGCAGTAACGCCCTTCTTCACCGGGGAGTTTGCAGAAGTTGATGTCGGCTCCCTGCCCCCTGCCCTTTGCCCACTGAAATGCCCCCCCCCCACAGGGTGACGCTGGGAAGGGCGACAGGCTGCTCCAGGCCCTGAGAGGCCCCCCACCACACCCCACCCCAGGAAAGAGCAGTGAAAGCGGGTCCTCTGGGCCTCCCTAGAAAGGCTGCAGGGAAGCAGCCCATCAGAATGCAAGGGGGCCTGTTAAAAGGAGCTGCAGCCCCTGGGGGTGACCCGAAGGGGTAGGACAGGCAAGCAGGCAAGGTAACGGGGCTGGGAGAGACCCTGCTCAAATGGACTACGCGCCCAGTGGAAGGCGTGGACAGAGTGGGAAGCAGCCCAGGGAACCGCAGCATCTGCAGCCCCAGTTGCCGAAGAAAGCCCTGGCCGGCTGCTACGTGCGGGGCCCTGGGCTGGGACCCGAAGTCATGGGCAGGGCCAGGTGCCCTCGCTGCCGAAGGGGCCGAGTGTTGATTTAGCGCCGAAGCAAAGGGCTGGAGTTTCAGCAGGCCCTGAGATGGGCTGACGGCTGGGAGCAGGGCATCCCGTCCTGGGACTCGCCCCTCCCTCCATGCAGACGGCAAGTGGCTTAACCAGCAGCCTGGCCACTGAAGACCCACCTCCGAGGGCAGCAGCCAACGGGGCTCTGGGAGCACGGAGAGAGCTTGGGCTGAGCTCAGCACCAGCCCTGGCGACGGCTCTGCTGTCCTTGCACATGTGGCCCCACAGCTCATCCCATGAGTCCCTGGGAGCTGCTGTCCCCAGGCCGAGAAATCTCAGTGAGTGAGGGACGCCCTGGAAGACCACCGCGTACCCCAGGGCCACCGACCTAGCTCACACGTGGTCCTGCTGCAACGGCAGGGGCCTGGCCTGACCACTGCTCCAGTTCCTGCCAGTCCTAGGACTCTGTGAGGAACGACAGGCGCGTCTAGCACTGCTCAGCAACACGTGCTGGGCATCATGGCCGGGCCAGAGAGAGCCGAGCGTTTTCTGCCGAGGAGCAGGCTTGGCTTGGTCAGGCCAGGATGATCCTGCGCCTGCTCCTGCCAAGAGTCCTGGGCAGCAGACAGCGGAGAGCCGAGCGAAGGGCCCGGTTGGAGCCCTAGGTGAAGAGGGGTGAACCCCAGAAGCCAAAAGGAGACGTTCTTCTGCCCTACGTCCGGCTGTGGGGGCCGCCGCGCCGGGAGCTCTGTGTTCCTTTTGCACTGTTGTTTACCCTGGCACGGGCATTTCTGGTTCAGGCGGAGGATAAAACCAGCTGACCAACAGGGGAAACTGAGGCACCGGCCCTACCCGCTGACAAGAGGGGAAGGGGCACTGTCACACCGCCTTTCTTCCCACTTTATTACCCACAACGAGGGAAGAGGGAAGTGATTTTTGTATTGAAAACCCTCAGAAAACTTTGGAAAACCACCTTTGGCCTAAGAAGGCTTTTTTTGTCGTTTTGCTGAGAATTTTGGGTTTGGAAAAGCACTGAGCAGCTCGAGTGGCCACATTTGCTGCCTGCCCTTGGGGGAACCAGCCTTGGGTTTAACGAACTCACGGAGCAAAACAAACCCTTGCTGAGCTCGGCAGTGATGACTCGCTGGTCCCAGGCTTGCAACGTCTTATTCCGTGCCTCAGCGTGACAAACGGGGGAGACGGGGCGTGACGGATTGATAGCTAATGAGAGCCTCTTCCTGCCGAGTGTTGGAATACGAACCCTTCGCTCTGGCTTCCCAGTGAGGGACAAGCCACCCGGCGCATTACGGCCTGACCAGGAGAAGAACCTGCTGCAGATTAGCAGGTTAATTGGTAACATGTCCTGCTAATGAGTTTGGTGCTCTGGCAGCCCGCTCCCTTCCTGCTGCCCTGGGACAGGAGCTGTGTGGCTGGGCTGCTGTGACCCTCGGGGGTCAGAGGTTGAACGTAGGAAACCCCTTCTGACTCTCAGGGGGTGCAGCTCGGGAACAGGCACCCGAGTGGAGTTGTGGGGTCACCATCCCTGGAGCAGGTGAGCCAAACACCCAGAGCTGCTCGGTGCTGTCTTGGCACCGGCAGCTGGACTAGACGGCCTCTCGAGGTCCCCTCCAGCCCGTGAGCCCAGCGCGGTGGCGGCTCTGGGCCCACAGGAGACTGCCTGCCCCACCAAGTTCAGCAGCTGCCCAGCGAGCTCCAGAATGCTCACAGGGTTGCAGGTGCAGGGGAGGTATTGGGGTCAAGGAGGGGGAGCGGGGACGACAAAGCCACCGCTCCCCAGACTGCCCAGCCAGGTTCCCCCAGCATCTCCAGGCAGAGGACCCCATGTCTTGGCAGTTGCTAGGCTGAGCCCATGAGGCCCTGCTTAGGCTGGGGCCGTGGCTGCAGCCCGATGCCCCTTTCTTAATCCAGCCCTGAGTCCGTGGGATGAGGAGGCAGCTGCTAGGGGACCAGGGGACAGGGGTGCGGGCAGGACCATGGAGCGGCAGCAGCCAGGTGTGCTTGCGGGCAGGGGATGGGGCCGGACCAGGGAGGCTGATGAGAGGCCAGGGACTGGCGCTCAGAGGCGATACAGGAGCAGCAGGACCAGGCACGGGGCAGCCGGCTGCTCACAAATCCAGCTGGGCAGCGACAGTTGTATCCCCCTCTCAAAATGCTCGGTGGCCTGGGGTCGGATTTCCCAGACTGCTCCTCTCGGGGGATAAAAACGGAAGCAGATGAATCCGGAAACATTCTGCTGCTTTCTGCATTTCCGATTCCAATGACTTTTCCGCCCAGGTTTTCCTCTGGTTTTATTTTAAAACTCCCCCAAGGCTGAGAAAGCTCCAAGTAGGAATGATTGCCCCGGTCTGATGAAAACCCCCCTGGATCAGTCCCGGGGAGACCCGGAAGGTTGGTTTGTTGGGTTGGGTTTCTCGGTGACCCAGAAAAGGCCAAGTTCTCCCAGCTCAACTTACACGCTGCCCATTGCCACGGCTCTCAGCGACAGGCAAGAAAACGAGCCCCAGGAAATGTCTTTTCTCTAGGCTGAGGCAACGAGCAATAACTCTGTGCTGCCAGGGTGGGGGGTCAGGACCGGTGGCCACGGGGAATGACCGACGGACCCATGGGGGGTCCTGATCTTTGACCGTCTCCCTTGTAGACACTTCCTGGTGGGGGACTCTCTGCAAGGAAGATGGGCGTCCGTCCGCCCCTTGCCCAGGTCATGGGCGGGGTCTGTGGGAAATAACCCTTCTCCTAGGCCTGCTGATGCGGGGGGACCGGCCTCTGCTCATCCTGGTGTCTCTTTCCTGTGCTGGGTCGAGCTCCCCCAGGGAGTGGGGCAAGGATGACACCTTCCAAGAGTTGGGGGGGTGGGGCCGATGGTGGGGAGCACTTGGCCTTGGAAAAGGCTCAGAGAAAGTTTGGCGTCTCCTTAGCCCTGGCTAGTCTAACGGTGGCTGGTTTTGTGAGCCTCCCGGAAACGCCCGACCCCTCCCTTCCCAGCTCACTCCGGCCTTCGCCTCCGGGCCTTCCTCCGGCTGGGAGCTCCCCAGCCCCGCTGGGCGTTGCTGGGTGCGGTATTTCCTGGGCACGGGACTGAGCATCTCACCCTCCCGCCCACCGGCCCTTTGCGCTCGCCCCACGACAACTCGCCCGGCCCCCCTCTTCGTGTCCCACAGCGGCCGTGTTGGTGGGAGGGGAACGAACCAGCTCGTAGCTCTCCGCCTTCGAACCCGGCTGGGCTAACGATGCTCACAGCGTCGAATGCTGGCGCTGCCGGGAAAAGAGGCTGCAAGAGACACATAATAGGCTCCGCAGCAGAGGAGTGGAAAGGAGCAGGTACAGTTCCCAGGGGGCTCAGAGCTAAAAGCTCGTGTATTTATAGCTTGAGCTAAAAGCAGGGCTCGGAGCTGAGAGCTGTAATAGACACTTGTCCTCTGTGAGGCAAGCATCGAGTTTGCATTGCTCTGTGTAGCTCTGGCCACCGGCTGCGCTTATTCCGCCCTCACACCCACGGCCCTCACTGGGGGGGCTGGATCTCAGCCTGCCTGCCCCACCACCCCCTCCTGGACTCTCCTCTCCCTTCGGGACATTCTGGTGACCGATGGTCAGGTGGTGTGCGTACGGTGAGCGCGACATTTACCGACAACAATCAAATCCTCCCACGCCGGCGTAAGATACAGCCCGGCCCTGTTTTAAGCAGCGTTTCGCTCGTACCTAAGGGCTCCAGGCTGCAGTCGGGCCCCTGCGCTAGGCGCCGGACAAGCCCATAGCCAGAAGACAACGCCGGCGCCCATCCAACGCCTTCTCTGGGGCTGAGTCCCACCCACTCTCGCCCTTTGCGATTCGGCTTGTTTCAGGCCTTTCTGCGAGGGGCTGGCGGCCAGCGGGTGCGGATGGTCTGCGGTGGGGCAGGGGGCCTCCCCGGGTCCCCGCTGCGGTTCTGCTTCTCCAGGCCCCGCTCTGGTTTCTGGGCTGCGATCACACGACTGTCGACTTGGAATTATGTTTGCTTTCCAAGGGATAAAAATGCAATTCCTCCCCCACCAAACTGCCGGGCTGAGAAGCTGTGTTTCCCATCAAGCTGGAAATTAATCCAACCTGGAGAGCGGGGAAGGGGGAGGGCGTCCCACCTGAAATCTGGATTCGTATCTCCAAGCGCCTCTGGCCCCCCGCTCCCTGGACACACGCACCGAGACGCGCTGCACGGCAATGAAAGATAACGGCCTCGCGCGTTGCCATGGCAACCCTGCAGTAGTCGTGATAATGAAAACCAGATCTGGGATTACGGGGCTCCGCGCTCTCCGTCCCGTCAGACTGGCTGGGGCTCTCTCCCCTGCCAATTCGCGCACACGGAGTAGCAGCGAGCCCACGGCCTCGCAGCTCTCGGGCCCTGACCCGGCGAGGCTGTAATCTGTTTACAAGCTGCCAAACACCTGTCCAGGAGGCGCTCAGTGCAGCCAGGAGCGCAGCGGGTTGGACTAGAAGAGCCCAGGAGGCCTCTCCTGGGCCTACGATTCTGCGCTTCCCCTGACCTGGGCCTGGCCCTTGGTGCATCTCAGCGGACCCAGCCTGCAGACCTGCCAACTGGGCCATTTATAGAGCCAAGGAGGGAGGAACCCCTAAGGTCAGCTGCTTCTGTACAGCCCTCCCGCACGGCACGCTCAGCCCCGCACTGAGGGAAATCTGCAGAGTCCCACGAACGCGCCTCCGAAATGCCTTTCCACCGACATCAGCGGCTCGCCGGGCGGAAGATGCACCCTCCACAGGAAGCTCAGCGTGGCTACAACAGCTGCTTTCCAAAGCCCACTCCGGCTCCCCTGAGCCTGTGGGAGCCACTCAGGCAGGTTATGGGACCTGGCGCCTCACGCCCTGCAAGAGGGTTTGAGCCGGGGAGCCTGCTAGGCTTGCCTGCATTGCCTTAGCTACTCCAGCAGCCCGCCTGAGAAAGGAAGATGGGGAGCCCAGAGAAACACCTTCGGCTGCAATTAGGAAGGATGGCTCAGACATGGATCATCACAGAGATTACAGACAAGGGGCCAAGTTCACGGAACATCCTAACAGCTGCGTTAGATCAGACCAACGGCCCAGCTCTCTTAGGCACCTATCTTCCCGCAGCGGCCAGTGCCGCGTGCTTCAAAGGGGACGAACAAAGCAGGGTCATTACTGAGTGATCCATCCCCAGCATCTGGCACTCAGAGGGTGAGGGGCACCCAGACCATGGGGATCCCTGACCATCTTGGCTAACAGCCACTGATAAATTCCTGGAGGACAGGTCTCACTCTTTTTTGGAGCCCAGTTATTGTTCTGGTCTTCGCAGCCTCCCCTGGCAGGGAGTTCCGCAGGTTGGCAGCGTGTTGCAGGAAGAAGTGCTCCCTTTTGTGTGCTTTAAGCTTGCTGGCTATTAATTTAATCGGCTCGCTCGCGGAGTGGTAAACACCACGTCGTTATGCACGTTCTCCTAGACGTCCATCCTACCCCTCCTTAGTCGTCTCTTCTCTGAGCTGCAGTGTCCCAGGGTTTTCAATCACTCCCCATACGGAAGCCGTCGAGTGCCCCTCGCTGATTCTAATGCATCTGGCTTTGAGCTGGGGAAACCACTACTGCTCTCAGGATTCAAAGTCTGGGGAGGCCAGGGGTTTCTACAGAACCATTAACAATACTTGCTGTCCTATTATCTAGACCTTTCCTAATGAGTCCCACGATTCCAGTTTACTTTTCCGATGGCTGTTGCACATTGAACAGATGTTTTCAGAGACTTACCCCCAGTGATTCCAAGAGCTGGGTTTTTTGGTTTGAGTGGAAACAGCTAATTTTGACCCCATTATTGTGGGTGTCAGTGGGATTACATTGCCACTGTGTGCTACTTTGCCACAGCGAAATTGGGCAGCCAGCGCTGACACCACAGTTTGTGAGCTACTTTTGAAACTCTTAGCAGCCAGCTTAGGACTTAACTAACTTGAGTAATTCAATGTCATCTGCAGACTTTGCCCCCTTGCAGTCTACCCCTCTGCCAGACCGCTGATGAGTCTACTGAATAGCTCTGGGCCCAGTACAGAATCCTTGAGGTCCTCTGCTATTTGCCACTTTCTGTCGTGAAAACTGGGTAGGTTAAATGAATAGGGAGTAAACATCCACGTGGAAAGTGGGCTAATGTGGAGTCTCAGGATGCAATCCTCAGCTGTGTAAATCCACACAGGTCCCTCTATCCCCGTCTCAGGAGCTGGGGTCCCTTCATTGCGGAGGCTGGCGTGCCAGTTTGGTTGCGCCCATGTGCTCTGGCACATCTGGGCTCGAAGCAGAAGTCTCCGGAGCCCCACCTGACAAGCTGGTGCAGCTGGTGCTAAAGCTGTCCAGCTGGGGCAATGACAGTCGTCTGACCTCTGTGCATCACATCGGGCCCTGCAACACCCTCTTCAGGCTGCAGAATCCAGGCACCCGTGGCCTGACTTTGTGTCGTGCTCTTTCCTACGCTTTGAGCTGAGAGTGGGACCAAGGAGGCTTCAGCTCAGCACTGCTCCACCCACCTTCTGAGCCTGTCCCGGGCTTGGCCTGCTCTGCCCCGGGACTCCGAGCAGCCACTGAGCTGTTCTAGTTCACGCTGGGGCTGCAGAAAGTGCACCATGCACTAGCCAAGTCCCTTCCCCACGGAGGACAACTTTCTTGCTTTCAAGTTGCCCCTTGTGCCACCACAACAACCTGAGGCCCCTGGAGAACGGCCTCGTTCACTCCCTCACACCTGCACTGCCTAAGCCCCATGCGCTGAGGGGTAAGGGAGCTTGAGTTAGTTTTCAGGAGACTAATTTACACCACCTCCCCCTGAATTGGGCCCTCTGAATCAAAGGGCATTCAACTGAGTCTCAGTCACAGACTTGGTGCTGGGCAGAGGCTGGAAGGAAACCTCTGTGTGACACCAAAGCTCCAGGGCCAAGGTTTCCCTCTTTGCCAAGCAGCTCTCCCCTCAGACCTGACAAACTCACTGCACCTAACGCATACCTTGCAGGATAGTTATCCCTAAAGAGGAGCAAGGAAGATAGCCACACAAAGCTCATAACTTGTTACTTGTCACAACCATTGTGATATACAAGCATGTGTACTATTTAAGGACTATATATGTCTGTCTGTCGTGTGGACATGGTGGAAGAATTTGTCAACAGAGGCTAATAGCTCTCACGGGGTCGGGGGCGGCCGTTCAGGCAGGTGGGAGTTGTTACCCACTCCAGGGGTCGGTGTTGATCACATACCAGGCACAATTGTTTAGTTTCCTTAGTGCCTGCGAGGTTTTCACTGGAAAGCCAGTGGAGACAGCTGCAAACAATTGGAAGCCAGGGAGGTAAAGAAAAGACCACTGCATCAGACACAGAATTGCTCTGCCGGTGAATAAAGACAAAAGCCCTTTTCAGTACAAACGGGAGAAGGGACAGAGTCCCTGTGCCCTTGCACTGAGGAGACAACTGAAGCCCCAAGGAGTTGGATCCTGACTCCTGTGAAGCCATCCAGCTAGTTCTGCAATAGACAGGGGAGCAACTCTTTTCCCAGCCCAGGCCGGGAGCTGTTGTAAGGGCAGAGGGAGGGTTGCGTGTTATGAGTTTGCCAGTGTGGCGTCCCTTTGTTTCTGTCCCTCTCCCTCTGCGGTTTGTAAAATAAACCCACTTTTGTTTGCTGCTGAGCGCTCACAAGTCAGGTCTGGTCGGCCGGGCGTGGCTGAGGGCTGCTCTGTCGCAGAACAAGGAGCGGCAGAGGCCCTGCGGAGGCCCGCTTGCGTTTTCCCTCCATCAGTGGAAGTAGAGGGGGAAGCAGGGAATAATTGCACATGTAACAGAGGCAGGATTTGTCTTCTTTTTAAACAGGAACAACTACCGTAAGCGTATGCTGCCAAGGGTGACTGTTCTCTCCTGAGTATGAACTGCTCTTATCTTATTTAAAGGCACTTTAGAGGTTGCACTTGGCATGCATGAAACAATAGCATTTGGAATTAGAAATACAATGCACCAGACTTGCTCCCCCGCCCCCGCTGGGGCCTTTACGGTTTCTCAGGTTTCCGCCTGGGGAAGCTCCGCGCTTGGAGAAGTTCTCAGGAGGTTTAGTTGTCTCTTGCTCCAGGCTCTTGGGCACTCTTTGTTTACCCTCTCGCGTTCCACCCGAAATCCAGCCCTGCGTGCTGTGGTGCTGGGTGTTGGCCTCTTGACTGAATAACGACCCCTCGGCTCTTTCCTGGCCTACTTCCCGCGGCTCGCTCTTCGATTCTGGCCACCTCGCCTTGCCCACCTCGAGGTTGTCCGCTCCTCTCGCGTTAGCGCCGCACTCTTTTCGCTCCTCCGCTCCCTGTCTCCGGCCTTGGTTCTCGTCACACCTTCCTTCCTTTGCGCTGTGCCACTCTCCGGTTCTAACATTGCTCTTCTCCTCACGTCCGACATTGCTTAGGCTTGTTGGCTGCTTTTCCTCCTAGCTCTGTAGTTTCTCCTTCAGCATTCCCCGGGGTGCCTCTGTCTTTCCTCTCTCTCGCTGCTGGTCCTTTTGCAGCTATCGCTACTGTCCCAGTGTAGCCACACCAGTCCCAGAATACCAGAGACAAGGCGGAAGAGACAAGTTACTCCCACCAGAGATGTACCCCCCCCCCCAACTTGTCTTACTCTCTCCTGCATCCCTGGGCTTCCTCAGCTGGCCCTTCTCCGTTCGCTCTGTTCCAGGGACCCCAAAGATGGTGCAACTGGGCCACCAACCACAGGCTTATCCACTGCCCCCCCCCCTGCCTCTCCCACCCCCCCCCCGACGTACTGTGCACCAGCTTTCCAGTGCCTGCTCATTTCTGGCAACTCTCTGCGCTGGCATGGGGCACCCTGCTCACACACTGCACAGGGCCATGGGTGGAACAGGAGCAGGGCCAGAGTGCAGAAGGGGCTCTGAGCTAAGCACTCCAGCCAGAGCAAAGAGCACCACTGTGGTCCCATCCCAGGCTGAGCTTGACCCGGGCTGGGGCTGAGCTCTTTGGCCTTTTTGCCGAGTAAGATGATGTCACTAAGTCTGGCTGGTGCGGGGGGGACCCGTCAGCTAACGCGCTTGAGGGCTGTGGTGTGGTACTGAAGGTTGTGGGTCCACCGCTGCTTGCGAGTTAAGGGGCATGTTACTTTAGAAACACGCGCCAAGGGGTTCGAGGAGTTAGGTGTCCTTCGCCATGGGCCACAGGCTGCTTGTTGGGAACACGAGAAGGTTCCTTCTCACGCCTCCACGTTTTGGGGCTTGCTGGAACCCTCGAGGGCTGCGCTTTCAGCAGTCATACACGGTGGCATGAAAGACAACCTCGGAGCGTTGCGGCTCTTGCCTTTTTGAAGGGACTCCCATGCTCTAGCAGATGCCAGCCTGGAAGCTGGGACTTGAACAACAGGATTATGTGAGAATCTGAGTTTTGATTTCTCTTTTAAAATAAGTTTCTTGGTCCTCATGGCCTCAGAGGAAAGCGTGAAAATGTATGATGATGACTCAAAGTTATATAAGGATGACTAAGCCAATCCCATGATTTCCTGGGGCCGATCTCATAAGAATGGCCACACTTGAGCAGACCAAAGGCCCATCTAGCCCAGGGTCCTGTCTTCCAACAGGGGCCAACGCCAGGTGCCCCAGAGGGAGTGAACAGAACAGGGAACCGTTGAATGATCCCTCTATTGTCATCCATCTCCAGGCTCTGACAGACAGAGGCCAGGGACACCATTCCTGCCCATTCTGGCTCATGGCCATTGATGGACCGAACCTCCACCAATTTATCCAGCTCTCTTTTGAGCCCTGTCATAGTCTTGGTCTTCACAGCATCTTCTGGGGAGGAGCTGCACATGCTGACTGGGCATTGTGTGAAGAAATGCTGCCTGTTTGTTTTACGCCTGCTGCCCGTTAACATCCTTAGTTATGCCAAGGGATAAACAATTACTTTATTCCCTTTTTCCACACCAGTCATGATTGTATAGACCTCTCATCTCCCCCTTAGCTGTCTTTTCCGAGATGAAAAGCCCCAGTATCACTATTATTCTCTCCTCACACAGCAGCCGTTCCAACCTTTAATCGTTTTGTTGCTCTTTTCTGAACTTTTTCCATTGCAAAGATTTATCTTTCTTTCGGAGATGAGGCAGCCATACCTGCATGCAGCATTCACAGTGTGGGTGTACCTGCAAATTTTGCCAGCTCACTGTTTACCCCTTTCTCCAGATCATTTATGAATTTGTTGAATAGAATTGGTCCCAGGATGGACCCCTGGGGGACACTGCTACTCTCTCCGGTCTGAAAGCAGACCATTTGTTCCTGCCCTTTGCTACCCATCTTTTAACCAGTTATCAAGCCATGAGAGAACCTCTCTTTTTCCATAATAACTTGCTTTGCTTAAGAACCTTTAGCAATCTTGTCAAAGGCTCTCTGAAAATCCTAAATACACATTTGTTGACCCCTCTCAAAGAATTCTAGTAAATTGGCAAGACAAGCGTTCCCTTTACAGAGGCCACGCTGACATTTCTCCAACAAATTACGTTTATCTCTGTGTCTGACAATTTTGTTCTTCACTATAGATTCCCCAATTTACCCAGTACTGAATTTAGACTTACCAGTCTGTAATTGCCAGGATCACCTTTAGAGCCCCTTTTAAAAGTTGGTGTTGCATTTGGTACAGTGGCTGATTTTTGAATGCTCGGTATTGGCAATACCACATCAGCCTTGGACAGAACTGGGGAAAAGAGAACTACAAGGTAACTTTCATCAACTGCTGCGAAACCAGTGTCCTACTTATAGCCCCAGTGTGGTCAGATTTGTTTTCCCTCTCCACATTTTCCAGCCTCTGTCTGCTTTTTTGTCACCAGTCCCCTCCCCCATGAAACAAAAATCTCTCTAAATCAAACCTCCAGCTCAACACAAACTTCTGTCTGATGTCATGGCAAGGACAGCTACTGGGAGCCTTGGATGCATAAGGAAAGGAGTAGTCAGTAGCCATAGGGAGGTGGCTTTACCTTGGTATACAGCAGTGATGAAACAGATGCTGGATACTGCCTCTTGTGCTCTGCCCACCTTTGGAAAAGGGAAGTTGAAAACAAGAGATGGCACACGAAAGAGCCACAACGATTCAAAGATGGAGAAAAGGCCTTGATGTGAGACCCCCACAGTTCAATCTGTTTAGCATCTCAAAAAGAAGATTGAGAAGTGACTTGATTACTGCATTTAAGCCCCTTCACAGGGAGAAAGTACCACGTACGGAAGAGCTCTGTGATCTAGCAGAGAACAGTGGAACAAGGGCCACTGGCTGGAAGCTGACATTCAAATGAATAGTTCTGCACAGATTTTTAGTGGCAAAGGTGATTACCCACCGGAACACATCACTGAGGAGATTGGGGGATCCCCCATCTCGTGGTGTTTTCTGATCTGGAGAGATGCTTTAATAAATCACAAAGCTCAGTCAAGGGTTAGAGGGTGAAATGCAACAGCCTGTGATGTACAGGAGGTTGGGGCAGTAGATCTCATGGGGGGCCCCCCCATGAGAGCAAATAATCTGAGCTGCAAAGGGTTAGTCAAGCCCTTATTTGGGCATCACAGAAAGGCTCTTCTGGGGCAACGTGACCGTCTGCTGAGTGGCCACGGCCAAGGAAGAGTGAGACTGTTTCTTCGGAGAGCTTGCTTTCAGTTACACAACACCACAGCTCTTTGGAGACACCAGGCGAGGGAGATAACACCTCACATTGGACCAATGTCTGTAGGTGAAAGACACCAGGTTCTGTGTCCTTCAGACCGCAGGAAGAGCTCTGCGGAACGGAAGTTGGCCCAATGCAGGAATAGTACCGCACACATCTGGCCTCTCATCACAGATCAATACCTTCGTGGTGTCTGCTGCCACGTCTTGGTCAGTGCTGCAGAAGAAGCAGCAGTAAGTAGGGCTCAGTGCCGGCTCTGATGCGCTGTTACTGGAGAAAGGGTCCACGGACAGTCCACCAGAACTTGCACTTTACGTATTCAAAAATCACCTGTACGCCACCAGATCCGGAGGCTGATGCTCCCCAGGTACAGAGCTGACTGAGTAGCCCCCCTATTCTTTGTCCGCTTCCCCTCCCTCCACAGATACGCAGCCGGGTTTTGCCAGCGAACACGGGGTTGGTCAAGTAGAGGTTTGATTAGATCCATTTGGAACATTTTCAACTGAATGAAATATTGTCAGAGCCGAAGTATTCCTGAGCTGTAGGCGTCTGAACTCGCAGGAATATTGTCCCACCAGCTGGGGGGCTGCTGTGCTCTGCGGCCTTGTGAGCCGGGATTTAGAGACTCAAGCCCTGACTTGCCCTGATTTAGGGATGGAAAATGTGTTGCGCTCACTCCTGCCTCCACTGACGCCCACAAACAGCTCTCTGACCTGGCCGCCAGTACAATAGCCTGTGCAGTTTATTTAGGGCGTTTGCTCTCACCGCCCATACGCTCCTCACCCTGGCAGTCCTAGGGAGCCCGAGGCAAAGAGAGAACGACGATCTCTCTCTAGCTGCCTCTGCCTTCCATATCACCTGCCCACTGGCCTCATTAGCCTCAGTTCCCTCAGCCCACCAGCTAGGCACAGCTCCTCCTAATGAGGTCTGCTCTGGAGCAGTTAATTAGAGCAACGGTGACCAAAGTGCTGGCTCTAGCACTATCGCTCAGCCACTGGCATTTCCCGCTGGCTCTGCTGGCTCTCTGAGACCTGCACCATCTCCGCCTGGGCCCCTTGACTGGTTTTTCAGCCCCCTGGGAGGGGAGCAGCAGGTCCGGGATCCCCCTTGAGGAGTACCCTTGCCTTCAGCAAAACAGGTGCTGTAGCCAGGTTGGCTTCCTGGAGGAGTCCCTCGCCCTCCAGGTCACCGGGCAGGCAGCCACTCAGCCCCACTGCCACGGGTACCACAGCAAACCCTCGAGTCAACAGTCCTCAGATTCCCACCTCGCCGCAGGTGGGTGAGAGGCGACAGCTCGGAA
This sequence comes from Carettochelys insculpta, assembly GCF_033958435.1. Classification (NCBI taxonomy): domain Eukaryota; kingdom Metazoa; phylum Chordata; order Testudines; family Carettochelyidae; genus Carettochelys; species Carettochelys insculpta. The sequence goes on along the minus strand of NC_134147.1, from coordinate 1,373,845 downwards.
GCCCGGCCTCGCTCCAGGCGGGCGCTGGGGAAGTTAACTCAAGCCCACATCCTTTTCCCAGCGACAGAGCCTGGTGGGGCAGCAGCCGAACCAACAGCCTCAGACGGCCCAGGGCCCAGCTCAGGGTGGACAGCCAGCAAACAGACACAGGTCGTCTCCTTGCTCAGGACGGCTGCAGGCACTTCGCCTGCCTTGGCAGAGTGGGGGATGCTGCCCCCAGGTAGGGGTGGGGGGACATGGGCCCTCCCACACCACCGCATCACAGCCCAGGTTGCAGCAGACAGGTCAGTGGGAATCCGGACCACAACATGCTGGGCCCAGACCTTTAATGGGCCTCACTATTCCCTGGGCCACTTCCGCTCTCCCCTCACCACTTACGTGGGCATCCAGTTGGGTCTTCGGGGGCTCTAGGGGGTCCAGTCCAGTCCAGTCCAGTCCAGTCCAGTCCAGTCCAGTCCAGTCCAGTCCAGTCCAGTCCAGTCCAGTCCACAGGACCTCAGCCTCCCACACTGGGAGCACAGAGCTGACCTCTGGCTCCTCTGGAAGCCAGGCACTGAATGAGGCCTCAGGCTGGGCTTTTATAGTCCTGGCCCCGCCTCCTGACTTCTGGTCAGGTGACTGGGCGGGGCCAGGCTCTGTACAGCCCCTCTGCCTGGCGGAGTGCAGGTCCGCTGCGCTATCTGGGCATCTATCTCCCGGCCACGCATCCCTCCCTGCCGGAGAACTGGCAGGGTTTAGAGTCCAGGGTGGGTGACCGGCTGTGGAGATGGACGGGGCTGCTCCAGTGTCTCTCCCTGCGCGGGAGGGCCCTGGTGCTGAACCAGCTAGTCCTGTCCATGCTCTGGCACCGGCTCAACACCCTGACGCCTGCCCCAGAGCTCCTGGCCTGGCTCCAGAAGATGGTTGTGGAGTTCCTCTGGATAGGACCGCGCCGGGTCTCTGCAGGGGTTTTGAGTCTCCGCCTGGAGGAGAGGGGACAGGGCCTGGTCTGCGTCCACCACCAGGTCCACACCTGCCCCCTCCAGGCCCTGCCTGCCTGCAGAGACTCCTTCCTGGCACAGGGGGTCCGGCATGGAGTGTTGTGGTGCACACCTTCCGCCTCCGCCTCCGGGGGCTCCGGTACAACCAGCAGCTCTTTTTTCTTGACCTGAGAAGCCTCCCGCAGGACCTCTCAGGCTGCCGGAGCTCTGGCAGGGCCCCCTCCAGACCTGGAAGCTCTGTGTGGTGACCAGGTCCTTTGTGGCCACCAAGGGGGTAGACCACCTCGCAGAGCCCCTGCTACACAATCCATCTCTGCGTGCAGGCAGCAGAGGCTCCCTCGGTGCATCGAGGGCTGGTTCTGGCAGCAACTGCTCATGTTGGAGACCTCCTGGACTACAACAGGGAGTGCTGGGTGGATCCCTGGGCGTTTGCGCACTGCGAGGGGCTCTCTGCTTTCCGTGCCCCCTTGCACGCAGTCCAGGACATAGGGGCGGCCTTGCCACGTCCCTCGCTCACCTTCCCGGAGCGATCACTGTGAGAGGGTGTGCCCCCCCCGCCTTCCGCAACTCCTCCGGCCCTGGCTTTGGGATCCCAATTCCGCGAGCCCCCCCGGCCTCCTGCCCCCCCATACGCCCAGCCAGCTGTGCCAACTGCAGCCGGTCTGTTTTAGTACCACACCTAGAGAACAGCTGTACGTGCTCTTGCTCCACACGCTCCATTTCCTCACCCTCTGGTCCTGCCCTGGCGCCAAACGGCGGGACTACCTCCCACCTAGGGAGGGTGAGGAGCCCCAGTGGGCCAGCCTGTGTTCCATCCTGATCCCAAGGTCCACCAGGGATATCAGCTGGCAGGTTCTCCATGGAGCTGTGGGCACAGGTGTGTACTTGGCGTGGTTCAGCCCCGTCCCTGAAGCCTGCTCTTTTCGCAGTGTGAGGGAAAACCTGGCGCACGCCTACCTAGAATCCGCCAGGCTGCAGCCCCTGTTCCGGCTCCTCCAGAACCTCTTCTTGAGGTTCGGGCTGCAGTTCTCCCCACACCTGTTCCTCTTCGCACACCCTGTCCATGGCCCCACAAAGTTGCAAGACCTCCTCGTCCACCTCCTCCTGCCCCTTGCCAAAACCACGATCTATCACGACAGCAGGAGGGTGGTGGACCAGGGGGTGCTGTGACTTTGGGGCCTCCTTCCGTTCCTCCCTTATTGCACACATCCAGGCAGAGTTCTCTTGGGTGGCGTCTGCTGGCTCCTTAGCCAGCTTCGTGGGGCAGTGGGCTCTGTCCGGGGTTCTCTGCTCAGTGTCCCCTTCCGGTTCCCTCATTTTACACCTGGGACCTGCACCACCCATCCCTAGTTTTTTTGTTTTTTTTTTCCCTATTTGCCCCAGGTGTTCAGTTGAGTCTGGGTCCAGTAGCCCCTCCTGCTAGGCTGCGGGAGGGGTGAGGTGGATAGGCTTAGCCTCACCACCACGTCCACCAGCACTCAAATAGTGCCCCACTACAGCGTCCAAGTGCAGCAGCCCCGTTACCCCAGCCATGTTCACTACTTTACTCCCTTCTCGTCCTCTCATGGCTGGGGTGACCATTATCCCTAGTCTCTCCTCAGCCCCTTGTGTCGGGGCAAGTGAGCGCCCGCGTTTGCCACCGGTCGTCACTGCATGTCTTACGCCTCTGGGCAGCACCTCCTTGTGCTCATGCTGGGAATTAGCTCAGCCAACACCCCGTCCAACAGTTGCGCTCTGTCTCGCTCTCACTTTGCTGCCCCTCTAACAAGGTCACTGAGCCAGTGGGTCTCAAAATAGGGGTTGGGACCCCTCAGGAGTCATGAGGCCACAACCTGGGGGAGGGGCGAGACGTCAGTTTCCACCCCAAATCCCGCTTTGCCTGCAGCAGTTATGAGGGTGTTAGTATGTTAAAAAGTGTTCCCAATTTGTACAGCGGGTCGCACTCAGGGGCTTGCTGTGGGACAGCGGTGGCCAGCATAGAAGTGTGAAAACCAATGCAGAGAACCTAAGTCGTCCCCTTTCTGCAGTACCAAAGTGCGTCCATGCCGATGGTCTCAGGAAGTCACTGCTCTGATGGTGCCAGGGCACTAGGCGCTAGGAGGGGACTCTCAGCCTCCACAGCACTCTGCTTCCAGTTACCTGCCGGCTGCTTTCCCTCACACTTCATTTCTTCTTCCGACAGCTTCTGGCTCCCCCAACCTTGAGGTACCAGGACAAATCCCCTCCTGCCAGCGAGTGACTGCAGCCCCTTCCTGTTACCAGCTTCCTGGCTTTATCCTAGCCCTGCCTGTCCCTGCTTAGCCGGGCCCCATCACCATTCAGGGGATTGCTTCAGCCACCTAATTCCCCTCTGTGCATTGAGCTGGTTGATTGCATTGAGAGGTGGAGATGGGACCATCCAGGTTAGAGAGGGTCGAGCACCCAGCATGGGCTTGAATCTGCCACCCCACCCAACTATCACTCCAAACCAATCTTGTATGGATTTGAAAATGGACATTTTGGCCCCAGCCCGTCTCCGAAAAGCACAGAGGGTTTAGGTTCGTGTTCCAATGGGAAACAATGGCACCGCAAAACCTCCGACGAGGCTCCCCCAGGACGGAACCGCCGCTCGCCCAGCAGCTCTGGGTTTGACACAACGCAGGGCCTGTCCCAAGCGCGAGACTCGCCCGCTGCTGGTCACGCTGTGTTCCAGCAGCCGGGAACATGACAGCGTAACGCCAAGCTGCTTCCTCACCGCTGAGTGTTCTGGTGCTATAGGGACGGCCTTTTTGGACCTGGCGGAAGTGCTGTGGTCCAGTCAAAGACCTACCTCCTTTCCCGGGCCATTGCTTCGGTCAGCTCAAAGCCCCCGTATTGCAGCCCAGTGCTTCCCGCGCCCCTTCGGGACTCAGGCCTTAGCAGCGTACCCCTCCCCCAGAGACATCCCAGGGCTTCTCTCCTGACTTTTAGGCATGATTTTCTGCCGCGGACCCCTCGAAGCCCTTTCGCACGCCAGCTGTGAGGCACGTGCCGCACGTCGGGAAACACTCCTCTCACAGGCCCACTGAGGACGCCTGCACTGCAAAAACCCACCATGGCAGTGAGACCCAGAGTCCAGGACAATTCGTTTGGGCTCATCCCCTGGGACTCAAAATAGCAGTGTAGACGTGCCTGTTCAGGCAGGAGCAGGCCCAGACACCCTCTCTCCTTGCTGGATCTGGAGCGCCCAGGCTCCAGCCACAGCGAGAACATATTCACCCTTATTTTTAGCCCGTCAGATCCGGCCCCGGGAGCCAGTCTCAGCTGGGCAAGAGGAGGTTTCAGAGTAGCGATTAGATTCTATGCAGCAGGAGGCACCATTACATTATCTAGTCGGACCTCCTGTGGGGCACAGGCCATAGACTTCACTCACGGGCTGCTGTGTCTAGACCAACGTCTTGCAGCGAAGCTACCCCGTCGCTTTCAGAAAACGATCGAGTCTCGACGAAACGACTCTCCAGTGACATGAAAACCAGCACAGCCCTTGGCAATGTGTTTCAAGGGTTCATCACCATCCGTGTTAAAAATATGCATCGTATTTCCAGTTTGAACTTGCCTAGCCTCCATTTCTAGTCACTGGAGTTTGTTATGCCTTTGTCAGCTCGATTAAAGAGGCCTCTCCTACCAGCTATTTACTCCCTGTGTAGGTAATTATCGAGCTTGATAGAGTTGCTTCTTAACTTTCTGTTTGATAAGCTAATTAGATGGACCTCATTTAGCCTCTCGTATTTTCTATTTAATTCTGTTCTCTCCAGGTTGTTTCACCTCCTATGTCACTGCGCCATCTCAGCACCTTCCAGCATGGCATTAAACAGCAGTCATTCCCGCAGCGAGGAGAATGCTACGGCGTCTGTATACCCCGAAGGCGCTGACGCAGTCCAATGAGCCTACATACCGAGGCACCCCACCATCACTGTCACATTCTAGTCACCTCAGCATAGTGTCTGGCTCTCCTGGGCAGAGACCCACATCTCCCTAACCGTAACCAGGTTTCTTTCCCTGCCTACCCTGCCATATCCCCGGCAAGCCAGACTGCTTTACCAGATACTGCCTGGCCAGATCCCAGCCTCTGCGCTTTGCTGTGTCTGTGGTGGCTGTGAAGTGCAGGGATCTCCGGCAGCGACCACACAGCTGTTTGAAAGCAAGCACCTTTGTTCTTAGGCTGAAAGCAGAGCAGAGCAAACGTACTGAAAAGAGCAACGAACCCAAGTGCATGCCAAAAAGGGTTACCAGATGTCATCCCTGCTGCAGCCTTGAACTCGGGTAGGCCTCAGTCCTTCAAAATCCACAACTGGGTTTTCCCTGTGGTTACAAGTTCAGTGACAGATTCAGAACCAGCACAACCAGCTGGACTGTTCAAAGGGCAGGGAGTTCGGCAAAACTCGAGGTGGGACTTCCCATTCTCCTCACGTGAGCTATTTCCTGGGAAATCCACTCCCGCAGACGATCTGACAAGCCCCTGTTCTTCTCCGCATCCAGGCCTCTCAGCTCCCCACAGGGATGCAGCGCTCGGCGCTCCTACAATAGCATGTGCTGGGATCTAATGCTTCGCGTAATAAGGACCTTGCATGGGTTCCGAAGGGCGGCGCCCCATGCCAGGAACAATAGTTGTGTGACAGCGGAGGGGGAAGGGAACTGGTCTCAGGCCCATGGCTTTGACAGGCCCCCTGCAGAGTCCCAAGAGCCGGGTGAGTCGACCCTTCACTCAGGGAGTGGATGGAGATGCCAGGCCACGTCTTTCTCGGGAGGCCAGGAGAGCAGGGCAGGCTGGGACCTGCAGTCCCCTGGCCCGCCGAGTCCGTGGTTCAGCGCTCCGGCCAGGCTTGCCGGGAAACGAGGCTCTTCCCCCGCAGCAGAGCGAGCTGGTGCTGTTTCTCCCCAAGGCGAGGTGCAGGGAAGCCATTTTGGCTTTCTCTGTGCTTTGTTGCTTATGCACCTGTGCTTATTTCAGGCCGAGGCCCTGGAGGCAGGCTCCACGCAGCGAGGGCTGGGCCAGTTTCCAGACTGTCTGGAGAACAAACGCCCCGGCAGGAGTGCAAGGTCCCTCCGGTGCTCTGTTCTCAGGCAGGGTCCCTCCCGCCGGCCCTGTGGCCCCGTGTGCACCTGTGGTGCGGGGGGCTGGCGGTAGACAGCGGGCTTCCCCCAAGGCGATGGGCGCCTTCCAGAACCCGACTCAAGGCCTGGCGCAGCTGAGCCCTGGAGAGGGGCGCCCTGGGTGCGTCAGCGAACACTCTTCAGCCAGCTAATCAGGCACTCGGCCACGCCTTGGGCTCGGCAGCGGGTCCGTAATGAGCCGTGGCCGTGCACAGAGTGGCAAGGGGGCCCGGAAGGGCAGAGGAGCCGGACAGCTCGTGGCCCTGCGCTGGGCTGTGAAACGCGGCGCTCCTGGCACGCTGGCGAGCGTGATCGGCTTCTGAGGGGACTGGGACCAGAGCCCCGGTTCTCTGAGCCCGGAGGAGCCCGGGGCAGGGCAAAGCGACCCCAGCCACTCACCTGCAGCTCCCCCCAATCACTGCTTTAAACTTCCCGGGCCCAATTCTGATCAGTAACAGGCCACTGACGTCAGTGCGCTACTCCTGATTTACACCGGGGCAGGAGAGTCCTGAATCAGACCCTCCCCTCTGCCCCCCGCCCAGGTTCCCTCCGGCTGCGGCTCTACTTTTCCTGCTTAACCTACAAAAATCTGCCTAAATTACACTCCCGCTCCCAACGGAGGCGGGTCGCCGTGGCAACCGTGGCCAGCGCCAGCGGTAACGCGAGGCGGCAGCTCCCGGCAAGGGGACAAGTGTCACCGAATTTACATCCATTAGTGGGACTTTAGGCTGGCCGCCTCAGGTAATCCTAAACCAGGGCCCGGCATGGGCAGGTCAGGGCCGGCGGGGGAGCGGGGAGGCGAGGGCGCTCCTTGGCGCGTCCGTCTCCCTGTCCCAAGGGGGGCTTCTCCGCTGGGCAGGGCGCCAGGGAAAGGAGGCAGGGAAAGTGTACGGTGATGGGGACGAATGCCGCCCTCGGGGCCCCCCCAGCCAGGCCATATTTCACCCCAGGCTCCCTGGCTTTCGCTGCCTGCTCCACAGCATTTCCTTCCCAGAGCGGCTCATTAAACAGGTGAAATATGACGATATGATTTACTTTTTTCTCCTTCTTCTGCTAAGCCGAGTTTCCTGCCAGGACTCCTGTGGGCCTGCTGGGATCGCTCCGGACCTGAGCTGTGTTATTGCAGAGGGCCCCAGAGCTGCTCATTCATCACCCCGTCCCATTTCAGCTCATCCATTACCAGACGGGCGGGAGGCAGAGGGACGGCGTCGCCGTATCTTGAAGCAGCACCTGCGTGGGCTGCAGGGACGCCAGGCCGTTAACCGTGACAGAACTGGCTTATCTCCCCTGGCCGGTCGCTTGCCACCGCGGCGGCAGTGACTGTACAACCCACTAGCCTGGCAGGCTTTTCTCGGAGTCACTTTAACACAGCAGCTGCCCTCCTCGCCCCATCTTTTCCGCCCCGACTCGCTGGCAGGTGCAGACCACCAGCAGCGGCTTCCTGCTGGGCTGTCATGTTTGGCTCCTGCACACCAAGGAGCAAAGGGCCAAGAGCCCCAAAGGATGGAGAGCCCCGGCACAGCTGCTTCCTGCCCATCCAGCCAACCCTACGTGCTGGGGAGTCGGGGACGTGGCAGGGCTGGGAGACGGGGAGATGCCGTGGCCATCACACTACTTAGCCCCAGACCCGGTAATTTGGAGCAGCCTTTAGGTTACTCTAACACAGGAGAGTTCAAAGTGGTTGACGCGCCATCTTGCCCGGGGGGGGGGGGGGGAGTGCAATTTCCTCCCCCCCCACACAGCTCCAGCCAGCTCCCCAGCCTCCGCTGCATCTGCTGCCTGGTCCCTACCTGCCCCACGGCCTCCACCACCACCAAGAGCGCCCGGCGCATCACTTCCGGGAGACTGCTGCTCACGCCTGGGGCTGGGATTGCGTGGGACGGGTTGGGGCGGCCCGCTCACGGCAGGGGCGAAAAGTGGGGGCCCAACGTCAAAAATTTGCTCTCCCCGGCTCCTTGGTGTGCCCCGGGCTGCAGCCAGCACAGAGCACCTGAGTTTGAAATGTCCCCCTCTAACTCAGCCCTGTGGCCCCCCCGGGAGCAGGGGCAATTAAATCAGCCAGGGCGCCTGGCTTCTCCAGCCTGTTCCAGAGCCCTTTCTTGGGGATTTCTGCACCTCCACCCCCCCAGCCAGGCGCTACTGGGAAAACAAACCTCCAGCCGGAGACGCACGGCCCCTGGAATGGGCTGCCCCCGAGCTGCCCGGGACGGATCCCAGCGTGCAGTGCTCAGGGCCGCGGGTCTCACACCACCTCTGGGTCTCCCTTTGGCCTCTCCAGGACAGCACCCCAGACCTGGGGGGGCAGGGTCTGAACTGCCAGTGGAGCAAGGCTGAGCACCAGCCGGGGAGGAAGGGTCAGACCCACATGCCCTGGTGTTGGCGTGAGGAAACGCGGGTCTGCAGGGGAGCCCCCCTGCCCTTTCATGCCCAGCGAGGTGGGGTTTGTTCCAGGGTGTATCAGCACCAGACAGCAGCTCGTCCTTAGCAGACAGCCCCCCCAGCCCCCACTCTGTGCAGTTCCTTGCGTCTCATCCTTTGCACCCAACTACCCCTCCCTTCGCCCTTCACTCAGCTCCTTAACGGCCTTCTTCTGAGCTTCAAAGCCTGGCGCGGGGCACCGAACCTGCAGCTTTTGTTCTCGCAATTGCTTCCAGGGCTGAGAAGCTGCTTTGAAACCCCCCCCCCCCTCTGCTGGGGAATTTCCATTTCCAAACCACGCCAAAAGGAGGTTTTCACTTTGTTCCCCCACCCCGCCCTTGGCAGCTCAGCAGGGGAGCGGCAGGGACAGCTGAGGGCAAAGGCGCTGTGCTGAAGGTCAGGAGAGGCCCAGAGCACAGCCCAGGTGACCCCAAGAGAGAACTGCGCTGGGAGAAGGGCAATTGGGGGCCAGGGGCCTTGCCCCAGTTCACCTGCAGCCCCTTCCCCAGCAGCGTCGCCGGCTGAGCAAGGAGCTCCGTGGAGGTCGGCAGCAGAGGGGCCCTGCTCCGTGTGGGACAGGGACCCGGGCTGCTGAGTTTGGCGCCTGCGCTCCGGGCCAGCCACTGCAGCCGTGTGGGTGCGGCCGGGGGCTGCTCTGCTAGGCTGAGGGCCTTTGCCAAGGGTCACAGCTCGAGGCACCTGGCCCTCGCCCAGCCTGCCTGAGGGTGTCCTGTGGGGCCCGTAGCGGGGCCCGGCGTGCAGCCCTGACAGCCACCTTCCTGCTGCGGCAGTGACCGCCAGCCCCACGCCGGGAGCCAGCCGGAGCACGAGCGGAGCGGAGGTCGGAGGGCCGAGGGCCAGAGCTTCCTGTGGTGTCAGCACAGCTGAGCTGGCATCAACGGGCCAGCTCCCCAGCGGGTGTAAATCAGCATGGCGCCACTGAAATCAACGGGCCAGCTCCCCAGTGGGTGTAAATCAGCATGGCGCCACTGGAGTCAACGGGCCAGCTCCCCAGCAGGTGTAAATCACCATGGCGCCGCTGGAGTCAACGGGCCAGCTCCCCAGCAGGTGTAAATCACCATGGCGCCGCTGGAGTCAACGGGCCAGCTCCCCAGCGGGTGTAAATCAACATGGCGCCACGGGAGTCAACGGGCCAGCTCCCCAGCGGGTGTAAATCAACATGGCGCCGCGGGAGTCAACGGGCCAGCTCCCCAGCAGGTGTAAATCACCATGGCGCCGCTGGAGTCAACGGGCCAGCTCCCCAGCGGGTGTAAATCAACATGGCGCCACGGGAGTCAACAGGCCAGCTCCCCAGTGGGTGTAAATCAACATGGCGCTGTGGGAGTCAACAGGCCAGCTCCCCAGCAAGTGTAAATCAGCATGGTGCCACTGAAATCAACGGGCCAGCTCCCCAGCGGGTGTAAATCAGCATGGCGCCACTGGAGTCAACGGGCCAGCTCCCCAGCGGGTGTAAATCAGCATGGCGCCACTGAAATCAACGGGCCAGCTCCCCAGCGGGTGTAAATCAGCATGGCGCCACTGGAGTCAAAGGGCCAGCTCCCCAGTGGGTGTAAATCAGCATGGCTCCACTGGAGTCAACGGGCCAGCTCCCCAGTGGGTGTAAATCAGCATGGCTCCACTGCAGTCGATGGGCCAGCTCCCCAGTGGGTGTAAATCAGCATGGCTCCACTGCAGTCAATGGGCCAGCTCCCCAGAGGGTGTAAATCAGCATGGCTCCGCTGTAGTCAACGGGCCCGCTCCCCAGAGGGTATAAATCAGCATGGCTCCGCTGTAGTCAACGGGCCCGCTCCCCAGCGGGTGTAAATCAGCATGGCTCCACTGGAGTCAACGGGCCAGCTCCCCAGAGGGTGTAAATCAGCATGGTGCCGCTGGAGTCAATGGGCCCGCTCCCCAGCGGGTGTAAATCAGCATGGCTCTGCTGGAGTCCATGGGCCCGCTCCCCAGCGGGTGTAAATCAGCATGGCTCTGCTGGAGTCCATGGGCCCGCTCCCCAGAGGGTGTAAATCAGCATGGCTCCGCTGTAGTCAACGGACCCGCTCCCCAGAAGGTGTAAATCAGCATGGCTCCGCTGTAGTCAACGGGCCAGCTCCCCAGCGGGTGTAAATCAGCATGGCTCCACTGGAGTCAACGGGCCAGCTCCCCAGAGGGTGTAAATCAGCATGGTGCCGCTGGAGTCAATGGGCCCGCTCCCCAGCGGGTGTAAATCAGCATGGCTCTGCTGGAGTCCATGGGCCCGCTCCCCAGCGGGTGTAAATCAGCATGGCTCTGCTGGAGTCCATGGGCCCGCTCCCCAGCGGGTGCAAATCAGCATGGCTCTGCTGGAGTCAATGGGCCCACTCCCCAGCGGGTGTAAATCAGCATGGCTCTGCTGGAGTCCATGGGCCCGCTCCCCAGCGGGTGCAAATCAGCATGGCTCTGCTGGAGTCCATGGGCCCGCTCCCCAGCGGGTGCAAATCAGCATGGCTCTGCTGGAGTCCATGGGCCAGCTCCCCAGCGGGTGTCACTCCGCACCGCCCCGCGGACGGGCGGCTGAACAGCTAGGCGCAGGCTGGCTATTACCCTTCTGGCCTGGCGCAGGCGAGGGACGTGGGACAGTCTCCAGAGGTGGGAGCTCAGGGGGGGTCGGAGCAAATGGGGCGACGGAACAGCCCAGGGCACCCAGACAATTACCATGCACTCGGGGGGGGCGGAGCTGCGAGCCTGCCTGAGCACTGCAGGAGCTGGCAGAGCAGCCCCGACTCATCGGCACCTTCGGCTGTGGCCGGCGAAATCCCACGCGCCCCACCGCAAGCTGGTCGGTGCTGCTGGAGAAACGGGGCGGCCACGGTCACCTGCGAGCTGGGGAGGCAGGAGGCGGCTGGCCTGGGAATACAGCACGCGAGACGGATGCTGCTCTGGGAACCCAGAGGCACAGGGGCACGGCCCATTACAAAATGGCTACAGGTCGTCCGCACCATGCCAGCGCCAAACCAGGGCTATGGAGCATTCCTGGGTAGTCACACGGGCCTGGGGCCAGAGGACTTGCCATAGTCCCGTGGGCTGGATTTTGGCAGCAGTGCTGCCATGGGTGGCATGCAGGGACGGAGGTGTGGTCCTGCCCTAGGACATGGCTAGTCCCGGGGCCTGGATTTGAGGGAGGGCGGTTAGCACGTGCCCCACGCAGTCCTTACCCCCAGCTGAGATCGGCGTAGCCCCGTGCAGCAGGAGATGGTCCTTTCCCTGCAGTGTGCCCGGTTGAAACGGCCAAGCGGAGGGCGCCCCAGTCCCTCAGAGGAACACAGAACAAGCTCCGATGGCTGCAAGCGGCCGCGAGAGTCCGTCAGCTAGCAGTAAACTTACCAGGGAGGGACGCAGGCAGGGGACCCGGAGCTGAGGCCTCCCTCACCTGGGTACTGTACAGCCGATGGCACTGCTCACAGCTGTCGCTGCTCCCATGGCAAAGGGCTCCCTTCACTGGCAGCTCCGCAGGGGAGGGCCTGGTGTGTTCCCACTTCTCACCGTCACCCCTCCTCCTCCTGGTCCGTTCCCCACTTGCCCCCCCCCCCCCGGTGGGCATGCTGATCCCATGCTTGAGTCAGCACACGCCTCTGGTTCCCCTACTCCCTGGTCATCCCAGCAGAGTAGCTAGTCGTCCTTCGGCAGCAAGGCTCCTGCTGAGGCTCCGGTGCATGGCTGCAGGTGGGGGGCAGCCTGTGCCGGGGAAGCGGGGTGTCAGACCGGAGAGCCTCACCGCTCAGCATGGGAAACAGGAAGCCAAGTGGGGCAGCACGGCCTATTCAAGTCTGGCGCTAAGTTCAGAATGGAGGGGGGAAGGGCTAGTGGGGAGGGAGGAGCTAGTGGAGTGGGAGGAGCTGATGGGAGGAGCTAATTGAGTGGGAGGAGCCACTGGAGTGGAGGGGGCCAATGGGGAGGGAGTAGCTGGTGTCCATTGACATGGAAGTGAATGGAGTCAGACTTCATGGTCAGCTAGGCGTGGGTGGGTTAGTTGCTCCCACTGCAGGATTTCTCTCTGCCTTGGCCGACATTACAATACGCTGCGCTGCCCACAGGCCTGGCCTGGCACCCCAAAATAATGACATGTCATCAGCAAAGATTGACACTTCCCCCCGCTCCCCAGTCACTGCTCACTGCTGAGCAACACCAGAGCTAGCGCTGAGCCCTGGGCGCCTCTGTTCACACAGGAAATTTATTCCTCTGCATGTTTCAGCCTCCTTGCAGGTTAATAGCCTGTGGCAGGTGCTCACTGCTCTCCTCGGGCTGGCAGCCTTCCTCTGCAGCCCCTCGGGAGAGCCCTGGGCGTGTCGAGATCCATCCAGCCACCTGCTCTCTGCTCCCCGCTGTGCAGCCGAGCTCCCAAATCCCTCAGCCCTGCCACTTAGAGGCACCTCTGGGCGGTCAGCACCTAAACACCTTTGAGGGTCTGGGATGGTGGCACTTTTGATAATCCCACTAGGCAGCCGTCAGCTTTGTTAGGTGCCTAAATCCCTTTGACACCCCAGCTCTGGCTCAGAACCAGCAAGAAGGGGGATTTTGGGCTCCGGAGGTCCCAGATTCGGTCACCACAGCCGACCTGTCCAGGGACATAGCCTGAGTCACTCCAGAGCCCCCTTAGCTCCCCATTTCTCCCCCCAAGCTCTCCTGGAAAGCCCCCGTAGCTCTCCACTCTCTGGCTCCCTGCTCCTGTCATGGGCCTTCTACCGCCCCGGCCCCTCCGCCGGCCTCATGCCCACTGAGCCTGAGCTCCTGCACAGCCCGGGCCAGATGGTTTCATCCCCTGGTTCCTGCCCCAGCCGATGGCTTGTGATGGACCTAGTGCAGCAGCCGGTGAGGGCCCCAGCCCCTCCTGTGGGAGTGCACATGCGTGGGGAGCTGGCTTAGAGATACTCTGGGAGACCCCAAGTGCTTTGGAGACTTTCCTCCGCGGCTCCCTGGGCAAGAAGGGGAGGGAGTGCGGCTCCACCCTGCCTTACAGCCCACACCTGGCGCCCCCAAGCCAAGCCCAGGCTGGGCCGTGGGCCCTGGGGAGAGCAGCTGTCGGGGGGCATGGCTGAGGTGGGACTCCCCTCCCTGCACGCTGGCTCCTTCAGCCGCTGAGGTGTCCCAGCGCCAGAGGCCATCAGCATGCCACCGAGGCACGTGAGCCCTTACCCCGTCCAGTCGTGTCCGGCTCTGGCGCCACAGCCCGGAGTCATGGGAGGAGGGATCTTAGATCAGAGCCATGCTGGAGACAGGGAAACTGAGGCACAGGAGGGCCATGCCCCGCCCGCACTCAGGAGGGCTTGGAGCCAGGAGCAGAGCTATCCCTGGGCATGTGTTAGCTCCCCCTGCCACGAGGCTGCTCTCAAGCTGTTATGGATGGCTTAAGCCAAGGGCAAGGGGTCACGGCCTAAGTCAACAGCAACCTTCTTCGGAGGAGCACCCGGGCTGCCAAGCTCCATCTCCCTCCGCTGGCCCTCGTTGGGGGCTGGGAAAGCCCCAGGGTGTGAGCAGGGAGGCCCCTTAATAGGCTGCCCTTGCCTGTTCCAGAGAAGCGCTCCCAGGTCAGGCCATGCAGCACCTCCATGCTGGGCTGCAGCCAACAGGCGCGACGGCTGTGCAAACGCCCCGCAGGCTGGGGCCACCGCCCTGGGCAGAACTCCTGCAGCGGGGTAGCAGGGCCGTTCGCCTCTCCCCAGGCGGCCGCGCGCGCTCCCGACGCCGGAGGCTGCTGAAGGCGCACTGTGGGAGGGCTTTACCGCTTCCACATGTAACACCCAGGGAGAGTGAAGTCTCTGCTCTACAGCCTTGGCTGGGAGCCAGCCGGCCTTTAGCTCACGTGGAAGAGTGCAGAGCTTCAGCCACTATGCGCCCAGGTTCTACCCAGGTGCCGGCAGCCCGGGTCTGTGAGCATTACACACCACTGTTCCCCGGTGCACCACGAGCTGGTTCAGCTGGGCCTTGGGGGCAGCTCAGCGGCTGGCACAATTTAAAGCAGCCTCAGGCCTGCTCTGAGCTGTGCTTGGCCCTGAGGGCTGTGTCCACTCCACCAGCTTATCTCTGAGACCCCTGGGAGGTACGGTTAAGTCCTTAATGGCCATTGCCATGCCAGTCCCCCAGAGAGACTGCGCCCCATGGTGACCTTGCTCTGGGCCCCAGTGCATGCTGCTGTTACACACTGGCTGGATCCTGGATGGACAAAGAGCCAGCAGAGCTGTGGCCAGCTGCCTGCCCCCATCAGGCTCAGCCGTGCCAGCCCTGCTGGGGTAAGAGGCGCCTATTCCGCCTGCCAGTCCCTGAGTGACCTGCTACAAACAGGGTGATGGGATTCCCTGCAGCTGGCACTGGCCTGGGTCGTGACTGCCTCCTCCAGCTACTGAAAGGGCAGAGCAGGAGTCAGATGGCATTTCCTTTCATCTTCGGCCAGCCTGCGTCTCACTGGCCTGTCACCTCTCTGCAATGCCTGAAAGCTCTCGGCGGGTTTCAAGTGAAGAACCTGGCTGCCTTCCCTGCCTCCAGGTTTCATTTTAGAGCTGGGTTAGGGAAACCCCGAAACTCGGCGACTCCCTCAGCAAGTCCAGCCCGACCCCACGGTACCCTTCTTTCCTCCCTGCCCCGGCTCCTTTCCAACACGCCTGGCTCAGCAGGGGCGTAGTTACCAGAGCTGACATTCCAATCACCGTTATTAGGTTTCAGAGTCAACAGCCCAGTGGGCTGAGAGGCAACAGTTCATGAGTCTCTGAGGGGTTGTTTCAGGCCCTCCCTAGCCTCATGCAGCTGTCAAGTGTCAGTGACAATCAGGTCACATTTTGATGCTTTGCTTTGTAGTCATAATGGCAAAATAAAAAATAGTGATAATAAAGTCACCCCAGTGGCCGTGATCCATCAATCTTCCCATCTCTTTGGAGGGCGACCGAAGGTCAGTTCAGATTCCCAGGGGTACCACTTGGTGACAGCTGCAATCCATTGACTGTCAGGGAGCCTCGCGATACAGCCAGCCCATTGCATTTTACTGCCCCTCTTCTCAGCAACAACATCCTGCGCCCCACTCTGCGGCCTGAGCGCGCCGTTGGGGACTCGGTGGCCCTTTGAAATTCCCAGGAATCTTCTTTCCAGGCCAGCCAGTTGCTGCTCCTCTCTCTCTCGCTGCCGCCCGCCGCTGCTGGCAGTGCTGGTGAGGAGAAGGGGCTGGTGCGTGCTGCTGCCTTGTTGACTTTCCCTTGATAGAACTGAGTGTGCATCAACCTGCTTTCTTTTTTCCTTCCCTTCTCTGCGAGAGTGCCCCTTCCAGCTCCTGGCGCAGGTGAATTTCTTGGCCCAAAGAAATGGTTTGCTCAACTTCTTTGCTTTGTTCTCCCTTGACTGCTACTTGGGCTGTTGGCAAAGCAGCAGCTCACGAACATTGCACTTGGGAGTGGTTAACACACAGTCTGACTTGGCTGCGTTTCGTGTTGCGTTCTCCCAGCATTATCCATTGTTCAACAGAATTTTCAGGGATCAACACGTATTGGCGGCGAATCTGAGCTGGCGTAACCACTTTTGGCCGATGCTGATTCCACCCTTCCAATTCACCTGGCGGTTTGGAGGCAGGTGCTGGGGAGCCTGGCTCTCCTTGTTCCCCGCCTTTCTGAACTGGCTTGTGAAAGACAGTAGCGAACAAAATTCCATTGGTGGCACCGTCAGAATTTGCTTCCTTGAATAGTTTGAGCGGCTGTGTCAATACCTTGCTGTGCAAGAGCTTTGCACTGCACCATATCGACTGCTACGCTCTCAGGTGCTTTTTCAAAGTCGACAAAGGGAATTTGTGTTCCCTTGGCTGTTCCATTAGCTGGTTTGGAGTGAAAAACCCTGCCTGTTGCATTGCCTTTCCTGCTCTCTCGGCTGCTGCTTGGCCAGACTCTGAGAGAGTCGGCTGGTCATTACTTTGCTGAACAGCCTGTCGAGATGCAAGAGGGGGCACATTGGAGCACAGCTCCTGAATGCACTTTAAAGTTCATTCTTTAGTGTTTTCTGTGGATGTTTCAGTTACATGGTGCAAGATGGACGCTTCCCATTATGCCATAAAGGTCCAATCTGACGTGCGCCCACGTCCCTGCATGGGTGTGTATTACCAGGGAAGGGACGTGTGTAGCGCTGTATCTGGAGATCTGCATAGCTCTATGTATCTACGCACACAGGGAGTGCTAGGAAAAAGCGCTGACGGCTAACAGACAAGCTACGCTGTTCTCCCAGCGCGTTGCGCTGCCAACGGCTCGTTCCATCGGCTCCCAGCGGAGAGGGACACTGGTGCCCCAGCAGAGAGCTGGGCCCTTCTGAATCAGTACAGGGCAAAGGAATTGACACGTCTCCTCTGGGAAAGCACATAATGAGCCTGCTCGCCGCGCACACCACCCTCGGGGACACGCTGCGCTCCGTGCTGGTCACCAGCACAGCCAGGACCTCGGACGACCCCCACATCCCTGCTGCCTGGCCAAAAGAGCCGATCTCTGTGCCACGCCGTGCTCAGTCCCAGGGATGGGGGAGCGCATCACAGGGGAGGACTGCATGGCCCTTGGACACTGGGAACGCCTCCAGAGCCTCCCTCTGGGAACCGGCCCTGTGGGGGGACAGGCTCCTGGGGTAGGCGGGGCAGGGGGAGCTTGCTTTCCCTCTCTGCCCTGTGGAACTGGTCCCAGCACCTGCTGCAGCTGATGCCATCCACACGCTCCCCGGACGGCCTGCACCCCGCTGGGCTGGAGCACATGATGACGGGGGGCTGCAGAGCTGGGCCAAGGCGGCTGAAACTATTTGGTTTGGAACAAAGACACGAGAACAAGCTGGGCCCATCGTGTCTTGTGTTGTGAACAAGACACAAGAAGTCGTTCTTCCGCTCTGCTCGGCGCTGGTTGGGCCTCAGCTGGAGTATTGTGTCCAGTTCTGGGCACCGCACTTCAAAAAAGATGTGGAGAAACTAGAGAGGGTCCAGAAAAGAGCGACAAGAATGATTAAAGGTCTAGAGAATGTGACCTATGAAAAAAGGCTGAAAGAATTGGGCTTGTTTAGTTTGGAAAAGAGATGGTTGAGGGGAGACATGATAGCGGTTTTCAGGTATCTAAAAGGGTGTCATAAGGAGGAAGGAGAAAACTTGTTCTTGGCCTCTGAGGTTAGAACAAGAGGCAATGGACTTAAATTGCAGCAAGGGAGGTTTAGGTTGGACATTAGGAAAAAGTTCCTAACTGTCAGGGTGGTCAAACAGTGGAATAAATTGCCTGGGGCGGTTGTGGAATCTCCATCGCTGGAGCTATTTAAGAACAGGTTAGACAGACGTCTATCAGGGATGGTTTAGACAGTACTTGGTCCTGCCACTGGAGCAGGGGGCTGGACTCGATGGCCTCTCGAGGTCCCTTGCGGTCCTAGTGTTCTATGGTTCTATGATAAAGCGTGGGACCCCACAGGCCCTCCGTTCCCTTCCCTCCATCTCCTGCCTTCTCCAGGGCCCGGCTGGCTCTGGCCACAGCACCAGCCCCTGCAGGACACCAACTGCATGGGACTCAGAGGAGCAGCCTGTTAGGCAGCCCCTGGCCAGCAGTTCTCAGGGCTCCCCACCACCCCCACCCACTACCGCGGGAACGTCCCTTGCTTCTCCCCTACCTGGTGAAATGGCCTAGCCAAGACGCGGCGTCTTCGCTCCTGCGCCCTCGCCCAGAGGCTGCCCGACCCCACAGGCTCCCCTCCTGCTCTTCTGCGTGGCAGAGGCCTTGTCATCCCAACAAGGCTGGGCCCAGGCTTCCTGGGGGGCTCACCCAGGGGCCCCCTGCGCTGGCTGTTCTCCTGACCGCAGTCACTGTGTGCTCGACCTGACCAGCTCCGCTCACCCGTCATCGCAGGCCCACCAGTGGCGTCTCTGGACCGGGGCCTGGAAGCCGGGGAGGACACCCCCTCGGCCAGAGCTCTGGTGGGACAGCAGCAGGCGTGGCTGCAGCAGCGACTCCAGCCAGCACCACGTGAGAGGCTCCGGAGGGATCTGCGCAGATAAGGGGCAGCCGGCACGGGAGGGGAGTCAAAGAAACGGAGGCCTGAAGGAATCAGTGAGTACCTGGTCCATGGGCTGAACCAGGCCCAGGACCCCAGCTGCCTGACTCCCCCGGGTCCTAGGCCCTCCGCAGAGGTGTCCCGGGGCGGCCTGGGCTCACTGAACGTGCCTGGTGGGGTGGCAGGGAGCCGGAGACGCTCCCATCCCATGGCCCCTCCGGCCTGGCTTCGTGCCTGGCTCCTGCGCCCTCGCCAGTGGAGTCACCTCTGCATCGCCTCTCGGCTCCCCGGGCACTGAGTGGGCTGACGCACCGGCAAGGCCGTGCACGGGGCATCGCTCAGGCCGGGGCACCCCGCCAGCCTTCCCGGGGGCCGCTAGAACGAGCCACGGTGCTAACCCGGCCAGAGCGCAGGAGGGGCGGATCGGCACAGGCCCAGCAGCCCCTCTCCCAGCCACCGCAGAGCGCAGCAGCCCAGCCTGGCACCTGGCCACGCCCGGGGCGGGCAGCGAGGAGCCTGTCCAGGGGGCTGAGGGATGCCGGCAAATTGCGTCCCCTGGTTCTCCAGGCGGCGGGCGGGCGGGAACTCTGCCTGGAGCTGGCCGGGTGGAGTCCGGCTGGTGGGGGGCGTTATTCAGACGCGACTGCCCATTGCTCGCAACCTGAGCCGGAGCTAGAGGGCGAAGCTGCCGGGGGCTGCGGCCCAGTGCTGGGGCGCCCTGCGGGAAGCAGAAAGCGCAGCCACCAGGAGAGCCGGCAGCTGCCAGACGCCGCCTGACACATGGCATTCACCTGCGCGGCCAGCCCTGCTGCTGCATGGGGCGGCCCCTGACGTGTGTGTGTGTGTGTGTGTGTGTGTATGTGTATATACCCCTGCTGCTGCGTGGGGCGGCCCCTGACGTGTGTGTGTGTGTGTGTGTGTGTGTGTGTGTGTACCCCTGCTGCTGCGTGGGGCGGCCCCTGACGTGTGTGTGTGTGTGTGTATGTGTATATACCCCTGCTGCTGCGTGGGGCGGCCCCTGACGTGTGTGTGTGTGTGTGTGTGTGTGTATGTGTGTATGGCCCTGCTGCTGCGTGGGGCGGCCCCTGACGTGTGTGTGTGTGTGTGTGTGTGTGTGTACCCCTGCTGCTGCGTGGGGCGGCCCCTGACGTGTGTGTGTGTGTGTGTGTGTGTGTGTATGTGTGTATGGCCCTGCTGCTGCGTGGGGCGGCCCCTGACGTGTGTGTGTGTGTGTGTGTGTACCCCTGCTGCTGCGTGGGGCGGCCCCTGACGTGTGTGTGTGTGTGTGTGTATGTGTGTATGGCCCTGCTGCTGCGTGGGGCGGCCCCTGACGTGTGTGTGTGTGTGTGTGTGTGTGTGTGTGTGTATGTGTATATACCCCTGCTGCTGCGTGGGGCGGCCCCTGACGTGTGTGTGTGTGTGTGTATGTGTGTGTGTATACCCCTGCTGCTGCGTGGGGCGGCCCCTGACGTGTGTGTGTGTGTGTGTGTGTGTGTGTATGTGTATATACCCCTGCTGCTGCGTGGGGCGGCCCTGCTGGGGGGGAGGGCACAGACGTGTGTGTGTGCGCACGTGCGCGCGCCCCTGCTGGGGGTGAGGGCATGTCTCTGTGTGTGTGTGTGTGCGCCCCTGCTGGGGGGGAGGGCATGTCTCTGTGTGTGTGTGTGTGTGTGTTCCCCTGCTGGGGGTGAGGGCACAGACGTGTGTGTGTGTGTGTGTGCCCCTGCTGGGGGTGAGGGCACAGACGTGTGTGTGTGCCCCTGCTGGGGGTGAGGGCATGTCTGTGTGTGTGTGTGTGTTCCCCTGCTGGGGGGTGAGGGTACAGACGTGTGTGTTTGTGTGTGTGTGCCCCTGCTGGGGGTGAGTGTACAGACTTGTATGTTTGTATGTACCCCTGCTGGGGGTGAGGGTACAGATGTGTGTGTTTGTGTGTGTGTGCCCCTGCTGGGGGTGAGGGTACAGATGTGTGTGTTTGTATGTACCCCTGCTGGGGGTGAGGGTACCGATGTGTGTGTTTGTGTGTGTGTGTGTGTGTGCCCCTGCTGGGGGTGAGGGTACAGACGTGTGTGTTTGTATGTGTGTGTGTGCCCCTGCTGGGGGGTGAGGGTACAGACATGTGCGTGTGTGCCCCTGCTGGGGGTGAGGGCACATCTGTGTGTGTGTGTGTGTTTGTGTGGGCCCCTGCTGGGGGTGAGGGCACAGACGTGTGTGTGTGTGTGTGTGTGTGTGTGTGTACCCCTGCTGGGGGTGAGGGTAGAGACATATGTATGTGTGCATGTGTATACCCCTGCTGGGTGTGAGGATACATCCGTGTGTGTAGCGCTGCCCCCTGCTGGGTGTGAAGGTACAGATGCGTGCATGTGTGCGTGTGTGTCTCCCTGCTGGTGTGAAGGTACAGATGCGTGTGTGTGTGTGTGTGTGTCGCTCTGTGCTGGGTGTGAAGGTACAGGCATGTGTGTGTGTGTGTGTGTGTCTCCCTGCTGGGTGTGAAGGTAGAGATGAGTGTGTGTGTGTGTCTTTCTCTCTGCTGGGAGTGAAGGTACAGGTGCGTGCGTGTGTGTGTGTGTGTGTGTGTGTGTGTGTGTGTGTCGCTCTCTGCTGGGTGTGAAGGTACAGGCGTGTGTGTGTGTCACTCTCTGCTGGGTGTGAAGGTACAGGCGCGCGCGTGCATGTGTGTGTGTGTGTGTGTGTGTGTGTCTCCCTGCTGGGTGTGAAGGTAGAGATGAGTGTGTGTGTGTGTGTGTGTGTGTCTTTCTCTCTGCTGGGTGTGAAGGTACAGATGTGGGCGTGTGTGTGTGTGTGTGTGTCTCTCTCTCTGCCGGGTGTCAAGACAAAAAGCAGTCAAGTAGCACTTTAAAGACTAGCAAAATGGTTTATTAGGTGAGACAGACCCACTTCTGTCTGTCCCACGAAAGCTCACCTAATAAACTATTTTGCTAGTCTTTAAAGTGCTACTTGACTGCTTTTTGTCTTGATAGTGTATAGACTAGCACGGCTTCCTCTCTGTTACTTCTCTGCTGGGTGTGAGGTAGAGGGGGGTGTGGGTGTGTGTGTCCCTGCTGGGTGTGAAGGTACAGATGCGTGCGTGCGTGCGTGCGTGCGTGCGTGTGTGTGACTCTGCTGGGTGCAAAGGTAGAGATGCGTGTGTGTCCCTGCTGGGTGTGTGGGGACAGATGTGTGCATGTGTGTGTCTCGCTCTCTGCTGGGTGTGAAGGTACAGATGTGTGTGTGTGTGTGTCTCCCTGCTGGGTGTGAAGGTACATATGTGTGTGTCTGTCTGTGTGTGTCTCTCTCTGATGGGTGTGAAGGTAGAGATGCATGTGTGTGTGTCCCTGCTTGGTGTGAAGGTACAGATGCGTGCATATGTGTGTCTGTCTGTGTGTGTCTCTCTCTGCTTGGTGTGAAGGTAGAGATGCGTGTGTGTGTGTGTCCCTGCTGGGTGTGCGGGCACAGATGTGTGTGAGTGCGCTCATGTGTGTGGTTCCCGGCCGGCTGAGGACACTGCTGGTGCCAAGCAGGCCCAGGGGTTTGCAGCTGGCTGGGGCTGCCCCCCAGCGGCTGGTTCTGGCTGGAGAGAGGGCGCTGCTAGGGCAGCCAGGCAGGTGCTGGCACTGGGCACCTCCAGCAGCCTGGGGTGTGGGGGATGCTCCAAGCAGGGCGGGGCGCCAGCCCAGTGCATGTTGGTTGCACACAGCAGAGGTGGGGCTACGGCTGAGCTAGCACCCGGGGGTACCCCCTGCCCCCCGGCATCAGCACCCTGCCTGACTTCCGCCAGCGCCAGCGAGGTGAGACTCAGCCTCCCGGGACCAGCGAGGGCAGGGCTGTTGCGCTGGAGTCGCTCCAGCGTGCTGCAGGCAGGCGCTGGCTGCGGGTGGCCACCCAGTGAGTGGGGGCAGGCGCAGGACGGGGGGCTGATTCCCGGGGGGTAAGTTACCTGGGGGGGGCAGCAGGTAGCTGGGGACTGAGCAGAGGGACTTTCACCCTCTGGGATTCTGTGGGGACTGAGTCCAGCCCTGGCACCGGTGGGCCAAAACCTCCGGGAGCCCACTGCAGCTACAGCTGCTGACCCTATGGGTGGCTTTGGCCCCCGAAGGGGTGGGGATGCTGCGGATGGAAGGGAACTGGGGGTGCTTCGTCTTAGCCCCTCCTGCGAATAAAAACCCTTCTCTCGCGCCTCGTGAGTCCTTCCCGAGCCCTCAAAGCACCTCACAGCCTTGTCCCCATTTCACAGTGGGGGAAACTGAGGCAGGACACTAATCAGAGCTGTGGGCGCCCATCTAATAGCCACCCTGCCACCCCCACTCTGGGCAATGGCAGTCACACTCCTGCCAATCACCAAGTCACAGCGCTGCCGCTTACGCCCACTTCCGCACCCGCTCCCCGCATGGCTGACCTGCCCCCAGAGGGGAGGGCACTCACACATGGAGCCTCTCTCTCTTCCAGGGCCAGCCTGCAGCAGCCGCCGACGGCTTTGCACCAGCGCCTCAGTGCCGAATCCAACCCGTTTCCGGGGGCTGCAGAGGAGGGCTGCGTGGGTGGCTGCCTGGCAGCAGGCTTGTGTGTGCACGGTGCAGACAGCGTGGGCGTCAGTCAGCCTGTGCGTGGAGCTCTCCCGCGCTCGGCCGAGTTTTACACCGGGGATCTCCGCTGACTTCACGCCAGCCTTGCAGCAGGGCCAGGGACAGCAGGTGCAGCCGCTGCGTGGGACACTAATTGGCAAAGGGCGAGACTGCTGCCTTCCACACGGGCGTTTCCGCATTACCGAGAGTCCAACCAGGGCCCCACGGTGGCTTTGTCCTCACAGCTCCAATGCCCAAGGAAAGACGCAGCAAAAGCCACCCGCCGCCGGCTGCCCCTGCTCAGCCACTGCCTGAGCCTGGGAGGGAAGAGAAAGGCAGGAGCTGGGGGGATGAGGCAGGCAGGCAGCAAACCGCAGAACAATGGGATTTTGCCTGGCTAATCCACCCATTGGCACGGTCCAACCAGTCTCCCGCTGAACGGCTGCGACCTGCACACGGCAGAGCGGACGTGTCTCCAAGCAAGGTGCAGCCCATCCGTCACAAGGCCAGGCCCTGCATTCAGTGGGAAGGCAGGGTGGTAAAACCCAGTTGCGGAGAACGTAGGTGCCACCTGATTTCCCGTGGGCTGTGCCTTTGAGTTTCTAACAGCCTGCACATCTGTTGGTACAGCTGCCCTGCCGCCCCTCATCGTGGGGGCAGAGTGCTAGGGCGAGTCACACATGCTGTG
This sequence comes from Carettochelys insculpta, assembly GCF_033958435.1. Classification (NCBI taxonomy): domain Eukaryota; kingdom Metazoa; phylum Chordata; order Testudines; family Carettochelyidae; genus Carettochelys; species Carettochelys insculpta. The sequence goes on along the minus strand of NC_134147.1, from coordinate 1,350,080 downwards.
CTCTCTCCTGGAGACTTCATTTATGTTCTTTCTTGCTTCGTTGTTTTCCCCTCATCTGAGTAAGAACATGTCAGGAACAAGAGGTGACTGGACAGCAGCGTATAAACGCATTCGGCGGGAGACAATCCCAGGGCTGGTTAGGCTGGCAGAGACGGGCACAGCAAGAACCAGGGGTTGGAAGCTGAAGCCAGGCGAATGCAAACAGGAAATCAGGCAGCAGTTCCCAGCAGCGGGGGCGATCGGCTGCTAGGCCAGTGATGGGTTTTCCAGCCTTTGCACCAGGCCCCCTCCAACGCCAGCAGGGCGGCTGCTGCTTGACGGCAGCAGGGCGGGGCGCCGGTTCGTGGAAGGCACGGCTGATGCTGCGCTCACCACCTGTACCCACGGGCTAGAGCCACCGGGGCGCTCTGGGTGCTGGCCATGCCAAGGAGCCTGCGGCTGAGCCAATGCGCCGACTACTCCCACCGAATCCTGGGAGACAGCGGCTCAGTGCCTCCCCCCTCCAGCCTGTCAGGCTGCCCCAGAAGGTCCCCCCGCCCCGCAGCAGCTTTGCGGTGTGACGGAGTCAGCAGGGAGCAGAACTCTCGCCTCTGCCCCCCGAGGGCCAATCCCTGCTCCGCCTCTGCCCCCCGAGGGCCAATCTCTGCTCCGCCTCTGCCCCCCAAGGGCCAATCCCTGCTCCGCCTCTGCCCCCCGAGGGCCAATCTCTGCTCCGCCTCTGCCCACCAAGGGCCAATCCCTGCTCCGCCTCTGCCCCCCGAGGGCCAATCTCTGCTCCGCCTCTGCCCCCCGAGGGCCAATCCCTGCTCCGCCTCTGCCCCCCAAGGGCCAATCCCTGCTCCGCCTCTGCCCCCCGAGGGCCAATCCCTGCTCCGCCTCTGCCCCCCGAGGGCCAATCCCTGCTCCGCCTCTGCCCCACCAAGGGCCAATCCCTGCTCCGCCTCTGCCCCCCGAGGGCCAATCTCTGCTCCGCCTCTGCCCCCCGAGGGCCTATCCCTGCTCCGCCTCTGCCCCCCAAGGGCCAATCCCTGCTCCGCCTCTGCCCCCCAAGGGCCAATCTCTGCTCCGCCTCTGCCCCCCCGAGGGCCAATCCCTGCTCCGCCTCTGCCCCCCAAGGGCCAATCCCTGCTCCGCCTCTGCCCCCCCATGGGCCAATCCCTGCTCCGCCTCTGCCCCCCGAGGGCCAATCCCTGCTCCGCCTCTGCCCCCCGAGGGCCAATCTCTGCTCCGCCTCTGCCCCCCGAGGGCCAATCCCTGCTCCGCCTCTGCCCCCCAAGGGCCAATCCCTGCTCCGCCTCTGCCCCCCAAGGGCCAATCTCTGCTCCGCCTCTGCCCCCCGAGGGCCAATCCCTGCTCCGCCTCTGCCCCCCGAGGGCCTATCCCTGCTCCGCCTCTGCCCCCCATGGGCCAATCCCTGCTCCGCCTCTGCCCCCCATGGGCCAATCTCTGCTCCGCCTCTGCCCCCCGAGGGCCAATCTCTGCTCCGCCTCTGCCCCCCGAGGGCCAATCCCTGCTCCGCCTCTGCCCCCCAAGGGCCAATCCCTACTCCGCCTCTGCCCCCCAAGGGCCAATCTCTGCTCCGCCTCTGCCCCCCAAGGGCCAATCTCTGCTCCGCCTCTGCCCCACCAAGGGCCAATCCCTGCTCCGCCTCTGCCCCCCAAGGGCCAATCCCTGCTCCGCCTCTGCCCCACCAAGGGCCAATCCCTGCTCCGCCTCTGCCCCCCGAGGGCCAATCTCTGCTCCGCCTCTGCCCCCCGAGGGCCAATCTCTGCTCCGCCTCTGCCCCCCGAGGGCCAATCCCTGCTCCGCCTCTGCCCCCCGAGGGCCAATCTCTGCTCCGCCTCTGCCCCCCGAGGGCCAATCCCTGCTCCGCCTCTGCCCCCCGAGGGCCAATCTCTGCTCCGCCTCTGCCCCCCGAGGGCCAATCCCTGCTCCGCCTCTGCCCCACCAAGGGCCAATCTCTGCTCCGCCTCTGCCCCCCGAGGGCCAATCCCTGCTCCGCCTCTGCCCCACCAAGGGCCAATCCCTGCTCCGCCTCTGCCCCCCAAGGGCCAATCTCTGCTCCGCCTCTGCCCCCCGAGGGCCAATCTCTGCTCCGCCTCTGCCCCCCATGCGCCAATCTCTGCTCCGCCTCTGCCCCCCAAGGGCCAATCCCTGCTCCGCCTCTGCCCCCCATGGGCCTATCTCTGCTCCGCCTCTGCCCCCCATGGGCCAATCCCTGCTCCGCCTCTGCCCCACCAAGGGCCAATCTCTGCTCCGCCTCTGCCCCACCAAGGGCCAATCTCTGCTCCGCCTCTGCCCCCCAAGGGCCAATCTCTGCTCCGCCTCTGCCCCCCCAGGGCCAATCTCTGCTCCGCCTCTGCCCCCCGAGGGCCAATCCCTGCTCCGCCTCTGCCCCCCGAGGGCCAATCCCTGCTCCGCCTCTGCCCCCCGAGGGCCAATCTCTGCTCCGCCTCTGCCCCACCAAGGGCCAATCTCTGCTCCGCCACTGCCCCCCGAGGGCCAATCCCTGCTCCGCCTCTGCCCCCCAAGGGCCAATCTCTGCTCCGCCTCTGCCCCCCGAGGGCCAATCTCTGCTCCGCCTCTGCCCCCCAAGGGCCAATCCCTGCTCCGCCTCTGCCCCCCAAGGGCCAATCCCTGCTCCGCCTCTGCCCCCCGAGGGCCAATCTCTGCTCCGCCTCTGCCCCCCGAGGGCCAATCCCTGCTCCGCCTCTGCCCCCCGAGGGCCAATCTCTGCTCCGCCTCTGCCCCCCGAGGGCCAATCCCTGCTCTGCCTCTGCCCCTCGAGGGCCAATCTCTGCTCCGCCTCTGCCCCCCGAGGGCCAATCCCTGCTCCGCCTCTGCCCCCCATGGGCCAATCCCTGCTCCGCCTCTGCCCCCCGAGGGCCAATCTCTGCTCCGCCTCTGCCCCCCGAGGGCCAATCCCTGCTCCGCCTCTGCCCCCCGAGGGCCAATCCCTGCTCCGCCTCTGCCCCCCCGAGGGCCAATCTCTGCTCCGCCTCTGCCCCCCCGAGGGCCAATCTCTGCTCCGCCTCTGCCCCACCAAGGGCCAATCCCTGCTCTGCCTCTGCCCCCCGAGGGCCAATCTCTGCTCCGCCTCTGCCCCACCAAGGGCCTATCCCTGCTCCGCCTCTGCCCCCCAGGTGAAAACACCTGGCACCAGGGCAAGTCCATGGCACCTGGCCACACCGCTGAAACCAGCCGGACAGGCAGTGGCCGTACAGACGAGGACACTGGGAGATTTCTGCCACCCACGTTCCCCCTGTCACTGCCCCTCGGATGATCTTCGCTTCCGGCCCCACACACCCTACAGCTTTGGAGTGCCAAACAGCCACTGTCCTTCAGCATCGCCACTGGGGTGATCCCTGCTCCTCCCGCCTTGGCATCCGCCCCCTCCGCAGGTTATCTTTACCCAACCTTTCTGGGTTCTTGCAAGAGCAGCTTGGGTGCAGGGTGAGCCTCACTTCGCCTCTAAGCTCCCCTCCAGTCCCATCCGGCTGGCGGAGCTGCTAGTAAGCCCCTCAGAGGCTTTTGGTTCACTTTGCCTGACTCGGTGCTCCTGGGCCTGGCCGTTCTGGTAATGCCCAAGTGCCCGTCTGAGCGCAGATTGCCCCAGCAGCGGGGTAGCGCCTGGGGAGACCTGGGGACCCATTCTTGTTCAAGGGGAAGGGAGCAGGGCCCTGTCACCCCCGCCCCCGCCCCAGCCCCTTCTCTTAGCCGGGACCCAGCTGGACAGCCCCAGGAACTTTTCATAAAGCCAAAGCCTGTCACGGGAGCAGAGCCACTTCCATTCAGCCTTTGTTGGGGCAATTTTCACAGGTCCAGGATGGCACCTGTGGTGCACTCACCTGGGCATGGCTCTGTGACGGGGACAGCTGCAGAAGACCCCCTGGGATGTTTGCCAGTGTGCTGATCAGGCCACTGACACTCCTCTCTGGGGTGCCCCACCATCCTGTCCTGCTGAGCCAGATCCTCTGGTCTCCCCCAGCCAAGGCACAGAGCTGAGGTTACCATCCCCCGCCCGCCGCAGAGCAAGGCAGACTCTGATTTGGAGTTTTCCTCCCTTTTGGGAGATGATTTCCTGGGTCTGTGCCCCAGAGGTGTGTACTCCCCGAGCTGTGGTACATCAGTCTCTCTGTGCAGAAGATCAGCACCAGGAGGGCACATGAAAGAAGCCCCTTTAGCAATGAAAGGGAGAGCTGCACAGAGGTCACCCTCCCCCAGTGATAATGACCTACAGTGAGCTAGGTTAGAAACAATGGAGTTTTACTGAGCAAAACCAGTAAGATTTAAGTGGTTATAAGTAAAATCAGACCGATCAAAGTGAGCTACCAAATTAAAATAAAAACCAACATAGCTGGTTCTGTTTCCCTGAGAATCTCATTACATGTGAGTTCTTACTCTGAACAGCTGTTCTCATATCAGGTAAAATCTTCAAACCAAAGCCAAGTGCTTGGCCAGCAGCCCAGGAGACAGTCAGGTGCCACCCAGCTGATTAACAGAGTGTCCACAGCTGGCATCATGTTTCTGTTGGTGATGCACATCCACACAGGCCTTGGTGCGCAGAACAAAATGTATTCTGTCCATGGATGGAGAAAATAGAGGGAACACTGCCTGTGTCCTCTACATGCTGTTAGCCCCTGCTGAGGTATGATGGGAGAGCAGCTCCCAGTCTCCCAGCATGCACCGACCCAGACGCAATCTGGGAGCAAGGCCAGCGTAGCTGCACAAATGTGGTCGCTCCACAATTGTGCTGTGAAGAGAGCGGTTGTGAAAAGAGCTGCTGTGTAGACACAAGTCAGCTGCGTTGTTGTAGCTGGCTCAGACGAATGTGTTTATAAAACTGTGGGTGCATTTGTGGGCCAGACTGGGCCCAAATCTATGTGCACATCTGTTGTGGTGGAGAAAAGCCTTTATTCTTAGGCTATTAAGGACTTAAACGCGCTAGCGACCTTGAATGACAGCTTCATATCCACCGTGGGCCTGATTCCTCCCTGGTGTCTCTGAGCTGACTGCAGTGAAGCAGCTGCAAGCCGCTAGCGGTCCATTAATACCATCTCTGTGAGCTGCAACCTCTGGGAGCCATGGAAATTGTCAGAGCCACAGCTTTGAAAATCATCTAAAATTGGGATAAATTACCCTCCCTTTGGCTCCCAAGAAGATCCGTGGATGAGAAGGCTTTTTTCTCACAGCCCAGAGATCTCTGAAGAGATAATAGGCGTTCTCTACCGCTAGGAAATAAAACCTCCTGTTTATGGCCAAATGAAAAGCTTTTTCCTCAGTGAATGATTTTATGGGGCTTTTATGGGGAAAACTGAAACGAATGCCCTTTAAATCATTTGTGTTAAGTGAATGAGAATCATACTGTTGTAATTATTTTGAAAGAGATGAATCAACAGACTATTAAAGAATTTATGGCTGTTTCCTCCTTCTTTTTTTTTTTCCTTTTTTTTTTTAAACTGAAATGGAGGAATAAAACTACTGACCCTGCAGTTTGTCGAGGCAAAGCGCTCGGCTTTAGCCCATTTGGCCATGAGGTCGAGGTTCCCTCTGGCAGGCAGGCAGGTGTGGACCTACCACAGAGGTGTTGAGGGCTCTGTTCCCAGGTCTGGTGAGTGACTGTGAGCCAGGCTTCAGATGCCTGGGTTCCCTACCTACAAACTAAGGGTATATTTCATAGAACGCTATGCCACTGCCACATCTGCATAGCGATGTATTTGTAATGTTTGACTGGGCGGCTGAGTCATGGGGGGCTGTTTCTGTTTCCTGGTTGGACGATGAAAACTTTTAGAAGAGAATGACAAATAAGAAATACTTTCCCCCATTCAAATGCTAACAGCTCCCCCCAAAAGTGTTACCAGATTGTTCCCAGATCTTGCAGTTTTAAGAGGCATCTCACAAGAATTGCTGCTTTTCAGAAATCACCAGCTTGGAAAAGAGTCTCTTAGTACATGGCAAGAATTAGCAACTCTGAAGGCACAGCATGTTTGGGCTCGGGGTCAGAGGGAGACGACCCTGTCCCTGCACACGGCTCACACCCACCAAACTCAAAGGCGATATGCTGGCTTTCTCCCAGCGGCAAGAGGACAGAATCAGGCCCTGTTATGGGACAGGTTGGAAATTTACAGTTGAACCTTTTTCCGGCGGAAAATTCTTGTTGTTGTTGTTTCATATATAAAAGTTCCCGTAGAAAGTTTTTGCTTTTCTGCAAAAGTTTTGATTCTGCATCCCAAAAGCCAAGGCCCGGAGAGTGTGCGGGAGGACAGAGGGCTGGATGAAAGGAGCTGGTTTCTGCAGTTCGGGGACTACACATTCCACTTCAGGGCCATTTTCGGCCAAACTTTTCCAGATTCTGGCGTCCCAGTTTCTCGCCAGGAAGTCGGCCTGTTCTGTAGAAAATGTCCTGGATGACGTTGTCCTTTTCCTTGCGATTGTCCATGGACACACACCTACACCCTTTCCCACTCTGCTCTTCCTAAGAAGTTCCCACCTGCCAGTCACGGTTGCAGCTACAGCCCTCCAGGAACACATCCCCCAGAGGAGGCCAGAGCGTGCTACTGATTGTTGCGTCATGGAAACATTGACTTCTTTCCCAGCTTTCAACACACAGACAGACACTGGCGAGGCGCAGAAGGTGCCAGGTGAGGAAATCAGAACTGCGGAGCAGTTCCCCGCCCACCTCCCACCAAGCAGGGGAGAAGGTTTCATGCTTCGCTCCTCGGGGCCCTGGAGCACAAAACCATGTGGCTGCTCCGCTCACAGCCAGCGGCCAGGCCTGAGCTCATTAGCGCGGAGGAGGCAGTGCTGGGCGCGCCTGCACGTCAGGCCCAAGCCGTGTGAGTGACAGGCCGGGTGGCAGAGGCCCCGGGGATGAGTCTGTTGCAGAGATGCTGTGCCACTCCAACGGGACGTAATTAAAAGTGACGGACGCCCCCCGCCCGCTGGCCAGCTCCGGGTGATGTCACTTAAATTCTTCACTAATGAGTGCCAGGCTGCCCGGCCGGGGCTGCATGGTTCCCAGGGCTGCGGGGAGACGCTGGTGGCGTGTTTGGGCTCGGGCTTAGAGGAGGGCGATCCTGTCCCTGCACAGTGCTCACGGCCCGGAGTACTTAATTGTGCAAGCTTCACGCTAGCAAAGGAGAGCCCTGGCTTGAGCAAACCTCCTCTGCTCACAGCTGCCTTCCTGTTCTCCTGCCGCCCTGCCTTGCATGCGGAGACCCCGGGTGGGTTTCAACGGGTGTGCTTGACACACTGGTGTGCCGAGAGAACAGTCCAAGTGTGCTGTGAGATGTCCTCAGTTTCCCCTCCCTGGGGCTCATGCAGAGCTGCTGCGCAGGGAAATGCCAATATCACAGGAGACCGCTCGTGCCAGGAGAGAGCTGAAGTGCTCCTTCCTGTCCCAAATGGGCCGGCAGCAAGGAGGGAGGGATGGCCGAAGCCTGCTGGAGCTGGGATGGGATTTGAGTGCCACAGCCCAGCTCCAAGGGGCCGGCCGGGAGGGGTGATGTGTGAGCCATCAGTTCAGCTGGAAAGTGGGTGTGCCGCGGAATTTTGGCCCATTGAAGTGCGTGTGCCATGCCAGCGAAGAGGGTGGGAACCACTGGCACAGACCTCCTGCACCCCGGGGAGGAGGTCAGGAAAGCAGCCAGCCTGCGTGTGCGCAGGAGGTGCAGCTGCCAGCGTCCCGGATGCGAGTCTTGCCGAGGGGCGTGAACGCTGGCGAAGTCCATGCCCCTCGGCCCGGCTAACTCCACGAGGGTGCTGTGACTGCCCCAGGGAGCGAGGAGAGGCCTGGCAGAGCAGCACGTGGAGGGAGCCTACGGACTAGCAGCGAGGGCGGATGGAGCCCAAGACGCCGGCCAGCTGCACGGCCCGGGAAGCAGCCGGGACTGTAAGCCGATAACAGGATTTTAATAACTCGGGAGGTGTCGGGGTCAAGAGGGGCAGCAGGGAGGTCAAGTGCATGAGGCCAGGGAGGAGCCTGGCGTGCAGGCAGCTGCTCTCCCAGCCACTTGAGTGGGGATGAAGGGTTACACTGGGGTGAGAGCAGCTCTTAAAGGGACAGCGCCCCTTTTCCCACCAGGGCCCATATGCCTGTGAACAGGTCAGTCTGTGACCTTGGATCTGGCCTCTCTGGGCAACCTCCTTAACGCGCCAGACCAGGGCAGAGAGGAGCCAGCTGTTTTCCTTAGCTGGTTAAGCCCCTCTGGAGCAGCAAGGCGCTCCTGTGTCGGGCAGAGGGATCCGCGGATAAGCCACGCACCCCGTTCCGAGAGCCGCCATGCAAGGGAAGCTCTTCACACTGCAGGGAACAGCCTCGCGGGCCCCTCAGGGCGCGGGAGTGGGCGGTGCAGAGAAACCTGGACCAGTCTTGGTCTCCACTCACCCAGCTCTGCCAAGCAGCCTGACCCTGCTTCTCAGCACCTGCGTGCCCAGCGCTGGCCTCTCATCAGAGAGCTGACCCGCGAGCACCCGCGCTTTTTCTGTTCAGCCTTTGTCCTTAAAAAAAAAAAAACAAAAAAAAAAAGTTTTGTTTGAAATTTTCCATTTTCCAATGAAAAGCCAACCCCCGCCCCCAGCTCGCTCCAAAAATCTGAGCATCCCGCACATTCGCTGCCTCCCCAGGCTGTCCACAGGGAACACTCAGCCCATCTAATCACCAGCCATATGCAACGGAGCATCTGGCTGGGATACGTGTGCACCTCAGGAATAACACGGGGAACCCATTGCCCCCAGGGGAAGGCGTGGAGGCCAGAAGGATCACAAAAGTACTAGGGACGTCCCATCAATGGCTGTTAGCTGCACCCTGCTCATGGGTGCCCTGGGGCAGGATTTGAACCTAGGTCTCCGGAGATAAAAGCTGACAGCCCCTTAGGAGGGGGAGCACTAGAGAGCATGGCTGGGCCACTCACCTTGGAGTCAAGTATCGGAGGGGTAGCCGTGTTAGTCTGGATCTGTAACAGCAACGAAGGGTCCTGTGGCACCTTATAGCCTAACAGAAAAGTTTTGAGCGTGAGCTTTCGTGAGCACAGACTCACTTCATCAGATCAGATCAGATCAGATCATCTGATGAAGTGAGTCTGTGCTCACGAAAGCTCATGCTCAAAACTTTTCTGTTAGTCTATAAGGTGCCACAGGACCCTTTGCTGCTGTGACCTTGGAGCTTGCTAATTAAGCTCATTAGTCCCTACAACAAAGAAGGGATGTCCTGGGAACAGGCTGTATCACCAGGACATCCCTGGCTGGGGTTAAGTGGCCGGTAACAGCAGCGCTCCATTTTTCAGCTGGCATCGAAGCCTTTCTGAATCCCTGATGCCCAGGTGGAATCTAGTCCTTGGTGCTGTGAGTGAGGTGGGAGGCAAATGGCAGGTCCTGGCTCGCCCCAAGCTGCAGCCGCTTCGTGTCCCTGGGATCCTGTCCTGAGCAGCGCGGGGTGCACGAGGCAGCTAGGCACAGGAAGGGACGTAAACTCTGCAGCCGCTGGACGGAAGGAAAGACACGGGGACTCAGCCAGGGCACCAGAACTGAGCCCTGACACACGCAGGTGGGGTCTTGGGGTTTCAGCTGAGCCCCCCTTGGCTGCACAGGCTGGTGGCCCCGACTCGGCCAATTGCCATGAACAGGCCGATGAGTCTCCTGCCACCTGCCCCCACACCTGCACCGTCCCCTGCCCCTGCCCCCGCCCCAGGACACCTGCCCACCTAGCTCCCCTGGCTTGCTCCTGCTGCAGGGCTGGGCTGCCCTCTGTGGCTAGTGATGCCTGGGCCCAGGCCAGCAGGGCTGCTCCAGGGAGCCGGGGGGGTAGCTGGCGGAACAAAAAGCTTTGTGTTGCCCGTACAGCCTCCTCTGCCTCCATTTGCAACCCTGCAGCCTGCGCTGTGTCCCCACCCCCACCCGCACATTAGCCTTGTGGTTTCTCCTCTGCCCCGCGCTGGGCTCCTGCGCTTTGTAACACTGTCGTCACCACCCCCTTTGCTAACACAGTGCCCCTGACACCTCCCTGGGTCATTCGATACCATGGCACTCGGGGCTCCCGGTCGCACACAGCCAGCCCCTTGTGCTGCTGTGCACACCCACCGGGCCAGCCTGCTTCGGGGGCCTGTGTCAACAGGTGCCAGGCTATCAATCAGGGCAGGCGGCGTGGCGTCTGGCGCACCCAGCATGCGCTCAGTGCCCAGCGCCAGTCACCGCTCCAGCCCCAGTCATTACGCCTGCGTCCCGACCGAGCTGTGTAGCCCGGCGGCTATTCACCTGGCCGACAGCCCCCCTCCCTCCCCAGGCACTCACTGGGCATGCAGGGAGGGGCAGCAGCTGACCGCCAGCTGGAAATGGAAGCGGCTCAGCCAGCTGTGCTAGGGAGACCAGCTCTACCGAAGCCGGAGCGGGAAGAGCTCACTGCTGGAGTCTCAGCACCGCTGGGCCTTAGCAGCCCCACTGCACTCCAGCCTCACACCCCGTGGTGGCACTGCCTGGGCCTGGGCCGGGGGGAAGCAGCCATGTACTGGTGCCCACCAAACCACTAAGGGCCTGTGATAGGTGGGCCAAGGCTTCTGCCCATGGGATGCCCGAGCCAGTCCAGTCCAGTCTCCTTCAGACCAGGGAGTCACTACAATCAAGCAAACCATCGTGTGCAAATTCAATGCATGGGAAGAGCCGTGACTGGCCTCACTTGGGAGACCCTGGAGCAGCTGACCAGAGCCCATGTAATCACAGCAATTAGATACAACAGTCGTTAATAACGCACCTTAATTGCAACTTCTTTTCTCCCAGTGTGGCCTATGCACAAGGGGCCTCTTAACCCCAGCTGGGGAGCATGTGTCCAGAGGCTGTGTTCGCCTGCGTGAGAGATCACGCAGGACACAGAGACACCTCAGCTGGAGGCCCCACGTCGTCGGTGATGTCGTTCCTTTCAAGTCACACAGTATGGAAGAGACTTACGGGCAAATGCTCCAGAAAGTCACGCTGTGCCGTGAGGCTGGGGAGAGGCCACGCTGCTCCGCATGCCAGGCCAAAGGAGCGAATTCCCGCTTCAGGTACCCCACGCAACCTGTCCTCTGGTATGGAAGTACTGATCACACACGTGCACGCACACCCACACCCCTAGGGTGCCTTTCCCTCCCTCTCTCTCACACACACAAACACACCCCCTAGGGTGCCTTTCCCTCTCTCTCTCACACACACCCACACCCCTAGGGTGCCTTTCCCTCTCTCTCTCTCACACACACCCACACCCCTAGTGTGCCTTTCCCTCTCTCTCTCTCTCTCTCTCTCTCTCACACACACACACACCCCTAGGGTGCCTTTCCCTCTCTCTCTCTCACACACACCCACACCCCTAGTGTGCCTTTCCCTCTCTCTCTCTCTCTCTCTCTCTCTCACACACACACACACCCCTAGGGTGCCTTTCCCTCTCTCTCTCTCTCACACACTCACACACGTGCGCGCGTGCCCCTAGGGTGCCTTTTGCCCCACAAGCCGGCCCGCAGGAGTACTGTGTCTCTGCCAGGGAGCTAGGCACAGACCCACAAAGGGCTGTGGCTCCCAGCACCCCTCGCTTTCAGCCCTTGTGGCTCTGGAAGCCTTCCGCTTTCTAAGGTCCTTCTCAGCCCCGGGGGGCAAGCCCGGCCCGCTGCGATGGAGCTGGTGGGCCCAGGCCGGCCCTAGGCGCCCACACGCACAGCCTGGCGCTCAGGGGAGGTCCTGGGAGTGGGGGCTGGGGCGCTTGCAGATGGGGGGGTGCCGCTCCGGCTGGCAGACGTCAGCTGGTCAATTCACCGCAGCCGAGCCACCCCTGCAGCGCAGGCCCCGGGATCCGCCTGCCCCAGCCGCCTCACTCCTGGCCTCCCTGCAGCCCCAGGCCCAGCTCCGCCGCGTTCCCCTCCAGCCCGCGGGCCGCGCCCGAGCTCCTGCCCTGCGCCGGGGGCAGAGCTGCACCCCCGGCTGCACCCCCGGCCAGCTCCGCGCGCACCTCGCCTGAATTTCAAAACGGGGACCCGGTTGCCAGGGTAACAGAAAGGTGCATCCGGTTGCTGTGGCAACCAGGCCCCATCCAGGTCTGCCTCGCGGGCCCCGGGGCTGAACCGGCGGGGGGTCAGGGGAGCCCGGGGCGTGGCCGGACAGCTCACTGCGATGCCCCCCCCAGGGGTCCCCGCCGCCCTCAGGCCCCCGGGGAGCTGCGCTCGCCCCGGCCAGCAGCGGCTCCGGCCAGGTCCGCCACGCCCCGGGCCATGGCCCCTGCCGCCCTGGGGCTGAGCCCGGGGCGCGCCCTGTTCCCGGCTGCCCGGGAAGCCCCCAGCGGGCCACCCGGCCCCGTCTCCGCGGCCGAGGCGCAGCGGGCAGAGCCCGACGGGTTCCGCGCCCCCAACGCGGAGAGCAGCGGCCGCCTCCGGCCCCCTCCCGGCCCGGGCCCGGCTGCCCCGGCGGGCGCGTTACACGGGGCTGCGGGCTCTGCCCCTGCGCCGGTAACACCGCGAGGCGGGGCCCGATTCTGCCCGGGGATGCACCTGGGGGCGCCGGCGGGGAAAGGGAGGCGCCCGGCCCCAGGCAGCCCGCGGAGGGGTCGCAGCGGCTCGGCCCCAGCGCTCCGCACTCGGCCCCGCCGAGCCGCCGCTTCCCGGTGCGCTTGGGCGGGGGGGAAGGTTGGCGAGGGAAACTGAGCCACGCGAGGCTCGATCTCACGCCCCGCCCCCCACCCCCGGCCTCTGTTTCGGAGCGGCCCCGAGTTCTGCAGCCGGCCCGGCTCGGGGACTCGCAGGGCAGAGCCGGGCCCGATCCAGCTCCTAGCGGCCCTGGCTGCCCCGCCCCGCCTGGTCTGGGACCGGCCCGGCAGCGCCCCCGGGACGCTCCCGCTGCTCCGGGAAGGGCCGGCCCGGTCCGGTCTGCGAAGGCGCTAACCCGCCCCCCTCCCTTGCAGCCCTGGGGCGGGAGCCTCTGCCTGCAGCCCGGCGTCTCCGCGCCCTGGGCGGATGTAACTGGCGCTTCCCCGCTCCGGCGCAGCGGGACGGCAGAGGGAGCTTTGCCCGTCTGTTTACCTGGCCCTGGCCCTGCACCAGGCAGCGAGGGACAGACACCCCCGCCCCGCCCCGCCCCTGCAGAGCGAAGGCGGCGGGTCCCGGCCCCGGCCCCTGCACGGAGGTGACGGTTCGGGGCGGCGGCCGGACACGGCTGCGTTTGGCCGCCTTGCGCCGCCCCTCGCCACGGCCAACCGCTGCGCCTCGGCGCGTCCCACCGGCCTCTGGGCGCGGAGGTGTCCCCGTGCGCCCCGCTAGCCGCAGCGCCCGCACCAGGCGAGGGGCCGGGCGGCCGGGAACCCCCTCAGGCCGCCGCCGCGGCGCGCCCGGGATCGGCGGGTCCCGAACGGACTCACCCGGGGAGCGGCTGTGCCCGAGCCCCCCAGTTCTGGTGAACGGGCTGATGGCGTGTGTGCCCCACAGCGCCCCCTGCGGGGCCCCCCGCCAGCGCTCCTGGCCCCTCCCACAGCGCCCCCTGCGGGACCCCCGCCAGCGCTCCTGGCCCCTCCCACAGCGCCCCCTGCGGGGCCCCCCGCCAGCGCTCCTGGCCCCTCCCACAGCGCCCCCTGCGGGACCCCCGCCAGCGCTCCTGGCCCCTCCCACAGCGCCCCCTGCGGGGCCCCCCGCCAGCTCTCCTGGCCCCTCCCACAGCGCCCCCTGCGGGACCCCCGCCAGCGCTCCTGGCCCCTCCCACAGCGCCACCGGCCGGGACCCCCCGCCAGCGCTCCTGGCCCCTCCCACAGCGCCCCCTGCGGGACCCCCGCCAGCCCTCCTGGCCCCTCCCACAGCGCCCCCTGCGGGGCCCCCCGCCAGCGCTCCTGGCCCCTCCCACAGCGCCCCCTGCGGGGCCCCCCGCCAGCGCTCCTGGCCCCCCCCACAGCGCTCCCTGCGGGACCCCCGCCAGCGCTCCTGGCCCCTCCCACAGCGCCCCCTGCGGGGCCCCCCGCCAGCTCTCCTGGCCCCTCCCACAGCGCCCCCTGCGGGACCCCCGCCAGCGCTCCTGGCCCCTCCCACAGCGCCACCGGCCGGGACCCCCCGCCAGCGCTCCTGGCCCCTCCCACAGCGCCCCCTGCGGGACCCCCGCCAGCCCTCCTGGCCCCTCCCACAGCGCCCCCTGCGGGGCCCCCCGCCAGCGCTCCTGGCCCCTCCCACAGCGCCCCCTGCGGGGCCCCCCGCCAGCGCTCCTGGCCCCCCCCCACAGCGCCCCCTGCGGGACCCCCGCCAGCGCTCCTGGCCCCTCCCACAGCGCCCCCTGCGGGGCCCCCCGCCAGCTCTCCTGGCCCCTCCCACAGCGCCCCCTGCGGGACCCCCGCCAGCGCTCCTGGCCCCTCCCACAGCGCCACCGGCCGGGACCCCCCGCCAGCGCTCCTGGCCCCTCCCACAGCGCCCCCTGCGGGACCCCCGCCAGCCCTCCTGGCCCCCCCCCCCAGCGCCCCCTGCCGGGACCCCCCCGCCAGCGCTCCTGGCCCCCCCCAGCGCCCCCTGCGGGACCCCCGCCAGCGCTCCCGGCCCCCCCCAGCGCGCCCTGCCGGGACCCCCCCGCCAGCGCTCCTGGCCCCTCCCACAGCGCCCCCTGCGGGACCCCCGCCAGCGCTCCTGGCCCCTCCCACAGCGCCCCCTGCGGGGCCCCCCGCCAGCTCTCCTGGCCCCTCCCACAGCGCCCCCTGCGGGACCCCCGCCAGCGCTCCTGGCCCCTCCCACAGCGACACCGGCCGGGACCCCCCGCCAGCGCTCCTGGCCCCTCCCACAGCGCCCCCTGCGGGACCCCCGCCAGCGCTCCTGGCCCCCCCCAGCGCCCCCTGCGGGACCCCCGCCAGCGCTCCTGGCCCCTCCCACAGCGCCCCCTGGGGGGCCCCCCGCCAGCGCTCCTGGCCCCTCCCACAGCGCCCCCTGCGGGACCCCCGCCAGCGCTCCTGGCCCCCCCCAGCGCCCCCTGCCGGGACCCCCCCGCCAGCGCTCCTGGCCCCCCCCCAGCGCCCCCTGCGGGACCCCCGCCAGCGCTCCCGGCCCCCCCTAGCGCGCCCTGCCGGGACCCCCCCGCCAGCGCTCCTGGCCCCCCCCAGCGCCCCCTGCGGGGCCCCCCGCCAGCGCTCCTGCCCCCCCCACAGCGCCCCCTACCGGGACCCCCCCGCCAGTGCTCCTGCCCCCTCCCACAGCGCCACCGGCCGGGACCCCCGCCAGCGCTCCTGCCCCCCCCCACAGCGCCCCCTGCCGGGACCCCCCTGCCAGTGCTCCTGGCCCCCCCCCACAGCGCCCCCTGCGGGACCCCCCAACCAGCGCTCCTGCCCCCTCTCACAGCGCCCCCTGCCGGGACCCCCCAACCAGCGCTCCTGCCCCCCCAGCGCCCCCTGCCGGGACCCCCCCGCCAGCGCTCCTGCCCCCTCCCACAGCGCCACCGGCCGGGACCCCCGCCAGTGCTCCTGCCCCCCCCCACAGCGCCCCCTGCGGGACCCCCCCGCCACCGCTCCTGCCCCCTCCCACAGCGCCCCCTGCGGGACCCCCGCCAGTGCTCCTGCCCCCCCGCACAGCGCCCCCTGCAGGACCCCCCGCCAACGCTCCTGGCCCCCCCCAGCGCCCCCTGCGGGGCCCCCCACCAGCGCTCCTGGCCCCTCCCACAGCGCCCCCTGTGGGACCCCCCGCCAGCGCTCCTGCCCCCCCCCACAGCGCCCCCTGCCGGGACCCCCCCGCCAGCGCTCCTGCCCCCTCCCACAGCGCCACCGGCCGGGACCCCCCCCGCCAGCGCTCCTGCCCCCTCCCACAGCGCCACCGGCCGGGACCCTCCGCCAGTGCTCCTGCCCCCCCCCCCACAGCGCCCCCTGCGGGACCCCCCAACCAGCGCTCCTGCCCCCTCTCACAGCGCCCCCTGCCGGGACCCCCCAACCAGCGCTCCTGCCCCCCCAGCGCCCTCTGCCGGCACCCCCCAGCCAGCGCTGCGGTCCTGTCCCCTCCCCAACAGCGCCCCGGCTGGGAGAGGCTGGGGCTGCCGTAGCTGGCCTGGCCCCTGCTGCCCAGCTACTCTAATTTCCTTGCACCCCCCCACCCCCCAAATTTTCCTGGATTCCGTTTCCTGCTGCCCTCTGCTCTCCCCAGGACTCGCCCCACACCACCCCGCAGCGCCCCACCACCTCGCTGGGACTCGCTCCTCACCTGGCAGGCTGCTGTCCGGGCCGCGCCCCCCGCCTTTCCCTGGCTTCCAGCTAGCCGGGCCCCTCGGTCCTGGTGGAAGTCAGGCTGTTGGGTGGCACCAGCCGGGCGGCCCTGGCGCACCAGCCTGCGCGGACTGGGGGTTCAGGGCCTGTGAGGGCACAGGTGTCCCAAGCCACTGGGGGGATCGTGAGCCCGCGTCACAAACGAGGACATCTGGGGTTCATTCGTCTGCTCCGCCCACAAGGGAGCCGTGAGGTGGGGGCAGATGCCACCGGTACAGGCACGGGGACCCCGTGGCAATCAGCCCAGTACCCACACCTCTGAGCACCCTGCACAGGCCCCCAAGGGGCCACACCACCGGGGCCAAATACCCTGTCTGTGCGCAGGGCTGAGTGCAGAACCCAGGCGTCTGGGCCGCCCCTGCCCTGGTCTTAGCCCTGGCCCCATTTCTTTGCCCAGTGCAGGGTGGGGGTGCCAGGGGCTCTCCAGATTCAGGGCAACTTGCAGCTGATGCAGGGGAGAAGGCTCACAGTGTGCAGGGCCCCCCACATCTCCGCTGCCCTCACCCCCACCCAGCCACGTCCCTGCAGCTCCCCGCACAGGGCCGCAAAGCCGAGGACATAAGGGCAGAGGTGGGGGCAGGGGACGCTTCGGGGAGCAGCGCTGATGGCGAAAGGCGAGTGCCGCCTACAGAACCTCCAGCCCCACTTCCTGGGCCAGCCTGGGCCTCTCTGTGGGGTGACCCACCAGCGAGCACTGGCGTGGCCCGGGTCGGTCTGGGATTCCAGGGGGACAGGAGGTGGAACAGCTCCAGCATTTAAGGATCCCCCAAACCAGCTGCCCACTGGAGCCTGTGAGTCTGGGCTGGCCCTGTGCACTTCTCTCTGCTCAGAGCCAGGCTCCGGCGCGGCGTGGGCTGGTGCCAGCCCCCCACCGCCCACCAGCATGGCGCCCCATTTCATCCGCCGCCAGCCCTGCGAATGTCTGACACCGGCCCGCCGCGGCCCTGTCGCTCGGGCTTTGATTGATTGTCCCAGGCCGCGGATTCCTCCTCCTTTGTCCTGGCTCCCTCCCCACGTGGGCACCTGGCAGAGGAGAGGTCGCTGGCTCGGCAGGGCGGGGCCCTTTGTGGAGACGGTGGGCCTGCCAGCCCACACCCTGGGCAGAAAGGCAGCCCCCCCGCGCAGGCACTGAGGCAGCAGAGCAATGGAGGTGGGGGATGGAAATGGGGCCGCCAGGCTGCTGCCCCCCTATGCAAAGTGCATCTCTGCGTGCAGCCCTGGGGCTGCGCAGGGGCCGGCGGCTCAATGGGGCATGAGAAAAGGAGGCTGCTGGGGGTGGCAGCTGGAGCTCCCACAATGCCCCCCACATGTGGCCCCTGTGCTCTCCATTGCTGACCCCGCCAGCATGCCCCTGCCCAGCCCCACAGCCTGCCCTGGCCAATCCACACGCCCCAGCCCCACATCCCGCCTGCCCAATCCACACGCCCCAGCCTTCCCTGCCTGACCCAGAGCAAGGCAGCAGACAAGGGAGGTTTGCCCCCTCCCACCCCCTCGCTGCGCCGCCCCGTGGCTGAGCCCCTCAGGCCGAAAGTAACAGAGAAATGGGGGGCCTGCCACTGGCGTCAGTTTCCGCCAGACTCTCGCGGGGGAAAGCGGTCGCCCCTGGGGCCGGTGGGGCTTTCACCACCCAGCCCGGGCCGCTCCCCTGCCCGTCGCTGGTTAAAGCCAGACGAGGCTGGCTCCCACGGCCGGCCTTGCGGGAGGTGCATGGGGGGGGGGGGCGCAATTGGCCACGTGCTCCAGGGCAACAGCAAAGCCCGGCCTGAGGTGTGTTACATTCCCCTCGGCGCAGGTCGTCCCGCAGGGGGACCCTCGAGCGGCAGGCCTGGCCCCAGGAGCTGGAGGTGCCCGTCTCCTGGCCAAGCCCTGGCCTGGCTGGTCGAGCGCTCTGGCAAGGTTTGGGTGCCACGAGAAGCAGCGTGGCCCAGACCCGCCGGGGCATTTCAGGGCCTAACTCCTGTTGACTTCAGCGGTGTGTCGAGAGCCAGGCAGGCGGGGCAGAGGGACAGTGCCAGCCCCCCCTTTGCAGCCTGACTGTGCCAGACAGAAGCAGGGGGGGTTTACTGTGCTTAGCCCACTTCTCCTGGTCCCCGGGTGGGGGACTCCCAGCCCTTTAAGGAAGCAAGGGCAGGCCTGAGAGCCCATTTCACAGCTGGAGAAGCTAAGGCCACGCTCCCCTTTCCTCCTTCCCAGGCCCTCTGGAGGAAGAGCTGTTACACCCCGCTCCGGCCTTCAGCTCTCCTCCGCGTACCCAGCCAGCTGCCCGGCACGCACCAGCTCTGCCCGGGCAGGCCAGGCCTCGGCGCCTCACTCCTGCAGCCCTGCCCCTCCGCAGCCCCCTGGGGCTGAGCGCATAAACATTCCTTCCCCGCAATTCCACAGCCAGCAGCCCTCCCTGACAGGTGACTGGCAGCTCCTCAGAGGCTGAGGGGGTGGGGAGCTGTCAAGACAGGAGCGTCTGTGCCTCCACAGCGCTCGGCTGGGGTAACCGGTGCCTCGGGGGAGGACAGGACAGGCTGCGGGAGCACCCACACTCGGCAGCACCCTGCCCTGTCCCCAGGCAGGCCCCCGTTGACAAAGGGCGCAGGGAGTTGAGAGGCTGAGCGTGGCAGCATCGAACTCTGCAGCGCCCTGAACACGAGCAAGGGTCGGCTCTGGATCTCAGGCTGGGGAGGAGAAGGGCTGGCTCTGCAGGGGATGCCCCAGCCCGGCTGGGAAACACCCACGGGCAGGCTGCAAGCAGCCTGGCTGGGCCTAGGAAGGGCCCGGGCTCTTCGGAGGCTCGTGGAAGCTGAGGGGAGAAAGAGGCCTCTGAAGGTCACCTGCTCCAGGGGTGAGCAAGCGTGTGACACACGTCGCCTCGTAGTGCAGGGGAAGGCGCCGCACAGGCCTCCCGGGGGCATTTCACAGCTGGGCTCGGCCGCAGGGAGGGCGGCTCTCCCGGCTTGCAAACGCCCACGGCAAAGCTGAACAGGTGCAACCTGATGTGATGGAGTGGGGTGGGGGGTGCGTGTGTGAGTCAGGCTGGATGTCCGAGGCAAGCAGCAGCTCCCAGTGGCTAAGGATGACCCTGGGGCTACAACTGGCAGGTAACACCTCTGCCTGAACAAAGAGCAGGGAGGAGCCGAGCTGGGTTTTGAATCGGGGGCGGCGGTTAGAGGCTAGGAAAAGGGAGAGCTGGAAGGCAGCCAGCCGGAGGAGGGGGGAAGCTACACCCCAGAGGGGCACCCCTCGGGGTCTTCTCCCCAGGACGGGTTGGAAGGACTGTCTCTGGCTGCTGTGCTGTCGCTTCTGTGAGAAACTGGGCTTCTGTTGTCTAATAAACCTTCTGTTGTACCTGCTGAGTGAGTCACTCCTGCCAGCGGACGGGGTGCAGTGCAGGGGGACCCCTGAACCCCATCACACCTGACACCTGACCGGTTCTGCACAAAAAGCACCTGCCCCAGGCTCGCAGCACTGGCTGCTTTGGAGCCTGGCGCGAGGAGAGGTGCTGGTCTGACGGGCAGCAGTGGACTGAACCGTCTGGCCTGGGGACAAAGGTTCTGGTACCCTGACCTTAACTCTCTCCAGCGATGGCGATTCCCCCACCTCCCCAGCCACTTGTTTGGCGCTGAACCACCCGACGGTAGGAAGTTTTCCTAATGTCCAGCCCCCCCCGCCTGGCTGCAGTTTAAGCCCATTGCTGCTTGTCCGGTGCTCAGGGCCCAGCACGGTGTTTCTCCCGCCCCCGTGTAGCCCTCATGCAGAACTTGAAAGCCGCTACCCGTGGGGGCTCCTCTTTGGCACACTAAACAAGCCCACTTCCCTCAGGGTCTCGAAGCCTTTCGTTGCTCTTGTCGCTCTGCTCTGGACCTTCTCCCCTTTCTCCACCCCTTCCCTTCCACGCAGCGCTCCTCGGAGGCCCAAAGAGCGCGCAGGAACCCCTTCTCGAGTCGCGGCAGCCCCCCTGGAAGAGAGGCCACAGCAGGGAGGAAAATGTCACTCGCAGAAGGGGAATAAAACAGAAGTCACATTACAGACAATTAGCAGCGGGATCCTCCGTCCCCACGGGCCGTGTCCCCTGGGGCTCCAGCCCTGTGTGGAAGCAGCCAGCTGCCCAGCCCTGCAGCCGCCAGCACAGAGGGAGGGAAGTGGTCAGGAGGCTGTCGACATGCTCAGCCCCTGGCAGCATCCCCCGAGCTCTGGCCTCCCCAACCTCCTGGGCCGGGAGTTCCAGTGGCTCTTTGATCCCTTCCCCATTTCCATGCCATGGACCCAGCCGAGCAGCTACTCCTGGTCTGGGCCAGTCAGTATATAGAGCCTTTGTCCCGTCCCGTCCCCTCCCCGAGTGGCTGGGGGGCTGAGCAGGCACGAACTCACCCCCAGGCTGTTCTGCACCACGGCCACCCCCTGGGCTCTTCTGTGCTTCACACGGGCCCAGGGACGGCCAGCGCGGGCCTGGCCCCATCACAGGAACTCACCCCCAGGCTGTTCTGCACCACGGCCACCCCCTGGGCTCTTCTGTACTTCACACGGGCCCAGGGACAGCCAGCGCGGGCCTGGCCCCACCACAGGAACTCACCCCCAGGCTGTTCTGCACCACGGCCACCCCCTGGGCTCTTCTGCGCTTCACACGGGCCCAGGGACGGCCAGCGCAGGCCTGGCCCCACGTGGGAACTCACCCCCAGGCTGTTCTGCACCACGGCCACCCCCTGGGCTCTTCTGTACTTCACACGGGCCCAGGGACGGCCAGCGCAGGCCTGGCCCCACGTGGGAACTCACCCCCAGGCTGTTCTGCACCACGGCCACCCCCTGGGCTCTTCTGCGCTTCACACGGGCCCAGGGACGGCCAGCACGGGCCTGGCCCCACGTGGGAACTCATCCCCAGGCTGTTCTGCACCGCGGTCACCCGCTGGGCTCTTCTGTGCTTCACACGGGCCCAGGGACGGCCAGCGCGGGCCTGGCCCCACGTGGGAACTCACCCCCAGGCTGTTCTGCACCGCAGCCACCCCCTGGGCTCTTCTGTACTTCACATGGGCCCAGGGACGGCCAGCGCGGGCCTGGCCCCACCGCAGGAACTCACCCCCAGGCTGTTCTGCACCACGGCCACCCCCTGGGCTCTTCTGCGCTTCACACGGGCCCAGGGACGGCCAGCACGGGCCTGGCCCCACGTGGGAACTCATCCCCAGGCTGTTCTGCACCGCGGTCACCCGCTGGGCTCTTCTGTGCTTCACACGGGCCCAGGGACGGCCAGCGCGGGCCTGGCCCCACGTGGGAACTCATCCCCAGGCTGTTCTGCACCACGGTCACCCGCTGGGCTCTTCTGTGCTTCACACGGGCCCAGGGACGGCCAGCGCAGGCCTGGCCCCACGTGGGAAGCCCATGGCCAGGCCAGGCCCACAATGCTGGGGTGTTGTAGCAAGGGGGCGGAGGGATTGAAGGGCAGCAGGGGAGGCTCAGGTTGGAGGTGAGGAAAACAGGGCGGATAAGCACTGGAATAAATTGCCTGGGGAGGTTGTGGACTCTCCATCGCTGGGGATGTTTAAGAGCAGGTTAGACGGACGCCTACCAGGGATGGTCTAGACAGTGCCAGTCCTGCCACGAGGGCCAGCGACTGGACTCAGTGGCCTCGCGAGGTCCCTCCCCGTTCCAGCGTGTTAGGACTCGATGAGTGAGGCACGAATCCGCCGACAGGCATCTCTCCGCTCAGCCAGCCAAGCGCCGAGCTGCCCAAGGGCTGGGAGCTGCTTGTGCATTATGGCCGAGCAAAGTGGGCAAACCCCAAGCGCCGTGGGGTAGCTGAGCACAGGCCCCATTTCCCCAGGGTTGTGATGCAGCCTCTGTAACAGGCTGGGCCGGAGCCCCCTGAATCCCCACCACTATTCCTGCACCCCCAAATCTCCCAACACCCCCCATCCCCTGCCCCCACACCCGGCCTTCTGCCTTGATTCCCAAACCTTCCTGCCCTGAGCACCCCCACCCCGGCCTCTGCCCCATTCCTGCACCCCCACATCCCCCCACCCTTATCCTTGAATCCCCCCCACGCCCCAGCCCCCTCCCTGAGCACCCCCACTGCCAATACTACAGTTCCTGTAAGAAAAGTCGGTTTCTTTCACCCTTGAGAAGTGCCGGGCACGGTTAGAACGAGGCAAACGCATCAGACGGCCTCGCAGCCGGGGTGCGATAATTCGTGGCCGCTCAAGCGGGGGGTGGGAGGGGGAGAGGGGCACATCTCGCGTTTCCTGCCCCGCACATGCTGCATCCCTGGCTGGGGCAGAGGAATCAGGCCACGGTACAGCACAGCTACGTCTGCAGTGGCCCCCTCCTCCCACCCTGCTCTGCCAGTGCTCCAGTCCTGACCCAAGGCCCCCAAGATCCCGCGCCCCACCACCTCCTCCTCCCCCTCCTCCCAGCCTCGGCTCCTTCAGTGCGGCCCTGGCACGAGCCCAGCCCAGAGGCGCCCTGGAAGCCGGGTCGCCGGAGATAAGAGCTGCCAAGCAGCAGTTCCCTCCACAGGCTCCCTAAGCCTCAGGTATAAACAGGAACGTGGCGATCCAAGCCGCATCCTTCACCGCCCAGTGCTCCACTGCCACCCCTGCACCGCTCACAGCCCGCCGATAGCGGCTCCCAGCGGGCCAGGCTGGGGGGGAGCCGAAGGCCCCGGGCTGGGGAACAACACACATCCCAGTGCCATGTTATTCCATGTGCAGGCTCCCTTCCCTTGCATGGTGCCCGAGGGGAGGCGCTGCGCCCCACGGACGGCCCCTGGCCCGGCCCGGCCCGGCCTGAGGGGAGGGCGCTGCGCCCCACGGACGGCCCCTGGCCCGGCCCGGCCCGGCCCGAGGGGAGGGCGCTGCGCCCCACGGACGGCCCCTGGCCCGGCCCGGCCCGAGGGGAGGGCGCTGCGCCCCACGGACGGCCCCTGGCCCGGCCCGGCCCGAGGGGAGGGCGCTGCGCCCCACGGACGGCCCCTGGCCCGGCCCGGCCCGAGGGGAGGGCGCTGCGCCCCACGGATGGCCCCTGGCCCGGCCCGGCCCGAGGGGAGGGCGCTGCGCCCCACGGACAGCCCCTGGCCCGGCCCAGGGAGGCTGTCACACAGCTGAGGAATTTCTCTGAAGTAACCCCCTGGTGCCGGCTCCTCAACACCCCACTTTGGCCACCCACCACCTCCAAGTCCCACGTCTCCATTCACCGTAGCAGAGCCCCTAATGCTAACATGGCTTCCCAGGCACAGCCCCCTTGGGGGAGGGCAAAGCAGGAGTCAGGGAACCCCCCCCACCAGCTGGTACCAGCTCCCAGGAGCCACAGCCCCAGCCTCGCCTGGCACTGGCGGCAAACCCAAGGGGTGCGACTGAGCATCTGGACCCCGCCGTGGCTCTGGGCAGCAGGTACCCAGCCAGGGCTGGGACTCTCCTGGGGGGTGGGAGAGCCCGAGAGGAGCGGCAGGTGTCGGGTAGGGCCTGCGCTTGGGGAGGATCCTTCGCAGGGGGCTGATCTGGGGCCTGTTCCTGCTGGTTTCAGTCTCACCTACTGCGGGACAGGCGAGGGGTTCCCGCCCATCAGCGCTTCCCCGACCTCCCTCCTCCCAGGCCGAGCTAAACGCCACAAACCTCCACCCTGCTCGTAGGCCAGCGAGCCGAGGGCGAGGCACAGAACCGCTCCCTGGGAGTGTTTCGCAAGGGCGGCGCTCGGCTCTGACCTTCAGACGAGGAAGTGACTTTGCTGTCGTGCAAAATAACGAGCTCTGGAAAGAGGAGATCACTTGCAACCAGGAACAACGTTTTTCCTCTCACAAAGGTCAAACTGAGACAGTCGGACAATTCCTCTGTTTGTCCAGTTGGGAGAGTTGTCAAAACTGTCTCCTTTGCCCAGACGGGCTGCCCGCAGAGCCATGGGAGAATCCCCCTCAGCTGGGAACGGTACAGGGCCCCTGAGACAGCCAGGGCAGCCCAGTCCCACCCAGCAGGCAGAGCCGCACCAGTCCAGCTTGGCAGTTCGTTGGACCTACCTATGGAGATGCCAGGAGCTCTGTAGGATCCCACCTCCTCACTGCAGGCTGCCCAGACAGCTTCCTACGCCCGGAGAGCAGGCAGGGAGCCTGGCTGCCAGCTCCCTCCCTCGCCCGAGCAAACATTGCCAGAGGTTGTGTTTGACTCCAGCGACTGAGGGCTGGGCAGCGGCCGGTGCGGGAAGTCCCGGCAACACACCGACAGCCACGCGCAGACAGGCAGCAGCTCCTCGGGGGCTCCTGTCTGCCGTCGCCTGGCCGACGGGGGAGGTGGCCATGTCCCCAGCTGGGCTTTTCCCCTCTGAGATGCTTCCAGTCAGAGCCCTGCAAATCGGTGGGGAGCCACAGCTCATTTGCAGGGCTGCGGGCGTGGACACCGCCGGTGCAGCCACACAGGGCTCTACCTCCGGCATCTCCGGGCCCTGGCCCAGCCAGGTTCTTCAGTAGGTGAGCTTGGCTTCTCCACTGGGCTTCCACTCCGCCTACCCACCGCCTAGCCGGTGTTCAGAGCACTCAGGGCTGGAGACAGCTCCCGCCCATCCAAACACCCGGAGCCCCCTCGACTCTCCCAGCAGGACAACTGGCCCGTCTCTGGTCCTCTCCTGGGCTCTGTGCAGGGGCGTCAGGGGCAGCTGGGAACCTGCACCCCGCGCCGCCCATGTCACACGCCTGCGGCTGGGAAAGGGCTGAGCAGCCGTGGAGGCCCCCAGCGCTGGCTGCCTGCAGACTCAGGAAGACGACTTGGCCTCACTTTGTGGGAGGGAGGCTCCCCGCACAGCCGGAGCGCTGGGAGCGCTCTGCCCTTGCTGCTGTGTGATGGGGAGCAGCCGGCCTGCGTGGGGCAGAGGGGACCTGGGGTGACGTGGGCAGGAGGACATGCTGGCAAGGCCCAGCCAGGCAGGACACCTGCTGGTGGCTTTGTCAGGACTGTGAGCCCAAAGCGGTAGCACGAGAGTGCCAGGCACATGGAGTCTAACCCCCAGGGAGCCCAGGAGGGGCTGGGCCCGGGCCCTTTGGGGTCTGGAAGAACCTGTGCGGTGTTGGGCGAAAGAGGCTTAAGAGCCTCTCAGGAGAAGTTGGCGGTTGTTGGTTGGGGCAGGTAGAGCAGCTGGGAAGTCTGGGGGTTTGCTTGTGGGGCCCTGGCTGGCCAGTGGGGCTGGCAGAGGTGCTGTGGTGTCTGGTTGGATTTGCCTCAGTGAGAAGGAAATCCCAGCCTGGGGCTGTAAGCAGCCTGGATTTAAGCAAAGGTACCTGGATTGATTTCTCTAGCTGTGCCCAGAAGCCCCGTCCTAGCACACCCTGCTGCTCCTACAACAGACAGCAGCATGGGGCGATTGCCTGGATCAGGCCACGCTGCCAGCATCTGCAGGCAGTTCACACGGCCCCCGCCTGTGCGGGGGGGATGCCCAGCTGGGCCCATCTCATTCCCCATGTGTTTCTCCCGCTCAGCCTGTCACTCTGAGCTCCCTGGGGTGCCAGCCAGGTGCCAGCTGGCTCTGGGTGTGGGGCTGGGGCGCAGCCTGGGCTGGCAAGCAGGCCGAGTGGGTGTGGGTGGCCAGCACCACCCATCCCTGCTAAGGCAGCAGCGCCGTGCTGGGGGAGGGCCTGGTGTGGAGAGCACCGGATCTGGGGAGTCAGCCCCAAGCCCCCTTACGCCCCTGCCTGCCCAGCGAGCCACTCCCTTGGCCTCCCCCCTCCCCCGCTCACTGTGGCAGGGGGTCACACCCCAGTGCCGTACCTGCCCGCCCCAGGTGACTGGCACAGGCCGTTCGCTGCACCCTGGGTGTGATTGCTTTCTGCCCACTGGGATCCACCGCCCCCCAGCCGGCCGTGCTCTGCCACTGGGGCAGGGCTCACCCCCCACCAGCTCAGCTCAATGCCTGCGCTCCCCACCCTGCTCTCAGCGAGGGACCCCTCCCTGAGCCCCAGGGCTGGACGGGGCTCCTGCAGTCGCCAGCCGAGTGCCCTGCCAGCACGGGCAGGCAGGACTCAGGCCTGGGGAGGGAGCGGGGCAGCTCCTGGTCCATGGCAGCTGGCCCATCAGGAAGCCCCGGGAGGGCTCCAGCTGGGAACACCTGCCCGCTGCCCTTGTTCTCACTCCTGGACAACAGCCCCCAGATCACCCTGATCCTGGCCCAGCCTGGGCCTCCCTGGAGCCGTGCGGTGCCAGCATCATCAGGCGCCCCCCGCCAGCCGCTGGCAGTGCCAGCCTCTCCCGCCTGGGGCTGGAGACCCAGGGGCTGCAGGGAGCAAGGTTTGGGGGCACAGTCTCCATACCCCTGTGGGGGGGCCCAGCCAGACAGCCCCTCCCCGTGTCCCTGGCAGCAGCCCATAGCACTAACAAGGCCCGAGTCCCTCCGTGGTCGAGTCCCGACATTCCCGCACACGCGGGAGCTGCCAGCCCCCTTGCGAACCCACAGGCCAGCCTGTGCCCCTGGGAAAAGGGAGCCCCCCCTCCGCTGGGGGTGTGCTCGGGCCCTTGGCCTGCCCCGGGCCAGCCGCTAGGGGGTGCCAGCGCCCCTGCACCTGCCCCCATTCCCCGGGCCCGAGTCTGGCCAGGCTGCTGGGCCAAGGGCGAGCCAGCAGCGCCCTCCTGTGGCCAACGCGGGAGCTGCGGGGTGCTCGCTCTGGGGGGGCCGTGCCAACCCCCCTTCACCGCTGCCGGCGGGGGCGGGGGCAGGAATTCAGGGTTACTGTGCAGCTAACGGTTGTGTCATGCGACGAACTCGCCGGAATACGTCCAGCCCAAGCTGGCCACCTCCCCTGGCCCCACCCTGCCCGCCCGCCCGCGCCCCCCACCTGGCCCAGGCCAGTGCCACCTCCCCGCCTCCCCACGCTGGACTTGGCCAAGGGGTTCAGGTGAAAGCCCCCTGCCCATGGCAGCTAACCCCACCCCGAGGAGGGCTGGCCCAGAGCCAGCTGAACCCCAGCTGCCCTCCCCATCCCCTCCCAACCCCACCCCACCCCACCGCCCCAGGATCACAGCGCCAGTTCCTGGCCACTGCCGCCACCCGGCGGTGCTCTGCCCAGGGAGCCTCTGAGTGCAACCAGGCTGGGGGCTCCGCTCCCCTCCCCGCTGGGCCGTCTCCATGGGGTGTTGCTCAGTGCCCCTTCCCCCAGGAGAGCAACCACCTGCACCAGCCTCCGGCCCGCTGAGCCCGAAAAGCCCCTCCTCTGCCTACAGCGAGGGAAACTGAGGCACTGGGCGGGTCAGGGGCCGGCTGAGGTCACACAGTGATGCCGCTGGAGGCAGCTCAGCTAGTCCCAGCCCTCCTTCGCCCCGGGGACCAGGACTCCTGGGGTCTCTTTCCCGGCTTGGCCAACGATTCAGAGCCCCTTGTGTCACTGCTGCTCGCTGCCCGTCAGCCCAGGTGTCTGAGGGGCTCAGGGCAGTCCAGGGGGCTCGTGACAGGGGTGCTACGGTGGCTGGACAGCGGCAGCCCAATGCTATGCCCCAGACTGCTCTTCCCCAGGGAGATCTGGAGGCAGGGGCTGTGGATCCTGCCATGCGGCTCTGCCCACGGGCTCGGGGCAGGCCAGGCTGCTTACAGACCACAGAGCCCAGCACTAACTCTTAGGCATTACTAGGGGCCACTCACACTGCAGGGAGCTCGGCTTGGCAGGGACAAGCATCACGCCCTGCGATGGGGCTCAGGGGTCCCCAGGCCCCACACCCCGTCCCAGGCAGGAGTGACTCTCACCCGGCAGGAGAGCAGCAGGTTTGTTAGCCGACAGGACACAGCGTCGTACATGACACAGCGTCGTACAGAGGAGTCAGTGCAGCCGGCAGAGACGGCCAGTCCCATCCATGCTGGGGAGAGGAGGCCCTGAGGGGCCCCTGGAGCCGGGGCCTGGCCCCCTCCTTGGTCTCTCTCTCTCCCAGCCCAGACTCACTGCTCCCAACTCCCAGTTCCAATTCAAACCCCTCAGGCTCCAGCTCCCCCTTTGTCTGCAGCTCAGAGGTACCCCCAGCAGGAGCCCCCCACCCTGTGTGAGGTACACACCTCTCCCCCACTACATCAACCCCCCCTCACAGGTAGAGGGCTCTGAGGGGGGGTGCACTGACACGCTGGGGGGCTGCACGGGTGTGTGCCTGTGCCCCAGCTGAGGTTCCCTGGGGATCCCCACACACTGCACTGTGTCTGCACAGGCTGCTCCTCTTTCAGGGCTGCAGAGCAGGAGGCTGCGGCCAGGGCAGACCCAGAGGGCTCAAGGCCTCGGAGCAGCTGCAGGGAGTCTGTGTCCCTGGGACTCCCCTGCACACGTGTGGAGCGTCTGCCTCTGGGCTGGCCCTATGCCTCCTACCACCGTGCCTCGGCCAACTCTGCCAGCCCCTGCTCTAGCCCTGCTGGGAAGGGGTCGAGGGGGGGCAGGGACACAAATGGGGGAAGCCCAACCCTGGCCGCCCTCCTCCAGCCCCCCCAACCCAAACCTACGCCCTCAACTTCCCCAGTGGCTGCAACACTTCTGCCTGGGCTGGGAGGGACTGGGGCAGCCACACAGCCCCTTGCTGGGTCAGGCTTGGCAGGACTCTGGAGGGCATCTTGGAATCCCCACACACTGGTAGGGCTTGGAGCCCCCTCACAGAGAGGGGCTCCAGCTCTCAGCAGACCCAGGCCACGCCACTCGCTTGGGCGAGGCACCCTGCACGAAGTAGGCCCCGGCTCTCTGCAGGGGTCACTGTGCTAGTCACTCAGCGTGGAGGCCTTGGTGAGCCCACCTCCCAGCTCCCCTTCATTG
The DNA here is from genome assembly GCF_033958435.1 of Carettochelys insculpta. NCBI lineage: Eukaryota > Metazoa > Chordata > Testudines > Carettochelyidae > Carettochelys > Carettochelys insculpta. Next base: position 1,321,134 of record NC_134147.1, on the reverse strand, counting down.
CATGGTGCTGCCCAGCCAACCGTACCAGCGCCAGCCGCACAGCGGCCCCGAGTCACCGGCAGAGATGGGCTCCCCCGGCCAGTGGGAGAAGGGACTGCGCAGGCAACACCAACCAGCACACGCTGGTGGCCAGGGGAGAGCACTGCAGAAGGGAGGTGATGGAGACCGGCTGAGCGAAAGCCCAGGCGCTGCAGCCGGCGCACCAGGAGGCCAACGGTCTCCTGGAAGGACTCAGGATGGCCTGGCCAGCGAGACCCTGCAAGCCAGCGCCTCGGCACACTGCGCGCACAGGCCCAGAGGGCGGGCGGAGCAGCCGGTCTGGAGGAGGAAAGAGGCCCCCAGGAACCCCGGCAGAAGACAGAGAGGGAGACGCACCAGGGCAGCGTGGGACTTCTGGGGCAGCAGGCACGGCTGCTAGGCTCCTGGGAACCTTCAGGTTCCCCGGTCAGCCCTAAGCTCGCCTCCCTGGCCCGCGGCTGGAGACTGCCGAGCCATTGCAGGGCCTCCCTGCACCAGCCAGCCTCCCACGTGGCGTCCAAGGCTGTCCCCCCACCCGACCACAGCCCCCCAGAGGGCACTAAGGGCAAGGCCAGCTTGACTCGCCCTGACCCGTGGGAGCCACAGTTGATGTATGCAGAGCTCAGCTTCACATGAATACTCTCTCGCCTCATTTAAGCTCAGTTCTGTCAGCTTATTAAGGCTTTAATGAATTGGCTTTTTAACTTGCAGAGGATTATTTTAGAAGTGTTTTGGTTACCACATAAAACGGCACAGTTTGGGAAACAATTCATTCCGAACATATGTTGCCAAATACCTGGCAGTAATGAGAACACACACTGTGACATAACTGGCAGGATCAAGAGAAACACATTGTAATGATCAAATGTGAATCATGCACCATCCAATTAATAGAGGCTTTGACAGCCTTATAGTCAGAAATGTGCACCAAGCACCCCACATTTCGTAAGCTCCCACAGAGCAGGAGTAGAGCGAACACAGCACACGTCACTGTGGCTTGCTGGTAAAGTGCTCTTTCAAAGACTCTCACCTGGATACCTCTGTGCTGGGCTCTTCTGGTAGCTGGTGTGTCTGGCTGTTCAAGCTCAGACACCTCTGCCCTCCACCCTCGCAGCAACTCCCCCCCTTTTCTTCACAAATACTGTGCAGGACAAGCAGGCAGCTATGACCACTGGGACGAGCAAACAGCAGGAGCATTCCTTCAATCCACAAAGAGCGCATTGGCCTGTCTTTTCTCACCTGCTGAGCAAGCAGCTAACACCTACAGCTGCAGCCCAGGCCCGGCCCCCACTCCATTCCTTCTCCCTAGGGCCTACCCCTACCCTGCTTCTTCCACCCCCTCCTCCACCCACACTCCACCCCAGAGGCTCCTGCAGAGTGTTGAACAACTGGTCAGTTGTGGGCAGAAGGAGCCAATTGGTAGAGCCCGCTGGCAGGTGGGAGGGCTGAAGGGAAAGGGGAGCAGCTGATCTGCTCAGCTGCAGGTAGGTCTGAGCGCTGACTGTTTTCCCCATGGGTTCTCCAGCCCCAGGCCTGGCGGCCAGTTGTCATCCCCACCTCCAAGACTCACCAATTGCTGGAGCACCCGCTGCTGTGTGTAGCTCTGCTCTGTGAGGATATCTTCCCAGCTCTGCTGCTGCAGGTCACCGGGGCCTGCCTCTTTGTCAGGTCCATCTGCATCTGTTCCTGCTGCTTCAGGAGCCATTGTCGGGTCTCCTCCATCTCTGGCCCACCAACTATGTGCTCTGGCTTGGGAGCCCTCAAGGTCTCTGCTGAAATCCCACCTTGGGCCCCACTGTAGCAGGGCATCTCGCACTCCTGGGCCTCAGGCCCCTGTTCTGGCCACAAGCCCAGCAGAGCCCACTCCCATTCCAGGCACCTGAGCATTTACTGCGTGTAAAGTCCCACCAGACCGCAGTGGGCTGCCCCCACCAAAGCCCGCTGGCCACGGCCCCACAGCGTCCTCGGGACTTAACCCCGGCCAGTCAGGGCGAGCTCACCTCAGCCGAGCCAGGCCCGGCCCGGCCCTGTGTCCATCGTGGGGGCAGCCCCCGAAGGCCCTCCCACCCACGGGTCCCTCCCCGCAGGCCCATGGCCACCAGGGGAGCCCTGCGGCAAGTGGCACAGGCCAGGGCTGACGGGCGAGGCAGCAGCAGAGAACCGGGTCCCACCTGCGCTGCGGGGCCGGCACACGGAGATCCCTGACCCCGGGGGCACCAGCGGGTGGCTTAGACTTCACATGCCTGTCACCAGCCACCAGACTCAGGCGAGTCCTGTAACCCCCCTTCGCCCCTCGTGCCCCAGCCAGCTGCTCCAGCCAGGCTCTGGGTCACAGGCCTGTTGTGCCTCACCTGGGCCACCCTCCTCTCCTGGGGCTGAGGCCCCCTGTTGGGCGTAGCATGTGGGGGGGGGGGGGCTGGGCTCAGGTGTGGGGCACCATGGCACAGCGGGGAGTCACCGCCGCCAGGCACCGGGGAGCAGCGCGACCCATGGACCGCAGGCCCGGCGGCAGAGCGGCTCCTCCAATGCGCACTGCCTTGTGCTCAGCACCTGGGGCACAGGGGTCTCACCAACGTCCCGCAGACCCCTTTGGGCACCCGCCCAATGCGCTCCGGAGCGTTACTGCACCCGGTCCTGCGCCCGCTGCCTGGCCTCCATCGCCACAGCCTCTCCGGCCAGGCCAAGCTGGGATCCCCCGTCCGGGGCCAGGGGCTTCTGCCAGGCCTGGCATCAAGCAGCCCTTGTGCACCCCACACCTGCCAGCCCCGTAGCGCTCCAGCAGTCTGGGCCCCGGGCTCTGGGGCGAGCTGTGACGGCCTGGCCCTTCTCCAGCCCCAGGCCTCACGCCCCTCAACTCCGCCTGAGCGCTTCTCCCCCTTCTGTGCCCAGCCGGAGCCACCCACCTCGGCGCTTGTCCCAGGCAGCAGGGCTCCAGCCCGGCTTGGGAGGCCATCCTGCCCGGGGGCTCCCTGCCAGTGTGCCCCCTCCTCAGCCCACCCAGCACAGCTCCAAGAGACGCAGCAGGCCCCCCCACCGGCTGGGTTCGTGGCCTGGTCGGGCTTCTCAGCCAGGGCAGCTGGGATGGCCGCGCACACGGGAAAAGTGACGAAACAAGCAGCCACTGCTGGAGCCCAGCGAGTTCCCCCCGCTCCCGAGGGCTCTTTGCCGGAAAGCCCATCACACACTGCCAGTGTGACACGCGTCATCCATCCCTCCTCCTGCCTCACGTGTCCACAAGGGGCTCTACCCACACGGACTTGGCTGGTCGGACGTAGAACATGAGAATGGCCATCACTGGGTCAGACCAAAGGTACATCCAGCCCAGCATCCTGCCAGTGCCAGGTGCCCCAGAGGGGCTGGACCAAAGACAATGATCAAGTGACTTGTCTCCTGCCATCCATCTCCAGCCTCTGACAAACAGAGGCCAGGGACACCATTCCTACCCCGTAGCTAATAACCTTTTATGGACCTCACCTCCATGAACTTATCCAGCTCTACTTTGAACTCTTATAGTCCTAACCTTCACAGCCTCCTCTGGCGAGGAGTTCCACAGGTTGACTGTGCACTGTGTGAAAAAGAACTTCCTTTTATTAGTTTTAAACTTGCAGCCCACTAATTTCATTTGGTGTCCTCTAGCTCTGATATTATGGGAACAAGTAAATAACTTTTCTTTATTCACCCTCTCCACACCACTCAGGATTTTATATTCCTCTATCATATCCCCGTCAGTCTCCTCTTTTCTAAACTGAAAAGTCCCTGTCTCTTTAACCTCTTCTCATATTGGACCCCTTCCAAACCCCTCATCATTTTAGTTGCCCTTTTCTGAACCTTTTCTAATGCCAGAGTATCTTTTTTGAGTTGAGGAGACCACATCTGTATGCAGTACTCAAGATGTGGGTGCACCACAGCTTTATAAAGGGGCAGGAAAATATTCTGTGTCTTATTTTCTAACCCTTTTTTAATAATTCCTAACATCTTCTTTGCTTTTTTGACTGCTGCTGCACATTGCGTGGATGTTTTCAGAGAACTGTTCACAATAACCCCAAGGTCTCTTTCCTGCTTAGTTGTAGGTAAATTAGCCCCCCCATCATATGGAATGTATACTTGAGGTTATTTTTAACAATGTGCATTACTTTACACTTATCCACATTAAATTTCATTTCCCATTTTGTTGCCCAGTCACTCAGGTTGATGAGATCTTTTTGAAGTTCTTCACAATCTGCTTTTGTCTTGACTGTTTTGAGCAGTTTAGGATCATCCACAAACTTTACCACCTCACTACGTACCCCTTTCTCGAGATCATTTATGAATAATTTGAATAGGATTGGTCCTAGGACTGACCCTTGGGGAACATCACTCATTACCTTTCTCCAGTCAGAAATTTTACTATTTATTCCAACCCTTTGTTTCCCGTCTTAACTAGTTCTCAATCCATGAAAGGATCTTTCCTGTTATCCCATGAGAATCTAATTTACACAAGAGCCTTTGGTGAGGGACTGTGTCAGTGGTGTTCTGGAAATCTAAGTATACTACATCTACTGGATCCCCCTTGTCTGCATGTTTGTTAACCCCTTCAAAGAATTCTAATAGATTAGTAAGACATGATTTTCCTTTACAGAAACCATGCTGACTTTTGCCCCACAAATTATGTTCTTCTACTTGTCTGACAATTTTATTCTTTACTGTTGTTTCAACTAATTTGCCTCATACTGATGTTAGACTTATCGATCTGTAATTGCCAGGGTCGCCTCTAGAACCCTTTTTAAATATTGGTATTATGTTAGCTGTTTTCCAGTCCTTGGGTACAGAAGCTGATTTAAAGGATAGGTTTCAAATCACAGTTAATTCCAGTTTCACATTTGAGTCCTTGCAGAATCCTTGAATGAATGCCATCTGGTTCTGGTGATTTGTTACTTTTAAGTTTTTCCATTTGTTCCAAAACCTCCACTGATGACACTTCAATCCAGGACAGTTCCTCAGATTCATCACCCACAAAGAACAGTGCAGGTTTGGAAATCTCCCTAACATCCTCAGCTGTGAAGAATAAAGCAAATAAATCATTTAGTCTCTCCGCAATGGTTTTATCATCCTTGATTGCTCCTTTTGTATCTCGATGGTCATGGGGCCTCACTGGTTGTTTAGCAGGCTTCCTGCTTCTAATGTCCTTAAAAAACATTTTGCTATTACTTTTTGAGTTTTTGGCTAGCTGTTCCTCAAAATCTTTTGTGGCTTTTCTTATGACATTTTACACTTAATTTGGCAGTGTATATGTTCTTTCCTATTTACCTCACCAGGATTGGACTTCCACTTTTTAAAAGGTCCCTTTTTAGCTCTCAGTGCTTCTTTTACATGGTTGTTAAGCCATAGTGGCTCTTCTTTAGGTCTCTTACTATGTTTTTTAATTGGGGGTATACATTTAAGTTGGTGTCCTTGAAAAGTTTCCATGCAGCTTGCAGGGATTTTACTCTAGTCACTGTACCTTTTAATTTCCGTTTAACTAACCTCCTCATTTTTGTGTAATTCCCCTTTTTGAAATTGAACGCCAGACTGTTGGATTGCTGAGGTGCTCTCCCCACCACAGAAATGTTGTTATACTACGATCGCTATTCCCAAGCAGTCCTGTAATAGCTACCTCCTGGACCAGATCCTGTGCTCCACTCAGTACTAAATCGAGAATTGCTTCTCCCCTGGTGGGTTCCTGTACAAACTGCTCCGAAAAACAGTCATTTAGGGCATTGAGAAATTTTCTCTCTGCATCTCGTCCTGAGGTGACGTGCACCCAGTTCACATAGGGATAATTGAAATCCCCAATTATTATTATTATTATTATTATTGAGGTTTTTATTTTGATAGCCTCGCTCATCTCCCTTAACATTTCAATGTCACTATCACTGTCCTGGTCAGGCTGCAGCTGATGAAGCAGGTCTTTGCCCACGAAAGCTTATGCTCCAAAATAGCTGTTTGTCTATCAGGTGCCACAAGACTTCTCGTTCTCGAAGCTACAGACTAACACGGCTCCCTCTCTGACACTTGTCCTGCTCAGGTGGTCAATAATACATCCCTACTGCAGGGAATTACTACCCATCGTGATCCCGTGGAACATTTTGATTCATTTAAGATTTTTACTTCATTTGATTCTACATTCTCTTTCACCCCCAGCGCCGCACCGCCACCCACACGACCAACCCTGTCCTTCCAATACATTTTATATTCCGGCATGATTGTGTCCCACTGATTGTCCTCATTCCACCAGCTTTCTGTGATGTCCACCTCCTCCTTTCCTACAAGGAACCCTAGTTCACCCATCCGATTAGTTAGACTTCTAGCATTCGTGTAGAAGCATCTTTAAAATTGCCACCGTTTGTTTCTCTGCCCTTCCCTGATGTATTAGATTCTTTCAGCTGGAGCGTTTCCTGTCTGATCTGGTGCATGTTATATCATCTCCCCTCCTCTCTTTCTGACCAAAACCTAGAGAATCTCTACCCATGGACTCTCGTCTAAGAGAAATCTCCGCCCGTTCCACATGCCCCTCTGCACCAATCGGCTTTCCCCCATCTCGTAGTTTAAAAACGACTCTAAGACCTTTTTAAAGTTTAGTGCCAGCAATCAGGATCCACCTTGGTTTAGGTGGGGCCCATCCTTCCTGTATAGGCTCCCCCTGCCCCAAAAGTGTCCCCAGTTCCTAATAAAGCTAAGTCCCTCCTCCCTACGCCACCCTCTCACCCACGCATTCAGACTCCGAAGTTCTGCCTGGCCTTGCATGTGGAACTGGAAGCATTTCTGAGACTGCCACCGTAGAGGTCCTGGATTTCAGTCTCTTTCCTAACCTAAGTTTGGCCTCCAGGACCTCTCCTACCCCTCCCTACGTCATTGTACCACGACCACCAGCTCCTCCCCAGCACTACACGTAAGTCTATCTAGATACCACGAGAGATCACAACCTTCGCACCAGGCAGGCAAGTCACCATCCAGTTCTCCTGATCACCACTAACCCAACTATCTGTTTCTAATGATCGAATCACCCACTACTAACACCTGCCTCTTCCAAGCAACTGGTGTTCCCTCCCCCCCGCAGAGGGTATCCTCAGTGCGAGAGGAAACCATAACCTCCTCTGGAAGGAAGGTCCCCGCTGTGGGATGATTTCCCTCTGCTGCCATTCACTGCTCTCTTCCCCTGGGCCTTTCATCCTCCTCAACAGCACTGAGGCTGTCAGACTGGGGGTGGGACAGTCCTACGGTGTCCTGGAAAGCCTCATCAGCAACTCTCTCTGCCTCCCTCAGCTCCTCCAGTACAGCCAGCCTGGCCTCCAAACCCAAACTCTGCCTCTGAGGGTCAGGAGCTCCTTGCAGCGGGTGCAGACATACAACACCTGCCCACCCGCCAGGCCAGTGCTGGCCAGAGCCCCCCGGCAGGCGGAGGCGGTACAGCAGTGGAGAGGGACAGCAGGCTGGTCCCAGGCAATGGGAGAGGCGCTGTCAAGGCCCTGGCACCTGCTGCAAAGCTGGGCCAGCAGTGCCTGAGGCCTGTGTGACAGACCAAATGTCACCTGTCTCCCAGCAGCCAGTCCTCTCCAAAGCTGCTGGGAGTGGGCAGGCTCTGTGCCTATATAAGCCAGACCCAGCTGGTTCCATGACGCCCCAGGGGACTGGGGAGACAACCAGCACCCGCAGGGGCAGGAGGCGGCACTGGGGCAGGTGTCACGTGCTGGCTGCCACGGCTGGGGGCCTGGACAGTGCCAGGCTGGGGAGAGTGGGGGGCGGGCTGCCTCCCCCAGGGCTGCAGACTTGCCTGGGCAGACGGAGCACTTGGGGACAGGGAGGGAAGAACCGAGAGAGAGGCAGGACTCTGCTTCGGCCCCGTTTGGGTCTTGGGCAGCCTGCAGCTGCTGGAAAGCCCATGGGAGAGGGGCAGCCGAAGTGGGGATGTACGGGAAACAGGTGCACAGGGCATCAGACCTGCCCCTGGGGGGTCCAACCCAGTCAGAGGACTGTGCACACCTGACTCAGCTCATCACATTGGTGGTATCCTTGTGCACCTCCTTCTGGGGTGTCTCATGCAGCCAGGGCCTCCAGGAGGCAGCAGGTCTGCACAGGGCCAGGGCCAGGGCGGTTGGGTTTTCTGCTGCACTCAGCTTTGCTTTTCTACAGCTCCAATGTGCTTGTCTGCACTTGGGCTCCAAAGCCACATGCCGCAGCCCCCGTGGGAGGGGGCCTCAGCCTGCGCCACCATGGATCAAAGGTGCCTCCCACCAGGTGAGGGGCCTCCAGCAGGCTGCCCTCACCTCGGCAGGCAGCTCATGGTATCAGCCCAGGAGAGGGAGCGCCCTTCTGAGGGCAGCAAAGCCGGCATTATGGCTCTCTCTGCCACCCCACCGGCTGGGCCCCGTGAGCCGTGCCAAGCCCAGGCCCATGCCGGCAGCCCCCGTGCACTGACCCATATGCTGGGGCTGCCCCCCTGGGCTCACATGGCCATCCATGGTCCACCTGATGCCCAGCACCACAGTGCCAGGGTGGGATGCTTGGGGGACACAGGGCCAAGCCCTTAGCAGGGGTCACTGAGGGGCAGAGCTGAGTAAGGTCAGGCCCAGCGTTGAGGCTGGGATTGGAGGGAGCAGGGTCTAGGAATTAGAGAAGGGGATGGGAGGCAGCATGCCTAGGTTCTGGCTCCACCTGGCAGTGGCTGGCTATGCGTCCTGGGGCAAGTCCCAGCATTCTGGGCCTTAGTTTCCCCCTCTGTAACCTGAGCTTGTGCTTGGCCCCAGGGCGAGCTGGTTCTGTCTGGGGCTGGAGTGAACAAGAACTGCACCCGAGCTTCTGACCTAACAGCATCCACCCCAGTGAACCTCCTCAGCTCCACGAGGCCCAGCTGGCACAGGGCCAGCAGTGCAGTGAAGCGCTCTGAGCCACCCCGTGAGGGTTTGCAACTGGCAGGGAAACAATTTCCCAGCATGGTCGATAAAATGCATTTCCTCGTCTCACTGCCTTCAGCGTCTATCGACCCGTCTCTGCAAGAGCCAGCTGGCAAAGGGCTGAGTCAGATCTGGGACACCCCTCCCCCTGCAGACCTCTGTGGGGACCCAGCTGAGAGCAGGCCAATCCCCTCTGCGGGCTGAGGGCTGAGACCAGCCTGGACTGCGAGGGGGTGAAGCAAGAAATGGGCACAGCCGACTAACAGCAGGTCCCCTCACTGCCAGCACAGCCCCTGCCCCCCACAATGCACTGCTCTGCTTGGCTGTCAGGGCACAGCCCATCCTTGGCTCGAATGCTGGGGCAGCCTGCCCAGGAGAGGCCATGCCAGCCAGGCCAGGTGATTGCAATCCTGCTGGTGCTGGCCAAGGCACTGGCAAGGCCACAGCTGCGGCTCGCCCTTTGGGAGCGTGTAGGTGCCTGAGCAGTAACTGGCATCCTAGCAGCAGTGGCAAGGGCTGGGCAGGGCCTGGGCCCAGAGGGCAGAGAACAGGGGTCCTGCTGCCCACACAGGTTCCCAGTGCATCACTAGCCTGGATTGCAGGGGGTCACCATGCCCAGCCTCCTCCTACTGCAGGGGTGGTCCAGCTGCCCCCACCAGGGATGTGGGAGACAGGGCCCTGTCTCCCTAGGGACTGGCTGGCACGGGGCTGATGCAGAGGGGAGGGGTCCTGGGGTTGCTAACTCACACTCACCCCGAGGGCTTGTTCTCCAGTCAGGGATCCCAGCCCGTGCCAGGCACTGGCTCCATGGACAAGCCACAGGCCCCTGTAGGGCCAGGCAAGGAGTGGGGTGTGGATGTCCACTCCCCTGCCAGTGAGACCCCCTGACTACATGTGCACAGCCCTGAGTGGCTTAGGGCTCCATCGCCGGAGGGGGAAACTGAGGCACAGCACAGGGCCCACGCAGGGAGCTGCAGCCAGAACCCAGGCAGCTGGCATGTGCTCCTCCTGCAGCTGCTGGGAGGGAGCTGGAGAGCACTGCCGGGGTGGCACTCACAGGACCCAGCTCTGTTCACCTGTGCCCCAGGCACTGTGCAGGGCTGACAGGCGAGAGGGGAGCAGGCAGGAGCAGCAGTGCGCAGCTGGTGCCCCTGGCCAAGCCCTGCACCCTCAGCGCAGGACCGGGCTCTGGCTCAGGCCAGCCACCATTGCCACCTAGTGGCCACCGCACATGGTGCCGGTGCCTGGGACACAGCAGATGGGGTTACAGCCCAGCTGTGGGGTACCCCCCCCTTGACCCAGTGCAGCACCAGCATTCAGTCACAGCACCCGCATGCCAGGGCAGACGGGAGCGGCCCCATTGTCCGCTCTGGTTCCTTAGCGGCTTGCCCATGGCTGCAGCAGGGGACACGGACCGGCCTGAGCTCAGAGCTGGGCGTGCCGTCACCAAGGCCTGGCGCCGGTGCTCTTCTGCAAAAATCTGCCTTCGTTACACCCATCGGCCTATAGGAGTTTAATGTTCTAGCTTTTGGGCTGCACAACGCACCTGCGACCTTCCACAGGCTCGTGGATACTCTATTAGGCCACTGCAAAGTCTCCAGATCCGGCTCTCTCAGCGACGTGGCTGTATTTTCTGATTCACGGACAGAGCACTTAGTACATCTCCAAGCTGTCTTCCAATGCATAAGGGAGGCAGGGCTAACAGTTAAGGCAAAAAATGTCAAATTGGCTTGAAAAGGGTGACCTCCCTTGGACACCAGGTGGGTCAAGGCACTATCAACCCTCTGCAGGCCAAGAGAGAGGCTATAATAAACTGGCCTGTCCTGAAGTCAAAAAAACAAGTTCAATCCTTCTTAGGGCTGGCCGGGTATTACAGGCAATTTGTACCACATTACAGTGAGGTCGCCGCACCTCTAACAGATCTAACCAAGAAAAGCCAACCCAACGGGGTCAAGTGGACTGACCAGTGCCAGGAAGCTTTCAACCAACTCAAGACGGCTCTTATGTCTGAGCCTGTGCTGAGAACCACAGACTATAGGAAGGTAGGTAAGAATTGAATTTTTTGGCTCCTCCCTTTTTCTGTCCTCTGTTCCTTCTTCTTTCCAGCCATGAGGGGGAGAGAGAGAATATCTCCCTCCAAGAACAGGCCCTCCAATCTTCTGTAAGTAGGGCAAAGTTTAGATTGATCCGTTAGGCTTTATTGTTTTGTCGTTTGGGAAGTGGGATCTGATGTCTGGGCACTTTTTAGAAACGTTCTTTTACTCTCCTTGTAACTAAGTTCTAGGCCCATGGTGGGGACTCCCCACGTGTTTTACTTTGTGACTCTTCCATCTAGCCATGAGGCCTTCAACATGAATATTGTTGTAATAATAAAAGTTCTTTTTTTCTTTTTCTTAACCTGGTACTGGCTAATGTTTGTGTCCTGGCTTTTACTTTTGGGGCTGAGATTTCCCAAGTCGTCTCTCCCTGGTTTTCCTATTACTACTTGGGTGGTGGCAGCGAATTTTATCCCCAAAATCTAAGTTTTTTTTTAAAGGATTTGGGGGGGGAAGTTTATACCAAAACATGGTAGATAAGGTTTTGGAGGTACTTTTGCTGGCCCCCAGTTCTGCATTTGTCTTGCTAGAGTGGGGAAGGAGCCATTTGGTAGGGTTGGACCCTGACAGGACAAGCATCGCCTGTGTCAATGGAGATGCCTGTTTGGTCTGTCCTGGGATGGCTGCGAACATTGGGGTGACCTGGGTACACAGCGGCACGATCTGTCCGCGCTGCTCACAGCGGAGGTTCACGGAGCGGCTTACCTCTTCTACTCCACCCTTGCCTTTCCCGTCGTAGTAGGCTCCCTCCGGCCATTCTGTCCCCTCCTCCTTTTGGGGTGTGAACTGAAGACCTCGAGTTCTTGAGGATAAAAGGGCTTTAAGAGAGTTGACATGATACACCTTAGGTTTAAGGTCAGGGAACGCTATGAGGTAACCAACGGCCCCTAGACGTTCCTGGACCGCGAATGGCCCTTCCCAGGAACGATGGCCAATGCACAAGCCCAGCTCCCTAACATCTCCTTGGCCTCCCTGTAAACATCACAGCCTGGCTTTTACAGCCCCGTCTGCTGCATGCACCAGGCCCCAGCCTGTTCCAGATTCTCCAGAACCACCTCCTGAGACTGGCTGCACTTCTTCCCCCGCCCGCCCACCGAACCGCCTTGCCAGCCTCCTCCCCGCCCTCGCCAAAGCAGCCAGCCACACCACCAGCAGGAGTACTGCAGGGCCCATTTCCACTCCTCCCTCGTGGCACAGCCCTGCGTTAGGGTAAACAACCAGCCTGCTGGCTCCGGTGCCGCCCCAGAGCCTGCGCACGCCTCCAGCCTCTTTTTAAACAAAAGCATGAAGTGGCCCCACTGTCTGCACCCCCTGCAGGTAAAAGTTGTCAGGCGCTGACCAGACCAGGTGCAGCACATACTGACTGGCCAGCACAGGCAGCAGCAAGGGAGGGAGCCAGAGGCCCCCCTAGAAGTACAGCAGGGGACCTTGGGAATAGGTAGTGACAGAGGTAGCTTTGCTAGCCTGTATTCTATCAAAACAAAGCACTCAAGCAGCACTTCACAGACTAACAAAAGCTCATCACCTAATAAACTGTTAGTCTTTAAAGCGCTACTTGACTATTTTTTGTTTTGGGAGTAGGTAGGGTGTTTTGTCCGTTCTAAGGGGAACCTGGTACCCCACCAGTGCTGCACAGCCCCTCTGTGGCCTGCAGGCAGGGAGACTACTGCAAGGAAACAGCTTAACCCCCGCTGTAGGGCACCCTCACCTGTTGTGTCCCCTGCCAGGTACCTCTGCAGCTACAGCACCCAGCAGCCAGGGAGTTCTCCCGAAGGGCAACAGGACAGCTGTCAGCACCCCAAGGCACATGGCAGCCATGTAGCTCTCCAGCGGGGCAGCAGACCCATTCCCGACACTCAGAGGTGTGGGGCAGCTGGTGAGGTCCTCTGCAGGGTGGAAGCCCCACTTCCAGCACCCAGACCTGTGGGGCAGCTAGGGAGATCCCCCATGTGGCTGCAGACCCACTCCCAGCATCTGGAAGTCTTTGTTTCCCCACCTCCCCCCAGCCCCAGGACCCACCCCTGGAACCCAGCGGCCTGGGGCAGCTGAACTCCCTCCCCTTTTGCAAGGCAACCACCCCTGCAGCCAGGGAACTTCCCCGTAGGGCAGCAGCCCCATTCTGGCACTGGGCAGGCAGGGTGCCACACACACTCAGCAGCTGCATGTTGTCTTTGTCAGAGGAAATCTGAGTGAGCTCTTGGGGGTGATGTCCACTGCCTGCTGGACAGCGTGGAGGGACAGAGGGTGCTGTCTGGCTTCCTCATTTTGAACCTGCACCCCAACCCTGTTTTTTTCATCAGCAGTCTCATAGCATCAGCCGGTCTCTGGGTCCACTGGTTCCTCCCACTGGGCTGGGGCATGGCCTCCAAACGGGGCAGGCCCTTACCTCCTCCCACAGAGGATACAACCACCTCAAACTCCTAGCAGAGATTCCCATTTCTGCAACACAGGGTAGTTTTGCCTTTTTGGCCACAGAATTGCTCTGGGAGCTCCTATTCAGCTAGCTAGCCACCACACCCCCCACACCACCACCCACCCAGCGGTCCCCCAAGACAAGCCCCCTGCTGCAGGGAGGGGGGTGCAGCCAGCTGCATGCATTTTCATTTAGCCACGCTGAACCACAGAGCCTGCAGAAGTCCTGCTTACAGACCAAAAGGGGTGGCGAACTCTAGTTTCAAGCCTAGCACCCAGTCCCCGGCCGCTCTGGGCTTTAGAAGTGTGGCTGGTAGCTCAGCCAAGCTAAAGCAAGGCTTCCTGCTGGGTGTTGCTCTCAGCCCCCAGCGTGTCCTCTGACTCAGAGGTCCAGGGAAAGCCAGGGCATCTCCGCTCCATGCCCCCACCTCCAGCACCACAGTGCCCCTGACCAGCGACCCAGGGCAACAGAGGCCATGTGCAAGTGCCCGAGGGCCACCTACAGAGCCCCCTGGCACAGCACAAGAGCTGGAGCATGCTGACACGCCTGGGCACCCCCTCAGGTAAGCACAGCTGGAGCCCACCCACTACTCCAACCAGGGCCCTGCTCTCCAGGCCCCAGGCCCCGCCCCTATGCAGACACCCCCCAGTGCCTGCACCCCTGCCCCATAGCTTCAGCTCTTCGCCCAAGCCCAGAAGCCCTGCTGGGGCCCTCAGATTTTCCAACACCCACAAAAACGTACCAGGGTAAACAAAGGTGGGGGAGCGAGCAGGGGAGGGGGTGGACTGAAGATGGGCAGGACCTCACGGCAGGGTAAGGGTACTGCTTCTGCTACCAGAGTTGGCACCATAAGAAGCAGTGATCCCTCTGTTTACACAATGGACTGGATGCATTTACAGTAGTATAAGACACTGAAACCAGCCTAGAGGGGAACTAGGCTTTCCAGCTGGGGCTGACTTTGAACAGCAGCAGGGAGACCCTGGCCTTTCCTTCCACCTCTCCACCCTGCTTCGAGCCCCTGGTGTGGAGCATTTTCTTGCCATTACAATCTTTACGAGGCTGCTCCTGATTCCACACAGAAACAAAGCTCCTTTCACCCACGGTAGTTGTGGCTATACTACATCACACTGCTCACCCCACGCAGACCAGCACAGAACTGTGCCAACCAAGTCTCACGAGAGGAGCAGGGCACAACTTGGCCGTGCATGATTCAATCCACACAACCAAGTCACAGGAGGGAGCTGAGATCCAGTGAGAGCTCTGGGTGGGTGCCGTTCAGCTCCGTAACAATTCCACAAAGGATGCTAACACACAGGTAACCAGGGACGCACTCCTGCCGTTTCTCTGTTGGCCCCAGTTGCTGAACTTCTGCCATACAGCAACACAAAACAGGAGTAGATTCATACCCGAGAGATGAACACGGCAGGAGCAGGGCCCGGGGCCAATCTACTGCCCCCACCCCCAAAGTTAAGGGGTTTGTTTGCTTCAGCTAGGAGTAAGTCTGCACACACACAGTGCAGATTTACAGCCAAGCTAAGAAGTCTAGTGCTAAGAACTTGGCTTTCCCAGAAGAACCAGGTTTTGAGGGAACAGAACCAGGTATTCCCTCCACCCCAGAGCCTATGAGTGAAACCTCTGGCATTGGGCAGTACTAGAGCGCAGAAAGGCAGGCCCAGGTCAGAGATGAAGCTCTGGCAGATATAATTTCTCTCCTATGCTCTTTACCTGTCCTAGTGAAGACCCAGTCAAGCTACTGGCAGTAAAGCGAGTGTTCTCTGATCCAACCCAGCTCCTCAAAAAGAGGCACAGAGCAGCCAGCAGGTGCTACTTGCCCCTAGGTAACAGGTACAGGAGGGAAAGGGACTCCCAGCTGTGAAATAGTAGAGATGGCGCTTACGACATGCTGGGAGCAAGGAGAGGGCTAGTGAACAGAGCAGTTGGGCTACATCCACCACAGCTGTGAGGGAGGGGTGGAGAGCAGGCTAAGCATGGGAACAGGAAGGGTTCAAACTACAGAGGAGACATGCATACCCACCACTCACTGTAGAATACAGCTAACAATGCAGGCACACCACTTCTCCCCCGTTAGTTATGCCACAGCAGGGCTGCAGGTGGAGCAGTTTCTTGGCATACAGCCCTGTAAGCTGGGGCCAAGCTCAGTTTCCAGCCGGGCACTATCCATCGGAAGTGTAACCTAAACTCTGCCTGAGGAGAGAGGGGACTCCACAGTTGCTCCTGGACACCATTTCAGACGGCAAGGTGGTGGCACTCGCACACAGCAGGCTGCCTTGCACATTTACAGAAATGCACCAACAAACGGGTAACTGCCAGACACTGCAGGGAGCACATGAAACAGATTCCACCTACTAGAAACAGGACACAGCCTTTGCCCTGGTTTCCACTAGCTTCTTTCCTCCCCCACCACGGACCATGCCCTAGATCTCAAGCAGCAGGGCTGTATTAGAGCACACCCTCTCACCAGCTGAAGCACTCAGCATGCCAGGCGTGGACAGCACATGTAATCCTACTGAGCTATGACATTAAGCAGCTCCCTAGGCAGAGCAACTCTCCAGCAAGGGCCTGGGCTTCACTCAACGTGATTAAGTTGCAGCCATACCAACTATGACTCATCCACTAGAAAAAAAAGACAACTAGCTGGAGCAAGCAAACCCCAAGCCCAGTAGTGCTAGAAGGAAGCGAACCGTGCAAACAAGTGTGCATCCAGGGCTCCCAGAGGGTAACTGTCTGGAGAGGTCATGCTGTTAGTTTTAGCATGTTAGCTTAAGCAAAACTAGCAGATCCAAGTCCACCCAGGGTGGATATAACACCTCCCTCTGGAACACAGACATGCCCTAAACATCAGCGTGTTCCTAAGGGTTCACCTGCAGGTACACTGACGCCCCTGGTGGATTTCAGCCACCAGCACCAACACTGCAGGAGGAAAAAGCAGAATGCTTACACTGGTCACAACAATAGAGGACCAGGTTAGTTGACAGTGCCAGTGGTCAGAACGGAGCCAATAAAACAGCTCCAGCATTGATTAGTTGAAGGAAACAGACTATTCGCTGTAGTGTCCTCCACCTGAAAACTTGAGAATCAGGAAAGAGACCAAAAGCAAGACGTGGCCAAAGCTGACAACATCCACCACAACAAAACTGAGTCAGGAAGTTGCTGCAGCCCTTGAGGATTTGAATATCCTTCACCCACCCCCTGAGAACCAATGACAGGGTCAGGTTTGAGTGTATTTCTTCTGGAAAGGAGTCAAAACCAGAAACTGGAATCAAAATCTTCAAAAAGTCTGTACAAAGGTGTATCATACAAAATGTACAGGGAAGTTGTGCCAAAACCCAGGAGACAATACAACAACAAAAAAAGCAGACAGTGTGAAAACTACAGCTAACACAGCCCTGATCTGCTCGAGGCCCGGAGTGGTACTGAAACTACACACTGCGAACACAAAATACAGTATCTTACAATATGTACAAGGAAGTACAAAGATGCAGCATCCCCTCTGGCCTGGCCATGAACTCTCCAGCATGAAGGTATAGCAATTCAGACAACCCATCATGGAAGTGACATGCTGGAAGGGAACAAAGTCCAAGGGAATGAAATGGTTAATTCTAACCCATACTCAGAACAGGGCAGTGCCACCCAGGTCACAGGGTTTAACAGTCAGTTCCAGATAACAGACAAGTCAGGAGCTTCGCTGCCTTGTAAGCCCTGAGGGTGTCGAGCTCATCATTCCATCTCAGTGAAGCGAGCAAACATGGCTTTCCGCACCGCATCCTTGTATGAGTCAGCTGTGGAGACACCGTAAGAACTCCCCTTGGCTCCCAAACCAGCTCCTCGCATGCGCACCTGAGCCTGGAAAGGAAGAAGCACTTAAGTGTCCTGCACCCTGCATGCACTGGAGTAATCCCTATGCTGGCTGCTTAGGGACTCTCCTACACAATGTCTATCAGGTTAATGGTCACTTAGCGAATGTTAGGAGAGTAGAGAGGAGACATTTGTTACATTCCCTTACAGCCACTTAGGCCCTTCAGTAAATATATTAGGAGGCCTGTCTCTGGAAAAGGCCCCCAATAACGCAAGGACTACATGCTTAGGTCTAATCTGTTCACACAGCTGACCTGACACAGGAAATGCACCCTAAGGGGCGGGGAGGATACACCTGACATGTTTGCCAAGCCGATATTCAAACAAAGCAGGGCAGGCCCGGCCCACCCCAGCTAACAAAGCCAGAAAGCACATCAGAACCCTGATCATGGAACTGACCCACATCGGGAAAGTACAATGGGACAGGCACCTCTAGCCCTTGAGCACTTCCAACTCAGAGAAAACTAGACTGTGAATTATAATAAACATGGTTAAGTGCAGCCGGTTCTAGCCCTTAACTTAACCCATGCTGCACAATGCGTGCACAAGCTTACCTTCCTGTTCAGATGGCTATTCAAAATAACATGCATGCTACCCACTGCACACAACTGTGGGACAGTTTCAGCAACCCTGATCCCACAATAGTGCAGGTATTTGGTGATGGTGATGTTTCATTCCAGCTCTGACCTTAACTGCATATACTTTACTCCAACAGTCAGGAAAATACTTCTTTGGGGCATCAAACAACCTCCAGTGCAACCAGCAAAGCCAACAGATCTGATTCATACAGCCTAACCCATGCTTACCTCAATGGGAGCTGTGATACCCTGGCATTTCCTTCCCAGGCCTGAACCTTCCCTCCAGCCCATGGCCTGGAGCATTTTGTTGCCAATATTACTATGGTCAATACCATCCTTAGTGGGCTGCTCATAATTCCTACACAAGAGAAGAAAGCGTTAGCTGAAGGAAAGCTGCATGCTCTAGAAAGCTACCACCATGCCCAACAAATACATACACTGTGCCAGCATCAAACACCTTCTTTCGCTTGGGCTCAGGGGGTTCCGGGATGCCATACTTCTCCCGGCGCTCAGCTGCTCTGTCTCTGTATTTCATCTGCAATGAGAAATGTTCCACGGGACTGAGTGCAAATGGCTGTAAGCGGGATGCCACTGCCACCACCAGGCAAGTCAAGAATTCCCCATTGACACTTTGAGAAAGCAAGAGCTGGTGACTCAGTACAACAGCAGCACACCCAGTTTTGGGGGAAGTGTCTAAGCCTGCCTCAACCATTCAGTCTACAATACCAGGCATTAGAGATGCTGCTTTTGGGGCATGCTGAACATTAAGGAGAAACACTTTCCCTGCATGTAAAGATCCAGGCTACTCAACTGTGCGGTTTTGCAAAGATCAGTAGTTGGGAAGATCCACGGAAAAGCCCATGACTGATTCTAGACACAAATCGGAATCTATCACGCTAAAAGCTTTAGCTGTAAATAGAGAATAGGAGCCGTGTGTTTGATGATGCATTTAGCACAAGGGTTTATAGTCACTCCACTAAAACAGAGGGGGCAGGGCTGATCGAAGGGCTTCCTCTTCTCCCCTCCCTAGTGGGGGCACTGGGCCTTAGAAGACGATCGGGCAGGAACAAAACTGGCTCCTGACCACATCTGAGTTATGCATCCTTGGAGGAACCCACGGTGGGGCAGAGAGAGTAGTGACACTGGCGTGAGACTAACAGGGCAATGAACAGTTATTTCCCCTGAGGCCTGGCAAAGTAACCTGAGCACAGCAGTTGCTAACATCCCCCACCCCTCTTCCCAGCCCACTGCAGAGTCTTGCCTCCGGCATGAGAGCCCATACAGAACAATACTGCCATGCAGCAAGGAGAGAAAAGCCCACTTTCCCCTGCCTGGCATTCAGGTCTGACTCACTGGGAAAATCCACAAGCTTGCCACACAGCAGGTATTTAGCGTAAGCTAGCTCCTGACTATTCTCAGCTGGTGACATGTCACTAGAAAGAAATATCCTATCCATCTCCAGCGCATGCTCATCTCTGGATCCCTTGTTTTGCCAGAGGGCCACTGACCTCTCTCTCACGCAGCTCCAATGCTTCAAGTTCCTGCTCCGACAGCCTAGATCTCCTGTAGATATCCATGTTTTGCTGTATCAAAAGAGAAAGGTTTCATAGTACATCATGTTACAACAATGCTCAAGGAGGCCACATGGCTGCTCTGTTTTAGGACAGTAACACCTTGCTGGCATAGCTGACCAACAAAAATTGGCATTTCCTGGTACAAGCAATGCCATGCTACCTTGAACGCCTCCATAAAACACTACAGCAAATGGCCACTTCAGAGATGGGGGAGGCTCACACATAGAGTGTTACCTTGTGTAGGTCTGAGAGCTGCTGGTGTCGAACCAGGGCATCTTTGTTTGGAAACTGCCTCCTACAGAGCAGACAAGCAAGTTTCTTCCAGTCAGTCAGCTTCTCCTCCTCATTCTCAATTCTTTCCAGTACGTCTTCCTCATTATCACTATCACCACTGTAGGCAGCCACCAGGCCACGCTGGAAGGCAGACAAGCCCACCATCAGCACAGGGAACACTGTACAGGTGGCAAGACCCTCAATGTTTAAAGACTGCCCATTTCTGCAACAGCCAAACAACTGAAGGAAGCGCATCTGCTCACACACAAACTTCCTCATACAGCAGGACAACAGTCATCATGCAAAACCTCGTGCCCCCATCAGTGGGCACGACCTCCCAAGGCAGCTCCACAGGCCAACATCAACCTACCTAGAGCCCTGCAAATCCACACGTTCATTTTATGGCCACAGATGTGCACATCTGTGCACCATGTTTGCAGACTGCATGCAGAAAAGTTTTGTATAAACACAGGCATCTAGCCGTACTCTACATGTGGGAATGCAGCAGTGTTATAAGAGCTGACCTGCCACCGGACTGACTGAAGTGTCTGTAGGGCCAGTGCTAACACCTCAGCCTTTGTTGTCTCTTGCAGATCAGGTGAGACTGGGACCCTCCCACAACAATTCATTGAGGGGAACAGCCCATGTCACCATCTACCTCTGAATTTCAACCAAATGCCTGTGCAGAGCGTGCCCAAGAATTACCCCTTCTCCAAGCCGCTCTCAAAAGCTGGTTGCCAGGCTCCCAGCAGCAGCATGGTAATGAGCTGTATGTGTACACACTTACTTTGAGAGGATTCTCCTCTTCTCCATTCTTTAGCACCTCTGGCATGACCTGCTGTCTCTCAGACAAAGTGCCCTAGAGAGAAAAAAGAGATAAGATCTGGGCTCTGTACAGCCTGCCCTGCCCTGCCCTGCACACAAACTCCTCCACATGCCCACCTTTTTCTCAAAAAGGGCAAAGCCAGCATCTGCTGCTGCCGACTCCCTCCTCTCTTCCTCCCTGGAACAGAGTGGCTGAAAGCTATTCTTAAAGTTCTCTTTCTGTTTGTTCAAGCTCTTTGCCCAGCGCTCCATATCTTTAGCTATCTGAAACACAAAAATCGAGGACTGGATCAGAAAACTCACTTTTTCAACTCCTAGGACTTTGGATCTAGTTATTCCAATATTTCTACTCCCTAAACAAGGTGTCAACACCCCCGGCCCCAATCTTACAAATGGCTGAACCCAGATGTCCTGTTTCCGAAAGAAAGCGGAGTTTAAAAGATTACCTGTGACCATCTAAGTTCAAGACAAGCTCACAGATACCCCATCCCAACTGGGATCTGATTTTATCTCCTCACCTGCTGAGCTGTTTTACTCTTGGGTTTCTCTTTCTTCTCCTTCCCTTCTTTGCTAGAAGGTGCACTAGTTTGCTGGTATGTTACCCCTTCTGCAGCAGGCACATACGTCTCTTTTTCACCATCCCAGTAAAGATATTGCTGGGTTAGGGCATTGTAATAATACTGAGAGTAAAAGGAGGAGGGAGGGGGAAAAAAATCAGTCATCCATCTGAGATGAGTTAAGTGTATACAAGGAACAACTGCTATTCCCCAACTGAGGAATGTTACTGCAGTATCCCAAATTTCCACTAATGAGTCAACCAAGTGCCAGCCTGTTCAATCCATGGCTTGCAAGCAGACACATTCTAAGACAACCCTTCTACTCTCCTTTACATCATCTTCAGGGACACCCCACTAAAAGCTCAGAGGTAACCAAGTTTAATCAGATACTACAGGAGGCAGCAGACGCATCAATAGGATCCATAATTAGAGGCCTATGCTTAGCTGGGTCGTCTGAGGAGACGAAAAAGCACTGACAAACTGCTGCACTGCAGGGACCACACAGCAGCCCCGAATCACTGTTGGGGGTATGTGCGTCTTTCTTTATTGTACCCCCGACCAGGGATGTTAGTTTTACTCAGAGCTTAAGAGGCATGAAACTAAGAGACCCCAAAAATTACAAAGAATAGGAAGAACGTGCGTTTACCTGGGAGTTGGGATCATAATAGAGCCCTGTTACGGGATCATAATAATAGCCTGAAGACTCATCATACTGGTAGGTAGATGTGTCAGGGACAGCTGTAAAATCAAGATTGCATTTGAACTGAAACGGGCACCTTTTAGTCCACTCAAGACAACTGTGATTACAGAAAAGGCTATAAAGCACTGCCACCTCAGCCACAGGCTGCATCCCTCTAGCGATATCTTCACTGACAGCAAATGAACAAGCATCTCCTGCTACACCATCAGACATGCTTCTGCCAACAAGAGAGACTCAACTTTGCTTACCGTATTTGGTGCCAGGGACCACACCGGTTGGGGAGGTTGACTGCGCCTGAGTGCTAGTGCTGGTGCTAGGCTGTGCTGTTTCAGTCTGGAAAGAATTAAAACCTCATTAAGGTCACTGCAGGGTACATGGAAACCAAGGCAGCAAACCCAGTCCCCAACAACATACTACTATTCACACCAGCTTTTCTTGACACACATGCTCCATGTTCCCAAAAAGAGGAATCAAAGCCAGAGGGGCAGGAAGGGCAAATAGCTGCCCTTTTGCAACTAAAAAGAGTTTCCTGATAGACTAATCAATCTAGAGAGACAAAGCCAGGTTTAGTGAGGCACGCCTCCCTGATTTTGCTACATACTCAGCTGCAAAACAGCATAGGAATGCCCCATGACTGACTCCAATCCCACCTGTGCAGAAAACCAGTCGCAGGAGCACTGAACAGTTCTGTATTTACCGAAGAGTCTGGCGAGTTGGGCTGCTGATTATACAACTGAGGGCTCTGCGATACGACAGCCGCTGTAGTGGTGGTAACTGGAGCACCTGCCAAGGTAGTTTGTCAGTGGATCAGTCAACTTATTTCTGGCACTCTGACAGCACCTGATCCAGGGCCAGAGTAATTCCACTTGTGTTCATCAGCTCCTATTATGTCCTCCAACAGCCCCCTTGGGCAAGAGCTTCCACAGAAATGTCACAGCTAACGAGTAGAAAATTCAATCTACACTGAACCTTAAGAGAAGGTGATACAAAGAGACTTTCGGGGAATGCAACAGTTACTACTGCATGGTCAATACACACACCACCTTCCATTGGCATGAATGTCAAGCATTTACTATGCCAGAAGGCAGCCACTTTGCCTGTCCCCAACAGTAATTCCTGGTAAACAGCTACCAGCATCCTAGAGTTTGCTGGAGCAGCTCACATGTGGCCTTGAGACAAATGCAAATCAGAGTTCTACAGTGGAATCCACAGCTATCCTCTGTTTTAAATAAGCTGCAGCCAGAAGAGACTGGAGGTCCCCTACATGGTCCATCTTGAGCCATCCTGGGTTGCCAGAAATGAGTGAGAATGAGGTTAAACTGATGACACTAAATGAGATTCACTGGATTCTGCAGTTAATACTGCTACACAACTCAATCCCCAACCAAGTAACAGAGAGGGAGCCGTGCTAGCCTATATACTATCAAAACAAAAAGCAGTCAAGTAGTACTTTAAAGACTAGCAAAATACTTTATTAGGTGATGAGCTTTCGTGGGACAGACCCACTTCTTCACACCACAGCCAGACCAGAACAGACTCAATATTTAAGGCACAGAGAACCAAAACAGTAATCAAGGAGGACAAATCAGAAAAAAATGATCAAGGTGAGCAAATGAGAGAGTGGAGATGGGGGGAAGGTCAAGAATTAGACTAAGCCAAGTACGCAGACGAACCCTTATAGTGACTCAGAAAATTCCCATCCCAGTTCAAACCATGTGTTAATGTGCCGAATTTGAATATAAAAGCCAGCTCGGCTGCTTCCCTTTGAATAATGGTGTGAAAGTTTTATTTCAGTAACATGCAAACTCTTAAGTCATTAACAGAATGACCCATTCCATTAAAATGTTGACTAACTGGTTCGTGGCTCTAGAGTGTGTTGATGTCTCTTTGTGCCCATTAACCCTTTGTCTAAGGGAGTTAGAAGTCTGTCCAATATACAAAGCCTCAAACAAAGGCTACTCTGAAGTGGAAAGATGGTATTACCAGATATAGTAGTTGCATCTGTGTCTAATGCTCCAGCCTGACTCTGGTAGTACTGCTGATAGTCCTGTGAGTACTGTGAAAGAAAGCAAACAAAGGATCTAGTTGATCAGACCTTTACTCAGACAATGAATACAAACACCCAAGACTAACATTACCCACCTGTGCATACTGAGTATAGCCATCTTGTCCTGGCTGGAGGTAGCTGTAGTCAATGGTGCCTCCTTCTCCACTCTGAGGCTGAAAATTTCAGCAGAGGATTTTTAATGAGATAAGTCAGTGCCTGTATTTGACTGTTTCTAAAATGTGGTAATACTGAAATCAAGACAACCAGCCCATCAGCTGTAGTGACCATTCCCTTCCCTAGCACTCTGCTCTGGACCTCCAAATAGCCAATTCAGGAATGCTGTGCTGTCACTAGTGGGACTAAGCACTCTCTGGTTTCATGTCGGCAAAAGCATGTGCCAGTGTATGGAAGCTCCCCCACTCCACACCCTACCTGGGTAGATGACCACTGAGCGGCAGCAATGGCTGTACTCGCCACAGAGAAGGCGCTGACCCGGTTACCGTCTGGGAGAAGCAAGTCTCTGAAAGGAGGAAGATCAAGTCACATGAAAGAGCTAGTGTGATTCTCTCTCAGCTAACCCCATGCAGGAAATCTCCCTGCATTCTATCGCTGCAGGGGATACGCCCATCACCCTACACGTGGTCTCTACAGATGCTTACAAATGCCCTCTCAGGTATCCCAGCTAGCTAAAGTATAGCATGGCAAGCTTGGCAGGGGAAACGGCTACGGTTACTTTGAGACTCACTACTTTGCAATCCAGAAACACTGAACAGAAGCTATTCTGAGTAAATACGTCTGCATCAGTTGAAAGAAAGCCAGTAGCAATAGCAATGAGAAGGGCTTGGAAATGCAGAGGATACACAGCCAGAGGTGATAACCCCTATTTTCCCCTCATATGACATGATAAAGAACATGTAATGGCATACACCGATTAGATGAGCAGAACCATTCTGTCAAACAGATAAAACAGGCCACAATAACACCTACAAATCTTAATAGAGGCAGGAAAGGCAAGTGCTTGTAACTCACTTTCTGGCACTTTTTGCAAAATCAACACCAATTGTTTTGCCATCAATTTTCAACGGTGGCTGAAGACTTTGCAAAATCTGTAGCAATTGAGATGCATCCTAAAAAGATAAAACGTGTCATTATGGTACAAGCTAGAAATGGGGTAAAAAGGATAATGCTGAAATGAAGATTCAATGTTCATCCCAACTATGTACTAAAATGCAAATCTCTAAGGAAAAGATGAGTAAGTCGCATAATATTTGTGGGTAGCTAGATATACGAACATTTCCCCCACTCCCTTCAAACTATAAGGGTGAATTATATACTTGAAAGAGACAGCACTGACCAAAACTATGGTCTGTGGACATGCTCTGAAAGAGTCCCAGATGCAGGCCCGTCAACCCACCTTTCCCTCCTGATGTGCAAAACTCAGGGCTTTTCAATTCTCAACTAGCCAAACTGGTCTGTGAAATGAGGTTTGCAGGGACGTACCTGAGAGTAGAGTCCATGTTTTCAGCATGACAAGGACAGGATTCAAACCCTGTCTACAGAAACCAGAGCACAGATCCCACCCTCAAATACCACAATGCTTTCTTTCCCCTATATGGGCATATTTAATGTAGGGGTACCTAGGTGGTATGTCACCAGGAGAAAAATGAGGGAAGAGACGAATCATTAAGTGATGTACGCACTGTTACAGTGAACCAGGGCAGACCAGGAAATAGTAGCCAAGGGTCTAATTCTCTGCTTCAGCTTTACAGATCATGGTGAGACATTCTGCACAAGTCTTTTCATGTTTTTAATTCAAAGCGCATATTAAAACCTCACCATTGCAGAAGACAGCTGCACAAACGCAAAGCCCCTATTTTGCTGAGTCTGCTTGTCTTTGATAAGGCGAATGTTATTAACTGCCAGTGAAGCATATGGAGACAATGCTGTCATGATGGAGTCCACTACTGTGTGGGGAGCTATGTTTCGTAGAATGATGGCTGAGTGAGAGAGAGACAAAGGATTATATCTATTACATTCATAAAAGCTCCTCATAGTACTTTTAGTTACTATGAAACCAATGATTGTTGGAAGGTCCGGCAGCAAAATTACTCTTAAAAAAATTTAACATCTCTTTTATTTTGAATAGAAAGTGAAATTATGACAGGGGACCACAGACAATTATCAGAATTGATATATCCCTAGATAAATCATTCTAACACACGCAGTCAAAAAAAAAAAGGGCGGAGAGACTTACTATCACAGTAGTAATCCACAGACTGGACAGCCTCTGATCCTGGAGGTACCTCCTGTTCTGAATCTTAACAGGAAAAACAAGAACTGCTGTTAATCATACAGCCCAGATCTTTCAGAAAGGTGCCCAACGTTAAAACAGACACAATGAGCAAGCCTAGAAGCTGTGATTCCACATAGTTTCCAACTGGGATGGGAAATTTACCACGAAACAAGACATGCTAAAAAAAAAAAAAAGAGAAAGTGACTCACCAAATTTATCTGCTCCACAGCGGAAGCATTTTAACCTTCTCCTGAAGTTGTATAGGCAGCACTAGGGGACAAAACAATCGTACTGAGATTTTACAGGGTTCATACCCTATGGGGATACTATGAGATGTCCATACGATGCACTGTATGCCTTCAATATGATGCTGTAAGTCAAGAGACTGAACATGCCAGATTAGCATCACTGCCATGTAGCAAAGCATTGGTACAAAGGTAGCCAACAGTGATTCTGCCTTAAAGTACTCAGGTATTTCTAACTTCCAGTCTATGATCCCAACCACGTTTTATTACAGGCTCATGACTGCCACTATGCCACTCCTCTCTGGCAGTTCACAATGTGCATACTTCCTTCTTAACTAGACACAGTCTAATCTGTTGTCGATTTTTGACAATTCAGTCTTGGGCAGCCCAGACTCCACTGCAGATTACATGGTGCATAGGTTAATATGCAGCAAGCACCAGCTGGTGCAACACAGCTAGATTTCCATGTGGTTAACCTATCTAACTGCACAAAGCAGAGAACTAACTGTTCTGTAAAAGGTGAGAAAAGCTGAAGAGTGAGGTAATGGTTGGCTGGACTCAAAACCTCTCAGCACAGCTGTAGATAAACAGACACAGATTTCAAAGGTTTGGAGCTCAGTGGAACAGAGCAACCCAAACAGTTCTTCAGAGCACAAACATGATGCACCTGGAAGATCTGAAAGCTACTTTTCTCCATTAGTACCTGGAATTTGAGCCTAGCCTACCTTGCTGCAAAGTAGCATGAGAGTTAACTGCCACATGGACGGGGTCAATGAAGTCTGGCCTCCAGATAATCTTAAGACTTATTTACTCAAGTGAGAGCAGATTTACTATAAATTGCTGCTTAGAAAGACCAACAGGTCAATTTACTCAAATGACAAATATCAAATATACTATTTAAATAGCAGATTGTTCACAATGTAAATTGGTACACAACATAAACATGGACGGAAGCTTTCTTTGGTGCCATGAAATGCAAAAGGTGCCAAATGCATGACCCTAGAAGCTGCTCAAACCATCACAGCATGCTGCCTAAGGGCCAGCAAACTAGTTATGCTACTGTCCTCTTAACAGTGTTTCATTAAAATGGAGGTACAGGCAATATGGATACAGCAGTCTCTTTTTTGTTCTCACTGACTCATTTCCACTTTGGGTCAACGAAGAACATGAGTATTTACTACTGAATAGTAATCTAACACTGGGCATGGCTATTACGTCCTACAGTTGCACTAAGTCTGTTATGGTAGAGGACTATGAAATTCAGAGGATGAATTCTTAAATCTGATATCAGATGATTGTCACGTTAGCACATGTCCTTAGTCCTATACTCAAATCATAGATCAGAACTACCAAATCCAGACTTGTGGCCTTTCTGGAAGACAGGCTTTAGTTCAGCCACAGGTTACCTGGCCCAGTGCAAGAACTGGTGGGTAAAATTCCGCAGCCTGTGTTAGGCAGATCACTTTACAGTAGTCCCTTTTGGCCACTACCTATGAATTGCTGCCCATATCACTCCATGTCTCCAACTGAACATTTCCTGGTCAAGGGATGTATGCTTTATTTAGTCAGAGGTACATGATACGTGCTCCTCTTATTTTGTTCCTTACTATCATCTCATCTCAGGGAGTTAAATACCTGAACGTTTAACCTCTTTTCCCACATCATTAACCATGGGAAACAGACCAAGACCCCAAGGTGACTGGAAGAACTCCGTGCAGGAACCTTTCATCTTACCTTGTTACAAAGCCAGTCTTCAAATTTAGGCCTGGGGTTGCTGTAGTGCATTGCAATCTGCTTCCCTTGAATCACCAGCTTTTTCTGCAAGAAAAGCGGGTTGAGTTATCTCTGTATCAAGGCACACGTGTCCATTTTCCCATGGCAGAGCACACTTCGGAGGAATCAGTGCTCCTGAATTAAATGGACAACATATGGGGAGGATGTGGAGGACCAACCACCGCCACCTACACTCTGCCCATCCAATCCTGCAGAGAGGAGGACGTGGGCAGTAAGAGAATGGGATGTGGAATAAAGGTAAACAGAATCAGGGAGTGTCGACCAAGCTGCCAAATACTAAACACGGACATGGAACAAGGAGGCGTCTCTGAGGAGTCCTAAGCCTGCTGCTTTCGGTAATCGCCAGATTTTAGGAGTTTCTTTCAACCAAGTATTTCTATTTCTGGTGTACCACTAAGCAGCTTTCTAACCGTGTCCTGACTGTTTCACTTCTTAC